>NW_026294514.1:25459125-26659125 GCF_007827085.1 Peromyscus californicus insignis | reverse complement strand
GCAGGCAGGACCTTGCTGGGAGATTGACTCATTACCTATTACTCAAAGGGTCCCATTCAAACAGGAGACATTTTTATGTTACACTTTTCCAGGGTCTGCTCACAGACACAGTGTAAACTTCTACTTCTTCTCTTCCTTCTGGAATAACCAGACCTTAATAACCAAACTCAGACGAGGAATTGCAGAATTTCAGCCCACTTCCCCACCCGCAATTTTTCCCTCTGCTGTTTTTTCCTCTTCTCCAGGGCTTATTTTTTCCAACTAGGGAGACAAGGGGAATGTGTATCCCAGGTAAAGTGAGGAGGGGAGGGGCGGGGCCATGGCACAGACACATCAAAAGGGCCCTTTGTGCTCTGGGCACATTATTCCTGGAATCCAATCAAGTGCCCAAAAAACCTAACCAAGCTTTTCAGACAGCCCAGAAACCAGTCATGCAGGCCTCTTGGGCTCTGCTTTTTATAAAGCTTTATAGGGTACACTGAATTATTTGGTTGGGTCTTTTCAACCGTGTGACATTTGGGTTTTCAATGGCACAAATGGAGTTGACCATTAATTATTTGGACGCTTTAATTAAAAACAACAACTCATTGTGGATTTATGAGGGTCTGCTGGGGGCAAGGACAGGGATCCCTTTAGCGATGCTCTCATTTGAATGAGAGTGAGGGTTGGGAAGGTCTAGAAAGGGAGACTATAGAGTCATCTTCCAAGAAGGTCTTAAACCCAAGTTAAGGTTTATTTGAGGGAGGAGGGGCTTATAGCGACTGGGGGGGTGGGGTGGGGTGGTGGAGAGGGGGCGGGGAACGGGAAGGAACACAAGAGAACAGAATTCTGACCTGCCAAATGCAAGGAGGGGGGCGGGAACTTGGATAAAAATCAGTCTAGCGGGGAGCCATCAAGAGTTCTTGAATCAACACCTTTCACACCAAACTAGTGAGTCCTCTGGGCTGGGAAGGGAGAAGGGCTGGTTTCTGGAATCTTTTGTTATCTGAAGCCAGAGAGGGTCTCCAGGGAGAGAAGTTTGTGAATGGAATGCTGAATGCCCAAGGGGGCAGGATTGATGCCTTCCTGCTTCCCAGGAGAGAGTAGCATCTCTGTTCTCCTTCCTGGTGCCATCTGCAACCTCAGCCTTCTGTCTGTCGCTTGATTGTGTGTCCCTCTTGAGCCACACACACTCCCCACTTCCTGACAGCCCTTAAAGTTCCCGTGTTCCCAGGGAGTTTTACTTCTGGGTACCCCTCCACAGGGCCAATCTCAGCGACAACTGATCTGGGGGTCGGGATTGGGAAGCCTGGGAAAGGAAGGAAGTTCTTCTCTGGAGACACTGGGAATTCCCATCTATTCCATCTCCCAAGTTTAGGAGCCTCAGGAAAAAGACACTGCACATTTAGAAAATATTAAGCATCATGTGTCTCCAGCATAACAGTGCACAGTCTTGCGGTACACAAGAAACATGATGGCGTTATGTGTACGGTTTGGGATTTGGAGTTTACAAACCCCTTGCTTCTGGTTGGACTAATTGATTATGGAAAGTAAAACTAATAACCTCTTGGGTTTCCCTTGGACTCTGTCCTTCCAAACTGCACAAAATTATTTCAGGAATTGTTGCTATAGGGCCAGTTGATGGAATAGTATCATTTATCCCACTTGACAGACAAATGAAAGAAACAGAGTCCAAAGGACCTCAAATATTCCCATAAATGATTAGATCCCAGCCAGCCGAGTTTCTTGCCTTCCAGAAAAGGGCATTTCTCAGAAAACACCCCCAAACCTCATGCCCAGGATTACAGTACTAATGGGCTGTCTGGATGATGCGCCAGAGAGACTTTCAGGGCATTTACAAGTGGACTATTTACTCTTTCTTTTAGCCATTTCTTTTCCAAAGCCAGTCTGCATGCATCCAATTTAGAGAGGAGGAAAATGAAATCTATCCCCAGTTTTGTAGCCAGTCCATCTGGGACGTTTGATGGTGGTTGCTGTGTCTAGAGTCTGGCGAGGTCATGTAAAACTATGAAGATAAACAGACTCTAATTATTTGGCAATAGAATAATGGGACTGTAAGACCAGGAGATGTGGTGTGGATGCATTCACCATGAGAGCACTATAAGCTTTTATGTCCCTTCCCAGCTTCAGCAGGTCAGGTTGAGAGGGAAATGATTTGGACTTTCAATTCCTAAGGGGAAGAAAGAAGTGGATCATGACTATTACTCCAGTAGGTGGACAGGGGAGGGGGGCAATCATCTCAGAATGTGTAGGCTCCCTAGGACTGTGCTGTCTGCTTCAACCATCCAGAGAGGGCCTCAGAACATGGTTGGTAGGGTTTGGCAGGAAAAGGTACATTCTCAGGAATGGGTATCTTCCACACATGCCTGAGAACCTGAGGTTAGATCCCTGTCTCTCAGGGGGAAATCTGGGTGTGGTACAAGCAGCTGTAATCCTAGCACTGAATAGGCAGAGACAGAGAGATCCCCAGAGCTCTGTGGCCAACTTGTCTAGCTGAATCTGTGAATCTCAGGATCAGTGAGAGACCCTGCTTCAAAAATAAGGTAGAGATCAATAGAGGAAGACACAACTACATGCATTCAAATGTGAACATGACACACACACACACACACACACACACACACACACACACACACACACATATATGCACACACACATACACACACATTTACTCACACACATCTTACTACCAATAAAGTACATGGCATGGAGAAGTGTGTTCTTTTTCCTTAGCTTGTCTGCAGTGAGAAGCACAAACTCTATTCTGGGTGAGGTTTGATGTGTAGTAATGACTCCCGCTAAGGGAGATGAAAGTTCTGACCACATGCTCACAATTTGCATCTAAACTTAAGATACCACATTATAACAGTTTCGTTATCATGCAGAGTTGCAGGTGTCAACGATTTTCATGGGTGTCCAGTGAGGAAAGAAGATATGCTATTTAAGAGGCTTTTTGAGATAGACCAGACCTAGCATCTTAAGTCCCTTTTTCTAGGACCCACTTTCTCCTCTACTTTACCCAACAGACTTACATCCTTCAGTCCTGTCTTATCTCAGTATCAGAGATCCTCAGGGATGTTCCCTGGTACTCCTCAGTCTCAACTGTGTCTTCATGTATGCCTATCAATGCATCCTATGTGTTTCATTTATAGTACTTACCTGCATGAAAAAAAATAGGTGTGAAATAGGATAAGCCATTTAATACTTTCTTCTACTAGATAATAATGACTCTAAGGACAAGGACCATGTCATGTTCACAGGTGACTTCCAGCACCACACCGTTTAAAGTGAACGAATGAGTTACCTTGATAGGAAACTCCAGTCTTAGTCTATGACATGGCAATAGAGCCGGGTGGACCTGGCCTTTCTGAGACCCGATTTCTTCATCTGTTAATATATGCTAGGTTCCTTTAGAACTCTCTCGTGGGTAAGTCTTTTTTTTTTTCCAGAAGTTATATCATTCTTTGAGTCCTCAGGGGATCCACATCTGCATTACATCACTCCTAAGATCTCTTATCACTACTGATTCTACTGTCCCCTTGAAAGGAGCTGTTGCTCCCAAGTCTGCCCATTTCACTTCCCAAGTTCTCAGTTGACATTTCTTCCCTTGTTTGTCTTTTTGGCTCTCTGGGGCTTCCTCTTTCCCACCCTCCTTCTCTGCGGCCTCTGAAAGCTGTCTCTTTTAGATATAGCAAGCAGCATGTTCTCAAATGCTCTCCTGTGTTTAGTTGCCTCGGGGCATCCAATTGTCGATGCTCAGATATTCAGTGAGCTGACAGTATTGCTCAAATTCACTGTATATTTCTTTCCAAATCCACATTTGATGATATCATGTTGGGAGCTTAATTCCAGCTATGGCAGGAATATTTATACCATGAAAATTGGAAAGTGCTAGAAACCGGGAGTATTTTTCTCTTGAAGAACTAACTGTTGAGTATTTATCAGCACAGTGCAGTCTAAGTTTCTTTCCTAGCAGGGTTGTGACTTAGTGTAGGAAGCAGATTCAACTAAGGTCCTTTCATCATTAAACATCACTAGGTAGACCCTTCCTAATGAGACCTTCCATGGGAAAACAGAACCAACAACCAGATAGAATAGGCTAAGAAAGATGTACATAAAATACCAGCTGTAGTTTTCAAATTTTCACCAAGAAAACAGAACCCATGCCACGCAAGCCAGAAAAGGGACACTGGTGTCAGGGACTTGCTTGGCTCTTTCCTTCTGCCAAGGGTCGGCTGAGGATTTCTGTTGGAAATCCAAAGTCAGACAGCATAGGTCTTTGGGAAGTAGAGCTGGCAGGGTTCAACCCCTCTGACATGGACCAGGACTGGGCAGGAACTGGCAAGGTACTGGATGATCAGTAGCTAACTCAGCATGAAAATACTGAAGACAATTCCCAAACAAACTCTAAAAGGCCTTCAAGAGCCACACCAGTGGCTAGTTTCCTACCACCCGGAACCAAGCCGTATTCTGTGAACCTAAGTAATCCCCTTGAGTTTAGCTCCCCAAATCCATTCTACAGTGAACGCTGATGAACATCCACAAATTAACATGTTGATAATTTTGTGACAGCTTTGTCAAACTAAACTCAAATACTCGAAACAATGGAGTTTTTCAGAAATAGAGAAGCATCCTCAACTTTCATCCTGGGCCATAACTAGCAGTGGTTATACACTGTTTATTTTTCCTGTTTTCGTTTTTATTTCTTTTTTTTAAATATTTTAGGAGAATCTGGGTAGGATTCTGGATGACAGGAGTACACAGATGTCTTAGAATTTGCCCACACAGAACTTAGAGCTGCACAGGAAGGGAGTGATCATAGCTTGGTCATAGCAGGCATGGGTAATATAATATTCACAGATCAATTCTAAAGGAGTAAAAACAATGCTTGCTGCAGGCACAGATCAAGGTGGATGAGCTCTCTCTGTCAGTTACACTGATGCTTCCCCACTAGTACTTGGGGCCCTTTGGGGGTTAATCTCCTCTTCATTCATTAAGACTCATCTTCTCCTTGGGATAGCTCTGTATGGAACTTTCAATAGATATAGGTGTCACTAAATATCTGCAAGAGGAGGTTGATTCCGTTATACTGAAGAGCACCAAACTCTAAGGATGCTCAAATAAATATCTTGTCACTGGATGGTGTTTGTGTATAATCTATACAGCATCTCATAAATACTAAATTATCTCTCTGTAAATAGTTGTTATACTGTACTACTTAGGGAATCATGAAGGAAAACATCTGTATATGTTCAATATAGATGCAATTTTTAAAATTTTTTTCTCTATGGTCAGCTGATATCATGGATGGAGAACCCAATGGATACTGAAGGCTGACAGCGTTTTTTTGTTTTTTTTCCCCCTCACATTTGTTTGCTCATCTTCAACAGAAGGAGTTTGCTTTAGCATCTTGCACTAACTGCTATGCCTTGTGAGCATAGTAAGTACATCAAGATTTGTTCCCATTCTAGAAGGTCAGTCTACAGTGCATACCTGACAGAACCTAGTTCTAGTTATTAGAGTGTGTGTTCGCAACAGCACTTTCCTGGAACTGTAGCCACGTGTCTGTCATTACATGTTACCTAGGGATGCCAGGATCATTCAGCACTTCCAACAACTCGGATTTTCAGCCTGTGCTCTTCTAGAGAGTCAGATGCAGAAGACAAGAAGCAAAGAGGTAAAGGTGGGAACATGGAGGGTAGGTAATGAGTAGCTGTGGAGAGCCCGGGAGGTGGGGACAGGGAGAAGACAGATGGTTTGGGAGTTATTTTTAGTTGTCATGAACAGAGTGGCTGGTAAGTGAGGAGATACTGATAGAGGTCTCGGAGGCTGGCCTCTGTGTTTTGCTCTGTGGGGCTTGGGGACAACCCTTGTACTGAAGAGGTTTTGGTCAATCGGAAGATAGACTGTGTCTTAGTTAATTTTTTGTCGCTGTGACAAAATACCCTGACTAAACAAATGGATGGAGAAAGGGTTTATTCTGGCTTATGGTTCAAGAGTACAGTCAGTCATTGCAGGAGAGTCAAGGCAGCAAGAGTTTGAAGTCGCTGGTCACATCACTCCCACAATCAGGAAACAAAGAGGGATAAAGGGGCCTTAGTGTTCTGCATATCTTCTCTGGTTGTACAGTTCAGAATCCTAGTCAGGAAATGGTGCCAACCACAGTGGGTGGGTCTTTCCACCTCAGGTAATGCAATTAAGATAACACACCCATGGGTATTCTCAGAGGTCTGTCTCCCTGCTAATTCTTGATTTTGTAGACTGGGCAATTAACACTCATTATCTCAGGGATGCTTTGCTTTGTGCGGGAGGGATTCACAGGCATCCAGCTTCATTCAAGTCACAGAGAGCTTGTATTTCAGTAGATTTTCGGAATTGTCTGATGCTCAGATTTTGAGGAGTCACTTGCTTCTGCAGAAGTAGGGTGCGTGCACTGATGGCTGTGTGGAAGCCTGGGTGCAGCCCGGGGTGACCTCAGGCTGGCCATGGGGTCACTCATGGTCTTCTAGCTATCGCTTCTTCATCTGGACACAACTTTACTGGTAATCCAGTCAACTCCAAGGGTTTACTCTGACAGCCTGCTAAAAGTATTTTATGAATTGGCTACATTACAACCACACGAAGAATAGTTATTTAAATGACATTTCTTGGTAGGATTCAGTTGCCTCCCACAAAGTAAGGTCAGCTTACCAATGCCACCCTCCGTGATAAAAGAGCTCCACTCACATTTTTAAAAAATTTTTCCTTTGGCTAAATTGGAAAGAACCCCCTCATTGCATATAAGTGGGAATTACTAACTGGTGTATCTACCTTAGAAATGCCTATGAAACGTCTGCTCAAGTTGATTTGAACTGTCTCCAGTGTGGAGGAGGGAGCTATAAAGAGTTTCTCCAGAAGCCAGCATATGGCCTAGGCCTTGTGGGCTGCAGAGTTTTGAGGCCACAGAACCCTCCAAAAGCCAGCAGGAAAGGGCTGTTATCAAGGGCGTGCTCTGTAGCCTTGCTACCGAGTGTTGGTGTATACGTGTGTCTCAGTGCCTGGGAGTGCGTTTATGAGGGGCTGTGGTGGTGAGGGCAGGAGGATTTCCACCGCCCACAGACTTCCTACTTTTTAGAAAGAATGGAGTTTTCCTTGGCTTCACTGCCAGCTGCTTTATCTGTTTTCATTTTAAAGACGTGTTTCCAATGTACTCTCTTGAAATCCCCTGGCTGAATCAGGTATGTGATTCTCAGGTGCAGGTCCAGGGAGACCGTAAGCTGCCAGCACAGGTTTGGAAGAGGGAAGGCTGTTGAGAGGAATGCCGGCTGAGGTCTCGCCAGGGCATGGAGAAAGAGCCAGAACCCAGGACCCTCCACGGGAGAAGTTCTCCTTCCGGCTCTGGCAGAAACTCATGTCTAAGAATTTTAATTCGCTTGGCCAAACTGAGTTCTTGCGATGAAGAAGGGAATGCTGAGCCCAAGTTGAGCAGAACACCACAAGCTGAGGCAAAGCCTTGCGTAGGAATGTCTCTCTGTGGACAGTGGCCACCATGGCTTATCTTGCTTCTTCCTTACGCATTTATGGTCACTTGGCTAAATACCTCATCTGCCTCATCAGAATCTGAGCTTCGCACTCAAGTCAAATTTATGTGTCCACTCTCCAGTCAATGACAGTACCCAGCACACAGGTGGTGCTTAAAAAATGCTGCTTGTGTGAATGATCAAATGACAACATTCTGCAGTTCCTAACAAGGATCAAATTAAAAGCTCATTCCTTCTGCACGGATTTACTGGCGCGTCTAATATATGCTAAGGCCTGTTATAGGCACCAAAGAGACAGAGCGAAGTAGAGATAGAGCTAACAAAGCTAGCAGTAGGAAGACAGGTAGCATTTGTAAGGTGTTCATGTGTATTTGAAGATGTAATCTCTCACTGAACCAGGAGCTTACCAGTTCTGCTAGGCTGCCTGTGAGCACCAGGGATCTGTCTGTCTTATCCCCTAGCACTGGAATTACAGATGTGAGCTGCCGTTTGCAGTGTTTCCCATGGGTTCTAGGGATCCAAACTCAGGTCCTCCTGCTTACGTGGCCAGCATTTCACTCACAGGGCCATCTCCCCAGTCCTGCCCTAAGTTGTTATGCTTTTGTCTGTTGGGAACTTCTCAGCTGTCCTCCCAGCCTTGGACTTCTCATGTTTCTGGCCATGTTCACCTCTTCAAAGCCTACCCTCGACCTACCTTCAGGAGGAGCTGAAATGGTTCCAGGCCACTCAAGAAACTGGGTTTCTGTCCTTTGTCTTTCAGCCCTCCTTTCTGACCTAAATATTCAGGGACAGCATTTCTGTCCTCTTCTTGGCTCTTACCTGCCTATGTGTGGCCCTGGGCTTTGCAGATGCAGGTTCCCAAGAGGTAACCTTTACCTTAACTTGATGGAAAAGATTCTAAGAACATTACGGAGCCATGAAAAAATTCAAGAAGAAATTTCAAGAGAAAATAAGCCCTCTGCGCTCACAAGAAGGAAATTCCTAAGGACAGTCTTGAAGGAAACCTGAGCTGTGAAGATGGCTTCTGCCTTGAGGTGCAAAGAGAGCCCAGCACTCCCCTGAGCTCTTGGAATCTGAGGGAACCACGCTCCATGCATTTCCCATCTCTGGTCAGGTCCCGGTACTTGATGTGAGGTTAGCTATTTATGACATCATCCTCAAAATACCAGAGGACCTCACAGACCCTTCTCTAGCTTGTGCATGATGGGTCTGAATTTGACAAATCTAACCTACTAGATGGCAGAGGTTCAACTTCCGGGCCAAGAGGTCAGCAATGGCATCCACTGGAGGCTACTGTGAAAGGCATTTTAAGATAGCACGGGAACGGATGGTCATTTAGGTGGCAGCCTGAGCAATACACAGCACACTCCAGTCTTCTCATCCTTTTCTTCCCTGGGTATCTTAAAGGAGGCCTATGTTCTATCCTCTTCCAGCCATGATTCTCTTTCCTCTTTTGCTCTCTGGTAAGGGTGTTGGAACATTGCTTCCTTTTTCTCTATAAGGTAGACTTCCCTAAAGATTATAGTTTTTATAAAATATTACCTCCATAGGCCTTGGGTGGTGAGATAAAGGTGTCCAGGAAAAGTCAATTCTTTCCTTTGTCCTCCTTTTCCTCCAACAGCTGATGATGAATCCTGTGGGGGATCTTATTAAAATGATAAGCCCTACAAAACCCAAGTAGCAGTCAGGATCAGATTGTGGAACATTGGTTTTGATCCTTTTCTCTGACTATGCTTCATCTTGGGCCCAAAAATTGAGGAAAAATAGGTTCTGTGGTGTTGCTAATAGTACAAAGGGGGCTGTGTGTGGTGGTGTGGTGTGGTTAGGGTCATAGGCCTGAACACTATTCCAGGTGAAAAGAGCCTTAGAGATCCAGTCTGACTTCTTCATTGGGAAATCAGTACTTTAAGGGAGGAATAGACATTCCCAGAGCCAGAGCTGAGGGAAGCACATTTCCACCTTTATTCGGCTCTCCTTTGGAAGCCTCAGGTGTTTTACAGCAGAACTTCTCTGAGTGAAGTGAGTTTCTTGAGGTTGGAACACTAACCAGGTGATTTCTTCCTGTCATTTTATAGAGTGAAAAATTGTGACTGAGTATACCTCAACCCAGGGAGCCACATCAAGGCTAACTAGGCCCCTTTCTTTTCCTGGTTTGCATATTTGGAGAAAATAAATAGTAATTTCTTCTTTCATAGAAAGCTTGTGGATTTCTCTCTCACATGTCTTTTCTGGCTCTTATCTTCAACAGTGCTGTTGGTAGATGGCCTACCACAAAGTTGGTACCCTTAAGTGCTTCAAAAGCAGGATGAATATTGACTGTTTCCATATGTGGATGTTAGTATGTGGAGGAGACAAAGAGAGAGAGGCAGGGGAGAGGGAGAAGGAGGAGGAGGAGGAGGAGGAGGAGGATCAGGAGGAGGAGGAGGAGAAGAAGAAGAAGAAGAAGAAGAAGAAGAAGAAGAAGAAGAAGAAGAAGAAGAAGACCTTATCTACTAATTTATGGGCTCTGTGTACATCTCATATCCTGACTTCACAGATATGCAATGGTAGCTCCCTTTTTAAGGGCTCAGTGAAATGGTAGGTAGGTGTCTTTCTCTGGGGCTAAGGTTTTTCCTGTGTAGCCACATTATCGTAGAGAAACACAAAGGCTCAAACTGGTGCTGTAATCCCTTTCTCTTTGGGACGGGGGAGAGATTGTCAATGTATTTTTTTCAACACTTTCAAAATCCCAGTTGTTTATAGTAACTGGAGATGGTAGAACCTGGCTGAAGTGGGAAGGCTGAGTTTTATCTAACCTCTAATTTACTTCTCTCAAGTTTGTCCAAGTTCCTGAGACGCCTTTACCCTGTAAGTTAAACCACTGTTTGTTGAGGGAAATAGAAATTAAGAGCTCTGTTTCTGAGTTAAATGGAAACTTGGGCTGGGGAAGCAGAATTTCACCCTGCTCCTCAGATCCTCAATGTAATATAGGAGTTGGAGTCCGTGCAAGACTTAGATGTGATGGATTCTGGGGGAGTACAAAACTCTAAGAATGTGGGAGGTGAGCTGAGCCAGGAGCCCAGCCTAAGTTTGACTCACCAGAGCTCTTAATAATCAGGTTGGAAATTCCATGGCATTATTGAAAGGGGGAATTTTCCTTACCTCCACACAAAATGGAGTCTGAAACCATCCATGTTCTCTAATTGGACTCCCCAATGTGTGAGCCAAAAGCTGTGCCCAGAGCAACAGCAGTGATGCCATGGTCACCCCCATGTTTATTGTAGTAAGACAGTTAACCTGCTAGTACCACATGAGCTGTCCAATCATGGATCTCTAGATTGTATGATTTGGAAGACACACAATTAAGGAGTAACTCTGGCCAAAACTGAGCTTGCAAACTGGTCCAGGGCCAATGAGAAGCAACACAAATATCCTTCAGTTTCTCTCTGCAGACCTAGAAATAATGCTTACAACTTTGGAGCCTTTATTGTGAAAGACAAAGATGGATGGGAACCCTGTTCTTTGACACACACCCACCGAGCACTCAATTCTATCTTTCAGGGTCTGCCTCATCTGATGATCACCAGTTTGCTGTGGAACTTCCTGTATCTACCTTCATAGATCCCAGAAGACATCCAATAGAGATGCTGAGCACAGCTAATACAAAGAATCTACAGCCACAACATGATAGCCCCATCTAACTAAATTATGAAGCACCACCAGTTAATAGAAAGATAATTCAAAGGAGACTCCATGGATGATGTTTCCACAAGCACATCAGGAATTGCAATGTAGATTCAAGGACCCTGCTTCCAAATCCACTAGATCAGAATTTCTGAGAGGAGGTCTCAGGAAGCATAGTTTTGATCAATTTATTATCATAGACTGAACAAATGGCATGCTTTGTATATATCTATATTCTGAGTTTTTAAGTACAGTAGATGCCATCATGACTCGCAAATGCAGGTCACATTCAGAGGGGATGCAGAATTCATACAGCCTCAGGTTCTCATGTATTGGCTTCATCAGAAGGCAGTAGTTTATAAAATTGCTTGTTTTTGAAAGTGGTATTCATACTTGAAAGATTTTGTTCCTATCCGTGTGTGTGTGTGTGTGTGTGTGTGTGTGTGTGTGTGTGTATGTGTGTGTATGAGTGCAAGCACATGCACACCATACATGTGGAGGTAAGAGGATGATTTTGAGGAGTTGGTTCTTCTCCATGTGGATTCTGGGCCCTGAGCTCAGGCTGCCAGGCTTCCCCAGTGAGAATTTCTACCTGCTGAGCTGTCTCACTAACCTGGAATTCACACTTAGAAATGAGGCTGTCTCCTATGCTCTACAACAAGTAAGTGTTCAAATTGTAAATTACTGGTAGAATCTTCTTGGGATCATAGATGGATTTAATTTAAATGGACACAAAGGGGGCTTCCCTCCACTTAGACTAAGATTCGCAGAGTTGTCCAATGATAGACAAGGGCTACAGCTCCACATCAGGTCTTAAGACTCCAAGTTCATCTTCTCAGTTACAGTTAAGGATGAGAAGAGAAATATCCTGTCCCTATGACAAGGAGAAGTACCAGAAAGGGGAAGAACAAGAAGATGCTAGAAGCAGGAGACTTGGGCTGGTGACATGCAGGTGAAACTGCCTGAATGTTTTATAGAAACTAATTCTGCCTGTCCATCTATTTTGCAGGTGGTGGTAGGTATTATAGGATGTACTGGAACTAAGGAAGTCTTGGGTTGGTTAGCTTGAGTGATTTGAGGCCTGGAGGCTTATGACTTAGAGGTGAGGCAGAAGTTGGCACCTCATGACTTGGTGAAGCTACTCTGACTTGTGCCTTGCCTTTCTCAATGCCAGATTGAGAGATTAGTGGCTTTGGGGTGGGACTTGCTCTTTGGAAGGCAGGCAGCTCCTTAATGTCCCAGTACCACAACACCTTTCCCGCTTCCCTCTTGCTTGCGGACCACCCAGCCTGCCTGTACACATCACCTACCACTCCCCAAACAAAGACATGGCTTGAGTCCTACAGGGAAGGACTGAGAAGTCCTTAACAGCATCTCTTCTGGGGTTACTTCCGGGTAAGTCTCTTCAGTCTTTCACTCCAGGGACTTCAGGAGAAAATCAGGGACCTCCCAACTCCGCTTCCATTCACTTTGTTGAATACATAGATGTTACACAGCTTCGTGAGGAGCCACGTCTGAGAAACAAAGCATATATCCTACCCAGATCCATTATCCAATTGTCCACTACGAGCTAGTGAAAACTTTGTACAGTTGTTGACTCATTGTCTCGATGCTAGGAGTATGGAAAGCTCCCTACTCCCTCCTTGAAAATCTGTCGCTGTGAAAGGTTGAAGATAGTAACTGATTTTTCTTCTGTAATAGTTTATCTGGCTTCTAGTATTCGTGTATGTGAGACTGAGTTTTCAAAGCAACAGTGTTCTTGGAGCAGGGTAGAATCAAGGTAATGGCAGTAAGAGAAACAAAAGGCCATTTGTAGCTGTGATCTTTCAAGTCAGCAACCTTAGGGAGACAAAGGGGATTCAGAGCAAAGAAAATGATGCTGGAAGAACCATTTTAGAAATACTCTCTCGGGCATAAGTGAGGAAAGACCTGGACAGGCAGGTGATGCGAATTTACCTTTCATAGGAAAGAGAGCCTGGCTTCCAAGTTAGAATCCTGGGAGGAAATGTCTGTGCTGTGAGTCTCCACGTACAGTGCCTTACTGAGACTTCCATGTCTTGGTGGAGGACAGCCAGCAGGATGGCTATTGTATCTAAGAATGCAGTAAATGAGTTCCCTGCACGTATACAGCAAAGCAATCTCCTAGGCCTGTATATGCACAGTAAATCAATAGCTGTCTCCTTGGGTTGATGGCCACTGATGACCACACACTTAAGGGGCAGCACAGTGGACATTCAGGTGGATGTGTGGCCTAAGATCCATGTAGGTTCTGGCCTTTTGTGAGCACTTAAACTCAGTCTCTACCTTGAGGAAGGTGAAGGATCTGTGAGAGTCGAGTTATAATCCTATCAGGATAGGACCTTAAGCTGTAAGGTTAGCCATTTCCATTTTCGTCTTCTTTATACTTCCTGTACCCTGAAAAGGCACATTTTCTGTATACACCGAGGGTGACTGTCATGCACTATGTAGGAAAGGCTCCTGAGTCAGGAGAGCTGGTAAACACTCAGTCACCCCATCCGTGTATAGTCGTCACTTGCAAGACATTCACTAGCCTCCGGTTTCTTGGGGCCTTGCGTCCTTTGTTACTCACAGTTTCAGAGGTCAGTCCACAAAAGAGTATGACTGTGCTCTTGGACACAGTATTTGCTCCTGACTCTACATGATTTGGGAAAATGTGAGTCAGAACAGATGGGGGGGGGAAAATGGAAAGAAATTTAATATTGGAAAACTTCTAGGTTCACTCATTCTTGGGCAGAGTCCTCAGACCTACCAATGAACGTTGATTTCAATCCCTTTGTTTTCGGTCTGCTATGTTCCCTTTGAAAAGCCATTCCAAAGGCGGAGAGGGGTAATCAGTTTATGCTGTTATAGGGTGGATACCCTCCTTCAGTCGTCTAGGAAATTGCTTACAAATTTCAAAGGCGTCTTAACTTTCTCTGACATTTAAAACAGGAGACTCTGCCAGATGCAGGTGAACTGAAAACTGATGTCCAACTGGAAACAAGCTGGTCCTCTGATCCCTTCTGTCTAATACACTCCGCTTTATGAAATGGTTGAACATGGATTACCGCCCCCCCCCCCCCCACACACACACACACACACTCACACCAATTGCTGGATGGTCACGGCTAAAACGAAGCCAGGGTAAACTATCAAGAACATGTCCAGATAACATTTTATCTCGTTCTCTGTCATTAAGGTTTTAAGGGTTGGATTCCACGCTGGGAGGATTAGAGCTGAACTGTTGGGACATTTACAACCCAGCCCAGACTCTCGCTCTCACTTTCTCTTTCTCTCTCTCTCCTCCCCCACTTCTCTCTAACAAGTTACCAGCATGTGTTTTGTCCTTGTTCCAGAAGCGATTATTAAAATAAAAAACACCTTTGGCCATAAACACAAGTGAAAATTGAAACACGCTTATGAAAGTTTATTATTTTTCGCTTCAGTAACTTCACCCTACATGGAGAAATTTATTTGCCTCAGGAGGTCATTGGGTTGGGTAATGAAAATGCGTAGGGGTGGGCAATCCCAAATAATCAGGATCAAGAGGCAGCTGGGGGCCAGTATGCATCTTGGCCTTGGGCCTGCAGAACCACTCAAGTGTGGAGGCCCAGGCTCTCCCTTTCTCTTTTCTTTTGGGTCATTTTAAGGAAACTGGGTATTGAGTTGGTTTCAAGCCAATCCACCTCTCTGCTGGCGTGCTGGATGCATATCCAGGTCATAGAGTGGAGTCTACAGACTTCCTGGAGCTTTGATCTGACTTCAGGCATTTTAAACCTCTGCCTGGGAACAGCATGCAAAGAGAGGGGGGCCCAGAGAGCAGACAGGAAGGAGACAATGAGGAGACCCAATGTGGGCAAGGAGGCCTGCTGTAGAGCAGAGGGGTGGCCTCACTGAAATGATGTGCTTTTGGAGAAGAGGATATTGACTATGCTATCTGATACTTGTCTTTATTTCTAGAGAAAGAGGGAAAAGATTTGTAATGACCTTTGTACGAACTAAAAAAACATTTCTATACCATGCATGTGACAGTTATATGAAGTATCCTTCCCCTTTACCCCTTATTTCTTCTTTCCGTGACAGTTATATGAAGTATCCTTCCCCTTTACCCCTTATTTCTTCTTTCCTCTCTCTCTCTCTCTCTCTCTCTCTCTCTCTCTCTCTCTCTCTCTCTGCATTTTCAGGCAAAGATGATTGCAAATCTACAAGTTACTCACTCCGGAGGAGCTGTTCTCTCAAAGATAAAACCTAGGATTAATTTCTTGGACTAGGGTAAAAATTCTGATGTATGAAAATGTATGAGGGTTCCTCAAAAATACTACAAATAGAAGACTGTATAACCCATTTATATCACTTGAATATACACCAAAAGGACAACATTCCACAAAGATACTTGCATGTCCATGTTTACTGTACTGTTGGCAACAGGCAGGGAATGCAACTACTATAGATACTCATCACCAAAAAAAAAAAAATTAATACAGAAAATGTGGGTTAGATACACAACGGATTTTTATGCAGATGTGAAGAAGAATGAAATCATATTTTTAGAAAACTGTATGTAACTGGCTATCATAATATTAAACAAAATTAAAGTAAGGTAGACTCAGAAAGACAAAACATACATATTTACTCTCATATGCAGAACCTAAATTTAAAGTTACATATGGGTGTATTATACATGTGTGTACATATTTGTGCATGTGTCTGTGTGTGTGTACACATGTGTAGGGGGTATTGATGTGTGTTTGTAGGTCATGAAAATAGAAAGGGGATCATGAGAGAGGAGGAAGCAGTCTTAAGGGTAATGAGAAACAGAGAGAGTGATGGAATCCATTTCATAGGGAAGTAGAAAGGGAGACTAATTAGGTAAAGAAAGGGAACTGGTCAGAGCAGGGCCAAGAGGGAGGGCAGTTG
Organism: Peromyscus californicus insignis; assembly: GCF_007827085.1. NCBI lineage: Eukaryota > Metazoa > Chordata > Mammalia > Rodentia > Cricetidae > Peromyscus > Peromyscus californicus. Next base: position 26,643,025 of record NW_026294514.1, on the reverse strand, counting down.
GGGGGGGGTTATGAATGAGAAAGATGTATAATGACACATATGTATTAAGATGCTGTGATGATAGGTAGGTGGTAGTGGTGCACAACTTTCATGCCAGCACTCTGGAGGCAGAGGCAGGCAGATCTCCATGAGTTTGAGGCTAGCCTGGTTTACAGAGCAAGTTCCAGGACAGCCAGGGCTGTTACACAGAGAAATCCTGTCTCAACAACAGCAACAACAACAACAATGATGCTATGATGAAACTCATGACTTTGGATGTTAGCCTAAAAAGTAATAAAATTAGAATAATAAAAGATGAAAGATTTTTGGTAACCAAGACTTCATAGAGTTAATCACCACACTGTCCCTGGGCTGTGGCCCTTGTTGTCCTCTCTGAGATGGTACCACCTGTATTTAAGGCACCAACCAGACGGAGAATGATGGGCTGATGACTAGGTTGAGGAATCATGTAATTTATCTCCTAAGAGAGATCCCAGAGGGTACTATCTGACACTTGAGTGTTTCCCACCAGCAAGAGATCAGCCCTTTGACCACACTTTCTGAAAGGAGAGATGGAAAACTCACTCTTCATTGTTAGAATCCATCACTCAGCTAATTTTTTTTATTATTAAGGGACAAGAGAAAAGACTACATGGGATGATGAGATGCTTCTGTTACAGCAATTAGTGGGATCTCTGGCCTTGACTGTGATGTGTTGGCCTGCGTTGGGTTGGCCATTCTGTTCTCCATTGTTCCTCATACGGAGAGATGTACTAATCATTTCCTTGTTCATTTAGCCTTTCCTTTATGCTGTTCCCATGGATTCTTGTTCCCCATCAAAATTGTCCTTGAATTAACTTTATACAAAACCTGCCTGCTTTGTCCTGGAGATACTCAGTCGGAATGAGTACGAAAGGAAAAATATCAAGTATACTGACCCCGGTTGTCAGTTTATCATGTTATTTTAAAATTAAGGACCTGAGCATAAGACTGTACTGTTTTCCATGACTTACACTGTACTTGACCATGGGGAATAAACCCAGTCAACTTCCCAAAGCCTTCCTGGTAGTGGATTGGGACTCTAATTGTCTTTGGATACTATCTGGCTCAGGGATTGTGATTTTTCATCCCCTGGGGCACTACATGGCTTTAGCCCCTCACCCCGGAACAGTGATTCACAAGCACCAAATCTTGCATTTTCTCTCTCCCCGCTGCTTCTCATCTGAGCCATGCAAGATGTTTCTGGTTGCTTTCTTTCCAGCATAATTAAATCCAGTAAGGCCTTCTGGTTGACCTCAGGAGTGTGAGTAAAGCTCATTTATTAAACATGAAATGATTCCAAATGCTCATGACCCAACTTTCCCAAGGGGCTGCAGAGACAGATCATATGCTGAGCATCCTGCTGGAAATGCCAAAGGGAAGGCAGATGTGGTATCTCTGGAGCTAGCAACACCATCCATGGATGGAACTCTCAGCTCAGCAATGGTAATGATTCTCAGTGATCCCAGAGAGCCTTTTCTCATCTCCTTATCTCACATCTCTTTCTGCTCGAGAGTATTTGCTATTGTTTGGGATACATAAGGAAGACTAAGATAATGACTTGCCAGAGTGGGCTAATACCTTTATTTTGATTGGTGACCTGGGGCAGAGCCAAATCAACTGATGCACAGATTCTCAAAGGTATTAATCAAATGTGTAGCCATAGGGTTGGGATACTTGTATCCAACACTCATGGTTCTCTTTGGTATAAGAGGATTTTGAGGAGGGTTTGAAGATCTCATGACAAATCAGTTCCATTTAGTAAATAGAGCTCAAAGAGCCTGCTGCTCTTGTGAAGTAGCCATACATAGGGAGGGTCAGTAAACATATTAGACACCCAGTGCTTATCACACTTCTGTACAGAAGCAGGAATATTTGTTTTATCCATTGGGAGGGAAGAGAGCTAGAGAAATATTTGGGAGTCCATATTTCTTTGTGTGTGTGTATACACAAGTTCATTTGAATATACAATGTGGTGTGTGTGTGTGTGTGTGTGTGTGTGTGTGTGTGTGTGTGTGTGTGTGTGTGTAGCTCAGTGATTACATTGTGTGTCTTTCTCTATTACCTTCCATCTTATTTTTTGAGGCATGGTCTCTCACTGATTCTGGATCTTATTGAATTAATTACACCAGCCAGCCTGTGAGCCCCAGGGATTCTTCTGTGTTTCCACTTCTCTCTGGCTCTGGACTTACAGATGTCCCCTCCAAGTCTGTACTGTAAGGGAATGCTAGGGATCTGATCTCAGTCCCTATGTTTGCACTCTCCCCAAGCCCCTCCTCTCTCTGTATTTCTTCTTCCTTCCTGGTCTTCTACTGCCCACAGCCTCTCAAGCAAACGAGAATGACTCACCTTTTTGGAGACATTGTTGGTGGTGCTCTGCCTTTCTCAAGATAGGTCCATCCCCACATCTAGTATTTGGAATGAGGGAGACGGGGTGGATCTTTCTGGATGAAAGAAGGCTTAGTCTTCTAACACAGCCTAAAAAAAAAACTCTTATACTTTGGGGTTAGGAGAGTAAACATAATGACTGAATGATTACTTTGATCTTTCTCTGCATCTTGGTTTCAGCTTTTCAGGCACCTGGTGATAGAATAATGGAGGAGAACGAAGGCATGGCATTACACATGCTTGGTTCCTCTTGTCTGTTCACTTCCACAAAGGCTCCTTAGAGCTTCCCTCCACAGGTTGCAGCGCTTTCCAAGATTCCTGGTCATCCTTGGACTTCCATGACCATTAGGCCACATGATAGTGTGCCTAAAGGGCATACAGGGTAGAGGTGGTCATGGGGAAAAGTGAAGATCAAGAGTGGCAATTCAGTAAGGATGTCATGTGTGCCAAAAGGGCGCTGAAATGCACAGCAGTATACTCTGGAAATTGGCTGCTTTTTCTGTCTTCTGCCTTTCCGGGAGTTGAAGCCCATTTCCAGCTCCTTCTAGCAATGTGAGCTTACATAACTTCTTTGACATCTCTGTTCCCAAATTTAATTACAGTGCTTGTCCCATTGGAATATTTTCAGGACTAAATGAGTTCTTATGCAACATCAAGACACTGAATATTAGGTGAGTGGAATTTATCACCATCACCACCATCACCAAGCTCTTCCTCCTCTGTACCAGAATGAACATAGACTTAGGAGATGCAGCCTCACCTTGGGACTAGTTTAGATGGTAGATGGGATTCAGTCCTCTTTGATGCTCTGAGGGCAATCGCAAGAAGAGTGAGAAGGTTCTGGACAGAGCAGTCCGGTATCTGGAAAAGCACGGTGCCAGACAAGCAGGGGGAAATCCTCTACAGATCTTGTTCTCAACACCTCCATTTCCTTTGTTTGCTTCATTTGATTAACCAGAATCTTTGATGCTAAGAACAGAAAAGAGAATTAGTCCATCTCGCTGCCCTAAGATGAGCGAAGGCTGTGCTTAAGCGGTCCCATCTCCGAGTCTCTGTCCTTGGCATTCAAGTTGCCTTTGCTACAATCCCACAGTACATCTTTCTCCTCTCCAAAGAATGGAGCAGAAAAACAAAACAGTTCCTTCTACCATATAAAAGTGGAACTTTGTTCATGTGCTGAATGACATGGTTGCTGGCTTCTTCCCTTCACCATGGGGACAGGGTGGAGCCCACATTCCCACAAGGAACCCAAGGTCACAACATTTGTGGACAATTGCAGCTACTAGAATGCATTTCCAATTCACACACACAAAGTACTTCCTACTATCTCTTAAATTATGGTCCTATATTTATCACTGCCAGCACACCCCTCCCTCTCATCCCGGTTCCCCAACCCCTCATTCCTGCTCCCCCTTTCATCATGTTCCCATTCTTCTTCTTTCCATTTACAGAGCCAATTTTGTGATAAGAAGAATGCAATCGTTGCTAACATTGATTTCCCTGCTCACTGAGATTTACATGACGCCGAAGGCTGAGGTTTGTGGTATAAGTCTGTCTTTGCTTCCAATTTTTCTCCCGATGGGCATTTAATCTGTGCAGAATTTCATTACTAGCTGATTTACTGTATTCTCAACAGAAGGAGAGAATTTTTTAGTGTCAACTTTTTCTTTTCTCCATTTTCCTCTCTCTGTTACTTTTCACTTTCAATACATACATATAACAGACAGTTATGTGCACACACACACACACACACACACAGACAGACACACACACACACACACACAGACAGACACACACACACACACACACACACACACACACACACACACGGGGGGGGGTGGAGAGACAGAGACAGAGACAGAGACAGAGAGACAGAGAGAGATGTGCCTACACCCTTTTTTTTTTCCTCTCCTACCGGTCCTGCCTCCCTCTCTTCACATCCCATATTTTCTCATTATTGCCTTGTTTGACAAGTTGACATCTCGACTTTGCCCTCCCTACTGTCTGGGATGGGAGGGAACTTCCTCCATTGGGAGAACTATTGGGGATCTACATACTGTCCTCGAAGTCCCCTTCAATTCTGATACTGTGAATTGTGGGAATGTGGCCCTGAGTCTTCTGGAAGATGAGAGGATATGTCAGCTTCCTAAGAGGCCAGAGTCAGGACAATCCAAAACACATGATTTTAAAATAATATTTTCATAATTACATACCTAACATGTGTGTAGTGTGTGTGTGTGTGTGTGTGTGTGTGTGTGTGTGTGTCTGTGTGTGTGTGTCTGTGTCTGTGTCTGTGTCTGTGATGGTGGTGGGGGAGAGGCAGGGATTCACATGAAGTCAGGAGTGAAACTTGTCCCTTGCTCAATTTATTCTTACTTCCTAAGATAAATCCATGTGTAAAAGAGTTTAAATGGAGTTACCCCATAGTGGGTGGACATTATCCCAACTAGACTCTGTACCCTATCAAATAAATGCCCAAGTACCGGGGATGAGTCACCTCTTTTGGAGTTGTTGACCAATGGGGTCCTGTAGACCAAACATTACCGGCTATTGTCAGTGCTGATGATTATCCTCCAGAAGTTGAAAGAATGACTCTATTGCTGAAGATACAGGAGTCAGGAAACCTGAAGATCCCCACTGGCTAACCCTCATATGCTAGAAGGTTCTATGCACACTATCAGATGAGAAAAGTAATTCTCAGTCTCCCCCAGCTGGGAATTCTGCAACTTGCAGTAACAACCCACCTGGCGAGGTATCCACAGCAGCACGCACTCTTTAGAATCAGATTTAAGACTTGCTCTGTGAGACATATCTAACACTGTCAATGAGGCCAGGATCCTCCTGTGTCTAGACAGGTAATAGGTCCTAGCAGAAAACCTAGTACTTTTATTTCGCTAAAGGTACAAAGCATTAAAGTGACTTCTAATGATTTATTGCTCTACCTGTATACAGATCAAATAAACCTCTTCTTGCAGTAGATGCTGATTATCATAGAAACCCACAACTGGTCAACGTGCAGAGAATAAGACTTTGGAGTGCTCAGCTCTAAATGGGACGTCTACATCACAACCTTTCAAGGCCCAGGGATCTATGCAGAGATGGGGGTGGAGTAAGAGCCAGAGGTAGTGGGTTCATTCTTCCCAATAAGAGTTATTCTGAAACTACCAATTTTGACCCAAGACCTTCATTCCTTGGCACTCTAGTTCTAAAATGGTACACTTCTATGAATGGGCCCTGTGGAGTAAGCCATGATGTGGAAGTTCGCCTGCTCTTTGGTTATTTGGTCTGCGTGTCCACTATTAGCTCTGGGACTCAGTTTTCTTAGCTTAAGCTTGGTAATCCCTGAGGAGTCTTCCAGGTCAGTTTGCATCTCTTTTCCTATGACTCTTCTCTGGGTTCAAGGTTGAGGCTACTTTCCAGAAATTCAGCAGCAAATGACCGAGATGGCTTTTTGTCACATGACCTCTCTTCATTGTCATTTTCAATGCTGTCCTCCAGTGGGATGAGTGATGGGACTCAGGGGCCGCAACAGGCTCAGGGAGCACCACCATCTGTGTTGGATGTGAGAGGGATGAGGGATGGTCTAACTGTCTACCACATATTCAGGAGTGAGCCATTCATGGCTTCCTTAGTCTCTTACGTGTAGTCTGAGGTAAGTGAAACAAAAGAATTTCTGCCTGGCCTTTGAGGGCCCGGAGTCTGCTGTCTCTGCAGGAGAAATGAGCTATAAGGGCCTGAAATATGTGTGTTGCTCTTCCAACCTGTGAGTGTGTTGTTCTCCGAACCTCCTAGATTTCTGCGGCTCTTTCTGACTTGCTTCAGCGGCTCCGAGTGATACTTCTTTGCTTGTGTAGGATCTAGAGAGAACTTGTTACCGAGTGAGGAAAACTCATGAGAAGGATTCACATCCAGCGAGGGAATGCTTAGTCAGTTAGTTTCTCCTGAGAAACAATGAATTGGCTCACAGAGAGAGAGGGAGCAGGCCAAAGTAGGTTGTGAAACCAAAAGCAAAAGGAGACTAAAAAGGCGATGGAAAAATTCATAAAAAGAGTTGGAACTCTTATACAAGCCTAGCCCATCAGTAGGAATTCTGGAAGAGAAGGCTCCAGTACCACAGCTTCAGCAGTTTGGGCCTGAGCACACATACACATATATGCTCTGTTATGTATATATCCTTTATACTTAAAAAATAGACATATATGGATTCTTTCTATTATTCACTTAATGTTTTTTTATCCCTCTTAAAAAGCTAGATGATTCAAAATGACTCATAAGGAATAGATCTCCAGAAAATAATATAATAGAAGAATTGAAGAACTCAGGTACATCTGTAAGCTGAAGTAGCAGAGACAACCCCATAAAAGACGCAAGGTCAGCCTGGAGCTGGTATTAGTACTTAGGATAAGTAAAATGCTTGACAAGGAACACTGATGCAGTGAGGCTAAGGACGTAGCTTGTCAGTTGAGGACTAGAAAATTAAGACTAGCTGTAGCTCTCAGTCATTACCATATAGGAAAGACTCACTCAAGGGGGGACCTGAAGGGTTCGTCCGTCTCTGCAAATATCTTCTACCTGGGAAAACTCAAACCTGAACTCCTTATGAAGCTATGGCATCAGAGTCTACACTTGCAGAATTCTTACTAATGGGCTGAGTTTTTATGAATTCCAACTCCCTTCTCCCCCCACCCCCTGATCTACTTGGATCTAAATTTTGTGCCGGGTGATAGATATGGATCTAACTTTACTCTTCTACATGTGGACATCCTACTTTCCCAGCACCATTTGTTGACGATACTGTCTTTTCCTCAGTGCATGGTTTTTATTTGTTGTTTTTTTCTTCTTTGTCAAGTATCAGATGACTAGTTATGAATACTCATGTCTGGGTCTTCTATTTTATTCCATTGATCTACATGTCTGTTTTTGTGTCAGTACCATACTGTTTTTATTACTAAAGCTCTGTAATATATTTTGAAGTCTGGAATAGCAATCCCTCCAGTATTCTCTTTACTTAGAAATGCTTTGGCTATCTGGAGTCTTTTCAGCCTCCATTTAAATCCTAGGATTTCTCCCCCCTATTTCCGTGAAGCATGTTGTAGGTATTTTGATTAGAATTACATTGGATCTGTAAATTGCTTTTGGTAAGATAGTGATTTTCACCATATTAATTCTACTAGTCTATGAATATCGATCTTTCTTCAGAGACTTGAAGTTTTCATCATAGAGGTCTTTCACCTCTTAGATTTATTTCAAGATATTTTATTGCATTTGGTGCTATTGTAAGTGGAGTGTGTGTTTGTTGTTGATTATAGAAAGGCTACTGATTTTTCTAAGTTGACTTTGTACCCTGCCACTTTGCAGAAATTGCTGATTGTTTCTAGAAGTTTTCTGGTGAAATATTTGGGACTTGTTATGTATAATGTTTTATCCTCTGCAAGGAGGGATAATTTGACTTCTTCTTTTCCTACTTATATCTTCTTTATTTCCTTCCCTTGCCTTTTTACTCCAGCTAGTGCTTCCAGGCCTGTGTTGAAAAGGAGTGGGGATAGTGGGTATCCCTGTCTTACTCCTGATTTGATGAAGTTGCTATGAGTTTTTCTACATTTAGGATAATGTTGTCATGTATAACCTTTAGTACATCAAGGTGTATTCCCTCCAGTCCTGCTCTCTCTAGGACTTTTGTCATGAAAGTGTGTTGGGTTTGTCAAAGGCTTTTTCTACATCTATTGAGATGATCATGTGATTTTTTTGTCTTTAAGTCCATTTATATGATTTATTATATTCATTGACTTACATATGTTGTGTCAACCATGCATTGCCAGAATAAATCCAACTTGATAATGGTGGATGATCTTCTTGATATGTGCTTGTATTTGGTTTCATTGTATTTTGTTGAGGAGTTTTACATCCTCATCAGGGATACCTTTGTGTGTGTGTGTGTGTGTGTGTGTGTGTGTGTGTGTGTGTGTGTGTGTGTGCATCTATCTGGTAATATCTGGGTATTAGATTTATACTGGCTTTGTAGAGTTTGGGAGTGGTCTTTCTCTCCCTCATTCCCTCCTTTCCTTTCTTTTATTTTTTCCTTAAAAGTTTAAGAAGGATTAGTTGTAGTTCTTTCAAAGTCAGGTAGAATTCTGCTGTGAATCCACTGGTCCTGGGTTTTTTCTTTTTTCTTTTTTTACTCAGGAGGCTTTTCATTATAGCTTCAATTTCCTTCTTTGTTATGAGTTCATTTAGGATGCTGGTATCTTGTTGGTTTAACTTTGGCTTTTTTGGACTAGTCTAGAAATTCATATATTTCTTTTATATTTTCCATATATATATATATATATATATATATATATATATATATATATATTCCTTAATGGAATACAGGTTTTAAAGCATTCCCTTATAACATTTTGTATTTTATTGGTGTCTGTTGTAATATTTCTCTTCTCATTTCTAAATCTGTTACTATGGGTCATCTCTTTCTTTATTTTGCTTGGCTGGGCCAAGGGTCTGTCAATCTTGTTTATCTTCTCAGAGAACAAGCTCTAAAATCCATTGATTCTTTGTATTGTTTACTTTGTTTTTATTTCATTAATTTCTGCTTTGAGTTTTATTATTTCTTGCCATCTACTTGGTTTGGTTTTGGTTTAATCCTTATTTTTCCAAGTCTTGAGTTGCATCATTTATCTGGGCTCTTCTTGATTTTTTAATGCAGGCACTTAGGGCTATAAAGTTTCCTCTTAGAACTGTTATTAATGTGTCCCAGAGGTTTTGTTGTATTGTGTTTTCATAGTTCCAGGAATATTTAGTTTTTTTCTTAATTTTGTCTTTGACCCATTTATCACTCAGTAACGAGTGGTTCAATGCCCATGAGTTTATCAGGCTTTTGTTTGCTATTGATTTTAAGTTTTATTGCATAATGATCAGATAGGATATATGGGATTTTTTACAATTTTTCTCCTTTTGTTAAGGTTTGCTTTGTGTCCTAGCATGTGGTCTATTTGAGAGGAGCTTCCATACATTGTTGAATAGAATGTATATCCTTTGGCATTTGGGTAGAATATCATGCAGGAATCTGTAAGGTGCATTTGATGTAAGATGTCATTTAATTCTGATGTTTTCCTGTTTACTTTGTCCAGATGATCTATCTATTGGATAAAGTGAGGTATTAAAATCATCTGCTATTAATGGACTTATAGTAACCCATGTTGTTAATTCCATCAGTATGCTTTTTTATGAAATTGGGTTCACCAGAGTTTAGTGCATATATGTTTAGTACTGTAATATTTTCTTGAGTAGTTGATATCTTATTTAGAATGAAGTGCTCTTCTTTGTCCCTTTTGATTAGTATTTGCTTGAAATATGTTTTGTCAGATATTAGAATGGCAATGCCTGCTTGCTTCTTGATCCTGTTTGCTTGGAACCCATTTTCCCATACTTTTCTTGTAGACAATAGATAGATGGATTTTGTATCTGAATCCATTCAGCTACAATCTTTTGACTGGAGAGTTGAGACCATTAATATTTAGAATATTGAAAAGTATGTGTAGCTTGCAGTCATTTTGAGGCTTTTTACTGGTTTGTGTTCGTAGTTGTGGTTTGTTTTCATTAAATTATGGAATCGGGGCCGGGCGGTGGTGGCGCACGCCTTTAATCCCAGCACTCGGGAGGCAGAGCCAGGCGGATCTCTGTGAGTTCGAGGCCAGCCTGGGCTACCAAGTGAGTTCCAGGACAGGCACAAAGCTACACAGAGAAACCCTGTCTCGAAAAACCAAAAAAAAAAAAAAGAAAAAAAAATTATGGAATCGGTTGTTTTCTTTTGAGATTCTCTTGCCCATGCTTATTCTTCTTATCCATTTGAAGTATTACTTCCAGTATTCTATTTAGCAATTTAGTTGTTGTTTTGAGCTGTTTAGATCATGGACAGTTTTTCTTTCCCCTTAAAATATGGCAGATAGTTTTGCTAGGTATAATAGTATAGGCTGACAGTCATGATCAATTAGAATTTGGAGTGTTTTTCTCCAAGCTCCTGGCTTTCATAGTTTTCCCTGAGAAATCAGGTGTTATTCTGATGTGTTTTCCTTTATATGTGACTTATGGTTTTTCTCTTGCAGTTCCCCCATTTTCTTTGTTCTGTGTACTTAGTGTCTTGACTATGATAGCTTCTGGGATGTTTCATTTTTGGTCTTGTCTAGTCAGGGTTAATGTTTTGGTCTTGTCTTTTCTGTGTACTTCTTGTATCTGTATGGGTGTGTCTTTCCTAAGTTTGAGGGAGTTTTCTTCTGTGATCTTGTTAATGATCTGGCCTATGCTATTTCTTGAGATTCTTCTTCGTCTTCTCTGACTTTAATTCAGAGATTTGGTCTTTGTTGTTATCCCCCATTTCCTGCATATTTCTATCCTGTGCTTTTTAAACATTCTCATTTTCTTTGCTTATTTTGTCCAGATTCTCTGCTTTCTCTCCAAGTCCTGATATTTTTTTTCTCCATAGTGATTCATTCTACTGTGAGGCTTTCCCCTGAATTTTTTAATTGGGATATTGAACTTTTGATTTCATCTTTATTTGGGCTTGTGTTCTTCTCAATGTTTCTAACTCTTTATTGAATTTGGTTTTCAAATCCTGAATTATTTTTGTTATTTCATTAAGTTATATATTTGTATTTATTTTGGTAATTACTCAAGCATTTACTGTTACCCTTTTATTGTTCAATGAAGTGCTTATCCATGTCTTCTTTAAGTTTCTTGAAATCTTTGATAAAATTTTTGGTTCTTACTTTTAATTAAATGTCCTGGGGTTCATATAGGCAGTCTCTTATTAGAGAACCCTCTATGAGACTAGTGGGTTTGGTGGGAGACATGCTGTTTTGGCCACTCATGTGTTTTTGTTTTTGTGTTTTGACCTGGGTGTGTGAAACTTCTTTCTTTAGTTATATATCTGGCCTTCCTTAGATTGGGTCAGTGTAGGAGACATATGACCTGAACTAGGCCAGGTAAAGCTGATGGGTGAGCTGTTTAACTGGACTAGGGGAAGATGGTTCCCAAACTACCAGTCTAGGGCAGACCAGGCAAATGGTGTTCACAAATGAAAAGGGTTCTTAGCCACAGGAACTAGGACTGTGAGTTTACAGATGTCAGAAAGCTGGGGGGAAGAGTAGAAAGGGAGGAAGTGACTTAGGAATGGTAGTTCACATACAGGAAGGGTTCATGGGCCAAATATCTGTAATCCGCCTTCTTTTCTCTGCTTCTTGCTTGAAGCTCAAAATGTGAGCTCTCAGTTCCTTCTGCCGTCATGCCTGCTGCCCACTGCCATGATTTCTCACCATGATAGACTCTTATTCCTCTGGAACCGTAAGCCTAAATAAACTCTTTCCTGTAAAAGAGGCCTTGGTCATGGTGTTTTATCACAGCAGTAGAAAAGTAACTACTATGGAGTCTAAGTATTATATTATCTTTATATTATATTATCCTTACTGTTTTAGATCTTAATCTTTTCCTGTTTACCCATGTGTGTAAGAGACCATTTGTTACTGCCTGGCTCACAGCTAGTCTTTTAATGGTTGTGTTTATCTTATTGTATGAAAAGATCACTCTTTAGTCTCTAATTGCTGGACTTGCAGTTTGTTTCCATGATTCAATTACAGTCAATTGCAAAGGTGACCCTTACGCTAATCATCATCTGTAATCTGGCTTAGTCTTTCTTTTGATCCCCACCCAACTTGCAGCAAAGGCAGTGGGTTCTGTCAAACCACTAGTTGGGGATGACTACTGAACATTGCTCTGTCACTGAATCTGGTTAGCCAAAAGTTGCAGCTGACTGCACAGGCTAATTTTACAGCAACCCCTAGGAGCTCCTCAAACATCAAAATGAATTCTTGAAATTGAACTCTCACAGAATCAAAATCTTGCTCAAAGGAACTTTTTATTTTTAAGTCTGCAAAGAGTTCTACAAGAAAAAGGCCACCTGGTCTTAGGCACTCCATGAGCAAGTACAGACCAGCGCTTTGAAAAGAGCAGGAAAGGAGGTGATCTATGCTTCTATTTTATCTCTTTGTGTCAGTTCATGAAGGATTTATCTGCTGAGTCTTGGCAAGAGGCTTAGAGGTTTGGGTGAGTTTCAGTTTGTGGTTAGGAAACTTGAAGGAGGGGAGCATAAAATAGTAGGACTATGATTTTTAATTACTAAAACACCTTGGCTGCACAGCTCCCCTTCACTGTACTCACACACTGAAATGCTCAGAGGCCACTGAGCAGCACATGTGACTTCTAGTCCTAGATCTGTGACTACAGGCATGAGGAAACATATCAGAGTCTTCTGACAGATTTCCAACTTTGCTCCTCTCTTCCAAATTCTGATAGATCTTTCTTGTCATTTAGAATCATCAGAATTCCTGCCATGGTAGCTGTTGTTTATGGACATCCACCTTATTTCTTTGGAGACTGAGGAAAAAAGAGAAGGGAGGCACAGTATTGCCAAGAGCTGCATCACATCTTTATGAGGCACACAACTTACGTGTACGAACTTTTCTCATGCTTGTGATTCTTTGAAGACTTTCCTTGCATATACATTGATTTCCCAATCTTCATTTGGTTGCTATTCCTTCTCTATGCCTTTATTTCTGCTGTTTCCTTGTTCTTCCCATCTCTATGTTCTCTCGGTTCTACATTCTTATTTAAGAACAGTTGCTGGACATCATGTACCCCTTGAGCTCTAGCTCTTGGTGAGTCTAGATGTTCATCTCTTGGTCTTGAGATCATCTTGTTTGGATGGAGTTCTTGGTGCCGCTGCCTGCCATTCTCAACCTGAGTTCTTTGGATGGAAGTGGGTGGAGAGCTGCCACATGCCTGAATGTTTATGTCTCTCTGCAGTCCTCACCTCTCTCACACTGGTGTACCTGTTTCCAGGTGACTGAACCAGGCCTAACCAATTGAGCCTCTCTCCAGGGTCTGTCTCCTAACAATGCACCCCTTGAATCTGTTCCGAGTCTGGAAGCTTCTACACCAACTCTGTCCTTCTTGTTCTGGCTATTGCTATGAATGCCATGTTCACAACTGGCCTTGTGTGTCAAGGATGCCCTCACCCTCACACCTCCAACACCTACTTCCTGTCTCCTGTGAAATGCTCTGCAGTCTTTGGGGCTTACATCAACTACAACCTTTACTATGAAGGCTTTCTCATAGATGAAGAAATATATGCATAGAAATGCACAAAGTGAAAAGAATTCTTCCCACACATATCAGCCCCTCTCCTTAGAGGTAAATACATAGGGCTATTACTATTTTTAGAACTTCTGTGGGCTATCTCCATGACTGTTTAAAAATACTTTGTCTTCATTTAAAAGTTTCAAACCTGAAACAGCAACCTTCTGACACTATTTATATTGGTACTATTTATAGCTGCAAAGTCAGGCTTATTCCTGACATCCCATTCATTAGATCCATTTATTACTTTAAAGGATATATTAAAACCCATTTCTCCATTGAAAACACTTAGAAAATATCATGATTTCTCCAGTATTTGAGAATGAATTCATTGTCCAATCACTTCTATTCACTTACCCCACCTTCCAGTATCAATATTCCTTTAGAATTTGCAAGTTTGTGGCATTTATAGACAACTTCTGCATCCATAAAGCTTTATCAACAGCTTTTATGAACAGTCAGAACCATAAACAAAATATTGTTTATTCCAGACTTTATCATGCATTTTAATCTGAAGAGAAAGGGCAGATGTTTGATACTGTCATTTAAAATAAACACTTCAAAGGCCAGGACAAATAGATGCTCCTTGAAGACTCCTTAATTATTCAAAATTGTGCCACAGGTATGATAAAAAGGGAAGAACACAGGTCAGGAATCCTGTGTCATCTCTAAGAAGGATAGGGACAGGAAAGAACATGACTAGTACAAAGGTCACCCAGGTAATCCAGGATATTGTGGGGAAAGGGATGGAAACCAAGGAAGAAGAAAAGCTTGAGTGGGAGACAGGTGGAGTATGGGAACAGGCAATTCACCTCCAAATTTCTAGATATAATGGAGTTAAAAGCCTGGGAACTGTCTCTCCCTCTCTTATAGGAGGTCATCTAACAAACAGCCTGCTGGTGATAAACCCCAGGATTGGGAGAAGGAAGGATCAGGCTGTTCTTTCAAAGAGCCCAAGATTCCTGTGAGTTGGCTAAAATGCTGAACAGGACCTCCCTGAGGACAGTGTGAGTGGACTTCTGGGTAAGGTTAATGAAGCCTTGGTAGCTTCATTACCTAGAGGATCCATCAGAAGACTCCATCAACCCTGCCTATCATCCACAGTGACCACAGGAGTCTGTGGAATACTAGGTCATACATAGCAGGGATACTGGGATGCAGACAATACAAAACAAAACAAAACAAAACAAAACAACAACAACAACAACAACCACAGCAACAAAATCTCATCCTATGAGTTATGTCAGTCAGAAGTCTCATAGCCAATATCAGAAGACTTCCCAGGAAAGAAGTATGTCATAAGGGTCCTCCTACCCTATAGCACTGCCTAGAGGGCACTTCAAGATGGGAGGGTCTGCTCTCCCAACACTGTCTTCATGTGTCTAGAAAACATACTGGCGATGGAAAGGGTAGAGGAGTTATGAGGTGTGAAAATCGAGCATCTAAAGGCATCTAATGTTTATTGCATTTAACTGAAATTATATGACTGAATTAAATCAGTTTTTTTCTCTCTTCCAGCACATGTGGACATCTGGAGAGAATTGTACCAGTTATAGAGATGTGAAGAAGCCACACTATTCTTGAAGATCTGGGTGTGTATGAGTCTTCAGCCCCAAGAGGTCTGCACTGCTATTATCATTTTTTTTTTAACTGCCCAGAGTTTAAATATCTGGCAAACAACCTAAGAAAGTCTGACTGTCCTGTAAAAACTGGGATTATTCACGGTCATGGGGGAGAGGGAGAGGCCTGCTCTTTGAAACTTCTCACAATAATTCAAAAATCTCGTTTTTGCTGAGGATTGACCATTGGCCAAAATTTCCAGTTGCTCAGAGGTTCCCAAGTGGACTGATGTGAGCTGTAGTATCTCTTTGTATTGCCCCTACCAGAGGAATGATGATGAGGAAATCATTAAATATGATCTTCACTCCCTGTAGGTGCTGGTACTGGGCAGGGGTAGCCGCTGAGAATGAGTTAAGTCTCTGAGTCAGTTGAGTGCAGCTCTGGGCGTGTATCTCAAGGTATCCGTGACCGTCCTAGGATACCTTCCTCTTCAATACCTAATCTCCCGATGCCCCGAGAATACAAACCCCCTCTTCAGGCTGTAGGACTTGCTTGTTCATGCTGGCCTCTGCCTTCTTTCTTCGTCTCCCTCTGCTTTCATCTTGCACCTCACTCAGTAAACACCACTTTTATGTCAAATGCAGGTTAAACATATTGTTGTGCAAATCTTAAAAAACCCAAGCTCTTTTCTTTTCCTTGCTGCTCAATTCCTTTAATAGCTAACCCCTTGTCATAGTCAGTTTCTCAATTGAACTGTCTTCTTGATGAAATGGTCCCTTTGATCTTATGTGCTCTTCTGTGACTTCTCATCATTACTATTCCTGACCTCTTAGTCACTGATGACTTATCACAAGTTGTGACTTTAGCTATTAATTAGTTCCTGTATTGGCTCCCACGTTGTAGTGCAAGCTCTAAGAGGACCGTGCATGTTTGATGATCATTGTGTCTTCCCAAATAGCAGAGGTCCTATCAACGGGCTTTAGTCTCAATGAGTAATGGTTTGATGAATGAAGTGGATATATATTGAATGCTCTGAGCTCTGTTTAGACAAGTGATATCCAAAGGGAAGAAGAGGGACACAAGACCTCCATGTAGTCTGCAAGATGGATAGTGTCCCTCAAGGAGGCTGTACATGGTTGTCCCCAGGGAATCACCCATTGTGGTCTGCAAGCTGGACAGTGTCCATCAAGGAGACTGTGCCTTTATTACCCCTGGGGGGATGAAGAGACAAGCTTCCTTATGGCAGAGTGAGGGTTAAAATGGAGTAGAATAAAAGTGAAACATGAATGAAGCCTGTTCCAAGTAAAACAGATGCTTTACCTCAAATCCACTTTGTTTCCATGAATAAAAGGAGAAGTAGGAGCAGTTGGGGAGATAATAAGGAGAATTTGCCTGGCTTTGGCTCCTTCCTGAATTGCCTGGTCACCGGCGACCTGGGACTCTTTCTTGGCTCCCTCCTCCCCTTGACCCCTTGCAGCCTCCCCAATGAGTCACTGGTGTGTGCTTGTGGAAAAGAACTAGCAAGTGACAGAGGGAAGGGGGCTTGGAGGAGAAACTAAGAGCTGGCTTCTGTGAGACTCTAAAACCATTCAGACCCACAATGCATTTGTGGTTTGTCTTCTGGGCCACCAGGGAAGCAGCATGACTGAGTATTAGCATTCTGAGCTCCTGACTGTGGAGCCCCATGGAAATAAACAAGTTCAATGAGTTATGGGCATGGGGCCAGGAAGGAGGGCAGGGCCAACCTCCTAACCTCAGGTGGACAGGAATTTTACCTGAGCAGAAAAGGGTCCCTGGCATTTGGCAAGCTAATTAATGATAGCTAGAAAATGATGCTGCCTGCATCACTCTGGAGTGCTACACAAATTCTCCTGGACACCATTGCTCATGTTCACATTCAAGAAGAGAGTATTAGGCACCTACATGAGCCAGAAATTTGTCTTTGAAAAATCAATGTAATGAACACATAGTTTTGCCTAGTGGATACATAGTCTAAAGAGTACATGAATTTATGAAAGCTATGTTTTATGTACTTATATTTTAGGAACACTTCAATGCCAAGAACAAAACTGTCCTGTCTGGAAACCTCTTAAATTTGTTATAGTAGTGACATTCAAAATTTATTTATTTATTTATTTATTTTGGTTTTTTGAGACAGGGTTTCTCTGTGTAGCTTTGTGCCTTTCCTGGAACTCGCTTTGTAGACCAGGCTGGCCTTGAACTCACAGAAATTCGCCCGGCTCTGCCTCCTGAGTGCTGGGATTAAAGGCGTGCACCACCACCGCCCAGCAACATTCAAAATTTAAAGTGACATGGACCGTCAATAGAGAGAAAGCAGAAAGGAGAAATGAATTAAATCTACTACAGGAGACTGGCATCCAAGAGCTTCTTCTTATGGGCAAAATGACAATGGTCCTCAGGTGCCAGGGAGACTCAGGCCAGGAAAGAAGCAGCCCCTGGGTGGTTTTGGTGTCCTTGACAGACGACAGGGTAGAATCTCCAAGCTCTTGTTCCCATTTCTAGACCATTTCTGTCTGTTTGACATGTCCTTGTTTTCATTCCATCTTCGGGCTCTTTTCGGTCATGACTCTCCCAACTGGTGCCCCACCTTCCGAGGCAGGTTGTCTCTACATTGTTCTCACCTCCTCTGTTTCTTCTCTTTTGACATTCTAGTTGTGATGTGTCTGGTAAAGAAGGAGGAGGTGGGGAGGTCTCTAGAGGACTCTGAGAAATGACCAGCTGGGCGGTGGTGGCGCACGCCTTTAATCCCAGCACTCGGGAGGCAGAGCCAGGCGGATCTCTATGAGTTCGAGGCCAGCCTGGTCTATAGAGCGAGATCCAGGACAGGCACCAAAACTACACGGAGAAACCCTATCTCAAACGTGCCATACATGGCACTGTTTCCCTCACTGTACTACTGAAATTCCGCAGCCTGGTTTCAAGGTCACACTCCAGGTGTATTCGATGTCCCCAAAAGACCCCTGGACAACCACAGCTGCTTCCTCAGCTCTGCCTCCCTAGCTTCATGGATAGAAATCCCTGAAGTCAATGCTTTTCTCATCCCTCAAGGCAATACCCACCCCCATAGCCAGTTAGTCCCACTTCTTTCATGCTCAGGATCGACCGTGAGTTATAGCATTTTAGGTTAGCCTTACAATAGAAAAAAACCTTTTAACTTAAACTAGTGTTTGCTACAGGTTCTGACACTTGTGACCAAATACTAGACTAATCATGCACCAGCACTCCCTGCTCCACTTGACTAGTTGCATTTCATTCTTTATTTTATTTTAGCATTGTATTTTATTGAAACAAAATGTTTTATGTCTTTATAGGGCACACCATGGTAATTCAGCATATATATCAAATCAGAGATATAAGCATTTCCATCTCTTCAAATATTAATAATCTGTATGTGTCAGGAATGCCATACTTTTTTAGTAATTTTGAAATCTATCTATGCTGTCTGGACCTCCTGTGACCCCATTATGCTTGAGAAGGTCCAGAAGATGTTCCCCCTCTTTGTCTGCTACCCGACTCAGCTTTTTCTTCCTTATCCCACACTTTCCCAGCTCCAGGGACTGTTGTTCCATTCCATATCATGCTGCTCTAGTAACAAGGCTGACTTCTGAGTTTCCACAAATGAGTGTGAACATGTGGTGTTTGTCTTTCTGTATGTAGCTTATTTCATTTAATGTGATGACCTCCAGCTTCATCCATATGCTTACAAATGACAGCTTCCCATTCTTTTGTTACAGCTAGGTAATAGCTGATCATGTAAAGCTACAGGATGCAAAAATCAAAGTACAGAAAACAGTCATATCTTCATGCATCAATGGTAAGCTTTCTGTAAAAGAAATTAAGGACTAGATCTCATTCATGAGAGCTACAAAATGAAAACAACAAAGGAAGTGAAATATCTCTACAATGAAAATTATAAAATGCAATAAGAGGACATAATAAATGGTGAGATACCCTGTGTTAATAGGTTAGAAAAAATGATAATATTAAAAAGACCACATTACGGTTATCTGTAGATTCAATGCCATTCCAATTGGATTACCTGTGTTGTCATGCTATGGCCGATCTTGTCCCATACATCTCTTGTAATGGGGAAAGTAAAATCCACAGAAGGAAAGTAGTATGTGAATTAGTGAGATAGAAACCTTGAAACTGAATCCAGTATTCAGTACCAGCGTCTTCTTATCTCTTTGATCTGAAGTAATAATACAAGCCAAAGGTGAGGAAAGAGCCCCTGGAGGCACAGACGACATACACTGGGCAAAGCCATGACTCCCGAGGCTCTGTTCATCTTGTGGAAACACAGACTCTGAGAACCTGGGCAGTCCTCCCCACCTGGAAGAGCTGGGCAGCCCCAGGCACCTGCTCCTGGAGTTTTTCCGTTTGCTTGTCTAAATTGCTTTCCTGGAGACAGATTCAGCCTCTGCTCATTGGTCCAGAGCATCATTCAGACCTGAGCTCCTTGGCTGCACACTCAGGAATACATGCTAATTAGCCACAAGAGGCACACACAGGGACCCTGCTGCTTGGGGCAGTCCGGGCCTCTTTGTGTCCCTCTTAAATCTTGGCCTCTGTTGAGTCCCATTGAAGCGTTCAACACCTGCTTTTCTTACCTCTGTGTTATGCATGAAGCATCATAGTCACAGCCTTCACTCTGAACACCAAATACCTTAATTCCCTTTTTCCTGAACCTCAACATCAACTTCTCTGAGAAGCCTTGAGTGACCTGATACTCTGGCACATGACTTCATTCCCTGCATGGCTTTTCTTCATAGTGTTGAGCACTACCTAAGTAGTCACATTTGTATGTTCAATTTTTTAGTTCCCATGTTTTTCTTACTAGAGTTCAGACATCCCTTCTAGAGCATAAGTGTTCAGTTTTGTGTGCCCGTATGAAAGCCATATCTGCTTTGAAATAGACATTCAAAAATCACATGTTGAACAGAAGTGGATTGAACATGGACTAACTTGATTTCTTTGTGCTGTGGGCACAGGGGGCTATAAAGCCCCACAAGTCATCTCATTGGTTCTCAGTCTCATACGCCCAGTATAACAAAGGAGAGTCACCCAATGACTGATCTTTGTAACACTCACCAAGGTCTTTCCCACATTCTTGATCCAACAGCCAGTTACCCCATCTCCACTAAACCAGGCTCCTTTATATCCACTCCAAACCAGAGTGGCTGTCTTTCTCTCAAATCACTTTGGGAGAGGTGCGTGCTTTCACTCAATGGCTGCTAATTCCCTCTGCTTCGTGTTTGAGGTTTCAGGGACAGTATCTCTCTTTCCTGGAATCCTGGAGGCATCAGAGAAGTTCAAGAGTCTTCTGGAGAGCCAGGAGAGAGACCATGGCTTATTTTTGTGCTTCCACAGGTGTTGGGGTGGGTTTTCAGTTTGGATCCCTTGTCCCATTGGGATGTGTTCATTCTCATCTGTATATGTGAGACTTCAAGGCTCCCTGCCACCTCACACCTTAACCAAACTCCCCCTGTGCCCACTTCCTATTATTTGCTGTTTCTCATAACATGTTTTCTGATCCTTTTCCACATGTCCCAGCCCTATCCCCTGCAGTCAATCTCTGCCTCGTGGCCACCTCTAATGGACTGTACCTGTCACTCCTCATTCTAACATTTCTCTGCACCTTCAAACCATTACTCAAAGCTTTTCCTGTAAGGGACTATTCTGTATTCCCAATCCCTGGTTTTTCCTACCAGACCAGTTCCAGTCATCTTCCAACATACTGTCTGTCAGTCTGCACAAATCCACCTCCACAGGACCCTAGTGAATCCGGATTTGACTAGGCATCATGCTTTGGGTCCCCATTTATACTTCCTGTTTGGTGGAATTGTCTTCCAGGTTTTAAAAATCTGTTTCGTTTGTTTGTTTTTAAGTCCCGATGGGGAAGAAGATGTCTATATTTTATTTGTTTAGATTTAAAAATTTTGTTTTATGTGTGTGTGTGGCCTGTATACATATATGTGCATCATGTGTGTGGTGTTCCTGGTGTCCCTGGAGGTCAAAGAGGGCCTTGGATCCCCTGGAACTGGAGTCACGGATAGTCATGAGCTTCCACGGGAGCTCTGGGAATCTAAGTGAAGTACCCTGCAAGAACTACAAGTGTTCTTGACTGCGGAGCCATCTCTCCAGCTCTGCACTGGCTTGAAATAATGTCTTTTCTCTCTTTGGGGGCATCAGGGCCGAGTGGACATTGGAAGGCCTTAATGAGTTAGCTATCA
This sequence comes from Peromyscus californicus insignis, assembly GCF_007827085.1. Lineage (NCBI taxonomy): Eukaryota > Metazoa > Chordata > Mammalia > Rodentia > Cricetidae > Peromyscus > Peromyscus californicus. The sequence continues at coordinate 26,621,618 of NW_026294514.1, read as the reverse complement.
CGATTCCAAAGTAGTTCCTCCTTGTCCCTCTCCCTCTCTGACTTCTGTCCCTCCTTTCCAGAGCCAGGCAGCTAACTTGTCAAAACTCAGGGGAATGACCTTGAGTCAACCAAGAACCTCTCCAGCTCAGTGTGGCAGAGGGAGCAGGAGCTGGCAGAATGGCGGGGAAGAGCCTCTGCCCTCAGGGGTCTTTCAGTTTATTAGTGAAGCAGAGGTAAAGGAAAACACAGCAAGGTGGTAGAAGGAAATGGCTTGGCAGACCAGAGTCTTGGCTCCCGGGTCTTTGTTTCACCCACCATTGACTCTCCTGGCAACTGTCTAGGAATATTTCAGAGTCACTTGGGTAAGGCCTGAGAATGAATCAAACGTCTCTTTTCATCGACCCACCAGGTCTGGCTGAGAGCTATGACGGTCATTCTGTCCATTCCTGGCCCCGAGGCCAGACCACATCAATTCATCCTGCCCAGCCAGGGGTAGCTCCTGTTTCCAAACCTCACCGGAGATGATCCTGCCCAGCACCGTCTACTTTTCCTGCTCTGTTGGTTTTGAGCCTTGGAAAGGAATGGCTAATCCCAGCTGCATTCCTTGGACAGCCTGAAGCCTTGCATATTTGTCAAGCCCTCTTGGAGAGGGAACTCGAGGGGATCTAGAGGCAAAGGCTTATGTGGGGAGGCGCAGCCAGAGTCAGCTTTTTCCACTGGGCCATTCAGCTACATTCTGACTGGGCTCCAAGGTGGGAAAGTAGTTCCTGTTTGCAAAAAGATGAATGTTGGTGTTTGACTTCTTGCTGTGTCTGGGCCCAGAAGCTCTGGCAGAGAAAACCTACTCTAATTTGGAAAAAAAAATTGAATTTTTTTCCTTTGCATTCCACCTGCCTGCTCAATCGTCGGCACCTCCTTCTCTTCCGCCCACCAACCATGTGGGATTGCAGCCTGTCAGGACAGGCCTCCTGGACAGAGCTGTCTCTCCTTGGGATCCTCCAGTTCTACTATTTATCCTCCTGGATGGACCGCTGACAGCTGATATATCACTGAGTGCTGCTATGCACCGAGGCTCTAAACAAGGGAAGAGGAAGTGGTCTTGGGCGAAGTGGTCATGTCAAGGGGGCAGGCTGAGGTTTAAGCATCTTTGAAACAGATCCTTGGATCATTTGTTTTTTTCAGACGTCTTCTTTATGGAAAATTCCATTCTTTCCAGATCATTTTAGTGTCTCCAAATTCTGAATGGAAGTACTATTGGTGAAATTATTAAGGCCACTCCACGTAGTTAAAAGGAGATTTATTTAATGGTGTAACTTACAAATTAAGGGGTAGGTAGGTCGCGGGGTCTGGAGAAGGTGTATCACAGTCCAGTGGTGTTCTCTGGAGCTCTGCTTGGCCCAACTTCATTGTCCAAGGTCCCGGAACTGAGAGCACAGGCCCATCCAGATCTCAGGTCTCCAGGCGCCTCCCTTGGCCCCGCCTTGTAGGCGTGACAGTTGCCGAAGTCTCAATGGGGGTTGGAACTTCCAGATCAAAGCTGGAATGGCTACCCACTACAAGGTACTTCACAGAGCTTGACGGCCAACTGTCGCAGGAAGCATGTCAGAAGAACCGATCAGCACATGCTGCTTCGTCTTCAGCCCAGGGAGCTGCCCCTCTTCAACAATGCTGTGCAGAGTCCCTGGGAGAGAGGAGCTGGGAATAAGGAAAAGAGTGCCTCTGCCTCTGTAAAGCTCCTATAAACTGCAAAGCTTATGTTGGGCTTGCAGGAAGTCAGTCACTTTTTTGGGGGTGGGGGATTTGAGACAGGGTTTCTCTGTAGTTTTGGTGCCTGTCCTGGATCTTGTACCATAGACCAGGCTGGCCTCGAACTCACAGAGATCCGCCTGCCTCTGCCTCCCGAGTGCATGCACCACCACTTCTTGGGGAGAACTTCCAGGAAGGTTGTAAAGGCAGAAACTGCTTGGTAAAGGGTTGCAGAGTGCGTGAGAAGAAAGAGCAGACAGGAGGTACGCCAGACAACTTCAACAGGAAATACCTCCCTTGCAAATAAAAACAGCAGGAAGTTTGTCAGTTGAAGAGGTGTTAAGTGGGAAAGGAAGATGAATTCTGTGTGTGCTTTAAGATGAAAGTGAGATGAGCCTTGACATCCCTGTATTTTGGGTCTTCTTGCATTGAGATCCACCCTTACCCTTGGCCAAGCTCCACTTCCTGGCAGGCTGACATTTCTTGATTATATTAAGCGGTCTCTACCTTCCACTTGGGTTTTCCCTTAGGAGGCCAGAAGATGGGGTGGCTCTGGGAGTCCTCCTCCTCTCTTTCTCTCCGGCTGAGGCTCAGCAATGTGCCATGCTGTTTTGTCAAAGGCTAGGTCCCCAAAGCACGGGTGAAGCGCTCTACAGTTCTGTGCCTTGCTTCCTTTCTAGCTGCTTCTTTGGTCCCAGAGGTGCTAAGCAGCCCCCACTCTTATTAGCCTTGTGACATCGTGCTTTTCTGATTTTCCACGTCCCAGCAAGTCCCTCCTACCATTAAACTCTGCTCACTTCTACCTGAGTGTGCCATCTATTTCTTACAGGGAACTGAAGGGAAATGAGGGACAAGTAAGGATCCTGTTTCATCTCAAGGCTCCAGAGAACGTCAAGAATATCGAGCTCAACACATTAGTGAATATGCAACAAGAACGTTTGTATGGAAATGGGAGAGTGTAGTGTTATCAGGCCCCTTCTGCTTCCAAAACATTGTAGCAACCGAGAGAAGACTAGACATGCAGATGTGGCTGAATCTCCAGTCCCGTGGAGTCATGGGCTGAAAAACCAAGCAGAGAGAATGGCAGGCTCAACTCTGCCTCTGTAAATGGGTGCAACTGAACTAGACCTATCAAGTCTGATGATGCTGCCACCGACATCCCTGGGGAAAAAACAACCTGCTGCCTAGGATGGGGGAAGAAGGCAGAACACAGTTCTGGAGCAAGGTCCTAGGTTAAGACACCTGCTGGCTCAGAGACGGAATCTGTGATATTCCCCATACCACAGATTGGAAATGCCAGGCTGCTCACATTTAATCTAAGGTCAAGTCACACAAGGTGAGCATGTAAAGCAAAATTCTGAAATACTTAAAGAGATAAATCAACAAATTAAGTGATACAAGAAATGATAATGCAAAGGACCAAAAAAATTAAACACATATAAAAGCAACAACAATAAAAGAAACTGTGTTACTAAAATACAGCCATTGGGGGAAAATCACATGATAGGAAGAGTAAATGTTTAGAGTCAAAACAGTAAATAAAGAGAGGTAGATGTGAAGATCAATTTTATATGTCAAATTGATCGGGCCTATGGTGATGTGATACCTGGTCAAATTTTATTCTTGGAAATTCTGCATGGATATTTTGGATGAAACTAACATTTTAACTAAATCAGGCTGTTCTCCATGGTCATGCTATATACCAGATATAAGTAAGTTATGATCTGGAGAGTACTAAAGAAAAGTGTCAACCTAAAATTTTAAGCTAGTTAAATTAATGATGATTGATGGATGCGAAATAGACTTATTTACATACATAAAAACTGGGGATATTTACCATGCAGAGAACTCTTACATTTAGTCAGGTAAAGACCCGAAGACAGTTGAAAATCCTAAGCTCTCTCATTTAAAAGAATTCTCTGACAGACTGTCTTCACATTTCATCAACCTAATTGGGAATCTAGGACCTGCTGGTCCCACTGCAGGTTTGGACTTGACCACACCTTATGGTTTTTAGGTAGTACCTTTTCACTGACTCCTTGCATGGGAGAAGGGGCAAGGTGGTGCTTTGGGACTCATTTAATAAGAACCTTCTATTTGTGCTCTAATGAGTTTTCTGACATCCATCCTTTGAAGTCTGAGTTGTAAGCTTTAACCTTGGATAGCTGAGCTACCTCTCCATCCCTTCAACATACTGGGCAAGAGGGATTGGGGGGAATGTGTGTGCATCTGGGGGAATACAAACATTTACCATCAGTGAGGAAGACTGTGGGAGCCATTTTATGCTATTTTTATGTTCACCAGCTCACAGTGAGTGGAGTAGACAGACAGAACATGGGCGTTACTGATGTTAGTGAACTCCGAATGAATCAAGCCTGGAATTGCTCTACCTAAGGACTTTGGTTCTAGGGATAATATAATTTCTTAATTAAGTCAGTTTAGATGTTAAAGCTTCCTGTTACTTGTAGCCCAGAGCATCCAGAGCCATTGAACTACCAAATCAAGTTCTTGACATCAGGGGAGAGGAAGTGCCATGCATCCTCAGATCTATAGCCCCCCCACACACACACACCGAGAGTGGGGAGTGGCTTAGGGCAGCCCAGGATGATAGCTAGCCTTGGTTTCTCATATCACGTTAGGAAAAGAGAAAGGCATTCAGCGAACTGGGTCATGAGTGCCTAGGGACCAGAGTTGTCCTAGGGCTTTCAACTGAGGCACTCTCCTAATGAGCAAACAGGCAGGAATCCAGCAGGGAGGATGACAAGGCTCTTGGAGCTTCTTGCTACTCAGATTAGATGCATGGAGGTAATAAAAACCACCCCCAAGAAACTGTAAAAGGAGGCCTTGGGAAGCACGTCCAAAGGAACGCAAAGGAAGGAGAATAGAAGGAGCCCGTGGAAAGAAAATCTTCCAGACCAAATGACGATCCAAAAATAATGAGACCAAAGTTCAAAGAAGTAATTTAAACCAAATAAGGCAGGGAAGGCCTAGCCAGCACAGGGCAGGCTTGCTCTGCAGGGAGCGGGTGAGCAGCAGGCAGCAGGATGGGACTAAGCAGAGTTCAGTTTAGGACAGCCAATGGGTCAGAGGGAAGGGAGACATGTTGCTGCAGCTGCCCTGGTCAGAGGAGAGGCAGGACTAAATAGTACCTTCTCACCTTCCCAGCCCCGCCGCCATACCTGGGCATTGCTCCACCTCACCATTAGCGGGACTGCTCCAGTTTGTACAGCATGTCAGAGCCCACTGGACCAGACCAATAAGGCAAGCCTTGCTTGCTTAGAACGTTTCTGTTTAGGCACTCTTTTACAGTTGATTGTAGCAAAGAATTACAGGGCCATTCCACAAACCTCGGAAGCTGGGAGCTAAGGTCAATAACTGCTTGTTCAGTCTGTAGACTGAGGCTCTTGGTCCTAAAACCCAGGTAATGGCCCAAAGATGTAGAAGCAGAACATTGTACTGGCTCATTTGTGCGTCCTGCATGTGGGTGTGTATTTACACATGAAAACACCTTTCTATTCCTTTCCTGTTTACCATATGCGCTATTCCAAATGTGTGCCCTCTACCACCTACCACAGCTTCTTAAGTCATAGCAGTGAGCAGTGTGTGTGTGTGTGTGTGTGTGTGTGTGTGTGTGTGTGTGTGTATGTATGTGTGTGTGTATGATGTTGTTGTTGGCTAGGACTTCATTATTTAAAGAGGTATAGACATTTGAGGAGAAAAGCCCTGGAAAACTATTTCTCTGGGTCCTTAATTCAATTGTGATGTCCAATACTTATTTTCTTGACAGAAGATGGAAGTGAATGGTGTGCCACGCTCACCAGTGGGTTCCTATTGCATTCAGAAACACACAAAGAAATGATCTTTTAACTCTTGAGTTTTTTCCTATGACTGCTCTAACATGAACCCTCACAGTATTGGCAAATAGGGTGACATTATTGATATCAATCTCATCTAGATAGATAACATTATATCTTAAATGACTGAATTGTTTAGAAATGTCTTCCTTTTCTTGCTCCTTCCAAGGAGTTATCTGGAAGGATGTCCCGATGGAAGAAGAGAAAGAGAGACTCTGAGCCAACACAGTACTACATAGATTCCATTTATCTCCACTGGGGTGGATGTCTGGTCTTTACTGCCAATGGACATTGGGGGCAATACATTTTCTTCTTAATCTGGGGTCCTATCAGTACCACACTGGCCTTTCTCTGGAGCAAATATCGAAGATCCCAGAGTACAGGAAGTGGGACTTAAGCTGTAAGTACATATGTATACGCTATAGGCTTTCCTTCCTGGTCGTGAACCTGCCATGCTGCTGGGCTGTCATGAAGGCAATGTTGATTGCATCTTTCTCTGGGGCTCTTTTAAGTGGCTCACAGTTTCTGCCAAGTTTTGACTGGTAACACCACTGCTGGTGACCTCGAACAAGTGTTTCCAGGTCCTTGTACACCTACCTGGTGCCTTGGCCCTGCCACCCCCTCCTCCTCTTGTTTTATTGGTTCTTTTGGCTCCTTCCAAGAGGGAGAAAATCAAGTATGATGAATTTGATCTCTTCGCTCTATTGCTGTCTGCTTCCTACAGTCCACCTTGGGTCAGCCAGGTCATTTTCCTGATGTTATGACCTGGGATATGGTTTTCCCTCTCTTGACTCCTTGAAACAGACAGACAAACCGTGCAAGGACCGGAACTTGCCCTTCAGTGATGTGATACGGATTTCGAAGTACTTAAAAATCCAGCCATCACATTAGCATCCACAGCCCTTGAGGCTGAGCTGCAACCCCGTGCAGAAAAGAGGCTTTATTGAAGGCTGCCTCGTGGCTGAGGAAGGAAGCTAAATCAGACAAACCTCCACTGCACAGCAGCAATGTTACCAAGGTTCCACACGCTCCTTTTGAAATGTGGGTATTATTTATTAAGCGGCACAATGTTATTTACTAAGCGGCACAGTGTTATTCATTAAGCAGCGCTGTTTTCTGTGCGAGAAAAGCCACAGGGTACAACAAAGCCCACCGTAAGAGTTTATTAAGGGAAGGGAACAGAAGGGATGTGCATAGGCCTATGGAATGACTGTGCAGGAAGAGAGGGGAGGAATAGGTGGAATCCGCTTTTATAGGTTCCCCCACCCTCCTGCACATGCATTTATGGGCTTATGTAGCTACACCACCCATGTGCATTATTAGATTAAGTGATCATGCATTGCATGGACTACATAGGTCATGTAACTGGGGAAGTGACTAGGAATTCTAACAGTGGGACCGTTGACTTCTTTTTCCTTCTTTTAATTTAAAGAAGCACAAAATCTTCATTCTTCACTGTCCCTCATCATCTTACTGTGGCATTACAGGTCAGCCTCTAGCTCCCATATGCGTCCTGCTGACTGATGTGTTAATCAATACATATCCCCACTCAGTTACAGATTTCACACCCTGGACCCATCTTTAACTCAGTTGCCTTATCAGCAAGGTGGGACTATAACTGTTTCTTTGTCCCTAGGCTTCTGGAGACTGTGGATTCTTGGGAAGCAGGTCGTCAATACTAAGCAGATAGCGTGCCCTCTTTCTAACAGTCATACATAGTAATTAATGTCCAGTGTAGGATCCTGAGTCCCTGGTCAATTTCCCCTAAGTGAATCTAACTGGGTTAGCTCTGTTTCTAAGAGCCTGTCTCCAAGAATTTAGAATCTGTGAAGACACAATTTCCATGTGAGCTCATGCCGATGGAGTCCACAGGCCGAGGAGGCTGTGACTGGCGTGTTAAATGGTAAATCAGCAGCCTCAGATTTCAGGAGTCACAAGTTCTGTTAGCCAGCGGGGAGCCTCTGGATCTTCAGAGTGTGACTTTGCAGGGCCTGCAGGGACCTGCTACAGTTCAGTTCTGTGCCTGCAGGAGCACAGCTCAGAGCAATTCGCCATAGGCCTAGCCTTTGCCCGGGTTTACCCAATCAGAGCTCTGTTGCTATGCTTCCATCTGACTCGGCACAGCTAACACTGTTTGCAGACATCTCTCTGCTGTCACTGTTCAGACTGATGTTCAAACACGGAACACATACTTTTCTTGCTGCCCTCCCTGCTTCGCCACCATACAGCCTTGGGGACGAACACCCTAATTATGAGCTGGCTAACTGTGGAGACACACAGAAATCAGACTCAGAATTATTAGCCAAGAGATCTTGGCTCAAGACAGAAAATAATATTTACAAAGATCCTTATCTCAAGCTATGCAATGCCGCGAGCATCCGCTGCCCGTGGAATTTGGGGACACTAATTAAAAGGGTGCCATGGCCACAAGTTTAACTTTCTGTCCTTCTCTGCTTTCAGGAGTAAAGAAGTCAACAGGGGAGAGGTAACGAGCACTCCAAGAGTCTTTTTTCTTTACCCTGTATTCCCATCTCTCGCAGGGGAGGGGGGGGGGGCAGCCCAAAGCCAGTGTGACTATTCACAAGGTGCCAGGGAGCTAGGGACTCCTTGCCTTCTTCTTGTCTTGCAGGACATCTGGATTTTGTTTGCTCATCTCCCCTCCCACAGGCCCCATCTCACACGAGAGACAGAATAAAAGCCGGGCAAGCATGTGCTGGAGAGAGGGAGAGAGGGCTACACGCTGCCAGCTTTCATGACACCTCCAGAGCACACTGGGGAGGGGGAGGGAGAAATGGTGGGTGGACGAGGATAACTGAGGGAGCAAGACGATGAGGTCAAATGCTATGAAAGAAAGGGGGAGTGCCACTGGAATAGGAACGTAACAGCAGATCAGGGAGTTTAGGATACTGAAGAGTGTATATGTTGCATGTCCAAAGGCCACGAGGTCATCGGTTGTTCTTCAGGAGCCATTCCGCTTGTTTTTGGAGACAGGTTCTCTCATCGGCCTGGGGGTGCTGATGAGTGTTGGCTGACTGGACAGTGAGCCCCAGGGAGTCTCCTGTCTCTGCCTCCCCAGCATAGGGATGACAAGCACGCAGCGCCACATCTAGCTTTTTATGTGGATGCTGAGGAATGAATACATATCCTCAGGCAAACATTGAATGCATGAATGCATGTCCCCAGGCTCAGGTAGCAAGCATTGATGGGTTAACTCTCCAGCCCTGAAGATAAGGGTAGTAGCAGGCAGTGCTGACTTGTTTTAGTTGAACTTTCTGAAATGTTGAAGGAGGTGTGTGAGCACAGGTTAGAACAGTGATGCAGCCCTGGCACCCTGGACCCAGCATTGCTCTGTCACAATACCCCTCATTGCTTTGTCAGCCTTGTGCTGGCTTATGTGCAGGTTCTACAGCTTTATAAGAACACCCAGAAGCCAAGAAGCTTGATAAGGGGTCCCCGTGGGATAGGGCAGGTGGTGGTAAGAAGATGAATTTGCTAGAAACCTGAATAAAGCCAGTTTTTAAGCTGCAACCGCTGGAAGGGAAGTTAGGGAGAAAAACAACTTTCCTGCAGATGGGTTCTCCCGGTGGATGGACCTACTCCTCTCTTCCTCAGTTTCTCCATCGTGTCTCCTTTTCTAGACACTTGCTCTAGCTGGAGGGTGTGTCATGATATTCACACACACACACGCACATACACACACACACACACACATGCACACACACAGATATAAAGAATAATGAAAACATCTGGTGAGTTCTGATCTTAGTTTTGAAGAGCAGAGTGTAAAAACACAAGCTGTGGTCTTAAAACCTCAAGTCTAAGAGAAATAAGAGATTAAAAAAAAGTAATCACCATGTCTTAAGATTTCCAGCAAAGACAATTCTTTTAGCAATTAATATCTGCCATGGTAAATAAATATTTTTCTGGTATTGGGAGTTCTATAAGGTCATAATAATCGTTCTTTAACAAATTCAACTAAATGTATTGCTTTTGTAAAATTAGACCTACTTACACACATTGAGGTTTCACCTAAAGGTGAAGAAAGTTATGTTAATGATGGAATACTAGGTGTCTCCCATTTCTTTCCTTGTGCTTCGAAGCTTTGTATGCTATTTAAATACCAGTTAAAAACAAGGCTATATCGTTTAGTACAGATGCAATGTAATTTTCTCTAAAAGCAAAGGATGTCTGGATGTATCTTGAGAAGTAACTCAACGCTGTTTATGTTTACCTGTGGATCTCGTGAGGTTTGCATATATTACTGGGTGCGTGCATGTGTGTGTGTGTGTGTGTGTGTGTGTATGTGCACACGTGCATGTCAAGTACGGTGAGAACTGCAGTGTCTCAGTCACTCTGATGCGTGGGGACACTGAATGATACGGAAGTTCAAGGGACAGAACAGACAAATGGGGACCACAAATATTGGACGTGACTCAGTAAAAGCATACTACAGAGTACTCAGAAAGCTCCAAATCTTTGCTGCTTCAGCACAATGGTCTTGGTCTTTCCAAATTTGGGTGGCACGCCAGCCTCAGCTGGGCTGGCATTGAGAGGAAGGTGGGGACGGAGAGTGAAGGGAACGTACCAGCCTGGCTGGCTCTTCTCCCAGCAGGCGGACTAGTGGGTGGGCTGTCCATTAAGGCATAAGCAGGGAACAAGGTCCCTTCTGTAGCTGAATTGCACTGAGGGAGATCAGAGGCCTGGGGGGAACTTCTCAATTGCCAGCATTTCTCAGAAACACGGTGGAAGTCTCTCAGACAAAGCAGACAGGTTGGCATAGTCAGAAGAGAGTGAGAAGTGAGGCAGGCCAACATACCAGGGACAGTGGTGAAATCTCGGCTGTCTGGGGGTCTGCCAGCTGTAGTGCAGCAGCAGCTCTCAATACCCATTCCTGGGGAACAGGTTGGAATTGGCTCTCAGACCATGTAGGGTCACCTCTGGCCTGGAAGACCCAACTGTGCCTGAGTTCACTTCCTGGCACCAGCTCTTAACCGCAAGGATCTGCCTCTGTCTGGGTCCTTTGGTTGTGGGACTCTTATGGGGCCAGTCTTACGCTCTCAATTCTATGTTAGCTCCCCCACCGCTTAGCTTTTTCCTTTGGCATTGCTGGCTACCATCCATTCTTCACCTATCAATAGGCACATCTGGCGTAGCCGATGGCTCAAGTGCAGGATTGAAATCCTGTCCCCGTACTCTCAGGGTCCAGGGCCTTCCTCTTCCACCTCGACTCTTCCTAATTCACAAAGAAGGGAACAGACAGCACATAAACAAACAAAAGTTAATGCAAAACAGAAAGGCGATTTCCTGGCCTCGGGACAGGAGGCACAGCATGAAGCTTTAGCCACACAAACTTTTTTTCCATGACCAAAGAATCATGTCATGACCCCAGGTTGAGCAACTATAATGCAATACCAGGGTGCGAGAGTGCTGGGAGCTGTTGCCCTCTAGTAGGTCACTTCTCAGCTATAATATAATTTTAGGGCTGTAATATAATTTTACAGATGGAAAATTCCAGAGAGAAATGACTTGCTCCGTGTTACAAAGCAACATGTTAGTCAACCAAAAAGAAACAGCAAAGGCCTACTCCCAGTTCTTTGATATCCCCAGATCTCTAAAGTGGTTTGGCTGGGATGAGTGACTGGCAAGGTTTTATGAGGAGAAGCCAGCCTGACAGACATCAGTGTCTTCATCAGCCTATGTTACACCAACCTTTTCTAGCTTATCACTTGACTTGGGGATTGAAAAGGAGAAGGCCTTTTTAGTGAAATAAACAGAAGGTGGATGCCCATGCTATGCTTACAACTGACCTGTTTCTTTTTTTTTTTTTTCTCTTGGTCTTGTCTCTTTTAGATCCCTTTCCTTCCCTTCCATCTGATAGCAATCTAGTTACTTGTGTATCTCACTAGTAGTTTAGTGGATACTCTAGTTGACAAGTTCTGCTCCATCACCAAGGAAGTTTTCCATTAGGATCTCAAAGCAAAATGAAGACCCAATAGTGTGCTGTGAGGTCTTGCATACTGAGAGAGCAAAGGTCTTACCCTATCTCTTGCTCAGTGCTTCTGTGATCCACCACAGCTATCCTCTCTTTACTCTGGGTGACCTTAGTCGGGATATACCATTACATAAAATGGTTTATCCAGAGCTTTGCTATGTATATTCTAAGACCCTGCCAAGGAATCAAGTTGTGTTTAAATGACAGCTCTCCAAATTTCTTTCATTTGATGTATAGTTAGGTACTGAATATTACTTCTTAATTAAATGAAAGGAAGGGAAGCAATTGACTTTTGAGCTTCGGATCCAAATGGTACAGGGGTCATTTGGTTCTATCTTAGTACCCTAAACTAGATGGAAAAATAACCCGTGAGACTCAGTCAAGAGCCATTTATAGAGGACTTGATGGTTTATAATGTACACGTCAGTGTTGGTCAGATTTGAACTTCTTCTCTCTTGATTGGATTTCTCACTCTGGGTAAGGCACATGGCCTTTACCCCCAATTTGCCAACATGGAAAGATAATCCTTACAAGTTGGATCACAGATGAGTTCTCAAATGAGTTAATGATGGAAGCAGAGGAAGCAGCCCATCATAATTTCCAATCATTTTATCCTTGACTCCACTGCCGTATAACAGGGAGTATAGAAACCATGGTTATCTTTATATGGGACAGAGGTAGACTTATCTTTATTTAGTACTCAAGAAGAAAGCATAGCAGTACTTTCTTGTTGGGACCGCCAGCTCACAAATAACAACCCAGAGATTATTAATTATGAAAGCTTGGCCTTAGCTTAGGCTTGTCTTAACTAGCTCTTATAACTTAAATCAATCCATTTATATTAATCTATGTTCTGCCACGTGGCATTACCTCTCTTCCATCTTGGACTTCCTGTTTCCTCTCTCTGTCTGACTGATGACTTAGCCTTTCTTCTTCCAAGAGTCCTCTCTGTCTCTGGAAGTCTTGCCCAACCTCTTTGCTTCCCAGCTAGCTGCCTGTGATATTTGGGGCAGGGGGCAGCAGCTGGAGGCTGGTGCAGGGAGGCTGCAATGGGAAACCCCAGACTCTTCATGGAGGACTTGGAGGGAGGGAGGGAGAGCCAGCTGCAGTGGCTGCAGTGGCTGCAAAGCCAGCAGTGAGGGGCTGCCCTGTGATCTCGTGCCCCTCACTGGGTGCCATATGAAGCATTTATCTAATTATTCTTTATCAATAAAAACTCAGGAGTCAGCTATTGGGGTAAGAACCTGATTGATCAGAGAAGCACCAGAGAAGCAGCTAGTGACCTCTCTTTTTCCTTCCTTGACCCAAAAGGGCCAAGAACCTTTCTAAATCCCTCCCTACTACTTCCTGTGTCTCTCTATATGTCTTTGGTCCTCCAAAACCTCTATGGCTAAGCTAGCTCTGCCCTCTGATTCAAAGTAAACTTTATTGGCAGTCCCTGGAGTGTCAAGAGTGTGATCAAAATATCCCACAACAAGAAAGTAGAATATGAACAGACATTTCCTTGTTTTCCCAGATAGCTTCAGGTAAAATTGTTCCACAAACCGAGTGTTAAGAGTCTAGTCAACTGTTCCAAGAGGAAAAGAAGTAACATTAAGTGCTTGATTCTTCCTCTTCATTGAGACTGTATGATACTCACGCTTGGTATAAGCATCCTTGCCCAAGCAGGCAAGGCACTGAGTTAAAATCAAGAAGATGGTCTTTGGCAGAGCAGACCTTTTTGAGGGATGCAGGATTAGGACGCTGGGGGAGTCCTTGGCAGTGTACAGATCTGAGGTCCAGACTGCAATCTTATTTTCCATGCCTCCTGAGGAGCTGGCTAGGCAAGAAAAGCAATAATCTGAAGACTACTGAGCACCATCCAATCCATCTTGGAACCCTTGTTGGAAAACCACAGTGTGGGGCGGTATGTTGGGAGAGTCCCTGCTTCTAGAGATCAATGGATACTTGGGCGATTTTCTGCATTTTTTGATACAACTTTTAATTAAAAACAAGGAACAGGTAATGTTAAGAATTGCTGCTCATTCTTAAAATGCTTTGGGGAACCAAAACTTTGGAGAAGCCAAAGGAAGAGATGTTGGGGACTGCCAGGGTGAAATAGCATCCTAGTGAAGAATCCAAGAGCTCAGTGTTTTCTCTCATACCTGTTTACTAAATACCCAAGTCTCTCGTGCTTGTGTTTTGTGACAGTTGTCTTTAGGACCCTTGAATACATTTGATCCTACTTGACATTAGACACAGGGAAAATTAGAAAGATGCGACTTTTGTACTCAAGCAATCTTAACAATAATATGAATTGTTGGGAAAATCTCGTAATACAATTGAAAAAAATAACACAGAGAGCTGGGGAAGTGGTTCTGTCAGTAAAATGTGTGGCCCTGAGTTCAAATTCCCAGCATCACAGTAGCACAAAGGACAGCTGGCATTTTGTCAAAAGTGAAGGGACAAGTGTGGTGGTATATCCCTGTGATCCTAGCACTGGTAAGTAGAGACAGGCAGATTCTTGGAGCTAACTGGCCAGTATTTCTGAATCGGTGAGCTTGAGGTTCACTGAGAGACCCTGTCTCAAAAAATAAGGTGGGAAGTGGTAGAGGAAGACACCTGACATCAACCTCTGGCCTCTACATGTATGTGTATATACACACACATACAGCACACAGACACATAGACACTCATGCTCATACACACACAGTCACTGCCAAATTCTGCCAGTGTGGTGTTTTCCTCTTGTAAGAATTGCCTCATCTAAGTTAAACTTTGAACAGAATGTCGTAACAGCCTGGAGTCTTGTGGTATCAGTTGGCTCAGTCTCTCTTAAGTCGATGAAAACAAACTCCCTAGAAGGTGAGTGGCCGAGGCAGCTGATTTAGTGGCCGGCCTCCCAGGTTCTCACATCTCTCCTTCTGCTGGGTCAGCAGTACTGAAGATGATCTGACCTTTACAAAGACAGGTTCCCCTTTCTTCATAGGGTAGAGCCTCCCCCGGGTCCCCAGGCCTAAGTGCACAGGTGGGTCTGCTCAGCTGCATCTCACATCTCCAGCTCTAGGGCCTCTTCCTGTCCATGTGTTCCCACACGATGGTAAAAATGAAAGCTTGGGGCTCTCTACTTTCTTTGTCCTCTCTCTGTGTTTTGCCCAAGGGGGCTGTTACATAAGACATTGCCTATGAACGATGCATCTTAAAGTTCATTTTTATCTTTCAAATTCCATTCTTCCTTCCTCCAGCGTCTCTTTCCCTCTGTGAATTCTGCATTTTTATTTTTGTCATCCAGGGGTTTTACTTCATTAGGAATGGTGTATTCCTCACTGCTGGTGTCTAACACAGGCTTGGCCAAGATTTTGCTTAGGAAACTTTTCTTCGATGGGGTTACCCGACACTACAGGCAGGACTGAGTTTAAAACTCAGATCTCATTGACTTTCACCCCAATCTTATTTCCTCTTCCTCTGACTCTTGGTCCTTCAGTTTGCAGAGCTCATCTGATGTCCTGACCTGTTTATTTCACTGTTCATGCTTGCCTTCTCTAAGAGATTCGACATTTCTTGGGAAAGGACACATTTTCCCTTGTTGATTGAGCTGAGGCACGAAGCGGAAGAACACTGCCTATTTTCCAATGACACTTTGTTAAGTCTGGAAAGAAATGGATGCTCGAAAGCACAATGGTGTCTACTCAGATATTTGCCTGGTGACACTTCCTTGCCTTTCCCTACACTTTCCTGTGTTTTCTCTTCATCTCACATTTCTGCAAGGCTCTATCAAACTTCTATAAGCAGCAGAAGGTCTTCAGGTAGCTGTGGTTTAATAAATGTCAGGTTGTCTGCCAGCCTGAAGAGACATATTTGCATGTTAGATTCTTGGTGTGGGACACAAAAACTGGGGTGGATGAAATATACAGGGAAGCTGAGTGGAGCTTAATTCTAGAGGCATCCTGAGAACACTGGCTTCTGGAATCTCACAGCCTCACCCTGAGGACTTAGGAGAGCAATACTGAGCGAGAGGACTGGAGATGTTCCTGCCTTCTTCTGACTAGGGGAGAGTTACATTCCGGAGTGTAGCTAAGCTAACACTTAAGATAAGCTTCCTCATCTCTGGATCCTGGAGTGGGCTTCCCTTGGCTAGAGCCTGCTGGAAGTTGACCCTAACCTCTTTACTACCCTTCAGCTTCCCCAGTTCATTTTCACTTTTCTACAGTTTCTGTCTGTAAGGCTTCATCCACTGCAGGACTTTGACAGTCACTACGTATTGTTTTAAGCCTTTTCCCTAAGAAACATGCTTAGTTACTCACTGGACATTGTAATTGAATTTCTCTCAGAAATGAGATATGGAGTCTCAAACTGTTGACCTATTCCCTCCCCAGTGTCATTTTGATAAATGACATAAAAATATACCAGTCGTGAGAACCTCCTGGACTCTACTTTATCATAACCCCCTGCCCCTGCCATTTAATAGTCACTAAATCCCGTTAAGTTGATCAGTGTCCAATAATCCGATGATCTTGGCTGTGTTCTTCCATTCTCCAGGCTCCTTTGCCCTGCCAGCAGAAAAACCAGTGCTCAGAACCACTGTGTGCTCTTGCTGTGGTGAATGCATCCGTTCACCTCCAAGTGCTTTTTCTTTGTCTAGAACAAGGGAGGTCTTGAACTGTGGCTCTGAGTCTTCTCCTGGTTCTGATCTAGGATTATATAGAATATTTATAATTATTATATATCTCAGCTTATATAGATCACAGTCCCTCAAATGAAAAGCTGACCTTTCTGTTCCCAGTGTTTTAAGCTCATCCTCCTTCAATAGGCCCAAAGAGTTTTCTTTGGATTTTGACAGCCCTCAGAACCAAACCTACAGTGAGGATGATTTTCCAGAAATCCCTGAGGGAGACAGGCTCCTGCCCTGCACTTCTGCCATCACGATAGTGGAGGGAGCTAGTTACCTGGAGACAGAGCTCAACAGTGTGTTCCTCTTTATTACCACAGCTACCCTACCTGTTCTATTGCTGCAGAGGCAGGCACACAGCTGGCCAATACCCAGATGTCCGTTCCCTCTGAAAATTAACTAGAGGGAAAATAGCAAGTTCTGTCCGTGTTCTGTCCTTACCGCGGTCTGTCCCAGCAGACAGGTGAAGGGAGTTAATGAGGTTGCTCCTAAGGCTCCCCTGCTCCCTAAAGACCAAGGCTCCTTTGTCCTTGATTTCCGAGCCTCACTGAGGGGCACCAAGGAGAGAAGTCAGATGGTACAGCTGCTATGCGCTGGTGGACTGAACATGCCGCTGGAATGGCATGGCCCTAAGTGTGAGAAGTTGCTGCTCTTGACCACACAATGGCCCAGAGAAAAGAAGCGGCAGCTAGGTACCGCACACCCTGTCCACTGAAGTTGTTTCTTGCTTCATGTGGTACCGAAGCAGGCGATTTGTCTTCAATACTTAGAGTTGTTGTTGTTTTGTTTGGTGTTTCTTTCGTGCAATGTCCCCAAAATGTTGTCCTGGACTAAGAAGAGCAGAGACAGAGAGAGAGAGAGAGAGAGAGAGAGAGAGAGAGAGAGAGAGAGAGAGAGAGAGAGAGAGAGAGATGAGAGAGATGCAATACTCGTGACGATGCTCACTGACATTTCTGGTAAGAAGTTGGCAAAGACTCTTCAAGAGATGTTAAGATATCTCTGTGCTTTCTAACACAGTCCAACCAAAACAGGAATTTGGAGTTATCTCCACTCTCATCAGCCTGGCTCTGCCTTTTTATAGGTATGGAAAACCAGGCTTTCTGCAAATTAGTAATGTATTTTGGCTTCCCAATCCTGTATACTTTCCATTACTGTTAGCTTTCTAATTGCATTCGGATTTCCTTATTCTCCAGAGCCAAGGAGCATCAACACATAGCTTTAAAAATGCTGCTAAATCCCAAATAAATAAGAGTAAATCAGCAAGGTATCATGTGGGGTCTTTTCTTCTTAACCTCAGATGAAGTGCTTGCATTAGACTTTGGCTCTGGGCCACTCCGATGTTTTGTGACCTTGAGGAACTGTGAGGATGATAGACATAGGCCACTATCCAAAGCCCCATGCTGACTCTTGAGAAGATGAGAGGTGAGATTCTGCTGTTGTTGTTAGCTTATTTCCCTGCGGAACAAGGGAAGACATCCCTAACTTTTGGTTAGCAGAGTTTGTGTGAGCCTAAGAAGTAAGAGAATCCTCCACTGAAGTGAGTTTGTTTGGGGGACTGTGAAGGCTCCTATTTCCTCAGCTAGAATTACAGGATGACTTAACATTAAGCCATTGGAATTCCTTTAAGATGAAAATTGTGAGAAATACATTAAGTTTGGAAACGTTGTAACTGGTTTCTATGCCTGGCTGTGCTCCTGGGACTTGTCACCTCAGTCACATTTATCTAATCAGGAAGGTAGGTAGGTGGTCATTGAGCCAAAATATCCTGTCACTATTCTAGGTGTAGAGTATTTAATATGAAAAATGCAATGGACCCTTTGTCATAGGTCTTAAGTCAAAAGATTGGCAAGTAGATATAATGATAATAATGTTGTATACAAAACACAAATTGAGTAAGACAGTAGAGTACCAGAGAAGAGGACTTGTTTATGTGGAGTGTGTTGTCAGATTCTAAAATGGGCTTCCCAAGAATTTTTTTTTAACTTTTCCTCTGAAAAGTAAGTCCTAACCTCTGTCCCCTGGAGCGCCATGACTGGGTTTAGTGATTTCTACAAGAAAGAAGAATGAGAATGATACTGAACTCTGGACGCCAGATGACTCAAGAGCCATCTCCCACCTCTTCTCCTTGGGTTGTTTGCCGTAGGGTAAGTCAGCTGTTATGTCAAGGATACACAAGCAGTTTGTAAAGAGGCTTATGTGGCAATAATGGAGAACTCTTGCCAACCCTATGGAATGGAGCCATCCAGGAAACAGACGCCCAGCTCCAGTCCAACTGTCCAATGGCTGCAGCTCCTGCCAACATCTTGAGTTTACCGCAATGGAATGAGAACCTGGACCAGGCCACCCAGGTAAAGTGACTCCAGGTCCCTGAGCTAGAAAAACTGAGATAATCCTATCTATATGTATATGTATATGTATATGTATATGTATATGTATATCTATCTATCTATCTATCTATCTATCTATCTATCTATCTATCTATATATAAAGTTTATTTAAAGCCACAGATTTTCAGGATGATTTGTTAACTAGCAATAGATAACATATATGTGTGTGGAGAAACAGCTAGTCAGCTGTTTTCAAATTGCTGTGACGAAATAACTGATAGAAGAAATGTGAGAGGAATAGATCTTGACTCACAGTTTCATATCTATGGTCCGTCATGGTGGCGAAGACATGGGGAAGCAAGACCAAGTGCCCGGAGCTTGTGTCAGAACTCCTCAAGTGGAGGCAGACCAGGAAGCAGACAGAGCATCTGAAACCAGAAGCAGATTGACCTTGAAGGCCAGCCCATGGTGGCCCACCTCTACCAGCTAGGCCACTTACCCTAGAAATTCCACCATCTTTGAAAAGAGTGCCAACAACTGGGAGCGAGGGTTCTTATGAACCTTTGGAGGACATTTCATATTAGAACCCTAACAGGGAAGTTATTTTGTGAGGATGATTGTTAAACAGAAAGAAATAAAAACAAAAAAGGAAGAGTGAGATGGGGAGAAGCAGCAAGATGATGGGGGTAAAAACATGCTCGAATTAGGAAGAAATCCCAAGACCTGCACACGTGAGTTAAACCATCCTTTCAAAGGACCGCTAGAACTTGGAAATCCTCTGGGAATTACCTCATTGTTCTCTCTGATGGAGCTGCTATTGCTTCAGTTACTTGATAGTTCTCTAGTGTTAGAATTCAACTCATGGTAAGACAAATGATCTTTCCCAAAGAAATATAAAGAATACTGTTCATGGGTACATAACTGAATTCTACCCTGTAGAAAAGAAAGCCATTTCAGCGGGTGTGGGAGATGTCTTGGTATGGTCTCAATTTGCATTTCCTTAATAGCTAACAACACTGAACATTTTTGCATATGTTCAATTGACCATTTTTCCATATTTTTTTTAGAACAACACATTCTTTTATGGTTTAAAATGTTTCTCTTATTTTTGCATCTTAAGAATTCTTTATATATATTCTGGGAAGAAACCCTTAAATAAATAAATGGTTTATAGTTATTTACTACCATTATGAAACCTATCTTCCCACTTTGTGGGTGCTATTATTTGAGAACCAAGTTTTCAGTTTTACTCATATATACATTTATTCGTTTGTTGCTTATGCTTTCAAAGGAAACATGAAAGGAAATCATCAAAGAACTTGTTGCTTAAAACAATGAGCATTTACTATGTTTTCTTTTGTGAGTTTTTGTGTGTCCACTCTGACATTTAGATTTGAGTCCTTTTTGTGTTTGGAAATGCACGTTGGTGGGGCGGGATGGGAAACTGGAAGAGGGCAAGGAGACATGAAACAGAAGTGTAGGGGTGTTAGGAAGCAACACGGAATAAACACAGGTACGCAGAAACACTCGGGAACATGGGGACAAAGGGAAAGCAGCCCTGCAGGGCAACTTCTTCTTATAAAAAGACACTCCAGAACCCAAACTGGCCTAGAAAGCAGACTGGTGCAGGAAGTTCGTTTGGTTTTTAGTCTAACACATGGCATGTTGTTGTTGTTGTTTTTTTCTTTTGCTCTTTGGTCTTTGGTCTTTCAGGGGGCCCACCACTCAGCTAAATCACACACTTATTTTTTTCTTATAAATGCCAGGCCTTAGCTTGGCTTGTCTTTTCTTAACTTAAATTATCTCATCTACCTTTTGCCTCTGGGCTTTTTCCTTTTCTTACTTCTGTACATCTTACTTTCACTCTTACTCCTTGGGGGGGGGGCTGTGTGGCTGTGTGGCTGGTTCCTAGCATCTTCCTCTCCTTGTTCTCTCGCTCTTTTTTTCTTTCTCTTCCCAGATTTCTCTTTCTATTTATTCTCTTTTCATGCCAGCCCCGCCTATCCTTTCTCCTGCCTTGCTATTGGCTGTTCAGCTCTTTATTAGATCAATCAGGTATTTTAGACAGGCACAGTAACACAGCTTCACAGAGTTAAACAGAAGCAACATAAAAGAATGCAACACATCTTTGCATCATTAAACAAATGTTCCATAGCATAAACAAATGTAACACATCTTAAAATAATATTCTACAACACTGTGTCTTTCCCCAAAACTCACAGCCTTTCTCAATTGGCTAGATTTTAAAGAATCAGAGCAAAGGAGTTGAAGGAAAGGGAGAAAAAGATTTATAGCTCCAGGATGTTAAGTTTCAGAAATGGAGGTGGAAGGGGGCTTTGTGTAAACAAAAGTTTACCAGGTAAATACCTTAGTCAATATTCTATTGCCACGAAGAGAAACAAAGACCATAGCAACTCTCAGAAAGGAAAACATTTAATTGAGGGCTGGCTTATAGTTCAGAGGTTTAGTCCATTATCATTATGGCAGGAAGCATGGCAGCATGCAGGTAGACATGGTGCTGGAGAAGGAGCTGAGAGTTCTACATCTGGATTGGCAAGCAGCAGGAAGAGAAAGACAGGATGAGAAAGGGTTGTCTTGAGCATTTTGAAACCCCAAAGCCAACCCCCAAGGACATACTTCTTCCAACAAGACCACACCTACCCCGAGAAAAACCATACTTTCTAATAGGGTCACTCCCTGATGACCAAGCATTCAAATCTACAAGCCTTTGGGGGCCATTTCAACTAAAACCACCACACTAGGGGAGATTAAAATGTTTGCATGAAAGTTTTATTAGGTGGTAGAGATCAAAGGTGAAGGAAAATTATGGAATGCCCTTTGCAAGCAAGCTACCTTTGATAGGAAAACCAAAAAAGAAACATTTCCTACAGGAAGCGATCAACAAAATGAAGTATAAATGAAGATGGCACAATGAGACCCATTTCTCTATGTGCTTATTTAAAAAACTAATAAAAAGAAAATTCTTGTGTATATCAATTGGCAAAGGTTCAAATTCACTCTTTTGCATGTGGAGACTCAGCTGTCTCTCTGCCAGAAGGGTTTTCATTCCCTGTTGAATTAACTTTGCACCTTTGTTGAAAGAAATTGATGATAAATGTGTGGGTTTATTTGTTGAGTCTCAATTTTATCTCATTGATCTTTGCATTTGTCTGTATGTGAGCACTACACAGTTTTATTATTATACATTTATGGGAAATTCTGAAATTGGGGAGTCTGGGCTCTCAAAATTACTCATATTTTTCAAAACTGCTTTTAGTTTTGTCTGAGTGTTTTGCATTTCTGCCTGAATTTAAATATCAGTTGATGCTGTGATAGGGATAATTTTGTATGTATAGATGGAGCTAAGGAGCATGGTTTTCTTAGCAATCTTAAGTCTTCTGACCTGTGAACATTCATAGTAATTCTGCCATCTTAGATCTTAAAATTGTCTTAGTGGCATACTATGATGGTTTCATGTATGTCTGCCAGTTCTTTTATTATATTATATGTATTTCTAAGTGTTTGATTATCTTCATTTTGATCTCTTATTCTTTTTAATAGCATTGTAAGCAACACTGACATCTTAATTTAACTTCCAAAATTTTCATAGCCATTTCCTCTTCTTGCCTATTGTCCTGTCTAGCTCCTCACCACAATGCCGAGGAAAAGTTGCAAGAATGAACATTGTTGTTTTGATACTAACCTTACAGGAAAATATTCAGTCTTTTATCATTAAGCATGACGTGAACGTATAAATTTTTCATAAATGGTTTTCCCAGTTTGAGAAAGTTCATTTCTAGTCCCATTTGTTTGTTATGATGTAATAGTGTTGAAGTTTTGTCCATTTTCTTTTATTTGCATGTCGATAAGCATGCTACTCTTTCATTTTACAACATGGTGCATTTAAATTAGCCTTGCATTTCTAGGATAAGTCCCATTTAAGTTTTGTGCCTACTCCTTTTTATACACTGTTTAATTTGCTGGTGTCTGGGAGTATACTGCTAAGTATTTTTGTTCCTCTTTTTAAAAATAAGGGTTGTTGGTCTGTCATTTTCTTATGATGTCTTTGTGTATTAGGTCCCAATAATTTAGGTCTCCTATAACAAATTGAGAAGTATTCCTTGTTCTTATCCTTGCTTGGGAAAAAAACTTCTGAAGATTGATGTGAATTTTTTCTTCGAATGCTTGGTAAGTTTAAAACTAACTGATTGAGCTGTATTCTGTGTCATGGATTTATTTATTTTCTGTGTCTCTTGAGCATGCATTTATAATTTGTAATTTATAATCTTTCTGGGGATTTATGCATTTCATGTAAGTTGTTTAAATTTTTTTTTTGGTACACAGCTGTTCACAATATACTATTATAAATCTTTTTATTTATGTAATGTTAGTTGTAACATTTCTTCTTTTATTCTTGGTTTTATGAATTTGAGTCTCCCCTTTTTATTGGTGAGTCAGCTTGTCTTTTTTTACTGACTCGGACATTTTTTGGACTTGTATAGGCTATTAACCAGCTGTGTATCTATTAGTGAGTTCTTGGGAACATTAGTATCTGTCTTGGTATTCATACCTCTGTTTTTCATATTCTGTTTTGAGTCAGTCTTAACAGCTTAATGCTTCTCTCACTAGTGAATAATTGAGTTCTGTTTTTATGAAAGTTAGTTCTGAACTTTTGAAAATTATTCTTTAGGAAAGAAAATGATGAAAATCAGTGAAGAGTTAGAGAGTAGTGGGAAATGAGATGAGAGAGAAGGATTAGAGAGAGAAAGCCTTAGATCCACGCTTTTGCTCTGAGATGAAGCAGTGTGCACCACGGCGGAAAAGTCATCTCCTTAACTGAAACCTCCGTGACCTGTAATATCTCTGCTTCCTCATAAGATAACTGTGAGAAGAAAAATGAGACCATGAAATAGAAAATCCCATGTCAGATTGAGGGTCAGCTTCAGGATCTAATGATTTGGCTTGAACTATTGTCTTCCAATCCTTATCTTTTGGCAGAATCCTGAGGGAAGAAGGCAGAGAGACTCTTAGAAGACTAGGTCTTGTATCTGGAGAAAGGTTTATTTTGTCCGAAAAGATACTTGGAGATTGAACATGAGTATGGGATGTAAAAGTCATTAGCCCTCTAAAAGAGAGAGGATGGAGCTGGAGACAGCTGAAAGCTCTAATGATGCATCTGTTTCTTCCTGACTCCACATAGGGCCTCGGGCAGGGGGCTGATGGTGGAGGGCCAAGATTGGGGAACAGACACAAGCCATGAGAGAGACATTATGGGTTGTAAAATAACTGAAGACCTCAGGCAAATTCAAAAGTCTGAACTTGAAGAGGAAAGCAATGGACTGCCCATGAATGCCAGCAGAAAAAGTTGAAGACATGAGTATGTTATGTTTGGGACTAAGAGAGGTAGAGGCTCAAAAGAGGGATGACACCCATCCAGAGGAACTATGCCTGAAGAAAGTTTGTCTTACACAAATTAGTAAACATCTCTCTTCAGCCTGCCTCCCACGGTGTTCCCAGATGAGAAGACAGATCAAATCAGTATCTCTGTCATTCAACTGTATTTATTTTTATTTTATTCTGCCCATGGCTTGACCTAGATATTAAGCCATTTATAACAACTTAAAAATATTTTGCCATGCTCCAAATCCTCCCTGACAAACGTCTACCCATTGAGTAAGTTCAATTCTTGCTGTTTGGAGGAACTCCTACTTCCTCTGCTTTGCCCATCGGTCATCTTCAGCCTGTTTCTGTGAGAGTTTAGCTGAAGCGCTAAGGAAGGAAGTAAATTCCACCCAACCTCTCAGGAAGAAAAGAGCTGGGATTCCATGAAAAGAGTCCAGGAGTAGGCCTAACCACACTACCCTGGTTTTGTGAGGCAGTGGACAGTTATTCAGTGTTCTCAAGACATTTGAGGAGCTGGAGTTTCCATCAATAACTCCAGGACAGGGACCTGCACAGGATACTCTTCCAACCATTTCTCTCTTCCTTTATTTTCTATCAGCAGCAGAGGCTCTCGGGAGAAGCATTGGATAAACACAAGTGTGAATTAAGATAAATGCATTCCTTTTCTTTAGGAAAATTTCCATGATGTATGAACACTTCTCCAGCCCTTAGTCAGCAAGGTCAAATGCTGCCTCTTTAGAAGGTTCCTTTTCCCAGAGCCAAGGCTGAGAGCTGATGCTGGGGTCTGATAAGAATCTAAGTTTGAGAGATAAAACATTTTTATGGACAAAGAGACCCTGTAGGGTCAGTGCTTCTCTCTCCCAAGAGGCTTTCTGCTCTTCTGTGGTATCGCCTGGGATCTTCACCACAGGCGGGAGCTCACCTAATCTAATCTATCCTGAACTATAGCTATTAGGGTGAGGAGCACATTCTTTTTTAAAAATATTTATTTTTATTTGTTATTATAACCACTAAAGCACATTAACTGTACAAATTAATGCGATTCATTGGGGGTTGTTATATTCATTAATATGTGCTTCTTTAATAATGTCTACTTACTCAACTTTCTTCTACTTTCTCTCATCTTTCCTCCAATTCTCTAATAATCCCATTCTACTTTCAGGTCATTTTCACCCTCCTTTTCTTTTGTTTCCTCGTAAGAGTGCAAACTTATCTTCCTGTGTGGGAATACTCTCTACCCAGGCTGTGTGGGAATACTCTCTACCCAGGCTGCCACGCTCATCCCAGCTGGACCCAAAACACTTGTTTCTTCATTGGCAACAAAGAGTAAGCAAACATCTAGGGAGTGTGGTTAGACTTCAGAGAAGAATAATATAAGTTCACGTGGGCTCCAGCCCTAGCTCTGTCACTCAGTGGAGCTCAGGGATTGCAAATAAGTTGTAAGCCCACGCTCCCAGGCTAACTCTGCAACCAGCCAATTGACAGGAGTTGGATCACGCTCTTCAAGGTCCTTTGAATTCTGACATGCTGTGTCTGAGTATGACATACAGAGACCTCCCAATGCCTTAACCATTTGCTTGCTTTGTCTAAGTCCCCTCTTGTCCTTTCTCTTCTGCAGTGGATTCTAAAGGGCTTAGAGTGGTGCACACTCTAAGAAACTAACTTGCAGAATAAGAACACACTACCTTGGGTGTTGCTAGAGTTTTCCTGCCTGGCCCACAGTCAGGGCAAATCTCTCTCACCCGCCAGTCCCAAGCCGCTCAAACCCGATCAAATAAACACAGAGACTTATATTGGTTTCAAACTGTATGGCCGTGGCAGGCTTCTTGCTAACTGTTCTTACAGCTTAAATTAATTCATTTCTATTAATCTATACCTTGCCACGTGGCTTGTGGCTTACCGGTACTTTACATCTTCCTTATCCTGATGGCGGCTGGCAGTGTCTCCCCCTCTAGCTTCCTGTTCTCTCAATTTTCCTCTCTGTTAGTCCTGCCTATACTTCCTGCCTGGCCACTGCCAATCAGTGATTTATTCATTGACCAATCAGCAACACATTTGACATACAGACCATCCCACAGCACTTGGGAATTTAATTTACAGTTCATGACATAATTTTAATTTTACAAACAAGTAAGAATGACAGGGTTCTTAGAGCCTGGTGTGGTGGGCCATACCTTTAATTCCAGCATCCAGGAAGCAGAGACAGGTAGGTCTACATGATTTCCGGGTAAGCTTGGTTTACATAGTGAGTTGCAGGTCAGCCAACATCACATAGTATAACTCTGAACCCATGCCATGCACACAGAAACACATACAGGCACGCACAGACACACAGACACACAGACAGACAGACAGACAGACACACACACACACACACACACACACACACAAAGCCAAAAGGGGAAGAAAAAGGCAAACCAGAGGGAAATTGTTCTGCACAAATAGGCTAGCCTTCTGTCAACAGGTCCAAATCATATAATAAACACTTTCCTGCCCTTCAGTATCTTTCTCATTAATTCTTAAATAATGTTAATCACTTTTGAATATAGCTGGACTATTAGGGCCAGATTTGTTTAAAAATATTTCTTTCCACTCATATAACACCCTTTCTTAAGGCCCAATGTTTTAGAAACTTTTACACTTCCCTTAAACTTTTGGCCATATTTCCACCAAAAACAATCATCTCTCAAAAATGCTCAAGTATTTGGCAGTGGTACCACAGAAGGAGGCCAGCGGTGGGCACAGCAGGGAAGGCATGACTCAACTTTCTCAGAACTCTGGGTTTTCAACAAATCGGTCCAGGGAGATAGACAAGGGCGCCTAGCCTTCTGTTCTCCCAATCATCTTCTCTGCCATCATCTGCATCTCTCTATTATATCCTTCATGAAGCACATGACACACATTGACATGTCATAGAATTAGCCAGTGTCCCTGGTTCCACATCTCGAGGTGCTAAACATGCTGCACGTGAGTTGAATCCTTCTTCTATTGAGGCTTGTGAAATATGGGTTAATTATTTCTGTTTTTGTTTTCCCACCTTCCCCACTCGCAGTTTGGGGCAAATAATAAGACGAGTGGTTTGGGTTGGTAGGGAGCAATGGAAACCTGTGATTACTGGGAGAAGTCCTAGGCCTTTTAAGACCACGTAAGTTCACGGACTAGTTTCTTTTGTGTAGCTATGACCACATAACTAACACTTACGCCCAAGAAAAGACTTAAAGGCAGAATTTATTTTGGCTCACAGTTTTTGAGGGTTCAGTCTAGTGGTTTGAGCAGAACAGGACAGCAGCAGGAACATAGACAACTGCTTACAGCATGGCAGACCAGAAAGCCAAGAATATGACCAGAAGTCAAGGAATTATGCCCCCAAAACAACTTGCACCCTATGGCCCACTTCCTCCAGCGAGGCTCCATCTCCCAAAGCCTTAAGAATACCCCCCAATAGTGCTACCTGCTGGGGGCCTAGTGTTCAAAGCAGAAGCTTTGGAGAACATCAAAGGCTAATGTCTCTCATCAGATGCTTGGAATGGGGAAGAGGGAATTGCTGTGAAGAAGGTGGTCCTGAGAAACTCACAGTTCCAATAGGTGTCCAGGCCCTTAACTTAGAAAGCCCAGAGAGCATACAGTTGCTTGAATGGGTCCAGAGTGCTTCTGGACAGCAGGACTCCACTCTAGAGATGGGGCATAGTGAGAAAAGCAAACGGCACAGGATGTTCCCCTGTAGTGAATCCAATTGGAGATTTGAGTCAGAAATAACATCAGATAAATTTTGTTAAGGAGAAGATTGAAAAATAATTAGAAATGAAACTTGATGTTCCTCAACACACAGGGCAAAGCAGAGGGGAAAGGCAGAAGCATAAAGTAGACTCCTGTAAGACCGTGGAAGAGGGGGACAGATGAATCTGTAAGAATGATGGAAGAGGCAGACAGATGCATCTGTAAGAATGGTGGAAGAGGGGGACAGATGCATCTGTAAGACCGTGGAAGAGGGGGACAGATGCATCTGTAAGACCGTGGAAGAGGGGGACAGATGCATCTGTAAGACCGTGGAAGAGGGGGACAGATGCATCTGTAAGACCGTGGAAGAGGGGGGCAGATGCATCTGTAAGACCGTGGAAGAGGGGGACAGATGCATCTGTAAGACCGAGGAAGAGGGGGACAGATGCATCTGTAAGACCGTGGAAGAGGGGGACAGATGCATCTGTAAGACCGAGGAAGAGGGGGACAGATGCATGTGTAAGACCGAGGAAGAGGGGGACAGATGCATCTGTAAGAATGGTGGAAGAGGCAGACAGATGCATCTGTAAGACCGTGGAAGAGGGGGACAGATGCATCTGTAAGACTGTGGAAGAGGGGGACAGATGCATCTGTAAGACCATGGAAGAAGGGGACAGATGCATCTGTAAGACCGTGGAAGAGGCAGACAGACGCATCTGTAAGACCGTGGAAGAGGGGGACAGATGCATCTGTAAGACCGTGGAAGAGGGGGACAGATGCATCTGTAAGACCGTGGAAGAGGGGGACAGATGCATCTGTAAGACCGTGGAAGAGGCAGACAGACGCATCTGTAAGACCGTGGAAGAGGGGGACAGATGCATCTGTAAGACCGTGGAAGAGGGGGACAGATGCATCTGTAAGACCGTGGAAGAGGGGGACAGATGCATCTGTAAGAATGGTGGAAGAGGGGGACAGATGCATCTGTAAGACCGTGGAAGAGGGGGACAGATGCATCTGTAAGACCGTGGAAGAGGGGGACAGATGCATCTGTAAGAATGGGGAAGAGGGGGACAGATGCATCTGTAAGAATGGTGGAAGAGGGGGACAGATGCATCTGTAAGAATGGTGGAAGAGGGGGACAGATGCATCTGTAAGACTGTGGAAGAGGCGGACAGATGCATCTGTAAGACCATGGAAGAGGGGGACAGATGCATCTGTAAGAATGGTGGAAGAGGGGGACAGATGCATCTGTAAGACCGTGGAAGAGGCAGACAGATGCATCTGTAAGACCGTGGAAGAGGGGGACAGATGCATCTGTAAGACCGTGGAAGAGGGGGACAGATGCATCTGTCATGCACCTCAGTCTCCGGTCCACACACTGGCCAGGAGCATTCCTCTGCTTCAGATTCTCAGGGAAGACGAAGGGAGACCTGAATGAGTCAGAATGCAGGGTAAGGCTGTTGCTGGTGAACTCAACTCTGGAAGTTTCTGGCCATAATAATCTGTGTAGAGGTCAGAGATTGTGTCTTTTTTCTGGGCACCTTAGTACGACCAACCACTTTTTTCTTTCCCCTTTCGGCTCAGCGCATCAAAGTTGCAGCTTGAAGATGACCTGGGAGATGAAAGCTGCCCAGGCCACAGGTCTGGCAGCTCCTGACTTCCAAGTCCACTCTGAGGACCGTGTGTGTGTGTGTGTGTGTGTGTGTGTGTGTGTGTGTGTGTGTGTTTGCAGTGGCTGTAGAAGCAGACGGAGGGAAGTGCCCAGGGGTCTTGCTGCAGAGTAAGAGTCTATGGTCCCACTTTGTGTATCAGAGAATAAGCTGGTATTTGATGGCGCAGTCAGGGACTAGGGGTGGACTATGGGAACAACTGAGAAAGGAATGGGCACATCAGAATGTCATTGCCTAATGAGGCCAGAGGACTGAAGATTCTGCCCACATGATGCAGCATTTTTTTCGTGGGCTCTTTTTTGGGGATGAATTTAATTATTTTGAGATTTAGCTGTATTTGGGGGTATAATAGAAAAAAATAGTTATCCCTTTTAAAAGAATCGGGGTGTCTTACAGCTTTTACTTCCCTCTAGCATCTATTTAGCAGTGCATCTACTGTCTATGAAGTTGGGACTTGAGTGTGGATCTTTTACATGCTTTCAGAAACATGATGTGTATGTAGCATCATAACACACACACACACACACACACACACACACACACACACACACACACACACAGTTATATAGTCTTACCCTTTTCTTGATTTCTATTGATTTCTGTCACTTCCTTCTGTTATGGACTTTGGCTTAAATTTACTGTTATTTTTTTCCAGTTTCTTATTTTAGTTTTTGGTATAGATATATATATTATATATATTATATATAATATATATAATATATGTGTGTGTGTATATATATGTGTGTGTGTATATATATATATATAGTGTGTGTGTGTGTGTGTGTGTGTGTGTGTGTGTGTGTATGTGTGTGTGTGTGTGTGTGTGTGTGTGTGTGTGTGTGTATGTGGGTGAGCACATGCAGGTGAGCCCACATGTGCTCATACAAAGGCCAGGGAACACGTTGGGTGTCTTCCTCTGTCACTCTCTACCATATTCTTTTGAGATGGGGGTCTCTCACTGAACATGGAGCTTACCATTTCAGCTAAGCAGGCTGGCCAGTGGGCTCCAGGCATCTTCCTGTCCCACCCCCCAACCCCCGCTCTGCCTCATCCCCACAAGGGCTAAGGCACTTGTGATTAAATCCTATTTTTCTTGTGTAGTTGCTGGGGATTCAAACTCGGTCCTTGTGCCCGAGCTCCCACCCACAGGCGGTCTCTCACTGTTCTTTTGTTTTGTTTTGTTTTGTTTTGTTTTTTGTTTTTTTCCGAGACAGGGTTTCTCTGTGTAGCTTTGTTCCTTTCCTGGAACCCGCTTTGGAGACCAGGCTGGCCTTGAATTCACAGAGATCCTCCTGCCTCTGCCTCCCAAGTGCTGGATTAAAGGCGTGCGCCACCCCCGCCCGGCCACTGTTCTTTTATTAAGTTGCTTGGAGACGAAGCTAGAGTGACGCCTTCGAAAGCACCACCCTGTTTTTATAGCACAGCCATTGGGTGCCATCTGCTCCCCCTGAGTATGACCTCAGGGTCACACAGCAATTCTTCACTTTTTTATCTATTTTGTTTTCGTTTTTGCTTTCCATTTTTGTGATCTTTGCTCGTAAATCTGACAACATCAAGATTTTGATAATGTCAGTGTTACTGTTATGTAAAGATACAGAAAAACAGAAGTCCAAGGAGATGCCTTTCCATGAGATGAGATCCCCCTAAGAAAACTTGCCAGAAGGGGACGGTCCAGTGACCAACAAAAGCGTGGAAAGGAACCGTCCAGATAAAGAGCAGACCCCAGAGGGTTCAAAGTGCAAAGTGCAAAGGTCCTGAAATGAGGACACAAGGGAAGGAATCTATAGACGTAAAGGAAAGCTGTCCTGAAGTCTGTCTTCCTGAGCACACTGCTTCCAGGACTGGAGAAGCCACAGTCGTGGGGGTCACAGCACCTCCACAAGTGGCCCCATCAGTCTCTGAGAAAGGACCGCTGTCCTCATTAAATTGTTACAGCTTTTCATTCTTAGAATACAGTGCTCTGTGCTTGGTTAATTAATAGTTTTGTGTGTTGCTGGAGATTGGACCGACGGCCTCACACACGCTAAGTATGCAGTCTACCCCTGGGCTCCATCCTTCACCAAAATTCAGTTTTTTACCCCCTGAACGTTTTCACGAGAAACCACTGGATCTGCTTTCTTTTTTAGGTTTTATTTTTTTTTATACTCCAACGAAACTTCCCAGATTGACCTCAAATAACTGATTCATATCAAATCCATTTCTTTGCCTTTGCCGTTGCCTTCTTGAGTGGGTTTCTTTGATTCGTGGTGACAAGATTAAACTGATAAATCATGGCCACGATCTGGTGCCATCCGTTTTCAACTTTATTCTTTTTCACTGCCAAGGATCTGTGATGGAAAAAGTTCCTCAGTAGAGGCCACAGCTGGCTCGAACTCCACAGCGAGTTAATAAACATCTGCTGAAGTAGAGCCTCCCTTTCCCTCCTCTCCCCACGCTGCCTGGCTGAGGAACTGTTCTCGTTATCTCTGAAATCTTTTCCTGGATCTTCTCTCCGCTTTGGCTCTGTGGACCTTTCATCACCTCCCTCCATTCTGAATGATTCACAGCGTGCTTGGTTTCTCTCAAGTCAGTCTTGGGAAAGGCTAGAGCAGGCCTCGGCTTTTCACCAGTGATGAAGACCCAGCTTCTGGGCCTCAGACTCTCACTTCATATGGAGAACATGGCCCCTTACATCACAGGAAAGAAGGCGGCTGGATAGGATCAGGCAGATCGATACTTCACGAGAGAAATGAATTCTGTCCTGTGTGGGATATCTCTCTCGTTAAAGGCAAAACCAAATTGTCCTGTGCTGGTTTTTGGAGGAACGTTCTTGCCAAAGTTTCTTTGACTGTTTTTTTTTTCCCCCCCACTTGTCCCAGTTAGAAACCCTTCCTGATGATGGGACAATTGAACTCTTCTCTGTACCATGATGTGTCTGTCGGCTAGTGAAGGAACAGAATCATTCCATTGCATCTTTTACCTGATGTATTTGCCGCTCCCTGGAGCAGGGGAAGAACCGGCTTTCACGGATCCACATTTAATAGTGGGTGGAGTGACAGTGTTCAGTGTTGTGCACAGTTCACACGTGGTACCATTTCTTAGCTTCTTGGCTCCACGTTCTCTCGGGGGAATTGCAGCTCACAGTCTTGTGTCTTCGCCTCCCAGGACACTCTGTGTGGAAACTCCTTTGAGTCACATCTCCTGGTCTGGAGATCATGGACGGAGGATGGTCATCTTTTCTATGTTTTCCACCTGTGTCTGAAGGCAGGGCAGATCTCTGTTTCCCTATAGCTACACTGCAGGGAGCTAGGCAGATGAATGATCAAAGAACCAGCTTAAGATGAAGATGTGAGTGGGTGAAACAGGAAGCCTCAGATTCTTTAAGATCCAATTCTTACTCTCCAACAATTTTTTAGATGCTCTGGTATTAATAAATGGTTAGGTATATATATATATCCTTCACCAATGGGTTGGATTTGCCTTCCATCCTTATATAGGTCTTAGGACTCTTGGGTCTTTTGACTTGGTAGGACAGAAACTAGAAGGTCGTAATGGCAGCCCCTCTTCAGTCACCATCTACAATTTTATATTCAGTAGAGTCTTTTAAAGTGCAAGTGAATTTCACAGATACGCTGGTTGTCTCTCTCGGAGCTCCAGAGAGTCTTGCGCATACATGTATATTTTATTTCTAGTATTCATGCCTGAAACTCCCAGAGGTGTCAGGTCCAAGCCCCAAAAGAAGCAGAGGCCAAGAGAGGCCCAGCTGCCTGGCCTTGGATCACAGACACGTTGTTAAGCCCACTGTCTTCACGTCTTTCCCAAGGTTATTTGAACTGGCATTGTATAATGATGACATCTTGTCTGCTTCATGCTGGCAGAGAAGGTGCCACAATAAGGGCATTAAAATTATGTCTCCATCTTTGTGTTCATGAAGCACCCTGAGAGACTTAATCTTGACTGACAACTTGGTGGGATTTTGAATCACAATGGAAACAAGTTTCTGGGCCTGACTGTGAAGGATTATTTAGATTAGGCTATTGATGTGAGATCTTATGTGTGGGTGGTACCATTCTATGGACTAGGATCCTGGACTGAAGAAAAATGAGAAATCTAACAGAGGGTAAGCTATATCTTTCATGATAATGGACGCAACACTACCGGCCACCTAAAGCTCTGGCTGCCTTGACTTTCCTATCATGATGGGCTATACCCAGGAACTTGGAGCCAAAATCAACCTTTTCTTTATTAAGTTGTTTTTTTTTTCAGGTACTTCGTCCCCCACCAACAAAACAAGTAACTAACACTTTTTTTTTCCTTTTGCTGTGATTTGTAATCACATACTCTCAACTCTGAGACGATAATCCCAGAAATGAATTAATTCCCGTCCAGGAGGGAACTAATTAAGCCATCAGCTACACTTCCCCCATCTCCATGATCCACTACCTTTTTCTCTAGCTCTGTTGATCACCCTTGGCACAAATGGCTGCAGATGGAATGGTGATTCTAGTCACACCGAGAGAAGTCCTGGACGTGTTTAATTTCCTGCCACACTATAACAAAGATCTCGCTTCATGTCTTTGTGACCACATCTCTGTAACTTCGCAAGAGCAGAATGGATTGAACTGGGGATACTCAGAGTCCTTGTGTCGTTTGGGGTGTCGCCAGGGCACCTCTGGGGTCTGAATATTTTCATTTTATTCCTGCTTTAATACTGTGCCTATTTCTCCCATTTTAAAATGTCGTGGAGTAGGTTGGTGTCATTTGTTTTCATAAATTAATGTCGATTGCAATTTATGGCCAGATGGGCCACGAAAAACAGGAGCCTTGTGAGCCTCTTGGAAAGTCCAAAGAAAAGGAGTGGGCATCGCTTGGGGTGAACTTTTGCACTTCAGGATTTCATTCTGGGCAGAGAGTAAATACTTATGAAAAATCTTGTTTTAAAACAGTTGGGCACAAAGGAGCCCTTCTTAGGATTATTTTTGCCACTGTTTCTAATTTCTGTAGCAACTAGAAAAAATGTAAATACAGTGAATTCTTCATACTGGGAAACTGTGTGTGTGTGTGTGTATGTTGGGGAGTGACTTCATTCGGCTTGGAACTCAGAAATCTAGAGTTAGAATCCTTCAGAGAAACCCCATAGCCAGCATATATATCGGGGTGTGTATTGGATCATAAAGCATAAAGGCTCTGACCCTGTATGTACATCTCTACTTAGTTATTTCTTCACGGGTCAGTGAAGAGAAATGGGTCAGTGAGAGAGGAAAAGAAAAAGTCAAAAACACTGGAGAATTTGATGATTCGATGTTTCTATGAAATAATGGCTTGTGGGAAGCTGGACTCAAAGGTCAGCTTGGCAACAGCCAGGGAGGAGGCTGCTTGGCAGCTGGATGAATTCAGAGAGCACGTGCAGTAAGATTGCTTCTTCCCACAAGGCTACATGCCTCAGGGGATGTGAAGGGCAGGACTCAAGGAGACCCGAGGCAGGCAAGTTTAGGAGGCAGTCTAGTTCCATGGACTCCTAATTGGTTTGGGTTCTGCATGCCCCTTCACTCTTAAAACTGTCTTGGTAGCCTAGTTCCTTACTTTCTGTACTAGGTATATGGCGCCCCTCTCAATACACCTAGCAACTCTGAACCCTACCTATATCAGGCTATACATACCCCTCTCTGGATAATAGCATAAGTTCCTTTGCCTCTAACAACAATCAAATAAATAATTTCTATTCAAATATTTCCAGATAGGAAGACTAGAAAGGCTGATCTGGTATGATCATTTGTGTGTGTGTGTGTGTGTGTGTGTGTGTGTGTGTGTGTGTGTGTGTATGCATAGCAAGATAAAATTGTGTTCTCTAGTAAGCTTTTTTGGGAGAATCTCCTGTTTACATCTTGTGCCTATGTATAATTATACAAGTGTATGATATGTATACTGCATATGACTAAAATCAGATACATTTTGGGAAGGGACATAGGCCATAGAGAAATGGTTATATGACTTAATACATGAGTCAAAACAAAACAAAAGCCTGCCCTTACTATGTGCATTAGTAGTGAAAATTCTCCTTCGCTAGAATGGCTTTAAAGGAAGCTCCAAACAGTAATTGAGCCCCCTCGAGTACCCTCACCCATGTGGTTTGCTGCAGACCTTGACAATGTATCCCTGTCTGGTAAGTCCTATTACTTTACTTTAAATCAAGCTATCTTGCTATGTAAGCCCTTCTTTTCTTTTTTTTCCTTTTCCCACACTGGCAATAGCTAACTTTATTTGTTCAAGAGCTCATAGTGCAAGCATCCAACAAGCCTGGACTTTGATCTGTGAGCTCATATCACGTGTACGAGAAGAAACAAACTGTGACCTATATACAAGTTAAAGACTAAAAAGTTCATGGTTAATCACATTGCAGGTTTGGGATCTACAACCTAGAACTCGGCAGTCACGGGCTTTGTAGATCCTTCTGGACATTCCCCAGGGTTTCTGCACGTTTCCTGAGCTGAGCAACCTTGTCAGCCTTCGGCTTCTGGTTGATGACGCTGGCTAATCTTTGAACATTAAGGATGCAGGGAGGCTGAGGAAGATTTTGTTCTCAGTGTTATATATTCCCTTCACCATCGTAGACACGGGGTGAATCTCAGGTAGGTTTTTCAACTGGATTCAGTGAGGGCAGCTGCACTTAACGCAATAGTCCAGTGATGTCTCCTTTTAGCTTAATGACTTCAAAGGCGCTTCCTACCACCACATATTATATATCCTTCCTTCTAGTTCTGTCGTAATCTGTTTCCATTTATGGATTCAATTCCTGGAGAAGAAATGCCTTCCATGGTCACCCTACTCCACATAGCCACACTGGAGTCAGCATGTACTCCCCAAACCCACCCCTAACAGCTGCAGAGATGAATGCCAACCTTCTGCCATTACACGGCAAAACCTAACAAACCCAGACTGCCAACACATCTAATCATGTGGTGCACGGATGACCCATTTAGTTGTCAGGTGACACAGATATGGAGACCCACCAGGTTAGAAACCACAGTGCTGGTGCAGTCACAACTGTACTTGGTGGTCTGAGGAAAAAGGAACTGAGTTGACCCTTCTGATGGCAGACTCCTGCAATCATCACTACAGTCTTAGAATTGGCTATTACAGAGCAATTTTATTTATTTATTTATTTATTTATTTATTTATTTATTTATTTATTTATTTATCTCTCATATGTGACATCCTGAACAGTTTCCCCTCCCTCTGCCCCTCCCAGCCCACCCCCATTCACTGCTCATATTAAGGCTGGACAAGGCAACCCAGGAGGAGGACAAGGGTCCCAAGAGCAGTCAAAAGAGTCAGAGAGCCCCTGCTTTCACTGCTAGGAGTCTCACAAGAAGCCCAATTTACACATATAAGCAGAGGACCTAGGTCAGACCCGTGCAGGCTCCCTGATTGTGGTTCAGCCTCTGTGAGCCCCTGTGAGGCCAGGTTAGTTGATTCTCACAGAGTAATCTTTAGCCACCACAGTTTTAGGAGTCTGAAGAGATAAACTCCTGTGCTACAGATCCATCATTCTCCTTTGAGCTTGTCTTTCAAGATGTCTACAAGGGCAAGTTCCTCAACCAGAGACTTTCCTAGAATGCTGATGACACATGCCATAACAACTTTTCTGAAACCCCCTGTGGTGATCTTATTGAATGCCTCCTCTTCTGCACCAGGTGTAATGAATATTTCCTTAAAGGCTGCTATCTTGCCCAGACAAGAAAAGGCTCACAGAGCACTGAAATGGGGATCACCACAAAGTCATCAGTCTTGTGAGCCCTTATTTTCAACTCTTTGGAAAGGAGATCAAAAAACATGGACATATCTAGACCTCCTTACCCTCCATCCACTGATAACAAACTTTCTTTGAGTCTTTTTGGGCTATAGTGTAGTAATTTGAACTAGTTATACCAATTCCTAGTCAAGTTCTATTTAAAGCCAAACAAAATATCTAGATAGAACAATCTTCAGGCTCCCTTCTATTACCAGCATCCTGTTGATGACAATCTTAGATTTAAGAAATTATCTTAGGATCTGAGAATTATTTTATCCTTATTCAAACAGTTGGCCTTTAAATCTCTTTTAAGAGGCACAATGCTATCCAAAGATCCATCTAATGCTCTTAATGTAACTTTTAGAACCTTATAATTTTAAAAACAATTATTTTCATATATATCAAGCTCTGTGATGTAGGTGATGCAGGAACTATGCTTTCCCTCGGTCCTTGTAACTGGACTGATTTAGACTTGGCCTCCTCCCTCCTCAAGGCACAGCTTGTCCATCACTCAGCAAGACAGGTGAACAGGACAGGTGCAGCTGTACTTTACGTTGCTTGCATCTTGTAGAGCAAAACAATAATTACAATAAAGTGGAGTGTGTGATGACAGACGATTGGAGACTTTGCCAGGGGGGATGTGTTTCAGAATGGAGGACGGTGGAGAGCCTTCTAGAAAAGTTACAGTCAAAGTGAAAAGAGAGAGGCTGCTTCCATCGGGCCGAGACAGCCAGGGAAGAATGACGTAGTGAGGGAAATACAGATCCTGTGCCTTGAGATAGGATTTCCCCAGTTCTACCTGTGTGCATTGGTAGAAGTAAGGTAGGAAAGAAACGAGAGGCCAGAGACAAATGCTGCTTAACTAGCAGATTATTTCTACGTCCACTGCGGGAGAACCCTTGGGATTACTGTTCCCGCTGAATAATTTCAGCCACGTTGCATCAAGACAGGCAAATTTTGGTTAATTTAATAGAATACTGAATGGATGTGTATCCTGGATTGTCTGTGAAACTCTGAATGCTTTTCATGGCAAGAGTCCTTAGCAGATACTTGTTCCTCAGGGACGGTCTGATTAATACCATGTGACCCTGGAGACATCTTTCTGCCCATGTGTAGATATCATCACCAAAGACTATGAGGCAAAAACTCTGCCTCATTGAAGTTCACTGGCCTGGAAAATAACCAATGGAGACAGTCACAACATGTACAGAGAAAATAGAAAACAAGGGAGTCCGTGGATACTCTTCTTCAGAAAACTATAGAAACGATGATTATTAATAAAATCCTTAGAGGGTAGAAGAGACTTAAAAGAGTGAGAAGGACAAACAGACACCACAAAACATAGGTCAGAAGCCAAAGCAGAAGGAGCCACAGAAAGATCTGGAATGACTATGATGGAAAAATGAGTAAATGGCAATTCTATCAAAGTCTGGAAGCAGCGACAGCAACAGCAGCATGCTACAAGTGTGATGTGGAGTTGGGATTTATGCACTGCTGCTTGGAGGGTTGCCAGTAACAGGCGTGCTTAGTGAGCAATTTGACACTACTTAGACAAATTAACATGGATCCCACATAGGCATCCCAAGAACATCAGCAAAGTCCAGAGGGAACATGTTAGGATATGTTCATTGTGTTCATAGTAGTAGGAACTTGAGGGTGATATGGAAATCTACCAATGCAAATTAGGTAGGTGACATCATGAGTGTAATACATCATGTGAACTGTGCAAGAGAAAGAACAGGGAAGCTGGATAAACATTCAGTAACACAGACACATTTACAAACAGTGCTATAGAAGAATTAAGACACAAAAGATAAGCATGGTGGTACATAACTTTAATTCCAGCAACCAGGAGGCAGAAGCAGGTGAAGGGATATTTATGAATGTGAGGTTAGCCTAGCCTACAGAGTGAGTTTAGGTCAACCAGGGCTATATAATGAGATCCTATTTTAACAAAATAAGAATTAAGAAGTATAAAGATACATAAAAATTCCCCTTTTCTAATAAAAAATATATATATTAGAAAACACATGTTTTAAAGAACACATACAAATCAAAAGATGAATATAAATTAAGCCCAAACGAGAGTAGAGTGATTACCTACAGGGAATAGGCCATGATTGAAGGAATATGATGTATTCTTATCTCCTACTTACAAAGTGAAGAAAAGAAAGGAAGAAGAAAAGGAAGGGGTGGTGTAAGGAATTCCTCCTCCACAGGGAAGCACTCACATCCCAGGCTAGTCCTGTGTCCTGGAAGCAAGAGTCTAAAGGTAAGGTGTGCTTTTCCTGATTTGTGACACTCTACTACACAGTGGAGAGTTTCTGGATACCTTGAAAACCCTGTGTTTGTAATAAACCTCTCACCTGAAGTCATCTGAATATCTCAGTGTATACCCAAGGCCCATCACATAGATGAAGGTTAGGATACTTTTATCAGACAATTGATAAGTACTATGCTAATTGAAGGTTTTCTCTAGAAAATACCACTTGGTCCTTAGCAACTGTTTCGTGCATGAGTACAATCCTCTCTGTTCTGCAAGTGAGGGAAACAGGAGCACAGAGAGGTTGCCACAGTCTCCAAGTCATACAGCCAGTAGGTGGTTGGCTGCGCTTCAGATCCAGACAGCGTCAACCTGGGCCTGGGCTTGGAACCACAGAGCAATATCAAAAGACTCTCTGGAGCAAAGGCCGTTTAGCAAGTGGCTGAGCTCTCCCAGTGTTAGGCTTGGCTAATTTCTCAGACTCCCTAGATGTTGTTACTCACTAACCCTGGCACACCAGTTAATACAGCACCAGACTGGGAAAACAAAACAAAACAAACAAATCTGAAGTGCTGTGTCCGCCCTTGCTCTCTCAACCTAACGACACTGGATTTGGAACCAGCCATTCTTTCCCTCTGGGGTAGCATGACCTTGAGTTCATTGAATTCATCATTAAACTTCTGGAGTCTGTCTCTTCATCTGAAATACTGAGGACACTGACAGGTAGCTCTCAGATATGTTGCTATAGGGATCCAATGAGATAACAGATAATAACTGTGAATAGGCCATGACCCGTGTTGGGGTGAGTGGGACACAAGTGGTCCTCCCCCTCAAATCCTACATTGTGCCCTTTGTTATATTGTGATACAGCCCAGGAGAAATAGGGCATCCACTGTCCTGGGCATCTTGTGTGAGCCTTAACTTGACACCAAGGAGTGCAGTGGCACTGTTGTGTAAGTTTGGTGTTTTGTAGACCCCAAACAACTAGCCAAGTGACTGTGAACTGAAATCTCTGGAACCGTGAGCATAAAGGAGTCATTCCTCCTATAGACTGTTTATATTAGGTATTTTGTTATAGCAATGAAAAGCTGACTAACAGTATCTGTTATCAATTTTCTTGGCAACTGGAACACTTTGGCCTGGGATTTTTCTACTCATGACACTTGCCCTTGAGTTTTGAATTGTAAGGAGAGGCAAGCAGTGAGAATATGGTAGCAAAAAGGAATGCTGCATTGGAGATGTGAGCCAATGGAGAGGCTGAGCAGAGTGGAGCTGTACATCCCCAATTTACTCAAGTCCTTGTGGTTATTGTGTGGTGGGCCATTCTCTCTAAGTCTCTGTTCCCTCACCTGCAACAGTACTGGCCCTAGGAGGTATCAGAAGAGATAATGAATGAGAAGAGTTCATGCAGCAAAGTCCATTGGAATACTTAACAAGCAAATATTAACCTGGTCTGTGTCCTCTGGAATGCAGTATTCTTGTCTGCAAGATGAAGGTAGTAACCGCAGGGATCACATAAGAGTTCCATCAGGATCAAGTTATGTGGCACCCAGAAAGTGCTTGGCATAGCACTTGACTAAAAGCCCTTGGTAATTGTTAGGCACGATGCTTATTTTGTGTGTCCTAAACCAGAAGGAAACAGAAGTGTTGAGATACATCATGTGCTAATGTGTGATATGTGTAGGGCAAGATGGATTTGGTAGATGAATAAGGGTATGGAGAAATGGATAGATATGACCAAACCAGTCTTAGCTGATGAATCTCATGATGAGCACATGCAGGCTCACCCACATTCTTACAGCAAGTCTGTGTGTTTAAATTGTTCATAATAAAAATGTGGTGAGAAAAACGGAAGAGAGATCTGAATGTCAAAATGATCGAAGAACCAGGATTCCAATAAGGAAATGGTATGAGAGGGACTGAAGGGTCACAATGAACTACTCTGGCTGCCTTTTCTTGCTGTAGAAGACAACATCAAGTACCAAGGCTTTGAAGCATGAAGGTGTACTTCTCTTCTGAGGTATAGTGGTATACTGGTGCTTGAGAGGCAACAGTCACTGTCAAGACTAAAGGGAACAGAGCACACCTCTTAGATTCACATCTCGGCCCTGTGTTTTCTAGCTTGGCCAGTGGGGAGAAGTCGCTGAAGTCACAGCACTTCATTTCCTTTCCTGTGAAAGTGAACATAACATCACTTATCTCCTAAGACTGCTTCTGAGTTTACTTGAATTAACATCACCATCGTCCCATCTTAGGAAAACCTATTGTTTCAGCTCTGATGTTTTCCCCAAGGCTCCACTTCACTCCTTTATTAACTGGAGACATCTGGAGAGACTCAGTTGCTGGAGGCCTGGAGAATGGTAGGCAGGGTTGGAGCAGGGGAAGTTGGGCTAAGAGCTGAGTGGGAGTCGGCTCCCAGAAACACGTATGTTCAGGCACTAGTCTGATGAACGCAGAGATCTGGGTTTTTTTTTTTTTGCTCGTTCTGTGTCAGGCACGTGGCGTCTAACGTTATATTTAAAACACTGAAATTATAACCCTGCCATCGTTCCTTTGCAGGCTCTTCATCAACCTGGGCAGAGCGTGTGGCTGGCAGGGAGCCAGCCTCATCCCCTGACTTTCTCCTCCTCCTCCTCCTCCTCCATGTGACTCAGCACAGAGCAGGCATTTTAATAGCTTCTGAGTCCAAGTTTGAACTTGCCCCAAATGAAAGCCTCCCCCCCCCCCCCCGCCTCCACACTTTCTCTCCGTTCTCCCAGCCCACTCTCCATTTCCAATTTATCAGCTAGTAAATTCTGACTTGAACTTGGATCCAGCGTTTCATTTATTTTTGGCAAAAGATCAAATTCT
This sequence comes from Peromyscus californicus insignis, assembly GCF_007827085.1. Lineage (NCBI taxonomy): Eukaryota > Metazoa > Chordata > Mammalia > Rodentia > Cricetidae > Peromyscus > Peromyscus californicus. The sequence goes on along the minus strand of NW_026294514.1, from coordinate 26,579,396 downwards.
TCCAAGAAAAGGAAAAAAAAAAGTAGGGGCGTGGAGGGAGGCTCAAAAAGAAAAAGAAAAGAAAAAAAAAGCCTGGTTAAACAAAAAGGGCCCCTGGAGACAGCTCCACAGCACCGAGCTGCTCAGTGAAGAAAAAATATCTCTTTTGATGTATTAAGTGTGAGTGAGGTTGAAACAGAGTTTGAAATAAGTTGAGCACGCAGCGGGGATACCTGCCCTGGGACGATCATGGGGTCACTGGGACACTGGAGACTTTCAAACTGGAGGAAGGGTTTGATGGGAACATGGGGCCCGCATTCATTTTCATTATGGCTCCTGCGGTCCCTTGTGCTGTCCAGGAGCTGAAAACATTCTGCTAACGGACTATGCCGATGGAGCCGGAAAGCTCCTGAAGAGCCAGATATCCTTCTAGCAATGCCAACTAACCTGAGCTATGGAAGAAGACACACTATAGCACAATGATGGAGAAAGGTAAAGTGAATTAAGACTGACAGAACTTAAGTCTGATAGTAGCCATCAGCTTGCAGAAATTCTTCCTAAGGTTGGTAATGTTGATTGATGGAAATACTACAGAAAATGGTGAGTGCTCACTCACGCTATAAGCAGCGTTGTAACTGGTCCTATCTGTCTAGAAGGAAATCTGACATTTCCTTTCTCTACACTGGCCCCCACATTAGTGTTTTATTCACCTCCTTCCATGCTCACTGGCAATCATTTCTCACATATACCATTTGTAACATTTTTGCATGGATACGTATAAAATGTGGGTTATTTTTTTAAGGGGATTTTTCTTATTTGACAAAAAATGGCATTATAGCATACATTTTATGTGGTGGTATTGTGTTCCGCAATATATTGTGCATCCTAATAAACTTATCTGGGGTCAGAGAACAGAACAGCCACTAGACAGACACAGAGGACAGAAAATGGTGGCACACACACCTTTAATCCTATCACTTGGGAGGCAGAGATCAGTCTGGATCTCTGTGAGTTCAAGGCCACACTGGAAACAGCCAGGCGTGGTAACAAGAGCCTTTAATCCCAGGAAGTGATGACAGGAAGCAGAAAGGTATAAAAGGCGTGAAAACCAGGAACGAGCCTGGTTAAGCTTTAAGGCTTTTGAGTAGCAATTCAGCTGAGATTCATTCTGGATGAGGACTCAGAGGCTTCCAGTCTGAGGAAACAGAATCAGCTGAGGAATTGGTGAGGCTGTGGCTTGTTCTGCTTCTCTTATCTTCCAGCATTCACCTCAATACCTAGCTCCGGGTTTGTTCTTAGTAATAAGACCATTTAAGATTCATACTACAATTTTAGTTTTTAAATTTGACACTATATTTCCAACATTCTTTTTCTTTTCTATTTTTTTTTTTTTTGGTTTTTCAAGGTGGGGTTTCTCTGTGTAGCTTTGGAGCCTGTTCTGGAACTCACTCTGTAGACCAGGCTGGCCTCGAACTCACAGAGATCTGCCTGCCTCTGCCTCCTGAGTTCTGGGATTAAAGGCTTGCATTACCACTGCCTGGCTTTCCCACATTATTTTTCAAGTGCACCATTGCTTCAAACTTCTGTGCAGAACCCCCATCACGTACATCCAGTAAAGTTTCCCCAATAATTCTCCAGTAATAGACTTCCACCCCCCACCAACTTCTCACTTCTTCCCCAAACAAAAACAATGCAAACAAAACAAGAAGAAAATACCCCTCCCAAAGAGACGGTGAACTCCCTTATACTGGTTAGATTTTTGTCAACCTAGAGTGATCTGCGAAGAGGGAACCACAATTGAGAAAATGTCTCCATCAGACTGGCCCGTTGGCAAGTCTGTGGGACATTTTCTTGATGAATGATTGACGGGGAAGGGCCCAGCCCACTGTGGGTGGTGTCACCCTTAGGTAAATGGTCCTAAAAGAGGAAAATGAGCATGCCTGGCAAAGAGAGCAAGCCAGTAAGCAGCTTTCTACCATGGTGCCTGCCTCTGTCCTTGTTTGGGTTCCTCCTCTGACTTCCCTCAATGATAGATTGTGACTGGGATGTGCAAGTCAAATAAACCATTTCTGCCCCAAGTTGCTTTTAGTTATGGTCTTTATTATAGCAACAGGGAGCAAAGCAGGACACGCCCTCCATGAATGGGTCAGCATTTCTTTGTATATCCATGTCTCTATCTGTATCCATGTCTACAAATCTAAATCTATTTACATCCATTTAGGATAGACTTACTGAATGATGCTGTATGAGTATATTTAGTTTTATTAGCAAAGAGATCAATGTAATAACAGCTCTTTCAAATTATAATTATATATATATGCCTATACACATAAGTATATATTATCTATATGTATGTATTTTTATATATGTATATATCATCTATTAATGTATGTATTTTTTCATGGACTTGGCGCTGCTAAAACCTGTGCCCACACATTTACCAAGATAAGCATATAAGGAAATCACAGCCACACTGTGTATTAGAAAAATCTTGTGGGTCTCTGAAGTTTCATGGAAGCCACATCCCTAACACATGTGACTCTGCAGGGAAGAGTCAGGACAAGGTTGAGAGTGCATCCTGGGAGCAAGTTCAAGGACAAGCCCAGGTCCTCCACAGGCTCATGGACCCTGCAGAGGCAGGTGACTTCTCCCCCCTGCTTTGTTAGTGGTATCATGGGGATCACAGTCCACATTCATGAGTCAGAGTCCTAGGAGGAAATAAATTGCACACTCAAATTGAGTGATTTGAAGAACATTGGAGGAGTAGGACTGTTTATTGTAGCTGAAGTTTTCCTGTGTCCCGCCTGGCCTGCTGTCAGGAGAAATCTCTGTCACTCGCTGGTCCCGAAGCTGCTTGGACCCCCAATAAACACACAGAGGCTTATAATGATTAAAACTGCTCGGCCATTAGCTCAGGTTTACTAATGAATAGCTCTTACACTTAAACTCAGCCCATTTCTGTTAATCAATATGTTGTCACATGTTCCGTGGCTTTATCTTGTGCCATTACATGTTGCTCCCTGGACGGTGGGCTGGTATCTCCTGGCTCAGCCTTCCTCTTCCCAGAATTCTCCTTGTCTGCTTATCCCACCTATACTTCCTGCCTGACTACTGGCCAATCAGTGTTTTATTAAACCAGTGTACGAAAGCATTACCTCACAGCAGTTTATAAAGATTTAGTGAGGGTAAGGGGACTGTACTGCTAGTTTTTCTCAACTTAACACAAGCTAGGGTCATCTGGGAAGAATCTCAGTTGAGAAAAGACCTCCATGTAGTAGTAGTAGTAGTTGTTGTTTTTAACTCTTTGCTCCTTGAGGATCCACCCAGCTCCCAAATAAATACATGGAGACATAGTCTTACTTATGAATGCCCGGCCTTAGCTTGGCTTGTTCCTAGACAACTTTTCTTAACTTAAATTATCCTGTTTACCTCTGCCTCTGAGCTTTTACCTTTCACTATTTTATATACCTTTCTTTCCTTCTTACTCCATGGGTGGCTGTGTGGCTGGCTGGCCGGCCCCTGGGGTCCTCTTCTCCTTTTTTCAATCCTTCTCCTCCTCTTCCTTCTCACTCTTCTCTTGAGCCTAGATTTCTCCCCTTATTTATTCTCTCTGCCTGGCAGCCCCATCTATCCCTCTCCTACCTAGCTATTAGCCATTCATCTCTTTATTAGACTAATCAGGTATTTTAAGCAGGCAAAGTAACACAGCTTCACAGAGTTAAGCAAATGTAACATAAAAGAATGCAAAACATCTTTGCATCATTAAAGCAAATGTTCCACAACATAGACAAATGTAACACATCTTCAACTAATATTCTATAACACCTCCATTAGAAAGGCCTGCAAACAAGCATGTGGTATATTTTATTGATTAGTAGTAGATGTAAGAGGGTCCAGCCCACTATGGGCAGTGCTGTCCCTGGGCAGGTGATTCTGAACTGTATAAGAAAGCAAGCTGTGAAAGCCACAGGTGAGCAAGCCAGTAAGCAATGTTCCTCCATGGTTTCTGCTGTATTTCTTGCCTACAGGTTCCTGACTGGAGTTAGTGCCATGGCTTCCCCTCATCATGCATTATAATCTGTAAAGTGAAATAAACCTTTTCCTCCCCAGTACACTTTTGGTCACACTACTTTGTCACAGCAATCAAAAGCAAACTAAGATTAAAATTGGACCAGAGAGTGGACTCTTGCTGTGACAGATCTGGCCATGTTGTTTGGGGGGAAGATTATGCTGATGTTTGGAACTTTAGACTAGGAAATCCATGGAGTGTTCAGAGATTAATCACCTGTTGTGGGAACTTAGAAAATAATGCTGAGAAAAGTGCAGAATATGGCAGTCTGGCTGGTAAAGTTCACAGGGAAGAAAAGACTCTACCAGGGCCATCCATGTAATATTTTGGATTAAGAATATATAGAAATGAAAGTTTGCTTTACTGAGACCATTGATAGGGCCATCTGGGTCTGAGAAATCATCTGTGATTAAGAAGAGCCCAGCATTACTGAGACGAAATCTGTTGGAAGTGTTTCCTCAGGGTCAGTGTGCAGAAGCTGTGGTCAGCGGGTTAAGGCTGCATCTCATACCCACAAATGAACTTGGAAATGTGTAAGAGTCTCTACATGTTACTGCCTTTGGCTCCATGGGAGCTGCATAATTAAGGAAAGCATGGAGTTACAGTTGAGGTTTGGCATCATGGGATGTCAGGAGAGGCCATCAGGGAAAGTGTAGCAGCTTCAGCTGCACAGGAGACCCTTTGACCAGGTCATGGAAAGAAGCTGAGGCCTGACACTGTAGTTGGCATTGTCTTTGGGCTGTCAACCAGCTCCCACATAAAGACATGGAGATGTACTATCAGTTATGAATGCCCAGGCTTAGCTTAGGCTTGTCCCACTAACTCTTTTAACTTAATTTAATCTGTTTCTGTTCATCTATGCTTTGCCTCAGAGCTTTTTACCTTTCCTTCATTTTGTATGTCCTACTTTGCTGCTTCCTCTGTGTCTGTGTGACTAGTCCCTGGCATTTCCCTGTTTTTTTTCTTTCTCCTTTTCTTTCTTCTCGAGCCTAAATCCCTTTTCCTACTTAATTTCCCTGCCTGGAAGTTCCACCTTTCCTCCTCCCTCGTTATTGGCTGTTCAGCTTTTTATTAGACCAATCAGGTGCCTTACACAGGCAAGGTAAAATAACAACACATCTTTACATAGTTAAACAGATGCAACACATGTTTCCAGAGTTAAAGAAATGCAGCACAGCTTTGCAGAGTTAAGCAAATATTACAAGACATGACATCATGAGAGGAAAGGAGACACTACAGGTGAAGACTGGCTTCACTGCCCTGGAGGTCACTGACTGAAGGAGTCATGGAGAAGAGCTGAGACTTGACATCATATGGTAGGGTCTCCTGAAAAAGGCTTGGAGGCCATTGTTGAAGGTACAGACTGTGGAGAGCCCAGGATATTGGGGATGCCAGGACTATGGGATGGCTTCCAAGGACAGCAACAGCTGTGGAGGTGGCCTGAGCCTATAAAATGAGCTAAGTGGGGCTGGAGAGATGGCTCAGTGGTAAAGAACACTGACTGCTCTTTCAGGGGTCCTGAGTTCAATTCCCAGCAACCACATGGTGACTCACAACCACCTGTAGTGAGGTTTGATGTCCTCTTCTGGTGTGCAGGCATACATGCAGGCAGAACACTGTATACATAGTAAATAATAAGTCTTTTAAAAATGAGCTAATTTTAAAAATGAATGTTCTGGGAATAGAGAATGTGCTGGAGGGATGCCGAAGAGTACATCCAGGGAGTGAATTCAAGGATCAAGCCCAGGTCCTTCAGGGACTAATGCACCCTTCATGGTCAGGTAACTTCTTGCCTCTTTATTTTTGTCAGTGGTATCATGGGAATCACAGTTCATATTCATGAGTCAGAGTCCTAGGAGGAAACAAATTGCACACTCAAATTGAGTGATTTGAAAAGCATTGAAGGCATAGGACTGTTTGCAAAGGTTTAGTGAGGGTAAGGAAGCTGTGCGCTCTCTCTCTCTCTCTCTCTCTCTCTCTCTCTCTCTCTCTCTCTCTCTCTCTGTATTTTGTCAATTTGCAAAAGCCTGGATCATCTGGGAAAAGGGAATCTCAACTAAGAAAATGTCTTCATCAGATTGGCCAATAGGTAAGCCTATGAAGCATTTTCTGGATTAGTGATTAATGTGGGAGGGCCCAGTTCATTGCTCCTCTAGGATGTGTAAGAAATAAAGAGGGCTGGAGAGATGGCTCAGTCATGAAAGGCTAGGCTCACAACCAAAAAAAAAAAAAAAGAAATCAGGAGCAAGGCGAGCAAGGCATAAACAAGCAAGTTGGTAAGCAATGTCCTTCCATGGCCTCTGCTTCAGTTCCTGCCTCCAGGTTCCTGCCTGAGTTCCTGCCCTGACTTTCCTCCATGATAGGGCATAAGATGGAAAGTGAAATGAACATTTTTCCCCCAAGTTACTTTTGGTCATGGCATTTCATCATAGCAATAGAAAGCAAACTAAAATAGAGGCTATGTCTATTCCTGGGCTAGCAAAAGTGGGGGAGTCATTTCTGGGAATAAGTGGGAAGAGGGAATACCATCTGCCAAGCTGAAGACTGCTGTGTGAAAAGGACCACTAATCAAAGTTCTGGCTTTCTGTTTCAGGAGTAGAGGACACCAGTGGGAGAGCCAGACGACCATACCCCTCCCCATTTCTCCCTCCCCACCTCTTCTGCTGTCCTGGGGCTGACTCCAGTGGAGAGCAAGAAGCAAGGGCACTGTGGTTGCTTTCCACAAAGTGCATTGTGGACTTGGGGTTGGGTAGGCAAATGGAAAGAATCTAAGGAATCCTGCAGAATCCTTTTGCAGCCTTTGTGAGAATTAGATGGACACTTAAGTATAATGTGATTAGCAGAATGAGTGCCCAGAAACACAGGGCTAGTGTTGTTATCCATATCTTGTACATTTCCTTATTGATTGGCAACTAAAACCTTTGCGTCAAAGTAGTTGACTGCAGCAGATAAGGTCACTGTGGTATATACCACCAACTAAAGGAAGACAGAAGCCGCTAGTGTAAGGTGTATGGGCCTCTTGGAGGAGAGAGACAGAGACAGAGACACAGAGGGAGAGAGAGACAGACAGAGAGACACAGAAGGGAGAGAGAGAGAAAGAGAGACAGAGAAAGACAGAGACACAGAGGGAGAGAGATAGAGAGAGACAGGGAGAGGAAGAAATAGAAAGAGAGAGAGAGAGGGAGAGAGAGAGAAGGAGAGAGGGGCATTAAAGGCAGCTGTCTGCCTGAAGAGGATTTCAAAGTGAGGTAAGGATGGGGAGAAACCCTTTATTTTCTCTTTTCCTTCCTAAGGCTGCTTTCAAGTCATGTACATTTGTTATTTTATAGTTACTGGTGAAAATGTCAGATAAGTGCTATCTGGGAGGTGGATTCATGGGGTGTGGCTTTTTTTATTTTTTGAAAATTTTAAAGTATTTATTCATTTAAGAGTAAAACAAATTGAGGAAATAATACAATAAGTGACAAAGTTGGCCCCAAATTATTTTGTTAAGAATGTGAAAACCTGAAGTTTGCCTCATTATTTAATAGTGAAATGTTAGTCTTGGCCTCACACACTCCCTTGTGTGTGTGTGTGTGTGTGTGTGTGTGTGTGTGTGTGTGTGTGTGTGTGTACACATGGGTTCACATGCCACAGCATTCATGCCAAGGACAACTGTTGGAATCAGTTCTTGTTCTGCCTGTGGCATCAGCCTTGACAACATGTGAGGCATCGAGGTATCTTGCTGGTCCTCTATCTTCTTCTAGGTTCTAACTTGGAAACAATGACTTCCACGAGCCTATCACAGTAAGAAGGACCCTTCATCCACAAAGACAATCCCTATTGCTGTAGATCATATAAATGTTAGTATATGCTTTAATTCCAATGTTGATATCAAAATTTATACAGAGATGGGGAGAGAAATAAAGATGTACAATTTCTTCCCTGTGATTTTACGAATGTGCTCATCAGGTTTTATGGATGTGTGTAGATACATGTATTTTTTTTTTTCTACATGACACAGATCTACTATAAAGGCTGACAATTCTGACATCACCCCGCTTAGATTGTAACACTGGCTTCACATTTACCAGCTAGTAAGTGTCAACTAGTTCCTTGGTTCCTCCAAACCTTGGGCTTTCTTACTTCTAGAATGGCAAATGCCACTCCTTTCACAGAACTTGGAGGACTAAAGGACAGGAGCATGGCTGTGTTAGAACGATTGGCCCACATGTGGGAGCAGGTCTTTATTGTTCGAGTCTAAAGCAGCTCTGTCCAGAGAAGAAGACTGTTTCCAACCCAGTTACTTCTAACTCATCTCCTGAGAATGGCCTCTGACTGAGAAAGGGTGGGTGGGTGGGTGGCAGTGTGTATCTCTGGGCTGTAGACCTGTAGAATGTGTGTCACTTGGGGTTGAACTGCCCTGCTAACCTCAGTCTTCTTGCTTAGATCTGCGGGAACATGATGCCCAAAGGGGATCTCACAGATAAAAGAGCTGTAGAAGGATGTTAACCCATTCTCCTCCCGGTGCGTCCCTTGCCACAGTGCTTGCTTGGGGAACAGTGGTAAGGAACGGGAGCATCATCCAGCAAGTGGAAAAACCAAAGCAGGTCATCTGACTTACACACACACACACACACACACACACACACACACACACACACACACACAGAGAGAGAGAGAGAGAGAGAGAGAGAGAGAGATGCACCGGCTTCTCTTTGAGGAAACAGTTCTTCAATGCAGAGATACCACCAATTCTTTTCAACTGAAGTCGCTGCCCCATCACTCTCTTTAAGCTTTTCCGTCCAAAAGACCAGACAACTGTAGTGTTCTCTGAACTGGGAACCAAGCCCCACCACCCAGAAAGGAGCTTGTATTACTATGATCCCCATTAGAAATGAGGTGCCATCTGAACCAATGGCATCATTGTACTCATCAAAGAGACTTTGGAGGACTAAGGACCATCCCTGGGCAGCAGCTTACATTGGATAACTGAAAACACATATCCTTACCTTCAACAGTCTGGCGTGGTTTTCTGGGTGGGTGTCAAGGAATTTGTAATCATTGGAGCTGTCTGAAAGAAAGGAGGAAGTTTCCTATCCTTGTAAGTGTTGGATTGGAACTGGCAAACCATCTGCACAGATATTACAGAGAAGTCAGGTGACCTCAAAGCTCATTCCATGCAGGAGAACTCTGCAGAGCAAGGGGAGTGCCATTAGAATTCTCACATTAAAAATCACTTCCAGGGCTGGAGATACAACTCAGTGGTGGAGTGTTTGCCTGGCATATGCAAAGCCCTGAGTTCAATCCTGAGCACCAAGGAGACATTTAAAAGGGAGCAGGCACAAATTCAGGCAAGAGGATTGTCATGAGTTTGAGGCCAGTATGAGCTACACAGTGAGACTTTGTCTTAAAAATCAAAACTAAATAACCACCCTATAAGAATTGTTTCTCTATAGAAAGAAGCCAATATGGTATACCGCACAAAACCCCAACTTTGGAATTAGGACACAGGCCATGCTTATCAGTCAACAGAGTGGCTTTCCAACTTCTCTATTCTTCTCATCCCCATCCCCTTGATGTCATGAGAGGGTGAGTCAGAATGTTTCTAAGCTGCCTTTGTTGAGAGTTTATAGTGGGTCAGGAGATAATGTTCCATCATGGGTATACAGATGAACACAGGGCATACCCACAGTGAAGGAATAAAACCCACAGACTTCCAGGGCCCTGCACTGTTCACTATATTTCTAGATAAAAGAAGCTCATGCTGGGGGGTTAATCAGTGTTGAAAACGTATTCTTCAGTACTGTTCAATGAGCTCACAGAGGCCTGAACTCTTAGACCAGCTACCACTTACATATTGTCAACTTGCGTTTATGACCAGAATACAGAAAGGAGGCTTGTTGTACATTCTCAGGAGCCTGACTCCTGAAGAGGCTAGGAAGATGCTGCTGCTTCTAACCACATTGTTTCCATAGCAACTACAACCTGGTGGCAGGGACAGGAATCTATTTTCTCATAGATCCAGAAGGTAGAGATTGAATTATTAGCTGGATAGTTCCTTCCTAGGGTCAAGAGGGGAGAATCTACCATGGCTGTTGTCTTTACCTTGTAGACGGCCCCGAGCTTTAGAAGTCTCTTTGACTCTCATCCCTCTTTGCATATCCGACCCATTGTGAGTTTACCTGTCATATTAGAGAGTTAGGGCTCCCCCAGTGACCTCACTGAAGCCAGTTATCTCTATAAACACTGTTTTCAAATAAGGTAATATGCTGAAGTACTAGGGGTGAGACTATCAGCACATGAAATGTGGGGTGATATAATTCAACCACACATCTATCCTTTCTACCCTACCCAGTCCATTGAGCATGTCCCCCTTGGCAAGATGGGTAATTGGCAGTGTGTCATGACAACAGCTGTCCTCTCCTTTAGATGCTTCCCCCCATTTGGCTTCTTTACCCCTCCCCCCAATTTAAACTAGCATTTGGTTTTTACATAAATGTTTCCTTGGATGTTGTGGGTGGTGTATTTATGTATGGCAGAAAGCTAGGCAAGGACATGAACACACACATACACATACAACATGTGTGTAGGGGAGAGCTTTTCTTATGTTTCTCTTTTCAGAGCTTCTGTTCACTGCAGTACAGTATTTAATTTGTGGGTTCTTGTCATGTCTCCAGTTTCTACAGAAATAATTAATCTTATATTCTTGCCTCAGGGTTTCCCTGAAGGAAACATGCACAACACAACAAAGTTGTTGCTTAGTGTAAAGGCCGTCTCATCTTGGAAACGACCCTACCAGACATTTACATTGGCCTGGGTCCACACACCCATCCACGACAGCGGTCATCTCCATCCTGGACTCAAATGACCCGCTTTGCAACTGAGCTCATCCTGTTGCCCCAGGAATGGTGACAAGGAAGGGCCCTGAGGGAATGTCTTCTGATGTCCCCAAAGGCTGGAGCTCCTGGGCTTGGTCACGCTCATGATGGAGACAGTCTGGTCGGTGTCCAACAGTTCAGATGATCACCAAGGTATGATTCCCAAGTCCATTCTCCAGGGTACATTTGATTTCCTTTTTAGGTTAACTGTTAAAAGTAATAGACGATTTTCTGAACTTTGAGATGAGCCAAGTATTTAAACTGACTAGAAATAAGTGTCTCAAGCCTATATCTCCTCAAGAAGTTTCGACAACTTCATGTAGCGAAGCTTTCATGGCTCTCATCAGGGGAACAGATACGGGCCATTTTGAAGCCTTTGGAGTTCACACAGAGGGCAGAGAAGCCAAATGTTCTCAGTGACTCAGTGGATGGAGTTGCATGCTCTAACGCCTGTCTCCTGGCTTCCTGGGGGAAGGCTTCTTCCCGCAGACCCATTGTCTGCACCTGATATCGCTCTCCAAAGCTGTTCACTAATGTCCCAAAGACAGCCATGAGCCACAAGGGATCTCCATTGTCCCCTTCTCAGTATTGCTAACCATGAACATTGTGCCACCCCGAGTTCCAGTGTAGGGGAAAGACCTACGACCCTACCATCACACCAAGCTGCCACTCTATTATCAAACAAGGCAGCCTCAGTGCAAAAGAACATGCTTTGCCTTTCACCAAAAAACAAGCAAGCAAATAAATAAATATGAGATAACCAAATTGAAAGAAAAAAAATGTTAGGAAAACCCAGAGTAAGGAAAGATGGCTTCGTGTCTCATGGCTATTGCTACAGTTCCAGAAAACAGGAGTTTGGTTCCTAGCACCCATGCCAGGCAGTTCACAGCTGCCTGTGACTCTAGTGTCAGGAGCTCTAATGTCTTCTTCTGGTCTCTGTGTGCACTAGCACACACTTACACAAATGCACACACAGATACGTACACACAAATAAAAATAAATAAAAATCGTTTTTTAAAAAAAATCCAGGACTCTCCATCCTTTGAAAATCTTTGAACATGTGGCAGTAAATGGACCACATTGTCCACCAACCTCAAAGAACTAAGTTATAATAGGCAATAGATAATCTGGGGTATATAGTACACAGCAGGCCTTGTGCCAAGTGCTGGTCTGTCTTCTCATTGAATCTTGCTGAAACTCGTTAAGAATAACTTCTAGTGGTGATGAGAATGAAGTGAGTGGCTACACATAGGCATGCTTAGATGTTCTAATGTTATAAAGATGGGTACATTCAATACATGATATAATTTTGTTAAATGATCCCTGGCATTCCTTTATGCCTAGGCTGTACACAGTGAAATAACAGGTTCCTAACATGATATGTGATCCAGCCCTTTCACATACCTCAAAACACTACCCAGAGGAGTGACATCAGCCTTGTTAAGAGAGCCGTAGAAATGCTGAGCAACTTTCTTGGGGAACCACAGTTGCATGGATTCTTCCCTCAGCACCAAGGGGATGCTCAGGTCAAATAGATTGGTGGCTAACCAAAACACAGGGCTGACAAAGAATCCATTGCCTTTCATGCCGTGGTTAGTGGCTTCGACACGAATCATGTGTTTGCAAGGGCTGGACTCTGCTGGTTTCAGCTGTCACATCAGTAGAGTGCGGATGCTACCGTGCATGTTTATATGAATGAACTGAGTGAGCCAATGCATTTAAAAACACCTCTCAAAGTGCTGACATATAGGAAGTGATAAAAAACAGTAATTAAACACCCACTGTTTCAGCTTGCTTGGGAAATACAGAGCAGTGTGGGGCTCAGTCCAGGTGACACATTCTATAAAATGCATGATGTTTGAAAGGAAGAGCCTAGAGGCGTAGGGACTGGCAGAGTAGAAATGCCCTGTGGGTGAGATCCCTGTCTGTTCTTCCTCACCAATGCCACCCACCCTTGTCACTGAATCACTTACTCCATGTTGGTGAGGAGTTTACTGGAGTGTGAATAGATGTGCAAGAGTTTGTGTGGGGACACTGTATTCTTTTTTTTTTCTTTGTAAATTATCACAAAGACTTTTTAACCCAGAGAACCCAGAACAAAAGCCAATGAACGTTACGTTAGGTATCAGGGTGAACAACCCAAGTAAATAGCATGGGAGGAACAGTTGTGCTGATGAAGTGGTCTGTGCATCAGGCAGATCTCTGGACTTGCAGCACATTTCTGAACTTATCTCATCTACACCTTAAGGGCTAGATAGGATGGTAATGTAGCACACTGGACCAGTGAATAATATGTACTCCATTCAATGACTATATTTTTGTTTTCTGTATCGTGTCAATTATGTTTAAATTATTCTTTGCAAATGGTGTTTGTTTCTGTTCACCACCCTAAATGAACTCATCACTAGTGGTGAGGTAAACCGAGGCTTCTAGGCTAGGCTCTAGAAGCAGGGACTGATGAGTGATTCAAACCGGCCGAGGTGTTCCTGGCCCCGGCCTCCAGCTCTGTGTCCTGGTTTCTACTGACACTGACCCAATCACGCAGCCATTGTTTGCTCTTCACAGTCTGATGGGCTTGGATGACGTCACCTCCCAGAGGATGACCGCTGCACAGTCATACCTGTTCCCAAGGGAGCATTTAACTGTCTGCATTCAGAAGCTGACGTGAGGGCAAAGGGCTGGAAGGGCATGGGCTGAATCACATGGCAACCGTCAACTGAAGAATCCTTTCCAAAGGCTGGCCGATGACTTCTGAAATGGACAGCATGTCTAGCACTAGGTCCTGAGTGGTAGCGGAAGCATCTCTGATCAAAGAAAACCTTGGCTCTTTTCTGGGGGCTGACTGACCTGCACCAGGTCTGTGTGAGGCCTGGCAATGGCGAGACAAAGACAGCACAGGAAGATGTGGAGCTTGTTCGATGGGGACTGCGGATGCCGTTAGTCTTCTTGTGGCTACAGCTTATCTAAGACCACAGATGAGTTGTGGCCCAAGTCTCCTTGGTTATCAGTTGTTCCCATTCAAGCTGGGTGACTGCAAGATGGCAAGTCTGGCCCACAGTGAATGACGCCACATCCGAAGGCCTGGTTCTGCTCTAGAGCAGGGAAAAAAAACTCACCACATACAGAAGGGAAGTCACATTAGCAGTAGCCCAGGGACAGGCTAAACTATGCAAGCCTTCCCAGTACTCTGACTGTTCTTAGAAAGCACCGTCCATCTATCTTCTCCTTCTCCCCCACCCCGGTGCTCAGTGTGAAGACTTGAAAGGCTTGGAGTTGATAGGTCACGCTAGTCAAGTAGCAGAGTGTTATAAAAGCCCAGCCCCTTTCCTCCCAAAGCAGAGAGCAGCAGAAAGCTAGGGCTACCTGACTTCAGCTCTTCACAGTAGCCTCTGCCACACTGCGCCCTGCCCAGTATGGAGCAGGGTGTTGGTCTTCTTCACTTTGTACACTCAAGTGTTCATTATGCTACAAGTCTGTTGTTTGACTGGGCCAGATACAGCTTTGCACCTCAAACAACATTCTGCTGTCAGCAGAGACCCTCTCCTTCGGGGTTGTTCGCCCTGACTTGGAATTATTCTATGGGTAAATAATCTGCTCTGTGTAACTGGTGCTGTTGTCTCCCCAAATATTTTCTTTTTAAGGATTTTGGTGGGGGAGTCACTGTATTGAGGACTTAGTGTCAGGCCCCCTGAAATTGTCTTTGCTCAAAAGTGATCTGTGACTCTTTTTTTTTTTCTTCTTCCAGAAATCTCAACCTTCAGATATTATTTTCTGCAGGGGAAGGCTTTGTTCCCTGGCAACATACTGGAGAAATCTCTGCAGGGAAGGAAGCCAGTCAACACACATCTCTTGGTTACACGTTAATGGGGACAAGGAACAGCTTTTACAGAAAATTGATTTGGCCAGGAAAGAGACGAAGACCATGTGACCAGGTCGGCAGGAAGGGATGGGAGGGCTAGGAATGGGCTCCCTTCAGAGGCCAGGAGTGGAGGAAACGACTATTTGGTAACCATGAAGAAAAGTTCTTTTCATACTTTTGAAAAATATCTGCCTTTATTATGAACATCTGGGAAACCTGATGTGCAGCGTGTCCTTCTTAGTTCGTCTTCGGAGGGCAAAAAATACAACCCTTAGAAACTGTAAGATAAGCATGTCAGAGGTTTTTATACTGCTCAGTAGTTAATTAAGCCAGCAAGATGATACAATCAGTCTGAGGGAGACAGCAAAGAGCCGCACGTGAATGCTATGTGCCCATGAAGAAGTCAGGATCATTTGTGGGTTTAAAATAGTGGAGATGATGGAAGCAGAGTTGAGCGGTGACTGCTGGTGGCTGAGGATGGGAGAGAGAGTTAACCCATGGCCATTAAGTTACACAGAGCCCAATGACTGAATTCTAAAGGTCTGCTTTTCATCATGGTGCCTCCAGCCAATAAAATAACCACACTGCACTTGGGAAGTTATGATCTTATCCTGGGTGGTTTTATTTTATTTTACCACAATTAAATACAAAAACAAAATAACAGAAATGCCCTGGCCTCCAGGAAGTCCATCTGGAAATACCAGCTTTGGCTCTAGTTCAGTTTTCTCTAGTCCCTGGTCCAGTATCCATAGTAACCCCTGGGTATCTTCATCATTTCCTTTATCATATTTATAACTTCATTTAAGTATCTGAATTTACAGCTAATGTATAATCTAGCTGTTGTAGAACATTATTTTATGGTGTGTTACTTTTGTTTATGTAGCATTTGTTTAACTCTGTGAAGCTGTGCTGTGCCTGTCTAAAACACCTGATGGTCTAATAAAGAACTGAATGGCGACTAGCAAGGCAGGAGAAAGGATAGGTGGGGCTGGCAGGCAGAGAGAATATATAAAAGGAGAAATCTGGAAGGAAAAAAGAAGTAGCCAGAGAAGGAGGAGGACCCAGGGGCCAGCCACCCAGCTACACGGCAAGCCATGGACTAAGAGACAAAGGAAAATATTTAGGAATAGAAAAGGAAAAGCTCAGAAGCAAAAGGTAGATGGGATAATTTAAGGAAAGCTGGCTAGAAACTAGTCAAGCTAAGGGCAGGCATTTATAAGTAAGCATAAGCCTCCTCGCGTGATTTATTTGGGAGCTGGGTGGCAGGGCCCCCCAAAAGAGCAAAACCAAACAACAACATCCAGCCATTGCAGTTCCGGCCTCTTTCAGGCATGGGATCCAACACGTTACATTTTGCGTTATACATTGGCTTCAATGTAACATGTTCCATTACAACACTTACATTTTCCCTAAGTGCTGTGTGATGCTAGGTAATCTTTGTAAAGCATCCTCTTTACCAACTGTTCCGAGTCATCTTCACCACCACAATATTCAGGTTTTTGAAAGCACCAACAACTTGATTCTGTTGTAGTTAACTGTGGGGAATAGTCACACAGGCTTTGACAGGGGCATGCTGGTTTTTAGGAAGAGGATAGACTTGGAGATTAGAGATGGCTTCCGGTGCTTTCTTCCTCTACACCCCTGTCCGGTGTCACTTCGGGAAACCCACAGCCCAGTTTCTTGTTCCCCAAATAAGGATGATATTAGCTTTGATTTACATCTCCAAAGCCCTTTACAAAGAAAGCCAAGAGAGCAACTGTCAAGTGAATTTAAAGGTCTGCCTAAACCCTCAACCCAGCACACACAAGGTGTTTCATAAAAGCTCTTGTGAGCATATTTCAGAAATCTAAGCCAGGAAAGGGATCTTTAGTGGGCCCCATCCAACCTGACCCTTCAGCTTGCAAATACCCCTGTCCTTTGTCCTGGCAGGCCTCCCCATTTTTGTTTGTTTACAGTGACAATGTGACTGGCTGGCGCCTGGAGACAGGGCAGGGTAGGGAAACTGGAATCTACAAGACTCCTTACCCTCCTACCCCTTAAGAGCTTTGTCCTCCAGCTCCCCACTCAGGGGCCCCAGGATCAGATTGCTCACTCCCAGGTGCCAGAGAGACCCTTGTCTCTTTGCTGTCCTACCCAGATTGCCTTCAATGTCCTTTCCCCAGATGGGGGTGACAGCTGACAGAAGCTGCTCTGAAATGGATCTCTCTCCTTCCTCTCCTCCCTCCCTTCCCTCTGCCCCCTCAAACTGTAAGAACACTTTGGCGTCTTTCCATCACTTGCAGTTTGTGTTAGAGATTCGAATCTGTTCTTGTTCTCTGTAAATAGCTCAGACCTTAGGGCAGGGGAGCAATCTGAAAGGAAACCCGAAGATGGGGATGTGAGCAGATATATGAGCTGGTTGCTCGGGTATGAACACACTTGCTTTCCCCTGACCCACATAGCCTGTGGCTCCCAGGGTTTGCATCCCAAGCCAGGCCTCCCTGTTCCTGCTTTTCCCTCTCCCTTCTGCAATCATGCATTACTCTCATTAAGCACCTTTCATGACCCAGACTGCCAGCCAAGAACTGCTGTCCTCTTATTGCCTACCTGTCTAGCCTCTGACCTTTTCCTGGCTTGCATTCTTTCTTTGTCAAGAGAGCACCCCCTGCTCTTGAAGATGGTAGAACTTCCACATGACTGGGGACATTTTATTTTCTTCAAGCTGAGAGAAACCCATCTCAAACTGATTAATGCCTAGACAGAAAGGCTGTGATCTATGTAGCTGAGAAGTCCAGGGGTGTAGATGAATGCAGAAGTTCAAAGGCCCAGGCTACCTGCTGCTCAGATTGCGATGTTCAGCAAATGAAAATACAGGGCACCCAGTTACACTCCAATTTCAGACAAACTTCTTTTCTTAAAACAATTTTAAAAAGGTGTAGATTTGCAGGTCTCACACCACTTCCTATATTTATATTTTATGTGATTACGGCCTCCCACATGTCATTTCCCTCAGCTTTTGTTGTTATTGCTCACAGGCAGGCTCAGGGCGTGAGGTAATCGAATGAGTCTTAACCACCCCAGACTCGAATTTCAAAATTCAGAAACTGTGCAAGAAGAGCCCTTCTTTCACACGAGAGTAGCAAAGCTTGGGGTTGTATTTCACGAACCTGGTGTGTCTTGCAACTACCTCAGAAGTAAACAATGGTTGAATCATAGGCTAGGGCTGGGTCACATGGCTCCCTCTCCAACCAGGATGTCGATTTAACTGCATCTGAACTACTTGAATGATCACCAAAGAAAGATCAGGGTGCTATTATCCGGAGGAAGAGCATGGATGTCGGCCAGATTGTGCTTCAATGACTCAGAAGTAGACAGCCTCCACGGCCAGCCTCAGAAGAGTTTCTCAGACCACACCCTGCTTGCTTAGAGGTGGAGGTCAATCACATGGTAGTAGCTCATGGTTTTACTCCGAGACAGTGAGTTGAAGAAGTGGGGGCAATTTGACCGGGCCTAGAATCAATAGCCAACATCATACAAATGTATGTATCTCATATCTGTGCTGTTTAATACCATCAACTTAAGAGGATCTAGAGTGACCAAGGACAGCCCCCCTCTTCCTGCATCCTAAAGACCATTGTATTTTCCAAAGGAGGTGTAAGTTAGCAGACTAAAACTTTTTGTCAAAGTGTATGAGATTTTTTCCCCCCCCCTGGAGCGGCCATCAGAAACCTGAGTAGTGATAGCAGCAGGTGATGTTTCTGTGTCTCGTATTAAAGCCACGCCTGGGTGACGCCATCAGCAGAACATGGTCCCTACAGTGACCCTCTCCTGAGAATTGTGGTCCTTGAGGACGGACAGCAGCTAGTGAGAGGAGACAGGTCTCACACTTGAGCCTGCAGCTCTGCCCTGCTGCCACTGTGCTGGCCCCTTCCAAGTTCTCCTTCCCTGCCTGCTTCCCGCTGACCTTTTATGGTCTGGATTCTCTAGAACTGGGAACCCTGAGTGGGAGGCTGCTTGGGGAAGTATTACTGCCACAGCTTTACTCTCTGGCATCTCCATTAAGACTGGTATTACCTTCTAGGACGATCGCCTAATGAAAGGAACCGGAATACAGACCCCCTGTGGTGATATTTTATTTGTGCTGAAATGTGGTGATATTTTATTTGTATGTTAATAAATAAAGTTTGCCTGGAGATCAGAGGGAATAGCAAGCCATTTTAAGGTAAACACAAAAGTCAGGCAGAGGTAGCACACGCCCTTAATCCCATCACTTGGCAGGCAGGGTCTCTGTGTGTTCAAGGTCACACTAGGGAACAGAGCCAAGAGTGGTGACACACGCCTTTAATTCCAGAACCAACCATAGAGTCCTGGAGGTCTGTACAGACAGGCACTAAAAAGGAAGTGAGGTAGTTGGGCTAAGAGCCAATGAGAGGGCAGAACAGCAAGGCAATAAAGGTGCGGGTAGACAGGAAGTAGTTCACTTTTGGTAGCTGCAGAGCTGGAGAGGTAAGGTTGGTGGCTATCACTATTTCCCTGATCGCTAAGGCTTTCACCCCTGTATTTGGCTCTGTGTTCTTTATTTAATAAGACTGCTTAGAAATTCGTTTGCAGACCCCTGAGAAAGGATGGCAATGGAGAAAAAGAAGTTATTTAGAAAAACAATTAGTTTAATTCACTGAATGAATAGTCATGCTTTGGAGTCAATGACTGGAAATTTAACTAGACAAGAGAAAACAATATGATGAACAATAGATTAAAATGACAGAAAGATGGTCTTTTGGGGAGGAAATGGACAAAGCCCCAGCCACTATTTAGTCGTTGTTGATAAAGTCAAAGTCTGCTGACCCATAACCATCACTGTTAGATTTGTTCTCTTATGGTGTGTGAGTGTGGATGAGTGTGCAAAGGTGCAAATATATGTACATGTGAGTGTGCATGAGTGAGTGTTTGCATACATGTATGTGAGCAAGCTTGTGTGCAAGCATGTGCGTATGCATGTGCATATGATCACATATAAGTGTGTTGGTGGATGTGTTAGTGTGTGAATGTATACTTGTGAGAGTGCATGGTGTGTTTGTGAATGTATGTGTGAGTGCCTGTGTGGGAGAGCCTGAGTCTGTGTGTGAGTGTGTGAATATGAGATTGTGTGTGTTTGAGTGTGTATATGAGTATGAGCAAATGATTCAGAGTTTTGTGTACATATATGTTTCAGTATGTGCATGTCTAAATGTGTGATATTATGTGAGTGTGAATGTGGGGGTGTTTGAGTGTATGTATGTGGGTGGGTGTGTTTGTGAATTTAAAATGTGTCCATGTGTGTATGAGCATATTTCTGTGTGAGATTATGTGCTTGAGTGTGAATATGAGGGTATGATAATGTCTGAATGTGCGGTCATGTAATCGTGTGTGTTTTTGTGTGTGTGTGTGTGTGTGTGTGTGTGTGTGTGTGTGTGTGTGTGTGTGTGAATGTGTGTATGTCCATGCCTTCCTGTTCACATGAACATCAGTCCTCTTATCTCTTCCTTCAGACCAGTTCTCTCCTTTATGTCTCTCTCTGTCATTCTCTCTGATACTAGGTAGCAAAACCGACTGCTGAGCCTAAAATGTGCTTTTTATTTGCTCTTGTCTCTCATAAAAGACACTATTTTCTTGATGGTTTTAAAGAGTCCACACGGAGGGGCCTTTAGCAGATTTTGTTGGGCCTGACTGAAAAGGTTGCGTACTGTACACTTCTCGCTGTAGACACGGTGGACCGGGCAGAAGTATAGAGACATGAAACGATCAGTAACTGCCAGGGGCTGTGAAACGAATCGCCTGAGCACAGAGAACTTTGAGCACCGTGGGACTGCTCCATGTGCCATCAGCAGGGTGGGGAAGTGACCATGTGCATTTGCCAAAACTCAGAGATGGCACACACAAAGAGTGAGTCCCCAATGTAAACTGTGGACGTCAGCTAAGGACACACCAACATTGCCACTGTGATTATAGCAAACACATCACAAGTGCTGCCAAAGACATAAACTGCAAAAGTAGAGAGAGCTCTCTCTCTTTTTCTTTCTCTCTCCCTTCTTCCCTCCCTCCCCTTCTGTATTTGTGTGGTGTGTAAGGATTCTCTGCATATTCTGTTCTTCCCTACCTCCCACAAACTTGAAACTACTCTAAACACTAAAGTCTGTTAATTAAAAGAAAAGACATCAAACTTCAAATATTGTCTTTCCTAGTTCTGTCTCTGCTCTCTCATAAGGAAACTTTGAAAGTGAGTTACATTTGCTGAGGGTCAGACTTAGATCCACGAATACTCCTATGTCGTCAGCATTTCACTAAAATAAAACACCCAATTATCCTGACAATCCTCTTCAGAAACCATTGACACATGCTTGGTCCGAGCATGACACTGAGTCTCAGCACATTTCAGGTTAGTGGGATGGCCTTGTTCCCCTCTGCTCTGTTCTAATGTATCTTAGTGTTTTGCTTGTCTTTGCCCTGTGCCTTCTCACTGATCCCTTAGAAGTCTGTATGGAAAGCATGTGAGCAGGAATCCCATAGGAAACTATACATTATCTCTTTCCCTTCCCCTGGTTGGGAAGAGCTGCACCCCAACTTCTTGACTGTCCTTAGATGCCCACTAAAAGCTGGCTTGGGAATCTGCTGAATTTAATCCTAGGGTATGGGTTATTATCTTACAACCTTGGTCACACATATCTGTGATGATTCATGAAGAGTCTCCAGATATTTATTTAATGAGTGCAGAAAACCCAAACAGAGCATCATGTGGTTACAAAAAGAATTTTAAACAAAGTCCGCGAGCCGGGTGTGAGCCGGGTGCGACCCTGTCTTCTATAAACAGTATCCACTCTGCATCATTCTGCTAGTTATCCCACAAGGGCTGGGGTGGCCAGGCCAAGACACTCAAACCACAGGGCATTGAACTCCCTCGAAGCAGAGGAAACAGCATGGGCCTCGGGGAATGGTGGGTCTGTCACAGGTAGATTGGCTAGCCTGGTAGCCAGATTGTTTTAGGAACTAGAATATCCCCATGTCAGCTCCCAAGGAAGGTTTTTGGGCATAAGAGGAGATGCTGGGCTTTGAGGTGTGAGCCACTGTGTTAGGCATTTCATTCAGATCAGTGCATTTAATCCTCAGAGAAGGATGTTAGGGTCCTTCTGGTCACAGATGAGGATGATGCACAAGGAGAGAGGTCAACAGTTCAAGGAGAATAGGGCTGATGTCATCTAGTAGTGACATCATTCAAGACCCAACCATGAGCTAGATGTATGATTTAGAATCTTCTAGTGGGTACACACACACACACAATCAAGTGAAGTTAATGTTTTATTTATCCCAACACACCTAACATACTATTATCTCAACATTTATCTAATATCTCCTCCTTTCAGTTATCGCACGGAAGCTTCAGAATTTGTTTCAGATGCTTACAGTCTACTACCCCCATGCGGACTACTCACATTCCAAGTCATGCGTGCCTCAAAGTTGCTGTATCATACAGCACATGCTAGGCCGCCTCCCTTCATCCTTGGATCCAACTGCATCCCTTAAGGTCTGCTCTGCTCTGTTTACTGAACTGTATTTTAATATGATGCTCTTGACTTTTAGTGAAGAACACGCCCTGTGAAATGTCACAGTCCCGGCTGTAGGTGATTGCTTCCAGACCTTTCTCTGCCCTCTACACCCCGTGCTATTTAAGTGAGCCATTTCACTGTTGTCCTTTCGAAATGCTGTGCCTCCTTCTTTATCATAATTTGTGTTTTGTAGCTGGTTTTGTTTTGTTTTGCATTAGCTACTAGGAGGCTCGGGCCCAAATTGGACTTGATGGCAGCTATGGATTAATTCAGTTCATAAGTTAACGATGAACTATAATGACATGGTTGGTTAAGTGTTCTGGACCTCATAAATACGCACCATGTGTTCCCAGTAAAGTTTTCTTACTGAAGTTGAAAGTGAAAAAAATTTGCTTGAATTGAAAGTGACTTAGCTTTTGTCTGGTAATGAATAAATGGTGTCCATTCCATCCTAAGACAAAAAGGCACTAGAGAAATTGTATCTGTGAGCAGCGTGGGCAAGTCTGCTATGGTGAGACAGACCATGGATATATATGCTTTTAACTTTAATTTTGAAGCTCTCAATAGATGTTTCTTTCCTGAAAGTTCTTAAACTGCGCTTCCAAAATTAAGAAACAGATTACTAAGCCTTTCCTTTGTGTAACAGAAGGAAAGGAAAGAAGGGTAGATTATACTTTCATGGTAATACAAGAGGAGCATTCCTCCCTTTGCAGAAATGGTACACAGATTAAGGCCACTCATGATTGCTGTGAGAATCCACACACACTTTTGAGACAGAGTGCAGATGTGTGTCCAGACTGTGTATAGGTGAGTGTTTTTCTCCGCACTGGCAGGGCCGCATAACCGTCGTGAACATCTCAGCCTGGTAAAGGTTCGGCAAGTTGAGCAACAGCGCACCTAGAGAAAGATGTACACATCTGGACTGCAACTGGAGTCTTGCTGTTTTGATATGAAGAAAAGGAGAGGGGAGTGTAGAGGAAGGGATGAGTTTCTTGTCTCAACTCTTCAGACACTTACGTCACCCATGATTATCTCATTCTCTGTCACCCTCCACCTCCTGTTAACCACTATTTTTGGTTGTTTGCTGGATACTTTCAATAGTTGATATTAATCAAACGCAAATGAAAACAAAACCTTCTAGGATCAGGCGGGGGGGGGGGCGGTCAGGAAAAGCTCTTGAGAAAGGGGAAGCAAGTGTGAGGGAAGGCAGAGGAGCCTGACATGTGATCAGGTAACAGGTCCCAGAGATCTCAGCAACCAGCATAACGGCACCTCCCAGGAGTGAGGGGTCCTAAGATTGTATAAAATCAGATGATTTTTCTTCCTAGAGTCCACCATTTCTGTTAGCAGGCTTCACTTTCAAGACACATCCAGAATTTCACCTCCACCATCATTATTTCAATCTGCCCAGTCTGTGAGGGTAACGGCAAAGTTCAGCTACGGCGCTAGAGGAACACAGACTAGAGAGTCAAATCAGCAACTGCTGTTCTAGGAAGGGTTTTGTTACACACAATGGAAGACTCAACAGATGTTCGGTCAGGAGAAATTGATGCAAGATGGAATAAGGCTTAAAAAGAAAATAAACATATGTATACATATATATCCATCCATACACGTATACATATGCATATGTATACATGCATACACATAGACACATATATGTGTTATGTATGTGTGTATATGTGTGTGTGTGTGTGTGTGTGTGTGTGTGTGTGTATGGAGAGAGAGAGAGAGAGAGAGAGAGAGAGAGAGAGAGAGAGAGAGAGAGTGAGAGAGTGAGAGAGAGAGAGAGAGGATCTTTTGGAGCTAGCTCCTGTGAGCCAACCATAACAAAGGCTTCCCAAGGAGGTCCAGGCCACCTCACAACATTTTTGCTGCCTCCCTCATCTGTCATCCTGAAATGCCACTGAGACTGACTCAAAGAACAAGGTCAGTTTTTGTTTTTGGAGACAGCAGGGTAAATCTTACAGATTTGGAACTATTTGGCTGGAGACTTCAAAGTATTAAGTAAAGCTGCTGGGTGATTTGGATGCCACCTGGCCAAAAAAAAAAAAAAAAAAAAAAAATTGAACTTTTGCAGTTCGGGTAATTTTTTTTCCCCTTCCCATCTTTTAATTCCTACCTGCTCTGTCCACAACCAGCCCAGCAGCAAATTAGCAATTTGGATGCCACAGATGCAGTTTAGATTGTGGGTACTAGCCAAGGTCAGGGGGCTGAGTGGCTAAGTGTGTGCATGCCAGCTATATTCCAGACAGAATTTTCAGGGCCAGAGAGGCAGAACCAGGCTTTTCTTCTTTGTCTATACACACACACACACACACACACACACACACACATACACACACACACAGAGAGAGAGACAGACAGACAGACAGACAGACAGACAAAGAGAGACAGACACAGACACACACAGAGGGAGAAAGAGAGAGAGAGAGAGACAGACAGACAGAGAAAGAGAGACAGACAGACACAGACACACACAGAGGGAGAGAGAGAGACAGACACACACACAGAGGGAGACACACACACACACTTACACACACACACACACACACACACACACACACACACACACACACACACACTTTCTATCTTAATTTCCTGCTTCTAGAAAGAATGAGAGGACAACTGTCTGTATTTGGGTCCCTTCCCTTGGCCCCTCTTCCTTATGGATACACAAACCCTACACATGGACAAGTCAAGGTAAAAGCAGGCAGCATGGAGCCATAGAGTAAAACTATTACAAATAATAAAAAGACCAGAGTGAGCTGCAAAAGTCAACAAACATTTTCAAATAAACATCCCACCCAAACATAGATATTAATACACCTAACAAACAACGAGACCCCAATGTGAACAAATTCATTTATTATTATACTAAATAGAAACATCTGTATCCTGCTATCTACCAACCCATCCGGATTTTACTAGAGAGAGTCGATATGTGTAGTCTATTTCTACAGTGGCTCAGTGTTCATGTACACTTGAGCATGTAGCACGTTCCACGACAATTCTCCATGCAGGCACCTTGGTGTGGCCCACAGTCTATCCCAGTTCTTTTTTCTACACATTTAACATCAGTTCTGTTTGTTATGGGCCTAACTGCTATGTCCCAGTATTTAGAAAAAAACAAATCTATCAAAACTGGAAAACTAAAATAAGAGAAAAGAACGGGTTTAAATCAGGTATTTTAATTATTCTATGAGTTGTAGTCTATTTAGGGTGCTTTACAAAGGGGTCTACATAGCTTGGCCTCTCTAAAACCCTCAGATACTCTGTAGGCAGTAGATTTATGAACATGAATCCTTCACTCACCAAGCATTGTTTATTGAGAATCTGCTGTGTGCCAAGGATGGAAGGCAGATCTGAAGACAGAGTATAAGGAATGTGGTCTGCAGGAATTCACAGAGCACAAGGATGCAGGTAATCAGTCAGGGGTGATGGGTGTCGCAACTCAGGTAGAGAGCACAGAATGAGGGGGGGACTCCAGGAAGTATCTGAACCCCGCGCTGCTCTCTGGGCAAACGTGTTCATGAGGAGGAGATGGTGCTATTTTGATAGACTAATTGCAGGTAGCCAGGTATCAAAGATGATGTGGAGGTTGGGTACTAGAGAATGTAGCTAGAAATTGATATGTTTAAACAACTTTAGTATGGGTCCAAGTAGAACCTCATTTGGATGCAGGCTGGAGGTTTGTCTTAAGGTAATGAGGAAGTCTCTGGAGTCAGCTGGGATAGAATCCCATCTCCTTTACTTAGAAGCCAAGCATCCTTCCTGGGCCTATGTGTTCTGGTCCATAAAACTAGACTATTTGCCACAGCCTTTTGTAGGGACTACTGTGAGAGTTAAATGTAAGTAAAAATGTCTCCTGTACTTAGACCTGTGCCTAATAGTCTCTTGTGTTAGCTATAGCATACTGTAGTCTCTATGATTAACTAAGGGAAACAAATAGAGCAGAATTAGATGCAGTAAACAACCACTTCCTTTCTCATTCCATAGTAAGAAAATGGGAGTTTGAAGTGGACCAGGAGACTGGGGCCTAGCCATGATGACCTGCTGATGGCTCACCGGCTTCTGACTGTGGCTATCTAAACAGAAACAGGAACCTGTCTGTGGTGAGTATCTGAACGTTACTCTGCAGAACCCTCTGAGTCTTGGGAGAATTGCATTCTCACTAAGTGGAGAAAGCCTTTGGAAAAAGGCTCTGTGCCACTCTATTTCCGTGGCCCAGACTTCCTTCCACAGTCCACATTCATTTTTATTGTGCTCCGTACCTGACAGGCTAGAGGGGGGTTCCAAGTAATTCCTGAGCTCTTTCCTTTTGATTTGAAACACATGAACATGCATGTGCACACCTACATGCCTACTCCACTCTTCCCAGAGTCCCAGGAAGGACTGAAAAGTCCACTTTGGTTGATGCCAGGTTCGGGAATTGCCACAGTTGCTCCAAGGAGCCCAGAGATTTCTGGGCAAAGGACAAGGGCTTGAGTATTCTGTTTCCCTGCAGCCCTGACAGGTCGACAAGGCCAGCTGAAAGCCCATCCTAAGCAATGACCTCAAACCTGCAATCCAGCCACCACAGCTGCCCTCTTGGAAGCAGGTCTGTTTCCCTAGAATATCTGGTTACAGCATTTTAAAAATGAGCAAGCTCATTATCAGTAGTGTTTCTGAGAACCCAGCATTCTTTTCGAAAATGCCAGCTCTCCAGGGACGGCAGGAGCTGCAGAGCAAACACATTCTCGTGCTACCACCCACTCCTTCAGGCTTCAGGCAGCCAAGCCCAGCAGCCTAGCCTAGCAAGAGTGAATAGAAGGATTCAGATCCTATTAAGGAGCTGAGGTCCTGGGTGATGAGGGACAGAGTGAGATCTTCTTCCCAAAGAATAAGAGGAACTTTTGAACTTGGTGAGGTCAGCAGTGCTTTTTAAAGAGCACTGGATTCGAATCTGAATGTTATTTTCCAGCTCTGATATGTACTCGATGTGTAATTTTCACCAAATATTTAAATTTTCTCAGCCTTAGTTACTTCATCTCTGAAACACAGATAATCATTATAAAGAGCAAATAGAATAATACAAGGGGAGGAAAGTCTGGCAACTTAGAACGCATTCAGCGGTTAAAAAGGAATAATCATATTCTTCTTACTATGTATGTTCCATATGTATGTGACTGTGTGTCTCAGTCAGTTCATGCCCCTATAGTAAAAGGGACCAAGTGGCTTGAACAACAGACACTGAGTTCTTACAGTTCTGGGAACCAGATATGTGGGATGGAGGTGACAGACAGATTGGTGGTTGTGTGGCAGGTGATCTCTTCCTCATGTGGTCTAGGGCAGAGAGAGGAAGCAAATCCTTTCCCTTTTCTACTTAAAAAGGTGCTAAATCAATTGTGAGCACTCTCTCCTCACAACCTAATAACCATCACATTTATATTTGGCATATAAGTATCTGGGGTAAGCAAATCCACAGCAGGGTATATGTCATCCCTCTAAGAAGAGTGGAGTGCTAATTTGTATACAAGCTCAAGTTGTTTATACCCTTGGAGACCTCTGGAAAAGCAGCCCTATTCTTCCCTAGGTCACCCGGGACCCCCACTCCTTATTAGACATCAGATTCTGGTATTCATTCTGGCTGAAGCAGGCTACGGTGCTTGGCTGGGTGATGTGATAGGAGAGACGGTAGGTAAGAGAATGTGTGCCAAGTTCCTGCCATCCCTGGGGAGCTGGGAACCCCTAGTTGATTAGATTATGGTAATTATCATACCATATGTGATGTGGAGAATTGTGTATTGCATTTAAGTGTGCATGCGTACGTGCGTGCGTGCGTGCGTGCGTGTGTGTGTGCCTGTTTGTGTGCATGAAAACTAGAGGTTGACAATGGATGTCTTTCTCCATTGTTTTCCACCCTATTTTTCTTGAGACAGAGTCTCTCACTGAACCTAGAGCTCACCAATTCAGCTAGATTTACTGGTCAATGAGCTCTCAGAATCCTCCTGTCCTCATCTCCCCGGCTCGGGGGTTATAGACACAAGCTGGCAACACTAGCTTTGTATGTGGTGCTGGGGCTTGAACTCAGCTTCCTCATGCTTGTGTAGCAAGCGTTAAAGTGACTGGGCCACCATCTCCCCAGCCCTGCCTTCCTTCTATTTCAAATATACGTATGTCTGCACATGAACATGAATATAATGAGTGTGAGTGTTTTTTGTTTTTTTTTCATCTGCAAAGTATGACTATATTCTTCCAGGAGAAGATACTCACAAAGATTCCAGTGTTTGAGGAAACTCGATGGGGCACTTGAACTCTTTCTTGAGAGGTACTCAAATTCCATAGTTGTATTCTTGCTGGCTGGAACTTTGAGCATAGCACCGAACCTCTTTGGACTGAAGATATGACATCTGTGTATGGAATCACTGTCTTCTTGTCGGGGTCGTGCTGGGGATAGAATGAGATAACGCATGCAAAGCATGTGTCACTGTGCCTGGCCCCTATTACTCATTCAATATAAACTCAACCTTCTACAGACATGATAAATGGGGAAGCAGGAGAGGGAGTGGCGACCATATGGTAGGGATGATGCACACAGCAGGATCCTGGGGGAGAGGAAGTTTCCTCTAACAGTCTCCCTAAGAATGCGGCACAGCTCTGCGCAGAACTAAGTCTAGGGAATAAAGTCCATTGCTCCATAGCGCCAAGGCTGACTACACACTCTCATTCCATTACACAAGCTTGCCTCTCAGGAGACCCATCCAAGATCTATTACTGCAAGTAAACACCTGAGGTCTTGATTTACAGTCTTTGGACAGGTAAAGAATGGAGATACAGGAAAAGGGGAACCCATCATGACCAACTTATCTTTCTCCTTTGTCTCCCTTGGTGATATCAACAAGACTTAGGGTGTCCAACACCATCTGTATACTAGTGACCATTGGATTTATATCTCCATCCAGAACATGTCTCTAAAACTTTAGAGTTGAAGATGCAGCTGTGTGCTGTGCATTCCTTCTTGTGTCTTTAGTGTAGCTATACACCTTGATTGTAAATCTGGCTTCTGTGTTCCATAGCTGTCTCTTCCTGTGCCTTGGTTCTCATAACTAAGTTTCATGTCTTAATATTCAGCATCCCTTTTAAAACAAGCTTTCTGAATACTCTATAGGGACTGTTCTGAGGAAACAGAATTAGATAGGAGACAATTCCTGCTCCCAAAGGACTTGCTAAACAGTGTGGCAAATGGCATATTGTCCTGAAAGCATTCATCTGTATGCCTCCGTTTGTAATGATTCTCAGTAGATGGCATTTTGATCTTCTTGAGTGATCAGGAAGAGGTTGCCATTGGCGGGGATGTGGCCTTATGCTTCCCAACTCATCTCCACCTGTCGGGCAGGATTCGATAGGGTCAGATGTGGCTTTTTGACTTGTATCTTCCCCAGAAGTGAGCAGAAATGATGAAAGTTACACAGGATAGAAGCTATAAAAGCCAACGCCAAGTTATGTCTCTCTTTTTCTTCTTTTGAAAAAAAAAAAACAGTATGTGGCAGGGAGGGGATTTTCCTTTGGTGTGGATCTCAGATTGAAGAAGGCCCATGGAAAAGAGCAGCAGCCAACGTAAAGGTCAGTGTGAAGTAAAAGGATGTTGTTGTAAACCACCAAGACTCAGGGCTGGTTTATTGCTACATTTAAAAGAATAACACTGACTAACACAAATGTCAGTACTTGACGTGGAATACAATAGGAAATCTACAGTGTGTGACATCAACGTTCCAGTTAAGTGTTAAACAGCAAGAGAGCTTGCTGGTGATGCATGTTGTTCTGTGAACAACAAAGGGTTAAACCGTGGCTTGTGATGAGCTAGGAGATAGAATATGTGCCTTTACAAAGAAACAAAACTGCAACAATCATCCTAAGACCTAATGTTATAAAAATACATGTTTATTCCTAATGATATTCTGCTATACCCATGGATCGGTGCCTTGTCCAATCATCATCAGAGAGGCTTCGCCAAGCAACTGATGGGAGCAGATGCAGAGACCCACAGACAAATATTAGGCGGAGTCTGGGGAACCCCACAGACGAGAGGGAGCAAGAACTGTAGGAGCCAGAAGGGTCAAGGAGAACACAGTCCACAGCATCAACTAAGCAGAGCTCATAGGGGCTCACAGAGACTGAAGTGACAATCACAGAGCCTGCATGGGTCTGTGCTAGGTCCTCTGCATATGTGTTATGGTTGTGTAGCCTGGTGTTCTTGTGGGATGCCTAACAGGGGAGTGGGAGTAGCTCTGATTCTTTTCCCTGCTCTTGAGACTCTTGTCTTCCTACTGGTTTGCCTCAACTAGACTTGATATGAGGGTTTGTGCCTAGTCTCATTGTGACTTTTTATGCTTGTTGGGTTGATGTCCCTGGGAGGCCTGCTCTGTTCTGAAGGGGAACAGAAGAGGAAGGGATCTGAGGGGAGAGAGGAGGAGGTGGTGGTAAAATGGTGGTAAAATAGGAGGAGTGGAGGGAGGGGAAACTTCTATCAAGATGTATTGTATGAGAGAAGAATAAACACACACACATACACACACACACACACACACACACACACACACACACACACACACACACACACATTTATTTCTTACCTGTCAGTGAGCAAGTGAGATGAGGCTCAGCTGACCTAAACTTGACTGGTCTCAGCGACAGCTATAGATTGAGATGGAGTGGACCCTGTATATGTCTAACACATTGTAATAGTTTAGTATATTAGTGTTCTGTTTCTATAACAAAATATCTAAAGCTTACTATTTTGGAGGCTGAAAGGCTAAGATCAGGTGGCTCTACTTATTTGACCTCTGGTAAGGACTTCATGATGGGAACATGTGTGTGAGGGATCACATGACAATACAGGAATGGATAGATAGATGGATGGATGGATGGATGGATGGATGGATGGATGGATGGATGGATAGATGGATGGATGGACGGATGGACAGACAGACAGACATATAGAGCAGTAAGGGGTTAGCCCCTGGTGCTTTGAGACACAGTCTTGTTATGTAGCCCAGGCTGTACTCAAACTTGTGTTGAGTGGTCTTAGCCACCTGAGTGCTTGGATTACAAATATGCAACCATACCGATTTCAGTCTTCCTTAGTCAGAACGGACTACCATTGTGACTGGAGTCCAGTGAGAACCTCATCATTTCTTCCGGGGGGAGAACCTCTAGTGACCTAATTCACTTATATTAGATTCCACCTCTTCAAAGGTCCTGCCACATCTCAACACTGCTGTACTGAGGACCAAGTTTCCAGCAATGAACCTTTGGGAAACATAGTCAAACCATAGTGAAATCATAGCACCCAATGGGGTATAGTCTTTTGAGGTGAAAGATAGCATCTAGGGAGCACACTCAGAGGCAATAGAGTTTTCCTAAGCCACAATGTAAGCAATTCTGGTGTCTGATGAACTTGCATCTTTGAATGAATCAATGGGAATAAACACAGCCATTACAGTCATGTGTACTGTGTTTGAATCATGTCCCAACCCTTAATAGATTCTGTCCCTGGGCAACCACTATGTCTCTTTATCTCAGTCTATGAATTCTAAAAATGGTGTAAAAAAGAAGCCAACTTCAGCATAGTTTTTGCAAAGAATAAAATGTTAGTGAATCTAAGTATAAGTAGTGATGGAAGATGCAGAGCTACTCCTTAAGATCCAGGTCTTTTACTATCCAAGGGAAGTGTAGCAGTGATGCTTTCAGAGAGAGGAAGGAACAGCCCGGAGAGCTTCATGCAAATCTTCAGCCATTAGCGTGACTTAGCTCAACTGGAGTGTGTTACACCCCAGTGATGCATGTGGTTGTGCACTGATACACGTGCACTGAAGTGTGTGTGTGTGTGTGTGTGTGTGGTGCATGTGTATAAAGAGAACATTTTGCTCCACGGAATTTTTATTGGGTTTTGATTTATCATGCTCCCTGGAGAGTAGTCTCCCAAGGGAAGGTTTAAGCTCTAAACCATTATCTGCAAACTTCTTCTAGATGACCGCTGTGGGAATTGTCTTGTTCTTCAGTGGGAGAGGAAGCTGAGATATAAAGTTGATGGTTGATGCCCGGCCAATGAATTTTTTCTCAGTGTTCTCTCCAAACATCTTTGAAGCAGGAGCATTTCACATTTGTGCAGTGAACTGAAGTAATGCAGAGCTGGAGGTGAACCAGAGGGAAGGTCTGGGACACGGGGTCTGAGAAGACGACAAATCCTGTGCAAGGATCTTGGGCTTTGGGGTAATTACCAAATTTACCTAAAGATAATTTGTGCTCACTCGGATCTATATCATCAGAGCCTTGCCTAGGATACAGCACCTCAGAGAGTCTCCTTTTAGTTGTTCTCTGGTGGTTTAAGAGGTTATGGACTCAGGAGATGGGTGTAACCAGAACCTGAGCCTTTCAAGGTTGGTGTGGAGCTAGACTCTGTTCCAATGATCTTGAGCTGGCTCCCTAGGCCTGCACAGGAATTTTCCCTAGGTTCCGTTTATAAGGTGTTCCACTTTGCTATCACATTCACTCTGGGGCCATAGGAGTGGCCAAAGGAGCTCTATCTAGAAAAATGTTAACAGAAGTTGGCTGTCTGGGTTATAAGTTATCTATACTCACACACCTGAGACTCTCCGAGGGTTGACTGCAGCCCGGGTGTGGAGAAAAAGAGCTTGACCAAGACTGTCCTTTAGTACTTCTAACTCAGGCCTCAAAAGCCCCCAGGGAAACTCTATCTCTTAGGGAGGAAAGAATCCCCTGACATCCTTATAGTAGTTGGAGGGGCTCTAGGAAGCTCCGCCCACCCAACAGGGCGTGCTCTAAGCAATTCTGTTCTGAGAATTAACACCAACTTCTTCCTAGCTGGGATAGCAATGAAACCGCAAGAGAAATCCAGTTACAATTTTAATGAAAAGCTCTTCCATCTGCCCATGGCTCTGTAAGAAAAACATGCCACGTGCGGCCACCTTTAGTGTGAAGCAAGCCCTTGGTTCCCACACAAGGCAATCATTTCTCCACATAGAATGCCAGAACGCTCTTTCCTTGGAAAGTTTCGAGGGAGCTCATATCCTCCCTGTTTGCTTTTAATAAAGAAATGTTAAATATATTTAAATAACCTTTCTTTAACGGGCCTGGAATGTGGATTCTCGGGACTTTTGCTTCTTTAAACATCCTGAGGACTATAAACCTCCCCTGGTTTTATACTGGACTGGTTGCCATTTCAGGGGTGTACCCAAGTTACTTGAGTTTTGGGGTTCTTTCTGGTTTATGGGATTGTAGCTGGGCCAAGAAGAAAATCCCAGGCCTCCCTCACGGTTCCTTTATTTGTGTTCATTATCTGCACTTCCTGCAGCTTGAGTGGGCACTGCTTGATTTCTTTTCTGCTAACTTTCTTTCGCCTGAAGAGATCCAAAGGCCTCACTCTGTGTCCGCCATCCACACAGAACTCTGATCCTCACTATCCCCAACCTTCTCTTCTAGAGCTCCACTCATGGGCTTCAGAGAGGAAAGGCCATTGAACTTGGAATTGGGTGGCTGGGGTGTAAATTCGAGTCTCTTCATTTACCAGGAAGTGCCAGGAAGTAAAAAAAAACAAAAATAAAAACAAACAAGCAAAAACCCAAAGAAACAAACAAACAAACAAACAAACCAAACAAAAAACCTCTTTGGGAGAACAGTCAGGTATCCATTCACTCCTCCCGAAAATTCGGATCCAGGTCTACACTCTGACAGCGAGACGGGAGCAAGGAAACACGGATGGGACATCAGGTAACAGCGGACAATTTCCTTGCGACTAAAGCACTTCCTGACCTGAGCCGTACAAGATTTCTCTCCCCAGCAAGTTTGTGAACAGCAAATGTGAGTGTTCTGTGTTCTGCAGAGAGGAGCCATCGGTTGTGAGGGAATGGAGAGCTCAGATGAAAGATGGCGTCTCAAACTTTTTCTCAGGGTTGTATGTGCAATTATGATGCCATCACTGTCTACGTTGAGGGCGTCTACCATTGTAGAGCGTGTAGCGGCTGCTGCTCATTTGTGATCTCGTCCACAACTCCCATTAGAAATCAATGTAGGAACACAGTGAAGTTGAAGCACTTTCCAACAGCAGTTGTTCAGATGATTTGAACATGGGATCCTCTGGGGTGTTGCCAGATGGAGCTTGGAACCCTGACTTTTGATCAACTGGATGGTCTTTCACATTTGAGAAGGCTACTGGATCTCTCCTCTAACAATGGAGACCATTGTACACCGGTAGAGCCAAGGGGTTAGGAGTTAAAAATCAGTGCAATGTGAATACAAACTGTAACACAGAGAAAGGAAAATTTCCATCCCTACAAGCTCCTTGAGCCACTGGCTGGAGTTACAGATACTGCTGTTCGCTCAGCAAAAATGTATTAAGACCATATGCAAAAATAAATAAATATGCTGGTCTAGGCAAGATATGAAAACAAGAAGCAAAGGGTAAGTCAGTGGGGTGCTTCGTGGACTGCTGGGCTTCCACCCATCCTAAAGAACACTCAGAACCCAGGAGGCTCAGGTCCTGGTCACCATCTCATTTGCTCATTTATTCAACAAATATTTATTGAGCACATGCTGTGTGCTGGGAATTCAGAAGGAAGCCGGGCTGGTATGATCCCTGCCTCCCAGTGTGCTGGGGCGGGTACCAACACTAACAGGATCAGCTGGAAGCTCATCTAACTCAATGCAGTTGTGGGGATGTGGGCTCTGCAAGAGAAGTAGCTGATGCTGAGGGAGGCTGCTACCGAGAGAGCTGGTTTCCCAAAGTGAGACAGAAGGCCTGTTCTCCACATCCCAGCTCCTTCTGTGTCTCCTCTGCTCCCCTCTTCCATCCTTAGGGAACCTTTCTGATGAATCCCGGCCCACTTGGATAGTCCAAGTTAATCTTTCCATCTCAAGATCTTTAATTTAATCATAGCTACAAAAGTCCCTTTTGATGTGTAAAGGCAGCAGCACCACAGGTTTCAGAGACTGCGACAAGGACCTCTCCAAGGGAGCCGTTCTCTAGCTCACAGTCCCAGGACACTTGTATTCCAATCCAAAGAAGAATCAAAGAGAAAGTAACATTTGAAAAGCCCTTTTGGGGGAGACTTCAAGTAACTGGAAATCATATCTTTCCTATAGACAGGCTAAGTTAAAGAAGGCAAGTGGGAGGCTAGCTGGCCAGCAAGCAGGAGGGAGGCAGAGCCCAGAACTTAACGCTGGAGTGAAACGTTTACGATCTATAAGCCTGGTACACTCTGAGGACAAATAAAATGCTGGAGAATTCAAGGGATTTGGGAGCTGTCTTGAAAAATACATGGCTTCTGGCTCTGTGCCTGTCTGCCTAATGCCTGTGACAATCCCAGGCTGCTGTTACTCTAAACACATGGTCCCTGTCTCAGGAAAGAGGCAGAATTCTTACTCCTTTTCAGACTCCAAGAATGCAGTGTTAGATGAACTACCCACTCCCTCACACACTTCTCTAACAGACACACACATGCCCCAGTCTAAATTGGTTTGATCACATTTGGTGTTTCTCTAGCAGAATTTTCCCAGTTCTGATTTTACCAGTTTGTTTTGTGGTAATATTTATTGTCTTCCCTTCTCATCTTCCTTGGCTGGAAAATATCACTAATATTTCATCTGGTAGGGGATGTTTACTAGAAAACTCAGGGTCTTCTAGCACAACTCAAGGGACTGTAAAGATTTGACCACATACCTCTTGTTGCTCAGTGTGCTGAGTGGACAGTCACTCATGCCTGTGACTCCCAGGAGCTGACCCCAAGCCTTCCCTGGAGGCCACCTTCTCTCCTGTTCTACCACCCACAGAGAACTCAAGTCCTCTCCAGTTCCACTCATAATACCTTCCAGAGGGGTCAGGGCTAGGTGAGGGTGGAGTAGAGGTTCACAGGCTTTGGTGAATTGGCTGGGTCTCTTCCAGAATTCTCTCAGCTCTGGACAAAGACATTGTATCAAAGGATCAGTCAGAGGCTCTGTGAGCTCAAGATTATCCAGAAGGCATTCTGGGAACAGGTCTAATTTTTTTTTTCTCTAAAGGCTACCTTTGTCCTTTTTCTCCTTTGGGTTCTCCCAGATGCTAGCATTAGTTCATTTATCCTTTGGGAGGAAGGAAAAACCAGGACATTAATTCAGATTGGTGATTTCTAGATGCTGGGAAAGGAGGCTGGGTTTGATTAGAGCATGTGGTCCACATGTACCAAAATATGACAATGAATCCCAGTAGTCAGTACTCTTTGCTCATGTTAATCACAAACAAAATTTTCAAAGTAGGAGATCAGAGAGGGCCCTCGGGTCCTCTGAGAGTTTCTGATCTGTAGAGGCTGAGCGTGAGCATTTGCAGAAGTTGAACCTTCTTCTCTTGACTTCTCTTGCACATGGGAGGCAGGCTGTGTGGGTTTTCCAATTTCTTTGCCTGTAAGAGACAGGCAACAATAGTTTCATCTCACAAGAGAATACGTAAGGACTATCGAAGTGGTTCTCAACCTTCCTAATGGCGTGACCCTTTAATACAGTTCCTCATGTTGTGGTGACCCCCAACCATAAAATTATTTTTGTTGCTACTTCGTAACTGTAATTTTGCTACTGTTATGTACCATAATTAAATCTTTTTGGAGAGCTAAGTTTACCAAAGGGGCTGCTACCCACGTGAGAACTACTGAACTACGTAAGTTAATAATCAGGAAGTACTCCAGAGATGACTGGCATGCAATGAACTTTTACTAAGCATTCACTAAGAGCTGCTGCTGCTGCTGCTGCTGCTGCTGCTGCTGCTGCTGCTGCTGCTGGTGATGGTGGTGGTGATGGTGGTGCTGGTGATGCTGGTGGTGGTGGTGCTGGTGGTGGTGGTGGTGCTGGTGCTGGTGGTGGTGGTGCTGGTGGTGCTGGTGGTGATGGTGGTGGCAGTGGTGGTGCTGGTGGTGCCGGTGGTGGTGGTGATGGTGGTGGTGATTGATGGTGGTGCTGGTGGTGGTGGTGGTGCTGCTGGTGGTGATGATGATGATGATGAATTTTTCAATTCACCATCTCATTTCTCAGTTCTCATTATCACCTTCCATTCTGGTCTGGTTGTGTTAAGAGTCAGTCAACTTATAAAATGTCTGTTTCTTTTCTTTTTCCAACTTCACACTACCGATAAAATTCTATCAGTTTATCTTGTCCTTTGCTCAGCTATCCTACAAACAACACTTTTCTCAAGGTGAGCTTTTTAAAAGCTCCTTATGTCAGGCCAGATCTCTGTCACTTACCATCTCTCAGTGACCTTCCAGCTGCTGTAGGGATGTTGTATATAGGTCATGATGCTCTAGGGAAGTCAGAGAGAGTTGAAAATTTTATAGTATTGAGGTCTTTAGAGGCCTCCACTTTTCTCCTAAATACTCCTCTCAAAATGTCAACTCATAAAACATGTTGAGAAACTCCACCTAAAATCACATGTCATATGTTCCCTTTTGCCTCACTTGATGGACATTGAGGATTATCCACAGAACATTGTCATGCCCTCAAATAACCAAGCTGATTAGAGACAGTGTCTCAGATTTCCCAAAGGCCTCTTCACAACCTTTATGCTCTTTCATGCCTTGCACCCCAAGTCCCCTTTCCCATCTCCCCCAGAGAGTCTAAATCGTCATTTACAAGACTCATACCGGGAGGGAAGAAAAGGAGAACCAGGAAGATTCTCATCGCTCAGTGCAGCCCCTGACGACAGATTTCCCAGCTTCCCCTCGTCACAGCCCGTAAACTGCTGTGTAAAATTTAAAAAGCGTGAATTTACAGAGCCCCGGGAGGAGCCAAGAGGCAAAGACTCATCCCTATCAGTGGCTCAGCATACCGATGAAGCAGGAATATGAGGTCTTGCCAATTTCTAACCAATAAAATGCCTCCTGTGCCTTTCCAGATCCTTCTCTTTCCCACAAAACAAGAAATGGAGACACAATGAAGGGGTTAGGACAACAAGAAACGACAAAGCAAAATACCCAGCATGCCTTGAGCTTTTGGGGGCACAGTTGCATCACAGAATCCTGTCTTCTGGGACTATTATTCATCTATGGACCCCTTGATCATCTGCCTGCTTCAGTATCTCCTGAATTTCCATTTCAGGGAAGCTTGGGTTGATTACTAAGTGAAGATTGTTGTCCAAATGGTCCTAGCTTCTAAAATGGTCGTAGAAATCTGGGTGCCTGGGTGAGTGCAGAAGGGAAAAGACAAGTGGCATGTTTAAGGGCTTATCTGAGCTGTGGTGGCCTTGAGATTCTGACGGGCTGCCTTAGGCTCTCAGAGCCTGAGCTTTCCTATCCCTAAAAGGAAGAGAATTGGTCTGGTAGGGATCTGGAGATTTCTTAGTCTGATATTTGCTAGTTCTTAAGTAAGTCAGGGGCCTGGAGGGTGGGGATGAGACTGTCAGGGCAAATGCCATTGGGAAATGGGGACAGAAGCTGCTGAGTCCTTTCAGTGACTGGTGCTCCATGGACCCTGTGCAACCTATCTATTTATTCAGCTGTGATCAAGGTCGAGTTAACTGATTTTTGTATGATTGAGGTGGGAAGGGAGGGAGGAGAGAGGGAGAGAAGGAGAGAGAGAGAATACAGATTAGGTAAGAAGAATATCACGAAGTTATCAATGACTATGGTCAAAAGAGTTATAATACCCCTTGATGACTTGTTTGAGGATGAATGTGTATCTTTGAATCTATTTTTTTCTGTAACTTAAGAATGTAGCTAGATACTGTTCTCAAATAAGCTGAATGGAGGCAATAACTTTGCATTATCATCAATCACTTTTTGACACGTGTATGTATGGGGGCTACCTTGATCAACTGTGTAATGCTGTAACAAAATGCCCATGACTGGGGAATCTATAAAGAATAGAATTTTATGACTCCTAATGATATTCTGCTGGACTCATCGATCAGTGCCTTATTCAGCCATCATCAGAGAGACTTCCTCCTGCAGCAGATGGGAACAAATATAGAGACCCACAACCAGACATTTCACACACACACACACACACACACACACACACACACACACACACACATACACATACACACACACAGAGAGAGAGAGAGAGAGAGAGAGAGAGAGAGAGAGAGAGAGAGATCTTGGAACACATATCTCTAAACAAGGTATCTCCATCAAATCTCTTTCCACAGAACTCAGAGAACCCCACAGAAGAGGAGGCAGAAGGGAGGAGGACCCCAGGAGAAGAAAGTCCTCTAAAACAACCAAGCAAAGCACCTATGAACTCCCAGAGACTGAAGCAGCATGTGCAGGGCCTGTACAGGTCCACACCAGGTCCACTATGTATATACTATAGCTTTCAGATAAGTACTTTTATAGGACTCCCAAATATGTAGATGAGTTGGTCTCTGATTCTTGTGCCTTCATTTGGGGCTCCTTTATTTTTCTATTGGCTTGGCTTGTCCAACACGGATATGATAGTTTTTATTTTATCTCATTATATTGTATTTTGTTATGTTAAAAAGGGGCTCTGCATTAAATTAGATGAAAATAATAGAAATTAAAAAATAATAGACTCTTATCTTTTGAAGTTCTAGAGGCTGGAAACTCCAAGACCAAGGGGCCAGCAGGTTGGGTGTCTGGCGGGGCTTTCTTAATGCTGCATCCTCCCGAGGGGCCAAACTCTGTGTTCTCGAATGGCAGAAGGGGAAGCAGGAGGACCACTGGGTGAAGCTTCTTTTGTACATACACTACCAAAAGAGGGAATGCATATGTAAGTTGCTGCAGATGTATTTGTCACAATATCCTGGGCTAGACAACATTAGATACGGCACTGTATTCGAGCCAATGGAGAGAAAGCGTTATCTCAGATGTTAAAGAACAGACTGATGAAAGAGCTTAAGGCTAAGGCTCATCCAGTGCAAAATTTAGATGTAGGATAGGGTAGCATAGGGCAGGGTAGGGTAGGACAGGGCAGGGTAGGGTAGGACAGGGCAGGGCAGGGTAGGGCAGGATAGGGTAGGGCTGGGCAGGGTAGGGCAGGGCAGGGCAAGGTAGGGTAAGGTAGGGCTGGGTAGGACAGACTAGGGCTAGGTAGGGTAAGGTAGGGCAGGGTAAGGCAGGGCAGGGTAGGGTAGGGCAGAGTAAGGCAGGGTAGGGTAGGGCAGGATGGGGCAGGGTAGGGCTGGGTAGGGCAGAGTAGGGCTAGGTAGGGTTAGGTAGGGCAGAGTAGGACAGGGCAGGGCAGGGTAGGGTAGGGCAGGGCAGGGTAGGGTAGGGTAGGGCAGGGCAGGGTAGGGTAGGGTAGGGCAAGGCAGGGTAGAACAGGGTAGGGTTGTCTCCACATTGACTCATCAGAGACATGGAAGGCCATGACAGCTTCTAGACAGGTAAAGCTTCCCCGGATCCTGGGACAGAAAGAGGAGACCTGAGTTAGATGAATAGTGAATTTCTCTGTCAAACTGAATATTTTCCAGTGGTCGGAAAGCAGATACAGTTTATCTCAGGTCATGAAACTTGTTGGTAGGAATTCCTAGCCACGTTCACTCTTCATCTGCCAATGGATATTGGGTGTGCCATGCTCTGGCCCAGATGCTGTGTTTTTCAGGCTCCTGACAATCTGCCTACTTCTTTTCCTAACGGGCCATGGCAACCTGATTCCTACTGAGTGCACAGAATCCACAGAGCTATACATTCCTTCCTCGCCGAGCCTTGCTTCCTTTCCTTCAGGCAAGTGATAGAGAAACAAAGGCACAGATGATAAACGTTTTTAATTCGGAACCCAGATTCACGGTCCTGAGTTTTAGATGAGGGCTTTATAACT
Source organism: Peromyscus californicus insignis (assembly GCF_007827085.1). Lineage (NCBI taxonomy): Eukaryota > Metazoa > Chordata > Mammalia > Rodentia > Cricetidae > Peromyscus > Peromyscus californicus. The sequence goes on along the minus strand of NW_026294514.1, from coordinate 26,538,272 downwards.
ATCCTATAAATACTCCCAAACTGTCTGGGCTGCTGCACCCAGGTCCACTGTGTCAACAAGAAAGTGTAGGGGGTGGGGCTTACCACGAAGTAGGGGGTCTCAGGGCCAGGGAGATCCACTGCAGGGAGACCTGTGAATCCAAGCCTTGGAAAAAGCATTCAGAAAGAATAAACCATTGCACTGTCTGGCAAGGGAAAGATGATCTATAAATAATATGTATTTACTTCTTGATGCAGCCCTGAGTTTAATAGTCATATGCTTTATCTCCAGGTTTCTCTCACGGTTATAGATTATTTATCCATCCCAAGTGGGTTCCACCCGGGACACTGGGGGTAGGTCTGTGACAGGAAGGTGGTACCCATCAGCTTGTTTAGTCAGGGCTGGACGAGGTCAGCTGTGAGTTTGGAGAGTTCAGGTCAAGTCCCTCCAACTGGAACAGTCACATCCTCCAGGACTACCAGCCAAGTGCATGCTCTTCTGAAAGTCACTGACCTGAAGATAAACATAGAACCCATGATAGGTTTTTCACTTGCTCTCATTTATTACATGTTCCACACTTGAAATTCCTGTATTCCACTCCTGATTCTTCTGGATCTTTCAGAACAAACACTGAAGTAGTCGGCAGCGGGGGAGGGGGGGTTGGGGGGGGTAATTACCATCTTTCATCCACTCTTTCCATCCTTTCTGAGTGACTCACTTGCCCTGGGATGATTAATCTTAATCAGGACAGTGTGACAGCAGAAGACATCTACCGCAAGGCGTTTCGATGCCAAAAACCGGTGAGGCAACCAGTTCCTTCCTCTGGGCTGTAGTGGGGGAGATTTGGTTGTTTTAAAAATAGCATTTTGCAAAATGAGAGCTGCCAGCATCTGCGGGGTTGGACAGCAGGGCAGAGGTTGTGTAACGCCTGTGCTACCCACTGAGTGTAAGCAGGCACTTTTAATTGTGTTGGCTTGGAAGGTGATACAAGCCACTGGGTTCCAAAGATCAACCCCACCTTCTCCCGGGGACATGGAGGATAAATAATTCCTCAGGTTCGCGTTGGTGATTTTCTCCACAGCACTCAGAGCTTCCACACATGTGTCCTTAGCAATGCCCTCCTTTTCTGACAGGTGCACTTACTCATCCGTTCCCATCTCTGGCTTTACTTTCCTCTGTTCGGGTCATACTTCCTAACAAGCCCCAGGCTACACCTGGTACCCTGCAAAAGACTGTACTCATTGCAGACATGTCCTGCAAATTCTGAAATGACCAGAAGCAACTGCCTTGTCGTGTTATGAATGTGGTCTTATCTTTTCATTTGAAATTAACTGACGGAGTCCTCACTAGCAGGTGGGATCAGATTGCTCTCTTGAGGTCCCAAGAGCTCAAGAGATCTTGTCCAAAGTACACAGTCCTACCTCCAAAATGCAAGTCTGAGAGGGAACTGGAGTGTCTCATTTGCCCAGGTGGATTGAGTGGATTGAGTCAGTATTGTTCCAGGCCCTTCCACACGTGCCTTTGTTGAAAACAAGCCTCATGCAGACTGACAGATGCCCACCAATGTGGTCAAGCCCTTGATGGTCTGGATATAAGCACAGGTTTCCAGGTGACATATGGATTCCAAGACTCTAGCCACAGTGAACCATGATGCAGGAATAGCTGTTAGAGGTGGTGGTTAAAGGCCCTTGTGGTCTTTCAGGTGGATTTCCTCCTGGCAGACTTGCTGAGATCATCTGGGTCCTGAATCCTGCTACTCTAGTGAGGATGCAAATCCCAGCCTGGTTTTTGCTCCCATTCAAATCTGCCTTTCTCCTCTGCACATATTATCCTTGGGGCCATCAGCTCCTTTTCACCCTAGGAAGTCGCTCCCTTTATTTCCCATATTCTCTGCTCCCCCGTGCCCAGCTGCCTTCTTTCCTACTCCACGAGGCTGACCGATTGTGTCCTGCATCCTGGACCTTTGTGCACACCATTATGCATGCACAAAGAAGAAACTGTCTCCGACTGAACCATGTCCCACTCTATCCACCAGCCCTTGAGTGCATTACAAAGTCATTATCTTGAAGAACAGAAGTGACCATGTGAGAATGAGCTCCCTCCCACTCATCCACCCTGTGTCTGTGCGTGTCGATGTAGGGCCGCCAAGTTCTTCTTGACCCAACTTCTGAAGTCTGCTGTCATTCTTCCTTCCCCTGGCATTTACTGGGCACCCATGCCATGGCAGGTGCTCATCTGAAACACTGAAGTACAGAGATGGAAACAGAGACTCCATGAATAATAATAACGTAGCCTGGTCAGGGGAAGCAAGAAGCACACAGCGACAACTGTCCTAAGAAGTGCTGGAGTGTCTTAGAAAATGGAGCCAGCTGCAAAAACCGCCATGCTAGTTTCTTACGGGGGTGGGGCTGGAAATCCAGGAAAGGCTGGATGAGGAGAAAAGGGCTGAAGGTGGGAAAGAAGAGTGATTGTCAGGAGGTGTTTACTGAGGGGGACACCCTGTGGCAACAGAATAACTAATGGTCCAGTCACACAGGCTTGTCTCATGAGAAGGCTTTAGGAAGTGTATGCTGGACAAGGGAAGGAGAACAGAGAAGAACTTGTTTCATGACTCTGTCTTTCATGGGTGAACATCCATCCTAGAGATCTCTGAATTCCCCCCCCCCACACACTCTGTGTGTGTGTGTGTGTGTGTGTGTGTGTGTGTGTGTGTATACAGAGTCCTACTTGCTGAGCACTGACTGTGCATATTCCGTTGGATCTAATATCTCCGCAGCAACAGGATTTGTGAAGACAAAGAACCAAAGATTCAGAACATGGGCAGGAAGGGAGGACTGGCCAGATGTGCTCTTATGAAGTGGACCACAGCAGACCAGGAGCAGAACAAGAAGCAAAGGGGTCCGTGGAGCATTTGAGACCGCGGCATCTGAAGTGCTAGACTACAGAAACGTGATTTTGTAAGAACAAGCAGGATGCAGCGGATTGCTTTGTGAGGTTCTGAAAGAGCCTTTGTTCCTTTAGGTGGAGCTGGGACAGGAGGCCGAGGGAGACATTGTGGAGATGGTAGAGTCTAAGGAAGACATTGAGGGATAGGGAGGTGGAGTTCCGAGCTGGGTAGGGAGGGTGTCATGGCCAGAAGGCGCTGTGATTGCAGGAATAGAAGGCAGTTGTGAGGATGAACAGAGAAGAATGCAGGCCCGGTCTGACCAGAGAAGGCAGAACATAAAGATACTCAAGGACAAGACTGAAAATATCGATGGGGCCAGTTAGAGAGCCCAATAAATTTTTGATTAGAATTCCCAGACAATGGGGGGATCGGGATCGTTTGTGCTGCTGTGATAAAGGTTCTCATCAAAGAGTTGTAGTCCCTTTTGTCCATGAATTCTGTTCTGTATAGCCAGGAACCTGTCCATAGAAGAGCGTTTTGGATGAGGACATTATTATGAAATGGAGTTTTGCAATTCCAGAGACCTGTATTAGCTGTGTGTCTCATTGTTACAACAGAGTGTCGGAGCAAAGCAACTTAAGGAAGCGAAGGTTTATTTTGGCTTACAGTTTGAGGGCACATTCCATCACGGTGAGAAAGGAAAGTCGTACTGGCAAGAGCTGGACACTGCTGGTCACACTGCATCTGTAAGCAGAGAGGAGAGAGAAATGGGTGCTTATGAAAGTAGAGAGAAATGGGTGCTCGTCAAAGGAGAGAGAAATAAATGCTTGCGAAGCAGAGAGAAACAGATGCTTGTGTTTAGCTTGTTTTCTCATTTTCTTTCATCCAGGACCCTAGCTCACAGAGTGATGTCACCTACAGTTACAGTGGATCTTCTCACCTCAGTTAACCTAGTCTACTAGATAATCTCTCACAGATATGCTCAGAGGCTAACATGCTGTAGATGATTCCAGATTCTGTCAAGTTAACAATATTAAGGATCAGAAGATCTCTGAACTGTACCTTAAGGCTCTGTATCTTGTCCTTCCTGCTTTTAAGATGGGTAGATTGAGACTTGCAAAGCTCAGCTGTTAAGAGGTCTGCTTTTAGTGGATCCTGTATTTGTAGAGTCTAGTGAATAGATCTGAGATGACCTCAGACTGTAACAGGTGCTCGAATCACATGTCCAGGATTGTCCATCTCTGCACTGTCCACACTCGTGCTCTGGCTTCTGAGAGGTGGCTCTTTGGTGGGAACAAGATTCATCAGTGGCTGTAATCTTCTACCCCAAGCAGCTTACTTAGCAATCTCCAAAATGGGTGACATGTAGAAAATAGAATGTTCCATTAGAAAAGCAAATAAAGTATGAGATTTGGAAAGACAGACCCAACAGTTGTCCACTTGTAGAGTCAGAAATGTGTAGGCACCACTGAAATTGGAGTTTGGTCCTAAGTAAGTTACCTCTTAGGGTTGGCTGTAGAGGTCACATGACTGGAAGACAGCCATTGCAATTTTTTTCTGTTTCTTTGTTTTTGAAGTCCTTAGGACAATATAGCATAGATCAAGACCCAAGCTCACAGGAATACTCTTTTCAAAAATGGGGTTCACAGCTCTATGCCACATGCATGGTGGGCTTTCAAGCTGGCTTGGTCAGTCTCCTGCTAGCGACTGACCAGGAGAGGGATTTCCCTCTGTATATTCCAACATGCCTAGGGTGGACCTAGAATTCTTGTGGATTGTTCTTCTGCTTTTAGAGATTGGTGGAATGGAATCTTCATTGTCTGGGTGCTGAAAAAGAGCTTGAGACTTTGCACGAAAGGAGTAGAATTTAAAGCAAAAATACCTCCCAAGATGAAAGAGAGCAGCCCAGTACGTGGGGCTTTGCTTTCTTCAAGTCTCTTCTCTGCTTGAATTAACCTGAAGTCAAAACCAGATCTCAGAGCAGAGCGGGTTGCCACATCATTTAGACATGTTTGCATAACATTCCAAAAATAATTCAATAAGAATGGGTTTTTCTTGGAATTTATCACTGCCTGGCAAATGAGAGCCCAAGCACAACAACCCTGTGCTAAAAAAGCAAGAGACCCAGCAAATGGAAATGACAGTGGCAGAGAGAAAGGAAACCCAAGAAGCCAGTCGACTTTCATTATCCGTGATGGTGTGGAGCAGAAATAGCAAACGCCGGGTGTGAGAGGGACAAACATGGCCTGTGTCTGAGACTCTCTATTTTCTCTAAGCACAAGCTGACAGGCTGAGGGGGCCTGAGGACAGCATTCCAGGTCTCAGAGGAATCCAGTCCTGCTGTGTTGTCCTTCTCTCCAGTGCGAGCATTTTCCTCGCTGGTTTTAATGGAAAAGAGCAGAATATTCAGAATAGAATAGAAAAGCAACACAAAATACAGGGGCAAAAATGAATAACAGGAGAGCAGAGGCAGCAGCATCCCAAGACCAGGAATGATGGCAGGCTGTCACCAGTCAGTGCCTGGGACAAGCCCAGAACCCTTTGGGATTGTTCTTCTGCTATTAGAGATGGAGAGAATAACTCAGATCACCATGAGAATCATTGTCTCTGTGTGTGATTCTTCGTGGCTACAGAATGGTTTCCCAGCCACCCAATGACAGATCTCAGGCCCTTCAGGGGACATTGACTTCTTCAAGTACCACTGTCATTGGACTGCAGTTACCGTCAAGGACAGAATTATGTTCTTAGGTGCTATGGGAAGACCCTTCTGTAGGCTGCGAATGTATGTTGCTCTCATTGGTTGATAATAAAAGCCAATTTGGCCTATAGCTTGGCAGAATAAGGCTAGGCAGGAAAGCCAAATGGAGATACAGGAAGAGGAAGGGCAGAGTCAGGAGATGCCCGCCAGCCGCCAAGCAAACAGGACATGTAGAAAATGAGATAACAATCCATGAGCTAAACATAGATAAGAATTATGGGTTAATTTAAGTGTAAGAGTTAATAACAAGCTAATGGCCAAACATTTATAATTAATATAAGCCTCTGTATGATAATTTGGGAAGTGACCACATAACGGGGGGCAGCAGAGAAAGCGTTCGTTTACACTTAGGTGTCTTTGAACCCTTCCCCACTTGGACCAGTGGCCATGGACATTGTAGAGCGAGGTAGGTGTTTGCTGCTTCGAGTATAGATGTCCCAAAGTCACTTCTTTCCTCCCACTTCAGTCCATCTCCTCCCTTCTCTTCTTTTGGTCCAGTCTCACTTCTGTCCATCACCTCGGTATCTTATGTACACCTATGGCTGTCCATTCCTCTCACAAGTGGATAGCCCCTAAAACTACCTTCAGCTTTGACCACCACTGTCAATCCACCCACTCCCCCTTCCGGCAGCCCCTCAGTGTCCCCTCTTTCTATCTGAGATGGGGCTGTTACACCTTCTCTTTGTGAAGAGAAGAGATGTCTATTTGGTTCAAGTTGCTGCAACAAAGTATCATAGATTGAAATGTGTCATAGATTGAAATGCTGCAACAAAGTGTCATAGATTGAAATGTGTTAACAACAGGCATTTATTTCTCACAGTTCCAGAGACTAGAAGCTCAGGTTAAAAATGTTTACAGAATGGAGACCCTTTCCTGTACAAAGGACCTCTTTCTCCATACATCCTTTCTCAGGGCAGGCAAGCTCTGACCACTTGGTCTTACTGCTTCTTATAAAGGCCCTAATCCCATCACAGGGTATATAACTCTTATGATCTCACATAACCAATTACGTGTCCAACTTCTACTTCCTAATACCTTCATGTTGTGATTTGAGACTTTACACAAGAATTTAGGAGAACAACAAATATTCAGTCCATTACACACTGCAAATTTCTCCATTATCACTGGATCCTCAAGCTAGGCACCCAAAATTTATCGCTCATGTTCTCCCTTCATCCTCTCCTCCCTCCCTTCTTCTCTGTCTTCCTCCTCCCCCCTCTCTCTTCTCCAATTTCTCCCCATCTCTTCATCATTCTGGTTTCTAAAATCTCTTGTCCGCTTTTCTGTGTGCTTGTGACTGTTGCCTGTTTTCTCTCTTCCTGGGTCATGCTTGGTCATAACTATCAAGTTGGCCTCCTTACCTCTAGTTTCCCTCCTTTCCAATCCTTCCTCTATACAGAAGCCACAACGGGAGACCTAACGAAGTCTTCTGCTGCGGAGCCTTCACCAGCCCCTGCCCCCTCAACTCTAGCACAAACTCGGAATTCTTTAGTGTAATTTTCAAGCTTTACATGTTCATTCTGCCAATTCCCTGTGTTCACTTCTGCCCAAGACCTTACACAAAACATGGTCTGTTGTCTCTACTCCAGAAAGCTGAGTGTCCATGACAAATTGTCACTCCTGGGAAAACTCTTTCTGTTTCTCCCTTGGTCTCCTCCTTCACACCATTAGCTAACCTTTATTTCCTAGGGGAAATTCACCTAGATTCCAGGGTCCAAAAGGAGAAGTGGTAGGCCCTTTTCCTTATGCTATTGGTTCCAGAGAAGGAGCAAGGTCATCTGGTCTTAAAAAACAAAACAGGGCTGTGGACCATCCTTTACCTCAATAGACCATTGAGAAGGAACAACAAGATCATTGAGGCAAAGGCGGAGGAAGGGTAGGGAGAGAGAAGCAGCCGTGAGGAAGAGGGGCAGAGAGGAAGAAGGGCAGTGGAGGGGGGGGGCTCTAGGTGGAAGGCAGCCCTTCAGTGGGAAGGGCTGTGGCACCCCAGGTCATGGAGGTCTAAGCAGGGTCTCGGCTGCCTGGCCTGGGGCGGGGTAGTTTAGTAGGCTCTCTGTAGTTTTTTTCTGTTCCAGTAGAAGTGTCACCAACACAGGCACACTCTCCTCAGGCAGGAGGACAGCCCCTCTCAGATGCTGGACACTTGCTCTGAAAGTGCTCTGAACCCGGGATTCATGCGTCACCACACAGAACCCACACGTTTCCCCAACATTGTTGCTGCAGGCCAGCGGCACACTAGCACAGTCACTCACTCTGGACCTAAGTTCAAGACAGCATACTTCACGCAAGATGTAACATCTTGCTGTCATTGAAGCCGATCTTGTTGATTGATTATGAGACAGTGCTGGTGACCAGAAAAATGCTCCATGCCCTGTGGCTTTTCCTAGAACCAAGGTCCTAAAACAAAGAAAGTGTTCCCGAGGAGTCCTATCTCCTTGGTACAGTTAGAAGCACCACCCAGTTCTCCAGACCCGTATACCCTCATACTTCCATCATATCTTTCTCTGTCCTGGAGGCTTGGTAGGTACTTGTCTCTTTGAAGGTGGGGACTCTATATGACCCTTGCAATGGTATTTATGATGCCTGTGACACAATATAGGCCTTATAAACCCTGGTTGGAGAAGTTCTTACAGATAAACTACTCTGGGGGAAAGGAGGCCTCTGCTTCTTTCTGCATTGAGTCTGTCTGCTGCTTTTGTTGATAGAAAATAAATTATTTTTCAAGGCCACTTTCAGATCTCTGGGCTAAGAGAAATGACAGAATAAAGGTTGTCATTTTTACCAACGGCACGCAGGAGGTCTGGACACAAAGGGAGGAGCCCCTGTAACCAGGATAACCTTGCAAGTGGGGCCAGAAACAAGCCTGAAGTTGCTTGATCTGTTTCTGCCCTGTGACCTCAGGTGTCGCCCCTAATTAAGCTGATAGAATATGTGCCAAATCTAAGTTGCTCATGTCCCTGGGGTCCCTGGAGACTTTGTGAATGGCTCCCATTGTGAGGTGCCCTCTTGGCATCCTCTGTTTAGAATATAAATCTTGCCTCTTCTCCCCAAGCCATTACCCACCTCACTCCAGCCCTTGCATGGCCTTGTGCTCCACAGACCACCAGGATGACACTCAATAAATCATCCCACAGATAGAACAGAAGAGAAACACCTCATCCACAACCACCTCACCACTCATGACAACCACCTCACTATTCATCCACAACCACCTCACCACTCCTGGCTGTAGGGTGCATTGGGTGAGCTAACCGAGGCAGTGCTGGAGAGTTCATCCGGGCAGTGAGGATACGGGAAAGCTGGCAGGCTGACCAACCAAGCTGTCACCCAGGCCCAGAACCAGGGCTGAGTTGGCCTACCTCAACACCCACTCAATCTATGAACTGTCGGAGCAAGTGAAGGGGATGAACCTACAGATCCAAACCAGCAGAATCTCCATGACTCAGGACAACACCAGGATATCCAAGAGAAACCCCAGTGAAAGCCTGTTATTGGTGGTGGAGCAGAAACCAGAGGCCTTGAGTCAGATCAATGACTTGGGGCCATGAACACTGGCAAGGAAAGATGAATGGACTAAAGGGTTAACTGTGTATCTCAACGGTCTCATTGTAGCTTTCATGGTAAGAGTCTTCTTTTTTTTTTTTTTGGTGTTCTTATTTTTGTTTTGCTTTGTTTCTTTGTTTTGTTTTTTGTTTTTTCTTTTAAATTTGATTTTATTTAAAGGGGGAGGTTACAAAGGCAGAGGGAGGACTTGAGGGAATAAGGAGATAAGTGGGATTGGAATTCATGGTGTGAAATCCACAAAGAATCAATAAAAGTAAAATTTAAAAAAAACCAACCACCTCCCAACTCCTTTGGGCCACCTGTCAAAGTGAAGATTCTAGGGTGCTTTCAAAAATTTCGGTCTAAGAAACATATGCTGTCTAGGAAAAGTCTAAGGACCCTCCGTTCCTCCCTGTAGCAAGATAGAAGAACACACTTGCACAGGCCAGGCTGAGTTGGTAAAACTGGGTATACCCTGGCATTCTCACGTGACATCCCCAAGACAGGCCATGGCATATTCACCATCTGTCTCTGGAAGCTTTCCTTCAGAAGACTAATTCATTGCCATGACTCCCACTGTACCCTACATGAGGAGGGTCCTTTCTCCTCCAATTTCAGCACCATCCTTTCTGGCTCTCTATTTTCAATACTAACCTGCCTTGAGGTCTTTCTTAGCGATCATGGATAGAGCATTCTCTTCTCTACTTTTCTTGAAACTGCTTCCCATCTTCTGAGTCATTTAGTCTAGACACCCTGCCATTAGTGTCTTTCTCTGTCCTTGGCTCAGCACATGCAATCGGGCATCAAATCCTTCCCTTTTCATCTCAGATCTACAGCAGCCTCCTTTGTCCTGTGCTGTTCTCATCCTGCTCACCCTGAAGCTCAGCTCCATCTTCCATGCTCCGCTATACTGTCCACGGCTTCATGTAGTATGTCACGGCTTCATGGGCATCTCAGTCAGTTATTCATGACCCTCAGCATCTGGCCTGAACTTCCTGCTAACTTTCTGCAAGTCACCTTAGTAGACAGACTATCTACTCTTCCCTTTCCTCTATTTCCTTACTTTGCTCTTTTACAAGACTTAGTGGACATTCGCATAACGGTGCATCAAATTTGTCCTAGAAGAGACAGAATTGGTCAGCCAAAGGAACGGTTCTACTCATTGGGGGGCCAGACAGTACGGTATACAGAAACTGGGGCACATGAAAGGAGATAGCAAATCAAGGAAGCTGGAGAAATAATGGCACTCTCAGTGAGGCCTGATGGATATGATGGCTATTGATTTACCGTCCAATAATCAATGTTGATAGACAATCTCATTGCAGATGGAGGAACTTCAAACTGATTGCATATGGCTCCTCACATTGTCAACTTTGTCCAACCATCATAGACTAAACTATGTAATTGTAAAACCAGAGCTGGGATTTTCCTCTTTCTTTTGAAAAATTTGATCTATAAATTCATAGAAAATCTGTATTCCTTAAAGACATAAAGAGTTATTTTTTTCTCATAACAAGAAATTCAGAAATAAGCACATTGAGGTCTAAACAATAACTCTGAGGCCCCCCTCAGAACACAGGTGCCTTTTCTTTTCCAGTGCCTCCATTTTCAGCCGTGACCTTCACTTTCAGCCATGGGAGGGCAGTGATGTCGTCAAGGTCCACATCTGTGTGCTAGGCTAGAAGAAAGCTGAGAGCCAGAGACTTTCATTGAAGTTTTGATCATGGCTTCAGGCATTCAAGACATGAAGCTGGCCAGACTTGTATAAGTGGGTGATTCAGGCTAGAGAACCAAGTACCTCAAGTTGAGGAATGCTTGTGAGAGGTACATTATGAATGATTTTTAAGTGAGCCAAACTATTTCAGGTTCTCTGCCTTCTGGCCCTCCTCTACATATTGGAAGTCCAGTGAATACAGGGCTCTGGAAATATATGCATGTATTTACATAGCAGGGTGTGTGTGTATGTTTATATATTTCCCCTGGGGCTAGAGATTATTAATCTGGGGGTCCTTTGATATTCATTGTGATAAGCCCATTCTTAGGAACGTCTAAACCTTTCATACTTGAGATACTTAAGAAACTACCTCTAGCATTTTAAACTTTTTGTAAACTTTGCTATTAAAAAACCCTGCAAATAGCCGGGCGGTGGTGGCGCACGCCTTTAATCCCAGCACTCAGGAGGCAGAGCCAGGTGGATCTCTGTGAGTTCGAGGCCAGCCTGGGCTACCAAGTGAGTCCCAGGAAAGGCGCAAAGCTACACAGAGAAACCCTGTCTCAAAAACAAAACAAAACAAAACAAAACAAAACAAAAAAAAAAAAACCCTGCAAATAAATACAAACACCACACACCAAAATTAAGCAGTCCCCAAGTCTATACAACTTAAGCTACTTATGTCAAGTTAGAATTACCATTCAAAACAGAAACTGTGAAGCTTTATATTAAATTTTATACTTTCGATATTGATTATATTTTCTGTACTTATCCACTCCCAGAACAGCAAAAATCCATGGCAATATTAGAACTAGAGAAACAATTAGCTTTTTATCGTTTTGTAATGAATGTCCATTGTCTACATTCAGTCCTTCCTCATCCTCTCCTCTTAACCTGCCTTCTTCTCCTTTCTTCAAGTTCTACTACACTCACTTGTGTATTTGTCAACATATTACATATCTTATTGACTAGATTCTTCATATGAGAGGGAATGTGTGCTTTATCTTTCTGAGAGTGTTTTTAAATTTCATAATCATTTATTTTATAAGTAACGTGTATTTCTAAGGTCTGCAAGGTGATGTTTTCATATACATAACCATAGGAACTGAAAGTCACAATCCAGCCAATTATTACTTCTAATAGTCACCTTTTGCATGTGTGTGATAAGAACACTTTTCCTCTCGACAAATCTCACGCGCAAAATACGGTTTTATTAATGATCATCACCATGCTCTAAATTAACTCTCAGGAAACTCTCATCCCTTTAGTAGAAATCTGTTATACTCTGACCATATTTCGATAAACCTGACAGTTTTAGCCTGTCATTGAAGACACCACACATTTCAACTGTAAGATGTAGAGAAACGAAGCTGAACTCTTTCTTCCTGCTGGCAATCTCTCGTAAAGCTGGAAGATGCTGTTTAGACTGCTAGGGAAGTCATCAGTGATATTAACCAGCAATAAACCATAAATGGTCTCAAGATACGTGCACTGGTGCAATGGATTATTATCAGAATAACCAACTGATTTCCAGTTGTATTTTAGGTCCATTCTGCAGGAGGGATCATTCCTGGTACAATAAACCTGATCAAATCCTATGACCGAGGAGGCCATAGGCCTTAAGAGGGAGCCTACTACTGGTGATTTACTAAATGGACATGGTATCAAACTGCCATTTAAATAGTTCTGTTTACACTCACAGACTAGGACTGGCCAGAGAAGCTTCTGCTTGCAGCGGATCACAGCTAACACAAAGACCCACAACTGGTCAATATGCTGAGAACAAGCACCTGTGGAATGCCCTGCCCCCAACTTGGACAGTCTATATCACCCTCTCCAAGACCAGGGAGCATTTCAGAACAGCAGGCTAAAAGAATGTAAGAGCCAGAGGATGAAATGGGGTGCTGTAAAACACCATGTTCTGAACATGACATGACTGTAAACTTAGGAACTCACAGTACCAGTGGCTACCAGTACAAAACCTATACAAGACTGGGCCCATCAAATCTCACCATGACTGGGGGTGGGGCTCATAAGGTCCCATCTTTTCCTAAGGAACTATAGGCAGTTAATGATTTCTTGGGGGAGTAGGGAATCACATTCCTCAGTGATATAGCCACTGATCCATTGTCTTCAGTCAAGGTAACAGCCTCCGATTCGTGTTCATGCAAGCAACACTTATTAAATACAGTGGGTTACCAAACCAAACAACAAAAACATAAACAAAACCACAAAGCATACAAAAGTATAACATACAGAAAAACGAAATAAATTGGCATTTTTAGTTCTATGTGTGTGATCATGTAGTATTTCACTTTCTTTTCCTGTCTTATTTCACTTGGCATATATATATTCCAACTCCTGAAACTCTAGATCTACAGAGGACTCAGCCCAGATTCTTACGATGTTTCCATGTGTCGGACCACCTGACTACTTGATTATCGACAGACAAGTCCTGCCACCGCCATGTTAAGTTTATGTAGCAGTGGCTGTGGTGCTGAATGGGTCAGAATTCAATGACTTTTTTTAATGGCTAGGCCACAGAACGTGCTCCAGTGACTATTTTCTAGCACATGTCTAGAGTCATCCTTCCAGGATGATGTTAATCCACTTTTTAGTTTTAGTGGATTAGTGTTGGTTAGTGTGTCATCTTAGTGATGTCTTATTTCTGTAATAATAATCCAAAAGACACAGGGATCATTCTCTTCAATGCTTTCTGTCTCACTGGAGTCTCTCCTTTTATAGTAGACAGCAGGTTGTGAGCTATGGCCACTGTTTCCTGTAGGCAGAGGTTTTCTGTGTCCTGGCAGTTGCTCCCAAATAACCACACAGAGACTTAATATTGATTCTAAATACTCCGCTGACAGCTTAGGCTTGTTTTTTTAGCTAACTCTTATAACTTAAATGAACCCATTTCTATTAACCTATGTGCTGCGCGCACACACACACACACGCACACACACACACACAGAGTCATACATCAGGTTGTTCTGACTTCCTCATATTAAATTTAACCTCCGCATTGAAGTCTCTGTCTAAATTGACTCACCAACATTCTAAGCTGAGCCCAGGGCCAACATTCTAGAATGGTCCTAGGTAAAATTTGCAACTAAAGGAAAATTCAAAATATTTCCTTCATGTTACATGGAAAATTGTCAGGGTCATAGATGCTAGACTGAAAGACAAAACGAAGAAAAAAACTAATCAGGAAATGGGGAAGCTCATACTGGAGCAAATTCATTTATCTTGATGACTCATCCAAAATGTCCTGAGGCTTCACATTTAACAAGTCTTTTCCTTGAAAATTCTAAATGCCATCTGTCCCCTGCAGATGAGTTCATGTTAGTGTTAGAACCTTAAAGTTCACAGTTCCTAATTCTTTTGTTTGGAAATAAATAACCCTTATGTTGAATGGCACAGACCTGGGAATGTAGTTTCTTTGCCCAGTTGGGAGGAATACACAGAACAATTCCAAAACAGAGCTCTCAAATTGTGGAATGTTCTATGGGTCCAGAAAGGTTGACTTTGTGGACAAGCTGCCTCCACTGTGGCTCCCTGGGATTCTTTGGAGAGTTATGCTGCTTGCCTCTCTAGACAGATCCTCATTCTCCCTCAGAGCTGAGCCCACATGCAGCGCTGAAAGGGGAAATACCTGTCCAACCTAATCACCACTCCAGGAAAGTGGTTCCAGAGAGCCCAAGTCCAAGTCCTTCTGTTCCTTCCAACCTCCTCTCTTCAACAATACTTTTGTTTTTAAGTAGAAGAATGCTGTTTGGTTTATGTAAGAATATTTGATCGTGTACATCTTGGGTATTTCAATGAGGAAAAGAGAGAAAATCCTCTAACAATCTTTGTAGAATGTGAGAAGGATAAGGGACAGGGCAGGGGGTGGGTTTCTATGCTTTGGACATGCTGTGGACCAAACTATGTATGTGAGGTTAGATCATGAACACAGTGAGATAAACACTAGATCTAATCCTGAAATTTGATTCCCTTCCGAGCCCATCCACCAGCTGAGGATGGGAAGAGACCTCATTGCTTGGGACCCATTTCCTCATCTTCAAACAATGGGGTGGGGCTAAGATGGATCCAAGACATAAACAGATTTTATCTGTTTTATCTGCACTAGAGGCTCTAGAAGAATCTTTGGAGGTACAGATATTCATGTCACGTGATGGCCAGGTTGGCAGTCCCAAGGAATGGATTCCAAGATCCTGTAGTATTTTGTCTTGTTCTGGGTTTTCCTCACTTAAATTCTCAGCATTCCCAGCCTTTCCAAGTTGAGCCGCATGCATCCTGTTGATGTTCGCTCCTGCTTTCTCATGCATGGGTTTTCACTTTTGTGTAAATGTCTGTGATATTTCTGCCTCCTTTGGCTCACACAACTGTGTCTGCTCTGCCTCATGCTCCGGCCTGCCCAAACCCCACCCCACTCCCTAGCCACAGCAGTTTTCAACATGTCCTTCAGGATGTCCTCTGATTATCTCTCCTGAAGAATTCAATGTGATTTCTGTTCCTGTAAGGAAGGATTTCTGACATATTGGACCTGATTCTCCTTGTTTGGGATGGGGTGGGAAGATCATCCTGTTCAGAGCAGGATGCGTAGCGACATTCCTGCCCACTACCTACTAGATGCCAGAATGATCTACCTTCTATTACACAGTGACACTTGAAGATGCCTCCAGAGTTGCCAAATGTCTCCTTGTGGGGCAAAATCAGCTGTGGCTGAGGATCCCTGTTCTAACGCTCTGTTCTACTCATGGTGTGATGGATTCCATGCCAGGCAAACTTGAGTTTGGATTTGGCTCTGTCATTTCTCACTCTGATATTTAAGGATTCACCCACTCTCTGAGCTCTGGTTTCTTGTGTGTACTGTAAGGGGAAAGCTGTACGCACACGGTACACTACACACAGTACAGAAAGGAAGGTTAACAGAGCATCATTCACTCCTTGTCTTATTTAGGGTTTCTATTGCTGTGATCAAACACTATAACCAAAAGGAACTTGGGGATGAACAGCTTCATTTCATCTTGCAAACCTGTAGTCCATCTTCCAGGGAAGTCAGGGCAGGAATTCAAGGCATTAATTTGGGACAGGAACTGGTACATTGGCCATGGAGGGGTGCTGCTTTCTGGCT
This sequence comes from Peromyscus californicus insignis, assembly GCF_007827085.1. Lineage (NCBI taxonomy): Eukaryota > Metazoa > Chordata > Mammalia > Rodentia > Cricetidae > Peromyscus > Peromyscus californicus. The sequence continues at coordinate 26,522,257 of NW_026294514.1, read as the reverse complement.
TGGTCCTTATTGCTTACTCAGCCTGCCTTCTTCTATGACCCAGGACCACCTTCCCGGGAGTGGCACTGCCCTCAGTGGGCTGGGGCCTCCCACATCAATCATTCATCAAGAAAATGCCCTACAGAGTTGCCTACAGGCAATCTGATGGAGGTTATGTTCTTAATTGAAGTTTCTCTCCTTAGGTAACTCTAACTTGTGTAAGGCTGACAGAAAAACCTATATGAAACGTGGCTTTTAGGAAGGGCTTTCTAGAAGTTGGTTGCAGTGACAAAAGGAGCCATTTGTGAAAGAGAATTGCTTCTCAGGAAGGGACTCAGACACTTAGCAAAGGCACCATCAAAACAGTCATGTAGTCTGGTTGTTGCTTTCCATGATGCTGTGGTCACACACCTGGTGGGAAGCAGTGTTGAGGAGGGCAGGTTTATTTTGACTTACAGTTGGAGGGGAAACAGTCCATTGTGGAGGGAAGGGCATGGCAGGAGGCTACTTGGAGACAGGTGTGTACCACTGGGGCTTCCTCACATCCTGGTGGATCAGCAAGCAGAATGTAGACAGAAATAAAGGCCGTGTTATGAAACTTAAATTCCTACCCCCTACCCCCACCCCCGTGACTTACTTCCTCCAGCAAGAGACTCTGCTTTTTAAAGGTCTCATGATCTTTCAAAACATTGCCACCAGCTGGGGCCAAGTGTTTAAACACATGAGCCTATGGGGGGTATTTTATATTCAAACCGTAACATAGAAGAACTATTATGCATCCTTCAATTCCCTAAGAATGCTGGATACGTTACACAAATTAAATTAACCTGTGGTGAAATGTAATCGCTGTAGAATGAGGAGTAGTTCTGAGGACACTTTGGTGCTTCGTGTCTAGTTGATATATGGCACAGCCCCAAGTTCTCTATGCCTGCTTATGGAGAGCAAAAAGTCCGTGACTCAGTGCTTAGAGAATGGTTTAATTAAACATGATGTTATTTGTCACCCAAGTCACCCACAGCTGTGGCATCCCTCCCACAGAGATGGAGTTGCCTTTTTTTACTTTGCTAAACTGCTTGCTGTATCTTGGCAGATGGAGGGTCCAAGTGGAAGAGAATGGGGATTGCCCAAGGGGTAGAGAATGGGGATCGAGGGCTAAGGATTAGTAGTGCCCAGGATGAGCACTGTTGGTGTTGAGGTCCTTGAGTGAGTCTTGGTGAGGAGCATGACAGACAGGTGTATGCAGGTGGAGAGCAGCCGTGATGTGGTTCAATGACCAGAAAAACAGTACAAAGAGCCACTTTTGCAGAAATGATGCTGTATTGCCCAGGGCAGCCCTGATAGCCAATGCACATGGATATTCTTTAGGGTAACCTTCAGGGTGAGACCTGTGGCAGACACTCTGAGGACTCTCCGAACATTTCTGGGGGTTAGTCTGCACCACAAGGACATGCATCTATAGAAGATACAAGACAGAATATCACAGAATAATACCATAGAATAACAGCATGGCTATGAGACCCAAGCTAGCACAAGGGACGTATCCACTGATGTCATGTTTCTACCAATCATGTTGGGGACTCAAAACAATTTGTAAAACAACCACTTTGGTGTTTTCCTTTTGTTCTTTGAGATGGTGCAGCTGTTCCGGACATTTCTAATCACCCTTGTCTACACAATCTCTTTGAGAGAAATTTATACAAATACATTACTTCCAACGGGCTGATTGGCCCCTAGTGATCACTCTGCCTATCAGGCAGATGAACCATATTTGTCGAGTTTGTTTTAATTATTCATGCTAAGCAGAGTGACAATTGATGAAGTACAATTTCACTTTCAGCCTCCCATACTGAAGCCACTACATAATCTCTAGTTTTCTTGGTGTTGATGTTTGCCTTTGGAAAAAATTAATGCCATCACACCTCAGTCTTCTGAATACTGACACGTCATTTACCGAAGAGGATTAGCTCAGCTTTATGCAAATACAATGATGTGTGACATGCTTGTCATTAGTGAAGCTGAGGCAGCGTTTCTGGATTCCAGATTTTAGGATGTATGGCAAGGCCGCTCTTCCTGCTGCCCTTGTGACTGGGGTGGTACCATGTCTGCAGCATTGGCCAATGAGTTCTGAGTGTTAGTGATGAGAATATAAAGCATTTAGCTGGGGGTAGGAAGCTATTCAGAACTCTTATCCTCTGCTACAGTGACCAATGAGACTCCAGACTGCATCTGCTTCCTCAGGTTCTAGCCTAAGAAGATGCAGTACAGAACTACGAGGGACATGCAGAAGACCCTATGGATGGATCAGCCTTCTTATTTCAGCCATGAATACTTTGAATACTTGGAGGGACAAGAGTAACTACTGCAACACATCCTTGACCGTACTGAGTGATGCTTGTTAGAATTTTCCCTTTAGTTTCCTTCCCAATAAAGCTTCAAAACAGCTCCACGTTCTTTAAAGAACAATTCAGAACCTCTTATTCTTACTCTGTCATTTAGTTCAATTTCCAATGGCCACACAATTGTTCCCTAGATATTAGGAGATCTGAAAAGTCTTCCCATCCCTGCACACATCCACATGGGGGACAGTATATTGTTTGAAGATGACACAGGCCCTGGAGTATATCCAGACCACCAGTTCAGAAACCTAGCAATTTGCATAATGATACTTTGTTAGAGCACCATTGATTTTTATATACTTCTTACTCACTGGGATGCTAAATTTAATTCAACTGCCTTGGTTTTTATTATACCAGGAAGAGTCACAGGGCTGTTGATGGTAGAGATGTAGACTCTTTCCAGATCTTTTCTTCATTTGATATAGGTCCAAGGCCATGTTATAATGGGGGTGCCAGGCTAGGGTTCCTGCTATCACATCCCAGATTTCAGTGAGGGGGATCATTATATCATAGTATTCAGATCATTGTTGGTATATAATTTTTTAAGCTGTTCCTTAATCCTCTCTTTCTAATTAACTAACTAACTAATGGGATAGTCTAATTTGATGCCTTAAACTTTAGTGAACAGGGGTTGTGGGTTGTGCTGGCTAGTTTTATGTCAACTTTAGCTTGTATCGTCTCAGAGGAGGGAACCTCCATTGAGAAAATGCCTCCATGAGATTGGGCTGTGGGCAGGCCTGTAGGGCATTTTCTTAATTAGTGATTGATGGGGGAGGGCCCAGCCATTGTGGGTGGTGCCATCCCTGGGCTAGTAGTCCTGGGTTCTATAAGAAAGCAGACTGAAAAAGCCATGAGGAGCAAGCCAGTAAGCAGCATTCCTTCATGGCCTCTGCATCAGCTCCAGCCTCCAGGTTCCTGCCCTGTTTCAGTTCCTGTCCTGACTTCCTTCAGTGATGAACAGTGATACAGAAGTGTAAGCCAAATAGACCCTTTCTGCCTCAATTTGTTTTTGACAAGGATGTAGCTCAGCTGGTACAGTGCTTGCTTAGTATGCACAATGCCTTGGATTTGGTTCCCAGAACCTTGTAGTTCATAAACTGGGAGTGGTGGTACACATCTGTGTTTCCAGACCTTGAGAGCTGGAAGAATCAGAAGTTTAAGATCATATCAACCACATGATAGGTTCAAGAATCTCCCATGGCTACGTAATGCTCCTCTAATGTTCAGAGATTGCTTGCACTCAGTATCTGAGCTGACTCTTTTTGGTATTCTTTTTGAGTGTCAATAAGCTAATGTGATGTGAACCCTGTCTTAGTTAGGCTTTCTATTGCTGTGAAGAGACACCATGACCATGGCAACTCTTATAAAGGAAAATATTTAATTGTGTTGGCTTGCTTAGAGTTTCATGGATTTAGTCCATTATCATCATGGAAGGACTTGGCAGTGTACAGGCAGACATGGTGCTGGAGAAGGAGCTGAGAGTTTTACATCTTGCAGGCAACAGGAAGTGAACTGTCTCACTGGGCATGGCTTGAGCATATATGAGACCTCAAAGCCCTCCTCCAGAGTGACACACTTCCTCCAACAAGACCCCACCTATGCTAACAAGGCCACACCTCCTAATAGTGCCACTCCCTCGGGAGGGTCATTTTCTTTCAAACAACCATAAGCCCCAGACTGAATATGGTATGCAAGAGGGGTTCACTTGGGACAGAAGGTCTCTGCTCCAATTAGGACAATGCATTTGGACAGCTTGTCACCTCTTTACGGGTCCACTGGATGGAACTGCTCATGGTCCTGCCAACCCTCGGCCTCCGCTGCCTCTCAGTTCGTTCCCAGCATCCCTTTTATGGGTAATTTTGCCAGCCCTTTTCTGTATCAACTGCCCCATATGTTACTTACTGTCTTGGGTCCTTTTGCTAGTTGTGATAAAATACTCCGACACAAGACATGTAAGAAGTTTGGTTCACAATTTGAGGTACAGTCCATCGTGCTAGGGCCATTGAGGCAGCTGGTCACAGTGCCCCCACAGTCAAGCAGTAGATAGCAATGAATGTTTGTGCTCCATTAACGTTCTCCTTTTTATACAGTCCAGGACCCAAATCCAGGGATAGATGCTGCCCACTTTTCCTGTGTGTTATCCCATGGCAACTAACCTAATCAATAAATGTCCTCACCGGCATGCCCAGAGGCTAAATAGTACCTGAGGGCTTAACTTCTAAGTGATTCCAGATTGACAAGGTGACAACAATAACAGTCCCAACTATCTTCGTTGTCATGGAGACAGAGTACATGACAGAAACAACCTAAGAGAGAGTTGTTTAAGTGTATGGTTTCAAGGGATTTCAGTCCATCATGTAGGGAAGTTTGGCTGTGGGTATGGTTCTGGCTCTGTCTTTGGGAGTGTGAAAGGATTGGAATCAGGGCCACACAATCACCTCATAGGTCCACTTCCAGTGATCCACCTTTGCTGGCAAATCTCTCCAGTGTCACCAACTGCACGCCAGGTGTTTGAGTTTATGTGACTATGGTGGAATGTTCAGATTCAAACCATAACATGTGACCTCTGTCTGATAGTAGAATGAGTGATAGATATTCTTGCCTTCATTTTTTAGCCAATATCAGAACAATATTAAATCCACACCCATTCACAGGCTAGAACTGCATCTGACTCATTTATAGTAAGAGTGTATATATATATATATATATATATATATATATATATATATATTATATATATATGTGTGTGTGTGTGTGTGTGTGTGTGTGTGTGTGTGTGTGTGTGTGTACATGCCTCTGTGTGAGTATGGACATGTGTGTGCAAAGGCTCACCAGGGCCAAAAGGGGGCATTAGATTCCCTAGAACTGGAGTTACGGGTGGTTGTGAGCCACCCAGTGTAGATGCTGGGAACCAAACTTAGGTCCTCTGCAAGAATGGTACTTCCTCTTACCTGCTGAGTCATCTCTCCAAACCCAAATGACTCATCTCAAAAAGATCCTCCCCCCAAGTCCCCAGCAGAGTGCTTTTGGCTCAAAATAGGGTCACAGTACATCATTAACCACCCCCTCACCCCTCCCAAAAAAGAGTCAATGCAAGTACCGAGCTAACTCATCCAAAAGTGAGATCAGCCACTATGAGGAATGTCATTAAGAAGTGTGTGTGTGTGTGTGTGTGTGTGTGTGTGAGTGTGTGTAGGGGGTGGTCTTTTTCCATGCTATCCCTCACTGCATCACTGTGGCTGAAAAGCACTCTCGGGCATCATCCCCTACTAGTGTCTCCACAGCAGAAACATTCAGGACAGGCTGACTGCAAGCAAAGAGATCTCTGAGGTACAGTAGAAATGTCCCTGATGCTCTTATGCCACTGACTTACCCAACTCATATGCCTGGCTTAAATCTGCTCATTCCCTCATCTCGTGTCCTGTGCTGTACCTTCACAGACAAGACGGGGCAACAAAATCCATCTGGGAAGGGGAGACAAAGGCTCATCCATAAGTAGTTCACTTCCTGAGTGACCTTGATTGACATGGTTAGAGTGGCACTGGCCTGCTGGCTCTGGGGCCAAGGAAGACAACAGTGGGGTAGGAAGTAAAGGAGGTAGTCAGCCTTAGCCTGAAGAGGACCTCAGGACAGAATTGTAGTTGGCGGAACTCTGAGGACAATCAGGACAATTCCTATCATGCTGTGTTCCCTAGCACCCTTGCTCAGAGCTGAGGAAATCTCTCATGCTTAGAAGACACAGGGAAGAAACCATCAGCATCAACGTTGTGTGGCTGTTGACTATGTTTTCTTGTTGTGATTTCTGGTTAAATATTTATTTGGCAGTAAGGGATACGCCAGGACGAAAGGTTCTGGGAAATTCTAACTGGTTGGGATGGGTATATAGGTGTGCCTAGCTGGAACCCAGTCTACCTTCATTTCTTTGCACTCCTCCTTTGCAATATGGTCTAAACCCACAAACGGAGCATCCTGAGGAACTGCCTTATTTCAGCCCTGAATCTGCGGAGAATTGCTGCTCTTACCCAGTAGCATCATCTGTTAGTAGCTCAGCAGAAGCCTGTTTCTCTATCAGCAGCTGTCAGTGTTGGGAAGGCTGTGGTTCTTTTATGCCCTCTCATGCTAGGCACAATTCTGGACAGTCTGAGAACTGCCCAGCCAACAGTTATGAGTGGGTTCATTAAGCACTGTTATTACATGATACTGATAGAATTCCACAACTGTCGCTACGTTGTAGCACCACAGTGAGTTGTAAGAGCTTATGGCACACTGAGAGTGATCAGAGTGGACACACCATTATTCATGAAACCCTGGCTATGCATATGAATGGACATAGGCGCTGACATGTTAAATAGATGCAGATAAGCGGATCAGTGGAGTGTCGATTTTTCTCTGAAATACCCAATTTATCTAATCCCTAAGTAGGCGGTATGTGTTTAAAGCATCATATTTTCAAAAGATCCCAAATTTACTTACCTCACACTTACTGACTGCCTGACATGTCCCAAGCCCTGGCTTGTGACTCATTGGGTCCTCACATTAAACCCTGTCATTGCCTCTGGGGTAGAGACAAAGGTGACTGAGGAAGTTGAGCTGAGAACTTCTTTTGTGTAGAGTGCCTGCCTTTGAATCCAGGGAGGTAGGGGACCCTGAGCACCAAATTTTCATCTTATATGTGTGCTCGGTCTCTTGATCGACTTCAAGTAGACATGGAAAAGAAAAGCCATTCCCATCTAATTGAGATGTGGGAAGGGTTCTTGCATTTTTGCTTCCTGGCCTCCAGCATTTGACAAGCATAGGGCCAATGTTGGCCATGACTTGACATGTACAGCTCAGAAAGATGCAAATAGAAGATGAAATGAGGACGGAGGACCACTTCCGGGAAAAGACAGTGTGTTTAGTGAAGGAGCAGACGTGACTAAAATTAACAAAGTAATAGTCACTAAGAAACTTAGAGAGGATCTCGTGCTGTGATTACAAGCACTACCGTACCCCTCAGCCCCGGCTGAGCATCAGTAAACTGTTTTGTCTTGGTTTTACAGCTCCGCTGGATTGTTCTGCCCGGCATTTCCAAAGAACGTATGAAGTGTCTACCCTCTTCCCGCCGCTGTGAGTACGACTGGCTTTAATCAGAGGCAAGCTGCTGACTCAGCTCCTAGCTTGAATTTATTCAGCTGGTGCAAAGATTTGTGACAGGGTTGCATTTACATTTTTATCACTGTCTCGTAAACCTGAATAATTTATCATGTGCTTCTCGGGCCCCTCCCCTCTGGCCCCCATCATCTTACAGAACCGGAGTGCAGTTCTGCCTCAATAGCCAAACTTATTGGGGAGGTGCCTGCTTTTGCTCACAGACTTCGGATACCCTCTCTTTTCTGTCAGGGAAAATTTGAGAGAAAAACCTTTCTTCTTCTTTTTCTTTTTTCCTCCCCCCGCTTTTATTTTCTTTTTCATAGTAAGCAATTCAGTGTAGTTAGATTTATTTTTTTTGCATAGATTTCCTGTCAAAGCTTGTCCATTCTGAAACATTAACTAGTGGTTAACTTAAATATTTCTGTTTAGGAGTCTGATCTTTTCTTTACAAATGCATTTTTTTTAAAACTGAAATGATGGAAAGAAAAAAAAAAGACAGTAAATCTATGAAGTTAATTTTGCAGACCCTTACACCTGAGCTACTTTTCTGGGCCATTTCCCTGAAAATGTGAGGATAATAGGGACAAAACTGCCAGATTACGTTCCCGGGGAGCAATGTGTCCAGCATGCCAAGAGCTAAGGCAGTTTTGCTTGTATCTGCTTGGACGTGCTTAGGCAAATACTCTGTGCTTGCGTTTCTGACCTGAATGAAGTTATTTCATCCCTTTGTCAATTAAGAAAGAGCACCAATGGGCAAAGAACAAAAGCGTGTCCACGTATGGACACAGCTGGAGGCAGACACTCCTGTAGATGGCAGGAACACACAAATGTGTCCTTCAGCTGAAAGAAGAAAGCCACTTCGTTTGTCATTTTATGAAAAGACTCATCTTGGAGGCCATGAGAAATAAAAAAGCAAGCTCCTTTTGTATTTTAGAATAGAATAGATTGTTTCTAAAACCTTGAGAGACCTGCTTTATGGCTAGGGATTACTGGGCTTTATGTCTGCGGGAGTGGGATTAAAATAGCCCAGTGGAAGTTAGCAGGTGGAGTCTCTCTCCAGTCTCCAGCTACCGCTTCTTCAAAGGCTCTGAAACCTCTGACATGTCAGGTGGCAGATCCTACCTCCCCAACTCTGGGAGGTTTCCAGATGTGGGTGTGGATTATAATCCTTTCCTGGACTATAACAATACATTCCTAATAAATGTAACAGGGTAGGTGACTGTTGATTTTATGTGTCAATTTGCCTAGGCTATGGTACCCTGTTGTTTGGTTAATCACCAATCTGGATGTTGTTGTGAAAATATTTATGAGTGCAACTACTATTTCAACTACTATTCAGTAAAACAAGGTTTTGGGGTGTTTGTTTGTTTTTCAAATGCATATAATGTTGTTGGACTTCATCTGGTCTGCTTCGGACTTTCCCAGTGAAGACCAACAGAAGAACTTCTGTAAGAAGGAATTCTAGGAGACGGCCACATAAAAACTGCCTGAGCTCCCTGGCTGTAGACCCACTCTTTGGATTAATATGGCAAGGTCCACTACAGCTTTTACCTCCTGCCCTCCCACATTCGCTAGCTTCTCCATCCCCATTGCATGGCTAATTCCTTAAAATCTCCCCCATCCTTCCCTGAAACAATACATAAGGCAACTGGTGTGACAATCCAGCCTCCCCTGAGGAGGGACGCCCTCAGCCAACATCTCTCATGCTGGGCTGGGCTCTCATCGCCCAATGTACTCATTCATTCCTTTTAATGCAAGGTTTTTGTTGTTGTTTCTAATTGTCTGATCTGAACTAAAATTTGGAGCAGTTGATTCTTAGTGATACGTCATGAGGTCTTGGTCGTTTTCTGTGAAAAATCTCAGTGAACCCCTTGGATTCAGTTCACAGATTACTTCCTCCGAGAATTCTTCCTTGAGAATCTTCCTGCCATTTCTCCATGTCTCCACCATCTATCTCTTCATCCATGTTCCCACAGCAGCGTTAGCACAGACCCCTTAATACTATGTTTAGCCTGTTCTTTAATAAATTGTTTCATCTCTGTCTTTTTTTTCCCTCAATCACCAATCTGCACACTTTCAGGCTGAGGTTAGATTACATTTATGTTTGTATCCTTGGTGGACTTTATTGTAATATAGTATCTGCCCCAAATAGGTATGCATAAATTTGGCCAAATGAATGAGTGAATGGAAGGATAGTCTCCTATTAATGGCTGCATGCTCTCTCAGACAATTCCTCGCCCCTGCCTTCCAGGGTGACTGCAGAGCACAGAGATGACTGAGTCTGACAGATCTGTCCTGGTTTTAGTTTCCTTGGTCTCTAACCACAGACAGGCCACCTCCATCGCTCTTTGGCATTTCTTTTCTAATCGGTAAAATAGAAACAATACATTACACCCACTTTACTGGGTTATGGTAAGGATTAAAGGTGTAGGTGTGTAATTCCCTAGTAAATGATAAGGATCACTTTTCCTGGTGTCATTTAACTATTTGTCCTGCCATATTTATAAAGCTGAGTCCTAAGAACAAACCCGTGGTCTCTGGCTGTGGCCCTAGTTCCTCTATCTTCCTTTCCTTGTTGAGTGGAGCATGTCTACAAACTGGGCCCTGACACCGCATGTGGTCAGGGTCATCTTCCACTGCAGCTCCAGATGTTACATGGAGGCTCGACTTCAGGCAGGCAGTATCTTTTTATTTTATTTATTTATTTTTTTTACTGAGAGTCCCCCTCTCCTTCCACCAGGTTAGTTACTTGCAACCAAAGTGACCTCTTCTCTCAGGAGACATTTGGCCATATATGGGGATATTTTTGATATGTGTGTGTGCTTTTCACAAGGAGGTATGAACAATGTCTATTTACCTCAAATAAGGTACCAATGACAGACCAAAGTTATGATTCCTACCAAGTCCAACTCAGTGAACAATAAGCTCTTTGAGTTTGCTTACAGAGCCCTGGTGATGGGCTTTGTAGAGACCTGTGGGGGCTCAAAGGGAGCTGCACCACCAAAAAAAACCATTCTAGCACATGTTCCAAATTGCAAAAGCTTCATCCCTGGAGCTGACTGTCCAACTTGCAGGCAACTTAGCCAGTCAGAGAATCTCCTTTCTCCAGCAATTGTTACCACTTATAGGAGCGGGGTTGGGGGGGGAGCAGGGGAGAGTAGGGGGTAGTTGTGGGGGGGGCTGTGGATCTTGTAAGTTTCAAGAGCTTCCTGAAACTTCTGAGTTTTATTTGCTTCCTGAACCAATCTCATTTATTTCTTGAAGCTTAAGGAATCCCTTTCCTCCTGCCACAAAGAAAGGTTTCAATTTGATGAAATCCTTAAACAACAATGCCGGAAGTGGAATGGATAAAACACTACTGGTATGTGGTACAGAGAGAACAGAGACACTTCCTAATGTCCTGCAATGTACAGGATGTCCCTGGACAGCAAAAAGTATCTCATTCCAGCTGTCAAGCGTGCTGGGGCTAAGAATCCCCACTGTATATAGCAGAATGGATCATTCCATTTTCAGCACATAAAAGAAGACAAAACAAGTCTTCTGCTGTGTAAACATCCATCAGATTCTCTGTTTGCTTCTTCCCTCTGTTTACAGACTCGTCCACTATATAATTATTCTATGCTAACACTATTATCTCAAAGTATATATTGATATTAATGCAGGTTTCAGATGAGAGGCTAGGAAGGGGGAGAAATTTATTGGCATCCAATGGCTCTATTCGTCAAAAGCGGGGAGGTGAGGGGCAGCAGCCCACACATCAGTTTATGAGTGTGTGCACACCAAGAGCGACACAGCTTAGAGTTAAAGGGGCCTTTCTGTCCTTTCTCTGTCACACACAATCTGTGTGGAGCTATACTTTCAGTGGTGCTAGCACTCACCCCAAATGAGTTGCAAAACACGTAATACAGCTAAGCACGGTACTGTGTGTCTACAGTCACTCTCAGAACTTGGGATGCCTAGGCAAGGGGTTAACCTAAGCCTGGGAGTTCCAGGTCAGCCTGGGCAACACAGCCAAGTCTTTCCATAGAAATGAGTGAATGAAGAAATGAATGAATGATATAAAATAAGGAAAGAACTGGTTTGATCCTGCCTCTGAAATGTTCTAGTTGCATGATCATAGGCAAGCAATTTTTAAGACATTTAGCCTCCAAATCTACATCCTTCAGATAGGAATGCTGGCACTGATTTCACAACATGATTGTAAGTGTCACGTGAGACAACACTAAAAGGGATTTTGGTACCCAGGGAAACTTCAGTAAACTAACTAGTCTTTTTTCTTTTAAAAACTTGTTTTTTGGAGGGGTGGGGTGGGGGGACATGGTTCAGGAAGAAAAATGATAATGATTCTTCACTGGCCAAAAGATAAGGCGTAAGCAATAGTCACCATTTCCTGTTCACGGAACACCCAGAACATGGAAGACCCAGAAACATGGAAATGCATTGTTTTTGGCATGTCTGTGAGGGGATTTCCATAGACGTAGGCCTGAGATACTGAGTGGACTCAGGGGAAGACCTGCCTTTGGTGGACACATAACTCCACTGGCCAGAGAGGAAGGTACTGAGAACAGGACATTCTCATTTCCCACCTTGGGCATCAGAAGTCCAGGTTCTTTGGCCATTGGGTTGAAGGACCTACTTTAGTAACCCTTTTCAGTTTCAGACTGGGAATGATACCATTTATATCTCTAGTTCTGAGGCCTTCTGAGCCTCTGCCTGACATTCCAGACTCTTCAGGTAACATATGCCTGCCATGGGATTTTGCAGCTCCCTAATCATGTGACAAAACACCCCCGCCATATCTATCCATATCCTGTTGGTTCTGCTCCCTAGAGAGACCTGCCTATTGTGCTTGTTAGTCAGGGCTCAGGGATTAGCTACAGATGTCCCTGTCTGGACTTGCCACCCTTCCTTCTGGGTCTGTGGAGAGAGGAAGTCTTTTGAAGAAAAGGAGGATGTGGCCAGGTGAGAGCAACTTTAGTACAACACTGCCTTAAAGGACCAAGGGAAACTTATTTTATGAAGGGAATAATTCCCGTCACCAACAACACACCCGCATTCTGTCTAAGGACACTCTGAAAAGCCATAGTAGGAGATTTACTTAATAACACAATCAACACAGAGATGTTTGAGGGGAACAAAAAACAAAAACAGACAAACAAAACCCTTCTACAATCAGCAACAACCCCTCCTCAGCTGGTCTCTGGAGTTCCACGTTTGCTGCTGAACAAGACTGAGTAACGTTTCCCCGGGGCTTCTGAGCAAGATCCAAGCTGTAGCGATGGGCAGTCATGTGAGCCATGCCTAATTGGTTGGGGTGAAGAGCAGTGGGCAATCAATCTGTCCTTGGGTTTAGACTTACCCCAGGGCAATTATAGGCAAATTAAGGGATAATTTTGTAGATAAATGAGATCAGCAGTGCATGCCACTCGCCTGGTAACCAACTAGAAAGATGTATTCCGCACCGAGTCAGAAGATGGATAGAAGGAGCTGTGGAATTTTATTTTCATAAGGGATTATTATTAGTGCCTCTCATCATTCACAAAGAGACATGCCTTACTTTATATTTGGGAGATGTAAGAAGTGCGGGTGGTGACAATTAATCAAACAGCATCTCACATGCTTGAAAGGAACGGGGATGCTAAGAATCAGCCTCAGTGCAGAGCCAAAGCACCTCGCCTGCATCACACGCAAAAACCCAGTTCAGTTTATTTGGATCTCACAGATGAAACAATAAACAAACCCAGACCGCAAAATAACCAGGCAGATTTGATAATGAACCAACTAGAACATAACAACTAAAGACAAAATTAAATGTTCCATGTATTTTAGACACAAATGAACTGATTGACAAAATTCAATGTTCCGTGTACTTTAGACACAAATGAACTTATTATCAAAAGGGAATGTGTTGTAATGAATCACAGTATGCCACAAAGGGATGGGAAAGCAAGAAAGTATGTTAAGAAACAGGAAGACATATTGAGACTCTAATGTCCAATATAATTCTAAGAAAGAGAAAATGAAGGAGTCAATCTCTGAAGAGATAATAACTAATAACTAATAATTTCAGAACTGAACAACACTGAAATACATTGTACACCAAAACCCATAAATTATTACAGAGAGAGAGAGAGAAAGAGAGAGAGAGAGAGAGAGAGAGAGAGAGAGAGAGAGAGAGAGAGAGAGAGAGAGGTGTATGTCTACACATTGTGGGGAATAGGGATAGGGAGACTATTCTCTCTGGCTAGAAGCTGAGCCCATTATTTGGGGACCCAGCTGCACAGTGTCACTGCCCAAGCCTAAGGTCAGTGGGTAGCCCACACAGTAAAAGTATTAACGCCAAAGAAAAGAAACCATCCAGAAAGAAGCAGCATTGACAATGTTGGGAAATGAGACTGTCAGAGGCTTAGCACAGTTACAACAGTGGGAACCACATTAACACCCCTGGAGATTGAAGAAAGAGAAAAAGCACCAGCTTAAGCTAGTACCCTTAACAAAATTGACAGTCCAGAACCAGAACCCCCAAAGATGTTATGACACAAATAAAAGCAGAATTTGCCACAATATACCTTCACTAAAAAATGTATAAAGGTTTTGCTCCAGGAAGGCAAAATATTTCCCAGAAGGAATTTCCAAGGAACAGAAAGGAAAGTGAGTAAAGATATCGGAAAACACGGAGAGCACTTTATACACATTTGGTGGATAGCCATCCCTGAACATTAGAATCGTGTATAGAAGTCTGATTTAAATGGCCTTGACGAGTCTCAGCTATCAATATTGTTAAAAACATTTCCCAGATAAGTCTAATGTGAATCTAAGTTGAAAACCGTCCATATGGATAAACACTGAAGTAAATTACATATAATGTATAAATTACATATATTAAAATCCTGATAATTATGGGGTTTGGAAAAGGGCTATCTAAAATAGTAAACATCAAGTTAGAAGGTATGTATTGAAGTTAAAAATGTTCAAAGCCCCTTGAGTTGTTTATGAGATTTAAAGTATGAATAATTAATATTTTAGGCTAATGAAGCATGATCATGTTTTAGTAATTTCAGTAACTGAAAACTAATGAGCCAAGAGACTGAATCAAGATATTGCAAGGTTCACGTGCTAAAGATGATTAGAAGCTGCCTCCATGTGCTGTGGTGAATAGGGGTCAGGGTAGCCAAGAATGGACTGTTCCAAAGTAAGATAGGAATAGCATCCAAATCACAAAGGAAGGGGCGGGGGCTCTAAATAGCACAGAGAAACAGCAAGGCAATGCATGGCTTTAGCCAGGCTTCCTGGCGAGGGGAGGAGCCTCAGAAGGTAAGCACCAGCCCCTAGGGGGAGATCTGAAAGGTGAATCTGTCTAGCCAAGTGTGGCCATGAGAAGCTCCCGCTGCGCAAAAAAGGAAAGAGACTGCTGGGAAGACATCTCTGGACAGCAGCAGACACGTGACCTGTACAGACTCAGCAAGAGCATTAAGCAGAGACTTTACAAGTTCAGCCGACCTTACCTACCTGACCCCACACACACCGCCCACACATGTGACTGACTAGGGGTCTGCAATTATTGAGGGCCCAGAACGAAGCCCTGGTACCTGCTTTAATTTCTTTTGCATTTTTACTTCTCCATGTAGTTTCTTTTTACCAGGGCTTTTTACTACATTATATTAAAATTTGTAAGGTTTTTATCTTTTTTTTATTTGTGCTTCCTATGTTCATCTAATTTTATTAATGAATTTTTTTCCTATTTTGGTACAAGACTTTTTCTTTAATTTTGTTTTTTGTTGGTTCTGTGTCCCCTCCACATTTAGTATCATTTTGACTTTACCTTCTTGGTTTTAAAAAAATATTTATGTTTTTGTTTTTTATTGTCATTCCTATATTAATATGATTTTTATTATTATTTAAATTTTTTTCTTGCCAGGCAGTGGTGGTGCATGCCTTTAATCTCAGAACTCAGGAGGCAGAGGCAGGTGGATCTCTGTGAGTTCAAGGCCAGCCTGGGTTACAGAGTGAGTTCTAGGAAAGGCTCCAAAGCTACGCAGAGAAACCCTGTCTCGAAAAACCAAAAAAAAAAAAAAATCTACTTTTTTGTTTGCTTCTCTTCACTTCTACAACATTCTTCTCCACTCTGTTTCTCTTTCTGTTTTACTTACCCTTGTTTCTATTTCCCATCTCATTAATTATTAGTTCTGTAGTTTGATAAATTTTCACCTCATAACAACAGCCACAAGAGAGTGTTATACCCAGCTTAAGTGTCTTTAAGAAACAGGAGGGACATATTAGTGTCTCAAGACAAGTCCAGAGTAACTAATGCGTGAGCACCAAGCTAGCACTGCAGAAGACACATAAAGGAACATTGTACACAGAGCAGGAAGTGATAGTCTCCATTGCAAGAGCATAAGAAAAGATAAATTTCATAACTGAAATGACTGAGCAAAGGAGAACTAAGAGGAAGTTAATTGCATTCAACAGAGTAAACCAGTAAACTTTTAATACTAGTAGGCTCATGAAGAAAATAAAGAATTAACTAATCATATAAGCAACCAGAAAAACAACCAATAGAATTACAGGAATTACTAAACACCTCTCAGTGCTACCCTAAAATGTATATGCTTAAACTCACCAATAAAGAGACACAATCTGGCTGACTGGATTAAAAGTCTAGATTCAGTTTAAATTGTCTCCAAGAAACACACCTTTCTTGTAAAGACACCCATGAACTAAGAGTCAAAGAATAAAAAGCAATCTATTCAATAAATGGAAATTAAAGAAAACAGGCTAGCATAGCTATTCTTATAGCTGATAAAGTAGATTTCAAGCAAAAATAGGAAGGATACACAAGCCCAATACAAAAGAGCAGAGAACAGTTCATCAGGTGCTCTAAGAGGGTTGGGGAGATGGCTTAGTTGTTATGATCAATCCACGTGAGTCTGTTTAATGGGTAATAGAAATTTATTAAGATATAAATTGAGGAAATACACTCACAAATACAGAATTGAGTAAACAACTGAAGTTGTCCTCTGTTCTGACTGGGAGCAAATCCACATGGCAGTTAGATCAGACAAGGAGGCAGGCAGCAGGGAGAAGGGGCCCGTGACCCTTCTCCCTTTTTTTTTAAGAGGTCATGTACAAAGGCAAGAAGCACTGAGTCCTTCCAGCCCTATAGTCCAAAGTCATGGGCGGAGCAAATACTCTATACTTAGTGGTCAAGATCTCTTGTTGCTTTTGAAGAGGACCCAGTTTCTAGTACACAACCATCAGTAATTACAGTTATGGGGAATCAAATATCTTCTTCTGAACTCTTAAGACACCAAGCACACATGTGGTGCACATGCATACATACAGGCAGAACACACATACACACAGAGCGTATATATTTAATTTAAATTAATTTAATTAATTAAATTTAAAATTAAATTAAAAATAAGTTATACAACTATAGATATATATGTAATAAAAGATTTATTGTAAATAGATGGTAGTATTAAAATATTAGAAATAATAAAGGAACACAAATATAGATAAAACATAGGTATAATAAATATAAGAACAGTATGAAAAAGCAGGTAGTTGAAAAATTAGATTAAAAAAAGCCCTTAAGAATGTAACTTGTTAAAATTGACTTACAAACAAATAGAATTTCTGAACATTTCCATGCAAATTTCAAAAAGAGGGATTATATGAGGAAGAGGGGTCAAGATCATGATGGGGGAATCTTCAGAGACAACTGAACCAAGCTTGTAGGAACCCACAAACTTTAGACTGAGAGCTGTGGAATCTGCATGGGACTGGACTAGGCCCTGCATGTAGGAGACAGTTGTGTAGCTTGGTCTGTTTGAGGGGCCCCTGGCAGTGGAATCAGAATCTATCCCTGATGCATGAGCTGGCTTTCTGGAGCCTATTACCTATGGTTGGACGCCTTGCTCAGACTTGATGCAGAGGGGAGGAGCTTAGTCCTGTCTCACTTAATGTACCAAGCTTTGCTGATTCCCCATGGGGGGCCTTACCCTTTTGGAGGAGGGGATGAGGAGTAGGTCAGAGGGTGGAAGGCTAGAAGGGAGCGGGAGGAGAGATGAGAGGGGGATCTGTAGTTGGTATGCAAAATGCATAAAAAAAATTTAAAATAATTAAAAATCCAATCCATAGTTAGTAATCATCTCAAGAAGGAAGTGAAAGGCCCTATTTTTATAATTTTAAACTTCACAGCACCAGCTACTAGTGATTTTATATCCAGCTAAACTATCTTTGTAAAATGATGAGGGAATAGTGCATGTCAAGAGCAGCCCCAAATAAGGCAATTCATGATTTACAATAGTTAACAATGAGCATACTTATACTAAACATATTAATGAATACAAAGGATAAACAGTAGGTGCAAGCATGCTGTTATGTGCTGAGTAGCAGTCCTCATATTTCAAAACTTCCACAGAAACAATCATTCCAAATAACCCAGAAACTCCCATATTATGAAAAGAAAAAAAAATATTTTTTTTTCTTTTGGCTTTTTAACACAAGGTTTCTCTGTATAGTATTGGCTGTCCTGGAACTCACTCTGTAGACCAGGCTGGCCTCAAACTCAGGAATCTGCCTCCCTTTGGCTCTCAAGTGTTGGAATTAAAGGTGGGTGCCACCACTGTCCAGCTGAAAAGAGAAAATTCTTAATTCACTCAATAAGAACAACATAATTTGGGTTTCAACCTCAGACTAGAACAGAAAAAGAAATGGAAATTACAGGCCAGTCCTACTCTCAAAAACAGACATAAATTTGATTAAATAAAAAAGAAAATGAATACAATGAACCAAATGTTGTAGAAAGCTATGATACACCCCTAATAAGTTCATTCCAAAAAACCACAGCAGTTTCATAGTAAAATTTTAGAAATTATGTGAACTAAATATAGGAAAAACTCTGACCAACTAGGTGAAATTTAACACATATTTTTAGGATTTATATATATTTATACATACACATCTTTAATATTCATTTATGTGTATACATAATCATACTTATATAATTTAGTATATGCTTTATATAATATATGCTTATATAAATATATAATTAGATATAAATTGCATATAAATACATATCAATATATAAATATATACATACATATAATTTTATTCATATATACATTTACAAATATATAGAATTATATAAAATTGTATATGATGCATATTTGTATGTGTATATATGCATATGCATATATTTTTGGGCCATGATGTGTATTATTATATTAGTATCTAAGTATACATATAGATATTTGTTAGGAAGGATTCAATTGCTTAATTTTTTTTTCTTAAAATTCTCCTTTTTACACAGCCCTTTGCTATCCCATATAACTTTTAGAGTAAACCTGTCGAGTTTCTAAAACAAACAAACAAACAAACAAAAAAAACACATTGTATTTTTTATAGGCTTACACATACACACCACACATATACATACAATAAAATAGAAAAGAATTAACAACAGTTAATTTTCTGTATCTATAGATAACTTCTACAAATATATGAAGAAAAACAGAAACAACAGAAAAGCAGATAAACCATCTGAACTGGCATTTCACAGAAAGGGAAACCTACATATAGATGAATAAGTATATGATACGATTATTCTCACTGATGTTCAGAAATGATGAACTAAGATCAAGATCTAATGCCCTTCTATAAAGGCTGTAGTGTGTGGGGTACTGGGGATTGAGCCTGGGCCTTGCACATGCTAGTCAAGGACATTGCTCTACTACTGAGCTGGTTGACTTAGAGATAGGCTCTCACTAAGTTGTCCTGGCTGACTTTGAACTCAGTCGTGGCCAAGAAGCATAAGCCCTGATTTTGTAGTCCTGGTGGTTTGTTGTCCAGAATAGCTAAGAGCATAGATCCAGTGGGCTCTGCCCTTTTATAGCTCTAGGCAATATCAAGAAGTCTGACTGGGCCAGACCTGGCCTGGTAGGACAGATCTGTAGTCTGAGCTCCTCAGAAAGTTGAAGCCAGAGAATCCCAAGACCAAGGCCCACCTGGGTCCATAGAGTGAGTCAAACCAGCTGGGGCAATTTAGTATGATCCTGTCTCAACACTTCAAAAGTAAAAAGAGTGCCCAGGACATGGTTCAATAGTAGAGCACCCGCCTTGTGTGTGTGAGACCCTGGGGTCAGTGCCCAGTGCTGTGAAAACTGACTCCAGTGGGTGAGGAAGCCAAATGGAATTCATAAATTGCTGGTGAGGGTCTAAGTCAGTGCAGCCATGTTTGAAAAGAATCAGCCATTCCTTCTAAACATGAACATTTACATGCCTAAGGACACCCAGTAATTTTACTTGTACGTGCATATTTCAAATAAATCACATGTAAATGTGCCAGGAGGCATTTAATGATGTTCACAGCAGCGTTGCTAACAGAAGCAAGGAGTGGAAAGAACGTAAATGTCCGTTGATAGAAACACATACCCATTTGTTCTGTCCTTGCTCGGTGGAACGGTCTGAGTGGAAATGATTGATCTGCAGTTAGAAAAAGGAGCAGAACTCAATTTCCAAACACAATTCTGTGTGAAAAAAGGCAATTGCAGAAAGCATTGTGATGTGTTATGCCATTTTTATACAGTTCAGAAGTTAGCAAAGTCATGTCTTTTTTGGGGTTGTGATAAAGTTATCAAAAAAAGCCATTTAAAAATATATATATATATATATATATATAGTTCAGGAGTTAGCAAAAGCATACGACTTTCTCGGTTGTGTTAAAGTTACCAAAAATGGCAAAGAAATTACAGAAAATGAAGAGTGACCTCTGGGAGATAGACAACGGCTAGGAAGAATCACACGGATAGACAGAAGAGTGTAGGTCTTAAATTGCAATATGGAGTCCCTTTACAACTGAGCTTTGCCAGACACAAACTTCCTTTGGAATGCATCAAACTTATGTAAATAAGTTTTTAAAGAAATAAGCTAAAATTGCTAAGAATCCCACCTCCTGCCACTTGGTGAATAAATTAAACAGACCAGATTATAATATGATATGATATGATATAATATAAATATCATAATTTTTCAAATATTAAGAATGAAATTGACCTCCAATAATCTGAAAGAGATTAAAATGAGAACTCCATAAAGTTGTAAAGGGGAGGACACACTAAGAGGTGACCTTTCATAAGCTGCATCTCAGAAGATCCCTTGGATATGATTGAAAGGGTCTGGGAGTTGCTTTGAACCAACCTAATAGCCTCTAGGTTAGAATGATAAGGACTGGATTTGGGGATGTGGTATTGTAAAAGTACTGGAGTGTCACTTTGAATGGAATGGTACTGGAATGTCCATCGCCTTTGACAAATTACAGAAAATGGGAGAGCCTAGGGATTTCCTTTGGACCTTCAGAGAGACATCTAGTAGGGTGCCTGCAAACAGAGGGATTAAGTTAGTGCTTAAGCTGAACTGCTAAATTCCTGTGGGTATCACAGAAAAATTTCTCAACCCTAAAGATTTCATTCATTCATCCATTCACTCACTCACTCATTCATTCTATGTAGTCATTCCAGTTTAACTTTTACCTGTTTGATTCAAGTTCAAATCCAAGCTCCATCTTTATGAAACCTCTCCGGGCTAAGACCCTTGTACTTCAGTTCCTGAGGTCTCAGGCCACACTTACCTCACAGGGACTCTTCTGCTACTACTTCCATTTCGGTAATGAAAATTTGAGTATACCATTGAGCTTTGGAGAATGATGTCAGTTGGGTAGGACAGCATGAGGAAGGAAGAAAAACCCTGTCAGTGTGGCTGCTGTGTCCACAGGGGTCTTCTCAGCTATATTTTAAAAAAATCAAACACTTTCCTTGAACTGAAAAATTCCTCCTCAAAAAGGTCTCTACAATTTTTTAAATTAATTTTTCTTAACATGAAATTACTTTAAAAAGTATATGTCCTTTCTGACAGGTATGATAATGCGTTTCTGTGATCCTAGTACTCAGGAAGCTGAGACAAGAAGATTGCTAGTTCATGGCTAGCCAGAGTGTGTGTGTGTGTGTGTGTGTGTGTGTGTGTGTGTGTGTGTGTGTGTGTGTATGGGGGAGATACTCTACAAACCCCAAACAAACAAAAAGTCCACTATGAATACTTAGCAGTATGTTTTTGTCCTGACCACTCCCTGGCATCACAGGTGACACTCCTTACAGTATCTGTCACCTCTTGGTCCCTATCAAGTTTCTTAAACCTGTACTGATAACTGTTCCACCTCCCCCACCCCAATCCCAAGAGCTTCTCTGACCCACTCTGGGATAGTTAGCTGCAGCCCTGACGTCTACCCGCAGGTGCAGGAATGTCTCTATTCATTACCAGCTGCTGCACGCTTTCTGCAAACAAAGCCAATTGTTTCTGTAAAACCATTTGCTTAAACTCTCCTGGCTAGTTAGTCCATGGAGCAGTAATGGTATGATTTCCATCCCACCAACAGAGTCTTCTTCCATCACAGCATGGATAGGAAGTCCCCAAGTTGCTTATTTTTTGACACAAGTGACATAAAAGGCCACCTGTATCATTTTGAGGTGATGACTCCACCTCTGAGCTCATTTTTAAGGGGAGCAATAAGGTCTGGACTAGCTTACTAGCTTGGGCAGAGGTTCGTTGAGACCGGTATGATGTGATTGGTCAATGTCTGGAAGGTGCTGCTTGTCAAATGCTTTGACTATCACTAGCCATCCTCAGCGGTTAGAGTGATAGTTAAGTAAGATGTTTCAGCTGACTTGGTGCATTGTAAACTATCTGCAGATGGTAAATTAACTATTACCTTTTCCCCGCAGTGATCCTTTGACTAAAGGAAGAAGCCTTACTCACTTCATGGTCCTTCTCTTGTATCCTTCCCTCATTAGCCTGGCTCACAATCCGTGGCAATTCCTGTTTTTCAACTTTGACAACTCCTGCTCACTCTTGCCCCAGGATCTTCTTTGCTTCTTGTAGTTTCCTCCTATTTCACTTTCCCCCCAAGATCTTCAATCTGCAGATTTCTGTAAAAACGTCACACATTCAGGCAGTCCTTCCCTGACCTTCCCCGATGAAAGAACATCTACCCGGGGACATTGTATTTCATTATATGACCCTTCTTATCCACAAAAGGAACATTTTCCTGTGTGCACCGAAGCTCCAGCATTCTGTCATGTCATGGTAAAAGCAGCCAGTCTAGCATACAGCCCAAGTACTCAGTACTCACTTGCAGAAGGATAAATGTAGCAGAAAGTCTGCCTCTGAATCCAAGTCCAGTTTTCCACTCTATTAAATATAAGACTATCTAGAAAAAGATGAATAAGATTCATTGAGCAAATGATTACTGCATTGATTGGCTGATCCATTTGTTTTTTTCTTTTTTTGGTTTATTCATTCATCTAGCAAACCTGTATTGATTGCCTGAATTGACAAGCCTTCCCTTTCTGTATTGGGAATCTCAATGAAATGAATTTCAGTTTCTATTGTTCTTCACTCTCAGATGCAATGGAGTAAAGAAAAACATAGTCTCCTGACTACATAAAGTAGGAACATGTTTTTTCACCATTTGCATTTCCCCCAAGGTCTCTAGAGCCAACTGCTACTGAAAGGCTCCCACAGAGCCTTCACTCTGTGCCAGATGCCATCCGGGCGCCATTCATCCTGAGATGGATGAGGGCTGGTCTTAGACCCAAGTAGCTTTTGCATGTCACAGCCTTTGCAGTTCTACTCTGTCGCTCATTACCTCTGGCCTGGACTGGCACAGAGCTTTCTTTTGGAAAGCGCACACACTTGCCTCTTGGTCAAGACCAGCCAGCTGCTGGCAGGCCTTGGGGATACAGCTTTGTGTGGGCTTTTCTATGCAACCAGCAGCAGTTCATTTTAATTCCTAGGGTTGCCCTCTTTTGAAGGACCATCTGTGAACTAGCAGGGCCTGCTCACGTCTCTCTTCTTTTTTGAAAAAAGAAAAACACACACACACACACACACTATCTGTTCAATGTAAGGATTTTAAATATAAACATTATGTGCAGATGGATAGGAATACCATAAGTAATAAATCTTTTGCATGTCTGTGGCCTCTCACTCTCTTCTTTCTGTTGTACTTTTAAGGCCCTCTGTTTTGGAAATCAATCAGGTTGGCTTTCCTCTAGTAGGAGGGGAACTTGTATTTTAGGGTGACAGGTGGCATTTCTGCAGCTCATATTTGGTCAGTTATGCATACAGAATTCCTGGAGCTGGACAATGGCTTATAGAGAGGAGGCACCTTTCTTTATGGTGACCTTATGAATTGCCTTGTTACCTCTAGTGACTGGAAATGAACACCATGTGTCTTTACCATGTTCATTGGCCCTTCTGCTTGCTCAGCTCACTCCAAATTTGAAACCAAGTTTTGACCAAAGTCTGAAAGAATGTATGTTGGGAGAGGGCCTCAGTTGAGCATCCAGGCTTTGTTTATGTAGTAAATACCACCCATTTGAGTTCCAAATACCAGGATGGCCAGGTGCCTGCATGGAAATTTGGAAATATCAGAATGAAACTCATGATTGGGATTCAACTTGCCAACTGTAAGAATGACCACGCTCCTCTTGTGGTTTTACCCTGGAATCTAAACTATTCACTGTTTATCAAGTAAATCACAAAATGCATGGGAATGTAAGAGCAGTGGGAGTGTGCTGGCTTTCCACTATCATTTCGGTGTCAATATGGCACTTCAGCATCTATAAACTTGGATGCCAATCTAATTTGTTTTTTTTTCAAAGTCTGGAACTCAATGAAAATATTGAAAATTTTTAATGTTCTTGAGACTGTAAAAGAGATCTATTTTGACCAGAAATTTAAATCTGCCCAGTTTCCCTCTGCCTACTCCTAGGCTCCCCAGCTCCCAGGCCATTGTTGGGGTTCTCTTCGGCATTCATTCAGTGTTAACACCACATCATACTTAACTTATGCTATATTTTCTCTCTCCTGCTCTGGGTATACAGATCAGTCCCCAACACCACTCAAGGAACTCCTTATGTGACCATAGTAAGGTTAACTTCCATTTTAATGACACTATTTATGCCAAAAGGACTGTCACCTTAAGTTGTTAGTTAAGGAACATGCCATGGTCTAAGCCAAGGCAGGCCAATAACATATTTTCCAGTTGTCTGTCACACATTTCTAATACAATGCTCTTCACAGAACTCTTTACAGAAGAAGCTTCCTCAGACTTGGTCCATGAAGTCATCAGACAGGGCCCCGATCACCGGTTCTTCTCCTCCTCCTCCTCCATCATCATCATGTAATATTTGAAATATACCCCACTTTCCCCTTTCAAATGAGGACAGAAGTCCCTATCCATGGCAGTTTCACACATGCACACAAGATACACAACCTACATGTCGCCAGAGCACTGCCAGGGCCATCTGAACTGTCCTAGAGAAGAGAACAATAGTCTTTATCTTTCTGTGGTGACAGGACAGAGGACAGATGACGAACAGGGGTCTTTGCCATCTTCCCAGGTGAGACTGGCTTTGTCTGGCCCCTTCTCCCACACGTGTGCTCTTCTGTTCTTCAGTCTCCCACACAAATGCTTTCTTTTTCTGGATTTTATACTAATCCATAGTTCGAACCTTTGAATACAGTGTGTACATCTTGGGTGGCATGGGGTTTGTTTGGATCAGAGACGAGGGAGGCAGGAATGTGGGATTTGGATCCACTCAGATCTTCATCTCTGCGTTGTTGCCTAGCAACACTCTCCATTACAGCCACCAGACATTTAGAGCTGCATGAGACTTTGTCATCTTTCTCATGTGGACTTGGTCCCTTTTTTTCCTAACATTGACTATTGTGGATGTCTATCGTAGTTAAAGATGTGTAATATTCGTTACACTGTGGAATATTTGTTTAATGATGCAAAGATATGTTGCATTTGTTCAACTCTGTGAAGCTATGTTGCTTTGCCTGACTACAACACCTGATTGGTCTAATAAGGAGCTGACTGTCCAATAGCTAAGCAGGAGAGAGAAATACGTGGGGCTGGTGGGCAGAGAGAATAGATGGGAGGAGCAATCTAAGGAGAAGAGCCAGTAGTGAGAAAAGGAGGAGGAGAGGAGGATGAGGAGGATGCCAGGGGCCAGTCACCCAGCCACACAGCCAGCCACGGAGTAAGGGAGAAAGAGAGAGAGAGAGAGAGAGAGAGAGAGAGAGAGAGAGAGAGAGAGAGAGAGAGAGAGAGAAAGAAAGAAAGAGAAAGGTAGCATAAAGAAAGGAAAGAAAGGTAAAGAGCCTAGAGGCAAAATGTCATAAAAAAGAAACAGGATACTTTAAATTAGAAAAGCTGGCTAGAAACAAGCCAAGCTAAGGCTGGGCATTCATAAGTAAGATTAAGTCTCTGTGTATTTATTTTGGAGCTGGGTGGCGGGCCCCCAAAGAGTAAAAAAACAAAAAACAAAAAAACAAAGCAGAAAAACCTACTACAATTGACGTAACATTGTGTAGCATCTTCTCTCTCTATCATGGTCTATTAAGATTTCATGATCCAGCCTAGGCCACTGAAGCTCCTGGTGCCATTCACAAATGCTACCTCTCATAGGAAGTGCATTTCTGGACATTAAGTAGAGAAGCCTATTGCTGTTGACCTCATGCCTCATTCTGGGAGTCTCCTCAGTAGATGCCGCATAATGCTACTCTGTTGTTCAGGTTCACCATCTTCTTAGAAAAGACGATTCTTAGAAGTGAGTGTGATACATTACTCCCAGAAGAGTCTCTCTTGACCCTTTTACTAAATATTTTATTAAGCATTACTCCAATTCTATTCATAAATAAGAACCAAGAAAGATCAATGACATTTTGCAAAAAAACTGTCATTATTTTTATTGAAACCTAATTCTTTCTGAATAGATTAAAACTTTCCTCTTTTTTTCACAGAAATCCACTTTGAAGGAATTATCTCTAGGTTCTCTTTTAAAACCAGAATATTTGGGGGATGATCTCAATATATACTCTTGCTGGGTACTTTTTTATGGCTATAATTATGATTTTCCTAAGCTATGTAGGCTTAGGTTCCTTTGTGAGGAAATAGGAATCATGTTGTGAGTACTTGTGAAATATGCCATTTTGATATAATTTGGTCATATAAATCTCTTTATTGATGCACACAGCCTTGATTGAATTGGGGCTGAAAAACATTAAGCACACTGCAATATTTATTTTTATTCATATACATATTTATTTATTTGCTCTTCACCTTACGAAAGTAATTTATGGGAGGAGATCTAATTTGGATTTGGATCATAGGCTAGAGACCTCACAGTCCACAAACTCAATGTGATTTCAAAGGAAAATCTCATAATGATTGAACTGAGTAAATTCATCTGTAGGAGGAAAAATGGGTGGACCAGAGAGGAAGTGAACAGATCAATTTAGAACCATCATCACTGGAGGAAAGCTTAAAGGGTCCAGGGACATGCTGGTAGACTGGAGAAGTAGAGACTGGGAATGTACTGAGAATTGTTCATGCAGAATGGGAAACACCCGACTCTTGGAAGAGCATTCGCATGAAGCAGCAACACTGTTTTCTAAGGTTGAATCAGGAGGCAGGTGCAAAAGCCACAGTGTAAGCAAAGCCTTCTGAAATGAAGGAAACTACTTCTCACTAGAGATTTCTGTTGGATTGAGGGATGTAGCTTCCATTGAGGCAAAAAGTGTCTTCTCACCAGTAAGATAGAGAGGACGTGCTGTGGGATGTTCTGTATGGCAAATGTGTTGCTAATTAGTCAATAAATAAAACACTGATTGGCCATTGGCTAGGCAGGAAGTGTAGGCGGGACAAGGAGGAGAATAAAGCTGGGAAGTGGAAGGCTGAGTCAGAGAGACACTGCCAGCCGCCATGATGACAAACAGCATGTGAAGATGCCGGTAAGCCACGAGCCATGTGGCAAGGTATAGATTTATGGAAATGGATTAATTTAAGCTGTAAGAACAGTTAGCAAGAAGCCTGCCACGGCCATACAGTTTGAAACCAATATAAGTCTCTGTGTTTACTTGGTTGGGTCTGAGAGGCTGTGGGACTGGCAGGTGAGAGAGATTTGTCCTGACTGTGGGCCAGGCAGGAAAACTCAAGCTACAAGGACGCTCTGAAACGACCTGTTTTAAAGAAGATTGATAATGAGAACTTCAAAATGATCAGTCCTTATTTTGGCTGCCTCACAAATGGTCTCTGAGACAAAGCAGGCTTGTCTCAGCGGGGGTTGTTCAGGAATGGGATCCTAGGGTGTAGTCACGTGGGTCGGGAAGCAAACTGGTGGGAAGGAGAGTTGGTCGCCACTGAGAACAATGTCATGAGCTGTGACCAACGTTAAAGAGAGGGAGAGAGAGAGAAAAGTGGGGCAAGGAGAGTATAAAAGCTCAGCAAGGAAGCTCAAGAAGGGAAGATTTTGTCTCCTACATTTTCCCTGTACCTAGAGCTGCTTTGTGGTGGCCCTATATATGTAGAGTGATTTCCATTCTTGTCCTGGATTAGATCTGAAAGTCATCCCCTGCTTTCTACAATTCTAAGACACTGCGCTTGGATTTCTAACATTATCCAGAGAAGGTATTCCTATGCTTTTTGCTATTTATCTGGTACTATTAGACTAGTCTCTGTATCTAGGATGCCTAGAAAGTGGTTACTTTCAAATCCTCACCCTGCTTCCCAGTCAAATCCCAACAGAGAGAGTGAGAGCAGCCGCTGTGTGCTGCTCACCCTGCAGACTTGACACATCGCCCCTGGCTGATTAACAGGGTGATTTCTGCTCCCTGAATCTCCGTTTCTCATATTTTGAAAGCTGGGGAACCCGTTGCTACTAAGTCATTTCTTCCCGAGTGTAGCTAATTCCTGTTCTCATAGAAAAATGGAAGGAAGTGGTTCTCCTCTGGGTCTCTTTACTCCTTTGCTTGGAGTGTCCAAAGAGCTCTGTGGCTTTAGTTATGTCACTTTCCGAAGAACTTCAAGCTCTTTGGAGACAGTGAAAGAGACAAGGGCAACGGCAGGCAGCCAGGAGAAGGCGTCTTCGGGGTCAGGAGGAAAGCAACCTAAGAAGGGTGACAGGCTGCAGCACTGTGGAGGGTGAGATGAGATGGGATTCCCAGGAAAGCTCTTTTTCTGCTCTGTCAAAACACTGGCTCCGTTCAGTAACTTTGTCTGTTGATTGACCTTGCAGGCACTGAAAGGCAGAAAGCAGCCTTCCAAGGTAATTTTACAGGGCTCAGTGTCTCCACAAAGAACTCCCCCTCATAGACTTTATCTCCCCCCAAAACGCAGAAGATGGGTAGAAATGGAAGCCTGGAAAAGGTAATTAATACAACAATAATGATAACAATGACATCCAGTGTTTATCAAACACTATACTGTTTAGTTTTTATTTTCACCTTGACACAGCCTACACTGACCTGGGAAGAGAGGGCCTCAACTGAAGACTCACCTCCCTCAGAGTGGCTTGGGGGCATGTCTGTGGGAAACTGTCTGGACTAATGATTGGTGTAGGGAGGCCTGGCCCACTGTGGGTAGCAGCGTTCCTAGGCAGGTGGGCCTAGGCCATATCAGAAAACTGGCTAGCCTTGAGCCCTTCCTCATGTTCTTGTTCCAGGTCTCTGCACTGGTTTCCCTCAGGGATGGACTGTTAACCTTGACGTGTGAGCTGAAACAAACTCTTTCTGCCCTTAGGTTGCTTTTGCTCAAAGTGTTTCGTCACAGCAATAGGAAGCAAACTAGAAAGAACACTGGATGGCCAACTCTTGCTTCTTCGATCCACTAACCTTAGTATATTGGTCTAGGCCTCTTTAAATGCAAGTGATAGCATCCTCAGTTAGCTTAACTCTGGCTCTGCACTGCACTGTACCTTGATTTCCAGGAGCACATGATTGTATGACGTTGTTAGACTTACTTCCTCTCCTTCCCTAGGCTCAGTTTATCCTGGTTCCCCTTTCTTCTCGAAGAAGCTTTCTGTTAGTAGCAAGCTAGAAGGCAGGTAGTTCCAAGCTTATGCCTTGCCCTGTCCCCATGAAAAAAGAGTATTACTTCTTTGTGATGTTCTGATAAATTTCTAGAGCAGTGTCTCCTTGGCCTGATTGAGTTTTAAGCCTACCCTTGAACCTATCAATGGATGTAGCTATGTGGCATTCAGTTTCTCTGAGCCTTGTGCTAATCCTATCTCAGGGGGTGTAGTGGGGAGCAGTCACCCTCAAACCATGAGAACTCCAAGTAAGAGAGTTGCTTCTCAAGTAGCTTTGCTGTTTAAAGAATGAGCGAGAAGTGATTTAGGGTATTATTCAATTATTCTGAGACTGGAGAACAAGTTTCTAAGAATCTGTTCCCTACATGGTTCAGAATCAGCCAGGAGAGATCCTGGCAGGAAGTGTGAGAGACAGGAGTCAGGAGAAGTCACATTTCTCAAAAGGTCACATGGGCAGACAGCTGGTTTTTCCACCATTGTCCACGATGTCTTCCCCACTACTGACTGGGCTGATCAGCAGCTGCCGAGGCAACCGGGCAGCGCCGAGCTGAAGATTCCTCAGTAAATCGGTTTCCAGAGTCCTGGTCAAGCTACTCCTAGGAGGTCCCTCTTCTGCTCTCAAGTGTCCTGGACCCCCAGGTTCCCTTACAAGCTCTGACATGTCCAGGCTTGCCTCTGACTTGGGCAAGCAGCTAGGTGACCCAACTGACCCATGCTCTGGACCCCTTCATGCATCTGTCCCTGTATTATAGATTGTGAATGATCTAATTCTGACTAAATTCTCTAGTTCCCATCCTAGGTACAATGGCTGCTTTCTTAACCACCTACCAATGAACATACTAGACAAGTAGCATATGCTCAAGACGCTGGTCACACTCACTTTATAAATGAAGAGCCAAAGCAAAAGATCAAAGGCATTAATACTTATTCTCAGAATCACTGAATGAGGTGAAAGGGTTTCCACACAAACCTGCCTGACCCTCCTCCCTCCAATCCATTTTCTTAGCGACCAATGAAACTGACCCAGACAATATTGAGTCTTGTTTTTACCTCAGTAACAGATTCTGCTCTTCCCTCTTGTAGCCTATAGATGCACTGTGTGGCAGATTTGTTTGGTTTTCTAAGTAGAAAATGATTTTTTGGGGGGTGGGAGTGGCGAAGGAAGAGCAAGAGGAGGTTCTGACTGACTTCTATTAGAAGAAAAGAAGGAATAGCCAGATAGTACTGCCCCAGGACTCTGCAAGAGAAAGCTGGGGCCTTTCTGTTGTTCATCTGCTAGAGTGAGCCCTTGTTTATGCTCATGGCTTGTGAAATTAGGTCCTGGTAGTTTGATCCATCAACACTGGGGCCAGCACCTGATTTCTGCATGTCTGTCATGGGAATGCCTCCCGGACTCTGCTATGCTCATTCAGTCAAACTTGTCCCCGTTTTCTGTCTTGGTTGGCACTTTTGAAATGTTCCAGTCATGATTGAGTCTCAGACAGTGAATTCAATGTGTATTCTCTTGCTTGGTTTGGCATAAAAAAAAAAAAATGCAAAGAGGCACCAATTCCTTTCCCCCCAGACGTGCTTGGGAACCCTGAGATTATTGCAGGGTACCCACCAAAGCACTATCAGTCTTTGTGAGCAAGAACAGAAAGACTCTTTCAGATCATACTTAAATCACTTCGTGTTGGGAGATTTGAGTGAGAGGGAAAGGAAATGAAAGTGTACAGATTAAATTATAAAAAATGAAAATGAGAACCAGGTGGCTTTCCCAAAATGCTCATAAAGCAAAGGAGTGGAGTTCATTAGGAGGTGGCGAGCAACCCCTCAGACACATTGGTTTTTGGGAGGATGTAAGTCCTGTTCCACAGCTGGAGTTTCCCTGGCAGGGAGACTCTCTACTGCCTGTGGTTTCCCAGAAGTGCTCAGTGAGAGGAGCACTTGCAGAGAGAGGTGAAATGCGTGAGTCTGGGTGAGTGCATAAAGCAAAACTAAGATAAGTAGAAAGGGTGTGACAGTGAGTTTAGGTGGGAGCTGAACCGTTCACAGCAGATTAGTTCCGCCGAATCCCAGTAGCGTTACAAAGGGGTTGGCGGAGGATGGAGAACTAGAGACCCGCAAACCTGGATTCCAGGCTCCGGCTAATCCCGTCTGCCCATGGGAACTCCACTTCTCCTGAATCTGCTTTGTCCTGGTGTGTCCTTATGAAAGATGAGGTTGAACAAAAGGATCTCTGAGGGCCTCAAGGCTGTGTGACTAGGCACAGTTGGGGAAACACAGGAAAAGCCGGTCTCTGGTTGAGTGAAGGTGGTGACTTGGGAGGAGGGAAGAAGGGCATGACCTCTCTGAAGGGCCCCTAGCTAGTCTTTGTCCTGCACCCATGCTTCTCCTGTGCTCCATCCTTAAGGGCATGGGCTTTTTAAAAAAATTTTTTTTTGGCGGGGGAGGGTGGCATCTGCTCTCTCTGTCTCTTCGAACTGTGTTGCCTGGTGCTGATATTTCCTGGCAGTGCACTGGCTGGTGCCCTTAGGAGCACTTCTGAGCAGAGCACATGAGGACAGGGACATAGGCCTCTCCATGGTGAAGCGATGTGGCCAGACGAGAGTCAGAGGGCAATCCGTGCCCTGGCCAGAAAGCAGAAGTGGAGGAGATGAGCCGAATGCACACCCTGGGGCCCTCTGGAGTCCAACCAGCTCTGGAAAGTTTCATGAATGCTGAATTCACTTGCCACCTCACAGGAAAAGCTGAGCCTCGAGCCATCTTTCCTTCAGTAGCTCCAGTTTGTTTTTCCAGTTGCCTTTCTGCCTTACACATCAGAACCATCGATCTGCCCTCAGGCATGGGGGTATAAAGCAGCGATCTCATTAAATGTCCAAAGACTGACACTCACCGACATACACATATGAGATTACATGATCACAGCACCCACCCTCCCATAGGCCAAAAGATGTTTGTGCCCTTCCTGTCCTTGCCCCCAAATACATTTCTAGTAATTGAAATTTTGCAAGAATCAAGAAGATGTCAAAGCAGAATTCCTTGCGGTATGCTTGCTTAACTTCAAGGCCCATCTTCATCCTGTTTTGCCATTATCTTTTTTTTTTTGAGAATAAACTCATTGCAACAAGGGTAAACTCAATGTGGTATTGGGATTTTCTTTTTCAAAGGAATCTAATTTGTGGTGGTTTGGGTGGGAAACATAGCCCATAGACTCATGTGTTTGAACATCTGGTCTCCAGTTGGCACTGCTATTTGGGGATGTCATGGAACCTTCAGGAGGCAGAGCCTTGCTGGAGAATGATTGTCCCTGGGCTCTATCTTTGAGGGTTCATATTGTCTCTCTGCTTTCTGCTCCATCTGTTTCCTGAGAGTGGGTAAAATGTAATCAAACAACTTTCTGCTCCAGGTGCCTGCTGCCATGATTTCCCAAACATTGTGGACTCTGGAACTGTAAGCCAAGCTAATCTCTTTAGTCAATAAATCACTTTCCCTCCTGGGATTTCATCACCACAAAGAAAGGTAGCTACTTATCCTCATGGAATGAAGTAACCGGGCACAGATCACAAGGATGTGTAGAAATACCATTTTCAGGGGTGCTGTTGGTATTTGGAGTCATCAGTAAGGACAAAGGCAAAGGCTACAGACAAAACAGAATAGCGGGAAGGATAGTGCTTCGGTTCAGAACTTCTGATTCCAACCCTTTGGTTCATCAGTGTGGCCTTAAATCGACAGGCTTCCAGTTAGCCTCTCAGTAAATCAGGAATAATAAAACTGACCCACACGGCAGTGTCATTCAAAAGAAACAATACAGATACTCCGTAACTTGATCAAACTACAACTAATACACACTCAGCCCGAATTATCTGACTAGAAGGTTTTGTGTTGAAAACTACTGTCCAAGGGTGACCAGTGTGGAGGATTGCAAGAGCCTGTTACGTTCCCGACCTAACCAAATAAAGATGAAACCATATGGTCTTTGTGTTACAGGGGTGACTGGTGTGGGGGACATTAGCATACAATAAAAGAATTTCTGTGTGAGGCAATATTCAGATCTCAGATAACAAAGGCAGCTAATTAGCCAGAAGAACCCAGTCTTAACTGACACAATCATTTCCATGTAGGAAGACACACCTGCCACACTCAGAAAAACAGGTCCTTTGTGATTTTTCCTGGAGCTTCAGCATTAGGGAGCTGCCCGCGGAAAAGGAATGAATATCCTTTTCAGTGCCTTGTAATCCCTTGGCCTCGTCTTCATCAAGATACTGAGCGGTTTCAGAAGAGGCCTGCTTCTTCCCATCATTCTCTACCCCAGACATTTTGCTCTCTAAAGGCTGTTTAATGAGACATAACCAAGTTCAATTTCCCCTGAAATGCCAACTGGGTTTGTCTTTGAGCTTCACCCCCACCCAGCCTTAGTACTCCAGTTTCTTGTTTAACGCCATAATTAGAAGAATGTCTTGAGAGGATTTTTGTTACCTGACAGAACAGATTTTGACTAGCCAGCTAGCAAGGCACATTGGCTTCATCCTTCCTTTCCCTGCAACATGGCTCCCATGTGAGACAAGGTTGTGACCTGGATAGGTACCAAAATGGCTGGAAGAAACTGTGTGACTTCTACATAGCAAGGGCAGCTTATCCCTAAAAAATGAGTTTGAATAGTCTTAGTCTGCAAGAAGGTTCCCCTCTCCTTCTCCTTCTTAGCATCCCTCTTGCCTCTTCTCCATTCCTGTCCATTTGAAGGCATGCAGTTTATGTCCCTTGACAGAGGTAGGTCTGATCAGAAAAAGGTGGGGAGAGGGAGTGCACTTCAGATATTGCTCTGTAGTATAACATTTGCCTACCATGACCAACGATTCAGGTCAACCCTTAGCATAGCACCCCAAAAAAAGTTTTAATTTAAAAATAATCAAAGTGTCAGAAGAAGTTCTACAAAGGTTAGAGGGAATTTTACCTTAAGGAACTCTCAAATCTTCACAGACCTGGAGGGAGACAAGAAATTATTTTCAGTGTAATTTTTTTTTCAGGCTGTTGTCAACATGCTTTGTTTTAATGAGCAGACATGTAAATCTTATTTCCCAGAAACATCACGAGGTTCCCCTGAAGTCTTTGAATTCATGATTGATTCTTCTATTTACAAAACACTGCACTTCCACATTAGACTTCTTCTTAAAGAAACACAACTGGGTGTTCTCGGACATCTCAGAATGTTCTGAGCATTGACCGAGGCTGGTTCAGATCATGAGCATTTCCACGGGTTTGAGTTGATTTGTTTTATCTCTTCACTTTGTAATTATGGAACATTACATCAACTATTATAATGTTTGGATCCAAGAGCACCTATTCTCATAGTTAAACATAAACAAAGAGCTTATAAATTCCTATTGTTTCATCTAGTTTGACAATACCAGAAGAATCCAGCCAAGGCTGCATGTAATCACTGACGTAATTGAGTTTGTGTCTGTTTATGTGCAGTTTTACTTTTGTCTCGCTTTTTTCCTTTCTCTTTCTCCATGCTTTCTTACCTTTCATTGGCTCGATAGGACAACTTTTATTGTCTTATGTTTTTCCCCCTATGGATATGCTCTTTTATTTTAAAAGAGAGAACACTAGAGATTACAGCCTATGGCATTAGTTTACTACAGTTAAAGACTAATGGACTGGGGATGTGGCTCCATTGGTAGGGTACTTTCCTAGCATGCACAAAGCTCTGGGTTTGATCGACAGCACCACGTACGCTGGGCATGGTGGAATATGCCTGCAATCTTAGCACTGAGACCATAGCACAAGAGAATCAGAAGTTCAAGGTCATCTTTGGCTACATAGTGAGTTTGAAGCCAGCCTGTGCTTCTAAGTAAGCTAATTAATTAATATATTCTTTATTTTCTATAAAAGGATTAGAGACTATAACTCACTGAGAGATTATCTGCCTAACATGTAGGAGGGCTTGGGTTCAGTGTCCAGTACCACAAAAGAAAATGAAAACAAACAAACAAACAAAAAAACCTCTTTATCCCTGGACTTGTCTGGTATTTGTGAGGCCCTGAGTTTGATCCATAAGCATAGGCAATAAAAGAAAAAAAAATCTATTGTTTTACTATTCCCCAGATGTAGCTAGAATATCTTAAATGGATTTATCTTTCCTTTATAAAATTAGTTTTATAATTAATTTTAATTTTACATATTTTTAGACTCTACAAATTGCTACATTATTGTCTTTAAAAATGAAAATTTGCCCACATATTTGTCTTGTCCATTGTTATTTATCCTTTCCTAAATTTCCATGTTATCATCTGGGATGATTTTTATTTGTGTAAGGAATATTCTTTGTTATTTTCTATAATGTGTTTCTAGAATTGCCAAATTCTACTCTTGCTTTATTTCTGATTTTTTGTTTTAAAGTATCTTTTCACTGAGTACAGAATTCTGATATTTTATTCTTTTGGTGCTCCATGTAGCCTTTCTCCTCATTCCATTGTCTCTTACTTTCATAATTTACATTGAAAAGTCAGTTGTCATTCTTATTGTTCTCTTTGGAAGGCACACAACTCTTCCCCATACCCACAAGTCATTGAGTTTGATTTTTGATTCCCAATTTAGACAGTTTATGCTTGGATACACGTTATATTTGTCTTTCTTTGAATACATGGAGATTTTAAAATCCATGTGAGTTTTGTCAGGTTTTGAATATTTCTAGTCATTATTTGTCCCAATATTGCTTTGTGGTATTGTATTCCCCCAAATATTGTGCATGCTAATAAACTTATCTGGGGTCAGAGACAGAACAGCCACAATATTAAACATAGAGGATAGGCAGTAGTAGCACACGCCTTTAATCCTAGCATTCCAGAGGCAGAAATCCATGTGTTCAAGGATACAGACAGGCATGGTGACTCATCACGCCTTTAATCCCAGAAAGCGAGCCTTTAATCCCAGGGAGTGATGGTAGAAAGCAGAAAGGTATATAAGGCGTGAGGACCAGAAACTAGCAGCATTTGGCTGGTTAAGCATTCAGGCTTTTGAGCAGCAGTTCAGCTGAGACCCATTGGGATGAGGACTCAGAGGCCTCCAGTCTGAGGAAACAAGACCAGCTGAGGATCTGGTGAGGTGAGGTAGCTGTGGCTTGTTCTAGTTTTCTGATCTTCCAGTTCACCCCAATACCTGGCTCAGGTTTGATTTTATTAATAAGACTCTTTAAGATTCCTGCTACATTGTTTCTCTGTCATCTTCTCGATTTTTTCTTCTGAAATTCCATTTGTACTTGTGTTTGGCTTTTTAATAGAATCCAAATGCCTCTTGAAGCATTTCTATTAATTTTTGTTCTCTCTTTAGCCCAATTTGCACCTTCTTGAGTTATTCAATTCACACAGGGTACTTTTTTTAAATTTTCAAGACATTTGGTGCTTTATATATATATATATATATATATATATATATATATATATATATATAAACTTCATATTGCCTCTTTAATGTGCTTATGTTTTATTCTCTGCTATCCTTTCCTTTGTTTCTTGAAAATATTAATTACAATTATTTTGAAGTGCTTAAATTCTAACTTCAATATTTGAATTATTTATGGTTTTACTGCTATTAGAGAGAATACTTTGCGCTTGAAGAACCGTAGATTATCCACTTGAGATTCACATCTACCAAGAAGGGTCTTCTTTCCCCTCTTTGGTAGAGTAGGCAAATATTTGATCATCCCAGCAAAATCGGCAATTGAGCTTAGTCTGGGTTGAGACCCCATTAACTTTGAATTTCTATGAATTGCTATTTGTGTCTCTTTGGCTTTTAATGAAGAGCATTAACCTTGAAACTGGTGAGGTATTCAGTTATGGCTTTCAGATTTTTCACATAGCCTTGTTTCCAACAGACCTTCAAAATTTGGTGAATGTCTTGAGGTAGGCTTTCTTGTGTTCATGAGTCTCTTTTTCCCTAGCACTCTATCTCCTCATAGCTTTCTGCTTAATTCTCTAGATTTTGTTTTAATATGGACAGAACTCAGTAAACGTTCCACAAGCTC
This sequence comes from Peromyscus californicus insignis, assembly GCF_007827085.1. Taxonomy (NCBI): domain Eukaryota; kingdom Metazoa; phylum Chordata; class Mammalia; order Rodentia; family Cricetidae; genus Peromyscus; species Peromyscus californicus. Next base: position 26,484,812 of record NW_026294514.1, on the reverse strand, counting down.
ATGTCTTTTAAATTTCTAAAATTTCAATGGGTAACTTTAAGCCCAAGTGACCTCCAATGTGTCTGCTTCTCTTTCCTTCTGCAGAGGCTCTGTTCCTAGACAGGACAACCTGCATCTCACAGAGATTTGCCAAATGGTCCTGGTGGGAAGAAATGTTGAAACTGAGCAGATTAGCTTGAAATGTTAATCTGTCTTTGAAGTTGTCACAGTCCTTATTGCTTCATAGGTTTCTCCGTTCATTCAAAATCGTGACTTTCATGGTGATTTGTGTGGTTTAGGCAATGGGAACAATGACCTTTCAGATATATTTTATCCTGTCCAGAAAGGTAAACAAGATTCTGAAACATGTTGTGATTGGTCATTTCTACTCATTGTCCACCTTTATTTTAGTGATTGAACAAAACTACAAAAATATATAGAAAGAGAAAAACCCCTCAAAATCGAACCTGCCCATTATTTCACCAACCTCTTTATTAAAATTATATATATAAATATATGTATATAGTCTTCATTTATAGACAGCCAATATTTAGTCAATTTTTTTCTAAGAAAGAGCATCTATTCAAGAGCTAACATAGGTTACAGGACAAATTTGAGCTTCAGTTTTTAATATATCACAACTCATTATTGAACTTGTAACATTCTGCAGGGACATTTACCTAGAAAAATATGACTACTTATAGCTCTTTAGGAAATTTTATTCTGCAATTGACCTATAATAGATACAATATATGAATCAAATTATACAATATAAACCCTCATATGGTGTTTTTCATCTTGAATCTTCATCCTTGCATATTTATCATATTGCAAAAAGTCAATATTGAGTGGAACCATGTGACACTGTACAATAGTTTTGAAGGCTTTAACCTAGATTGTCTTTAGGACTCTGATCTTTAGTTTACAATTTTATCGAGTGATATTGCCTTGAAATAAATAAGATGTGTGTACAGATACAAAAGGAATAAATATAACTTATAATTGCATATTATACTTTGATAGTATTATTCCATTCTCACAATCTAGAGATGACTTTAAAGCAGGTACAAATCCCAATGAATATGAAAACACAGTTTCAAAATGGAAATGTTTTCGAGTTTCTGAACTTCCTATGACCTTGGTTTCTATCACCTTACAACAAAGTGTAGATAAAAATAAAGTTAATTCTTGGATTCGGGGAAGCATATTTTGCATATTTTCAACCTAATAGTTATTTCTAGGAGTAGTGAAACCCAAGTTAGTCACTTCATAGGAATATCATTAAACTTTCAGTGTGTGTGTGTGTGTGTGTGTGTGTGTGTGTGTGTGTGTGTGTGTGTTTAACAGACACTTTTAGCAACCTTTGGAGTGTTTTTCAACACTAATAGTCTTTGCACAAAACTTCATAATGAAACATTTTGAGAAATCAATTGAGCCCTTTTGCATGCTGGGATCTGCCCCCAAAGTGGCTGCTACAGAGATCTCTGATTTGCAGGTAGCAGGCAAAATCCTGGGAGGATCCAGTCAGTTCTTCTATGGAGATTTGGAGCTTACACCTTTGCTCTGAAAAACCCCTGCCAGCACCAGCTCTGAGGGATTCATCTGTGAATGTGACCTTGAACTGTGTACTGTCAACGTTTACAAAAGCTTAGCTCACAAGCTAAATTCTGTGTTTGGTACAAGTGTGTGTATCTGAAGCAGTAGACATTCTCACCTTTTTGTTGGTGTTTCTTTAGAATTATGTCACTTTTGCTTCATTTGTACAAAAATCTCTGAAACAAATTTGAAATAGTTTGCTACATTTATACTACCCTTCATGGTTACATAGCCGGGATTTGTTTCCTTATCATAGTCTAGATATTTTTTCTTTTTACTTCTCACTCTATTTGTCTTTGTTTTTATTTGGTCTTTATTATATTCCTTATATTTATGTTGTAAGTCGCCTCCAATCTTATTGAGTAAGAAGTAACAGATAATATGTAAATAAACTAAGTGTAAATCTGTTCGCCAAAATTGAATCTGTTTCAACTTCGATCACATATCTGTAATCCAAGTCATTTAAAAACTCTCTTTCTGAATGATCAATAAGACACTCTTTTTTTTTTCTGAGCTTCTCACTCTCCTGAATCTTCTCCTCCTTTTCTGACAATTGCTTTTATTGACACAATGATTTTTGAGTTCACATGAAGGCCTAATGCTCCTTGTGACGGTTAATGTTGATTGACAACTTGACAGGATCTAGAATCCTTTAGAGACAGGTCTCCAGGGGGGAGTTTCTAGATAGGGTAAATTGAGATGGGCAAACCCACTGTAAATGTGGGCGGCACCATTTTACAAGGTGAAGCCCAGAACCGAATGGAAAGAAAGCACGGTGAACATTGGTATTTATTGCTCTCTGTTTGGGATCAGCTGGTACAATATGACCAGCTGCCTCAAGCTCCTGCTGCCTTACTGTCCATGCCATGTTGGATTGCTCCTCAAACTGTGAGCTAAAATAAACCCATCCTTCCTTAAATCACTTCTCATCGAATGTTTGGTCACAACAGTGAAAAATGTAATGAATGCACAGTCTAACTCAGTCACTAGTCAGCATCCTGTTGCTGTGACAAAATATCAGAGAGACAGTTTAAAGGAAGAAAGAACTAGGTTAGGTCACAGATTCAGAAATTTTTGTCATTGGTCACCCAGCTCTTTCATTTCTAAGCTGTGGTACGGCACAACATGTGGTGGATAGCAGATGGTGGGACACAGTAGGGAAAGGGGATCAAAAAGAGTTTGGGGAGGGAAGGTTCTGGGAAAGAGATACCTTTCAAAGATGACCTCTTACTCACTTATTTCCTTCAATGCGGCCCCATACTTCCTAATAGCCTGTTCAGCCCTTAGCTGGTGAATGAAATCAGTGCCCTCATGAGCTCATCCATTCTTAATAACATTACCACAGCAGCTGGTACCAAGGCGTCAATGCATGAAACTTGAGACATCTTATATCCAAACTCATAGTCACCAGTTTAATGTAAATCAAATATGTAGGCAAAATAGATTAAACAAACCCGAGAAAACATTTGGGGATAATAACACTTCATAGGTTTCCTGAGTGCCTCTTTTAATTTTTTTTTGTTATTGTTTTAAGTAAAACTCTAGAACACATCAGATTCTAAGCCTTGGAGAGTCTACAGGATGGAGCTTAGCCAGATGCATGAAGAAGGAGAAGGTGACAGCAGATGCTGAGATGGAGCATCTTCCACTATGAAATCTTGGTCATAAGAAATGATTCCCAAACCAGATGTCAAAATTCATCCCAGAATTAACACAAGGACAAATGTTCCATTTCACTGTAGCCCCTGCAGCACCATGAAGGAGGGAGGATCATCCTCATCCTCATTGGGGGCATCTGTAAAATGGAAATGCATCCCTTGAGAGACTGATGGGCATGGTTTTGCCGTGAAAGCCAGGAACAGGAAAAGACTTGCTTCTGAGCTTAAGACAAAGAACCAATGAATACACCAGGAAGCCATGTCTTTAGGAGCACCAGCAAGACCCAACAGACCCTCATGGAAAGTTCCTTCAGACAGACTTGGAGGAGGCTGTGGTGCAGCGGCAAGTGTGAATTCAGCATGATGTCCCTCTTGTTGCCAGGTGTTTATGAAGGAACCTAGCATCTGCTTCCCTTCCACCCAAATAAAAACACAGCATTAGTAAACAATCATGTTAAAGCATCAGCAGTGCTGTTTGCATAGCCAACTGCGGGGGACTAAGTGGGAGGACAACACTGGGATTCCAGAACTACCCGTTCTCTCTGTTGATTGGCTCCCAGGGTCAAACTCCTCCCAGCTCGATTTCCTGCTCTAGGCATTGGTAGAAGAGCAAGGAAAAGGAGAGTAAAGATTTCCTTCATCATCTTTCACATGCAAATATTTCTGGGGGAAAAGAATGTCCATGGGCAGCCAGAAAGACGCAAGAGAGACAGTGTCTTACTTTTCACATAAAATTACTTTATGTAGGAACACAGGCAGTGATAGCCAATGGTAACCAAGTCCCCATCAATTATATAAGAAGTCACTTCCTTTCCTTCTCTCTCTCTCTCTCTCTCTCTCTCTCTCTCTCTCTCTCTCTCTCTCTCTCTCTCTCTCGGAACAGAAGACAGAGGAAGGCCTTAAGAGTTGACAAGCATTTCTTTCTCAGAGAAGCCTTCCTCTGTGTATGAGAAGGCTGGACACCGGGACTGTACGCAAAGGCAAGCCCTTTGATACAAACTGTTGAGAGGTATGTCTGTGGAACCATAGTTAGAAGTCGTTTACAAAGTCACTGGGGCATGACTGGCCAGACTATGAACCTGAAGGACCCCAGGTTTGCCGGCTCTGGCCAAGTGGTCACAGTGGTTGAAGCTGGACCTGAACGGCATTTCTCTTTTCACATGTGACATTTTCCAATTCTGTGGAAATTGTGGTAGATTTGTGGTAGAAGTCTCTGAGTTGTCACTATATCTGTCTCAGGGGAAGTGGCTCTTCAAGGTCACCCCATGAGATTGTTAGGGGAGAAACCTGCTGAGGCCAGGGTGTGAGTGTGGAGTCAAGGAAGCTCAAAACAATAGAGGAGGTGCAGGCATTGAGTGAAGTACAGGTGTCATAGAATGGATCTGGACGTTTGTGAGGAAAACCCACCCAATCTGTGTCAGAGACTTCGCTTTTTTTTTTTAACCATTCTTATAGTTCTAGGCACAAAGCTCTACCAAGGGCTTTGCAAGCTGGAGTTGGTTCAGATCCAATAAACTGACACTGTGATGCTGGGGGTTCGGAAGGAAGCAGTTTAAGGATGCAAAGGTTTATTGTGGCATACAGTTTCAGTGTACAGTCAGTCCACCATGCAGGGAAGTCACAGTGGTGGGTGCCTGAGGTACCTCTTCCATTGTGTTCACAGTTCTGTGAGAGGGCCATGCAAATATCATGACCGACTAGTAACTCATAGCCTGCCCTACTAACTCAGTTAAAAACTGGGCCTCAGTCCCTGCTCTTGAAACTGGATAGTTTCTGAGGAAGCCACAGATAAAGGACAATTAATCCCTGGTGCCCCTGACAACAGGGACAAGAGAGATAGGACTTAGCAAGCCTGGGTCACTGAGCCAGCCTCCATAGTCAGCAAACTCAAGGTAATAACCAAATAAGGACAAAGCCTGGGACTTTTCCAGGCCTGCCCCCAAAATGGAAAACTGTAGCCCTGACCAGCCCCTAACTAGCTTTGGCCAATTAGAATATACTAATATGATTGCCACTTGCTTGAGCCAATCATATCTAAAATGAGCTAACTGCCCTAGGAACTCCCCTTCAGCTGTGCTTAAAAGGAGCTCATATGTGTCTCTCTCAGTGTCATCACCATCTTGCCTTTGCATGGGATGGACGGCCCCAGTATACTGGAATAATAAACATTCTTGCTGGTTGCATGCGTAGATGGTGGTCTTTTGTGGGACTTCTCTAGGACCCTAACACAGGAAGAAGAGACAGGTGAACGTCCGTACCCATCTGGATTCCTCCTTTTTGTGCAGCCTGGGACCCCAGCCCAGGGAATATTACCACCCACTTTAAGGGCGAGTCTTCCCACCTCAATTAACCTCATCAAGGTCACTTCTTGCAGGTGTAGCTGGAGGCTTGTCAAGTGGACAGTCAACATTGACATCTCATCAGTCAGTCTCCATTTTTGAACAAAGGGACAAAGCAGGGGACAGGGATAATGTGAAGGGCGAGCACCAAGATTATCAGAGAAAGCAGACATCATCACTCAGTGTTCTTTTCAGAGCAGTTACTTTATCTAGAGACAATAGGAAGTCAGAAAAGGTCTTGAGGCAAGATCTCTGGAAGACCGGCTTGGCCTCCCCATTGTCTGTGTGAGATCAGCTCTGACATAAGGCTGAGAACGCAACAGCGACCCACGAGAAATGTCTTAGGTACCTTAATGACAAAACATACATTCCACAATACTTATCTCTCTAAAAAGGATTTCCAAGTTCTGTGTAGACCTGTGAGACAATGCCAAATATTAAAGTTAAAAGAACAGGACTAAGATTGTAACTCCTTGGTAAAGGGCTTGACCAGCATGTGCGAGGTACTGAGTTCAGGCTCCATCACTGCTCAGTGAGAAGAACTGATCAGCTAACTGCTGTGTGGTGGATCGGAACCCCAAATGTAAACCTGGCTGTCTCAGAATGGCTCAGATATTTATCTGGTGGTCGCGTGGGCTGGATTTGCTTTCTGTATGTCAGGGTTTGGCTTTTGATTTCGTTTGTTTTGCTTCACTCTGACACTAGAGTTCGGAGTTCCCAGAGCCCATTTCTCCCCGACCAATCTCTCCACCTGGAACCCATCTTGCTAGGGTCTGTCTGATTGCCAGTGTGGGGCCCCAGAGGCCTCCTCTAAACCATACAGAATCTGTTTTCTCTCCAGGAGAGCGGAGTGTTAACACTGTCCTGAGAGCTTTAGCCTTGCAGGAAGATTGATAGAGTTCACGGTGCAGCTGATAAGCTTGCCTGGAAGGAGAGAGGGCTGAGCTGTGGTAGCAGGGCCCAGAGCCAGGGGAACCAAGGAGATTGCTCAGATAATGTCTGCTTTTCCCTCCTGCCTCTTCAATTTTTTTTTACTTTAAATACAATTCCATGTCTGTATAGAAATGTGCAGACAGATGAAGGTGCAATATAACTGGAAATGCAGTAAGATGGGTAAAATTGGATTTCCCAGGGAGAGCACCCATGGAGGTGTCCGGGTTTTGAGGACAGGGCACACTGGGGAGGAAGCGCAGGTGCAGACAGACAATCTGAGACCCTCAGGGGTCTGCTGGAGTAGTGATGATTGTTAAAATTCCTTTCCGAGGAGGCTGAGCCTGTTGACAATGTAATTCATTTTCCTAAGAGAGGGGGTAGCAAGTTATTTTGCAAAGTGCAAGGCAGAGCACAGTGAGCATCCACCAAGACCCACTCACTTCCATTATTTCTCCGTGTATTTAAGTAAGTTAGAAAGTAGACATTTGTAGGCACATACCAAAGCAGTGTGCTGTCAGGAGCATCTGTGTTGAATTCCATCTCCAGTGCCTTTTAAACCTGGAAATCTTGCTTCTAAAGCGGATAGATTTTTGAGCAGATCTGTGTTTAAATTCTGTATAAAATCTCTCTTACATTTCCATTTATATGTGGCCTGAAGTCACCGGGACACTTGAGGTGATATGCTTTCATTTATAAATGCATTAGTATCCCAAACTATCAAATGCAATTCAGTTAATTACTCATTACTGCAGGAATATCATGGACTATTGATGATGTCAGGTGTTATCTCTTCCTAATACTGCCACCACTGCTAATATTGATCATCATGAGAATGACCGTGATCAAACCGGGAGCATTTAGAAGAAGCACACGACAATTGTTACTAATCCAAGGCATTCATCTATCAGAAAGTGTTTTCAGCCAGTTCCTACTTGGGTAGGAAAAAGATGAATCAGAAGACAGAACCTGATAGACCTTACAGAAGAGATGCATCATAAACTAACTTGCAGCTGAATGAAGTATCAGCCTCCCACATGGTCCCAGAACCTGAATGGTTTCCGGGAAATGAATGTTTGCTTTCCTGTTCCCTATTTCATATGCTGAGCTCATCCCTCCCTGCATTGGTACTTGGGAGTTTATATCATGAAGACATGGTTCTGATGGTAGGATCCATGCCCTTAAAAAAAAAGAACTATCATTGGAAGACGTTTGTCACACAGAATGACAGGTTGAAGACATCTGAAAAGTAAGAAGAGGATCTTTCCCAAACACTATCTACTGACAACTTGGTTTTCAATTTCTGCCCTCCAGAAGTGTGAGAAATTAATGTTAATGTTTAAGTCACCCACTCTGTGGCTGTAGTAGGCTGGGCTGACTACAGTGATTATTATGATCTACACACTGTCCTGTACAGTGTATAGATATCTTGACTGGTTGGAGGGTTTTCAGCACTGATTCTACAGCAGAAGGCTTCTCCCCAATCCATTGTTCCCCACACTTTGAGGTACAAAGCTTGCTTCTGAGTATAGGCGGTCTAGGCAAGTGGCTTTGGTTGGTCTACCTTTCCTTTGTGTAGGCATGGATACACGAAGGACTGAAGAGATAAACATTGCCCCAGCCCATGCTCGGGCACTAGACTGCTCCCAGCTGAGGATAACCCACAGACCAGGGGAGTGGGGCTGCTGAGAATGAACTCACTCCAAGGAAGGGGCCACAGGGACTAACGGACAAGGCTCCACTCCCTCAGTTAAATCAGAAGAAAAAAAGTACTGAAAACAAACACCGTGGTGTTGCTTAAGCTGGAACTCACCCAGACCCAATGGAGCAGGTGTGTCCTGTGAAGGAAGCCATGCAGTTATTTTGACATAAATAGGGTCATATGTTGGCATTTGAGCAGTGACCTGAAACACAGAAGGTATTTGTTGTTGTTGTTATTGTTCACTGCATAGGGAGGGTGTAGGGAGATGGACCCATGTTTTTGTCATCTCAAGGTCACCTTCATTTGCAGACCGCTTCACTGCCTGGAGGATCACATGCATGCCTGGCACCAAACCTCAGTGTCGGTTTTATTTTGCACGGAGCATCTGGGCCCCTTCCGCGCTTAGAGGAGATAGAGCAGGATCCATTCATGGTTCTAACAGCCTCTCCGAAATAGTGATAATGAAGAAACACTTCAAAGAACTGGAATTCCAGCCAGCAAGCAGCTTAGGGCATAGATATCTGTATTACCTGGTTAGTGACGGCCATTTGAAGAACTTTGCAGCACAGTGTGACCAATAATTGCCCCAGAGTGCCCAGGTCTGTTTTAGTTTCCTGAGGCACATAATTATCACCTTTGAAGTGAGAATAGAACAAAACCGTATACATAGACTGTTGCTATTATGATTCGAATGTGAAATGAGGCTCATATGTTGGGTGACTCATCCCTGGTTTGGTTACCAGTAGTTAGGGGTAGTTGGGGAACTTTTAGGACTGTGGCCTTGCTAGTAGAACAGGTTGCTGGGGGTGGGCCTGTAAGGTGATACCTGCTTTAGTTCCAGCTAAGCACTCGGTTCCTGGTTCTACAAGACGTGAACAAGTCATGCTTTAAGCTCCCAATGTTACTGAATGAGCTGTTTCAGTAGATGCCTTTTGTGCCCTCTCAAATGTTATCACTGTGTTAGAGTGACAACACAATGATCAAAGTTAACTGGACCAGAGCTGAGCAACACAACACTCCAGTCATCGGCAGTCTTGGCCCACTCCTTATGACTTACAACTTACATCTACCCAGATTCCTAGTGAGGCTAGTCCATTGAGCGATCCCGGTACAAGGAGCTGGACATTTTTGTGAGCCAACTTTGAGAAGGATGGAGTCTAAGGAGCAAAGAATTGAGCACATTATGTAAGACCTCCGGCACCTGGCACTGGCTCCCTTCCCTCCACTTCATGTGCATTCTCCATCTAGACAGGATATGGTGAAGTGGATTCTGTCCAAAGAGAGACAGCGGAGCCTTCAGGAGAAACAGGTCCCTATTCAGGGAAATGAAAGCTTTCGGAACTTCTCTGCATTGACCATTAAGTAGCTCTCCAAGTGGTGGGCTGATTCTTGCCCTATGGAAACTCTCATTGTGAAGGGTTAATGCAGGACTTTAAAAAAAATGTTCCTCCCATTTCCAAATGGAATAGTTTGTCTTGTAGGAGGGACTTTGTTTTCTTTTCATACTGGACCTAAATTTGGCATCCTAAGGAGATTTTCTTGCATGGCATTCCATCAGAGCTCAGCCAAGTCTCCCAGTTCAGGAACAGCAGCTGAGAAAAGTTGAATGAATGGCCCATTTTCCCTCTTCATTCCTTTCCTTAATTCCATATGTTGCTCAGTTTCCCACTTATAAATTTAATTAGATAAATATTTTTAAATATGGAGGACGGCGAATGTGAGAACTTGGCAGATGTGAAATAAACTTCTGTGGCTATGGCACTCTCTCAGGCGCCATTGTGCGTTTAGAGAAACAGGTACTGGAGAGCCTTTGAAGGAAGATGGATCAGGGTTTACTGGAAGAGAAGAAAGATCTTTGTGCCTAAACATGGGGGTAGAGAAGCCATAGGAATGTGGAGAGCCCTGGGAGATAACACTCTTGCAATAAGCGGGTAATTGTGTTTATGGGAATGGAGATATTTATATGACTGGTTTCTTGGATTAACTTCAGGGAAATGAGAAAACGTTCACTTGTGTTTACTTGGAATGTCACTAGAGGTGTGCTTTGTCTTCTCTGTCAGTACCAGATCCCCAGGAATGAGACTGCAGATGACTTAGACAAGGTTGCAGGGAAATGCCTCAAAGCAATCCAAGAGGGAAACAGGGCTTGTGCCCAAACCTGATGCGCCAGAAGGCTCTAACTCAGTGTTTGTTGACTGTGTGGCTTTCCGTCAATAAGTGAAACTCTAACCATCTAGTGGGCTCTTCGAGTGAGACTTGCTTTCCATGGAGGTGTGGGTGGGCTGGGCTGGCAAGATTGAAACTACTCTCTGTGAACTTTAGCATGGGGCAAAAACAAGTACCTATCCTATAGACAGTGTTTTCATTTTTACAGGTCATTCTATACTTGCTAATGATAAAGGACACCAAGAATCCAATGGTATCAAGTTAGCACTGGAGCTCTCAGAGTGAAGCTCACAGCACTTTGAACATAGACCTCCAAAAAGACCAATTGATGAGCCTGGTTATAAATACAGAGCTGTACGTTCATGTACGTGTGTATGTATATGTGTGTTTATATTCTAGCTCTGTCTTTTTAATAGGTCTAACATTAATGAATCACGGCAATAAGCATCCAGTCTTGGCTCCTAAACACATTCTCTACAAAGAAGAATTTAAATTATTTGAAGAGATGGTGGATTCCATAGCCAGAGGAGGAGAAGTAAGAGTCAAACCTGCAGTTTCTTTTCATTTTAGAAAGTAATCTAAGATGCTTTCCAGGGGGAAAAGCATAGAGGTTTCAGCTTGTGGGAACTTCCCTTGGCCAACTCTGAGATGGATTGGATAAGAGAGTAAATTATTGTTTTTAAACATTATAGCCTCTTGACTGAAAGCTGAGGCCACGGACAACTAAATGGGAATGAGGGAAAGCCTGTCTTTATGTTCAAAAGCCAACTAATAAGTGAAGGAGGGGTGATAAAATTAGAAAATTGCCATTTGGCAGAATGGAGAGCATGTGTCTAGACAGTGAGGTTTTCCAAACTGGTTTATAGGATGTCAGTGAAGCCGCTGACTGACCTTTGAGAAGCAAAGTATTTGAATTTTTGCAGCACTAATTATAAATCTAGGCAGTGACATGTCTCACTAATGGGGCTGTGTCAAAGCCTGCCATTTAGGATGATGTGTTGGGTGTGGATGTAGGGTCCCTCCCCTGCCATGAACACTGGTGATTTCACCCCACGTTCATACTGATCTTTGACATCGAAGGCAAGTTAAAGAGCCCCTTTATAACTCGGTCAGGCCCTTTGGCTGGAAGAGACACTGATGCTCTCCGACGTAGCAGGCCCACACTGTCTCACCCATAGACCTCTGAGTTGTGTCCTGTTTATAGACTGAATAGGAGAAGAAATGGGTAAAGCGGTTGGCAAGAGGGCGCAGTCAAAAAAGTGTCTGTTGTGCAAGCATGCAGTCTGGAGTTCAGTACCCCAGAACTCGCATCAAAGCTGACCATGGTAGCACACCCTTGTGACTCCAGATCCGTGGGGCTCCCTGGGCAGCCAGCCTTGCCAAATAGATGAGATCCAGGTCCCAGTGAAATGAGATTGCTAACGCCTGAAGAATGACACCTGAGGTTGTCTCTGTCCTCCCCATGTGCATGCGCAAATGTGCATCCATGTTTGCCTGCACTCCTGTACACACACACACACACACACACACACACACACACACACACACACACACTGGATAAAGTAGTCAGGGGTAAATCTTAAATTAGTCCTCAAGGAGACAGAAAAAGAAATACCTGTTTCCATGTTACAATCTTATTTCCCTGCACGATGAAAAGGCAGGAATTGACTCATAATCTGGAGACATTCATAAGATCATTCAGCTCTGTGAAGTCTGTCTTCTCTCCTGTCTAGGAACAGAGAGCATGCTCTATGAAACAGAACCCTGGTAAATGCTTACTGAATTTGAACATTGTGCTGCTTTGTGATATCTATGCTTGAGGTTCAGAATGACTCTAGCTGTGTTTGATGGGACCCAGGGCAGCTGGAGAAATGGTGACAGAGCACACACACACACACACACACACACACACACACACACACACACACACACACGGTACATAAGCAGGTCGGCCAATGACATCCACAGACACCTAACGAGAAGCAGCTGCAGAGCCCTTTAGTGAAAGGTTGGGTATCTGGAGCTATCAGGATCGGGTGGGGAGGAGGTCACCCCCCTACCCCGGAGGCCTTCATAAGGATTTGTGAGATCGCAAGAATGAGATTGGGAAGTGGAGAGACAGAAGGCCTTGTCCTGTCCGAGCATCGAGTCCCTGCTGACTCTGAGAGTCTGCTTACTCTTGCAAGGTCACACACTTTTATTTATGTTACAGTCAGGCAGAAAGAAAGCTGGAGCACTCCAGGGGTATTAACCAGGAAGAAATACAAATCAGATTTGACCAGAGGAAAGAGAAGCCTCAGACAGCTGCATGGGAATAGGAAGGATATTACATGCTACTTTAGCTGGTCTCTTTCCTGCTGGGGAAAGTCAATGCTGTAAATGATGAAATTTATAGTGCATGAAGGCTTGAGAGCCAGACTCGCAGTATTCGAGTCTGAGTTCCGGTCCTGAATAGAATGCTTATTGTCTCCCTAGATCCCCCACTTCCAAAGGAATCAGTCTGCTGCTGAGTGGCATCACACAGTCTCCTCACAGAGCAGGAGGTAGTGGAAAAGGCAGGGCTTTGTTTTGAGAGTAAGAAATTGACATTGGTTATAGGTAAAATGCTCTCTTCTCAGGAACAGTGTATCATGGCATCATACATTTCTAGGACAGGAAGGGTCTTAGAAAACATGAAATGCAAGCCTTTTGTCCATAGGGGAAAATGGGAATGGAAGGAAGCAGGTATGGCTGATCTTTCAGGGAGACTATGGAGGAAGGACACCGTGTACAAGGACCGAAAGTCCCAATCCCAACCCTGAAAAGGTCATGTGACAGATACCACCTTGCCATAGACACACTTGGATCATCCATTTTTCATGCCAATGTCAATTGTCATCTGAAAAATACCCAGCTCGACCACTCACCTGAGTCACTTGAGAGATCGGAGCCAAATCCACTTCCTGTTCAGGTGTCGTGGGAAGGAGTGCCTATTGAGTGCCTTGCTCAGTGCTGCCAAGACTCTGTGAGCTTGAGAGAAGCAATTCTAGTGAAGTGTTTTTTGTTTGTTTGTTTTGTTTCTTTAACCAATGGTGGCTTTGTTGGCACAGGCATGAAACCCCCAAAGCATGTGAGTGTGAGTCATGATTATGTTTGATGTGATGTAAATAGGGAGTTGGGGGGATTGGCTCTGCTTCAGAAGCACTTCCCTATTGACTACCTCAAAGGAGAAAATAAAGTAATAGGAGCCAAGAACTCAGTATTGTTTTCTTATTAAAATATCCACCATTCATTTAAAATGCATTGATGTTGTCTCACCATTTCTGTTTCTAGAATAAAACAAAGCCAGCGTTTTGATAGCTTTTTAAAGGTGTGTGTGTGTGTGTGTGTGTGTGTGTGTGTGCGTGCACATGCGCGTGCATTTGAAAGGGACAGAGGTCATCGTTGAACGTATTCCTATATTGCTTTCCACCTTGTTTTTGAAGCAAAATCTCTTACTAAACCTGCAGCTCACCCACAGATCAAGATCAGCTGGTCAATGGGAGCTAGAGACACTTCTGTCTTTGTCTACCCAGTGCTAGGATTGCAAGTGTGTGCCACCGCACCCAGCCTTTTACACACTTGTTAGGGATCTCAGCATAGGTCTTCAGGCTTGTGTGGCAATCGCTTTAGCAACTGAGTCTTTTCCTCAGCTTTATTCTGGTGACACAAGAGGCCAATACAGGGACCATTATAGGCCTCAGCAGGTAAAGGCACCTGTACCTGCTGCCAAGTCTGACAACTCAAGTTTGATCTCCAAGATCCACAGCATGGAGAGAACTGACTCCTGCAAGTTGTGCTCTGTCCTCTACATATGCACCAGGACACCTGTGTATCCCTATATAAAGATGTTCTTAAAATGTTTACAATGAACTGTGCATATATTTCCCCCTCTTGATGTCCTGTGTCCTCTGCCATCAGTCTTGCGAATGAATGCAGGATAATCTGTTGGAGAATTAGAGATACAAGTCCTGTGTTCCCTGTTGCCCCGACTGGCAGCTCAGTGATAGACAGACAGTGAAGTGGGACCATCATAGACCTTCTAACCATCTGCTGATCCACCAGCCAATTAAAGATGCTTGTGGAAACTCGGTAAAGATCAGCTGAGCGGGCCTATATCTGAACTGCTCAGTCAAGGTTTACATGAGTGGTTGCTGTTTATGCCTTCCGTTTTTGAGGTGGTTTGTGATTAGCCCAAACTGATGGATGTAGATTCCATTATATGCTCTGTGTGTTCATACCCCAAATAAGTGAGCAGTGATATACAATATAACATCAAGAGACCTCCCTCCATCAGCCAAATTCTGTTTTCGTCAGAGGAGGTGGGTTTGTAGAGAGTTAACCATTGCACTCTCCCCCACCCCCATTTTCTGATGAGGACTGCAATTTGTGACCCCAGAATGGAGACTGCTGGTTGGGTGTGGTTGATAGCATGCCCTAAGCAACTGAGCCAATCAGCCTGTCTCTAGCTTCTTGGAAACTTTTACCACCCACTATGTCCCAGACCAGAACACCCCACCCTCCAGTCCTTCCTCCGAAACAAAGATGCGTGTGAGCACGTAGTGGAAATGCCAGGCCATGAAACTTGGCAGGAGCTGGCTGCCCAGCACTCTGTGTCAGGGTTCCATGAGGCAGAAGTGCTACGATGGAGTCCCAGATGCCAGGAAGATCCTGCATGTGGGTACGTCACTTTCTGGTGGGTGGTTCTAGGGAAACTCCAGGCCTCCAGAAACTCACTTTTACCATCCAAGCTTCTTGCTCCTTCATGGCTGTAACCTGTTTTCTTTATCTCAGTCCCACATCACATCCTTCGCCACTTTCACTGGTATTTAACATTCAGTGAAAGCGATCTTTGATTTGAAGACATCAGCCAAATTTTCCAATCTTCTTTCCATAAGCATATGAGAGTAAAAGGGGTCAGAGTTATGTCCTTGAGGAGGTCTGATTTCTGAGATTTTTTCCTTCACTGTTGTGTATCCCACCTGCATCTGCTTGTGTCTCTGATGGGCTTCTAAAGAAAATGACACTCACCAGAGGGGCGTTTGGCCGCTCTCCCAGGGTCATCCCTCCTGCTCTACCCTACTGTTGACTCCTTATGTTTTTCCAGCTTTGGATTCTGGCCACCGGCTGCCAATAACCCTCTTTGTTTTATTGGTTTCAACTTTCTACTCTAGCTTTGCTAGTTTCATTTCTGTTGTGATAAAATATCCTAACAAAAGACAACTATGGTGATATTTTATTTGTATTAAAATGTTATTTGTAGGTTAATAAATAAAGTTGCCTGGGGGTCAGAGCTATTAGCAAGCCATAGGAAAGCAGGGCAGTGGTGGCGTACTCTTGTAATCTCAGCACTTGGTAGGCAGAGCTGGGTAAGTCTCTGTGTGTTTAGGGATACAGCCATTATTGGATACACATGCCTTTAATCAATACCAATCATGGAAAACCTGGAGGCCTATACAGACAGGCCGTGAGGAGGCAGCCATGTGGTTGGGTTTACAATCAATGAGAAGGCAGAACAGGAACTCTATATAAAGACTTTAACACAGGGGTAGCTCTGGTTCGGAGAGGTAGGACCACCACAGGAGGAAGGGTAAGGTTTTAGCTCTTAGCTCTGACCTCTTGGCTTTCTTCTTTGCATTGGTTCTGTGTTTCTTATTTAATAAGAAGGTTGGTTACATCTACAGACAACTTAGAGGAAAGAGGACTTATTTTAGTTCAGAGCTAATACTTACAGTCCATGATAACAGGGAAGATAAGATGAAAGGAATTTGAAACAGCAAGTCATGTCACATCCACAACTGGAAGCAAGGAGAAATGAATACCCATGCATGCTTGCTTTCTTGTAGTAAGGTCTAGTTCCCTATTCAGGAATCCTGCCTAGGGGATGGTGCCACCTGCAGTGGGCTCTTCCTCCATTAATTAACTTAATTAAGACAATTCTCACAGGCAAGCCCCCAGGCTAACCCAATATAGACAATCCCTCATCAAAACTCTCTCTCTCTAGGTGATTCTAGACTGCACAAAGCTGACAAAGTTATCTGTAATATTGCATTTAATATATTCTTCCTTCTGATTTAGCATTTCACCCTTAGCCAGTTGAGAGCCTCTATTCCATAATCCCTAACCTATTGGGAATGCTTTGATATTTTACCATCTTAACTTCAAGTCAGGGTTCAGAAAACTTTTTCAATAAAGGGCTGTATGAGAGATACTTTAGTCTTTATGTATAGTGACCATCACATACATGTTGCTTGCGATCTTTTAGCATTTAAAGACTTGAACACCATTCTTTGTTTGGAACTGTGAACAGACAGAGGGATGGTGACTTTGGTCTGTTCATGACACTTTGCCAATCCTTTCCTTTAAACAAAGGTTGAGCCTATTAAAACACATGCCTCTCTGCAAATGGGAAGTGTAAAAGTAGCACCTTGGTGTGACATAGTAGTACATTCGCTTGCTTCCTAGCTTCCACTGGGTATGCTAAGTTTTGAATAAAGGAGGGAAGAGATTTTTTCAGGCCAAGTAATTGTACAGCAGACAGGCAGAATGAGCATCCCAGGAGTCTTGGGCAAGCAAAAGAGAAAATGACCCTGAGTCAAAGTACCCTGTGAGGCTGTATCAATGGTTATGGCCAGGATGATAGTCAAAGCAGTTAACAACTAACCAAGTCTAGGTGGTGCTCACATCTAAAGGTCACTGGAGCCTGGATGCCCTGTTCCAGCAGCCACTCAGACTTTCGTTGCTGACTATGGGGAGCTCCTGACTTCAGTTAGGGGTTAGATTGTGAAGGGGGTGGAGAGTTTTGCTGTAAGACCCATGATTTCCTGTCTTGCTTTGACTTCTTTGAGCATCAATGGGCCCCTTCAAGCTTCGCAGTATCCTGCTAGATTCACTCCACAGCTGGTGGTAAAAGCTCCCTCTACACAGTTAGTTTCTTAACTGGGAATCCCCTAGGTTTCAACCGATGGACACTAGTTCCTGCCAGCCCACCACACATTCAAACAGACCATTAACTTCTTTCTGTGGGAGCGAGGGCACACCGTCTTCTTTCTGTGAAGTCTGCCTCACACAGCTCCCACTCACTCACTCTATTCCCAAGTGCAACCCTCACGTGGTCCCAAAAGGCGTGGGTCCTCTTCCCATGGTCAGGCAATATAGGTGACTAATAAATTGCTCTTGGTCTCAATTATCCAGGGTTGGGTGCTGTATCATCTCATACTGTTTGGGGTGGAGGATCTCTCTCTCTCTCTCTCTCTCTCTCTCTCTCTCTCTCTCTCTCTCTCTCTCTCTCTCACACACACACACACACACACACACACACACACATAAATGAGGTGAATGAGAAAAGTTCCTAATTGGTTGACACAGGATCCTTGGGACAGTGACTATACCAACTATTAAAAACAGACTAGCATTTTAACAACAACGTTATTTGCACTTAACATCTGGTGTAGTTGTGATGTGATTTTGAGGTCCCTGGCTGCTCCACTCTTCTAGATGACTTTTACAGTTGATGTCGGTCCTCGTTTGAGGAGTTGGACCCTTCTAGGGATTTAGCTGCAGCCTGGACAAAACCAGCTGGTGAAAGTCCTACTTTGTGTCCTGTTGCTGTGATGAAACACCATGACCAAAAGCAACGTGGGGAGGAAAGGGTCTATTTCATCTTATGGCTTAGAGTCCAACATGAAGGGAAGCCAGGGCAGGAACTCAAGGCAGGAATCTGGAGGCAGGAACCGAAGCAGAAACCATGGGTAGACTCTACTTACTGCCCTCTCCCAAGGCTCAAATTCAGCTACCTTTCTTATACGTTCTAGGACCACCTGCCCAGGTGTGGTACCACACACAGAGGGCTGGGCCCTCTCGCATCAATCAGTAGTCAAAAAACTGTACCACAGTCTTGCTTACGGCCCAATCTGATGGAGGCTTCTTCTCAATTAAGGTTCCATCTTCCCAAATGACTCCAGTTCGTAACAAGTTGACATGAAATAAACTGGTACAGGAGCTTACTACATTTTTTGTAAAAAAGTGCACCTATTTAAATATATCTTCAAGCAAAAGACCATCAGGTTCTCAGGCCACTCTGACTAGAGCTGGTTTGTTACTGGAGAAATAATAATAATAAAAAAAAAATCTCCAGACAAAAAGAGGAACTCATGAGTTTTCTGGTGCAGTCCCTTCGTTATACAAATAAAGACAGCACAGAGGCTCTGGGAGGGAAAGGGACCACATAGGAGATGATAAAGAAAGAAGCAGGAAGGAGAAAATAGAAAAGCAGAAGGCAGGCATGACGAAACAAGAGGAGAGGTCGTGGTATGCGGCTTGTGGTTACCCAGGAGCAGGGAGGTAAGATTCAAGTATCTCAGAGAGCAACCCTGTCCACTTGACTGCTTCTGTCTTTCAGTGAAAAAGAAATGAAAATTCCCAAGAGCGGACACTGCTATTGGTTTTGTAATTAGTAAAATGTTCAGATGTCCTTTAAATAATTAGCATTGCTCTGCTGCCCTACTGTGTGTGGCAGGCAGATGCAACTTTGACATTTATTAACACGACAACGCCTTCCATGACTGTCCCTAGTTCCACAGCAGCGACGTCTCCCATTGGGTTAATGCTCTCTTTCAAGGCGGGAAAGCTTCACCCCAGTTAGACTCGGAGATTAGCTGGAGCTCTGTTTAAGTGAAATTTCCAGGTTTTCACTGAAGGCAGGTGCCGGACTCTAAGCAGAGGCAGACACCACGGCGAGTGCCCAGACTGAAAAGTGAAGGGCATGGACTTTGGCACAGGCGTTGGCTCTCACCAGCTGTGTGACCTTGGACATCTCATGCCTCCCACTGTAAAATGAGGACTTTGCAACAGATGACGTCTACGGTGATGTGCAGCCCCAACATCCTGCGGTTACGATGGAGGGATGGGACCTGACCTGGTCCTGACTTCCTTCCCAGGCAGTCACTGAACAGAAAGTGAGCTCACAGGGAGGAGCCACAGGAAGGCTGTGGGTGGAGAGCTCCTGTAACACCCACCAGAATTCAAGCAGTGTCCTACCCTGCTAGAAGTCAGAGAGAGTGACAGCTGATGGTGGTGGTGGTGCTGGGGTCTCTTCAGCACTTACCTCCTAGGCCTCCCAAACATTAGACCATTTCTCATCTTTAACACTTACATAAAACTAAACCATTTAATGATGCGGTATATGACTGTACCTAGTGACTTTCATATTCATATGCAAAGAGAAATAAGAAGTAAATTCACAGATAGGCAAAGCTTATCTAGAAGCTGTCAGTCATTTTTATAGTTGGGAAAATGACATCTTATCTCTAGTAGTACATGCAAAACCAGGAACCATAGTCCTTTTTCTCCTATTTTTTAAACTAGTTTTAAAAACTAGCATACAAAATAGATTTCATTATGGCATTTTCATATACACCTTCTTCTAACGGATCCTCTCCCATTCCCCTGCCCTCTCCTTCTGGTCCCCTATCTCCCCCTAATAGCCCTGTTTTTACCTTCATATCACAGGTAATCCCTCTTTGGTCTCTTCCCACTTAAGACCCCTTTTCCCCTAAGCCCCCCCATATGTAGTCCCTTTTAAATTGTATGATCTATACAGGCATACTTACAAATACACACAAGTGCATGCACAGATATGAACAACTCATAAATATATACACAGACCAAAAATTGCATTATACATACACATGGATGAAAATACATACACACATATGAAAAATTAAAAGCTAGGGTCCACATATGAGAAAACTTGCAGTCCTTGTCTTTCTGAGTCTGGGCTTAATGTAATTTTCAATTCACCCATTTTCCTATAAATAATTCTTTTCCTTTTACAGTGGAATGACATTCCATTGTGTGTGTGGACCACTTTTTTATTATCCATTCATTTGCTGATGAACTTCCAGACTGGTTGAATTTTCTCATATTGTGATTGGAATGCCAGTTAACATGGCTGTGCAAGCATCCTCTGTGGCATGATTAGTCCTCTGGGGATACGCCGAGGAGTAGTATATGCAAGTTATATGCTAATTCTATTTTAAATTTTTCTAGAAATTTCCACACTGATTTCCATAATGACTGTACCTGTTTACATCCCATTGTCAGTGAACAGATGTTACTTTGCCCATCTTTTCACCCGCATGTGCTGTCACTTGCTTTCCCAATGATAGTCATTCCAACTGGGATGAGATGGGCTCTCAAGGAACTCTCAATTTGCATTTTTCTAATGGCTAAGGACATCAAATGTTTAAAAAAAGTAGTTTTGTCTTTCTTCCTTTCTTTTTCAGGAGCTATCTATTTAGTTCATTAGCCCATTGACTGATTAGAATATTTGAGTTTTTAAACTGATTTTTTAAAAGTCCTCTGTATATTCTAGATGCTAGTTTCTGTCTGAAGTACAGTTAACAAGATTTCCTCCCATGCTGCGGCTGCCTCTTCGCTCTGGTCAATGTTTCCTTTGCTATGAAGAAGACTTTGAACTTCATGGAATTTCATTGACTAATTCTTAGGGTTATTGACTATATTATTGAAGTCCATTTCAGAAAGTTCTTACCTGCACCAGTATCTTCAAGTGTTTTCCCTGTATTTTCAGCATTTTAGATCCTATATTAAAGCATTTGATCCATTTTGAGTTGCTTTCATTGTGAGCAGGATGAGAGATGTTGATACTAATTTCATCCTTCAACATGTGGCTATCTTTTCTAAGCACCAGTGTTTAAAGGGGCTATCTTTCCCCTAATGTATATTTTTGACACAAAATTAGGTGGCTGGAGCTGGGTGGGTTCACACCTAGGATTTCTCTGTCATCATTAATTTGGCCTGTATTTTTGTTTGTTTATTTTTCACTCTGGTTCTGTTGTAGAGTTGAGTTTGTCATATAGTATTGTGAAGCCTCTGGTATTATTCATTTTTCTTAGGATTTCTTTGGCTATTCAGGTCTTTTGTGTTTCCAAATGAATTTTAGGGTTGTTTTTTTTTCCTAGTTCTGTGAAGAATATCACTGGAATTTTGACTGGGATTGTTTCGAATTTTAGAGTGCTTTTGGTGACATAGTTATTTGCACAGTTTAATCCTGCCGCTCTAGGAGCATGGATGGGAGTTCTTTATTTTCTTCTAGTGTGATTCTTAGCTTCTTTCATCACTGTCTTAAATTTTTCCCGGTAGAGGTCTTTCATCTCTTTCGTTAAAAGACCTTGAACTCTAATCTGAAATGAGAAAAAATTTTCTGAGAAATCATATTTGAAAGACAAGATGAGATTAATTTTATGCCTGGTCAATACTCTTCAAACTGCCCAGATCAAGAAACACTGGAAGGTGAGAAATTCTAGACAATAGAAACATAAGGTGACACAATAATGAAATTTAATGTGTTAGTCTAGATAGTATCCAACAACACAACAACAAAAAACCACTAAGCAATTCTGAATGAGTTTCATGCATGATAACATATCAATATTATTTCATTAATTGTTACACACCTTAATAAGGTGTTAGTAAAGGAGGCTGAGGGGAGGAGATCATGGAAACTCTTTATATTATCATTGCAACTTTTCTACCAATCTGCAACTATTCTAAAGAAAAGTTTATTTTTAAGAGAGTGCCAGCCGGGCGGTGGTGGCGCACGCCTTTAATCCCAGCACTCGGGAGGCAGAGCCAGGTGGATCTCTGTGAGTTCGAGGCCAGCCTGGTCTCCAAAGCGAGTACCAGGAAAGGCGCAAAGCTACACAGAGAAACCCTGTCTCGAAAAACCAAAAAAAAAAAAAAAAAAAGAGAGTGCCTTAGACTGTAGAGATGGCTCAATGCTTAAGAACACTGGTTGCTCTTGCAGAGGACCAGGGTTTGTTTCCTAGCATGCATATGGTAGCATACAACCCTCTATAACTTCAGTTCCAGGAGATCTATGGCCTGTTCTAGCTCTCAGGTATTAAGCATGCATGTGGTGCACAGACATGCATTCATATAAAAGACATAAAATATAAATATGTATGTAATATGTATATATATTATAAAATAAAATAAATATATTTTTTAAAATTCTTACTGCTAGATGGTGTTCTGTAGATACAACAGGGAAAATGTACCCATGAAATCTCAACAGTATGGTTGCCTAAACAAGACCAGCATAATGACAATACCGGTTGACATACCATTGTGGACAGGGAAAATTCCACATGATTCCACTCCTAGATTAAGAGGTATGGCTGCTGAAAAAGAGACAACAGAGCCAGTGACAGAGAGAGAGAGAGAAAGAGAGAGAGAGAGAGAGAGAGAGAGAGAGAGAGAGAGAGAGAGAGAGAGAGAGAGAGAGAGAGAGAAAGCAGTTTTCTCCAAGGACAGGGCTCCTTCTTGT
The DNA here is from genome assembly GCF_007827085.1 of Peromyscus californicus insignis. NCBI lineage: Eukaryota > Metazoa > Chordata > Mammalia > Rodentia > Cricetidae > Peromyscus > Peromyscus californicus. The sequence goes on along the minus strand of NW_026294514.1, from coordinate 26,462,075 downwards.
CTAATCTCAAGTGGTCAGACTGTAGGCATATACACATGAGCAGTGCTAAATATATATGTGTGTGTGTGTGTGTGTGTGTGTGTGTGTGTGTGTGTGTGTGTATGTGTGTGTGTGTGTGTGTGTGTGTGTGTGTGTGTGTGTGTGTGTGTGTATGTTAGTATATGTAACACTAATAAGAAGAGGTGATACTTGGGAGGGAAAGTGGGACACACTAGCATTTCAGGAAAGGGAAGGATGGGCGTGATATAGATGCAGTGCTCATTTATGAAGTTCTCAACAATACTACATTTTTTTCAATGCAAGGCAATATATCTGTTATATTCCATTTTGTGCTTTTTAAAGGAAAATCATAAAGAGCAGGGGAGAACAAACATCTCTGAAGAAAATACACAAAGCTGTAAAGGAACTGTGTACATTCTAAATGCTATTCTGCATGAATACATTATTTGCTTTCAGAATCAAATATTAACAATATTAAAATTACAATAAGAACGACTCGATGACATTACAAGAACAGGGCAATGATTTGGGGGCTCCCTGAAAACTCAGGGCTCTGAGCCATCCTCTGCAACTTGATGGCAGCCGTTTCCTGCAAGCGGTGATCGGCACATGGAGTGACTGACTGCCAAAAATGGCGACAGAGCTTCAGAGAGGTCATGAGATCAGGACACACAGACCTCAGCATCTGGAAAGGGAATTGAGGGAGCAAGAGGGAAGCTGCAAGGTGAGAGCTGACCCAACCAGTCAGTCAAAGGCCAGAGCGGCCGCTCCAGACGGTCCCACCTGTTTTCCAGCTTCCTCAGCTCTTCTGTCCCCGGAATCAAAGTGACAGGAGTGTTAAATGGACATAGGACTTGGAATTAAGAAAATGCCTCAAGCCATTTCTCAGTCCTTAACTTGGGGGCCCGGGGCAGGGGGTGAGGAGGGACTAGAGGACCTTTTTATTTATTGTTTTGTAACTATGTGAGAATTTTCATTCTGCGTTATATTTTGTTGAGCTGATTCGGCAGCATTTCCTATGCTACAGCTGCGAAGCTGTCGTCTGGAGAATTCTGGGGACAAAGTCGTATTTCTTCCTCCACCCCTACCGCGCATTTGGCCTTGATTAATTTGGCGCTCTGCTACAGCTGTTCACCTTCCTGTACTCTTCTCCAGAGACCAGGGAGCATGAGTCCCGTGCCCTAGACATAAGCAGCAAGTTCCTCCGGGAGGAAGTGTGCCTAAGCACCTTGTACATGCAGCAGCCGTCGGAGGGACAGATGAACAGCTATCCCATTGCTGCCGACTCCTTCCACTGGTCTATCCCCACAACTTCTGTCTGAACGCTTGCATTTCACCGCCGAAGGGAGGATAGAATTTATTGTTTCCAATCAGGACACATTCAAAGGTGAAAGCGTGATGGAATAAGAAATAATACAGTGGGATGCCCGACATACATAGACGTGCCCGGAGCAAAGGGGAGGGTAAGGTCCCTCTGCCTGTGGCCTGCCCAGGAGATGAGAACAAAAGAAAGGTGTGCATCATGCCTGCAGGGCTAAAAGGTCCACAGTAAGCTAGGACAGTATGCAATAAGTCTGCACCATATTCACGGCGCGTATGCGGGGAGCGGACCCTAGTCTTGGCCCTGAATTACTGGATCATAAACTGCCTCCGTTTTCCCCTCAAGGGTGCCTTCCCACACCACAAGGGGACTTCTTACAGGGCACATGTGAACAGGAACCAACTGGCATTTTGAGTTCCACGGCCCTCAGAAACAACTATCTCTTAGCCACTCTCCGGGGAAGGGACACGATCTTCCTCCGGCATTTTGGGGCTGCAGGTAGCCAGTTGATGAAATGTGGCCTGGAAGGTGGCCCCTTAGCTTAAGGTGGGCCACCTGGAAGGTGGGCAGGCACGCTTATGATTTTCAGATTCTCATGATCTAGAGACATGCTTTAGGGACAACTAGAGGAAGTCTATGAAGGGGCTGGGGCACAGCCTCTCTTGCCTCGGGTTGCAGGCTGAACTCATTCTTTCCAGCTTCCTTGGGTGAACTTGCAACCCCGGAGGTGACTGGATTTGGAGGCAGGGCCTTAACAAGGTAACTGAAGTTAAATGGAGTCATAATGTGAGATGCTGATACCTCAGGATTAGTGTCCTTATAGAGACACCAGAGACAAGCTCTCCCTCTTTGCATAGACAAAGGCCAAGTGAGCACACACACACACACACACACACACACACACACACACACACACACACGCACAGCCAAATGCCAAGGCATCCTCCTAACCCTAACCCTAACCCTGCAGAGTCTGTAGGACAAGGAGAGAGGTCTTACCAGGACCCAACTCTGTGGGTACCTTGATTGTGGGCTTCTATACCCTAATATGGCAAATAAGTAAGTGTTGTTGCTGAAGCCTTCTCAGTTTGGAGTCCTTTGTTCCAGCAGCCCGAGGAGATGATTACCCCTGGGAGAAAGTGCAGCCTGAACCCAGTCACAAGCACAGAGAGCTCCTCATGGTCTCCATCTTCCCAGTGTTAGGAAACAGAGAGTGGGTCATGAGCAGGAGGCCTTGATTAAGAAAAGGGGAGCAGAGGTGGAAGAAAGCAAGGTGATAGGTGTCCACCACATGTGGACCATGGTCAAGGCACTCATCACTCATCCCTGCATTTATTTAACAAGAAAGTATTAATCTCTACTTCTGCCAGGCACCATACTAGGTAGTGCTGAAGTGCTAGGAAAGACCCTGTTCTCAGCAGGCCTACCTCCTAGCAGGACTATTCCACAGTGATGTTAAGATGGGCTCTTCCATCCTAAAACTTTGGGGCAAGTTTGCCGCCTCAGGGGTTACTCTTAACTCTCCACATGTTCTTCATCTCATAAGAGGGGGTTGCCTCCTTGGTGATTTCTCACCTCCCATCCCTGCAGTCCCCAGAGGGAGGGTGTGATAAGCCCTTCCAACATCTGAGCTCAGCTGGGTCCCAGATGTGGCTCTGGAGAGCTGATGGGATCGAAGGGGTCATGGAGAGGTAAGCTCACACAGGTCCTCTCCTCCCTGGGTCGTGTGTAGAGAGAGCAGGTCAGTGCACGGGCTCAGCTTTGGGTTAGGTGGTGTCAGCTTGCTGAAGGTCACGCGTGGGCAGGAGAAGCACCACTCCCCACCTAGAGATTCCTGGACTCTGAGGCTACTTAATGCACCTGGGGTTAGCCTTGACTTTCACTCACTCAAGTGGGTGTTACAGCACTCTGTTTTGTTTGTTAGGAAAAGAGAAACTGGGGTTCCCTCCCCCTCTTCCTTCTAACCACCTTTCCACCCCTTTTCAAGCAGAGTGTGTGTGATCTCTCATGCTCAGCTCAGTGTCCCACTAATGACATTGTTCTGCATCAACATTCAGACATCGGTTTTCAGGGCTGCAACACAAAGTCTGTCGGATTAGCATTGATCGCCCACACTTTTTTTTATATTGCTTATTTTTTTTAATCAGGGGGAGTTTTTATTTTTCCTATCTCACATCTTTTTATTGCCACACTATAAATGTACCGGTTGGCCCCACACCAAAACATACCTCTGGGTTTCATGGAGTGGAAATGAAAGGGAAATGAACCTAAAAGTTCTTGGCCACTACTGCCAAGGGCGCAAATGCAGGGAACAGTATGCCCTACTCAGACTTGACCATGAGGCTAGCTTTTAAATGGTTCTGACTTTGAATTTCTTCTCTCTAGAAGTTTTAAGCCAGAAAACTCCCACAAAATTGACTGAAAAGAAAATACTAAAGGAATTTTATATTTTCACAGCTGGTTTTTAACAAGAAGAGTGAGAGGAAAGGGATTCTGAATAATCTGGTCAGTCCTTGAGTTCATGTTTTTGCTGTCTGTCTGTCTATTTTCTTTCCTGAACTCTTTGGGTCAAGCTATAGCTGCCTTTTGCAAAAGGATTAGAATATAGGGGTTGCGGCAGTTTGAATGTAATTGACCCCCTCTATCCCATAAGCTCATACATAGGGAGTGGCACTATTAGGAGGTGTGGCCTTGTTGAAGCAGGTGTGACCTTGTTGGAGGAAGTGTATCATTGTGGGGGCCAGCTTGAGGTGGCCTATGCTCAAGCTACACCTAGATCAGTTCACTTCTTGTTGCCTGAGGATCAAGATATAGGACTCTCAGCTCCTTCTCCAGCACCATGTCTGCCTGCATGCCACCGTGTTTCCCCACCATGATGATAATGGACTAAACCTCTGAAACTATAAGTCATCCCAATTAAATGTTTTCCTTTATAAGAGTTGTTGTGGTCATGGATTGTCTTCACAGCAATAGAAACTCTAACTAAGACAGGGGTCACAGAAACAGTCCATTTAGCTTGTGAAATGGAGACAGACTGCAGAGATGCCTCAATGGACTATGGTAAAGATGGTTTTTCGATTTGCCTAGGATGGTTTTACACATCTGTACCTGCAAGAGCTTCCCAGTGAGTATCTCTTCCTTTAGGCCTGCCATCTTCTACTTGCGGGTTCTTGGAGAACCTTAGATGCCAACCATTAGCTCTGAATCTTCAAAGATACCTATCTAAGAGGCCACCTTCAAATATGATTCCCACTCAGTCCCTGGACCTAAAATTAGCCTGTTTCCTGGTGTGTACCAGCCTGTTCTCTCTGCCTCTTCACTCGAGTTAGGTTCTTGGTTGGTAGCACTGGTAACTCATTGGGCAAAGCATAGGATGGCACCAAATCGCCTTCACAAATTTCCCCAGAGACCAGGCATGGCACAAGAGTGTAGTGACTAGGAGTTACTATCACCAGGATACTGTCTTCAGATTCAGCTGAGGGTCCCTGGTCCTGTGTTCATTTTCAACCTTCAAAATGTTCTCAGAAGTTCTTCCCCACAGAGTCTCCACAGATGAGTCACAGGTCAAAGTATATCCTTGAAATGTGGTTACTCTTAAAATAGATCGCGTTTATCATTATGGGGGATCTGCCTGGCTGGCAAGACAGAGCCTGTGTGGTAAGGCGCCAGGCTAAGCAACACACAAACAGAAAAGAGAAAGGGTAATCTCTAGCGAACTTTTACAGCATTTTACAATACAAGAGAAAAGGTAATCTCTAGAGAACTTTTGCAGCATTTTAAAATAAAAATATTTAGTGAGAAAGTTTTAGTAAAATTTGCAAGCTTGTCTTTCAAAAACTACTCGTTTATGGTCTGTGTCATGTTGTGTTCCCCCTACCCCTACCACGCCGTATCTAGAGTTTCCTGTGTCTTACTCTGACCTTCTATACTGTGGAAACAATACAGGCCAGAGGTTCTTCAAGTTCAGGGCCACCGCTGGATACATGACCTTGGTCATTGTCATGCAACTTTTTTGTCCTTTTGACATCAAATAAAACAATTGACTGTGATATTTCAAACCTTATACAGGGGCTGAGCACGTAGCTCAGTTGGTCGAGTGCTGGCCTGGCATACCCCAAATAATCCCAGCACTGTGGAGGGGGAAGTAAAAAAAGATTAGATGTTGGAGGCCATTTAGTCAAATAGGGAATTTGAGGCTAGCCTGGGCTACATAAAGACCCTGCTTCAAAAAAAAAATCATATTCCTATGCCAGAACTTTTCTAGGAGAGATATTGTTGCCATCATGCCAGAAGAAAGCCTTGGAAGCTGTTATCTTCTGGAGGATAGGGATGGTGTCTTTGAAGACTTCTGTGAGTGTAGTTCACAACTGTGGCTTGGAGTAGGGGGTGGAATGTGTCCTCCTGGAGACAAGGGACTCTCTTAGGCCTGGATCTTAAAACAACCCCCTGAGAGGCAGACTTGTTTCCAGGAGAGAGGGCACTGGAAAACAGATACTGACAGACCCTTTGCAGCCATCAAGATGCACACTGAGAAATGCATTTTACCTCCTCTCCCTTCCAGACCCAGGGAAATCATGGCTGGAACCCACCTGGGCAATGAGCTCTTGGGGAATGAGCAAATCCCACCCTACTGGTAATCTCCAGGAAGCTTCAAGTTTGGTGCCTTGTGACTCCTGTGAACCCCAGGAATCTCCAGTTAAGAGGTTGATTTCCAGCAAATTAGCCACAAGCCTGCCTCAACTGGCATTTCTCAGTCTTTATCACTGCCTGGAGGAGGGCAGGGACCATTCCTGCAGCAGGGATGAACAGCATCCTCACAGCGTTTCCATCCTTTATTGAGTCAGGGAGAAGGAATGTGCAGTTTCCATGGAGACCATCAAGAAGGCATCCCAGAGGAGGTTGGAGGCTGGGTGGAAAAGGAGAGGAGGCAGCTTGGTACAGCTGAGATTAAAGAATAGGCTCACCAGAGTCAAAAGCAAACTGACTGGACGCCTAAGAGCTAGAGGTCATGGCACCTGTGTACTGCCACCATGGGTGGTCTGACTGCTGTGCAAGTGACCCTTTGACCTCGGCAAGAAAGCTGTAGTTCTGGTGCTTCAGTTTGGGCTGTTCTGACCGCTCTCCTGAGCAGGAAACTGCCAAAGACTTGCAATGAGAGCAGCCATGCACAGGGAAATACGGTGATAGAGTCTTGGGATGGAGAAGGGTCAGGTCCACAGATTGGTTAGCTGCCCGGAAACTTCCACACTGCTCACACCCACCCTTCTTTACCTTACTTTCCTTGGAGGCCTCCAGAACAAGGTTTCCTTGTATCTCTTTTCTCCTTTCCTTTTCTCTTCTTATCTCTTTGAGGATGAAGGCAAACAGGTGGGCTAATGGTTCACCCCAGGCCCTTCCTCCAGGGAGGAGAACAGGATCTTCATACCACTGCCTCTCATGCTCACCTTTCCAGTACTCACCTCAGTAAGATAGCTGCAAACTCTCTTCCCAAAAGGAGTTTAGCTTCCCAGAAGTCACTAGCCAACAAGTCTGTCCAGGCCAGACATCTTTCTCTGTAAATCCCCAAGGCCAGTCAGAAAGATCATGCATTTTTCTCACTAAGCAGTGCAGGGACCAAGGAACAGAGATTTCCATAGTTTAATATCAGTCCTGGGGCAACACATTGGCATTAGGGAATCTTTACACACACACACACACACACACACACACACACACACACACAGAGAGAGAGAGAGAGAGAGAGAGAGAGAGAGAGAGAGAGAGAGAGAGAGAGAGAGAGACTGATCTGCCAGCCTATGATACTTTTTATTGTCATCATTTAGACAGCTTTTCAGGTTACCCAGGCATCTGACCTTAAAATGTTGGTCCTTCTCCCTTCACTGACTGAGAGCTGGGACTACACGCATGCGCGCCTCCACACCCAGTCAACTGGAGTGTTTTGGTCCATTGACTCTGATGTTCTGTATTCTCGGGGTCATGAGACAAAGCAAAGATCTTTACTGGGCACGGCAGAATAGCACTCTCATTTCATCACTAGAACCCCAAGCCTGAGGACGAAAATAGGAACATGCACTGCTATTCTGTAGGAATTTAAGCTTGCCCTCAATTTTTTTCCCCTGAGCAATTTAGTTCTCTGTCTCCCTTGATGTCTCACCATTAGCCTTCAAGATGTGGGTCTTAAATATTCCCTGAAGCCCATGTGCTAACGGGCAGCAATTCCTATGAGGAGGTTGTGGCAAGAAGGGGGTGGGTCCTAGTGGAACTGAAGTTGAGTGACTGGGAGAGTGACAGAGAAGAGGACATTGGTCCCTAGGCCTCTATCCCGTTCCGCTGTGGTAGCCTCTGCCCTAGCATGTAAACGCTCCCACACTAGGTAACTCATCATAGGCTCACACCTACAATGCCAACGTGAGCCCAAAGGGGCTTCGCCTTCTTCTAAGTTCCTTACCTTTGGTGTTTCGTCACAGTGCGGGGAAGCTGACTAACGTGTGTGCGCTCTGCAAACTCGTGTAACATCTGGGATCTTTATATTTTCCTGCCTGACTTACTAAGGCTAATGAATGGCTCTGTTACTGACGTCTGTGTGAGATTTCAGTTACTGTTGGGGTGGTGTCCTGTGCCAAGGTTGTTGATATCCATGGTGATGCATCCTTGTCAATCACTGCAGAACCTTCTGGCACCAGTTCTGCAGATAGTGTGCATGCTGATATCTCAGTCCCTATACCCTTGCCTGGCTCTCTTGCAACCCCACCTCCCATTATAGTGGCTGCTATCAAAGAGAGACCAAACCTTTCCTTTTCTCTAGAATCAATGGTCCCTAGATTCTAGAAGCAAACGAATGTGTCCTAACGCCAACTTTATGAACAATTTCTGTTGTTCTTGGTTTAGTTAAACACCTGCCCCCATTCAGTCTCTACATAGTCCACATTTCATGTGATCATTTCAGGCTCTCATCTGAATCCTAGCACCCATAATTCCAATTCAAACTGAAACTGACTCAGAGTTACCATGGCACCTGTAGTCAAGGGTTTGGGTTTGAATCCTGGATTCATCACTCACTAGCTCTCAGCCACCTTCACCTGTAAGCATGGTTAATAATAGTCCCTCTATCCCAGAGCTGTGTTAAAGACAATACATGCAACTTTATCTAATGTTTTAAATGTAGTCAACAGATAAACGTTAATTGCTATAATTGCTATTACTTACAGAAGGAGGGGCAGAAGTTGATACGAATAAAGTGATTCATCCAAGATTATGGGGCCAGTCAGTGGCAAAGCTGAGACAGTCCATCGGCAGGTATCTGACTGAAATTTGAGTTCTCTGAATGGCAATATTTTCTCACAGCTCCACAGGCAGGCTTCTACCTACACTATACTTGCTTGGTATTTTTTTTTCCTGTTAAATGTTGCTGATGAGACTCCCAGCTGAAAGTACTTAGTGAACAGAGCCCTTCAAAGGAAAATGAATCGGGCCAATAATGACACATCAAAACCTGGATGGAGCCAGAGCTAGGACCCAGGTCTGGTGCCTGTTTTAATATGGCCTTGAGTTGGAATGTTTTCCTGTGGCTCCAACATCAGGCCTTGAAAAGAGACATTTTCCTGTAGGCCGTTCTCACAGGGTGGGCTGGTGGCATAGCCTAAGAACATCAGCTGCAGACCACATCCAGGCAGCTAGATGTGCGTTCTGAGGTCTTGGTAAAAAGAATGTCCTGGCTGGGCAGTGGTGGCACACTCCTTTTATCCCAATAGACTCTTCTTATGTCAGTGTCTGCGGATCAGGACAGAAATGGGACAGTAATTCAGGTGGGTGATTCTTGTTGGTTAAATCGGCGTGCTGCTCCTCGAGCCTGGAAACTGCTGATTGGAGGAATCACAGGCCATGGTTACCTTTTTAGAGCTTTATTAGGAGGGGGGAGAGAGAGGGAGAGAGAGGACAGACGGAAGGAAGGACTGGAAAGGAAAGAGAGGGATGCAGAGGGCCCGCCCGCTTTTTAGGCTGGGACACCGTCGCAGGCTGATGACATAATTAAGGACTGAATCCTTACAATTCTTGCTCAGGGTCTCTCACAATCTAGCAGTGAAGACGTTGGCTAGGGCTATGGCCCGCAAAAGGCTAGGCAATGTCCGGGAGATAGGCTTCCACAGAGATGGACAGGGGTAGGAAGCCGACTGCTCAAGAAGACCAAGTGTCAGACTGGCAGCTGACACCTCCTGAAGGAGTCATCAAGAGAGACACAGTGAGGCTGGGGAACAGCTCAGAAAGCACTTGTCACCAAGCACATGGACCTGAACCTGTGTAATGGAACTGGGCATGGTGGTGCATGCTTGCAGTCTCAGCACTGGAGAGGCAGAGACTGGCAAATCTCTAGAGGTAACTGGCCAGATTGGCCTCATCAGTAAGTTCTAGGCCCCATGGAGAGACTATCTCAAAAATAAAATAAAATAAAATAAAATAAAATAAAATAAAATAAAAAGAAAAAAGGCTCCTAATGAGAAACATCCAAAGTTATTTTCTGGCCCACATGTACATGCACACCAAAGTGCATGCACACCTGCACACAAATGTGTGTGTACACAAACACACACCCACATGCCTGCATGCATAAAAAAGAGAGACACCAAGCTAGAAACCACAATGCCTTTTAAGGCCTGCCTAGCCTCAGAAGCCACAAAACGCCATTTCTGCCACATACTAGTCTTTAGGTGTCCAATTACTGAGTCTAGCTCACATCTCATGGGAGAAGAATTGCGCTCTAAGTTTCCAGGGAAGAATTCCAGATAACTTGTGGACATATTGTGAAGCCATCAAGTGCCCTGCCAGCCTCAGAGGTATACTCTTATTTTCAATTACATCATAAGAAAATACGTTGTTTCTGCTTTCTACACAATTTAAATTTGTGTTGATTGTCAGTGTCTAAGGACAGCAATGACCAGGGGCCAGAGGTTCAGATTCCATGTGTCTCTTCCACGTCACCTTAGCTCCTTTATTTAGAGAATGAAATGGTTGCCACTTAAAGAGATAACGCTGGAGAAACTGAATATCTGCATGCAAAAGAATGAAGCTAGACCCTGACCTACTCTGGCATGCAAAAAAAAGTAATTCAATATGCATTAAAAACTTATGTGACCTGAAAGTGTAACATGCTTTAAAAGAAATTAGACCACAAGATTCTTAATGTTGGATTTGGCAATGACTTGAGTACAGCACAAAAAGTGTTGGTAAGAAAAGAAAAAGTAGACAAATTGGACTTAATGAAAAAAATTTAAAACTACATAATAAAAAAAATCAGCAAAGTAAAGCATCAGCCCACAGAATGGAAGAAAATATTTGCAAATTATCCATCTGAGGAGGGCCCAAATCCAGCACATACAGAGATGGTTTACAACTCAACATCAGAAAAAAATAACTCAGCTTGAAAATGGGCAAACCATCTTGAACAGAAATTTCCCCAAAGAAGACATACAAATAGCCAGGATGTGCAGGGAGAGATGGTTAAAACCACCCTGCACTAAGGAAGTGCAAGTCACAACTACCAGGAAGTCCCGCTTCACCCTGGCCAGCATGGCCCTCATACCAACTACCAACAGAAAACAGAAGAAATGTTGCTGGGGCACAGATGAGTTACAGCCCTAGTATAATGTGGATGGGAATACAAAATGGTATGACTGCTGTGGCAGACTGTATGGTGGCACCTCAAAAAATTACGAAGAAAATTAGCAACTCTATTCCTGTATGGATATTGGTAAAAAAACTAAGTACAGAATTTTGAAGACGTACCTGTAGTCTATGTTCATCACAGCATAGTTTATAAGATCAAGGCGGGCATTCTTCCACATTTGGACAGATAAACACACTGTGGTATATGCACACAATGAAGTATCGTTCAGCCACAAACAGGAAATTCTGATGTCAGTCACCTGAGGGCATTTTGTTGCATGAAACTATCCAGTCAAAGAAAGACAAATATTGTAAAAGCTCCCTTTATTTGACACACACATTATCTTTGTTTGCTTCCTGTTACAATAGACACCATGACCAAAAGCATTATATATGTTATAGTCCAGTGTCAAGGGAAGCAAAGCAAGAATTTGAAGTGGAGACCATGGGGATGTGCTGCCTGCTTACTGTCTTGCTTCTGAGCTCACCACCAGTTGCCTATCTTATACAACCAACCTCCTCTGCCTGGCTCCACCCATATTGGCTGGCTCCACCCATATGTCAATATGCAGACAAGAACATGCCCCCATAGACATGTCAACGGATGCCAAATTGATGGCAAAACAATCTTTTGACAGTTGTCCTCTTCCCAGATACGTCAAGTTGGCAACCAAGATGAGCCCTTACGCATAGGATAGTCACAGTCATAGAGTTAGAAAGTTATGTGGGGGTGGGTTGCCAGGGGCTGGGGTTGATGAGGGGTAGGAGGTTAACTGTTTAGCGGGTATACATTTTTAGTTTTACAACAAGACAATGATAGAGATGGATGGTAATGATAGTTACACAAAATTACCGTGGAACTATATGTTAGGGCATTTAAGATGAAGAATTTAATTGTGATTTTACATTCAATTTACCTTTCCAAAAAAAAAAATCACTGGGGACCAAAGCAAAAAATAATGAGGTGCCTAAACTCAGAAGACTTCTAATGTGTTTTGTGCCTCTGATATTCTCATCTCCAATATTACCTAGCAGAAGACTCTAGAATTTAGATTTTATTTAGGACAATCACTCTTCTGTACTGACTAGTCTCCCCAGCTGCCTGTGTGCTTCAATGTACGTTTAACATGTTTTTGCACGTGTCCTCATATTCCAAAAACCCACACGAATAAATCTTTCATGGCCCTTCAGTCCTCAGAGGGAAGGTGAGGCTGTTTATGTTACAAGAACACATTTTATTTGCCCTCAGCAGCCCAGTCAGAGCCGTGCATGCTATTACTGTAAATGGGGCATGGTGGTGTCCTGTTATGAAATGCCTTTTGATGTAAGACAGCCACAGTCCAGTGACTTCCAAATATATCTCGGCCTACTGTAAAAAATAACATGACAGCTCTTCTCATGGATGCAGGGTCTCTGCACACGTTCATTCCCAGGAACTTGAGGCCATTTACTAAATCCAAACAGAGAGACATTATTTTAATACTTCTGGATGTGTCCACTCAGCTTTGAAAAGGCTTGCCTCCCCAGGCTCCTAAATTCTCATGCCTGAAGCTTGGGTAAGAAGAATGAAAAACTGGAGTGTTTTCTAAAGGCAAGACACCAAACCTTCAAATAATCTTGTTGATTAGCCTCAGTATTCCTTAATCTACCATGGAAAACATCCATCTATCAGATAGCCTTTCCTTCCCTTCAGAGACTGTCCATCTGTAAAGAATGTCTCTGGGGAAATTGCCTGCTTTTAAAAGTTACAAGACTCATAGTTCCTTCAGCATCTGGATTTCGAGTTCTTCCCCAGTTTTCCCAGCAGTTCACTGAGCATAAACATACCAAGGAACTGTCTACATAGACCCAGAAGTAGGTTTTAACTCAAGGTGTTTGCAACATTTGTGGTAGTCAGAGTTAGATGTTTTGTAGGAGGTAAGCAAGGGAAATGTGGTAGAGGTACACCCTGGGGGTGATACAATGATTAAAAGCATATTTGTTATCTAGGGCTGTGCAACCAAGTACATCAAATTCACCTCTCAATTCAGCAAACACTCATTTTATCAACCAGTATGATTTAGCTGACTCCTTGGCTTAAGGTCTTCTATAACGCTATAATCTAGCTTTGGCAAGAGCCACACTTATCTCAAATCTCAACTGGGCTAGGGGAGCATTTGTTTCCAAATTCAGCCACAACACTGTTGGCATGATTCAGTTCCTTTGAAATCCAGGGTAGAAGGCCTCAGTTCCTTGCTGGCTGTTGCCTGGCATCCTTTCTCTGCTCCTTGATACTAGGTTTTCCCATAAGGCAACTTGCAAACACTCAGCTGGCTTCCATGAGAGCCAGCACATGAGAGAGCAAAAGAGAAAGTCACAGTTTGGGGATCTAATCAAAAACAACATCTCATCACAAAACAGCAGCATTATCATTTCGTCTACCAGGAGCAAGCCATTAGGTCTAGCCCACGATCAGTACCTGCACAAGGACGTGAAGACTAAGAGTCTGCCATCACTGGGAGCCATCTTTGATCTGCCTACCCCAAACAACAACAAAATTAAGGACCACACAGCATTAAATGCAATACTCAACAGCAGAGTAAGGGTTGGATGAACTTTACAGACAAATACAATTTGCTGAAATTACAATACACAGGGCAACATGCTATTTACTTTGCAAGGATACAAATCAATTCAAGAGTATATAATGATCACCCTGTAATGTTTGTCTTCTGGGTGTACCATGTGGAGGAATTGAGAACAAATTACCATCTAAATCCAGGGCAAGGCCGAGTAGATGAAATTGTGGAGTATGAAGGCAGGACCAAGTTGAACTTACACATAAGTTTCAAAAGAATGAAAAAGTCAAGTCACAAGACAGTGTGGCTTCCCCCAACTCACAGAAGATTCACTAAGATTATATGTGAGGAAGCTTCCCACCTAGTGTTACTCTGGCTTCAAGTTATCTCAGAGGCTCAGAGACTTTTTCAAGCAAAAGTTGTGGGTGCCATACTGTTGAGGAGAATGCTGTAAAGTTTACTGTGCATAAGGTGCATCAGGGCAATCAGCTGTCCCAGGACTCCAGGGATTCCTGCACATGGTGCCACCAACATGATCGTTTGTCACCTTGTCACCCAGAAAGCTTGTTAAAGTAGACTGAGATATCGCCACAGTCAGTTCTGACTTCATGTGCTTGAGCTGGGCTAGAAGTCTACATTTCAGGCAGTAACTGATGCCCTTTAAAGGCTTGGGGAAGATGGCTTAGTTGAGGCAGTACTTGCCTTTGAAGCATGGAGACCAGAGTTCAATCCTCAGAACTGACAATAAATAAATGGATAGATAATTAAACAAATAAAGCAAGCAAGTGAGCTGGGCATTGTGGAATGTACTTGTAATCCCAGTGCTGGGGAAGGAGAAACAAGAGGATCCCTGGGCAAGTTCCAGGCCAGCAAAAGGCTGGAAAAAAGAAAAAGGTGGATAGAGAACCTGAGGAAATATTCCCAAGATTTTCCAGCTTCCACATGGACGCATAGACCTGTACATACATCAACAGAGAAAGAGAGAGAGACAGAGACAGAGACAGAGACAGAGACAGAAACAGAGACAGGCTTGGAGACAGAGAGTAACAGAGACAGAAACAGAGATAGACTCAGAGACAGAGAGAAGAAAGAGAGTAACAGAGACAGAGAGAGAGACAGAGACAGAGAGAGATAGATGTTTTAATACAGGATGTTCATGGGTCAAACTTTGAGAATCTCTCCCAAGGAAGGACAGGCACTTCGAACACCAAGGACACTAGCTGTTCTCAAGGGAGTGATCACGAGTGTTACCCAACAGCATCACCATTGCCTGCTGTTAGTCCCACGGCTCTAGTGCGCACTAGTTCACAGTCCACTGACTCTAGAATTTATCTTCCCCTTAAGTCAGACCTCAAGATCCCAGAGGTAGGGTTCAGCAAAAGGTCAGGGCAGAAGTGTGGGGAGAGAGATTTCCCTGACTGGCTGTTCCAAGAAACCACACCCTATGACTACATCAGGCATCCAGTGACCCCCCCCCTTCGCCGCCCCCCCCCCCCATACACAGGGTAATCTGAAGAATGTGCTAATACGATTCAGGTGAGGACCTCTAGGTCTTGAGGAAGTGGCACACCCAAAACGTAATCTCTGTGAAATATTTTCCATATTTGGAAAATAGAAGAGGGTTACCTAAGAGCTTGACCCGAGAAGATGCCGATGAGGTAATGGCAAAGGCCTCCAGGAAGGCGACTGGAAGGAGGTGTGGAGTCCTGAGGTCAAGGGGAGTGAATCTGGAGTGGTTTCAGGTGTAGGAAGTAGATCTGTCCCCAGGGGGAAGGGCGTGTCTAGTGACCAATCAATAGTAGTCTTCGCTCTATTTTTATAATTCACTGAGTGACTCTTTGAACTCTTCCTTCGTTTTCCAGGCTAGACTAAATAACCTCTCTGCACTGGGGCCTGTGCAGGCTTTGTTGGCATCTGGATTCTGGTTTGAGTTTTTCTGTAGACTTGGAAGCATTATTGGGGTAAACACTGATGGACAGAAGTAAAGCATGCCGGTGGGTTCAGGAAAAGAAGCCACTGCTAAGGAGCCATGTCGTGGGTTTAGATTCATCTGGTCCCTGACACAAGAAGCCGAGTACAAGTAGTGTCTTTGGGAAGTGATCTCTGGAAACACACTCAGGAGAATAAGAGTAAGTCAGCAAAGGCAGGTGAGCTGATAAAGGGGGTCCAGGATGCCCGTTACTGGGGGACAGCTAGTGTTGAGTTGTTGTAGGACTCCAGGAGACAAAAGAGTATACACTGGCCATAGTGTGGAATGTGCTTCAGAGTTATTGCAGACAAGGGGTATCCGTCCATTAACTGTCCATCTGTCACTGGCTGAGAACAACTTCTTGGGAGATAATGTCTCAGACACTTCTGCTCTGGCCTCTGAGAACTCAGCATATTCTTGTGGCTGTGCAGTTACAAATGTTTTCCATAAGCAGCTCTGAGGATGGAGATGTGGGTGGGCTACCAACAGTATCTGCCACAATTCTTCAAATTTCCTGCATGCCTGAATGTTTCAGGCACCAGATTAAATGTATATTATCTCATTTACTACCTGACTAATAATCTCCATTTTTTCAGACCCGGGCAGGGGAGGAAATGTAGAACGATAAGTGATTTGTCTGTGGCCTCATATGCGGCTAATTGGTGGAGTTGGGATTTGAACCTAAAAACTTTTGGGCACTGTAATGGGTCCTCAAATATAATCAGATGGGGGACTAAAAATAGCCTTTAAGCTGTGGGTATGGAGTCTAGCTTTTCCAGGGCCTGATAGTCCAAGATTGCCTACTGTAGATGTGACAGTCTTATTAAGTAAGAAACACAGAGCCAAATGCAGAGTTAAAAGCCCAAGAAGTCAGAGTAGTAGCTAAGAACTGATAGTAAAAACCCTTTCTTACCCTTCACTGCCGCTGTCATCCTTCCCCTCAGAAAGGGACCTACTTCCTGTGTATCTGTCTTTTTATTGACTTTCTGTTCTGTCTTCTCATTGGTTGTAAAGCCAACCACATGACCTAATCATCACTGCCTGTCTATACAGACCTCCAGGTCTTCTATGGTTGGTATTGAGATTAAAGGCATGTGTCTCCATGCTGGCTGTATCCCTGAACACACAGAGATCTGCCTGTCATGTGATCTGGGATTAAAGGCGTGCGCCACCACCGCCTGGCTTCTGCTATGGCTTGCTATTAGCTCTGACCCCCAGGCAACTTTATTTATTAACATACAAATAAAATCACATTTCAGTACAAATAAAATATCACCATAGCCTATTAATGTTCGACCAGAATGCTGTGGCCTGTTTTCTGAAAGAGGCAGCGTCTAGCCTCCTT
The DNA here is from genome assembly GCF_007827085.1 of Peromyscus californicus insignis. Taxonomy (NCBI): domain Eukaryota; kingdom Metazoa; phylum Chordata; class Mammalia; order Rodentia; family Cricetidae; genus Peromyscus; species Peromyscus californicus. The sequence goes on along the minus strand of NW_026294514.1, from coordinate 26,445,222 downwards.
CTCATCGTCTTTCTCTCCTCAATGCATGGTCTGTGTCCTTGAGCACTCTGGTGAAGCAGCTTGGGAGAAGTGTTCAGATAATGTCTGTACTCTTTCTCAGACACCCTCCTCCCACCCTCAACTCCAAATCCATTTATCTCCCCCATAAAGTGCTTATTGACAGAAGACTTGAGTGCTCGGATCGTGCCAACTGATGACAGCCCTCTCCAAACAGAGTAGCCATGCCTCCCCTCGGCTCCCCAGCCCGATCCAGAGCTGCCCCGTGTCTGCCTCCATCTCCAAGATTAGCTCAGGGACCCCGCCCCCTCTCATCACCAAATGCTTTTTTGGGTCACTGATTTTTCAGAGAGAAAATGCTTGAGATGGAGTCATGAAATAGCACTGCTTAGACTCAAGACGGGGTTTGTAAGACCCTTCAGCCAGAAAGTAATTTTATCAGGGCTTGCAGAGAGCCACGATCTCCATTTACCCTGCCCACACCTACAAATGTTCTTTACTATACGCAGTCTGCTTTTACATCTCTAGTACCGACCCTCCTTTTGTTTAGGCTTCCAGGAGCTTGCGCTTCCAGGTACGAGACCAACAAAGTCCATCAAAAATCAGACTGAAGGGAAAGGCAGAGCCAAGCATGTGATTTGGAGTCCCAGGTGATTTTTATGCAGTCTGCAACCTTGTGGTTCTCCTGGGTCATGTCTGCTCCAGCTAAGCCCTAACTCAGTGTTCTGGTCTGGTAAAGGTTTATCATTCGGACTGGATGGGGCATTGTATCCCTTCTACAGCAGCAACATGTTCCCTGAAATCCTACCATCAAGCGAATGCTCATTCACTTTCGCACAGAGCAAGTCTTGTTCAAAGGAATATTTGTGGGAATGTACATTAGTATAGGCACTGTAGGAGAAAATATGTAGTATACTTGAAAATGTACAAACCCATGATCCCACGATCCCATGTACAGGTATGTTTCCAAGGGAAATAAAACTAGTGTGTACACAAACACATTTGCACTCTCATGCTCAATGCTTATTGCAGAATCATTCACATCTCTGCTATATGGTGTTAGTGTAAGTGTTGACCCGATATATATATATAGATATATATATATAGATATATATATCTATATATATATATCTATATGGAAAGTACTCACCTTCTGACAAGGAATCCTGACATTGTGATGACCTGGGTGAATAAGCTCAGCAAAGAAGCGAGCACAGTATGACCTCATCTGTCTGTGAGATTTTCAAAAGATCTCATAGAAGGAGAGTACAAGGTGAGGACCCAGGAGCTGAACGAGAAGGTGTGGTGGAGTTCTGGGGCTGAGGAGATACTGATCAAAGGAGACATCCTTTTGGAAAGGATGAAGACCTTCAAGAATTCCACAGTGCAAGATGGTGTGCACAGTTAGTAGCAATGGACTGACTGCACTCTTGAAATTTTCTAAGACAACAACTTTCAAGTATTTTATTAAGTACCAAAGGAGGTATGTAGGATAGTGCATGCTCTAAAATTAATTTATCAAACATGGCTTCTTCACAGAGAGCAAGGCCAGCAATCAGGTACTAGAGTTTTGATATGGAAAATATGCCCCTGAAAAATGATGCACATAGCTAGATTTCCCTTCAACATATCCCAGGTACTACTAAGCCCTGTACAAGAAGCTTGACTTTTTGATGATGTCATTATTTGGCTCACTATTTTAGTCTTCAAATACATAAATGAATGAATGGCTTCTATTTATATTTCACCAGACAAAGCGTTGTCTTGATTCTAGTACATTCTCTCTCCCAACACATTTTGTTCATGATAATGCAGGGACACCTTACCTTGCTGCTCTCACACTCTGGGAACTTCTGAATAGCTTATTATTATATAGACTGGAGGGCTGAAAGTATGGCTGTCAGAACATTTCCTTGGTTTGGGGCATGATTGACTATACCTCTCTCTGACTTACCCAGAAGGCATATAGATGATCTAGGCTTACCTGCTAGACCCTTTATTTTTCTCCCTTCTCAAGAGACAAGTTCTCTTCAGAAAACCAAATTCCCTCACTTTCCCTGAAAGGACTCCTAGGCTGTCACCACTCTCAAACACTGCTCAGTCACAGGGGGTTGTTATTTTGTTCCCACACTTGGCCTCTGAGGCCTGTTTTCTCCTTAATTAATACATGTTTTTGTGATGCTAAACATAAGCATATCTCTCTGCCGTTAGATTTTCTGGAGGAAATGCAAGTATACACACAGCCTCTCAGAGAGACACACATGTTTAGGTATGATCATCACATGCCCATAGGCTGTACGCACACAGCCCGACAGATACATCATACGTGTTAAAGTGTAAAGTAAGACTACAATTTCTGATTCCATGCCTTGTTTTCCCATCAGACAAGAGTCTCCAGGACAGATGCTTCGCCACCCTCCTCTCTTGCTCTCATCCACTTCTCTCTGCTTCTTCCCTCTTCCAGTAACTTCTTTACACCAGGGTTTATGTGGATCTTCTCCTGGAATGGTTCTGTGACACTGAGTGCAGAAACCCAGCCTCCAGGCTGAGCTCTGTTGTGCCTTTTAGTTACTAAGGACATAAATCCTCCCTTCAGTCCTCTCCCAGGGATTATTTAAATTGGTCAGATTGGGAATCCATCTATTTCTTTAAAGCCCAGCCCATGAATCGCTGTTAACACAAAGCCAGAGTTTAAGGCATTAAGCATGTACCTGCAAGTACTTCTCAGCCCTTCATTTCCTTCCCCCAGGGAGTGCTTTCCAGTAGGCGGGGTAATGGGAATCGAGCCCAGAGCCAGTAAGCTGATTTATCTGGGAAAGCGTTCCTCTCCATCTTTGCCACTTTAATAACACTCAGTTGGGGGAGGGATTTGGTGTCCTTCAGGAGCCGGGCCCGTTAAAACAATCCAGGAGTGTGTCACCCGCAGCTCAGGCCCTGCACCTCGTCTTCAAACTGATGTCACCTCATAAATCCACAGGCACAGCCTGGACCCATCAGCAGGCTGCTTTTGCTGGAGATTCATTATTTGTTCAGACAGGGGTCAGGTGGAGGGTTTTTTTTTTTTTTTAAGATTCTTTTAGTATTGGCCCCTCCCCCTCTTCTTCAGCTGAAAATGGAATCTGCTGTATGGCTGGGCTGAAGAAAGGCGTGCTGTATGAGAAAAAAAAAAAGCCAGCTATCTGAGTCAGAAGGGAGGTGGGTGTCACTTGACCCAGTGTGCCCAAAGAAGAAAGGAGGGTCTGTTGTCAGGGAAAAGTCGGGCTCTTGCTTTGGTCTTTGGCCTTGTTGCCTTAAAATTGGATATTTCGTCTGTCCCAGGGGCTGTCTGCAGTCATCCACAAATATGATAGATGAAGAAAGTCACAGGTTAAAGGAAGTTAGATGACAGGGACAGTCAGGCAATGTCTGCAGTCCAAGGGGGTCAGGGAGGCTGTTGGAGGCCCGCCTCACTGTCCACACAGATTAGATCACAGATTTCTTTCCAGGAAGTGCTGAGGTTTATACATCAGCCACCTAGATGTCTGTCCCTCTGGGGGAATGAATACCTTAAAGATACAGACAACAGTCCCACTAACATAACGGGGAGAGAGGTGGTGGGGCTGGGTAGTTGTCAAACATACCTGTTCCCAAAAGGAAGCGTACAGAGTTGTAGACTTGTAAATGGAGCTTTCTTACTTGATTAAACGGAGCTGGTGAGAAAAATCACTGAAATCTCCTTCTCATATGTTAGGAGGAATGTAAGCCGTGGATCGTGGGTGTTTAAAAATCGCTTCTCACAGAGAAGGTGAGAAGTGCCACTGGTTCTACTCACTAGCTATTGACCACTGAGTTCTGTGGTTGAAGAAGTCCCACAGCCCTGATTTCAAGTGCACCAGGAAGTCCCTGACTGTGGAGCTGGAAGGGGATGTGAATAATGGGCTCTTCTGAACTGGTGCGAGCCAGCCCCGGCCTGTTCCAATGGAAATGAACACCCTGAAAGGGCAACTTAGTTCTTGTGCCCCAAGATGCTGCTGGCATAGTTTAGCAGAGCAGGAGCCCTTGGCCAAGGGTGATTCTTCTTCCCATCTGTTCTCCTTTATACAGATGTACAGAAAACGTGAAACATCAAACTGTAAAATAAAAAATTCATAAGATTTGGTATTCTCAGTTTACTCATCGAGATCTCATCTATTTCCCCTTCCCAGGGCGGTCCATGCGTCCCTCTTTGGGTCTTCCCTGTTAGTTAGCTTCTCTGGAGTTGTGGGTTGTTGCCTGATTACCCTTTGCTTAGGATGAGGGGTGGGCAATGGAGGGTAGGGGATAGGGGATGAGAGCATAAGGGAATGGGATGGTTGAACTGGAACAGGGAGGGAGGGGAATACAATGAAAGAGATACCATGATAGAGAGAGACATCATGGGGTTAGAGAAAAACCCGGTGCTAGGGAATTTGCCAGGAATCCCCAAGGATGACCCCAGCCTGGGCTACTAGCCATAGTGGAGAAGGTACCTGAACTGAATTGGCTTGCCCCAGAGATCAGACCGGTGAATACCCTAACTGTCATCACAGAACTTTTCTCCAATGACTGATGGAAGCAGATGCAGAGATCCACAGCCAATCACCAAACAGAGCTCCAGGAGTCCAGTCAGAGAGAGAGAGAAGAGGGATTCTATGAGCAAGTGCATCAGGATCATGATGGGGAAACATGCAGGGACCACCAAACCAAACAAGAGGGAACTCATGAAAGTTGGATCAATGGCTGTGGAGCCTACATGGGAATGGAATAGGCCCTTTGCATGGTGAGACAATTGTGTAGCTTGATCTGCTTGGGAGGCCCCCTGGCCATAGGATCAGAATCCATCCCTGGTGCATGAGAGGGCTTTGTGGAGCCCACTAACTATGATGGGACACCTGGTGCAGCCTTGAAGCAGGGGAAAGGCCTTGGACTTGCCTCTGCTAAATGTGCCTCCACATGGGAGCCCTTGTCTTCTTGTGGGAGGGAGTAGGGGATGGGTTGGAAGGGGAGACTGGGGGGGTGGGAGGAGGAAAGAGGGGGATCTTTGATTGGTGTGTAAAATGAATGAAAAAAATTCTTGAAAAATAAAGATTTAGTATTCTAAATCTCTAATTTTTTTTTCTCAAAACCTTTTCATCTTTGGTAAGGTCCAAGACTACACTGAATTATCACATTATAACTAGTGAGTGGTTCCCTTTGTGAAACACTGGAAAGAGAGAATCCAGGTCTCCTTCCAGGTACAGGGCTTGATTGACAGTCCAAAAGGGATCATGGAGAGTTCTGGAACCTAGCTCTTTTCATAGCCCTTGACTCCCCTGCATGCCACAAGTAAAGACAGATTGCTGATGGTGGTTTGAACGAATCCTACCGCAAGTGCTGGTCCAGCAGGCTGAGGCCACCACAGACCTTATCTCCTAGGGTGGGGCAGGGAACAGGGCCACCACACTGAGGAGGGAGAGTGATGGGGGTGGAGTCCCTGAAAGCCAATTGCAGCATCCTCGGGCCTTGGCAGCCAGCCTGGAAGCCTGAGGCCTTCTGGGAAAAAGCCAAGACAGGACCAAAGGTGGGCGTGGAGAGGTGGAGAAGCAGGCCGGCTTTCACTGGCTAGGTGACTGCATGTGCCCAAATGATGGCTTTTCCTGGAGTGACCTTCTGCATACAGAGAACAGACAAGTGAAGTCAGGTGCACCGGGGGCACCTTCACAGTTGCCTTTCAACCTCACAAACCACCCATAAGGCAGACTTTGGGTAAAACTTCTCAGATAGTGAAACTGAGCAGCAAAGGCATCACACAACTATTATTCAGCACCAAAGTGAGAGAGAATTGATTCCACCCGGCTCTGTAGCCAAGACTCTGATTTTTGACCTTGTGCATCCTTTTAGCCCCTCTAAGTACACTTCTTTGGGTCAACCAGCCAATCCAGTTCAACATTTCTGGTTTTCCTCCGCTTTATTCGTTGTCTTGTAAACCGGGCCCTGGCTTGGAGGTGTGGCTGACAAGGCTGACCTTGGTGTCAGAGGCACTGAGTGAGAGGCAGGCTATGGTTCTTGTGTAGGAACAAAGTCAGGGCGCTTCTCTGAAAGCAGTACCCAAGAAGCTTAGCCACCTTGGCACAGTCGGGAACCACGGTGGTCTTCCTGCCAGGAGATTGCTAATAATACCAATGGTTTCTTCGACGTCTGGCTCCGGATTCCAGTGGGTTGTGTTAAATCCATGGTGCGTCCCCACCAGAGAGCGGGCGCCGCTCAGCTGCTGGGCCATAAATCTAGGCAAGTCTATCTATCTGTCCATCAGTCCTGGGGCGGTGCTGCCCTTCAGGCCCTCCCTGCATAAACATGAAACTCAACACGGCCTCTTCGCAAGGGCACTCAGACTTTGGCTCTGGTTCAGAATAAACAGACAACCTCAAGACTCCAAACCCCTGCCCCTGTGTGAAGGGAGCCATGGGGCCCATCTGGTGCCTGCTGCCTTCGAATTGAGTTTCTCCTCCCTACCATTTGGCTTTTCTCTTCGAAACAGACAATAAAGTTCCTGGCCACTTTCTTTAATTTAAAAAAGGGGTGTTTATTATTTTTTTCTTGTTTGATTGATTCAGTTTTGCTGTTTTACAAATGGGGATATATATTCATGGACTTTTATAGAGACAAGGATGATACTTCAAAACCATATTGCACATTTCATGTGTGCTGGGCAATGTATTGAAATTCCAGATGAAGATTAAACTTTGGATTCTCACAACTCTATGAATTTTGAATTTCCTTCATTTACATATGGGTAGAATGAGGTTCAAATAATTAAGTAAAAATTCACTTTTAGGCTTTCAAAAGGAAGCCAAGTCTCCTGGGGAGGCTGAGGCAGGGGAATCACTGGAACTCAGTTCAGTATCAGCCTAATCTACAGTGAAACCCTGTCTCAACAAATTTTCAAAGCTCAAAAATAATAAGTCTGGTTCTAAAATGGTACATTCAACAGTGATATTGCTCTGCATCTCAAAGTATGTTTGTGTGCATTAAAAATGCTATCAAACCATATAGGGCCAGCCAGTTTGGAAGCCAAACATGATCTGATACCAATTTATAAGGTTAAACCTAAAAATTCCAATCAGATTTCCCAAGTGTGGCAGCCAGACTGGAGTAATCTTATGCTTTAGGGCCTTCTGTGGAACACATTACCAGTTCAATAAATGTTTTGTGACCTATAAGAGTACAGATTGAATGAGTGAATTGATGGGAGAGGAATATAGTTTATGTAGACAAAGGTACATTCCAAGGGAAAAGAGAAGGGCCCAGGGAAGTGTGTGTGTATGTGTGTGTGTGTGTGTGTGTGTGTGTGTGTGTGTGTGTGTGTGTGTGTTCACCAGGACTTGAGTCTAGTGGATAGGGAACAAGTCCCTTCAAAAAACTGTAGCCCATCAACTTTCTCTGTAACTTAGATAGTCATTCTTGCTTCTATTCCATAATTCTCATGGCTGCCACTGTGCAACTAAATCTTCATATTCAAGTGTGGTGACATGCAATGGCACTTCTCCACTTGGACAAGACAGATGTTGAGTGCTTAGAAACCACATGTGACTAGTGATAGTTGTATTGGAAGGTAGAAATTGAAGGATTATAAACCTTGATGGGAATAGAATCCTTAGGGGACACAAGGTAGTTCAACATCATATCAACCTCTCTTAACAATAGAATTAAGCTCTGCCATGGGGGGTGAAAAATAGGGAGAAAAGCTGCAAAATTCTCACAAATTCTCAATATCTCTGGGCGATGTTACTGAATCTGCACAAGAATGGGCCCACTAACAGGCACATGTGGATGAGAGGAGACTCAGGGGTCCTACCTCCTCCCAGCTGAACTGTTGCCTACAGACAGACTCAGGGAAAACAGGGGCTGTTTCCATCAGTTGAGTACCCACTGCTGACCTCACCATGCTCCAACAGCTAGCCCCTACTCCAATAGGAAAAGGAGGGTCCTGGTTAGAATAAACCACTGACCCAATAAACCCCAAAGTCATCGGTCTGGGAGAGGTCCTGGGAGGAAAGAACTGGGGGTTAACAGGAGTGCAGAGAGGTTAGAGAGGGTGTGGGGAGAGAAGAACCAGAATATTTTATATACATGGATTCAATTCAAAAGAACCAACTTAAAAAATTAAAAGGGAAGTGTGAATGATTACATAAATGCATGATCATAGCAGAGACACGTGTACCTACATCTACTGTGAATGTTGATCACTTTGAGGCCAATAGGCCAGGAGGACAATGAGTTGGAAGGGATTACCATTTTCTTTGTGTGTATCTACAAAGCCTGGATTGTCAAAACACAGATGTCTATTTTAAACCTTTTCCAATGGCAATATGAAGTACAGGGATCACTTTTCCCCAGAGTCTACAATTTGCTATTTATTGATAAAATAATACTTTCTATTATAGTAACCTAGATTTCACGTGTAGTTAGTGTGTTCTTATTAGATAAAGAGATCTTCCTTCCTTCCTTCCTTCCTCCCGTCCTTTCTTCCTGAAGGGAACTCTGGAAGAGGAGTACTGGGTTTAAGATTGCCAGAAAAACACAAGACAAATAATAAATTAGAATTTCAGATGATGATAAACAATAGTTAAACTTTAGAATGAGCATGCCCCATGTAACACATCCTTTGAATGATATGGAGATAACCTCAACATTTGCATGGGCCATACATATTTATTGTTAAAAATTATTCATGTTTACCTGAGATTCAGATTTCCTAGGGCATCCTGCCTTTTTATTTACCAAACCCGGCCACCCTACTTGGGTTGCCTTTATCACAAATGGGCAGCTGCGGTGATAAATGGCTGCTTTTCCCTGTTGCTGGGTAAAGTGCTGCTTCCAAGGGAATTATTTGCATTACTGGTTCCCAGTTGGGATGCAGTTGAGAGGTGCTTCCAATTCCTCCTGCCAGAGACAGTAATTATGAAAGCAGATTCATCTCCCTGTCTCTAGCCTCTTAACTTGATTTTCCCTAAGTAAGTCTTGGTGTCTCAAACTGGAGTTCTTTCTCGATTGCTGTTTGCAGAAATGTGAGAAGAGATTTAAGAATTCTGAAATGATCCCTACAGCAGACAAAGCTAGGTATTTTATTCTCATCTCCCAAAGAATTTTAGTATGGAAGATGGTCGGCCAGTTTTCTACGTGCCTGTAGACCAGTGCTCAGACCATGCACTTGATACAGATGTAGGCGTGCGCGCGTGTGCGTGTGCGTGTGCGTGTGCGTGTGTGTGTGTCCACAAGTACTCACTCTGTACCCAAGGCAATTCCACTGCCTGCCACTAATTGCTGGTGATCAGACGGGCATTGGCTTAGATCAGGCTTGCAGAAAGCCAGGAGCATGAAGTCTCACCAAGCTCTATTCATCAGCTTCATGTTGTTGGCCTTCCCAGCCAGGTGTTTGTTCTTTTCTTTCAGTGATTTAGAGATAAATTCAGCTTCAAATAGCTAACTTGCCAATCTTTCCCAAAATGCAAATCCTTGAGAAATTAACCTGGGCACCTGCCACAAGAAACCACAGTACTCATTGCCTGGCATTTTAATGATGAAAGAATCCTTTGATCCAGAGTTTTCTAATGTCTAATCCATTAGCAGGATTGCTTTTTCCATCACAACCCTCTTTACGATTCAAGTACCCGGGCTATGGGCTATACCACAGATTAACAGATGAGTGCTAACCCGGCTCCCCAAACATCTCTCTATGTGTAATGAGTGTTAGCATTCAACAAATAAGGCATACATACATAATAGAAAAAAGAAATAAGAAGTGTTATAGAATATAGAAGAGATGCAACTTTACCAGTACTCAAGAAATGAGTTAAATTGAAATAACGCATTGCAATGTAACGCCACCCCCGCAACGCAAGTCAGGCTTTAACTACAACCTCTCCATCATAAAGTTTATAATTGCAATTGACTTGTAAACTGTATGCTTATTTTTTTTTTTGTTCTCGAGTTTTGTTTTGTGAGGATAATAATATTTTTCTGTTATTTCAGACAACCATCTTTGGGGAGAAATAACATTTTCTCACTTTGTTATTTAACCCAAACAGTTTTTCAGCACATGTCTAAATTTGAAAGACTTAACTCACACCTCTCTCCTGGCAAGATTAATGAAAGAAAAATTCTCATTTACTTGTAGCAATGTATGCGGTGAGTTCTGGAAATGAGCATCTATGTAAAAACAAAAAGTACATCTTAAAAAGGATTATTATCGGAGTAGTTAACGGCTAACTCATTAACCCCAAATTCACAGTGAACCTTAAAACAAACTCAAGAAGAAAACATAACTAATATAAAAACACATATGTCATCATAACTAAATGCCAAACTTAGAACTAACCTAAGAATACTCAACTTAGAGTTTTTATATATGGAGATATAAGCGCCAAGTTCTAGTGAGCTAGCTCCAAAATCATACTTGCAAGTCTTCAGAGAAGTCAGGAGGAATTCAGGGGGTGAGGATATAAATAGAAAAGAGAGCTAGTGTTCCCCCTAAAATTCAAACAACAACAACAACAAAAACCAGGAAGGAAAGAATCTACCCACCATGTGACCTGGGGTGTGTGGAGGGGTGCCGTGACCTGGGGTGTGTGGAGGGGTGTGTGCTGCTCGTTCAAAGCCCTGACTTCAGACAGGGAGGGAGACCGGGGTGGCGAAGGTGGAAGCAGTCATGAAGTCTTGGGAAGGAAATGCTTCAGGCGGGAGAGTGCCAGGAAAGGGAAAATGAGATTTTTGGGGGCAAAAGAAAACCGAGTCATTAATGAAATAAATTATGCTGTGGTGTTTTATACATTACTATAATTCTATACAAAATAGTGTATGTAACTTATAATTAAAAGATAAATACATTTTAAAATAAACTCTAATATGGAAACCTACACACAGTTTGACTCTCTACCAATGCCCCGCCCCCAACCCAGCAACAAAATTGTTCAGGATAAAAACCATACTTTATTAGACTGACAGATGAGGGTGTTCTCGAATGTATCTGATAAATCCTCCCAATCACCCGCACCACCACAGAAATGTAGAGACACAAACCAGCTTTGTGCTTGCAAATTCTTATCAAGAGAAGCCAGAATGAGTGTTGGAGCTTGGCGGCTGATGAAAGTTTGGTCTGGAACCAAACCGTGATGAAGCTGAAGAAAACTGTAAGACAATATTCCAACCTGAATGGAAGATTCTCGAGCAGCCCACCCTATATCCCCACCTTGAATCTGAAATGTAACACACGCAGAAACAAAGAACACCTAAGACGGGCAAAGGGGGGAATTCAAAAGGAAAGAATTGGGTTGACTGTGTTCAGGAAAGGCAGAAGACAAAGAGGAAATCCATATACAAAACAGACTAAATTATAAGGTGCCAGCAGGAGACCAAATTTGAACGATAGAATAATAGGGGGCCTTAAAACAGTACAGGAAAGTAACTGAGAGAATAAAAATTATCCTATCAAAACTATTAGATTTCAAAGGTAAAGCCAAAAGAATCCTTTAAATTTTGAAGCCATAGAAAAAGAGCTTTAAAGACAGAAGAGCCCAAGAAGCCTTGTGCCCGTGAGCCCTTCTGGGACATGTGCTCAAAAGATGAAATTTTTCTGAAAAGGAAGATTAACAGAGCAACTTTAGCAATGGTGATCTTTTGAGTTTATTGGGTTGTGACATAGAATAAACAGGAGACTGGCATGGAGGACCGAAACATTTTGCCATGTATCCCCAGGGCCTGTGTTGTAAATTTAAACAAAGTAGAAATAAAACTAACTTTGAGCAGAGCAAAGCAATCCTATGGATAAATGTAAATGGCTTTAATTCAGCCATTAATTTTTTTTTGTTTTTAACTGAAAACAAAATAAAACAAGAACAAAAACCAAGGCCCAACTCTATACTGTCTTTTGAAACAAAAACTCCAAAACAAAATGAATCAGAGAAGATAAGTACAGAGGAAGGCAAAGTATTCCAGTATGGGGAGCACTCAGAAGGTGAGCCAAGAGAAAGAGATGGGGGGCAAAGAATTCATAACAACACATTCAGTGTGGCAAGCAAGGTCATGTTCATTGCTTCTCAGCCTTGGGCCTGAGATCAAATGTGATGATCACCTTTCAATCTCGAAAGACACACTTCACAATTAAGAGTGATGGTCATAGGTTTCTGTCCTCCAAAACAACACAGCACATTTCCAAGGCAAATGATAAGAACTATAAGGATACAAAGATAAAAGCACTTGAATAATGGAAAGTGACTTTTGTGCAAAGACACAGGCAAAGTGAGTGTGCTAATTAGGGTTCACCAGAGGACTGGGCCTGTCGAATGTATAAGCAATTGTAAGGGAGCATTTTAGGGGTGACTCAGACGATAGCCATCTGCAATCTGGAGAGCCAGGGACATGCGGGGGTCACGATGTCCAATAATCCAGATGCCTTCACACAGGAGGACCAGAGATGCAGCCCCAGTCTGAAGCTGAAGGTGTGGACACTTCTTTAAGTTGCAGGTGTGTATGTTTAGAGGCTGAAGAATCCAGAGGCTATGACAACAGCAAACCACAGGTTTGCTGAAAATGCACCGCTCCAGTGAGTGCAGACTTCCAGGTCTCGGGCTCTGCCTTTCCTCCAGGACCCCAGCTCACTGAAGGGTGCCCTCACTTTGAGAATGGCTGGCTCTTCCCCATATACAAGATAGCTGTGCAATACTGGTACAATAGAAGAAAGGACAAAAGAGAGAAGGAAAAAGGGGGCACAAAAGAACCAACAACTAGACAGACAGCAGATCCAGTTGAATCCCAAACCTTCTCCCCTCCGGTCTGTGATGAAATGAACGGCGATTAATCACACATGAACTTTCACTAGGAAAGGATAAAGCAAAAAGTTATGCATTTGCAATTGGGAAAGGACATTCCTGAAAAAAACACATTTTAAAACAGGTGATACAGATTTTGTAGTCCTTTATGCAAGTAAACTTGAAAAACTAGACAAACTGTATCATTTTGCATAGAAATAGACAGCATATGTAGATGGAAAGTTTGAGTACACACATTCCCATGGAAGCACTGGAGGAAGTTACCAAGGTGTACTGCGGAGTAGCAGACCCAGATTACCTCTTGGGGAAGGCATCAAGAAAAGAAGGGACAGGAGAAATTCTATCATGCTTGCAAAAACCGGGAGTGGAGGGGGTGGTGTTAAAATTTTTCCTAAATTGTTCCAGAAAGTCAAGACTAAAAGAAGCTTATTTAATATTTCCGTAAAGCAGATATGACATTGGAATCTAAATCTGATAGGGAAAGAATGTATAAAGAAATTCCCCAGTCGCTATCCCATAAAACAATTTGTGTAATATTTCCAGACAAGATTTTAACAAATAGAATCTACTACCATATAGAAAGCATACCCCATAACAAAGTAGTGTTTATTGGAGTGAGTCAAACAGTTAGGAAATTAGAAGTTAGGAAATCCAAAATGTATGCATATTAAAAATTCCAAGAAAAATATCATACCTTCTACAAATGGTTAAAAACCTTTCCATATAATTGATTGCTTTTTCTTAAATAAAAGTACAAAAATCTGAATTTGTGATTAATTTAACTCAATGAATAAGTTACTTAGCCCTAAACTCAGTATCATAGTTATTGAAGAAACATTGAAGGAGTTGCTGCTAAGGCCAATAAGAAAATAAAAAGAGTTCACTATTTCTCACTAGTCCTCTTTGTACTGGAAGTATAAACTACTACAACCACAAGAGAAATAGATTAGCACCTCCCTTAGAAAATTAAATAGAAAGGCTAACCTGTTTTTACTTGTAGGTTATATGCTCTTACATGTGTAATGCCCTAGGACCAGTAACAAGGTTAACTCAAACTGAAAGACGTAACAGTGAACACAAAGAAAATATATTTAATGAAGATATGCAAAAATGCAAAGTCTTTATGAGAGAAATACCAAAATGTGCCTTAAAGACACAAGAGTTGACTTGAACAAAATGAAAGACATATCATGCTTGTGGATAGAATGCATGTTGGGAAAAACATGTCCATTCTATCAAAGCTAATTTGGATATATATACATAACATATATATGTATGCATACATATATACATACACATATATGTATATATATTTGTAATACCAGATCTATCTGCATAGATCTCTGCTTTTCTCCCAACTAATGAATGCCTAAGTTCAAGGAGTTTTAGCATGAGTCCTGTAAGACAAGACCAACCTGAAGTATGTTCACAGTGGTAAGAGAAATACTCTTACGAACAGTAAGAGAATTTCACATTTGTGTCAAAGACTGGCCACTCAGCCTGTGATTGGCCAGATTGGCATAACAGAAATGGGAATAGGGAGGAGACCTCGGCTTCCTCCCTTCGTAGGGTATGGTAAGCCTACTTCCTGACAAAGCATGTCCCCAACATTGTTTTCAGTCCATTGCTGTCATTAAGGCCTCCAAGAGGTGATCCCGGGAAGCTAAGCTAATCTCAAGAGTCTGGGAGTGAGGCAAGGGTGGAACAGGTGTACTGAAGGGCCTCTGATGATGATAGTTATCATAGTGGACAGCCAAGGCCTCACTAGGCTGAGGGCCTCTAAAGAATGTACCAGAATCTCTGTTCTTCCAAAGGATGATAGGTGGAGTCTGAAGCGGGCAGAAGAATGGCCGCCCCGGGCTCCTGTATCATCTGCTGCTATGGCAACTAATCAGCCTAGAAACTCTTCTGCTTTGCAACCAGTGAGAGGATAGACATAGAGACTGCTTCTCAGCTCCAGTCTTCGAGGCCATGTGATTTCTGGTCCTTTTGTATGTGCCTAAAAGAAATAAGATATTTATAAAAAATTAAGCATATTCTGCTTATTTTCCTTCACTTGCCCTTTCCGAGTAGAGACTTTTCTCTGTTCATTTCAATATCTTTGGAGATGTCTCGTATGACCAGCAAAACTCCTTGGTAAGCCTTTAGATTGTTTTGGATTGTGTCAAGATTATAGGCCTACTTGAAAATAGCGGTAAGTTAGTCATCTCTTGCTGCATAGCCAACTACCCCCAAGGTTAGAGGCTTAAAACAACAAACACTTGCTCAGAATGTCTGAGTCAGGAATGCAAGAGCAGTTGAACTGGGAGGCTGTAGCTCAAGGTCTCTCATGAAGCTGCAGTTCAGATTCCTGTGAACTACAATAGCTCTGGAGGACCAGTTTGCAAGACCAGCTCATTCATGGGCCTAGTGACCCAATGCAAGATGTCCCGGTTGCTCAGTCTTAGAAATCATCTCTGTTTTATCTTCTCCTGGTACAGTCAGCAGCTTGTTATCATCAGAGCAAGAGATCCAAGAGCAAGAGAACAGAAGATGCAAGGTTTTTCATGGTTGTTTCCTATCATTTTGCCCCATTATATTTGCTGTAAGTAAGTCACTCCACATAGTTTATTCCTAGGAAGAGAACTGAACTCCGTTCCTTGAGCTCTCGTTGTAGCTGGGATTGAATCCAAGAGCTAGACCGGAAACCCACACCTAAGCTCCACCTCTGAAATAATTTGTGGACACATCTGCAAGCCACGCACTACAAGTAGGATATGCAGACTAAAGTTGTGGTCTCTTGTGTTCAGGTGGAATTAATACAGCATAGTCGAGCAGACAGGGTGAGCTTGGGCTCACATGGACTCAAGCATGGGTCCTGGCCAAGGCCAACTTTACAAGGAAGGGTGTGACCAATGCTGTGTCATGGGTACCACACTGAAGAAGCTTCCCTGTTTGGTTTAAGGCTGTACTGTTGACATCTCCAAATTGAAGCATTTAGTAATTCTTGCCATTTTGTGTTAGTAATTCTTCCTACTTTGGTTTATGTCTGAAGTCTGATGGAAATACAGAGTGTATATGAGCAGAGGAGACCCCACAGCACAAATCTTCCTTCGCTGCTATTTTTTGGATGTTTTATTTGCATATATGATTGTTGGGAGATCCCATAAGCACAGGATTCTGACGGACCCACAAAAACTCAAAGCCAAGTACAAGCAAGTGTGTTATGTCTACAACTGCAGAGTCCCAAGGGGCCAGATTTTCTACATATACCAGAACTTGCTTTCCCTGTTCAGAGCTGGCAACAGCATTCTAAAAAACTAGAATGGGAGAAACCCTATCACAGGCTTCATTACTCATAGCCCTTCCCTGTGTTAGATGACCCCTTTCACCAAAAGTGATGGCGTGGACAGGAAGCTAGAGACTAGACCCTTTGTAATTCCTCTTCATAGGAGCCTGCTTTGCTCATCAGTAAGTCAAGATAGAGGCTGTTCATAGAATGGGCATCTAAGAAAGTGAACTAAAATGCTCTGCCAACAATGACATACATTAATGTGTGCATCCTAGGAAGTATGAATTGTTCCATCTTAATGGTTCCTGATAGAGTGAAATGTTCTCACTATTTTTGCTAAAAGTTCCATTGTGCAATACAGTTTTCTTTGGATACAGAGAACTGCTTCCAGGCTATCTTCATGGATACCAAACTCAGTGGATGCTCAACTCCTTTATATAGAATGGCCTAGTGCCTGCCTGGAGGCTGTACAGTTCTCCTGTGCACTTTAAATACACGCTGGACTCATTATAACATAATACAATGTAAATATCATTGAGTAATTATTAGACTATTGTCTAATAGAAAATCTGGACATATTTAGGACAAACACGGCGTTTTTCAAGAGTAATTTCAATGTATAGTTAGTTGGATCCAGAGCTGCCAGACCAGCAGACACGAAGGGCCAAGTGTATTAAGCAAAATGGTGAAATCAATGCCAATAGTCTATAATGTTGATTTTTAAAACTTAGAATGGCATTAAATGCCAGAAATAAGATAAAATAAAAATAAACATACTCTGACAAGTCAAGAAAGGTCTGGAACAAGAGCTTTATATTTGATTATTTTCAGTCACAGTTTGCCTTCTTTTCTGAGCAAAGGGTTCTGTGATACTTTGAATGTATTTGGCCCCCACAATCTCATAGAGAATGGCACTGTTAGGAGGTGTGGCTTTGTTGGAGTGGGTTTGGCCTTGTTGGAGGAACTGTGTCACTGCGGGGATGGGCTTCCTATGCTCAGGATACTGTCCAGTGTCTCAGTCAACTTCCTATAGCCTGCAAGATGTAGGACTCTCAGCTACTACTCCAGCACCACATCTGCCTGCATGCTGCCATGCTCCCCACCATGTTGATAATGAACTGAATCCCTGAAACTCCTTGTAAGAGTTGCTGTGGTCATGGTGTCTCTTCACAGTAATAAAAACCCTAAGGAAGACAGGTTCTAAGTTCATGCTTTTCCACAAAGCCTGAAGAACATGAAAATGAAGACTTGGCTCACTCTATTGCTAGAGTCTCCATAAAGGCTCTCCAAATGATCAACTTCCTCAGACTTCAATGTACTCTTCTGTAAATGGGGATCTTAGCAGTGTGTAACTAACTTTCACATAGTGTGTGACTTAGGAGGATACAATGACAAGATGCTTCTAAGATGTATAGCATCCTACTGCCTGGCAGAAACCTAGTAGATAAGTGAATTGCTAAGTACTGGGCTGAAGAGGAGGGATATGAGGGAGGATTAGAATACAAGATGAGACCCAGACCTCAGATCAAATAGTATCTTATCTGAACCATAGCATAGTGCACATTGGGTTTAACTTCCCCCAAGAGAAGGAACACTCCTTGCTTGTTGGAGGAAAGGGGGTGTTGCCTAGTTTCCTAGTCTCAGACTGAGCATATCTCCAATGACTTACCACTCAGAGTCATTGTTGGAAGTTTGTGATCTGTCTTGACTATTTCTCTAAGTTAAGGTTTCTCTCCTCTATGGAAGGAAGCCCCTGGAAAGGAGAAGTTACCTTGATGCTGAGTCCTTGGAGTTTCACTGTCTACTCCAGAGTTTCAGATATCAGTTACTAATTCTCCTTGTGCATTTGACTAGGTGGGGGGGGGGGCATCCCACCCATGGGTGCCCTTGTTAGATCTCAGCAATACACCTCCCAGCCTTAACAAGGACATCGTGCCTATTCTTTATCCCCAGAGAACACTGCTTCTCACAGCTCCCAGAGAGACTGGAGTAGGAGAAAACACTACGAACCCAAATAATAATAATAAAAGGTGTCATTACAGTCTCTGCTGCTGGAATATGATGTAGACACCTTCTAAGAAACCTGGCATTATTAAAGATCAGACTGTGAAAACATCAATTTTATGGGAAAGTTCAAGTTCTGGGCAAGAAAATTTGAAAGTAAAGAGACCCTTTTTTTGAAAATAAGTCTGAAAATCAAATTGGCTTTATGAGTTTTATTTTGTTATGACTAAACTAAACTGAGTGTAACAACTTGGTTATCAAGTGACCACAGCAAATCTAAACATTGCTGAGAAAATTTTCATGGGAGTAACAAAACACCAAATCTGAAAATGCCTAGGTAAATGTTAGAGCTGTTCTCAGCCATTAATGTTAAGTACAAATCTAATCTGTCAAATGAATAGCAGGCACCCAGACAAAGCAATTACGGATTTCTAGAATGTCTTTGAAGTGCTTTCCCCTCAGTGTATGCCCATGTGTCGTGCTATCAATCAGTTGTGGATGCATTGTGACCAACAATGATGGGCATCATGCCAAGGACATTTATCAGAGACTGTTAAAAATCCTGAAATGCTAGAGCAGAATCCTGTAGACTGTGTGACTTGTAAACAACAAAGTTCAAGTTCAAATGGTTGAGGAATCTAAGACCATGGCTTCTTCTTATGTCTTCTATACAGAAAATCGGGAGGTGAAGACCTCCTTCACTGAGGCACTTATCTTCATGATGTCACTTTCTCCCAAAAGCTCACACACTACCACACTGGGCTCGAGGGTTCAACGTCAGAATTTCAGGGGCTTGCAAGGATTCAGGTACACATAATGATGTCACATGACTTTGGATGGTAATAGAAATGACTGAATTATAAAAGGAGGTCAACTTAGAGAAAACTGAGCACAAACTTTGAAACTTAGTCCTGTTTGGTGGCACAGGTCTATAGTCCCATGCACTTGGGAGGCTAAGGCAAAAGAATCAAGATTTCAAAGATGCCTGGGTTACGATGTAAGTTCGAGGCTAGCTGTAGGTGAGGGCAAAGAAAGGTTTCTGAATAGGCCGAGTACTAGCCGTGGTTTTTACTGACGATATTCAAGAACAGTGGCTGCAAGTGTGATCCAGTAACTAAGCTATGAAAGAACACTGAACTGCCCGTGGAATAAGAAGAGAAGGGAATGGTCAAGAGGCCTCTCAGGTCTCCTCAAATCATCAGATATCCATGAAGAAGGTAGAGGCAGAGCTTCTTCCCAGAATCCTCTCTCCAGTTTATTTATCCTGCCAGATACTAACAATGTAACAAATGGCATTTCACTAGAATGGGTAGTAATTCCTATGGGTTAGACTTTTTTTTTTTAAACTAGTTTAACTTTAAAATGCCAGTTACTTTCTTACTTGGTCAAACAGTCTCTGCTGGAAAGGAGGAAACGAGATCGCGGTGAGGAGCAACCAAAACTATCTTGGTGACAAAACAGTAGGGCCAGGTCTTCATATTCTTCATAGAGAGCGTTTCTAATCTGCCTGAGCCCTGCTTTAGAGGTGCAGAGATTTCTAGGATGCTGGGTGGGCTAGGGTGGCCGGGTGAGTGAGCTCAGAGGAAGGTTTGAAGGGGACAGTTCAGAAACCCATGTGCAGACCTGGGAAGGGCGAGGTGCCAGGTGCCAGGTTTGCCTCATGTTTTCAGACTGACAAGGCTTTTGAGAGATTTTTATGGGCTGGAGAGAATAAGATTAACCAGGAGATGGAGCCTAGACATTTCCCATTCTCTTGCCACAAATAATGAAGAAACCGCAAAGGCAGCGTGGACAAGGAACAGGGGAAGGAAGCGGGTGTGTAGTGTAGACAGGAGGTGGCTCCCAGCTCTTGCTTAGAACGAGGCGCTGTCTGCTTTTGGGTTTCACAATAGCATCAGGCTTACCTGAAACATGTCTCAAACCAGTCCCTGGAGATGAAGAGTCTTGTTTTGCCTCTCTCTCCCATCTCCAAGTCAGTTTTTCTCATTTATTTTCCAGCACAGTGAACAGTGAAAAATGGATCCAGAATTCACGCAGGAAACAAGGAAGAGAGACACTTTGCCAGCACAGAAATGTGCCAGACATTTTGTGAGCGCTTTATCAATCCGCTTTTTTTTTATGTAGTACTCACAATTCAGAGGACTTGTTTTTAGTCATAGATGTTGCACAAAAGGGCTAATGACTATGAACAAGTCACCTAACTTCTGTTATAGAAGAGTATAAAGTATGTCTAAAATGGCCCATTGCAATTTCCACAACTACTGAGGAGTGTTGTTGGAATCAAAGGATAATGAGCAAAAAACACCTGATGAACTTTGCAAAGCTTAGCATGTGAAAGGGACTGTTCTTTACTCAAGAAATAGTTTTGCAAGACACAGTGTCTGAGTTTTTCCTACTCAAGAGTTGTATTTCCCTTTTGCATTTACTTCAAACATGTATTCTGATTCCATTCCAACGTCACTTGGAAATTGTTCTCGACGATCTGATCATATCTTTGTCACCGAAGAGCAAGATAAAGCTCTTTTCCTACCCATTATCTTCATTTGCAATTTAGCTTTCAAAGCAAGAAACCAAATCTCAGGCTCCATCGTTAAGTGAAAGAAAGGAAGCTAAGCAGTCTCACCTCCTGATGTTGAACTTAACATAGAAGGAGGGAGTATTGGCTGGCAATGAGGATGAGTACAAGGGCAGGGGGAAGGAGAGCTGCTTTAGGAGAGGGGCTATTCTTGACCATGATGGTAGGATGTTAAAAACTGTCTTTCTGAAAGCATCATTTCTAATGGACTTTCAGTGGTGCCCAAACATCCACAGACAAAGAAGGAGACGTTAGGCCGTTTTGAGTCAGGGTCTCTCGCTCATTGGTGAGTAGGCTGGAATGGCTGGCTTGAGCTACAGGGATCCATCTGTCTTTGCCTTCCTAATACAAGTGACTGTAAGTGTCTACCATACTCAGCTTTTTTTTTTACATAAGTTCTGGGATCAAATCCAGGTCCTCATGATAGTTAGGCAAGCGCTCTACTAACAGCCATCTTCCCAGCTCAGGAAGAAGTATTTTAGGGAAGCAAAAACACCAAGGCACTTATCACCTGCTGCGTGCCAGAGACTACATACACATTTATGCACATATTTGTGACCTCATTTCCTCCTGTCTGGCTGGCCTCCTTGCTGCTGGTGTGGATATCACTGGGGAGGGGACAGCCCTGGGTAGTTATGTGCTTGCAGCCCAAACCCTTCAGGAATTCAGACAGTACCCACCCATTGACTGCTAGAATTAAAAAATCTGGGTCAGGATGTGAGTTGACAGAGAAGGCGAGATAGATGGAGTTTAGGGTGGTGGTAATGGTATTGCATCTCTTCGGAGAAATGACCAAATACCAGTCAGATTCTTCTGGATTCACCGGGCGGTCACCCTTTGCTTCTTCCTCCCCCAGCTCCTGTCTCTAGTGAGAGCCGGACAGCACTGATTGAGCACTGGGGTCAACCAAGAATCATGGCGTTCTGTCAGAATGGTAAAAGCTGAGATAAGCCTGGAATCAGGTGCAGTTCCCTGCTTACTAGTGATGTGGCCTCGCTCTGTCCCTTAACCCTCGGACCTGTTTTCTACTAAACAGAACAGCTATACCTACTAAGTGTTTAGTGAAATTAAGGTACGCTTCTGAAGTATTAACTCCAATGCTTAGTTTAATACTCGGGGTCCTTTTTATTACTTTAGTATTAATAACCCAGGTGTCATCTCCTGGCTACCATCACTTTCTCCAGGACAAGCGTTTATTGAAACTACTTGCTGTTGCATTGGTCACTGAGACCTTGAAAATGAAACAGTCATGTCTTCCAACCCCAAAGAGCAAGCCATCTACAGCAAATACGTACAGTAATGCTCAGACCTCAGGGAGTCGTTCTCACTCAAGTCCTCTGTGTGCAGTACATCTAGGGGTGCAAGGAAGGTCTCTGATAGACTGTGGGGGTGCTAAAGGGGCTGTGAATTCCTATAAGTGAGCAGAGTCAGGGGCCCTGCAGAGGTCCCCACTTCTGGGTCTGCCGGGATGTATGTGGTTCTCAAAATTATGCTTCAGCTAACGCAGCCAAGGATTTGAGGGAGATCTCAGAGGCCTTTTGATACAGAGAGACAGAGATAGGGCGTCTTCCGCCCCATTTCTGGATTTTGCCCACAGCAGCTTTGAGTGTATCTGTTTAATATATCTGCAATCTGAACTGGATTCAAAGAAAAGATCAAACTGTTGAGACCCATTGGAAACCATTAGGTTAAATGATTCTAAAATCTTTCAGGATGTCATTCTTCTCCCCAGCATGTCCCAGAGCAGAGATACCTGGCATGCAAACCGTCCTTAACTCCATGCTCATCCATACTCGATCTCAGGCTCCTGAGTATCTATGCCTCCCTATGCAGGGCTCATCAATCCCAGCTGACTCTTCGCATCTTATTTCCTGCTGCATCGTTACTGCCCTGATTTCCCACTGTTTTCACCCCAACAGTTCATTCTCGCCAATGCTGAAATTACAGAAGAGGCCATTCAATCCACAGAAAAGCTTACCCTGTTGGGAATGATTAGAGAACCCAGTGCTCTGTTTGCCGAGGAGCTGAGCGCAAACGTGAGAGGTCAGACAACCGTTGTCTTTATTTACACTGGACCCTATTTCCTTAGCCGAAGTCTTGACCTCCAGGCTGCAGGTCAGGCTGTCAGGAGTTTTCGAAACTAAGCCTCTGGGTTAATGGGAGTCTGTTTTTCTATAAAGTGAAATTCCCAGGGACTGGAAGGAGATACTCCCACTAAAAATAGGGACTAGTGTGAATCTTCTTACTATGTGAGAACTGCTTCTAGATTCGATGGTGTTCCATATCAATGTGAAAATTCATTTAACTCCATCACTGCTTTACTGCTTTATGACAAAGAAAACGCCTTTTGCTTTTCAAAGTGGGAGAGGAAGAAAACGACAAAGGGGAAGGAGAAAAGCAAGAGGAAAATCTAGAGAACGAGAACGAGAATCATATACGGTAAGTGAATTCCAAAGAATTTCCTCAAAATAGCAGCCTGGGATACAATCCTGGCTTTAGAACTTTTAAATAATTTTAGTGGGTCATAATCTTGAAATAGAACGTAAGGTTTTCAAGACCTATTCTCAGCCCTGGCTTTAGAAGCAGCTGATCAACTGACTTAACCACTGTATACATGTTCCAAGTGTTTCTGTCCAAAATAGGTCCATTGTGTCATATGTCACGGTCACATGTTAGGGAAAACACTCATCTTTCTGTGAAAGGGGCCAGAGGCAACAACGTGAAACAATTATGCTGCAAACTTTTCTAATTTTAATGATCTGGTTTTTATTAAGCAAATGTCAAAACCCAATTTATATATTTATTCATCCATCTCCTGAGTAGAACAGGCTGACATTAAATTTTTATGATGTTCCACATGTTTATAAGAAAGGATCTTAACTTAGAGTCTGAAGTCTCATTCCTGGATAAAGGAGTTTTCTGATATTCAACCTGGATATCCGACCCATAATCCACCTGGCTGCAAAAGTGTTTGGAGTGTCTTTTCCAGAAGTGCGAAGTCAGGAGGCAGTGTGCAAACAAGTGGTATGGAGCCTTGAGGACATAGAAACCAGTGAAGTGAAGGTCTGGAGAGCATCCCCTTTACCCTGGGTTGAACTCTACCCAATCCCCCTGCAGCCTATAGAGCGGACAACCTGAATGTAATTCTCCCGTATACTGATGCTGCTGCATTCTATTAGGTCAGTTCCCCACTACTTATTAAGGTCTGGGTGCTCATCATTGTGAACTGTTAAACTTGGCCTGTAAGTGGCTTAAGACCTACAGGTTTATAGCTGAAGGCTGGTCCAAAGATCCCCATGGTATATAAAGATGGCTGATTTTCAGGCCAACTTTACAGCCTCACTCTTCAAAGTCCCACACTGAGATCTAGACCCGAGAATTCACCAGAGACCATTGGATTAAATGCTTATGCAATGAACGGAACTAGAGAGCACACTGGATCTAAAGTCAAGTGGATGGGACACCTCAAGCTGTCAAGTTGAAACTGGGAGCCCTAAAGCCGAGTCTGGTTTGCCACATCTCTGCTTCCTCAGCCGGCAGTCATAAAGGAAACTGAAGCGTTGCTGTATCCAAGACAGAGAGATTGCTGAGCTAGAGTCGGGTGGAGACTAAGGCCTGCCTGTTCTGATCTTTTTACTTTGCAGACAGCAATAAGAAGGAACACGGAACAGTGGGTGATGAGCCTCACGTCTCCCGATCCCTCTGCCTCCTTTGGGAAGAGTCAAGGAGTAGGAATGAAGGTCAGGGTCGAAGGCGTTCTTTTTCTAGCTCTGAGCAGTGTGGAGTGATGGAAACTTCATTGGGGCTGCACCCCCTGACCTCAGGGACAGAGAGAGCAGGCCCCAGACACCCGGTGCCTGTTTCAACTCTTCTCTCACCACCGTCGGGGACTTTGGAAAGGTTTGTGTAGACTTTCCATAAGCTTTGTTCTCTTCAAAGAGAAATGTGGATAATTATAATTGTGGCGGGTTATAATATGGTTTGAATGAAGGCCTAAAGAAGCCATGATTCGAAGTCTTTAGCACACTGCCTGGGCAGCAAGGTAGCTGTGTGTTCATTATTGGTCACATTTGAGTCCATTGGAGAGAAGGTTGAGCTTTGTTGATGTTTTTAGACTAATCTTTTATCTTTAATCAATTTTTTTTTTTTTTTGGTTTTTCGAGACAGGGTTTCTCTGTGTAGTTTTGGTGCCTGTCCTGGAACTCGCTCTGTAGACCAGGCTGGCCTTGAACTCACAGAGATCCACCTGCCTCTGCCCCCCCTGAGTGCTGGGATTAAAGGCGCGTGCCACCAACCCGCGGCAATGTTTATTTCTTAAATAGGCCAGTGTTGTCCCTGTGTTCCATGGTCCTTTTCTTCAGATGTAATGAAAATGAAGTGCATTTATTTCATGTGCATCTTTTGGCAAGTTTGGATGTGTGCATAGGACTGATGTCAGAATTTTTGAATGACACTGAGGGCTGAGAATGAGAATTTAAGAGAATGGGCACACACACACAAACACACACACACACACACACAAATAAATAAATAAATAAGAAAAAGTAATACTTTAGAAATGAAAATAAGTGAAGAAGAAGAAGAAGAGAAGAAAAACGGCAAGAGAAAAAGACTAAGAGGAAAACGCACTTTATTCTGCTTTAAAGGTCTGCCCTTTGAGGAATAGAATTAACTGTTAACCAAGTCAGCTCAAGAGAGGCTTCCACTCTCTGACCTTACCACTGGTCTTTCCATTCTGCTTATGTTGCTAAGAAAGGCAGAATTAGCGTCTCTCCAATTTAACTCCATCCTGCTGGCTCTACCAGCCCATGGATGCTTACACACACACACACACACAAAAAAAAAAGATAAATTTTCTCTATTTGTGTAAGAGGTAAGAACCGAAACACACAGATAATACAGGAGGGGACAGTTTCCCTTCAAGCTTAGACGTCCTGCACGCAGGCACGGAAAGACCTTGAGTCCTCCATGTGCAAGCTCATGGTCTGCCTCAGAACAGACTCCTTTGGCAATTGGAAGGAAGTGTTTCCTTCCTGCTCAATGCCCCATTTCCACTACACACTGCCACTGAGTCAAGACAATGGGTTTGTCTCTGGTTCAACGCTGCCTCCCTCTCAAGCGATGAGCCTCCCTTCCAGCCTGTCCTGGCCGCTTCATCTGCCCTATCCCTGTTCTCCTTTCTGCCCACCCTGCAGGGGCGGCCCTTCTTTTATTGCCACTGAGATTTGCCACGAGGCATGGGCTGTAGGAATCAAGACAGGCATACCAGTGCTTTGCTTTGCACAGGCATATGGATTTCCTTTGAGAGCAGAGGGGTGAGAGGCTTCAAGGACCAGCAGACTCAGTTCCAAGACCATGCTGGCTAAGCTATGGCGTCTTGCCCATGTGTAAGATGAGTGCAAGAATTACAATCCACAGTGGGCAGTGGCGAGTTAATGAATGTGCGTTTGGCGTGAGGCTGGTGCCCCTATCAGCTCTTTATAGTGCTCCGTTTCCATGAGGGCTTGCTCTCTGCTAATCCCTTCCCATTTCTTTGCTCCTGTCTCAAGCTGAACCTGAAGGGCTGCTTACTAGCAGAGTCAGGTAACAGGGCTCGCCTTCTGAGACGCGACTCTTGCCATTGTTATCTGACCTAGCGAAGGCAGTGATGGAGAGAGAGGTGAATACTGACAGACTTGTGGACACAGCCAGGCACGAGCTATCTGATACACAGAAGTCTTCAACTCGGCCTATAGAGACATCTCTCATCACCTCCCTCAATCTGATCTCTGTCTCCCCTACCAAAAAGGAATGCTGTCTCACCTAGCCCTTTCATCGGCTCCATTAGATGGACGTTACAATCCACCCCCTGAGCATGGCAGTCTCCAGGTGCACTTCACCTGAGCCTGCGTCTGGCGGGTGACAGTCTCCCTGTGAAGAAGGGGACTGTGATAGGAACAGAAGTTTACCACAGGACAAAGACCCCCAAGGAAACTGAAATCCAACACAACATAAGATGAGGAGGAACATGGCAGAGATGTGCTACTGTTTCCTCGGGTCTAGAGGGCCTAGGCTGAAGGCTGGAGACTTTTTTCTTTTTGGATGAGTCTCTGCTGTTTTGATGCTAAATGAGGCATGGGGTGGGGGGGGGGGAGAGTAAAGGAATGAGCTAGACAGGTCAGGCACGTGCTTTGCATGGTTTTCTCCTGAATCTTGGCTCATCCAAGCTAATGAAAAATTATTACACGTCATTGTTTGCATTGCGTGTGCATGCACATGTGCAGGTGTGTACCACGATGCTCATGCACGTGTGGAAGTCAGAGAACAATCTGTGAGAATTTGTCCTCTCCTTCCATCAGGTGGGTCCCAGGGAATTCAGCTCACACTGTCAGCTTTGGTAGTGATTGCCTCTACCCACTGGGCAATCTTGCCAGCCTTTATAAAGCTAATTGTATTGAGCGTGTACTATTTGCCTGGCAATGAGCTCTTTAGAGACCTCTCACACAGTGCTTTTTCTTTTTCTTTTCTTTTCTTTTTTTCTTTCTTTCTTTCTTTCTTTTTTTTTTTTTTTTTGAGATAGGGTCTCGCTACATAGCCCTGGCTGTCCTGGAACTTGCTATATTATAGGCCAGGCTGGCCTTGAAGTCACAGAGATCTGCCTGCCTCTGCCTCCTAAGTGCTGGGATTACACTGTGATTAAAGGCCTGTGCCACCCCACTCATTTAATCTTAGAAGCAAGCTCCCAGAAGGACGCTCTGGTAACGGCAGTTGTAGTAGAATGCAAGGCAGAGGTGTGGCCCTAAACTGACACAGCTGGAATCTGGTCTCACTCCACCATGGTGCCTCTTCAGCTGTCAGCTCAGTGTGACCTTCAATGACACACTTCCTGACTCTTATGTTCCTTCTCTACATAGGAAGAAGATGAAGGAATTGGTCTCTAGTTCCCACTTAATTTGGTCTCTTTAGTCGTCTCTACTGAAAAAGGAAAAGTCTAGCACATCCCAACTTTTCAGTTCCCAGAAAAACAGTGAGATTCCACATTCAAAGTCAAATACCTAAAGATTCGTTGGTGTCCCCATCGCCCACAACCCAGAACTTCCCTACAAGCTATTGCCCCATCCCAGGCCCCCATTCCCCACTGCCCCTCCTCTTCGGCATAAATCAAAGCTATGTAATGCTCCAAACAGAATGTTCCTCTCTGCTATGGTCCTATCTGCAAGATCCAAAGCACTTCTCCATGGGTCCCGTCTCTAGCAGCTCACTTTCCTGATGCCCACAGACAGCCTTGGAGAAGACACCACTACCACGAAGCCATGTTTGTAAACATGGTAGTCATGTCCTGACTCACCTCCCAAGAGACAAAGAAGGGAAACAACTTCAGTTAAACGTGGAAAATAAAATTAAACACCAATCTGCCAGTTCCAAAGCAACACCCTTGTGCTTGTGTGGCGTTGAAGGGAAGGGGAGGGGGGGACACTATTTTAAGTTTCTGTAAAGCATTGAAGAAAAATGTGGAGATACATCCAGACCCCGAGGTTTGTGAAAAAAAAATCCAATGGCTTTATTCAGCGGACTGGCAGGCTAATATTAGATCCTTGGCCTAAATAAGCGGCTATTTAAGGAGAGAAAAGGCATCTTATTATAGAGAGGGATTCTCATGTCATCGGTGGACAACTCCCAGAAAGAATATGGCAAGGAGTCTGCAGCCAACATACACAGCCTTAAATATTCCTTGAAATTCAATTTCTAAAAGGGGGATTTAGCAGGTTTGATGGATGTCTCTGGTCTCTGAATGTGCAAACACAGAAATGTGGGATTCAGACATATATCATGAGCTTTAGATAGCTACTAACCTTTCAGCTGCCTTTGGATGTTTTAAAGATGTGCATGCCTGCTCCTCTCTAAACACTCTGGATTTAACAGGCAGAGGACAGACATATTTTGATACAAGTTTGGAGGACAGAGAAAAACTCAGGACTCGGTGATGGTTATAGGCAGACCTAATTCTAAACGGCGTAGACAAGGGTACATCACCACTCCTAACTACACTGGACTAGACATTCAAAGGTAGCATTGTTTTAAAATTGATTTATGTAGAGGCTCTGACATGCCATTACACTCTGACTCCATTTCTGCGTTGTGATCCTTGATCTGTGGGTGTTGACCATAGTCTTATCCCTCTCAGGAGCACAGTCCAGCTGCTAAAGTTCCAGACATCACCTCCAGATGTCAGAGCTTCCAGAAACAGTGTCTGCTTTATTTTCCCCTCTGTTTCTTTTCTTGAGATTATGAGATAATTACAATGTTTCTCCCCTTCCCTTTCCCCCCCTGAACCCTTCCATACACTCCTTCTTGTTTCCCTTCAGATTCATGGCTTCTTTTTTTCACTAATTGTTATTGCACACATATATGTATATGCATATATAGTATATGCATAGTGTATGTATACATACATACATATATTTCCTAAAAATAAACCATTCAGTCTGTATAATGTTACTATGTATGTTTTCAGGGCTGACTGCTTGGCACTGGATAACCAATCCATAGCATCTAAATCATTCTAAAATGCAATTCATTCCTCCACTTCTGAAGCCACAGTGCTGTGGGTCACAGACAGGCTCTCCCTCGTCCTAGCTGCCAAGCTTGGGCAGGTTCTTCTACTTCATTGCCTCATCACTGACTTTGTTCAGGGGATGGAGGAGCTAGTGTGGGTACGGAGCTGATTAGTACAGCACCTGCCACGCAGAAGTTGTTGTAAAATTATTAGCTTGACTGCTGTCTCATAAACACCTTATCTCTCCATATATAAGCAAATATTTTGTCATCTACATCTTCAGGTCTCTCCATCCTCCACCCTTCCATGAGCCACCTGATTCCCAGGAAGATTGACGCTGAGAGACGGCACTCAAGGATGTCTTCACTTCTAACCGTAAAGAACAAATCACATTTGCCCTTTTGGGGTTGATTGGCATCTGTAAAATGGCGTTGGAGTCTTGAAATTATCAATACCTTTGAATGTGACCTAACTCGGGTGAGGTCTTTGCAGAAGATCAAACTAAGATGAGGCCATTAGGGTGTGACCTTACCCAACACAATTGAGGGGCAAGCATGGAGGCAGGAACACTCATGGAACAAGTTGTAAAAATAGGGATTTTTCCTTCTGTAAGCCACTGAGGGCCTGAGCTACCAGAAACTGGAAGAGCAGCAAGGAGTAGATGCTCCCTCACAATCTTCCGAAGGAGACAACCATGCCTACTCCTTCATCTTGGCCTGGCAGTCCCCAGAGCTGTGGGGCACATTTCTGTCAGTGAAACCACCCAGTTTGTGTTGTCTCCTTATGGCAGTCCTGCCAATGACAGACCATTGAGGAAACAGCCATTAGACAGGACAAATATGGATGAATTGCTTTTAAGTATTTGGCAATGAGCAGTGGCAGGTTGTGATTCTTGAGAGAAAAATAAACATAACTTACATGAAGAGGGA
The DNA here is from genome assembly GCF_007827085.1 of Peromyscus californicus insignis. Taxonomy (NCBI): domain Eukaryota; kingdom Metazoa; phylum Chordata; class Mammalia; order Rodentia; family Cricetidae; genus Peromyscus; species Peromyscus californicus. The sequence continues at coordinate 26,415,107 of NW_026294514.1, read as the reverse complement.
GAGAAGTAATCTTTCCTGGGTTTGACTTAGTGCAGACCTTAAAGAGGACCCCTTTGGCTTAAAAGCATCTCTCAAATAAAAATGGGATCAGAAGGGAGAACAAGAACCAGACATGATGGAACATGCCTATAATCTCTGCACTCGTGAGGCAGAAGGATACCCCAAAACTTGGGGCCAACCCGAAGGGCACAGAGAGCTTGAGGTCAACTTGTGCTACAGAGTGAAACCCTTGTCTCAAGAAACCCAAAATGAAAAGTGCTAGAAAGGATAAAAATCAAAGACTTGACTTGAGTTATTTGAAAGACAACAAACTACTTGAAGAAAAATGCTACTTAACTACAGTGTTTCTTGTGTGGGTAGACATAAAACACACTCCAAAAGTAGCTGACAGAAAGGGATTTGGGTACAGGGAGTTTTACAGTTATGTTAATGAACTCTTTACACTTCATGTGAGGTGCATACCAACTATAGACACTCCATGATAAATTAGTTTCATATTCTAATGCTTAGGAGTTTATAGTGGTTAAAAATACAAAAAGGCTATGGTTTTTAAGCTAATGGGGAACAAAAAATGCTTTTTAAAAAGCCAATCAATTAACTCAGTAGAAAAAAGGACAATATTAACAGGGCCAGTGAAGGAAAGGAGGGGATGGTGGGGCACAAAGTGGTGGAATACACAAAGAAGAGCAAGAGAGAAATGAACTCAAGAGCGCCAATAGTTGCATTCATTATCAATGCATAAATAATTCAATTAAAGGTGAGATTATCAGCTGGATAAAAAGACAAGAGATGTATAGTGTAAAGGCAGATGTGTTGAATGTAGGACAATGGAGAGAAGATTTACCTTCTAAAAAACAGGAAGACAATGTGGGTGGGGAGGTGGGGGTGGGGGGGTGCATATTTAGACTAGAGAGTGGTCTCTTTAGCCCAGAGAATTGTCAAAGACAAAAGCTAATTCATCAATTCCAGTGTGGTGAGTCATGTCCGCAGAAGACAAAACCACTCTCAGTGCTCCTGTTCCTCGACCTATCTTTTAAAACAAGAGAGGAAAATGCTCCAGAACCAACAGTAGAAACAGACGAATTCCTTATTGTGGAGTGAAATGTCCAACACCTCCTTCTCGTTAACTGAGAGATGGGCTAGCTATGAAGTCATCAGGCAACCAGAATGTTTGAACTTGACTGTCAACCAGGCAACATTCTCTGAAGCCTGTGGACTATTCCACCAAGGACAATGGAGGGGATTACATTTAAGTGAATGCAGAGCCAAGGTAGACCAAACACAGGTCATAAGTCTCCATGGCCTCCAAAGCACTGGAATTTTACAGAAGGAGTTCTGGGGCAGGATATAAAAAAATCACTGTAGTGATTAAACAGCATAGTTTTAGGCAATCCATGAATGAAATTGGTGACTAAAATGTTGCAAACTGGTATTTTAATGAGCAAAGAGAGCTGGGCAGATGGCTCAGCTGGTAAAGTGCTTTTCATGCAAGTGTGCAGACCTGAGTTTGGATCCCATGTAGAAAGCCAGGCAGATAACTAGGGCCATAATGACATCTGGGCCCAGGCTGTTGCCAAGGACCATGTTGGGGTCCGTGGTCCTACTGCAGCCTGAGTCTGTGCTCTCTGTGGCCTGTGCTGCCACCAAAGGTCACCCAGATGCCCGGGATCTGGGCCTCCACCCGAGGTCTTCTTGGTGCCTGACGGCTGTGCTGCTGCCAGGCCCATGTAGACCTGAGTAACGTGAGCTGCCGCCTGAGGCCAGGGTGTCATATGGGCCTGAGCAGCACCAGGGATGTCTGGCCATGGCCCTACCTCAGACAGGACCTGTGTTGATGTCTAAGGCTCCTGTTGTTACCAATGGCAGTGTGGATGGCTGGGATATGGGCCCACATATGGGGCCATGTGGGGCCATGTTGGTTCAAGGGCCACACTGCCGTTGTGTCTATGCTGATCTAAGTGACCTTCACTGCCAAACGGAACCATGGTGACATCCGAGCCCTGGCTGCTGCTGAGGGCTATGTCTGGGTCCATGGTCCAGTCACAGCTGGGGTCTGATTTGATGTCCATGGCCATAGCACCACCAAGGGCCACATGAATGTCAGGAGCTTGGGCCACTTCCTATGGCCAGGTTAGTGTCCGAGCATTGAGCTTCTGCTAGGGCCATGCAGAACTGGGTAGCCTGTGCTGCCAAGGGCCATGGTGTTGTCTGGGTCTGGGCTGCTGCCAGGGGCCATGTCTGGGTTCATGACCCTGCCACAACCAAGGTTTGTGTTGATGTCCGTGGATCCTGGTATCACTGAAAGTAGTGAGGATAGGGCTGTACAGAGTTGGCCCTTCCCCTGGCTGGCTGCAGCATTAGGGAGAACTGGTCCTATTCTCCCACCACTCTGGAGAGCAGGCCCTGCACCTCAACTGGGCAAAACAGTAGAGCTGGTGCTGGTCCTGTGAGTGCAGGTGAGCTGGGCCTGAGGGTATGAAAGCTGGAGTATTGGCCCCCAGCTCCTTACAGTCTACTACATTGGGTGAGCTAGTCAAAGCAGTACTGGGAGCTCGCCTGGGTGGTGCTGATGAGGGAAAACTGGCAGATTAACCAAGCTAGCTACAACCCAGGCCCAGAACCAGGACTCTGAAGTAGCCCACCCCAACACCCACCTCATCTTACACCCATTTTACTTCCTTTGAAGTACAAATGATCAGTAGTAGGAGAGATAATGAATTACTAATACCAGGAATGAAGAGAAAGATACCATAGGAAAGCCTAGAAATGGGCAAGAGGAAATATATAGAAAAAAAAATCAGGGAAATATATTTAAAGTTAAAAATTTGGAAAGACATTGAAAGCATGAAGAAATGAATTGTATTATGAGGATTAATAAAAAATGATTTAGAAAGACATAAATGACTGTAGTTGGAAGTTTTTCTGTGTCCTGCCTGGTCCTGCAGCTGCTCAGACCCAAGTAAACACACAGAGGCTTATATCAATTACGAATTGCATGGCTATGGCCTATGACTCAAGCTTCTTTCTAGCTAGCTCTTATAACTAAACTCAGCCCATTTCTGTTAATCTGTATGTCACAACATGTTGTGTGGCTTTACCTGTGTGCCATTATATGCTACTCCCTGGATGGCGGGCTGATGTCTCCTCTGCCTTTCTTCTTCCTTCTATCTGCTTATATTTCCTGCCTGCCTCTAAGCTGCCTTGCTATAGGCCAATACAGCTTTATTTATCAACCAATCAGAGTAACACATGTTCACAGCATATAGAAAGACATCCCACAGCAAATGGCCCTCCCTCTACCTATTAAAAACACTAATGCATCATCAGAATCCCTTCCCACAAAATGTTGGGGTTGAATTATTTTCCTGGTGAATTCTTTAAAATATTCACCAAATCCTATATGACATAAGACACTAAAGAAGATTTAGAAATAGCCCAAGAAAATATATTTAACATAAGTGGTCTTCAAGAAAATAAACAGCAAAATCTCCTGACATAAACACCACTTCATGCACATTTGAAAGGTCAAAGTTCAAAAGACCTGTGATACCAACAAGTTGTCTCACCAGCAGTGGGAATCTTCATGCAAGACTGACACACTGCACATCTGGAAAGTGGCCTGGCACTGTAAATTCTGAAGCCAAGTTGCTGTATTCAGTGTCATTCTTGGGTTTCCATCCAAGAGAGCAGAAAACACATGCAAAGCATGCTCACGCAGAAATGTCTGTGAGAGCTTATAGAGTCGATTCCAGATTGGAAACAAATCAAATATTGTCCATGAAGATAAATACATCAATAAATACACGAAATTAGCCTAGTAACCCCTCCCCCAAGAAACCCAATGGAACTAACTGGGTCATCAAATCAAACAAACAAACAGGCATGGAAGTAGAAGGGGGCCTAGAGGGAAGAGGAGGGGATGAGCGGGAATGAGAGGGAGACGAAAGAGAGGAAAATGCATGAATATGCTCAAAATACAATATTCACATGTATGCACATGTCATAATAAAACCCATTATTATACATAACTACATAGGTAAATAAAAACATTAAAATGTACTCAAGCACAATGCTAAGGCTTGGATCCATGGGTTGAATGAGGATCATGCAGGCGATGATTATTTCTTGTTCTGTGCCATGTGTGCTAAGTGTTTGATAACATTACTCCATGCATTTCTCACGGCTATAATATATTTCTTTACTAGTGATATAGTAGTATGATGATTTGTGTCAAAAGAGTGTACACATTTGTGTATTGTGACACAGTATAATACATTTTTTAGTGTGAATTTTTAATTACATTCTTTATTTTTAAAACAATTTAAAATTTAAATGTATTTTGATTATATTCTTCCCTTCTCTCAAGTCATTCCAGACCCTCTCCTGGTTCCTATGCTTTAAATTGTGTCTCAGGAGACTAAAGATTCAGAATGGGGTGCTACCTCTGACCAGTCAGCCAATAAAGAGCAGCATTGAGGTGAAAACCATCCTAACTCCAAAGCTGCGCTGTTGGCTAACATGATCATGTTTAGTGGTGAGCAAAGTATTACGTTTTCCTGAATCCCTTTTTTCATGTTGTTACAATAAAGTCTTGAGTGATTCCTAATGAGAGAGAGACAGACAGAGACAGAGACAGAGACAGAGAGAAAGGAAGAGAAAGAGAGGAAAGAAGGAAGGGAGAGAGACAGGGAGGGGAGGGGGAAGGGAGGCAGGGAGAATCATAGTTGAAAAGAGATGGTCGTTCAGACAGAGGCAAAAGTAAACCTTGGATGCTTTGGCTCTGTGCAGCTCAAGTATTGACAGAACGGAGCCTGGACAGGGTTATTATACTTGGCCCTTCTGGGGGAGCGTCGGGGAGGGTGCCTGATCTGTAGTCATGTTTATGATTTCTGATGAAGCCGCCAACATGGATGGCATCACTGAGAAAAGACTCTGGGTTAGATGTGCAGCGGTCTGGGCAGGAACGGATGTGACACATGACTGGACTGGAGGACCATTCTGGGGAAGAGGAGTGTGTTCTGTAGCTTCACTGACATGGCAGTTATGTTGGTATAGACATCTGCCAAAACCCTGCACTGGGTAATTAAGACCTCCATGCTTCACTGTCTATACATTTGGCTCAGTTAAATTAAAAAAAAAAGAAAGAAAGAAAACGTTCAAAGGGTAACCCCAGGATATAAGGCATTCGAAATACTGAAACACACTCAAACCTATGGAATGTCTTTCTCTGCAAGATGGCGAGCATGGGAGAGGCGACCGAGGCTGAGGTGGGTTGGCTGTCTGTGCAGTGGCTCTGCCAGTGCCCTCTGTTTCCCGATGATAATCCCATCATGTTCCTTGTAGGTGGCCGGAAAAACTCACCTTAACAATGAAGCCTGCCTCATCTCCACGCTGGAGAGGTGCAGGAGGGCAGGTCTGGAATCCAACAGGTAAGTCGGTGTCCTGGGACAACCCCTCTTTCTGGTTTGACCGGCACTGCCCTGTTTTCCGGGTCTCTCCACTACACGTTTGTATCTTAGTCTTCGTCTTCTAGGGGCAACAAGTCATGGTTAGCTGTTCATTCTTAAAACTTCTTCAGCACCAATTTTGTTTCTGGACGGTTATAGGATGCCACGTGAAACTCTGTCACCTTTACTAAGGATGATGTTATTGACCAGCAACTGAGAGAATCCGAGAGCAAATGGGCAAATCCTCTTCCTTTGCTGGATGATTCCAGAATAGGACCTAAACTCTCCTCCTTTTCTGTGAGGTCTCATTATTCTGGACCAGTCTCCTCTTGACACAGCACCAGTCCTGGAGGAGAGAAAAACCCTCCCTGGCTAAGGGATTTGGTGCTAGCATTATTTGGTATTTTATTTTGGGTCAAAGACTGCAAAGCCTCATCTCTCATTTCCCCTCATCTGTAAAATCCCCATTATCTTTCCATATAGACCTCTCATTGATACGGGTCTATGGAAAGCCCATGGCTTTGTTTATGTAGACGTACAATATATGCACCTGATTTCTATCTCAGCTGTGTGTACACCAGGCTTATATTTAAAGAAAACTCTTGAAAGCCAAATCTGGTCTTGTGTAGAGGCAGCTGGCCTTGGGGAGAAAAGGTCCCTGGTAATCACTATAGAAAGACTAATTGAGGCACGGCTACTGCTTTTGTGCTAAGGGATTCTGGAGGTGGGAAGGCTGAGGATGTAGGGAAGAAATGGAAGAAGAGAGGGAAAGAGAGAAAGGCGTGCTCCTGGACATGGACATGTGTACACACATACACGGCCTCATTTGTTTGGCTGTGGCTACCAGTAGGAACATGCTCAAAGTGAAAATGCCTCGGCAGAGGGACCTCACAGCCTCCCTTTGCCAGACAATTGTCTCCTGGCTGTCTGAGAGAGTCACTTGCTCCCAAGCAAAGCCTAAAGACTAAGGGAGTGGGGGAAGAGGATAATTAAAATAAATTAGAGGGTGAATGGGGGATGGGAGATCATGCCCCATCCTGTTGCTTTGCCCGAGGCTCTGAGGCTTGAAAGGACAGGGCTGGGCAGGACTATTCCAAGAAGACAGTTTTTGTCAAACCATGCCTCCTACCAACAGTGATGTAGGTAGGTACCCCCACCCCCAAAGCCCGGCTGTTGTCCCTGTAGCCTAAAGTCCTCAGACCTGGAATCTTTGCAGGTAAGTAGGTATAGCCACCCATGCAGATTTTTCCAAACAGTTCCACGTGGTTTTCTGAGCCCTTCCAGTTTTACATGAGGTTTTATTTAGTTAGTGAGTTGATATTCTATGGTGAGTGACTTCATCTCCCGGGGGATGTCCGGTGATATTGTAGAGGTAGTTTTCTCACGTGTATGCTGTTGGCATCTGGTATTGGGGTGACACATGGAATGTAGCACACCAATTATGTTTAAATTTCAGGTTACACAAAGAATAAATTTTGGTGGTATTAGAAGTTCCAAAATATTGCCTAGGATCTTTTTATTCTAAAAAGCTGTTCATTATGTATCTGAAATTCTACTCTAACTAGAGTTTTCATGTTTTGCCAAACATATGACAGTGCCCAGACCAGTCATTTCTCACTGCAACAAGAATTTTTCAGTCCCAGATGTCAAGGATTTTGAGCTTAAGGAACCCCGAAGATGTTAATATATATACAGTTCCAGTGCTCAAGAAGATGGCTTTGAATTCTGCACATATATACAAATGCAATGCATGCCGGAAGAATGACTGTCCCTCACACAATCATTAGCACACAAATGTGCAGAAACAACCCACAAAGTGGGTGTTTATGGTAAGCTAAATTGTGGTTCTTGAACATATCAAGTCCTTATTCCCAGAACCCATCAATGTTTTCTTTTTGCAAAGGTGTTTTTGCAGCTGAGACGAGGTTAATCGCCTTGAGATGAGAAGGTGATTTTCGATTTTTTTAGTGGGTCCTAAATTCTACCACAAGAGTCCTTTTAATGAAGAGGCAAGGATGAGATGAATCTCACTGGTATGCAGCATGCATAAAGCCCTGATTTCATTAACCAGTTAATTTTTTTATTAAGATAGATTTCTTGTGTGTGTGTGCATGGGAGTGCAGTGCTTGAGGAGGCTAGAGATGTGGGGTCCCCTGCACATGGACAGGCACTTGGCAACTGAACACAGATAATCTCCAAGAGCTTTACACACTCTTCACATTTGCCTTGAAAGCATAAAGGAATGAATTTGACTCCCAGACCCACCTAAAACAATGTGAGGGGCATACGCTCGATACACTTGTAATCCCAGACAGGAAAGACTGTGAGAGCCAGATCCCTGGGACTCACTGGTCAGCCAGCCTCATTTACTCAGAGAGTTCCAGGTGAATGAGAGTCTCTGCTTCAGAAATCAAAGTAGACTGTGCTTGAGGAACAATACTCAAGGTTGTTCTCTGGCCTCCATAGGCATGTGCACCCAAGGACACATACACATAGCCATCCTCCCCAACATACAGACAAAGAGGAGAGAGAGAGAGAGAGAGAGAGAGAGAGAGAGAGAGAGAGAGAGAGAGAGAGAGAGAGAGAGAGAGAGAGAGAGAGAGGATGCAGCCACACATCAAGGAATGGTGGCAGCCACTAGAAGAGGCAAATCCTCCCCAGGAACCTCTGTGGACAGTATGTCTTGCAGACAGGTGGATTTATGACCTTCAGAATTTTGCAAGGGGACAAACGTTTGTTGCATTATGCCAGCACACATGCAATCATTGGCTGCAACAGCCACAGGGCATGCATGCAGTGTTCTCATGTGGAGGGAGGGCAGAACCCACTCTGACTTTCATGTGTACCAAGGGTGAAACAAGTGTGACTTCCTGAGTCCAGGAGAGGGAACCAGTGACAACAGGGAGCTTGCTGATCTTGGCCTCCCTGTCTCCGTGCAGAGTATTTCTAGTGGTGGATTTTGAGCTTCCTTGCTGTTTGTAACTGAAAAATGGGTGCTCCTCAAATCCCCATGTCATGTGAAACAGAAACAAATACGTATATCCAGGCATCATGATGCCCAAGTCTAGCATTTTGGAAGGAAGTTGCCTACATGGAAGTTTGGACCAGCCTGCCTCCCAGCGACCATGTGACTCCACTCAGCATTGCCTGTTGAGCTGACTCTTAGATGACCCAAGACTATGTGTCATGTGGTCCCATCTAGGGCTTAGGCCATGAGAACTAGGCAAACGAATTCTTGATTAAGAGGCAGAAATATCCTATTTCATCTGGGGTGTGTGTGTGTGTGTGTGTGTGTGTGTGTGTGTGTGTGTGTGTGTGTGTGTGTTTTGGCAGGCCAGTCGTTTGAGTTCTTTTGAAAATATCCTGTGAAGAGATGAATCTCAGTAGACTTTTGCACATGTCTTCAAAAGCCTTGAGACATTTGGCTACGCTCTCAGGATAAGTTGCCAACTACAGGAAAAATACAAGCTTTCCAAACAGGAAGACATGCAAGAGTGTTCAGATTGATAAGAGGTCCTTATCTGTAGAGTGGCTAGAAAACATTCCCTGGTCATGACAGGGAACAAACAGTACCTTGGGATCTCTTCTGGGTCTCTGACTCTGGCAAAGCCCTGCCTTTTCTATGGTGGAACCTGAGACTTGAGTGTCAAAACAACCTACAGGCTTTATGAACTTGACAAAGGGAAGTCCATAATCATCTCTGGACAGATGCCAATTACCCATTGTAGCCCGACATCGAGAGTTTAGAGGTGATGGTGGCATAAGGGGTGTATGTGGATGGCTCTGAAGGAACCAAGGCTCAGATAAGTGGGCCCTCTTGGGTCTGAGTGTCCATTGATCAACACGAAGATGGCCAGCATTCAAAGGGTGTCAGACTTCTTTCCAATAGGCGAGATGTTCAGAGGACAGCCCTGTTCCAGATGGCCTCTTGGATTACTCATTGCTGTTGACTAGAAATAGGTTCCAGGGGTCAACTTCAGGAGTCCTGAGAGAAACTTTCATTCTTGGATTAAAATCTAGATTGAAAAAAAAATCACTACTTTAGGCACATTAACCCAATAGAACTGCAGTCTTCTTGAGTGCAAAACTTGGGGAAAAATAGCTGTTTTACCAGATTGTGAAGACTTTGTGAGTAAATATGTTTAAAGCACCCAGTCCAGGGTCTGGTACACAGCTGAGTAGCTAAGTGCTCATTAAGTAGTGGCTATTAATAGATGGTCTATTTAGGGCATTGGAAGTGAGCAGGGAAGAAGTGCTTAGGGACCTCTCTCTTAGTTCCACACTGTGCACTAAAGAGACTTCCATAAATATGTGTGTATATACACCCACACAAAACACTGTCCTTAATAAGAGAGGCTACCACTTTTCCCAAGTCGGGCTGACATTATGAAGCATATCATCATGGTGAGCAGCTGTCCATTGCTCATTATAGGACTTCCATCTGCTAGAAGGAAGCCAAGGCATGCTCCACAAATATGGCACTGTGTTCTCTCTCTCTCTCTCTCTCTCTCTCTCTCTCTCTCTCTCTCTCTCTCTCTCTCTCTCTCTCTCTCTCTCTGTGTGTGTGTGTGTGTGTGTGTGTGTGTGTGCCTGTGTTTTACACATGGAAGCAAATTAACGTTATTTTCCCTCATTTTTTTCCAGCCTCATATCATTGCCAATCAATAGGAAGCAGTGCCTGCCAAGTCCCATGATAACCCTGTCATTCTGACATCCTAATCCTGTGGAGACAGAATCTTTAGCAGGGCCACTGGCTTGGGATTTGGGGATGTTTGTGTCGCATCTCTTTCCTTTGTGATGGAAATAAGCCATTTCTCCTCTCCCGTGCTCTTTCTCATACATTCTGCTGCCTCAGTCCAGAGTGATTATAAGTTGACCTGATTTGGCTACCCCGACCCCTTTAGTGTCTCTCACTGAGCTAGAGCAAGACTGAGCTTCGATACTTAGCACAGTGACCCTGGAGGCGGTAACGCTGGGAATACTTTCGCGCACGTGGTAGGTGAGCAGCACCCTGGCTGCCGTTCTTAGATTAGATGGCGGTAGGAACTCTGACTTGTGGCACAAGATGATCCCTTGCTGAGGGGCCAATGAGTGTGTTCCTGTCTTTTAGGATGCCCCATTCTTCCTTTACCACCCTTCCCTATGGGTGTCTAGCTCTCTACCCCTCCTCTGCTCTGTGAGCACCGAGCAGAGGTCACTTCAGAGGCCTGAAGGTGGCTCTTTTCCTCTCTGTTCTGTCTGCATGGAGTTCTGTGTCTCTCTGTCTGCATGGAGTTCCGTGTCTCTCTTCTCCATCTCTGCTGTTGCTCGCCCCCCCCCCCCCCCGCCCCCACATCCCAGTCCTGGAGATTTTTCCTGTCAGGTCATTTACAACGGCTTGTGTATTTTCTGTATTCTGCTCCCCTCCCAATACCATCTCGGGTGCCTGTGAATGCCGTGAGGACAGAGATGCCATCTCTCTTATCCACATTCATAGGCCAGTGGCCAGCACAATGCTCAGCACAGCACACATGTTCAATAAATATTTATTTAATGGACCGCTCAAAAAAAATTACTCCTTGAAAGAAAGGAATCTTTCTTCGGAGCCCTTTAATTTGTGGAGACCAGAAGTGGGACTCCCTGACCTGTTGTGGCCATACATTAGTGGTCCTTAATTACAGGATAGGTGTCTTGAATTTTGAGGTTTATTTCATCGGTCCCCCGATGTGATACAAGTTCATGCTTGAGCATTCCTAGCAGACAATTGTCATTAGCTCTCAACATATGATCATCAGAACAATTTTAAAGGGAAGCAAAGGGGACCTGGAGCCCATAAGTCCCATCTCTAGTGTCTGAACTCTCAGGAGCAAAGCCAGGACGTGGCATGGAGCAGGAAAACGTGGCGGCTTGGTGCAGAAATAGTTAACACTGGCGCTGTACAGTCTAAAAAGTGCTGACAAAACAGGCCTATTGAGTCTAGGGGCAATCTGATAGTGGAATTTAAACTGCCTGTAGCCCGGGGCCACTGCAAACAGTGTAGATGGATGGCCTGTTTGAGGTGAGTGGACAGGCCCAAACTTGTGTCTACAGAGAAGGGCCGCTTGTTAAAGGAATTTAAGCAGGCACTCTCTAGGCTGTAATTTCAGCTAAGCTTTTGGAGCAAGCCTGAAAGTGAAAAGTAAAACAAATTCTGCTAAGGGAGTGTCTCTAAAGTTCCCACTGATAGGTTGTCTGCCAGGGATCTCAGTCAGTCAAGTGAGGCTCACGGACCATTTGCTTTCTCCTTTGGCTCTGGACAAGGGAGTATTTGAACTAATGCAGAAGTTTGCTGCTTTATAAATACACACCCCTGAATTTGCACACAACTTTGCACGCTGGTTCATGATATTCCTGTTACCCAATGCTGGATTCCACTTTTCTCCACAGCTCTGTTTTTTTTTTTAACCGCTATTTATTTATTTTGAATATGTATGCACATGTTATGTGCACAGTATGTGTGTGTGTGTGTGTGTGTGTGTGTGTGTGTGTGTGTGTGTGTGTGTGCTCATGTGTGTATCCTGTGAGTGTGAGTGCAGATGTGTGTGTGCCTCGGCACATATAGGGTCAGAAGACAAACTTGGGTGTGTGTCCTCGCCTTGGATCTTGTTCCAGACAGGGTCTCTTGTTCACCATGGAGTCAAGCAGGCCAACTGGTCCGTGAACTTGCGAGAATTCTGTCTCTGACCCCATCACGCAGTGGGAGTCCTGGGGTGGCAGATGTGTACTATGACATGCAGCTTTTCTTGGGGAGATCCATGTGTAATCTCATACTTGCACAACAAGCATTTTATCCCCCGAGTCATCACCCCAAGCCCCTCTTTCCCTAGTATTTATGTATCTGGTTGATTTTGTCTTCCTTCAGATGAGCTATTAAATATTGAAGAGAATTTGAAAATCCCAGCTCAATCTGTTTATTGTGTGGTAGACGAAGCGGAGGCATACAGAAAGAAAAAAATTTCCTAAGCCTCAGAGAGCCTTGGAGTATGTTGGGAGCGTCAGTCAACTCCCTAAAGCCTTCTCTATGTCACTATAATAAACAGCCAATGCAGAGAAGCAGAAGGTTCTAGAGAATTAGGCTACAAAGCAATTTACGGAGCATTGAGAATTCCTCAGGTTCAGTCTTTCCCAACCAGAATTTCATGCAAATATTAAGCCCTGTAGGAAGCATTATTTTCCAATTCTTCCAGGGGTAGTATAATTCCAGATGTATAAAAATTAATTAATTACACACAATGGATCTCTTGGAGTGGTGGGAACTCACTTTCTCAGTTTTCAGACTATTTTCTGTAAATACTTTGAATTTTGAAGGCCAGGTGGTTGCTCTTAAAACTTCTCCACTTCGTCTCTGTAGTAGGAAAGCCGTGTAGACACCACATAGTGAATGAGGGTAGCTGTTCTTCAATAGAACTTTGCATACTGAAACAGTCACTGAACTTTGTTTTTAGGTATAGTTTGCCCACTCCTGTTAGAGTGGAATCCTGGGAGAAGGGAGCTTGGCATAGTCAATAGATACATGTATTGACTTACATTGACTCACACTGATTAAAGAGGAAGCCCGACTTAAGGCCTCATACAATGACTCGGGAAAGTTGTTGGGAAGGTCCAGGGATCTGTTTATAGTTTCCCTAGGGTGTCCAACTTGGTCATGTCGGGAAGTCCTAACAAGGCAGGTGCATTGGCCTAATTAGCCCACACATACCTGTCACTTCATGGAAAGTCTCATCATAAAGACACTCCTTACATACCGACCAAGAGACGCTAAGAAGAAAGAAAAATATGCGCTAACTCGGGGCCTTTCTGAACTGGAAGAAGTATGCTCTTTCTCAGTCTTGGCGCCAGAGCACAAAACAAAGCTACCATCCTAGAGTCAGTCCCGATCTCAGCTATGTCAAAGCCTAAACAAGTGGTTCTCAACCTCTGGATCATGACCCTTTGGGGGGTCACATGTCGGATATCCTGAATATCAGATATTTACATTAGGATTCATAACAGTAGCAAAGTTACATTTATGAAGCAGCAAGGAAATAATTGTATGGTTGGGGGCGGGTCACCACAACACAACTGTATTAAAGGGTTGCAGCATTAGGAAGGGTGGGAACCACTGACTAAACTCTTACCACTAAAAACATGGTAGAGGGTCATGGAAGAGCCTGGAAGAACCATATATGATGCAACAGTCACATGCTGATTTCTCACTCTTCATTCTTAGCCAGAACTAGATTAGAAGGTCTACAAAGGTAGAAAGCAGATCTAGATGGTTACCTCTGTAAGGGCAAGGCCCAGTCCGGTATTAGACATGTATGACATTCTTTCAATTGCTGGTTTCCGTATTTATTCATGTAACAAGTGTTTGGGAGCTTCTCTGTATAAGCACTTGGCTGGGACCAGAAATTGGTTGCCTTTTAAAAAACATAAAAAGCTTTATCTTCATGCAGCGTGGCATATGGGAAGAAGCAAGGGATAGGAGACAGACTAATTCAAACAAGTTTAAAAAACGTAAAAGCAGGGCATGAAGAGAGAGCTCTGTCAATAAAATGCTTGACATACAAGAATGAGGAGCCGAGTTCAGTCCCTAGAAGCCACATGAAAAGAGCCAGGTGTGGTAGCACTCATTTATAATCCTAGCTTTGGAGAGGTGGAGAGGGCAGGATTCCTGGGGCTCACTGCCAGCCAGCCTGGAGTACTTGGTGAGATCCAGGCTAATAAAAGACCTTGTCTTAAAACACAAGGTTGATGGCACTTGAGAGACCACATCTGAAGTTACCTTTTGCCCCCACATACACATGGGGATGTGCGCGCGCGTGCGCACGCTGCGCGCGCGCACACACACACACACACACACAGATGGGCAGGGGATGTTATAAGTGCATTAAAGCAGTGGAAGAGAGACTGACTCAGATGTGCCAGTTACAGGTAACGAAGTGTCAGAGAGCTGGTGAGGCCTTCTCATGGGAGGCCCTCTTATGAAATGAAGAGGATACTGAGTCCAGAATGAGGAGGCTGAGTCCAGGAGAAGCGGGAAGTCACAGGAGTAAACATCTCCAGCAGAGGGGACCGTGCACGAGAAGGACCAGAGCTGGGAGGGAACACACAAGAAAACTGACATGGCCAGAGCATGGAAGGACATGAACTCGAGGCCAGATGAGGCTGGAAACATGAGAAGGGTTCCACTCTGGCAGAGTTGGGTTAAAATTTCGCCATGTATTCTAAGATTCTCGAGAAACAGAATGAGCGATGTGATTCAGACTGAGCCTCAAAGTCGCATCCCTAACTGTAGAGGGGGAAATGGGTTGATTGATGGCAGGGGTGGTGGCAAGGTCTTGATATGAAGTGGCCGTGAGGGAGATGAAGGGAAGCGGAAGGATGGGAAAGGTGGGATGAAGGAGATGGGGTACTTTATGGATTGCATGAAGGGATGGAGAAGAAGGAGGTTATAAATGGTAACACCCTGGATTAGTGGTGCTCAGTATCTTTTTGTTGAAATAATTAACGAAAATTTGCCCCTAAGTCTGGATACACAAACATTCTTTATATCTTCCTCTTGGAGATATTCACCATCTTCCTGGCAAGGATTCTCCCCCCAGCTTCTCTAGAGAACTCTCATAACTTTACCCTGTCTGTGTCTGTGTCCGTCTATCTGCATTTCTCTCTCTCTCTCTCTCTCTCTCTCTCTCTCTCTCTCACTCTCACTCTGTGTGTGTGTGTGTGTGTGTGTGTGTGTGTGTGTGTGTGTATAATACTTTGCTCACAAAATCATCTGTCACTGCTGGAGAAGGAGCCATGGGGGCAGAGGGGCTGCTGAGCATTCTCAAGGGTGTGCTGCAATCTCTTTGTTCTACTGGTTGCTACTGCACAGTTGATACCTAAAGGGGCCGGAACAGTTTGCTCAGTGTAATGGAGGGCTAGGTTTTCCCTCTCAGAGCCTCCAGTCTACAGAGAAGTAAAGCAAGAAGGCAGTGAAAAGAGAAATCAAATTAACAATCTGAGCAAATTCATTGGCTAGAAGGCATGTGTGAATCGGGAGTCTTCCCTATGGTCCCAAATTGCCAGACAACATTTTAGGACCACACCGTTGATGGATAGGATCACATTCACAGTGCTGTGAATGGCTGTATACACACCTTGCATTGCCCCGGGGTTCTCTCAGTGTGTATTATGGAGAAGGGCGGGGCAGCTTGAGAAAACAGCATTAGCAAAGGTGGGGAGAAAGGAGAAGCATGTGCCAGGACAGGTCTTGAGAATTCTGCTCACCGCAGCTGAAGGGGCCGTGAGTTAGAGAGGAAAGAACACCAAGAGACTTTGAATGGCTTTAATCTTTACTTTATCTCTTATTTAGCTAGGTGCCCTGGGGCATGTTGCTAACTTTCTTTCAACTTCAGTGTCTCCCTTTATTAAATGGCATGATAATAATAGCATGCACATCTGTATAGTATGTGTATGAATCAAATAAGAAAATGCCCTTGCAAGTGCGTGTTGTAGAAACCTGGGCAGCAGTATATTGCTCTTTTTGCTCGGGTTTCCCACAGACAACAAATAAGCCACGGTTTCTTGAGGTGGAATAATAGAGCTGCATTAAAAAAAAAACCATTTATTCTAATATGCCAGCGGTGTGGGAAACTGTACATTTGAGTCTCTAGGAAAGAAAGATGGTCTGTGAAGTTGTTGGGAGAAGCTGAAGGGTGGTAGAGGATTCATTAGGTTTTCATTCTTGTAATGCTGGGGACCAAACCCAGGACCTCACACATGTTAGGTGAGTGCTGTCACCATGAATCCCATCCACAGCTTTTGGTCTAGAGGGTTTGGAGAGGAAAGAAACAAGGCAGATTTCACAGTCACTTCTTCCCTTCTCATTCTCTTTTGATGCTCAGTGGTCCCTCTAGGATCAGGCTATAACCATGTAACGCTCTTCCATTGGAACCCTGGCTTTCAGTCTCTCTCTTCAGATATCCCCCTGCAGCAGATCAGGCTCTTCAGGAAAAGATTAAGGGAAGAGTAGGTTTGTTGTGGAGGACGCTGAAAAGCATACAAAGGGCCTCTTCCAACCTGGAGCTCTGGATCTGGACTGGAGTCCAATAAGATGTGTCCCAGCTCCAGATATAAGAGTCTGGGAAAAGGAATATGGCATTGTGTGAAGAAATTCTAGAAACTGATTGCATTTTTGTTGTTGTTGTTGTTGTTTTGGTACTAATACTCGGTCTCAGCAGCCAGGAGCATTACGCTTCAGTCCCCAAAAGGGTGATAGGCACCAGGGTCATACATCACAGGCTGCATTGTGACCTCAGTGCCACTCAAAGTCCTGATAGGAAATCCCCTTTCTACCACTCAAAACTGTCTTTGATACCCCCACTGTCTACCGAAGTGGTTGGCATTAAAAAGCTCATAGAGTCTACACTGAGTTGTGCCTGGGGTATTCCTTTGGGTCCAGTCCAAACGGCTGCTATCATTTTCATACCTATCTACACTTCCCCCGGGGCTTATCAGTGGGTGCCTTCGCTCCTTCTGCCACTGATTTCTCACTGTTCTTCAGAGAGTATGTAATGAAGAAGTTAAGCATTTCGACTGTCCGTAAATTCTTCTTTTCTGCTAATAATGTCTCCTTGTCAATTGTTTTTTTCTCCCACCCCTCCCACCTCTCTCCCTTTCTCTATCTGTATGTGTGTCTGTCTGTCTGTCTGTCTGTCTGTCTGATCTTTGTCTCTGTCACACACACACACACACAGAGAGAGAGAGAGAGAGAGAGAGAGAGAGAGAGAGAGAGAGAGAGAGAGAGAGAGAGAGATCTGTTTTAAGCAAGGAGTATCCTTGCCAGGGGCACTAGCATATGACATGGTTCTAACCAATTGTGAAAACATCAAAAAGATGTATTCACCTAGAAGACAAACACTTTCAAATGCCCACCAAGCCAAAATCCTATGCAAACAACGCAAAGACTGCAGATATGGGACATTAGGTCTCTCAGCTTACTTCCCGATCAGCTCAGGTCCCTCATTCTTAACCGATCTCTAGTCCAGGAGTGCAGAGCCAATGGTTTCACACACTCCTACAAAGAACACTAAGTAGACCATGACAAGAACACTGGACTGGGTCGCAGAATTTCTAGTTTGGGTGGACTCCTGTTTGAAAACGTTTAACATTGGATGTGTCACCTTTCACCTCTGGCCCTCAGTTTCTCCACATTTAACGAGGAAGGTTGATGACTACCGATGTCCCTTTCAACTTAACGGTCTTACAACTCTAAGAAGTGAAAGAGGCAATAGATCCCTGACGCGCATGCTCTCCAGTCTCCTATCCTCTCCCACTACCGGCTATCACCTTGAACTTGTCTAGTACCGCAGATTAGATGTGTTCCCTTGTCCTAACCCTGATCACCCTCTCTCCTTTCTTTCTTTTATGTTCTGTCTCTCTCTCTTCCATTTGGAGTGTGTGTGTGTGTGTGTGTGTGTGTGTGTGTGTGCGCGCGTGCGTGTGCTGATTGTCTGTGTGTGAGCATATGAATCCAGAGACCAACATTATTGTTTCTTCTATAGCCCCCCACCTTATCTGTTGAGGGTCTCTCACTGAACCTCAATCTTGTTTCAGCCAACTTCTAGAATCCAGTGATCTCTGTCCCCTCAGCACTGGAGTTACAAACACGTGCCACCACATCTGGATTTTTATATGGGTGCTAGCAACCTGAATTCAGGTCCTCATGCTTGCACAGCAAAGATTTTTCTTCCCGAGCCATGCCTCAGCCCTCCAAGCTCATGGTCTTTTGGACTGACTGACTCCTCTCACTCATGTATGTTTCAGACTATGTGTCCCTTTCTCAGAGAAACTTCCCTCCATTTCTTGGACTAGCCCAGTAGTCCATGCTCAATCACCCTATTACATTTTTGTACTTGGATAGTCGCATACAACTCAATTTATGCATTTTCCCCTTGTCTACATCTTCGCTTGCACCCCACAAGACTACAGGCACCAAGAAAACAGAGTTTAAAACCGACATTGGATTGACTAATTTATATGTTGATGAGCAAATATGACATAAACCACAGAAGCAGCAGCATGTGACTGATGATTATTGCTTCTGGTCCTAGTTTTTAATTCAGATGATTATTCATCTCTTTCCCACTGCGGGACAGATGTTCACATCCAAGCCATGAACTGAGTGAGAAAGGTCATTAATTCTGCTGGGAGAAATTGATGCTGACTGCAGTTCTGTTCTAACCTTCTCTGACTTTCCAAGAATTGCTATAAGTACGTTCTGTTTTCGAAGATCATCAGCTCTCCCGCTTCCAAAAGCCTGTCCTGGCCTGCCTCACTCATCCCTGGCTCTGGTATTGGGAGAGGGGGGTGGTAGAGCCCAGCAACTTCAGAGCCAGTTCTGACAGAAAAACAGATTCATTCTTGGGGGTAGGTGTTGGAGAAAGCAGGGGCTTGGCCTCTGTGGGATCCTGATGATTATTTTGTAATATTCTTAGAACAGATTAGGATGAAGTAGATTAGGGAGAGGCAGGAGATAGCAGCTGTGACTGAGCCTCTCTCTCTGCTTCAGGCATTCCCTTGAGGAATGAATCGGGACAAACAGGGTAGGACTCAGGCCTGTTGAGCATGGGAGAAGTGAAACCAAATGCCAGCAAGAATCGACATTTCCCTTCTCTTCCTGCCCACACATTGATAAAAACCATGGGTGGGGGGCTGAGGAGATAGTTCCGTCAATAGTGTGCTTACCACAAAACCATGAGGACCTGGCTCTGAGCTCTAGATCCCAGAGCTTGGCCTGGCCATGCAGGCTTGGAATCCAGTGCTGGGAGGTGGAGATGGGATTCCTCTGTGTCTCTCACCAGCCAACCTGGCCAAATCAGTGAGATAATCTGACTCAAAAAACAAGGTGAGAGCGGGGGTAGGGGGTGGGGGGCAACGAGAAGGTTCGGTGTGGAAAAACTGTTTGCCAAGGAGTGATCCCAAGATCCCACGGAATGACAGGGAAAACCTGTCTCCAAGGGCTGTTGTCTGATCTCTACATGCGTTCCGCAGCACATGCATGCCTGCAGAACCACACACACACACACAGAGAGAGAGAGAGAGAGAAGGGGGCGGGATAAAAATAAAACTGGGTTTAGGCCACATAAAAGAAAAGCCAACCAGCTAAGGGAACAGGAATGTGACCTCACTACTCACTTTCTCTGTATACTTAACATTTGTTTTCCTTTATAAACTTAGGATTTTTTTCTCTAGAATCATGAAAGATCCTATATTTACCACCACCCCCAATTGGGTTAATTTTAATTCTTAGAAACCCAAAAGACAGCTTTGAATTTGTCCCAAGGAGAAAAAGCATACAAATGCCATGTTCCTGAAGATTTCAACATGGTACTCCATACAACATGATCTGAGCATGAAAGGCAATCAGTTAGTGTTTGGGGGAGAAATCCCGACCTTAGGGCAGCATCTCTGCGATGCTAACAACCTAGCTAACAAAATGCACTAGCAAAAACCTCGCAGAACAGCCAGCTAGGAAGACAGGCTGTCCATCTGTCTGTCCTCGAGGTGACTGCAGACGGCTGGAAAGGAGCTTTGCCAGAAGACTGTTGTCTTACTTAGGGTTTATTATTGCTGTGAAGAGACACCATGACCACAGCAACGCTTATAAAGAAAACATTTGATGGGGATGGCTTGCTTACCGTTTCAGAGGTCATCATGGCGGGGAGCATGGTGGCGTGCAGACAGATGTGGTACTGGAGCTGAGAGCTGTACATCTTGACTCAGAGGCGACAGGAAGTTGACTGAAGGTCACACTGAGTGAGGCTTGAGAACAGAAACCTCAAAGCCCACCTCCACAGTGACACAGTTCCTGCAACAAGGCCTCACTTCCTAATAGTGCTACTCGCTTTGGGGGCCATTTTCTTTCAAACCGCCACAACTGTTTTTGCTAATAGAATAAAGCCCAGGTAGGGCATTATAATCACCATGGTGACCACTGGATGCCATGGTTAGATAAGGAGTTGTGATGTTTCAACTTTCATTGTTACTTTCAACGTGTGCTATGTGGGAACTCAGATGCCCTGTAGATATGCAGACAAGGTACACGCTTCCACCAGCCTTTGATACCGTCTCGCGTGTGTGTGTGTGTGTGTGTGTGTGTGTGTGTGTGTGTGTGTGCGCGCGCATGTCAGAGAATAACCTCAGGTGTTATTCCTCTAATACCTCCCTTCACCATTTTAAAAGCAGGGTCTCTTATTGGCCTGAGACTTACCAAGAAGGTTAAGCAAGGTAACTAAACAGAGAGCCCCAGAGATTGATCTTTCTCTGCCTTCCCAGGCCTGGGATTCAAAGCACATCATTCAGCCACCCTGCTTTTTTTTTTTAATGTTCGATCTAGGAATTGAACTCAGGTTCTCATTTTTGGAGCAAGTGTTTTACTTATTATTTAACTTATTGAGTTATCTCTCCAGCCCTTTTGTATTTTTACTTGAACTTGGACTTGTATGATCTGCCTGATGAACTGCAGGGTTCAATCTCCATCAGTGAGCTATTCTGCACAAAATCTGGTCTGTGGGCTTGAACACACTTGGCCTTGGACCATCTCTTGAGCAGTCCACTGAAGGAGCACCCAGAGTGCTGGCCCATCCTGAAATCACTTCCTCTCGGACATTCCTCTGAGGCGGACATGTACCAGGCTCTCCATGTTTCTCCAGATGTTCAGAAGACAACTGCTACTCAACATGAAAAGTGGTAGCAATAATGATAGAAATCTACCAAAATGGTCTACAAAGAGCAGACCTGGCTCAGGGTCAGATGTTTTCTAAGTAAAAGTGGAGAGGAAAGGGGGGAGGGAGACGAGTATACACCTAAGGATAACATCTGGTTTGCTGCTACCAGCCCATTCCAGTCCAGAATGAAAAACAGGAGCTGTATCCAGGGTGGTTTCAGGAAGGTAGGCAAGCAGATGGGGTAGTTGCTTGAGGAGGAGTAGTAAGTGTCTGCTGCCAGGGTGGATAGCCTGTGGCATTCCACAGGACAGTCATTTGAATATATCCTGCAGCTGTGTTCTCCTGGGGAGTTAAGGAAGGCAGAAAAACCACTCACTACAAACTGGAGACTGTGGAAACTCATAGCTTGGGGTGAGTAAGGAAGAACTCTTGGAGGTAAGACTCACTGTGGCTGATGCCACTGAGGAGAATGGAACTGGGCTGGACCTTGGCCATGTGGAAGTGGTCAAGGAATGAATGATTAGACCAAAGAAGGAAGAAAAACACTCCTCTGAATATATGCAGCCCATAGGTCTGGAGGTCTGTGGGCTCACAGGATGTGCCAGGAAAGTATCCAGCTCTGAATTCCCTTGGAACTCTGCGTTCATCTCCCTCAGTCTCCACTCAATTAAAATGCATCACTAAGTTTCACATGGGTCAGCCCAATCTGCAGAGATGATCTTTCCCTCCACAAAGGAGTCAAAGGATCCTCTATCCAGTGTCTATTTCCAAATACCCAGACCTGCAGTAGGACGACTGCTTGGTACCTTTCCTAACCCCCGGCACTGAGTGAGCCATTCTCTCGGTTAACTAAAAGAACGGAGGGACATGTCATCAGGTAGCTACTTGTAATTCGGAAAAACCAAGTTTAAAAATAAGGATATCTCACTACCAAGGCACTTTGCCACTAGGATGTTTTGTGTCTCGGGGCAAATCAGTTAACATCTGAAATATGGTTCCCGCGTTGATAAGGGAAACATGCCTGGTTCTGCCTCCCTTACAGATCAATTTTGAGAATCAAGTATAAATAATCTAAAAGTGATTTGCAAAGTATAGGGCCTATTCCAAAATGCAAGCAGGAGTTCCGATTTGAGGGTAGCTTAAGTCTTGATTTAACATTCAACTAAAAGACCCATGGTTTCAAATATTCAAAAGTAAAGGAATTGATCCATTGATCTTCTTCAACTCTTTCTTAATATGCCCTACCCCCTAGACCCTGCAAAATGCTCCAGGGCAGTTTCTTCAGCTCACACATTCTATCTTGCAGTCTCTTTGGAAATTGGAAAAAAAAAAAGAAAGAAAGAAATTGAATTTCAGTTGTGGGATAAACATCTTGACTCTATCTGGAAGGGGAAATGTCTGTTTCCATTAAACAGCCCCAATTTCAAGTGTTTCATCTGAGCTGTAAGCCATCCTTGTCCACTTGGAAGGCAGAGAAACAAATCCCGACACAGGGTGGAGACTCTACCAGTTGGCACCTCACAAAGATTCTTTATTTCTAAAAACTATGGTGAGAATTGGATGGGCAAGCCAGAGTCGTGCGCCAGTGTGTATGATTGCCTGCGGTTCCATTTCAGCATAAATACTACGATGTAAAAGCAGGAAGCAATTATCAGTTTCCCAACAGCTTTCAAGGGAAGCCGCGGTGATTTCAGAGAAGGGAACTCACACAAAGATGCAAAGGAAAAAGGAGAGGATGTATACACTCACTGTATATATACATAGAGTTTGCCTTTAGTGACTTGACGTTCAAAACTGGTACTTTAGTTAGTTTTTCAGTTTTCAGTTTTCAGAACCCCACTGTGGATCAGGAGGCACACTCTTACCTACAGTCCTAACAGAACCCCACTGTGGATCAGGAGGCACACTCTTACCTACAGTCCTAACAGAACCCCACTGTGGATCAGGAGGCACACTCTTACCTACAGTCCTGTGTTTCACCTCACAAGCACACTTCCTGCTGTCTTGTCGTTGACTGGTTTTGAGTGGGTATGTGTCCTTGCTTCTGGCAAGACACTAACTACGGAGAGAGGTCTTCTGCGAGGTTCATAAGAAAGAGCTCATTTCTTTCATGACACAGACTATTGTTTTGCTACAAGTCATTGTGGCTTAAACAAAGGCAGCCTTCTTGTGACCTTAATAGGAGCAAATTGAGGCAGCAGTTAGGAGCTGTGAAAAGCCTGTATATGTATGTATGTATGTATGTATATAAACCTCATGATAGGGCTGAGTGGCTGAAGAATCCAGCTTCTAAATACCCTCCCTATAAATTTCTTTTCATTTGCTCTATAAACAGTCCTATTGATGAACTGGGGTCTTTTACAGTTGACGGTCAGTATTGTCCTAGCTGATCCATTGCCCATTCACACTAACACTTGATGCTGACATTGCTGTGGCATTGAACAAATGTGAGAACACGGTGCTGAGATGGTGCCTGGTATCGTGTGTAAAGAAACCTTCACACATCAATTGAACAGATTGCCAAAGGTATTAAACACACCCTAGTCCTAGGCACCATGCTAGGTTCTTTGAGTTGAAAACCCAAGTGCTAATCTCAGGGAGTCCGAGCCAGAATATGCTCATGAATTCAAGCATATGGCACAGCAATGGAGTACACAAACATTGCTCCAAGCCATCATTTTCCCTCAGAAGAACCTCTGATTCTTTCTGTACATGTTGTTTATTTGTGCACTTGAGTATTGAGTACTTACTTGCCTATGTATCTTTCTCAAACCACTTAAAATAAAAAGAATTGTTTTAGAGTACTACATCTTGGCTCAATCAGGATCTGCTAAATGAATTATTGTTTTGCATAAAACAACTGTTATGTTAGGTAGCATGGTAGTGGCTTTAGGGGACGTAAAATTGTAAAAGACAATCCTTGTCTCCAAAAGGACTACAATTTGAGAGGAAAGATGAATAGTTATCATCTAAGTGTGCCTATCCCACATCAACAACACAGATGGTAAACTTGTGTGCAGTTGACCAA
Organism: Peromyscus californicus insignis; assembly: GCF_007827085.1. NCBI lineage: Eukaryota > Metazoa > Chordata > Mammalia > Rodentia > Cricetidae > Peromyscus > Peromyscus californicus. The sequence continues at coordinate 26,390,922 of NW_026294514.1, read as the reverse complement.
GGGTCAGATCACCGGTCAGGGTTATAAGACACTGCTCCTTAAGAGACATGGGATTGAATCTGCATCTTGAAAAACATAAAGGTTTTTGTAAGCAGAGGTCAAGGCAGGGTGTGAATACCACGGGTAGAAAGAACAGCATCACCATAGGGTGGTAGAAGTTCCCTTTAGGATCCATTGACTGATAGGCCCATCAAGTGTTAAAACAACCCACGATGGGGAGGGGTTGGCTAGACCATTTGATGATAGAAACAGGACTCCAAAATGTCTTGACATGCTGCAATGAGAAATTGTAGGTAAGGATGAAAAGGAACCCCGGCCTCAATGTACCATTTTGCATTTGCTTAGTAAAGGGGAAATGCACACAATCACAGTTGCTGATGTGAAAAAGACACACACACACACAAACACACACACACACACACACACACACACACACACCATATGTTTACATAACACACACACATTCATTTAGGGATTCACAGGGATTAAGGCACAAACATCTTTGGGAGAATTTTTCTGCCTATTAGCGACCTTCCTCTTACTCAGGGCTGGGTACCACTGTCTTAGCTGACCATTGACAAAATGGAGTGAATTTTCATAAGAATTGTCATAGTGGCTGTGAAACTCAAAAATCGTATCATTCCTCAAGTGAGAACTGAGTGAACACTAAGAGCATTTACACTGGGTCTTTAGGATGAAGGCTTGCCATAGAAAATGGGCTTATTTTCTGCTACACAGAATATGCAGAGTAAAATGAAGAAAAGGGGACAAATTTCATTTCAAAATAGGGAATATAATCTTTGGTTTCCAAAAAACAGCTCCAATAGATCTTGGTATGCATGCCCTTCCTTATGCTCACCTCCACAGCCCAAACTTGGACTCACCAAGATTTGCCTCCAATCAGTGAAATTACCATTGACACCATACAAAACCTAGAGTCCGGTCGACAAGAAGTCTCGAAGCTTCCATTTTTGTAAACCCCGAGCTACTGTGTTGGATGTATTGCTTCTATGAGAGATCTCCACAATGCCAGCAGTATTATCCAGCTTGGTGCAATGTGGATTTCTCCTTGAAGAATCAGAAGCTGGATACATGATTGTTTTAAACACTTCGGTATTGGGGTGATTTGTGACGAGACCAAAGTGACTGATATTCCTGCCTCAGTGGTGTGTGTGTGTGTGTGTGTGTGTGTGTGTCTGTGTGTGTGTGTGGTGTGTGTATACAGGTCCAAGTTAACTGTTACACCTACCTCACTGATGTGTGTGTGTGTGGTATGTATACAGGTCCAAATTAACTGTTACACCTACCTCACTGATTGTATGTGTGTGTACCCACATAAAAGATAAATGCTACATCTACCCTGCTGATTGTGCATGTGAGTGTTTGTACACATGTCCAAGTAACATTTTGAGTAACTTGTTATACAAACCATATTTTCATATAAGGAAGTTTGTTTGTCTTCACCTTTGAATAGGAAGAAAGGGACATTGACTTCCTCAGATCTTTTCAACTAGCCTTTCAGCATGGTGCTTGACTTGATGCGCTGTTCTATACGCATGCTCATGGGCATTTCTGTTCCCGACTTCACTGTTTCCCTGACAACTCCAGTGTGTAGAACAGCTTCGGTCATTTTGCTGTCATAATTCATCTACCTTTAAAAAATAAATAAATAAAACGTAAAGCAAAGTTAAACTGATATCTAGATCAGCAATTAAAAACAAATGATGTAAACTAAGAGTACGCTTGGAACAAGTGAAAATATACAAGACCGTGAAAGAGAAGGCAGAAACCCCCCAAACACCCCAGGACTTTGATACATACAGCAGAGATTCAGGTCACATGATAGAAGTGAACATGGAATATGAAATAGCTTTCTGTGATGGGAAATCTAGACTGACACCTTGGTAGAATTTAGATTCACCATGGAAACAAACAAAATTTTATTGAAAATGTTTTTGTTGAAAGATTTTTTTCACATTAAAAAACCAAAAGGTATGCCGGGCGGTGGTGGCGCACGCCTTTAATCCCAGCACTCAGGAGGCAGAGCCAGGCGGATCTCTGTGAGTTCGAGGCCAGCCTGGTCTCCAAAGCGAGTTCCAGGAAAGGCGCAAAGCTACACAGAGAAACCCTGTCTCGAAAAACCAAAAAAAAAAAAAAAAAAAAAAAAAAAACCAAAAGGTAGAAAATTAAAGATAAGCCTTGAGCTTCAGACGAAGCTCACACTGATAGGTTTAGATTTGCTTTCGAGCCTTAGTTTTATGGCAACTCAAATGAGCCAAATGTGGATGTGTCTCCTGCAAAGCCCTGTGGTCCCTATAAAGAATATGCTATACACATCATATCTTTTAAAACTGACAATCCTGTGAGATATGTACTATTACTTCCTTCATTTTTAGAAGAGTAAACGAATGAAGAAAATTATTATTAATTGATAAATAAAATTATGTATCGATTTATAATGCACCATAATATTCAGATACATATACAAATCATGAAATGGTAAATAAACTAATTAGTCTATTACCTCACACAGTTAGCAATTTTGTTGTTAAAGTTACTTGTTTAATTAAACTGAACACTTGTTCCAGAATTTTCTTGGTTAGAAAAGCTAAAATAGTGAGAAAGCTGTGATGCCATTCTGCACTGTGGTAAATCGGAAGCTATTTCAAATGAGAAGAAGTGTCTATGAGGAAGAGTATAGTTAATATAATATATATATATAATATAATATAATATAATATATATATACTATAATAACAATGTTCAGTGTTCCAAAAAGCCACGCTGAAGGATTGGGAGAGAGGACAAGTTGTATCCGGTAGTGTCTGGTAAGTGTATGAGTCTTAATTTCTGACTATTACATTCAGGGTTTTTCTTTCTAAAGTGAATTCACTTGCAATGAACAAGTGTGCGAACAAATGAAATCTGTAGTGTGGAAAGTGGAGGGAAACTAACCTCCCTGCCTTTGAAAATCACTTCTGAGACCTCAGATGGATGCTCTGTCACATAGTCTCTGAAAGTGTTCCAGATGCTGTCAAACCCTCCATGTCATTTGCTCCTCAGAAACATCCTGCAAGATGGGTGGCGCTGTTTTTCTAAATAAACGAGATGAGCTCTGGGAGGGTAGGTGGCACGCTAAAGTTGTCACAGATGGGATGAGGTGGAGCCGGCGTGACAGTCCGTGTTTTCCTGCTTTTACATGTGTCAGTGTGCCCTTCTGCTTGAAAGCCACTCGGAGGCACAAACAGTCACAGCAAAAAAATAAAATAAAATAAAATAAGAATGGCATCATGTAACTCTCAGGACTCAAGAACGTGAGGGACCCTCAACCATAGATAGTTGACGTTCTGTGCCTTCAGTCTGTGTTTGATCTCTATGCAATTAGACATTCGAGAAATACTATTTTGGAGCGTGTTTCTCTATGCTTCCCTGTATTTTTTGGAGGGGACAGGATATGTTTAAAAGCTGGATTCCAGACAAGCTGTCTTTCCATTCCTCCCCTGCTGTGAGCTATCTATTCATCCTGACTCAGTTCATGGATCTTTTTTGGCCACTGATTACCATACTGTTTTCTTTGTGGACAGCAGGGAAGACAGCCCCAGATACACATTGCAGTGAGGAATGAGGTGTGTGGCCTTACAAAGAGTCTCTCTCTTAACCTTCCTAAGCCCAGTGGAGAAGGGAGAGAGGCAGACATAACTTGAAAAACCAGGTACTGGAATTTTATCACTCTTCTTCCAAGACAGAATTCCAATGAGGGACTGTTTTGACTTTCTAAACCAAAGTCCCCCTTGAGTGAAGGCTCTGTTTCTACCACTGCCACATCCTGCTAATAAAAGTATCATGGATGCCACCAAACCCTTGGTCCACTTCAGCTGTTTAAATTCCTCTGCCAAATGTAACACAGGTGAGTGCACTCAGTACTGGTGATACGATGGGCTGGTAAGATGGCTCAGCAGGTTAAAGCGATCGCTGGACAACTGGATTTGATCCCTGGAGCCCAGAGTGGAGGATGAGAACCAACTCCAAAGCTGCTCTCCGACTTCCATGCTCATGCTGTCTCATGTGGGTTCCTTCACACACACACACACACACACACATACACACACACCACACACACATACACACACACACACATACACACACACACCACACACACACACACCACACACACACACACACACACACACCACACACACTTACCTCACATACACTACACACATACACATATACTAAACATACACACATACCACATATAACACCACACATACACACACACATACCACATACACACACAAACAGACTATACACACATACCTCTCTCACACACACACCACACACACACACACACACACACACACACACACACACACACACACACACACATGAACAGACCACACACACATACCTCATACACTACACACATACTAAACATTCACACATACCACATAACCACATTACACCACACATACACACACACACTACATACACACACACACACGAATAGCACTAACAGACTACATACATACCTCACACACACTACACACACACACACACACACACACACCACATATACACCACACACACATATATACTAAACATACATACACACACACACACACACACACACACACACACACACACACACACCCCACATACCACATATACACCACACACACATCTGTCAGCATGTGGCTTTGACTCTGGTCGAGAGCGTATTTACTTCCACTCCCATAGTTCTCCTCCTTTCTCCCTTCATAGTCTCCCTCCTGCTTCCGTCAATCTTACATGAGCTACTGTAGGAATTCTTGATCCGTGGAAACAACTTGATAATGTAATTTTTGGATAATCCACAGAGTCCAGGCTTTCTAAAAATCATGTTGTGGAGCATCTCTAATAAGGAAAAGGTCTCAATGGAGCAACCACTGAGCTTTAATTATTCTCGAAAGAAAAAAGAAGTAAGCCCTGACATATTCGGAGTGGTCACAGTCCTGAGAAGCAGGTAACTATTATCTCGATGCCATGACTAAAGTGCAGCTTAGGCTTTCATAAATAGCCAATTATAATCAAATCAGAGGCTTTGATAATGCAAGCTACCTTCTCTCTCAGACATTGCTGCAGGAGCATGTCCCAGCTCGCAGTCTCTGTTTCCACAGAAAGATACACAGACCCCATCCAAAAGACCCTTTTGAAAATTCTCTCTTGTTTTCTAGAGGAGAACAGCAATGGTGCCTGTGTATCTACCCTCCTCAACTTACATTTCTTGTTTTTGAGATTCTTATAGTATCTGAATATGCTATGTGAGGAAGAAATTAATCAATAGTCCACCAGGCTAGGAAGCCCAGGAACCATAGCAATGATTGGTCCTGCAAGATGTTCCCAATAGTACAATGGTGGCACTTTTATCTCTGCAGTAATCAATTGTCTAACTGGACTTAAGGTCTGCTCAATAGGACAGAATTCATGCCCGGGACTATACAGCCATTCAGCTACCCATGGCTGGAGAGGTCTCCACAGAGGAGAACCTATTCCTGTTATTTTCCTAAACCAATGTATTTTTAGTTACATTCTAAGTACTTATACCCACAGATAAGTGCAACTCTCATCCCTCATCCAAGAAGCTTCTTTTTGTAGGAGATGGAGGAATCTGCAGAGATCCACGAGTGTTGGGAATGCAGAAAAGGAGTGATTGTGGGGTGTCTAGCCCCAGCTGGTAACTCTACAATGCAATCCTTACATATAATGCTTGGGGAATACCAAGGAAAGAGGGATAGAAAGATTTGGAGAATCAGAGGACCAGGAGACATATAAATGTTTCATACATACAGGGCAACAAAGGAGCAAATGTAGATCCTTTGCTTTAGAACCTGTTCTCTCCGATGTTAGTTAAAAAAAAAAATTTCCTATATCATTTGATGAAGAATTAGGGAGCAGGATGCAAGTCTTTGCTGCCTATCTGAGACTCTGTCTCCATGCCCCATATTCTAACTTCAGAGTGGTGAATAAAGAAGTTGGTAGCTAACGAAGAGTTAGGACATGGATGCAAGTTTATCACCGAGGGAAAGACAGCAAGGAAATCCCAATAATTTGCTCACTGAATATGTGAGCAATGGATGTGAAACCTAGCAATGATACGGTGGTAAATACATTGTAAGGGAGCTTTAGGGGAAACAGCAGAGGGAAGGAACAGGGAAGAGATCAGGATCCAATCCTCCAGGCTGCAACACACCTGAGTGTTCGCAAATACGTCACTATCTCTTGAAAGTTCAGTTTTCACATGGAAAATGAGGGTGTGTGTGTGCGTGTGCGTGTGCGTGTGCGTGTGCGTGTGCGTGTGCGTGTGTGTGTGTGTGTGTGTGTGTGTGTGTGTGTGTGTGTGTGTTGAGAGGTGATTTCTAAGACTCTATCCTCTTCAAACGTTTTGTATTCTGTGGCTCTTCCACAAGAAGGCAGTTAAAACCTGTGCTCTCTTTAAAACTTGGAGATATTTTTCTCTTTAAAGAAACTAGCATTCCACATCTCTCCAGTGGTGCAGGGATGGTATGATCCAACTTAGTTTGAGTTTTGATTCATTGTACAGAGTTCATATTCAGTTCCCTAGCGTGTTAAGCCTAGCTCATCTTCTCCTGTGTTTCAAGGAAGTCCAGGCATTTGGCTGAGACAGAGAGCAAATTTCTCCTATGAATGTGTGACAGACCCATCTGGAGAAAAGCACTTTCTGCTTCCCATATGGCGCCGCTGAATAGGGCTGTAGTTCCTGGCTGTAAAATGGTTCCATGACCAGGTGGGTGGTTTATTTCACAGGTTGGTGACAATCCTGTTTGACTTTCCCAGAGACAGGAAATGGAGGAAGAATTCTTCCGTTATAGCCCAAGGCTGCCAGCAAAGGTCTATGACATGGGCTATTGATTCCTCTGCCAAGTTAAAGGTAGGTGAGCTACTGTGAAGAAAAGAAGCAAAATTCAAACCAGCATTTCCTGAAATCTAACTGTCAGCCTTGTAAGGATGAATCAGCTTTTACCAAAAGAAGACACTCACCACGATCCCACCCCAGTCTGAATGGAGTGAGTGTAGTGCAGCATTTTGTGAAGAGATAAAGCAAAGAAATAGGTTCCCAAGTCCTACAGTAAACTACAAGTCCAAAAATCAAGGCTAAGTGGTCTCAGGTTTTAGATTAGTTTGGGCCCTTATGTGTGGTGGTATTGTGTTCCCCAAAATATTGTGCACCCTAATAAACTTATCTGGGGTCAGAGACAGAACAGCCACTAGATACAAAGGCTAGAAAATGGTGGCACTCACACCTTTAATCCTAGCATTCCAGAGGTAGAAATCCCTCTGGATCTCTGTGAGTTCAAGGTCACATTGGAAACAGCCAGGCATGGTGACACACGCCTTTAATCCCAGGAAGTGAGCCTTTAATCCCAGGGAGTGATGGCAAAAACAGAAAGATTATATAAGGCATGAAGACCAGAAAATAGAAGCATTTGGCTGGTTAAGCATTTGACTGGTTAAGCATTTGGCTGGTTAAGCTTTTAGGTTTTGAGCAGCACAGTTCAGCTGAGAGCCATTCGGATATGAGGACACAGAGGCTTCCAGGCTGAGGAAACAAGACCAGCTGAGAAGTTGGCCAGGTGAGGTTAGCTGTGGTTTGTTCTGTCTCTCTGATCTTCCAGCATTCACCCCAATAACTGGCCTCAGGTTTGATCTTATTAATAAGAACTTTTAAGATTCCTGCTACACTCATGAGTCCTACTGAATCAGCTATTTCCTTCTAAGGTTTAAGATAAGAGTTCACACACACACACACACACACACAAAAAAAAAAAAAAAAAAAAAAAAAAAAAAAGGAAGAAAAAAGAAACCGTCATGCTGAAAAAGTATCAAGAAAACCCAGGTCAATTCCTACCTTTGATATCATTCCACTTCTTGAAAAGAGTAAGATCAAACTGGAAAGCGACATGTGTCATCTCCACTGCCCGCACCCCCAGCTTAAGTGGAAGCCAATCTCATTGTCCCTACAACCTGAGAGTGAAAAAACAAGGCTCTTACTTTTCACGAACGCTCTTCTCAAATTTTGTTTTCTGACTCTTCATTTCTTAGTGCCGTGAGTAATAGATTTTAGTCAACGTGATCCTACGCTCATTATGTGCCATATAGTGAGAATCAAGCAAATGTACATAACATTTCGGTGTGTGAGCTGACATCATTTGCAACTAGGCATAGAAGTGTAAAAGGTTCACTGTAATGAAAAGCACTTAGCTGATAGACAATCAGGGAAGACAGATTATGCCATCAGTACTAGTACAATCTAGAAAACCAGAAGCAGAAAAGTTATGAAAATGGATTTGCACATGCCATACAGCCTCACACATACACCTGCACACAAGTGCACACATGATGGTTTCCCAGAGATGGTTATGATAGTTATGAATGTACAATGACTGGAAAGGGTCTAAATTGAACACCCAACTACTAGAATTATTTGATCAGTAAAAGAGAGCTGCTCTTTCTTAGATAAACTTGTGATCGCCCATGGATACCAAAAATTTGGTCATTTTATTAAAGATCACTTATTCCAAAGAGAAAATGCTCCTGTACTGTTTATGTATCAGAAACAATCCATCCTTTTTTGACTATTAAAGGACCAGAAGCCCTACTATCATATAACAGTGACCATTAACACATGTTTCTTTGTAGTAAACCAACAACTCTAACATTCATTTGTGCCTCGCTGGAGCCATTCAGGATTTGTTCACAAGATGATTGCTTTCAAGTTTTGAGACCACGTGTTGTATTATCCTAACTCTCTTGCTTTCTGATTAAATATGTGAAATCACTTGAAACCAAGGCAGACTGAGAGTAATTGAATGAGTGCGTTCAGGTAAGCGTGAATGGAAAAACCAGAAGTTAGCATCAAGTTGGTGTATGTAGAGTGCATTTGTTTCAACAGTCCCTATTGAACTCTTACACCTAGCTGATCTCTCCACTCCAAAGGGTCCTTCATGACTCAGAGTACAGGGGATTTACCACAAGTGAGTAAGCTTTAAAAGAGCATTGTTCAATTCTTAACGGAAGAAGGCAGACATTGTACGCGTGTGCTTCATAGCAGCATTTTGAAATCTGTGATTCCACTAGTAGCTCCAAAGCTCAAAACTCCCAGTCTGAAAGCCACAAGAGGGCGCTAGACCACTATATGGGTCTCCTCTCTTTATCACCTGAAGCACAAAGCAAGGGTTAGTGCTGGTTAAACTGAATTTGACAGTAGTAGGCAGCCACATAAGTGGTGTGTCCTCAAGTCTGTGTCAGAGGCACCCTATAATCACAGATGGTGTACAAAGTTGACCATGAAACACACACTCAGTTGGCATGTGTGGGTTATGCTAAGTACAGTAGAATTCACACATTATTTGTAAAATAATGAAATGGAGTAAGGTCCATTTCCAAAGTTCTAAGGAAAAGCAGGGTGGCATTTTAGTTCGTAAGTTTAAAAAGACACCATGGACCACAGGGTAGTAGGAGTAAACATCGGAGTTAGACAGATAGGAGCCTTCTACATCTGCTTTTGGAAAACCTCATAGTCAGCGAGACTCCTGTTGGCCACAAGATTCTCTCTAGTCTGAGATTTACACTGGGCATCACCCAAGCTATTCATTTTCTCTACTCCTGAAGCGCTGGCCTCACAGGCCTTCCAGAAAACTGGTCTCAGGCTAATGAACCCACACTTACAAACCTCTTACAAACACAGACCGTGGCTGGACAATTAGCATTCCACTCGAAAACAAGGGCAAGAAATTCAGTCAATAGATTAGTTTGAGTCAAATCAACAAACAGATTATTTGGGTCAGTGAAGAAGTATCTTTCCAAATTCAAAAGAGCCAATCATGTTAGTTCAGCCAAATGTGAATCAACACGGGGAAAAATAATCAGTCAAGAATCTTGCTTGGGATCATGGAAATCACATCTAGGAATGAAGATGGGCTTTTTTTCTCTTTCTTTCTTTCTTTCTTCCTTCCTTTCTTTCTTTCTTTCTTCTTTCAACAGTAAACAATTAATATTGTAAAGAAAATGATTCTTTTGATACCATAATCATGTAGAAAATATTCTTTCCACTGAAGATGGGTGGGTAGATAAATAGAGATTGATAGATAGACTCAGACTGTGTGTTATAGAAATAAGTAACTTAATAGGTCAAAGGAGAGACTCTTGCAGCCACAGGAACAATGTGAAGGCATCATTTTTTGAAGCCTTTCATTTATTTGGAGGCAATGAATGTGTGAATAATTTTATGTAGTCCTTTCTAATCATTAAGGACATGCTCCCCAACCCCTGGTTTTTATTAAATAACCTTCACTCTGAGTTCTAGACCAACAGCCTCCAGTTTTGTTTTGTTTTCATTTTTTAAAAACTGCATGTATTTTATACCTGGGAGTACAGTGTATTATTTCGATATGAGTTTACATTGAATGACCCCTGTGTCTGCGGCAGACATGTCCTGATTTGAATCTTAGTGCCTCGACTGTCTTCCCGTCTTCCTAAGTGTTGACCCAGGTTGTGGCTGCTGTGAGTACATTCCTTTGTCCTGCTCTCCACTTTTGCTTTCTGGCTCCATCCGTGTTCTTCTCCCTGGGAGCTGATCTCCCGGCATGGCCTCTGGGGCAGCATTCTTTTTAATGTTAGGTGTGCAGAGTCTGGTGATAACATTTTGGACTCTTGGCTTCAGTCAACTATCTTTGCTTCTACTATTTAACTGGCCATTTAAAAAAAATCTCATTTTTTTTTCTGAATTCTAGTTGTCAATTACTTTATATTCTCTGTTTCTTGACTCTTTTATTAGCTTATTAGTATACTTCAACTTGTGACTTTCTCTCTCCTAACTCTCTTTTCAGAGATATGCCTAGGGTGACAGTGATGATGTCCATCTCAGAAAGTCGCTTTATCTTCTGGGATTCCCTCTAGCACTCCAATGGAGGTGACCCAGGACCATCTCCCTAGGGTGGGGCTCTGAAGCTGCCTTTCTGGCTTGTCTTCCCTCTGCTGCCAGACACACGTGTTTTTAAATTAGGAAATGAAAATGATGGGTGTTGACCCCGCCCACAGCGCATCTAGTGTGCTCCAGGGAAAATGTGGTTAACAGAGCTCATGTCTGTGCCAGATGATGGCAGCTTATGGGAAGCTGTCGAGACACACCAAGTGTCATAGCTTCTGACTGGGAGAAATGAGTGGGTGTTAGACCTCACAGAGGCTCCTAAAAGAGGCCCATAGAGTTAGCCAGGGGTCTCACCAGGAAACAAATCTCTACTAGACGCACACAGGGTAAAAGGAACATGGAAGTTTTTCAAGTTTTTGTTTTCATGGAGAACCACCCTAAACAACTTTGGTCTGAAAGAATCTGTAAGCAGCTAGGCTGGGCAGATAATTGTCCCAATCACCTGTGTTATATGGAGGGTGGCAACACAGGCCTCCTCTAATCACCATGGTGACTGGCTCCAAAGTCCTTTTGAGGTTTGTGGTCCTGTGCATAATAGTCCTTCATGATGGGGCAGAGGGGTGGGTGAAAGAAAGGAGAGTGTGGGAATTTGAGCCCTTTGTCTAAGCTCAGAACCGAGGCGAGGAAAATTCCACGTTATCTTGGCTAAACTGTGGTTTTTCTGCGTCTGTCAATGTTGAAATTAGTCTGATTGTTGGAATTATTCAAAAAATTGTAGCTGCGTAATTTTGTTTCATCTGCGATTCGGATGCCAAAGCCTGATGATGCAAGTCCCACTGGACGTGCTGCATGCTGCTGTAATGTCAGATGACACTTAGGGGCTTGTGGGTGTGGTGCATCACACTGTCACCTTTAATCTACCTCCGTCTGCCGAAATCTTCCATACTGCTAGACCCACCACAATGCCGCCGCTGCATTGATATCTCCCTATCCCGTCTCATCCCTCTTGGGTGCTCTGAGTACTTGGTGTGGCTCTAGTACTGCCATCAAGATTTGATGTTGCCATAAGACACCCATGTAACATTGAGCCTCCAATTTCTCATCCTGGATAGAGGAGGCTCCCCGGAGCTCTCGTCTCCTCCTGAGGAATTAATGACTGCCAATGATTACTGGGAGATGGGGTGCTATTTTCTTTAATGGTGTAGACACTGGGGGACTATGTGGGCAAAAGAAAGGGCTCTGAGTGAAAGGAAGGGGCATAGAAAAAGGTAATAGGGCAAAAATAAACATATTATATAGATATGTGTCAAACTGTCAAAAACAAAGAGAAACTCTTTACCAGTGACTCCTAGAGAGTAGACAACACAAAAAGAACTCTCAAAATCAAAAGCTACCTTTGACACATTCAAAAAGGAGAGCCCACCATTGCTATATGTCCCAGGTACAACAAGAACCTTGAAGAAATGAGGCTTGCATCTGATAAAACACATCCCTTCTGATCACGTGATCACATCCGATCCCTGAGTAAAGTCCTTTCTCCTTTAGTAAAATGGAGGCTGCTATACTCAGAGGCGGAGAGGTAGAATCACTCTGCATAGAAATGAGGGATCGGAATCAACGACCTGGATTTCATCTGTTCCTTTCTCTCCAGCATGTGGCCTCCCAGTATGCTCCCCCATCCTTCCCAAGAAAGGGTCCCAGGAAGCACAAAGGGACTTCTATTTCCATCTTTTAGTTCCAACAAGATGAGGATCAGCAGCAGGCCGGCAGACACACTTGGGAATAATGGCTGTCCTCTCTCCACGGGCCCCCTGCCCCCAGTGCCTTTATCCCCACTCAGAGTGACCTAGACAGAACAAGCTTGCTCTGTAATGACCACTTCGTCAGCAGGGGCTGTGTATTTAGTAGCAGGAAATATAAGCTTTTGTGGTCAGTGTGATGTCATCCCACCCACTAAACAGGCCTTTATAACTTGACCACAAAAAGGCTTGAAAGGGATAGACACACACACACAGGGAGAGAGAGCATGGGACCGCGAGCCGTTGTCTGCCCTGAAAGGAGCATTGTGTCTTCCAAATGTTTCCCCAAAGCCTGATGTTTGGGCTGCTGGAGACAAACATCTGGGTGATATATGGTATTTTCTCTACATTGTCCAATGTCCCAGATCATCTTCTTTTCTCTCCCTCTTCCATTTTCTTCTTCCTGCATTCCCTTTATCCTTTGTTTCAGCATTTTACTCTCCCTTAGTCTAAAAATAGCCAAGGATACATTTTTAAATTTTTCTATTGTTTTTAAATTTTGGGGTACATGATACCTATTGACATTAACTTTTTTTTTTTACTTTTCTTCTGGAGTGCTTGCTGTTAGGAAGAAAAAAGGAGAAAAGCATGGAGGAGGGATGGGAGAGAGAGAGAGAGAGAGAGAGAGAGAGAGAGAGAGAGAGAGAGAGAAGGAGAGAAAGGAGGCAAGGACACAAATAGTTATAAAGTTATCACTGTCCTAGTGGCATAGTATAAAATGTCTAAGTCACCAATATCTTGGTTTTCTCACTGGTTTCAGAGGAGCTGAACAGAACGACTCCATGACTTTGGGGACCATAGTGTGCAAGTTCACATCAGTCGTCCACCCCTCAGTTGGCTCTCCATCTTATTTGACTTTTGGGTGAAGAACGGTGTGCATTGGGCGTGGCTACCAACGTCCACATTAAGTACTGACAGGGAAAGAAAATGAAGATGGATGGATGTGGGCAAGCTTGTTTTTGTTTTATTTGAATTTGTTTGGTTAGGAGGGGATTTGTTTGCAGTTTGTTTGTAAAGCAGACGAGACAAAGGGCACAGGGAAACTGAGTTTACCTACACGAGACATTTGTGTGGACTTCTCACTTGTCTCTCCCATCTTTGAGGCTGGGGGGGGAATAGCCAGGGAAAAAGAGAAAGGGGAGAGAGAGGAGGAGAAGCCGCGTTGGCGGCTGCGTGTCTGACCACTAAATTAGGCTGATGGAAAAGTAAGGCCTTCTCAATTTGCAGGGTGTGGAAAACTCCCTCCCAGGGCTGAGCTTTCCTCTGAGGAATGGACAGCAGGAAACACCTGCTTCTCTCACCCTGGCTTTTCCCCTTTAGAAATTTTGGGGCCCCTCCCTCTCATGTCCGTGTTGCACAATGGACAAGCAGATTTCCACAGTCCCCCTTTAGGAGAGGAAGTCTGGAATCATCTATTAGCAATAAACGCACTCTGATGGCTTTCCTATCTGCCCCCCTACTCTATTCTCCTGTCTTCCAATTGACTTCTATTATTGCTTCCTCGAGCCAGCTCCCCTGACCCTTATGCTAATAATATTTCTCTCCTAGAATAAATCAAAAATAAGAAGCAAACCCGAAATGTTGAGAGGCAAGTGTGCTTTCTGTTCATTGGGATTCCTAATTTTAGATTTTGCCCTTGCCCTTCTTGCAACCAAGGGGGAAACAAATGCGATTCCCATTTGGGGAAGGCATGAAAAACAGATGCAAGTATGCATCAGACCGAGACAGCAGCTTTCAAATGTCTTCCCGAAGGAGGGGCTCCGAGCTGTTAGCAGCTTCTTGGAGGAGCCCTCATCCACCATGGAAAACATCAGCCCATAAACCATGTGCACAGCCATGCACAGAATGGAGGGTTGTTTTTACTATACAAAAATATCCAAGAGACTCAGAAAACTGCCATTAGGCTTATGAAGTCTATCAAAGGTCACCAGATCCAAAGACACGAGCGTCCCCAGCGATGTCTGCAAAACGAGCGTCTTCTTATACGTCCATCTTCTGGTCTCTTTTGAAACAAACAAACAAACAAACAAAAACTTGCACAGAAAAGGCAGAGGAAAAAAATAAGCAACTGAAAGCATTCTAATCCTGGGAAGAGTTCTATGCTGCACATGTCTGGTCCATGGAAAGGGTATTTCGCCTTTTAGGGGATCTATATTAGGTAGATGTGCAGTGTTTGAGTCAATAAAACTTAAGGAATCACTGTAAAACTAAGGACTGTAACCTGGACACATACTGAACTACCTCCTTTCTCTATCAATCTGTAAGGCTGGGCTGTTAGGATAGAAGAGCGTTACTGTTGCTTCTGTCCATAGGTCTTTGTGTTGTCTCTGTCACAATACAGAGCTGGATATTTTATTCAAACTGCTCTAGAAACCAAGAAAGAAGTGAGGAAAAAAACAAGGGAATAAAATTTATGAAAGGAATACTAAAGACTGGTCAGTGAAGAGATGACCAAATTCAACCTACTTGGTGATCAGAGAAATACAAGTGAAAACCTAGAATCTCATGGCTACATCTTAACTTGGCCAGAATAGAAAATAAAAAATTTCATAATTAAAAAATACCTTAATGATTACAGCAGCAACACTTTGGAAATGATACTATGACCCATTATGACCCAGTAGTCCTGTTGTCTATAATTTCACTTTCTGCAATTTCAGCTTGACCTAAAATATGAAATGGAAAAATTCTAGAAACAAGCAGTTCACAAGTTTTAATGTCTATTGTTCCAAGCATCAGGATGAAATTCTGAGTCACCCTCTCCATCTCATTCAGGATGCCCATCACTGCTTGGTCTAGAGCGGTAGTTCTCAACCTTCCTAATGCTGACACCCTTTCATACAGTTAGTTTCTCAGGTTGTGGTGACTCCCAATCATACAAACTACTTTTGTTGCTACTTCCTAACCATAATTTTGCTACTGTTATGAACTGTAATGTAAATATCTGATATATAGGATATCTGATATGTGACTCTGTAAAAGGGCCATTCAACCCCAAAAGGGGTTGCAGCCACGGGTTGAGTACCACTGGTCTAGAGCATCTATCCTGTACACGCTACCCAGCCTCCATTAGTTACTTAGGCATCTCAGGTATCAAGGTTTTTGTGGTCAATTGACCTTTCTTTATTTAATCATGACCCCAAAGCACAAGAGTAGTGATGCTGGCAGCTCAGACATGCCAAGAGGCTGTAAAGTACATCCTTTGGGTAACAAGATAAATGCTCTCAACTTAATGAAGAGAGGAGAAGATATGCTAAGATTGCTAAAGTCTATGGTAAGGACAAATCTTCTACCCATGAAATTGTGAAGGAGGAGCAAGGAATTCCTGTTAGCTTTGCTACCACACCTCACACTGAACAAGTGAAGACTACAGAATTTGTTATGTGAAAAAGATATTGACTTATAGGGTTCCACGATTTCAGATGTCTACTTCGAGGTGGGTGGTGGGAGTCCTGGAAAGTCTTCCTAATATGAAGAGATACAACTACATATCCAGTCATTAAAATGCTACTAACCATTGAAAGTGAGCTGCGTTCTAAAATGCCTTAACACTGAAAATAAGGCAGTATAATATTCTGGCTTTATTTGCTGTGATAAAAATATTCTGATCAAAAGCAACTTAGGAAGAAAAGTGTTCATTTGGCTTATAATTCCAGGTCATAGTCTATCATGTGGCTAGGTCACAGCTGTTTGAGACAGCTGGTCACCTTATATTCTTAGTCAAGAACAGAGGTAGACTAATGTACCCATGTTGCCTCGCTTGCTTCTTTGTTAGTTTTCTTCATTTTTGTATAATCCAAGGCCCAGCCTAGGGAATGATGCCACCCACAACGAGATGGCTCTTCCTACATCAATTAATGATCAAGGCAATCCTCCACAGACAGCCTACTGGTAAACCTGTTGTAGATAATTCTTCATTTGAAATTATGTTCCTAGAGGATTCTAGGTTGTGCCAAGTTGACTAACTAATACATATAAATTAAGGAGAAAAAGGTAATGAAATATATATACCAGCATTCCACTTAAAGAAAGCATGGATATGCATGTATGCTTACGCATAGAAAAGTTCTCAATGGGATATCCACCACAACAGCAGCAGTGATTATCTTGAGAGTCTGAAACCATTTGTAACAGCTTTACTTTTCAACATTGTTAGACTGTTTCACAGTGAACATGAGCTACTTAAATGATCAATAAACTTCATCGCCATTTGGGAATAAGATTCTAGGAGCATGCTGCACATAGAGGAACATTGCATTAGAAACATGTAGCCCTGTGAACAGTATATGATAAGGGTACCTGTTAACCCAACCCACTCTCTGAGAGCCCTGCCATATAAGGCATTGCCAGTAGACTCTGTTCAGACTTATCTCTCTTATGAATCTCTTCTATTTGCTGAGCCTCAATTTCTTCATCTATAAAACAATGGTAATTTCCACCTTGCAAGACAGTTACAAAAAATCAGTGAAATAATGTGAATATATTGCTTAGAATAATTCTAAGCAATACTATATGGTGTGTATATATAGTATATATTTATATATACTACATTTATACTCTAACAATCATATAGTATAGATTTGTTAGTAGATATATCACACCAGAATGCATGCTATGTACTATTCATGGCTTGTTTACTAGTAATAAAATTAGTAATTAAGTCCTGCCTCAACTGAATGTACCAGGCTTTGCTGACTCCCTGTAGGAGCCCTTATCCTTTTGGAGGAGAGGATGGGGGTGGGTCAGTGGGGGAAGAGTGGGAGGAGGGATGAGAGGGGAATCTGATCTGCGGTTGATATGTAAAATGAATAAAAAAATTCTTAAAAAAATAGGATACTGTGAGTATTGTGAAGATGTCTTTGGCCATGAATTGCCTTGTTTCTTTCAGTGAATTGTGTCCTGGGTTCTCTGGTGTGCTGACTCCTTGCCTTTCAGAGAGAGAGAGAGAGAAAGAGAGAGAGAGAGAGAGAGAGAGAGAGAGAGAGAGAGAGAGAGAGAGAGAGAGAGAAGACAGAGACAGACAGAGAGAAGGAGAGAGAGAAAGAGACACACAGAGAGAGACAGAGAGAAAGAGACAGAGAGAGAGAGAGAGCAAGCTGTTCCTGTATGGGGAATATAACATTAGTATTATACATGGAGGCCTAACATTGCCACAACTTTGACCTAGAAACAGTAGAGGAATACAAAGTAAGAAAACAAAAGATGAAAATTCTGCACTTAAGTTGCTGTCAATTAGATACGGGACACAAGCCAATGCTCTCCAAACTTTGATGTGATCAAATACTTTAGATATGAAGACAACTAAGTACTTAGGAAGCTGACGTTTGATTCACTCCTGTGAAGGCTTTCGGAAGAGCTGGGATTCCAGAGGCAAACTGAAGCAGCAGAGACAAGTCTGCTCAGAAGCATCGGGATATTAGAAAACAGTGGAGAGGAAAGACACTCAGAACCTCCAGGACAGTGTGCCCAGGATCTATCTATCAGGTGACTTCATACAGACAGTGACACGTAGGAAATGAGATGAGATGGAGATGGAGGCAGGGGATTCTCTACCAGCTCTCCCCCTTACCGGCTGTTAGAGGCTGGGCAGGGCTTCCCTAGTGAACACGACTCTATAATGCTTTCACTGTAAAATGGCGACTATGGAATGTTGGCTCCTTCAACCTGCCAACCACATCAGGTTATGGGATGGGCTTCCAAGTCTGGTGCATTTGATGAGATCCATCCTCTAAACTGTGCAGGGCTTAGATAAGACAGATGTGTAGGAAAGGAAGTATTGGTGTCCTCCGTGAGCTCATTTCAGTGACCTGAGAAAGGGTCACAGAGTAGGGGGGGGGGGGCGGGGGGGGTCAGTAAGATGAGTTTAAGAACAAGCTGAGAAAATATGACACCATGGGAGAGTGCTGGGAAAGAGCAGTCACCAGCAAAAAAACCTCTGGCACCTAATTCCCACCAGTAAACAGCCAACTTGGAAGCAAGCAGTAGTCTTCTGTGCTGAGCTCGAGAACTGGCTAGGACAAAGAGGTCCTGGGGTGCAGAGCTGAGAGGAGGAGGCGGTGGCCTGGCCAGCCTGGCCAGCAGCACTCAGGATTGCAGAATCATGCTGCTCAGACTCCTTGCCTGCCTTCTACACACAGACTGACACGTCCTTTTCTTCCTCCTGCCTGAATGCTGGGGCTGATGAGGGCAGGGGTTCTCTCATGCTGGGGAGCTCCATTGCTGGCTGGACCAGAGGATGGCCCTCTGTAAAAGGAGATGATGATCCATGCTCTACCTCACTCATGGAGTTGTGGGGAAAAAAGCAAATTCATGTGTAAATGCCTTAAAATGTCCAAAAGTACTCTCCGTACTGGAAGCATAAATGTTTGGCAGGACAGAGCCTCGTTAATCACAGCTTTTAAGTTCACTCCTAGGCCAAGGTACACCGGAGCCTAAAACCAAAAAGATCGTGGTATCTGGTTTCATTATGCTTCCTTGCTAATATCTATTGGATGCCATAACTAGTATTATTTTTTTAAACACTGCAAGGATGTTGGGAAGTGAAGGCTGGCAAGATGGTTCAGCAGGTAAAAGCACTTGCTGCACACACTAATGACCTGAGTTTGATCCCCAGCCCTCACTGTACCCCTCCCCAAACAACTGTGGGATGCAGTAGTTCTGAGTGTCTGTAATCCCAGCACTCCTGTGGTAAGGTGGGAGAGGGAGACAGGAGAACTGCCCCAAAGCTGAAGGGCCTTTTCAGCAGAAACAAAAAAACCACCAGAGAGACCTTTTCTCAACAAGGTGAAAGGTGAGCCCTGACCCCAAAAAGCGGTCCTCAGAACTCCACTCATGTCATAGCATAAGTTATACCCACAGTCACACACACACACACACACACACACACACACACACACACACACACACACACAGAGAGAGAGAGAGAGAGAGAGAGAGACAGAGACAGAGACAGAGAGAGACAGAGAGACAGAGACTGAGGGAGAGATCATACACATGGCCACATCAAGGAGTGGGGGGGGGAGAGAGATAATTAACGTTAAAATGTATAATAGGAAGGGGTTTAAAAGTGTGTAAAAGGTCTACTCAGAGCAAGAAACCACCACATCTGAGATTCTTCGCATCCCTATTCACCTTGGATGGTGCCTGGAAAATGTTTGTGCACAGAGTCCTGTGAGAAGAAATAACAGTCAGGAGCTCTGCCCACAACCTCCCTGTCCTGTACTTCAACACAACTTTGCTTTCTGGGATGGGAGTGGTCTGGAGGCCTCTACCATCCGTCATCCCTGAGCATGCCATGGCTACAGCATCACTTGAGCACTTCATGCATCCGCTAAACTCCACGAGACTGGGAGGAGACAAGCTATAGAAAACGTGCGCATGACAGTCTTTACCTTAAGCATCTTAGATAGTTGACAAAGTGAGATGCGTGTCGAGGTATGATTAGCAAATGATCTTTTCTCTCATCTCTTATTTCCATCAGGTGTTGGACTCATTTGCATGCTACTGAGCACAACAGTTCCTATGCAGCTGTGAGCTGGGAAGGTACTGGGGATGCAGGGTGGGTGTCCACGTTCAGTTGGTAAATGCTGAGGCACCCGAAGAGGAGGGGTGTAGTGGGACAAAATGAAGAACCCCAGTGCCGTGTCTTCAGGTGAATCAAGACAGTTTAGCTGAGGAAGACGCAGGGCTGTGAGAAAGGTCTATGGAAGCATTTCCCCTCTGTCACAGTCTGGGTGAGATGACACCCAGGACTCGCGCTCTGCATACCTGTTAGAGGGTTTGGATGAGATTGTAGTGAGTGTTTTAAAGGGAGGTTGTACATGCCAAGTGACTTAAATGGGCCTGGCATTTGGTAGGTGGAAGAAGGAGAGAAGGATGCTCGGCTCCTCCTGCAGACTCAAGTTTAAGGCCTTCTGGAGAGGGAAGCTCTAGAGTCCTCTCGTGTGTTCTCCTTTTTCTCCATCTCAGGAACTTTGTTCGGAGTCTTGAGTATGTTATTGGTGACTTCAGCAAGCCCAGCCTATCCAGAAAGCATTCAACTCTAGGTAGGTATTCAATGCTACCTGGCTGTTGGGGATGGCAGGGAAAGGGGGAGTGCAGGGGCTGGCTCTCTGAAAGGAAGACATTGAGCTTGGAGATTGCCTTCTGTCTGTCGGAGGCCTGAAGCCCTAGCTCTGCTAGTCTGAGTTAGTTTCTTCACCATACAGAGGAAACAGGAAGATGGGGGACAAGGGAAGTTCACTCTTCTACTTGTTAATCCTGAATGCGGAGTGAGGCTTCAGTTGAGCACATCTGGACCAGCCTGCATCCTCTTTGCTGTTCCATCAGTCAGCCAGTGTTTATCTTGTACATACTGTGTTTATCATGTATATATTTTAAGTTCACAGGGAGTTGCCTGGGGGTGGGGAGACCACATAACGTTGTCAAACCAAGGGAACGGAAACTTGCCTTAATTGTTTACTGACATGACTTGGGGTCAGCTACCTTACTTCAAAGAGCTTTAGTTTTTTTTAAACTACAAAACGAACATAGTAATTCACACCTTGTATTTTTTTTTTTTTTTTGAGATGGGTTTCTCTGCATAACAGTCCTGGCTGTCCTGGAACTCGCTTGGTATATTAGGTTGGCCTCGAACTCACAGAGATCTATCTGCCTGACTCTGCCTCCCAAGTGCTGGGATTAAAAGCATGCGCCACCACCACCTGGCTCATACCTTGTAATAGTAATAGGCATACTAAAATAGAAACATATGCCTATAATATTATAATAGCTTAATATGTGATAGTTGTAACTTATTATTATTATTATTATTATTATTATTATTTTGATGCAATTAGAAGCAAGCTACAAGTTAAGCTGAGTTGCCAACTCAAGTAGAGGAGTTATTAAGACCTAAAATTACCTTTTTACTTCCTGGTCACCGTGAGTTAATCAGTTTTTTTGTTCCACACACCTGCCGCCATGATGTCCTGTCTTACCACTGAGTGACTGGTGGGCAAATTGTCTGGATGCTTCAAGTAGATCCTTGAGTTCCAGAGAGGACCTCTGCAGAAGGTGTTACAGACAGAGGAAGGAGATTCTGAAGCAACAAGGCCAGGGAGACTTGAATGTGGGGGCCTCAAAAGGAAGATGGTGGGAAATGTGGTCCGAGGCCTGAGAGTGGGAAGACAAAGACGGGCCCCTGTGAAGACGGCGGCTGTTACTCTGGGTGAGATGGAGAGTCCGGGAAAAGCGGTCATACCTGGTGTGACCTGAGTCATGTCCTGAAATTTTCTCTGAGAATCAACAATAGTTACGAAATGACAGAGCGAACTTCTCAGAATAACAATTTTTGAATATTTACAATGTGCCAGACTTTATCGTAAGCATTTTAAAAGTAAGATCTCAGAAGACACAAGAAGACTTGAAGGAAGGATGATGATTCCAGGTGGCATTTCAGGAAACAAGCTTAGAAAGTTTACAAAACTCACCCATAGATGCACAGCCCATAAGTGATAAGAAATGATGCTACTATAGTGTTGGGGTTTGGGTATAAAGTGTTCCTGGGAAAGGCTTCTTTGTTTAAGGCCTAGTTGCCAGTCATTTATACTATTGACAGGTGATTGGATCCTAAAGGCCATGATTTCATCCATGCAATAATCTGATAAGGTCATACAGAATGGGCTAAGGGGAATTCAAGCCTAGTTGGAGGAAATAGGTCACTGGGAACATGGCTTTGAAGGACAAATCTTGTTCCTGGCACCTTCCAGCATCCCCATTTCTCTCTGTTTCCTGGCTACCACAGTGTAGGCAACTGGCCCCACTCAACTTGTTGCCTTGATGCTCAACCACGAAAATGAAACCTCAGAAACTGTGAGCCAAAGCAAAGACTTGTCCTTTCAAGTTGTTTTCTCAGGTATTTGTTACAGCAGCAAAACGCTAACTGTTGCAGCAAGTGCATGGGAGCAGTGGTCCTCAACCTTCCTGATGCTGCGACCCAAGGTATCGCGACTCACAGGTTGAGAACCACTGGTTTAGAGAAAGCTTTGGTCTCACAGCCCGTGTCCTGATCACCCCGTACCATCTCAGACTATGTTTTACCCTCTAATATTGACAGCTCACTTCTTTGAAACCAAAAACTGGAGAGATCTCTGATAGAAGCTCTGTTGTTAGCCAGGATTCTTTTCAAAATGCTTGACGAACTGAAATGGGCACATGAAGTGCCGACTGGGT
Organism: Peromyscus californicus insignis; assembly: GCF_007827085.1. Taxonomy (NCBI): domain Eukaryota; kingdom Metazoa; phylum Chordata; class Mammalia; order Rodentia; family Cricetidae; genus Peromyscus; species Peromyscus californicus. The sequence goes on along the minus strand of NW_026294514.1, from coordinate 26,367,984 downwards.
GATTTGTTCATCTGAGTCATGCAGAGACTTGTGGATTAAGACTGTGTAGGAGGTTACATAGACCCCTACACTCATCAGGTCCTGGAAGGAACATTGGGGTGTTTACACACGAACACAGGTCCCTGTGTGACAGTGGACACAGAGGGATGGGTTAGCCCTCATCATTGGCAGAAGGATTGTTATTATCTAACTCTAACCACCAGCCAGTCCTAGTCAACTAAGCTTGTCTCTGAAGCCCTGGGATTATACTCAAATACAAAGGAGAGATTCCTTAAGTGGAAATGATTTCTGTTTAATTTTTATTATCTGTTTAAATTTTATATTGATCAGACTGGCACTGGCCATTTAGCAATTAGTCCTGGTGAAGAGATGAGCTATTTGAGTGAAATGATATCTATAGATTAAGATTCACAGAAAAAATTATTGCCAGAAAGAAAAATGAAAGATGGAAAGAAAAGAAAAAGTGGAGAGTGTAAACGAAAATGAACGTAGAAAATCCTTAGTGAAGCTTCCATATTGGAGGACGGTATCACAACTCTCAAACAATTCCAACATAGTTGCTTTTGCCTCTGCTTTAGCAGTAAACGTAGCTAAATATTTAAATATCACCAAGTCTGTACATAGACCTCTTCCTAAAGAAACCGAGATGCTCAAATGTGTGAGGAGGACCCCAAAACTGACACCTATCAAGTAGAGGAAGCACCTGGCTAAATGTTCTCCGTCTCCTCCATCTTCCTTGTGTCTCTGACAGGGAAAGAGTGTTCCTGGTTCCTGTGGGTCACTGCCAGCTGGAACCCCACTCCTTTCAAGCATTTAGAGGCTGAGGGGTTTTTTGTTTGCTTTTTCCCTCTGAGTTCCAGGCTTCTCCGTAGTTCTTCCATCTTGTTTCATTTTTAATGCTTCCCCACTTCCTCTGAACCCTGCTCTTGCACCTCTCAGTTTATTCCATCTTTCTGTGACTCAGTTTCCTGGTCCACTGGATGATTCTCAAGACACTTTCAAACCATCACAGTTGACAATTCATAGTCAGTTTTCTTGGAATCCATCTCCTTGGCTTATCATTAAGTTGTGTTTAAAGAAAAATCAACACTACCCACATCACACTGACTTTCCGACGGTCGATTGTCATTCTTTCCAATGTAAATATTTATGTCTTTAAATTCTTGGTGTTTATGTGAATACCTGAAATAGTAATCACTTGTCTTTTTCTTTAAGAAAACCACACTCTGATCCTTGTCCAGGAGAATTAAGTGAAAAGAAAAAGGTAACTTCAAAATCACATGAGAAACCTTCTAGACTCCCTTGGTCAAGATTGGGGTTTAAACTAAATATTGCCAGGCTGAAATGCAAGAACCTAGAATGAGTTTGTCCATTCTTCTCCTTCTGGGTCACACCACATTTATACTTGGTCAGACAGATGTGTCTGGTGGCCTCCAGAGAAGGGCATGTCACTGCACTCACAGAGCACTTGGTCAATGGTTCCAGTGTTCAAGGAGCTTGTCAGTTGTGAAATTCATTGTGTGCCCTGATCCCCTCTGCCACATTATTAACCATCGCCCCCTTGCCCATTCCCCAGTGGACATGGAGAACAGATGGCCATTATCTTCTCAGGGTCGGACCCTGCAGAAGCCTGAGAGTCTGAGGCAAAGCTCGTCAGTGACTTCCTTCCATCCGTCATCACTCCTCATAATTCCCTCCCCTGCCCCCATCCTGTATCCACACTCCATAAATTACCATTGAAATACTAGATAAAAGACATAATGGGGGGAAAGCATAGAGCCTGCTAGGTTTCTCTATGGCCTGCTGCTACTTAACATCTTGCCCATGGCAAATGGTCCTTGCTGTTTATCGCTACTAATCCGTTCAATCCGATTGTCCTCAGAAATAACAGGTGACATGGACAAGGGTCCAGAAAAGTGACAGATGACAACAGCCGTGATTATGTGTGTGAAATCACAATTAGAGCTTACATGAAAGCCAGAAATTATCTTGCAGCCTAAGGTAGGCCCCAACGACATCCAGTGGCTATTCATTCAGATTGTTCGAAGAAAGAATTTCCTCCTGAGTTCCCACGATTAGGAAAACTTCTAGGGTTTTCTAAAATTTCAGCACACAAACAAGGACAGATATTGCTATTACTGAAGCTAAGCATCACTGCAAAGAGGTAGAGTGTGTGGATGCTTTAAGTTCTGATGACACAAAGCAGAAGCAGGGAAATCACAGACAGAGACAGAAGAACAGAAAGTGTTCTTTTGTTTCCTGGTTGTTCTGGAAGACAGTCTATAGGGAAAGTGCTCTTTTTGAAAGTAGCTGGAGGTATGGGAGAGATGAGTCATCAGAGAGAAAAGACAGGATAGATGGTTTTGCCTGGAAGCAGTTTAGAGAGAGAAGGGAAGTGGACACGGAGCTGGGAACTTGGGCATAAACACCTGAAATGAACAGAAGAAGAAGAAGGGGGCTGGGCAAGGGCAAGAGAGGGGGAGGGGTGCAATGGTAGTGACTGCAGCTGAGGGCTGAAGAGGCTGACCATGAGGAGTTGTACTATTGGAGGCCAGTTTCTTACTCAGCTTACAACTCTTAGCTCCTGGATCCCAAATCAGAATGCAAGAATGAGGAGATAACAAATTCTCCAGACCTAATTTCTCATCTCCCAGTCCATGTGTCCATCATCTCTGCATTAACCCGACCAAGCCTGTCCCAACTGAACTTGACCACCACAATGTTCAGAAACTTGGAAGCTTTCGATCTGCATTCAATATAAAGATGACAGTTTTCAAATTCATAGCCTCTTTTTCCTTAATTGTTGTTACACACACACACACACACACTCCCAAATATATAAATACTACCTGCTCAGTCTGTATAATGGTGTGTGTGTGTGTGTGTGTGTGTGTGTGTGTGTGTGTGTGTGTGTGCGCGCGCGCGCGCGCGCATGTCTCTGTGTGTGTGTGTGCGCGCGCGCGCGCGCGCATGTCTGTGTGTGTGTGTGTGTGCGCGCCCGTGTGTCTATGTTTGCAGGACTGACCATTTAATACTGGATAACCAACTGGTGTTCTCTTCCCTAGGAAGACTGTTTCTGCAGCTCTTAGCATTTCTTAGTTGCCTGTACTTCTTTGCCTAGGGTTGAGGCCTTCTGGGCTTTCCTCATCCACATTAGCATTTCTACTGGTGTTCAGGTCATGTTTAGACAGCCATGTTGGTGAGACTTCATGGATGTAACTTGTGACATTATATTCTCAAAAATTAAAAATATGTTTATATTAAAAATCCTAGGAAAAAAATAAAAATTAGACTAAAACCAAACAAACAAACAAACAAATAAAACCCTGAAAGACTTTCTTTACTTCTTTCAAACAGGGGAAATTCTGAAATGATACTTCCTTTGCATGGCTGCTCTAAATTTCACCTCTGACAAGCCAATGAGGGAGGCTCCTTTGGTCAATGCTTGAGAGGCCCAGGCCACAGCTGCCACTTCCTGCCCCACACTGCGCAGGTCAATACAGCGACTGCATTGACCACACAGTGAAGGCACTCAATGTAGATTTGCATCGACATGAGATTATTGGGTGTCATTGTTATTTTTTCCCTTTTCTAAAAAAGTATTTTTGTGTGTATGTGTGCATGTGTGTACGGGCATGCTTGCACATGTGTGTACAGGCATGCTTGCACATGTGTGTACACACACATAAGTGCCAGAGGTCAATACTGGGGCCTGGCTTCAGTTCCTCTCTGTCTTATTTTTGTCAGAGTCTCTCACCCAACCTGAAGCTTGTCCTTTTGGTTATACTGGCTGGGCAGCAAGCCCCAAGGTTCCACCCATCTCCACTTCCCCAGTGCTAAGATAACAGTTCCTGCTGGCTTTTATGTGTGTGTTCTGGAATCATACTTGAGCATCAAGCACCTTACTGACTGAACTATCTTTCCGGCCTTATTCTTCATTTTTTTTTTTAAAGTGCATTGTTGTTATTTCAGTTTTGTGGATGAATGTTGTGTCTGTGCACTACGTGTGTGCCTGGTGTTTGCTGAAGTCAGAAGAGGGCTTTGGGTCCCCTGAAACTTGAGTTATGGATAGTTGCGAGCCACCAGTGGATGCTGGGAATTGAACCCAGGGCCTCTGCAAGAGCAATAAGTGCTCTTAACAACTGAACCATCTCTGCAGCCTCTTCTTGTTCACTTTCAAAGGATGCCGTTACTCATCTTTCTGCATTAGAACACAGTTCCATATGCTTTCATAAAATTTATTTCCATTATTTGTTGAGAACTTCACACATGAACACTGCATCTAACTCTCTCCTACCCTTCCCTCTCTTCTGCCAATCTCTCCCGTGCCCACCCTCCCAAATTCATGATCTCTTCTTTAACTGTTATTATTTAGTGTACATATATGTATGTACGTGTGTGTAAAGATATATATATATACAAGCAACTGAGTGTATTTAGCTTTGCTCGTGTGTACTTGTGTTCAGGGCTGACCACTTGGGATTGGTCAACCTAGACGAGAACTTGTCCCTGAAGGAGACTTTATTCTCCCTCTCTCAGAAGCCATTGATGAGCTGTAGCTTTTCATCTATGGATGGGACCATGTGGAACTTCCCCTGCCCATGTCTGTGTCTCAACTGGTGCTATTCTTGTGCTGGTGTTATTTGGGCAGTCATGTTGTTGAGCATTGACATGTGCCACTTTCCTGACATATGTGGAAGACATTACCTTGTAGCAGCTGTCCTGGTCTTCTGTATTTTACAAAGACCCCCTCCCCTGCTTTTAAATGCTTCCCAGTGTCATGAGGTAAAAAAAAAAATAAAAAGCAGGAGGAAGAAGAGGAGGAAGAGGAGAAGGAGGAGAAAGAAGAGGAGGAGGAAATAGGGCCAGAAGTGGTGCTGGAACTCTAATCCCAGCACTTGGGAAGCAGACACAGGTAGATTTCTATGAGTTCAAAACCAGCTTTGTCTACATAGTGAGTTTCAGGCCAGCCAGGGGTATACAGTGAGACTGTAACGGCCAACTGAATCAACTGAACATATAAAAACTACGTTTAGATCCAGTGAGATTTTGAAATGCATTTCTGAATCAGAGGTCAGTTAATATTTTTTACTTTTTTCCAAAGGCAATTTTTGTCATGAAAATAATAGGCCATTTTCCATATGCTGTCGGGGCAGGGGGTAAGGGTGGAGTTGGGGGGAGAATGAGAGGGAAATGGAGGGAGAGGGAGAGGGAGAGGGAAATGGAGGGAGAGGGAGAATCATAAAATCTTGAAATCCTGTCTTACCTTGGTACCCAGGCTTGGCTGTCATCCCCCACCTTTGCTGTGAGTCACACTTCCTTCACAGAACTGAAATACCTTGTGACCTCACTCCACAGGCATCCCGAGGGGTGTGAAAATCTCAGCTGCTGCACAGTGGGCCTGAAGACGGGGTGGGGACCCTGACATCTCTCTGTGCTCTGGATGGAGGAAGGAGAGTCACTTTAAGAAAAGTCACAAACAGAGGCTGGGAAACCAAATACTTCTGAAAGTGGAAGCTGCTGAGGATGAAGCAAGATCCATCTTCTTTTTTTTTTTTAATACAAATTTTATTTCTTAAGATTTTTTTCTGTGTGTGCTTACATGATGTGTGTTGGGGAGTCAGTGGAAGGCAGAGGATAACGCTATGGGACCAGTTCTCTCTTTATACCTTGATGGGAGTGCCAGGGATCAAACTCAGGTCCCTAGGCACCCACAGCAAGCGCCTTTAACCACTGAGCCTTCTCGTCAGTCCTGAGACACCTACAATTTAGAAGGTCTGTTCAGAATCTCTGCTCTTCCCCCATACGCTCTACCAGTCTGACCTAGAGAGGATGACTGAGACTCCACATCCAAGCCTATTCAAAGAGAAACTCCCACATTTTTGTGTATTTTAATATTTGAACTGTTTGGGTTTTGTTCGTTTGTTTGGGTAGTTTTTTTCTTTTTTTTTACTGCAAGATCATTTTACCATCCAGTCTATTCTTTCTTGTTCTTTTCACACTACTTACTGTCACAATTCTCTCTTTCAGGCAAGTAGTAATTGGAGATAGAGCTCAGAGGGCTGGCTCTGGTTAGTGTATATGTTAGTGTATACGAAGGTATGTATATGTTCAGCACAGTAAGGAGCAGCCAGGTTTAATAACTCTGACTCTTGAGTTTCTTCAGACAGACATAGACCCCAATAATCCTCCGAGAGTTGTTATTCTTTTATTGTTTCCAAAGATGGAGATTGGAAGATCAAGAATGAATGCCTTAGGATGTTCAGGAGAACCAGTGAGTGAGAAGGACTGGCTTTTCTTCTCAAAGATAAGTATCACTCTTCAATGGATAAGTTCCCTCCACTGCAAGTTGAGAGGAGGTTGAAAAAGAGAAGCCAAGTAGATAGCATCAGCCATGGAACTCTTCCTCCAACAAACATGTAGGGGCATGGGTCGCAAAAAGACACACTGACATCAAAGATTAAAGAAATCACTCACAAGGAATGACTCTTGTCATCAGGAATAAAGATTCAGTTTATTAAAGTGATAGCTATGTATGTATTTTTTTTAATACCCATGATCATGCTCAACTGGTATGGTTAGTTAACTGCATCACATGTTTTCTTACCACTCATTTTGATCAAGAGGCCCCAGATAATCTCTTCTTTTCTCTGTGAATAATGAAATTATGTGTTTATATGTGTGTGTGTGTGTGTGTGTGTGTGTGTGTGTGTGTGTGTGTGTGTGTGAGAGAGAGAGAGAGAGAGAGAGAGAGAGAGAGAGAGAGAGAGAGAGAGATGGTAAAATGAGACTTGAAAATCTCATGCAAATTGTGGTGTAATTTCTCACAAGGTTCTCATTATGTTTATGAATATGACATAGGCTAGGTTTTCCCAACCAAGGCCATCTTTGATTAGTCAGCCCTCTTCTACCCTGCAGCTGGTAGCAAATCCATGAATGAATTCCCGTGCAAGCTTGACTGAGTCTGGCTCTTGTCAATAGAACTGCTCATCCAACCAATCTTCAGGATACAGAGCAAACGTTCAGTATTTCAAATCACTTGGCTTTGGAGTCATTTATTACACAGCAAGAGCTAACAGATATGGTTTGTGCTGTGATCATAATGAAGCAAAATATTGAGAGAGTAAGTCAAACCCCAGTTTCACAGTGTCACAGACACCATAGAACCAGAGAGAACATTTATCTTGACCTCCCTTCTCCCCAGCCCCATCACATGCATCCCATTTGCTGAAGTGGGTCTTTGTTTGTTCTTTACTATTTCAGGATTTGAGGGGGTCACAGGCAGAGATGTGTGTGCACATGTGTTTATGCTCAGCTGACCTCAAGGAGCTAAGTTCTATTTGGGACTTGGGCCTTGTTTGTGAGATCCTTCTGTTCTCAGATCCTATTTCAGATAAAGCAGCAGGATTTTGTTGCTGTCCTTAAAATTCATGACGATGAAAGCTGGGGCACCCAGCTGTAGGCTTTTGGTTGTCTAGGAGAATGAAGGTGAACAATGGAACAGTAAGAAAAACAGTTCATATTTCTGCTTTCTGGAGATCCAATAATCTTTTAGCAGTCATTAAGCAGAACACACTTCTTGACTTACTGAGAAAAGGTCACAGACTAAAGCATTGAGTAGATCATGACATGGGGTGGTCCATTGCTGTGGGATGTTCTGTATGTCAAATGTGTTGCTGATTAGTCAATAATTAAAACACTGATTGGCCATTGGCTAGGCAGGAAGTGTAGGTGGGACAAGGAGGAGAATAAAGCTGGGAAGTGGAAGGCTGAGTCAGAGAGACACTGTCAGCCGCCACGATGAGAAACAGCATGTGAAGATGCCGGTAAGCCACGAGCCATGTGGCAAGGTATAGATTTATAAAAATGGATTAATTTAAGCTGAAAGAACAGTTAGCAAGAAGCCTGCCATGGCCATACAGTTTGAAACCAATACAAGTCTCTGTGTTTACTTGGTCGGGTCTGATGGCTGTGGGACTGGCAGGTGAGAGAGATTTGCCCTGACTGTGGGCCAGGCAGGAAAACTCCAGCTACAGTCCATTCATGCCTTCTGATGTGGAATGTTTTCTCTCTTCTCTTCTCTTCTCTTCTCTTCTCTTCTCTTCTCTTCTCTTCTCTTCTCTTCTCTTCTCTTCTCTTCTCTTCCCTTTCCTTCCCTTCCCTCTTTTCCCTCCTCTCCTCTCCTCTCCTCTCCTTTCTTGTCTTCTTTTCTTTTTAGTATCTATAGACCTTAATGAGAAACACTTCTTACTCCATGTTCCTCCCACTGCGCCCCAGCCCAAACCTGATTTGGTAGATAGCAAAACCTGTCACAACAGTTTGCAGTTGACTCTCATCAGGTCCTCTGTTTCTACCTCTACAAATGAAGTGTCTTGCTTTCACAAATTAATAATTGGTTTATGTAGGTATATTGAAAGCACTAACATACCAGATTAACACATGTTAAAGAAATAACATATAAATCTGTGTCCCTGGTGGCAATTGATAATAAAATCCTCAACAAAATACCAGAAAATAGAATTCAGATGTGCATAAAAAGAATTATATACTGTGACCAAGTAGGATTTATCCCAGCATTTAAGCTTGATGTAGCATATGAAAATCAATCAATGTACCACAAAACAGTAATAGAATTAAGGACCAAACCCATATATCACTGCACTAAATGCAAATAACCATTTGACATAATCCACACCCTTTCATGATAAAAAATGCCTGAGCTAAGAATAAAGGGGCATTAATAAGAACCCAAGAATAACATCACTCATAGCAATGGAAGATCACAAGCTTTTCTTCAACACACTAGTAACAGATATGGATTCAACTCCTGCTACCTCTAAACAATGTTGTTCTGGAGGGTCAACTCAGTGAATTCTTCAGGAAAGAGAACAGGTACTCATATTGAATAGGAGAAGTAAAACTGTGTATATCTTTAGCATGAGTTTTCTATCTAAAAAATTCCTAAACAACCCCCAACATAAACACATACATGCATGCATACACACAGGATTATGATGCAAGATCAATGTACAAAAATCAGTGAAAGTAAGTATTCTAAAATAAGATTAAGAAGTTCAATTCATGATAACACCAGCAAGTTAAGATTATAGTTAACAGTATTTGAAGACATTGGATTGAAAAAAAACCATGTCACTAAAAGAAATGAAGGAAGAGTTGAGCGGAAAGAGCAGCATTCATGACACAGCTTTAACAGGAACCTGGGGGCACTCTCTGGAATGACCTGCAGGTTTACTACGCATTCCTATCAAAAGCCCAGCTTCCTCTCCTGAAGACATTGACAAGATGACACTAGAATTCTCATGAAAACACAAGAGACATGGTCCTCACCAAATCGATCTTCAATAAAAAACAAAATTAGAAGACTCAGGTTTCTGAGTTTATAAAATTAATGTAAAGATACAGTGATTGAGACATTTTATATCTACCATAAAATACAATAAAAATCTCCAAAACAATGTCCTAAATTTATGATAACTCGATTTTTTTTTACAAGTATGCTAAAATAATTCAATGGGAAGAAGTAATCCTTTTTTTCCGAACAAAATATCCCAGGATAGCTGGACATTCTCATGCAGAATTTCACAGTTGAGTAGCTTCTGTATGGCAAATATGGAAATTAACTCAAGTGGGTTAAATGGAAGAGATAAGGCTTAAAAAATTTCTTGGAGAAAACATGAGTGAATTTTTATGATTTTAGCTTACATGACATACCTGATACCCAAAATAAAAGCTGTAAGAGTAATTAGTAAGAGTAAATACATTGAGTTTCATTAAAATTGACAAGGGGAAAAAAATGTACTCCAAAGAAGAGTACCAGGAAACTTAAAGTACAAGTGGACAATAGAAGACATTTTTACAACTCATGGATTTGATAAGGATTTTAAGTATGTGTGCTTGTGTATGCACACATAAAAATCAATAAAAATAATACACATAAGCATACACACTCATATTCATATACTGTTTTGTTTATGTGTGTGTGGGTGGTATCTGGGTGAGCACAGGCCACATATATGAGGATGCCCACAGAGAGCATTGAATGCCCTGGAGCAGGAGTTACAGAGGTTCAAACCACCTGACATGAATGTTAGAAACCAAATTCAAGTCCTCTGGGAGAGCAGGAAGTACTCTTAATGACTGAGCCAACTCTCCAGGCTCTCATCTGTTTATATGTAAAATGAGAACTCTTCAACAATAAAGAGATAACCCAATTAAAAATAGACAGCGTGTTGAACAGAAATTTCTCTGAAGAATGTCTGTAAATGGCCAATAAGCACATGACAAGGTGTCCATCATAGAATGGTAAAACCTAAGCAAGAAGATACTACTTCTTACTCAATGGGTTGATTCTTAATAAAAACACAGGCAACAGTGAGACTTGAGGACAAACTTGGTGTGATACCTTCATCCATTACTAACAGAAGTGCAAGACGGTGAAGCTGCTTTCAAAATTTCTTTTCAGTTCCTCAAAAACATTAAACAGAAATCATACTTATAACTCCACGCTTAGTTATGTACTCAAGATCAATGAAAATATTTATTCATCCAAAATTTTGTACATAAATATACATAGCAATATTCTTCATAATTGCCAAAAATAGTAGAAACAACCCAAGTGTCCACATGACAGTTGATAAGTGAAGAATATGTGGCACATGCATGTAGTGGAGTGCTATCTGTTGATTAAGAGGGGTGGAGTACTAATACATGTGACATCGTGGACGAACTCTGAAAACACTATTGTTAGTAAAAGAACATACACAGACACAAAAGACCATAAATTATAGCATTCCAATTGTATAAAATGTTCAGAAAGGGCAAATATATAAACATAGAAGGTAGATTGTATTTGCTGAGGTCTGTGGGAATACGATAGGCATAGAGCATCATCCTTCACAGCTGATGTGACCCTTATGGAATTTGACAGTGATGGACAATAAACAACATGGTGGATCAACTAAAAAAATAGAAGTGTTCGATTTGGAATTGCAAAACTCTCTGAAGCAGTCAAGCCCTTTGTATTCCCAGCAGCAATGCCTAAGGGCTCTAATTTCTCCCAATGTTTTCGGTTTGGCAAAACAGTTTGCTGGGTGTTAAGTGATATCTGGCTGTACTTTTTGGATTTGCAGTTTCCTAGTGACCAGGAGGTAGGTGTATTATAGAGTGTAAGTGAAATAATACAAAATTTATGTATATTGGTTCTCAGTGCTGACCTGTTGAAACCCTGCAGTCTGAGTGATGGGTCCCCTGGCAGAGTTCTTGTTCCAGGAGGCTCCAGGATAGGGCCTGTCTGTCAGAAAGTCATGATTAAAAGCTTGAGACTTACAGTTCTACTTCCTATCCTGCATGATGGTGAGAGACCAGAAATTGAGTTCATAACTGACCACACTGTGTGATGAAATCTGTTTTTCTAAAAAAAAAAAAAAAACCTCAGTGAACACATCCCTGTGTCTGAGGGTGGTGTGCCCCAACTCCATGGGAAGCAAGCTTCTGTGCTTTGGACCCTTCCAAACCTCACCCTGTGTACCCTTCACCTGGATGTTCATCTGCACCCTTTATCATATCCTTTACTATAAGCCAATAAATGTATTTTGAGTTCAGCAAATTTACCAAACCTAGGGAGAAAAGCTTGGTAACCTCCAATTTATGGCAAAGTCATACAGACTGTGGATAACCTTAGGACCTGCTATTATGATTGATGCCTAAAATTGGGATGGGCGCTTTTATGAGCTAGAGAGCTTAACCCCCAGGGTCTGTACTAAATGCAGGCCATGTGATAATTGAATTGATGCCTAGCTTGTATTGGAGAACTGGTTGATGTTATGAAACACCCATTGATCCACCCACAAATCTAGTCTGAATAGTGAAGTCTAAAAAAAAGATCTTTTTTCATTAGCATATGTATTATGTATGAGCCAAAATGTACATTCTCCTAAACATTGAAGTACTGCTCTCACATATTTATCCAAGAGAAATAAAACAAGTATCTGCTGAGAGATTTATTCAAGATTGTTTAGGTCAGCTTTGAATTTGAAGTGGTTCAAGGTGGCTTGAGACCATTGGAAAACACAGATATTTACTTTACAATTCATAACAGTAGCAAAATTACGGTTCTGAAGCAGCAACATAAATAATCTCATGGTTAGGGGGTCATCATAACATGAGGAACTGTATTTTTTTTTGAGCTGAGGACTGAACCCAGGGCCTTGTGCTTGCTAGGCAAGCGCTCTACCACTGAGCTAAATCCCCAACCTGAGGAACTGTATTAAAAGGTCACACAGTATTAGGAAGGTTGAGAACCACTGGTCTAGTTGGACAGTGATTGAGGAAGACATCAGTGTTGACCTCTGACCTCCATATACATGTGCACATAACCACCCTAACACATGTACACATGTGTATCTATGCCCCCCCCCACATATCAGAAGTCTCACTAAGCATAAGATCATAATAAAAAAAGTGAATGTTTTTCTTTTTAGCCAGCGTTATCGAGATTTAACTGACATACAACACAGAAGATATTTAAGGTCAATCTGATGATTTTCTGGTGAGGGAGAGCTGAAGAGCTGAAGGAGGTTTCAGAGAAAGCCACAGTCTTCTGAGGAAAAGCCCATCCAGTAACTGGGGAGTTATTATTAAACCACGTAAGCATAGAGACCCAATGGCTTCAATGGAGATCATTCTAGAAGGGAAGAAGCAGCATTAATAACTGACTGACCATTTTATTTTTACTTTTGGATCTTCCTTAACCCCAGGAGAGTCCATGATTCACTGTTTGTATGCATTCTTTTTCTTTTTTTTTTTAAACACGGGCATGTAAAGCATCTCAAATTCCTTGTCCCCCATTTTCAAGGACTTCTTGTTGGTGACAGTGGGGTCAGAGTTGATGATGAGGCAGGAGAGGAAGAATTCTTTTTCCAAAATGAAATCTTAAACCAGTCCCTGGTCCCACAGCTGCTCCCTGAGAGAGCGGGTCAATGAGTTCTTTGCCTACATTTCTTTCAGGATTTTCTCCCCACACCCTCAAAGGCCCTGAATCCAGCATGTTTACTCCATACTGTAAGGATGATATATAATAAGAACGTGTGGGTTGCAGACAAGTCTGGCAAGCTGGTCACTTGGGTTTTAAGGCATACCCACAGAGCTGATCTCTAGCCTGGACACTGTGGTCCTGGGAGAAGGACCAAAGGTCCAGAAGTCAGCCTCACCCTGAGTTCAACGAAGCATCCACATGACCCTCACCCAACATGAACACTCTTCCAGTAGCCACTTTGGCTTCGGTACCTTTGAGCTGCCAGGGACCAATCAGAACATTTAATAGTGTATTTCCCACCTCCTCTGCTCTAGTAACCGACAATCCCCTCACCTCCCGCACTGTACGTAGCAGAAGGCAGCACAAAATGGAATGCACCAAGAAGCATGAAGTGAAAAAAAAAAAAAAAAAACGATGTGCTGCCCTTGGGCTTCGAATTCTACTTTCCCAACAGCTCCGCCCTTCACCTCAGCCCCAAACCAACACATTTATTCCAATTCTCACCACATCGGCTGCAAGGAGGACCCTCCCTCTGGAAACTGCCTGAATTTTGCTGGGGCTCTGCTCCTACCCCAGGGGGAATATCCACTGCGCCTCCCCCCCCCCCCCCCCCCCCCCCCCCCCCCCCCCCCCCGCCAACTCCCCTGTGCCAGAAGGAGCCATTATGAAATTAACTGGCGATAAAACCAGCCACAGAGGGACTGTGGGGCATTTATCTTTTTCAAACGCCTTGTTGTTTCTGTCCATCTGGTTGCAGTTAGCGCAGAGGTATAATTTTCAGTGCTGTTCTTTTCTGGTAGACCATACAATTAAGGTATTTGAAAAACAAACAGCTCTTAACCACTGCACGGTGAGGAGCCCCTTCAGCAATCTGTGACCCATTTTCCCTGAGCAAACACAGTACTGTATCCAAGGAAGTCAGAAAGCAAGAGCCGAACGTCAGGAATTATTATTTAATATAATAACCTAACCCTTCTGGCTCTCCTCAGAGCAAAGAAAAGGGGTGTGGGAAGGGTAGAAACGAGGCTGAGGAGATAGCCCATGTGCCTCTACTTGTGAGTCCTTAGCAGTATTTTTTTAGGGCTTCCAAGAAAGGATTTTGTGTGAAGAGACTCACAGAAGGCTCCACACAGACAAGCAGATTTTTTTAAAAAAAAAGGAATGATGGGATTGTAGTTCAGAGAAGCACAGCTCCCATTTTCTAAATGCTGCTAGATATATCCAGGTGACAGCATGCAAATGTACATGTCTTCCTTAAGTGGGAAAAATTATTGACACTATGGTCAATCTGGGCCATGAGACTAATTTTACCCTTAATAATGTGTTCATCCAAATAAATGTCACATTCCAATCTCATGAGGAAAGCCTCATGCATCCTTCTCCATGGCTGCTGTGGCTCCATCCAGTTTTGAAATTTTTCTGAAGATTTTACTGGAGTGTGAAATGACTATTTTTATTTTGTTTTTCTCAAAAATGTTTCTCACGGCTCTGTCATTAATGTGATTCAGCATCCCTGTTTCTCAATGTCAGCCTGCTTCAAAAAATAAAGTAAATAAAACTAAATTGAGCCCAAACAAGATGGAGGTATTCCACTCAAGAAGAAACTCTGAAGAATTGGTTTAGGGAAAGAATAAGAATTCTAAACCAGAATTTAGACATGGAAGAAGTCATGACCATCTTACAGTACCGTCTCTCTCTCCCGAACGGGGTCACTTCTGTAAGGTCATGTCTCTTATTTTCTTGGTCTGTCCCGACTTGCCCTGGAAGGATCTGTCTTTCTGGGTCTTCTCCAAAGTCAGTGAAGAGAAACAAGTTTCATGCATCCTCTTCAGAAATAGAAGGGAAGTCCCCCTTGATAGTAACACACCTTCCATGCTGGGGAGGCATGTGGACAGGTTGGAGGTCGGAAGTTCTTAAGACCAAAGAATGTGTGCTTGGGAGTCATGTCAGGCCCTTCTTCCTGGCTTAGTTATTCAGAGATGGGTTGTATTATATTGAGGTTACTGTTTTCCTCCAGTGAGTGGGTTACATTTGGAGAGTCCAGATTTGAGGGAATGAATGAGATAATCCTTTTAGAAAATTGTGGAAAGAAAAGCATTATGGAACCAAGTCTATAATAACTGTGTTCTCTAAGCTGGAATCTACCCTCCAGCCCTATTCACACATTCCTTATAGCATACTCAGGAAATGCAAATGGCTGGGTTCTGGGTAAGCAATGGCCCCTGCCTTCAAGGGGCTCCAGTTCTACCCACCCTTCTTGACCTTAATGTTCATCCCAACTCCTTGCTGTATCACATAAGCCATAAAGAATTCAATACGAGCAACTATGTAGAAAAGTGACTTGAAAGACATAATTCAGCTCCTGTTTGCCCAAAAGAGTATTTATTATCATAAATAAAATAAAAAAATATCAAAAATAGAGGGATGATCACAATGGGAAACCAATCTGGCTGGAGTAAAAACAAAAATCCTATGAATTTGCTAGGTCTGAAAAGCCATGGAAGCAAAATCAACTTTCTCCAGCTGAGAGCTTCTTCTTCCATATTCTTTTCCATCTCAAAGGGATGTGGCTGAAGGAGAGGTACTAAAAAGAGTGACCTAAAGACTGGGTTTGCTGGATATGATGGTGCATACCTGTAATCCTAGCACTCCAGAGGTTGAGGCAGGGACGTGGCAAATTGGAAGCTAGCCTGGGCTATATAGTCTCAACCCAAACACAAACAAAAACCATTTCCGGGCTTTGCTCACCTCTCACTCTCATTCATAGCTACTGCTCTTCCTCTCACAACGCAGAAGTCATTCCAGGGTGTTGTTGTCATCGTCGTCATCGTCCCTGTCCCCCGTCCCCCCACCCCACCCCCCGCACCAGCCACCTGTGCAGCTGAGTTCCTTATACCCCACAGCCAGCCGCTGAGTGAAGTCACAAGGTATTTTGGTCTCGATGACAGAGGTGTGAATGGCAGCTTCCATCCAGCTCAGATGAGCTCATGCATGTGAACGCTCTTTGCAATTTATAAATCCCTGATTAGACAAATGCAAGAGGCGGTTACTCTACAATTAAAACCCAGTGGCCCGTGTGCATGGCAGGCAGGCCGGAAGGGAAGGACCCTGCACTATCTTTCCAGATGTGGTCTATTTCCTTCTCCTGTTGGCAGCAACCCTGCTTCCCACATGCTCTTCTGTTAGAATGGATAAAATTCACAGCCTTAGGACACAAAGACAGGTGGGAGTATTTATTGATCAGTCTTTGTTGCACAGTGTAAAAGGCTAGCCTCTTGTTCTTAGGTTGGAAGTATCTCAGAGGATGAGAGTGAGTGAGTCAAGTATGGTCATGTGATACATAACAAACAGCATGTCAGCCTACAATAGACTACAAATATAACAATGGTGCTATAAAATGACCATGCGTCTAAAAATTTCTATTACCTAGTGACCTTGAAGCCGTTATGATATCTCAGCATGGGGCATTGTTCCTGTGTCCACAGTGATATTGGTGTCAATAAGGCCACAGTGTTGCCAGCCATATAAAAGCCCAGTACAGAGAGTCATGGGCCGTTTACAATGCTTGAGAGTAATAAACAGATACACCACTTCTCTATGTGTTTAGTGACTGCACGTCATCATTGTTTGCTGTACTCATGCTTGTAAAACTTTACCATAGAACAGCATGTCGTCATACACTGGCAGCAGCTTTGTACATGTTTACCCTGTCTCTCCATTGCATGTAGATGGATTGACTTCTGCTATGGACGTTCATATGCACGCACTCTGTGAGTTTACGTGGTGACCACGTCACCTGCTGATTTCTCAGGATGGTTCCTGCTTTTAAGCAACATTTGACCGTATTCAGGGAATCCACGAGATGTCTGCAATGGCGATAATGAAGATACCATCGAAGGTGCACAACTGTCTAACTGAGTGAAAGTTAAAAGTGAGGAAGGCATTGTATTTTGACCCCCTAATTTACCCCAGGTTTGCTTGTCCTGGCTGGCATAGATACAGACCCAGAACACCAAAGAGCCAGGGTCTTCGTGCCTCTGATGTTTTCTTGAACAATGCACTCCTCACTCTATGCAAGCAACTAATGTATCTTAGAGACCAATTTGACCATTTACCCCCCTAAGAAGACCTTCTCCAGGATCTAATTTCCTAAGTAAATCCCAACCATTTATTGAGACGGGATTTCTTTTCCACACCCCCACCCTGCCGCCTTTGCTGTTCCACTCTCCTTACCACCCCGCCCCCAGTCTAACTGGCCACTCTCACTCACAATGTGTGTGTTCCTCACACCCCTCAAATGGCTCTTCTGTCGTTCCTCAGTACACAGTCAATAGAAAATTCTTTGACTTTCCACAGTGTTCCTTTCACTTCTTCCTTATTTCTTCCTGTGGAACTCCTACTGTTTCCTCAAAATCACATCGAGACATCACCTACTCTTTCACTGCCACAGATCGTTTTCATCGCTGACATCCTCGAAGGACTTGACATATTTAATCAAAACATAATAACAGTAATTAATGCATAAGTTCCGAAGCCAGACTTTATTTAAATCTCAGCCCTGCCACATTGGGTGATGTGCTGAGATATCTGTTCCCTACTTCAGTGATCTGTAAATCGAGGCGGGGTTTACTGTGAGAATTTGGTGAGAAAATGCTCAGAGCACTCTGTGGCAGTCATCATTCCCATCCCTCTTCATTCCCAAGTCTCACTTACCCATCTGCCTCACAGTCAGACCAGTTCTCCTTGAGTACAGATTGTTTTCCAACACACATTTCTGCCCACAATGCAGGAAGTTTAGCATAGATTGCGAAGAGTAGAGGTGGGAGAAGGGAGAAATCAGGAGGAATTACTTAAGTTGGTCTTCAGAGTGGTGTTGAAAACATGCCTAAGAGCAACCTTGGGAAGCGTTAAGCAGAGGTACATTTAGGGATAACAAAACAAGATGATTCTAAAGTGGTTCATGGTGAGATTCCCTATAAGGATATTGTCCTGGAACCCAGAGTCACTAGGAGAATCTACTTAGGGTTCTCTCCCTCTCTGTACTTTATTCTAAATTCTTTCCTTTCTCCCCTCTTTCATTCTCTCCTACTAGAAGACAAGATAGGAGGGACCAGCTTCCCTGGTGTCATAGAATGTCCAGTACATAAACTTCTGCCAGTGGATCTGACATGCACTCAGGTTGCAATGGTAGGTAGGGAATGTGCATCTTCCCTAAGATGTAGGTGTGTTATATTTTGATTCCTTTCCTTGGGGAGGGATAATCAGAAAGTTCCAGAAGAAAATGAACAGAAGAGAAAAATGTGTCGTTAATAATCAGTTTTCCATCAAGAAGCGCCCCTAATATCCACAGAGATGACTTTGAACAAAACACTGTGACAGCCTTTGTCCTAATTCCTAGATCCCTGACTTACAAAACCCAGGTTTTCCAATGTAGACTTTAGAACCTCTGTCCTAAGGGGCCAGGAATGCAAATCAAGCAACGATGGTGTCATTCTGCCACAATGTCAGTTTTCCTTGAAGTGAAGTTCCATGGCTCTCCACAGTTGTGCCTCCGTTTCTCTGCAAGACAATACTCAGGGTCCATTGCATATTTGTCAAACTCTGGGTTGTTCTCTCTTTTCCCATTTTCACATGTGTGTCTGGCATGCATGTTTTCAATATATGTGGGCCAATGTGAGGAAGGTGCATGTGTGTGCATGCATGGGGAGGCCCAAGGTGATGTCATCCTCTACTCTTCTATCACCATCACCTCGATTATTGAGACTGTGTCTCTGCCAAACTCAGAGATGGTCATTGTGCATATCCTTGAAAGCCAGCATGCTCTGGGGATCCCTGTCTCTGTCTTCTGAGGCTGGAGTTACAAATGGGCTGTCCCATTGATGTGACATTTTACCAATGTTCTGGAGGTCCCAACTCCAGTTTCAGGCATGTGGGTGCAACCACTTAACCAATGAGCCGTCTCCCTGGTCCTGGATCATTCTGTCTTAAATAATCTCAACCCTAAACCAGGTCGATGAGGTCCTCCCTTGCTAACTCCACATATCACACTCTTCTTTCTAGCATGAGACCATGAGAAGAGATACTTCTGCTTTTACTGCAATAATTCATCTGTGTGCGGAAAAGCTCCTTAGGCGGGAAATAATCCACAAATCTATGAAGATGAACAGCAACTTCTGGATTTTAGATACTGAGCAGAAAAATATTTGGAGAAGGCCACTATTCAGCATACATCTGAATGATATTACTGAACAGAATTTTTTTTACATCAGTTGGAAGTGTTAGCACTGTGAATTGGTACTCTTGGGTAGAAAGGAGATACATAGTTTCTAGAAACTATCTAGGCGTTCTTCAAAAGGCATTGCACTAAAGAAATGGAGGAGTGCACTGTGGTGTGCCCACTGGATTCCTTCTTATTTTAAGATCTTTTTAAATATCGATTCCTAAGTCCCCTTATTTTGTGTTTTCTCAGATGGACCTCAACTCTGATTACCATGCAAGATGATCAAGAGTGCAGATACAGTATTTTAAGTAGTTGGGAGAAAATGGGCAACTTGCAGCTTGGGGTTGAGACAATGGGGACATGTCCACAGTGTGCAGCGAAAGCATTTGAAATCCATTTCATGGTTTTCTCTATTCACAGAGTATCATATCAGTATCAGTGGTTTTCAGTCACAGAACTAGAAGTAAAGACATGGGCCCATAATGTTGTTCACTAGAAATTGAAGGTAAAACTCAGGTGGGGTCATGATTAGATGACATGGTTGTTTGTGTTCATATATCCTACACATGTGCAAACACACACATTTGGACTCTGGTGAAAGCATGGAATCCAGAGCAGTGTGTTCATTGAAACCGGAAGCTAAAAAGTAAAAGCTGGATGTAGCGAAGAGGACAGAGTTGGGACAGAAGCATCTGGTCTTCCAATCTCCATATACCCAAGTGGTAAGAAAAGTCAGAGGGCACTATTGGTGGTATCACACAGCTTCTCAGATGATCAATCGGCATGGGACTTTGGACTTTGAGCCCAGAGGAGTTGATGCCAAGCTGTCGGGAACAACAAAAGCCTGTCTATTTAAGAATATCTTCCTCAAAGTCTGGAGGAATTAAAACATATGTTATTGCCAGGAGTGGTGGCACATGCCATTAGTCCTAGCACTGGGGAGGCAGAGAGGCAGTCAGATCTCTGAGTCTGAGGCCAGCCTGGTCTACAGAGTGAGTCCAGGGCAGCCAGGAAACCCTACCTCAAAAAAACATATGTGTGTATATGTATGCATATATGTATATACATATGTATATGTGTGTGTGTGTGTTATCATAGAGAATTGAGGAGCCTTTACATTTTAGAATTCAATCCATTCTTGCTCTTTGTACCTCCATGACCTCTATGGTTCATGTCTTCTCCTAGCAACTTGGGCAGTATCATGTACCATCTTTTGGGGGGGACTGTGTCATCCTCCTAATCTGCACAGGGAAAGGATGGAGAAGTCACCTTGGTGCTTTCCTTAGAGCACAGTTGATGGTAAAGTGTGCTCTTCCTCCTCCTCTCTAGGCAGCAGTGCATTGTATTTCCATTCAATATACAACAGGACTTGTCGACGTTGAGAAAAAGAATAAAAAGTGAGGCCTAAAAGGAGACCTTGATGGATGCTCTGTTAGCTGTGCATATCCCGGAAACAGCAGGGAGCAAGGGGGAGGGAAAAGGAAGAAAAAACCAATTGTTGGGTGTTCGCTGTGCATCATTTTAGGTCCTGTCCACACAGGACTGGCAGGATGACATAAAGCATCCTTGGGTGCTCAAGTGACAACAGGGAAGCTGGAAGTGAAGCAAACACAGGTCTAGAAACAAGTATACTTCAGAGAGCTGCTCGAGAGGAGATTGACAGTCACTTCGGGCCTGATGCTGAGTTTTTGAGTACAGATGCTTCCTGGGCTGTGGAGGCCATGAGTACTGCTATTCATTCTCTCCAGGTAAATGACAGAAAGGAGGGACTCTCATGGGAACTGAAGGATGACTGCCATGGGCTTCTGCTTCACAGCTGGAAGGCTGACCGCAGAGTAGAGAGATCACTGGGATTACAGGATAGGATTGGCTAGGATGTAAGCAATAAGGGGTCACATAGCCAGGTGGTGGTGGTGTACTCCTTTAAATCAGGTATTCAGGAGGCAGAGGCAGGTGAATCTCTGTTAGTTTGAGGCCAAGCTGGTCTGCAGAGTGGGTTCCAGGACAGTTGGGTCTACACAAAGAAACCCTGTCTCAAAAAACAAACGGAAACAAACGAGCAAACAAGAAAAGGGGGGGCACACTAGTAACCTTTTCAGTTGAAATCACAAGGTTAAGACTAAAGACAAGTTTGCTTGGCTATCTAGGAGACTATCAAGAAGGAAACTATCCCTAAAAGGCAGTAGAGTATAAATAGAGAAGGAGAGTTCAAGGGAATATATATATATATATATATATATATATATATATATATATATATATATATATCTTGATATATATCTTGTTGATCTTTGTTGGGCAAAGCCAGATGGTTTTTACTTATAAAGCAATAGATGCTATGAAAAGTCATATTTTTTAAAAAAATCAAAAAGAGAAGCAGAGTCTTCTCAGTGCCCATTTGGATAAAAGCAAGAAAGCTGAATCTTGGACTAAGAAAACAGTGAAATTTTCAGAAGCAGGCTTTCCACCCCTAGAAACGACAGCCATTAGTTGACCTACCTTCCTGCACTCCGTGAGTAGTGAGCCATCCATCAGGCAGGCTTGGGTGGCCTGTGTCATTCTTACTTCGCTGGTTGGTCAATGCTGGTTAGCTCATGCTATTCTCCAAGACTCTGAGTACCTGGTTAATACAGCCCAGCAAATACCCAACACCCTACTTGCTGAAAGAGATCTCCTGTAGCCTTAGGTAGGCATTACCTTAGGTGTTTTCTATCTGTGATCAGGATAAAATAAATCCCCAAATGGAGAACACTCATTCGGAGATACAGGGATAGGGGGCTGTAAGAATGATCTCTGTTGTCAGGTGCTATCACACAGTATGCAAAGGAAAAAACAATTACACTGAGAGAGAAATTGAGAGAATCTACCAGGCCAGCCTGGAAGCTGGCAGCCATCTCCAAAGGAGGAAGTCAGTTCTGTAATGACCCTATTCCAATCTCATCATAAGATCTATAGAAAAGACCCTACAATTTGATTTTAATCTTTCAAGCTCCTTTCATTGTACAAATGCATAGGGGGAATTAGAAGATGCACAACATTATCCCAGTCTAATGTTTAGACCTGCAAGATGCATGTGTACCCCGCTGCCTGTATAGGGCTGCGAATAGAAGGAAAATAACTAATGCCTTTGAGCCAAAAAATGCCCAGGACTGCAGAAAACTCTCTGAAGTAAAAAACGGAGCCTCCCTAGAACAATCAAGGAAAGCATGGCCCTAGCAACACTTTGCCTCTGCATCTCTAGCCTTCTCAGTGATGAGATGGTACATTTCTGGGTTTATTTTCATTAACATTTATTTATGTTCATTTTGTGTATATGAGTGTTTTGCCTCTGTGTGTGTATGTTCACTGTGTAGATACTTTGTGCCCACAGAGGACAGAAGAGGGCATAGGATCCCCTGGGACCGGAGTTACAGATGATTGTGAGCTGCCGTGCAGGTGCTAGGAA
The DNA here is from genome assembly GCF_007827085.1 of Peromyscus californicus insignis. NCBI lineage: Eukaryota > Metazoa > Chordata > Mammalia > Rodentia > Cricetidae > Peromyscus > Peromyscus californicus. The sequence continues at coordinate 26,345,265 of NW_026294514.1, read as the reverse complement.
GTGAACCCAGGTCTTCTGCAAGAACAGCGCGTTCTGTTAACTGCTGAGCCCTCTCTACACCCTCATTCCTATCGCTTTTAACTACTCAGTTTTGGGTAACTGGTCACAGAAACCCCCAAACCAATGGAAAAACTACCTATCCCTGGATCCTATGGAAATCTCTCAAACAAACAAAGCAAAAAAACAGAGCCTAGGCAGCCTGCATGTTCCTACCTGAAACAGCACCGAAGTTTACAGGTGAATGATTTCAAGACAGGACCAGGCATAAGACTAAGAAGAAGGCTCTGCTGGAATGGCCTTTCCCACCACGACACATAGGCTACTCTGTGTTTTACCAACTGCCCCACAAAAACCAGCGCCAAGCCCTTCTCAGCTAATTAGGAAGGGAAAGGCAAGGGTGGATATAAATCACATCCTTGAGAGCTCAGTGAATAGGCCCCAGTTGACTGCTTCACATGTGATACCTCATCTCATCTGAAGGAGGGATGATTGAAATGTACACTTCATGGATAAAGTTATGTCAAGTAAATTATTTACTTATGAACACTAACCTATTTAATGGTGGAACCAGTATTTGCCTCCAGACAATCTTCAAAGGACTACACCAAGTTCAGAGATGAGAAGATTTAGACAATTCTTGGTCCAGTTTGGCATCTACTTAGGAAGAACTTCTGTCAGGCCTTGGACATACAGTGGGCCAAGAACTGGGCAGATCTCGACCTCACAGGCCTTCCTTCAGTGGAGAGATCTGAGCTGGTGATCTCTCAAATGCCTTCAAGAGTCAGTCAGGTAGACATTATTGGTGAGGGAGGTGGGCAGGATGGCTTGTAGCTGGAGAGAAGAGTCACCAAGAAGTATCCACCATCAAATTAACTGTGGGAGCCCATTTTCAGGTTCCTAGTGGCTTTACCCAGCAGGTCTGCATAGAGGATGATTAGGACCACGGGCCTGAGTGCAGGTGTCTGAGATGGTTTGCACTTGCCTGTGCTGGGGAAGGGGTGTCTTTTGCTCCACCCCTTGGTGTTTCTATAAATACTTTAGGGCAAAGACAGTCAGGGCCCGTTGGAATAGGTTCCAGGACCTCTCAAGGTTATCCTTTATTTTCTATCTGTTTATCTCCACAATCTAAATCCTTCTCTCTAATATTTCCTGCTGCTCGCACTCAAGAAAACTCTGGGGAACTGTGGGGTTGGTGAGTAGCTGCCCCACAATTAACCAAAAAGCAAACACTGGTAGAAACAAAGATTTCAACTTTTGAAGTGGCCTGGTCTGGGGAGAGATATGAGGGTTAGGGATGGGGAAGGGGGTGCTCTGTTCAGATTTAATCTCAAAGGACCAAGATCCTGTGCGGGATCTAGAGCTGTGAGTGAAATGCTCAACAGGCTGTTCTGTTGAACAGACAACTCGGGGCTAAAGTAGTCCTGGTGGCCTATTCTAAACAGCCAAAGAGGCCTCAGGAGAACAGAAAGAGAGAAGGGAGAGAAGGTGTAGGAAAACACCACGCTGAGTTCAGGTCTCTAGTCATTTTGGTTAGTGACATGGGCAGCTTGTGGTTGGAGGACACCATGCCAAGTGACCCTCTCTGGTCATTCCGGGTAGTGACATGGGGCAGCCTGTGGTTGTAATCTATTTGCTCTCCTCAGGATTTCTTGTTGGTCCTCTAAACGTTCAGGCACACAGATGATGTTATGGGCATCAGTTTTAGGAGGATTATTCAGCAGAATTTCCGTGCTATTGTTTCTAGAAGCTGGATCCACAGAAGAAACTAGGGTTTGAGGGTAGAGAGAAGAGAAGGCTATGGAAAAAAATGTGGAGATAAAGGGATTGCCTTGCCGGAAGGGAGGGCTCACTGGAGGCAGGAGGATGGGATGAGAGCAAAGGGTTGCTAAGAGCAGAGGGGCGTGCTAAGGGAAGACTTTGCCCTCAAAGAGTAGACAGCCACCTGAGACTCATGGATGCATGTCAAGACAGTGTCCTCTGTGAGACCCTGAACACTTAGTGCAACCTAGAGAGATCTGGCAGGTGTAGAGGGGAAGATTAGATTTCCTGACACACCAGACTACAATATAATGTGATTTATGGAAAAATAGATATAAAATATTTCTGTCACTCTTGAGTTCATGTATTTGGGTGAAATCCACGCTAGACAGCAGTGACTCAGAATGAAAGTCTCTCATTTAAAGCATTCTTGGTCTTTAGGAGCTTGATTTACAGAAAGAGCTAATCACGTCAGACACAAGAGGTATCAGCACCCTTCCTGTATCATCCAGAGTCTGGTTATGGTGAGCAGGCTGACTGCGGCCTTCGGCATGATGAACATGTTCTTCCTTTCTCCTCTAGAGTCCGGACCATGGCCCTCTTCCATCGAGCTTATGCTTTGCGACCTAGGGTCAACGAGAAACTGCATCCTATCTTATTGATAAATGTTTTAAGAACTCCTTGAGCAGGGTAATCAGGGTAACGCAGGATGATTGGCAAGATTGTTCCAGAGACACAGAGCACAGAAAGGAGCCCCATATCTCTGGTTGGCATGTGTTGAACACAAGGCATGGGCAGTTTCACTAAGTGCATAGTACAGGAAGAACTGGAGCTGGGAGGTTGGGCCCTAATCTTTGCTTTATGACAATAGAAAGAAAATTGGAATCTCCAGAGAAGGAATGCAGTGACTCTGAGCATTCCATTCACTAGAACCTACTCCCTGGGGACTGTGGTGTCTATAAAGGGAGCAACTAAGTTTTAGATTGTATTTCAAGACCAGGTTTCACTATGTACCCTAGGCTGGTCCCAAACTACCTTTGCCTCCAAGGAGCTGGACTTGCAAGCATGGGCCACCATATCCAGCATTGATGACATTTACCTTTACGGGATGAAGGATGACAGTGATGGAGATTTCTGTGTGGAAACACGACTCTATCAAGGGAGATGGAGAAGACAAGACAGCTTCAGTGGGAGATCACTGGGGTTTCTGACTCACTCGGTTTCTGTCAGAATACTGCTTTTGCTGGTCTCCTAGTAGATCCCGCCCAGGTCCCTGAAGGAGCTAGAAGGACACACCAAACCCATCTGAAACTCACTCTAGGGGGCGGTTAGAAGGTGGGTGGTGACATTACAGAAAAGGCAGCCCACAGATGACATTGAGGAACTTGTCCCCAGAATAAACGCATCTGTCAGCAGAGATGCTATTATGTAAGCAAGAGGTATATTAAATTATGCACCAAACTTGTCATTCATTTTTTCGCTCCCAGAAGTCCACTTTCTCCTTCCCTTCAGCTGGATGACACCATCACCTGGTGGTCTGTGGCCAAGTGGAAAGAATTAAGGGGTGGAAACGACAACAACACCCCCAAGAACCCTGAATCCTGGGGTGAGCTCTGCCACTGTGTTCTCTGCATGGGCAAAGGACCGAACTCAGGTGACCACTGGGTTTCTGTCCGCCCTCTGATGATAACCCCTGGATTTCCATCTGCCTCCAATACTCTGTAATTCCACAGTTGATCACAGAGCACTGTTCCTGGTCTGACCAGGGCTGGATGCTCCGTTTACTAGGTCTCATTCTCTTTCAGTCTTGCTCATAACAAGATACAAGATAACCCTCAGCCAGGCAACAGCCCACTTAGATAAAAATCAGCACTTTTGAGCAGACCTCACCAATCACATCTGTGGAACAGATTTTTCTAGAACTATGTTTCCTATGAAGAGTATTTAGTTTGCCTAAGGGAGATGAAGGAGCAATCCCTAATTCTCAGGGCAATCTCTGCCTGAAACACGATCTGGGCTCAGCAGCCAGCCATCATAAGATTCAAACCAAAAGAAGCCTAGCAAGAAAATGAGAGGAAAACATATGAACAAAAATATATGTCTTTTACCACTATTTATGCCCTGCCACAAAGACCCATTTGATTGTCATAACTTATCACATGCGCTCCAGAGAGCAAATGCCACAAGAACCCAAATCCATGATTTCTCCCAACCACCAAGCGCCAGCTGTACACCAAAACACCCTTGTTCAGCGCTATTGCTCCTCACAGTGGGCAGCTGTTCTCAAGGATGTATTTGGGTTTGAAACCAAGAGCCTGACTGTGGAAAGTGTGCAGCTAGTGGGTTGGTTTGGCTCCCATTCAGAATCAATTCCATGAGCACCCCCTCAAATGATGTGCCTCGTTGAGGTTGGGTTTAGCGAACCTGATGCTGCAGTTTGCTGTTGCCGTGAGAACGAGTCTTGAAGTAACCCATGAACTGCATGAGGTCAGGAGTCTTCGGTCGAATATTCATTATCCCCAACTAGCCGCCTGGTGGCCCCCGGGTACACATCGCCCAGTATCCAGCTGTGGCGTTGTTCCAGCGTGTATTCAAAGCAAGGGGGATAATGGTAGAATCACATATGAGCACAATGAAGCTACTGTTGTACAAGGCCCCGCCATCCATCTTCCCCTGGAATGGGAGCTTTACCCTATGATGAAAGGAGAAAGGTCTTTGTAAGACGCATCGCATAGCTGGGCATGCAGCTCAGTGCTTGCCTGGCATCCATGAGGCCCTGGATTTGAACCCCAGAACTGAAAACAAACAAACTCATTTTATTTTTCCCCTTTGTCCTTTTCTTGCTAGACTAGGACTCCGAAAAATCTTCCCACTGAGAGACAGTCTCAACTCTAAAAGGTTAAGTGAGGTCTGCAAGAAAGGAAGAAAGGCAAGAAGGCTGAAGGTCCACGACAGAACCCGTCCTAAAAGAGAAGGGAAGAAGAGTAAGGACCCCTCAAGATTTTGCGGTTGTCCAGCCAAGCTCACAGGGTATGGGGCAGGATTTTTGACAGGAGTTGATGAGACTTTTTCTTTGTGTCTCCTCTCAGGCATCCAGCACAGTGGGAAGTTTCTGGATGAGGTCCAGGGTGCCAGATAGCTGAGATAGAAACTCTAGGAATGTATGGGAACATGTGGACCTTGTGCAGGACTTCACCATGCTTTGAAGAAGCAAAATTCTGTGAGTCTTACCCAGACTTCAGAAGCCACAGGAGGCTTACTCATTGGTCCACGGGAGCCGTTTTAAAAAAGATGTCCACATGTTCTGCCCAGGACAGTTCAACCTCATGCTTATTGACCTAGGGTCATATCTGGTTTAGTTTTACTCATTTTTTTTTTTTACTTTCCTTCACAAAGAGCTATCATTAAGGTTTGCATTAAGGCAAGTTAGAAGGGGTTTGATTGAGTCCTGCTGCTTATTCCTAGCTTCCTTTGTGGTCATGGAGCAGCACCAGAGAGACATTTTAACAAGTGATAACATTGGAAAGTCACCAATAATATTTCATCTCTAGTTTCCCAAGTCTCCACATGTAAAAGAACATTTATACTTATTTTTATCTGTTTATTCATTTATAATTTACTTTTAAATGAGCACACAAAGGGTTAGATGTTATTATTGTATTTCTAAACAAACTATGTTTCAGATTATCCTAATTCCCCATCTCCCTCTCTGCTCCCTACTACTGCATCTTGTCACCTCCTCCAAGGCTCCTCTCAGCTTTCATGACACATAAGACTTTTTTGTCCTCTCCTCCACATTTTCCTTTAAATGAGTATGTGAGTTGGGTGCCTTCTAGTGAAATAAGATGTTTGCATGGGGACAGATTGGGGTACATAGGAAGGTCCCTCAAGTCTCAGACAGTAGTACTAGAAGAATTCAGTGGGAGTTACCCATACCAGTTGCTTTGCGTACCAGTTATATTCCTGTGGTCTGAGCTACAGTTTCCAGGTGACCAGTTGGTGAGGATCAATTGTGGTGATAGTTTATTTGTACTCTAACAAATAAAACTTATCTGGGGGTCAGAGGACAGCGCCAGCCACCAGATTAGACATAGAGGTCAGGCAATGGTAGCACACACCTTTAATCCTATCACTTGGGAGGCAGAGATCCATCTGGATCTCTGTGAGTTCAAGGTCACACTGGGAACAGAGCCAGGTGTGGTGGCACACACCTTTAATCCTAGCACTTGAGATCTCATGTCTTGCTTGGGAAGGACACATGCCTTTAATCCCAGGAAGTGATGACAGGAAGCAGAAAGGTATATAAAGACATGAGGCCCAGGAACTAGAGGCTTTTAAGCAGTTCAGCTAAGACCCTACTGGATGAGGACTCAGAGGCTTTCAGTCTGAGGAAACAGGATCAGCTGAGGAGTTGGTGACATGAGGTTGGCTGTGGCTTGTTCTGCTTCTCTGATCTTCCATCATTCACCCTGGCTGATTATCTGGTTCTGGGTTTTTTTCTATTAATAAGACCTTTTAAGATTCATGTTACAATCAATAGGAAAATTTGAACTTGAGGGTATGTGTGTGTGTGTGTGTGTGTGTGTGTGTGTGTGTGTGTGTATGTAAGTATATATCCTAATATATATCCTAAAATACATATGGATTCAAAATGCACATATGTAGACAAGCACACATACACACGCACACATATTCTCTCTCTCTCTCTCCAAAAAGGAGAAGTAGGGAGGGCAGCAAGAAAGCCTGAGCCAAAGCAAAACTGAAATCAGGCAAGCCAATTGTTAAACCCTATAACTCCATGGCCAGCATCTATGGATTGTCATGGCAACCTATGGGTTCCAACAGGCTTGGGTGGCCCTGTTCCTCTAGCTCTGCTTTCTGTAGCACACACAGCCCATCTCTTAGGGCAGCTCCACTCTGTGCATACAGAGTTCCTCAATGGAAATCCCATAGCCCTAGCATCTCCAGCATCCTGAGCTCTCAGTTGGGGCTTCACACACAGCCCACTGAAGAAATACGTACAGGGAGTTCAGTCCTTCCTCACAGAGCTTTCTGAAACCTTGGTGCAAGCCTCCACAGCCTAGTTACTCTTGCATTTTCTATGACTTCAAAATCAGGATGTGGATGTGAATGACGCTTCCAAGTTTGGCTACCGGCTGAAGATGAAGCCTGGCCCCAACTCGCCACCTTTACAGAAGCCCCTGGGTGGCTGAGCCTAGGAAAACATTTCCCTAAGAGGTTGTTTTCTAGCAGGAAAGCCTGCAGTAGAAAGCTGTCTGCGTTTGGGTACTCTTCTTTCTAACGAATTTGCGTTTTTATCCCCTGGAATCTCTGGAGCGATGTCTCACCTACATTGGTCCCACTACAGAGTAGATTTCTTTTGCACTGACCCCTTTAACAGTTACAGCTGCTGTGTCAGCCTCTTCTCTGTCCATATTTGAAACGTGTTCACACTCCATTCCGTACAACTGCACTGTTTTTCATATCCTCCACACCCCCCGGCTCCGTCTTCTCTTCCTCTTTCTCCTGTTAAATCTGACTAAGAACAATGAGCACTAACCACGCCAAAGCCTAGGTGTTAGCTGTCTTAGAATTCCCTCTGCCAAACAATCTAATCCGTCACTTCAGAATTCAGCTTTGTTCAAGTTCTCAGAACACGGGAAATACACAGCCAGGTTTTGCTTTGTTTGTTTTTTTGTTTTGTTTTGTTTTGTTTTTTCCAGAATCAAACACAATTGCCCTCTAGCTTAGTTACTTTTAAGGTCCTTGCTCCTCTCTGAAAACATGAGCATAGTATTTACTGTGTATGTTTCAAACAGTAATTTAGTGTTTAGCAGTTCCACACTTAACAGTTCCCCGTTAAGTTCTACTTCTTTAGGCCACAGCTCCTATCACCTAGGAGACCAGTTCCAAAGGTGTATGAACCACCTGTTCTGATTTTTCACAGCCATATCCCAAATTCTCAGTATTAATTTTCTATTTCATTTTTCTTTTTGATATAATCAAATGACTGATAAGAACACATATAAATAATACAGGATTTATTCTGAGCCATTGTATGAAGGGGATGGCAGTGGGTAGCTCCATAGCAGTGGCAATGTATGGCAGCTACCTGCTCTTGTCTCAGCACACAGAGGGGAATGCTGGTACTCAGCTCTTTCTTAGTCTTCTGTTACTCCACTTAAGATCCCAGTCCAAGAAATGGTGACACCCACACTCATAGTAGGCCTCTGAAATGTCCTCCCAGGCACACCCCATGGATGTGACTCATTCTCCTAAATTATTTTGAATTCAGTTAAAGTGATAATAAATATTGACCATCACAGCAGGTTCGGGAATAATATCACTTCTGTGTGAAAGGCACAAGCCCCAAATCGGCCGAAGAATCCTCAGCATCTCTTCTGAAATTTAGTGGCAATTTGAGAAAACACATGCCTGAAAATGACAATTTGGAATGTCCAGCTGCAGCGTATTTATATATCATTTGAGATAGCACACGTTTTCCTTTAGATTACATGGCCCTTCTAAACTAATTTTACTCAAATTTTATTACGGCTTTTCTCGTGTGTGTATGAAAAACAGAATGTAAGCTCCTCTGTTTTAGCCATGCTCACAGAGGGAGAACCAGGCCAATAGCTAAGTGAAGACAATTTTATATAAATGCCATAGGTGCTTCAAACAGAAAGTCTATTGTAAGCGAACTGGCCATTCTTATTTGCCTCCCTTGATTCTATTAGAAGTGGAACAGAATTATAACATTGTAAATTCAGCTGAAACCATAATATTGACAATAAAATTAATTTTATACTGATTACATAAATAAAAGTAACATGTGGAAAATGATACAAGCAATGCTGTTACTTAAAAAGTCAGTAGACAAGTTCAGACAGTTCAACATCAGTTGTAATTTACATATGATCTATAATTGTAACAAAAAAATTCAATGTCCTGGCCTATAGGGTAATCACTATAGCCTGGACTATCCTGTGGTACCAGAAAGCAAGAAAGTGCCAATGAAAATAATCTGTGATGATGGGAATGCATCCAAGGGACACAGGAACCAACAATGGGAGTTTCCAATATCCTATAATTAAGCAGTTTGAGCACAAAAATAAATAGCATAGTATTGGGTTATAGCCTAGAGTATAAAATAAACATCCAAGGATCTATACCAACACAAATAATGATTGGATAAATCGATACCGGGGAGAGAAGAGACTAATATTCCTTGCAGTATTTAAAATAGTTTATCTATCCCTTTTTTCAGGAGGAGATTAATGTCCAATTCCTGCTCTCGTGTGTAGGCTGCCTTTAATGATCGGCTTTGAAAAGTCAGAGCGTGGAAATGAGAAATGCAAAGTCTGAAGAATAGTGAGTTAAGTAAACACGATCAACATCACCAATGTTGATTGCAGATGAGCTGTTGAAGAGGGATTCCATTTCAGTCGTGTTGGGATTTTGAGGCAGAGGAAGAGGTATGAGTTTGGGGTAGCTTTGGCTACAATGCAGTTTAGGTATTAAGACCCTATTTCAAAACAAAAATTTCAGTTCAAAATAAGCTACATGACTTCCAGTTGCTGGAAATCAGAGAGACATTCCCAGCTCCCTCTAACACAGGATCTGGTGAAAACCTTGAGCAGATTTGTGGCCCCAGGAGTCACTGTCACAATCTGGGGGGACACATCAGTGCTTGCTCCACTGTGCAGTCTTTGGCTTCTGCATTCTCTGATGCCACTGTAGTGGAGGCAATAGCAGCCCTCACTAGCCCAGGCTCAGCATGCCCATACCATAGCTAATGTCCCACAGATGTTTGCTCCCTCTGATCTATGCTGTCCACCGAGCCAGGAAAATTGGGTTGGCATAAGGTGATAGCTCACTATGAGAAGCCTGTCCTCTGACCTGTGATCTGACCTGTCTGGAGAGAGATTCCAAACCTGAGGCAGGTCAATGTGAGCAGGTTCAGAAGGGGAACTATCCTCCCCAGAGATCTGAGTGACATCAGAATGGGTAAGCAAAGGGAATCATATCACCTACTTTCCAGAAGAAATTTAAAAATAGCAGCAGCCTCCTTCTGTTGGCAGGATGGCAAGTGTGTATCTGGGCCACCTCAGGATGTTCTCCATCTAGTGTGACTTCTCCTTTAGGAAGCCAGTGCTGTTTATACTGAGGGTGTACACCACCAAGGCAATTTGGCAATTGTCAGCCTACCTGGTAGATGTTGACAAGAAATTTGTATTTAATTGGAATCATAGGCTCTGGTTATTTGGCTTAGTTGTCAAGAGTTGAGCAGAAACAAATGCAGCATCATGGAGTTGATCATGATCCACTTTGTCCTGGGCAGTGGAAAGAACAGAGTGTTGTGGGCTCATTCATTCATTCATTCATTCATGAGGTGCCTGCTACTTTCCAGACATGACACTGGGCCCTGGAGTCACAGGATCCATATGATATGCTCTCTTCTTGAGATGGCCTGGGCTCTGGTCCCAGAGGTAACCTGAACAGCAGCATGTGCTTTATCAATGCTTTGACCTCTTTCTAGGTCTGACTCTTATTAAGTACATGAGATGAGACTAGGTACTTTGGCAAGGGTCAGCACCAGCTTAAATCATTATGTAAAACTGGCGTCAGCCAACATTACATAGATGTGAGAGCATCTTCCATGTGACAGATGCCATGTTTTGCAGAGATAACATGAAGGAGCACTGTTTCTCCCTCCATGGAGCTTTTGGTCCCATGGACATAAGAGCATCGGGATCTGAGACCTCGTGATGCACTACAGTGGTAAACAGGGGATCCCAGATGAGATGCACGGGCAGGCTCCATGGAGGAAAACTGAGTTGGTTCTTTGAGGATAAGGAAGAAGGGGTCATCAGACTAAGGTACTTCAAGAAGAAATTCCAGGAAAATGGGAGAAATTGAGAAGGGAGAAGGCCAGGAGGCAGGAAGAAGGACACCTACATTAGAAAATCCTAAGCAGGCTAACATCACTGAAGGTATGGGGAGGAGGGACGGAAGCCGACAGGTGAGAAAAGGGGAAGAACAGACAGAAGGAGATGGACAGAGGCTAGGGAAGGAAATATGGCAGTTTGGCAAGACTTAAGACTAGAACAGGGTAAGGGCCGTGTAGCCTTGGCTCTAATATCCAGCATTGCATAAAACAATGTGTGCTGGCACATGTCTGTAATTCAAGCACTCAGGAGGCAGAGACAGGAGTATCCCAAGTTCAAGGTCATCCTCGGCCATGTAATGATTCAAGAGAACCAGAGCATGAGGAACTTTGTTCCCCGTGCCCAAAGGTTTGGGTATGAAGCTGAGGGCTTCGGAGGTCACACAGGGCCTTAGAGAGCAGGAAGGAGAGGTTGGAAGTGAGCAATGAGGAGTGCACAAGACGTCTTGCTGTGTGTTCAGAGAAAACAGTGCAGAGGGAGGATGACGAGGTTAGTCAGAGGGCTTCCGTCTTTCTTACCCTCTTCTGTTACTCCCCACATTCCCTCACTTTTCCTCTCCTCTCCTTTGGGATGGCCAGGAATCTGTAGGACCTTTGCGGGCAGGAAGGAATGCAGTGCCCATGCCCCGTGGCTATGTAACAAGCAGAGTTGGTTTGATGACTCCAAGGAGCTGGTGACATCCATTCCTGGTGGAATTCCTCATGGTTCAGACCACAGTGGAGCCCATAAGAAGGCTGAGATGGCCTGGAAGTGACTTACCCTGGATGGTACTGATGATACCAGACCCTAAGAATGTAAACTTAGCCGAACACCATCCTTTACAAAGCTGCTTTCTTCCTTTCTTGTGTGGCTTTGTCTGAATGGAAAGGGCCAGGCTTGTTCATAGCCATCAATAGACTTTGTAGGAGGGATGTTCAGAGTCTTGTGAGCTCCTCACAGCTTGGTGACTCTCAGTGGGTGGACATGAGTCAAACATATTTCCAACACAGGACAATGAGAACAAAATGGGAGCCAAGGACCACTAGGGTAAATGAAAGCGTGGCCTTGAACAGTTTCCGTGAGTAGACCTCCTCACCATGACAAACACCTGAAAGGCATAGTGTAAAGGAAGAAGGATTAATTTGGCTCCCAGTTTCCAAGGTTTCCATGATCAAGCAGCTATGCTACTTTTAGGTGTATGATAAGGAAGGGACATGACCAAGCCAGGGCATGGTGGAGAGAAGCTGTTCACCTCACAGCAGGCAGGAAACAGAGAAGAGAAACAGAAAAGAACCAGGGTCAAGATTTACCCTGCAACGGCATATTCCTAGTGATCCACTCCCTCCCATAGATCTATCACTTGTCAAAAAACTACTCAGGTTCAGAGTCCCTGGATTAAAACATTGACTGGATTGGAGACCTTAGGACTCAGCTACTTTCCTAAATCTCAAGGGCTGGAAACCAAGCAGCCAACACCTGAAACCTCGGATATAAACCACAGCCAACTCCACATGCATAAGAAAACTTCACAAGTGAATAGTGCAAGGCCAAGAGCAGGAAGTGAATACCAGTGAGGTACATGAAGTGATGACTGCAAGTCTGTAAAGATATCTATTCTCTTTATAACAATTATGGCCCATATGATTAAATTGCTTGTTGCAGGAGACTTTGTTCCCCGTGCCCAAAGGTTTGGGTATGAAGCTACTCAAAAGTCATTTCCGTGATTAACAGAGAGAGATGGACACCTGGTGAGTGGATGGGTGGCCTGGAAACTAACCCCACTCCTGCATATACATCCAAAGCATGTGTGACCATGCACACACATATACACACACATGTGCATAAATGGGAACACATACACAAACACACACATACACACAGATATGTGCATGCACAGGAATACATACACAATACAAATAGAATTTGAGTAGACATTGCAGATAAATAGTAAGATTCTGACTCTAGCCTGAATAACTGACACTGAAACATTGACCTGAAGAGAGAACGGGCAGACATGTTATGTTGGTTTTGTTTCGATTGCTCTTGGAACTACACACCCACCCATACACACACACACATACACACACACACATACACACACACATTATTTCCTGTTGCAAATGATGCCCTGGGGATCTGGAGAGTGGTCTGTGTGTTGCAAAAGGGGGAGATAAGCAAATGACTATTTTTAAATTACAGTCGGAAAAAAAAAAAACAACCTCCAAATGAAATTCGAGATAAAGTTCTAAACAAAGTCCTATGATTTGTGGGTTCTACATAAAATAAAAGAACCCCTAAAATAGCATGGCACTGGCATAAAACAGACATGGAAACCCACACCTTCCCAACCTGCTGAGTCTCAACAATGATGCAAAGAGAGCATCAGAGGCAGTGGATCTGGGAAAATGGGTAAACCCCTGGAGGAGGAATGAAAGTAGACCCCTGTCTCACCTACTACAGAAACAACTCAAAACAGATAAAAGACTTAATGTAAGACCCCAAACTACAAATCTACTAGACGGAAACATAGGGCAAACTCTTCAGGACACTGGAATCAGCAAGAGGTCTTTGGAGGAAACACCAGTGTAGAGGAAAGAAAAGCAAAGCTGGACAGAGGATTGCATCAGACCAAAATGCTTCTACACAAAAGGAAGCAGTCAAGAGGGAGGAGAGAAACCACACAACGGGAGAAAGGGCTATTCACACAATAGGAGACTAAGCAGGACATAGGAGGTGCTCAAAACTCAATGGAAAACAAGAAGAAAGATGATTTTTAAAATAGACCAAACAAGCCTTTTTCTAAATAAGACGTACAGATGTCCATTAGGTACATGAAAACACCACCACCAACAAAAAGCAAAACCCAAAAGGATTAACATCAGTAATTATCAGGGAAGTACAAACCAAGACTGCTCTGAGAGGCTGGGAAGATGCTCACAGAGTGCTTGCTGCTTAAGCATGAGGAACAGAGTTTGGATCCTCACCACCCACTTAAAAAGTCAGGAGTGATGCACACTCCTGTAATCCTGGCACTGGGAGGCAGGGACAGGAGCTTGGGAGTCTGCCAGCCAGTGAGTCTAGCCTGTTAGTGAGCTCCAGGTCCAGGTTCAGTGAGAGACTCTGCTTCAAAAAATAAGGTGGAGAGCAAAAGAGGAAACCAATGAATGACCTCTGGCTTCCACATGTGCATACATGGGCATGTGTATGTACACACAAGCATGCACACATCTCTCTCTCTCTCTCTCTCTCTCTCTCTCACACACACACACACACACACACACACACACACACACACACACACAGAAATGCACACATGTAATACAAATAATTCTTTTTGAAAAGAATGCATATTTTCAGTGAGACAAAAGATGAGAGTTCTAGCAAGGACAGAGAGAAAAGGACCCTTTTCACACTGTTGTTAAGAAGAAAAATTAGTGAATACATTATGGAAAACAATATGGAAGCCTTACCATGGAGAGAACACATGTTCCCAAAGTGATGTCTGTGATTATTCTTGTTTGTGGAGGTCTGGTTATTCCAGTGCCTGCCCCATCACAAGTTCATGGGGACAGGTCTAGAAGCCTATGACTATAGACTCCTGAAAGGATAAACGAAAATACCTCTCCTCTTTATCAGTTGATTGGCTTGCTATTTTGTTACAGCAACTGAAAGCTAACCATAGGAACTAATGATGGAGAATTTATTCTGTCACTTTTTGTGACAGATAAAAGGATGTGATGTAAGCAAATTATTTGGTATCATTTCTTCTTCATGGAGGTACTCAGTAAATTCTAGCCTGTGATAATTATGGTGGGAATAACTGAATTGTGTACCCCTGTAGAGGGAAATATTTGCATGGAGGAGGTAAGGGTAGATGTGAGAGAGAGACACGTGTCTAAAATGACACGGTGCCTTTTTCTTTCTTGCAGCTTCACTAAATCCTTGAGAAAAGTCAAGAGGCCCAATTTTCTTTTTCAATAGAGTTAATTATCATCAGTTCAAAAAATAAATTGCAGGCCATCAAGATGACTCTGTGTACTAAGCCTGATGGCCTGAGTTTGATCCCTAGAATTCAAGAAAGAACTGACTGTAATAGGTTGTCCTCTGACCTCCACATGCATGCATGCCTTGGCACATGCATACACACAAGTTAAATTAATTCATGTAAAAATTATTTTAAAATGTTGTTTTAAATAACCAGTGGTTTGCATAGTTGTCAGAGATTTACTCTCAGTTTGTGATCTGACTCCTTCCAATTTTCACTCCATTTTAGAGAGGTGATTTTAGTCAAACAAAGCTCAGAGAAAAACCAGAAAGATAATGGAAAAGAGAGAAGAAAACTTAACTTGACATCTTCAACTGTTAAGGTAAAATGTTTCTTTAAAAACCCATCATTATTTTTAAAAACCAGAGCCTGACTGGTTGGCAAGGGTAGAGTGATGAGAAAGATAATTGAAGTTTAGATGGAAGGTGTGTTTGCATGAGGGGCCAGTTTAGAGGCATGGGAAAGGCAAAAGCCCAGTCGGTCAGGGTTCGCTAAGGAATGGGTTCCAGGTTAGAAAGAAGACAGTAGGCTGGGGGCCCAAAGGCTGGGCACTACCTGCTGATGTGGTTACTTCTCCCACTTTAAAATCTTAATCTTTAAGTAACCGAGAATTGGAGGAATCTAATTTCAGTTCTGTATTTCTGACTTCTAAAAATGAGATGATGAGACACAGCAGTGTCTTTGCTATCTCCCAGAAAAACTCCATTTCTCTCTCCACCTCCCTCCTTCCTTCCCTCCCTTCCTCCCCTCTTTCTTCCTCCCTCCCTCTCCTCTCCTGACTTTCATAAAATGAATTAGCTAACAGCATCTCAACAGCACTTTGACTTTGGGGCCACAGGATAGCATGGTCTTTCATTTTTGTGCTCCAGTACCACTGCGCCATGTTTACAGTTTTTTAAAATAACTGAACTATATGGCTGTGACAAACTGATCTGAAACCAGTGTAAATAAGCAAAAGATACAGAATATTCAACACACTATTTAAGGAGAAGGGCAAAGCAGAGGGCTGAGCTGACCTCAAGACTAAGTATGAAGCTACAGTAATGAAGACAGGGTAGAAACTCCTCAAAAATGAACTAGAAAAACAAAGCTGAAAGCTTTGAGTGAATCTCTCCTAAGTACAGTCAACCGATCCTTGACAAAAGAGCAAAGGCAATACAATGGAGAAGAGAGCTTTTTCGTCGACGGATGCTGGAACAACTAGACACCCACAGGCAGGAAGCAACAAATAAAAACTCAGATCTTTATGACCAGCACAAGGTGGGCATGACTCAAAATAGACCACTGGCCTCAATAAAAGAAAAAGCCATAAACTATTGGAAGACGTCCCGAGACACTCCAGAGGACATTGCTAGGATGATGGCCTTTCAGATTCAATGTCAAAGGTGTAGTTCATTAACAAGGTGGTTATTAACTGGGTTCCATGAAAATTTAAAATGTTCTAGAGAACACACTGTCAATAGGCAGATGCATAAACCAACAACTAGAAGAAAATATTTGCAAAAGATATATCAGATAAAAGGGTGCTATCCAAATTGAACAATAAGAACACAAACAATCCAATTAAGATGGGCAAAATAGTCTGAACAAACAACTCATCAAAGGAGACACCAAGATGTTTCATGAGAAAAGATGCTCACTACCATGTGCCATTGGGTAATTTAATAAAGCAACAGTGAAATGCCTTACACACCTATTAAAATGGCCAAACCCCAAACACTGACAATGCCAGGGGCAGGCCAGGGCATGGAGTAGTCAGAAAGACTCTTTGCTGATACTGGCAATGTAAAATGGTACAGATACTTCAGAGACACCTTGACAGTTCCTTACATAAACTAATAAACCCTAATTATTTGTTCTGTCAATTGTGGTTCTTGGAGTTTATGCAGTGAATTGAAAACTCAAGTCCACCCAAAACATAAAAAAAAAGTCTTCGTTGATAATTGACAAAACTTGAAAGCAGCCACACTGCTGCCCTGCAGGAACTGGAACAGATAAAATGTGGTAAGCCTAGATGATGGGCTATTGTATACACACACACACACACACACACACACACACACACACACACACACACAAGATCATAAGACATTTGAAAAGATGTGGAAAAAATGTAAGTGTGCGTGAATAGGAAAAGAAGCTTGTATGAAAGGAATCCACTGTATATTATCCTGACTGTAGGAAATTCTGGAAAGGGTAATATCACAGAAATGGAATAATGCTCTGAGGTTGCCAGAGATAAGATGGAGAGAAGATGAATAGATGGTTTGCAGAGTAGCATTAAGGGTACAGGATGCTTGCACACGACCATCCATTTGTCAAAACCCACAGAATACACACTAAGAGTGAGGCCTAATGGAAAGCATGGGCTTAGCAGGATAAATGTGTCACTCTGGCACAGAATGTTGAAGGTGGAAGATTGTGTCCTGTGGAGCAGGAGGGAGCTGTGAGTACTTTTCATCCAATTTTGCTCAGAACCTAACCCTTCTCTGAAAAGAAATTCTGATTTTTAAAACTTCATAGATGAGATTTTAAAAAACTATGCTGGGAGGGCTGGAGAGATGGCTCAGCAGTTGAGAGTACTAGCTGCTCTTTCAGAGGACCCGGGTCCAATTCCCATCATCCGTAAGGCAGCTACAACTGTCTGTGACTCCGGAGGTCAAGGGGATTGGACACCCTCACATAGACATACGTGTAGGCAAAACACTAATGTACATAAAATAAAAATAATTTTTAAAAAACTGTGCTGGATATGACAGTGAAAAGCACAAGGATGACAAAGCAAGTGATCCTACCCCAGACCTCAAGGAGTTTGTGAGGAAATTACAAACGGCAGATGAAATGCCCATAAAAGAGGACAGTAAAAAAATGTGTAATTCAGTGAGATGGTTTCACTCTGATTATTTTCCGCTTTAACATTTCTAGACTATAAATCTCAATACCAGGCACATAGTAGGAAGCCCCCAGTTAAAATCCCCAAAGCCAAACAAAACTGATGTTACCAAGGATCACCTCTTTGGAACTGAAATCACCTCTTAGAATGTAGGAGGCAATGCTCTGAGGAGCCCCAGTTGTGACCCCAACAACCGTTCCCATCAGCCAGTTACACAACCACTCTGTGCCGGGAAAGCAATGTGCACAGGGCCTGGCATCGAGCAGCAGCCCGTAAACGGCGTTTGTTATGACAGAAGGTGGAAGTGTCTACTGTGTGTTCATTATGAGGGTACAGGAGGCATCTGGCATAGGGCAGACACCACCCAGCCATGTGATTTTTCAGATTATGAAACTAAGTACAGTGCACAGCATGCTCCACGGGCCGGCAGCTTCAGCAGCTTTTGCAGAAATTCAAGGCTTGGGGCCCTACCCTAGACCTGTCAAATCAAAATCTCTGAGAGTGGGGGTGCAGGGGCCTGTTTTAATGGGGCTTGCAAGTAGCTCTTGATGCACGAGGCTGAGAAATAAGGAGTAGATTTCAGTTTATCAGTACACACAGGCGCACATGCTCACACACATGCTCACACACATGCACACACACACATACACGCATGCATGCACACAGACCTTTAACACATACAATTCTAGATAGCAAAAATTAAAATATATTATCTTGCCCTTTTCTATCTTCAAATTAACCCTGGGCATCATTTCCATAGATAAAGGGAGTTGACCAAATTGCTTTCCAAACACAAAGAAAAACAAAGACCTACCTGTCGGATTTGGGACAACCATAATCCATGTAGGATATTTTAAGGTGTTGGCCAACACATGAACAATATATCTGAGCATGTTATGTGATGGCCATATAAAGGAATGAAGTTCCAGTACATACCACAGCATGGATGGAACATAAAGCTTGAAGAGATGCTGAGGAACCATCCACAGAAGACCACAGACTGTCTGGCTGCAACTATATGAAACGTTCCCAAGAGGTAAAAACCCATAAACAGGTTGGCTAATGGTAGCTGAGGCGTGGGTGGGCAAGTTTGGAAGGTGATTGCTGATTGGATCCTCCTTTGGGGGAGTTGAAAATATCCTGACATTGATTTGGTGACCATTCCTCGATTCCAGGGCTGCAAAAAAGCATTGAATTCCCCATGTTCTGGTAGATGACCCTATACCCATGCATATCTAGGCAACATTGGTTGGGCTCAGCGGCTTGTCAAAACAATAACAAAATGATATGAAGTTGGGAGAGGAGGGACGTGTTGGGGAGAATATGGGGGAGAAGTGGGAGAATAAAACTGAAGGGTGGTTACAATCTTGTTTGATTACATACCTGTATAAAATTCTCAAGAATAAAGAAAAACTACAAATAAAGAAGTAAATTATAACTCAGTATAGGGAAAAGTCTAAACCCCAGTCCTACTGAGGAGATGATGTCTTCATTGCAAGAGCTCTTCTTCTTCTTCTTCTTCTTCTTCTTCTTCTTCTTCTTCTTCTTCTTCTTCTTCTTCTTCTTTTCTTCTTCTTCTCCCTCCTCCTCTTCCTTCTCCTCCTCCTGCCTACTTCTAGAACTGTTTGGCTGTCTGCAAATAGTATTAAGTAGGTGCAGATTCAGTGATGTTCGTGCAGTGTCCTTGCATACCACCTCTATCAGTGAACACTGAGCCATCCCCAGGATCCTCAGACCACAAACACTTACCAAAAGGTAGCTGCAGAGAACAGCTGGGTGCTGCAGACCCCACCTCTAACCCTGCTCACAAGCAATTTGTGTTCGTTTTTCAAAAGTAAAAAATAAAATTAAAACCCCTAGCGTGAGTTCCTTTCTCTACAAAGAGCTCAAGCCAGTTTCTAGTTCTGGGTCTCGGAAACCCTCATGGGATTTGCAGTCTGCCACCTAACTGAGATGTAGGAGAAGTGGATTGGTGTATCACCAGCAAAGGTAGATCCAATCATCAAGAACAAGCTTTGGAATACTGACTTCAAACCAAGGTGGAACGCTGAGCATGGGAACTCCGTGCTGTAATTCCATCACCTGGGATACCGAAGCAGGTAGATTTCTGTGAGATTGAGGTCAGCCTAGGCTATGGAGTGAGGCTCTGATCCCAAATCAAGACAAGACAAAACCAAAGCAAACCCAACTAGACTGAGCAGTTCCTTCTCTATCTCTGATTGTAATTAGGTGTAAATATGGTATGCAGGTGTGCCTTCACCTTTAGCGTGGGTCTTACAAGCTGGTGTCTTTGGAGAGCAGTACTTCCAAAAGCATTCTGCATGGCAAGGAACACACCCCACATCTGAGCGATGATCTGTAGCCATGAGGATGTTCAACCCTTTCAATGAGGTGGCTCCACCATGCATAAATGTTAAACTGTAATTCGACTAAATTAATGGAACTGTAGCCTTACAGGCCAGTAGCTACTATGCTGGACAGTGCAGTTCTGAAGTAAGAAACAAATGCATCTAAGTTTAGAAATTCACAAGTTTTGTACAGATCCAACCTACACGGCAAAGATCATAATCTTAATACAACATAATCCAGTTATCAAAATTCCTTAATCCCATTTTTGTCTTTCAGATGTGTTCAACAGATAGAATATATCTTCAAGGATTTATTCAAAATGTTGTTGACACTTGTTTCTGAAACAGAATTACTGTTTTGTTTCTGTTTTGCTTTTCTGTCTTTTCTACTTTCTCTAAACTAAGCAATTTTCTAGGAAAGCCTTAAAATGATCATCTCTTCATTCATCTGCAAAAGCTACCCCTCACCCAAGTGTATCGTTTGCAAACACTTCGCACTCCGTTCATTTCTAATTGCAACAATACTGTGTGATTGCGCTTTTCCTGTGGCTAGAAGTATACAGAATTACACAATGGTCCGATGATAGAGAGACACAGTGGATCTGAATATGTCACATACAGATTTGAAGGGTGGGAGCAGACAGTCCATCCCCTTTCAGGCCCTGGGGGCCTACCATGGACAACCAACAACAACCCACAGTTTCAAAGACTCTATCTGGGAGGTGAGTCACCACAGCCATGGTGGAGTGGTCCTGATCCTGGGAAGCAGCCCTAGGAAGGCCGGATGAGAGGAGCCCACCCTCTAATGACAGAGACAGACCAAGCACAGGCCAAAACAAATGTATTGCCTCATGTCAGGGCTATTATCCTCAATCAAAGCCTCTCTCCCTTGGGAAATACACATTGGGTGGGGAGGGAGGGAGGGAAGGAGACAGGAAGCAGGCTGTAAACACAAACATGACCTGTCTCTAGCTGATTCGTCTCCTGGGATCATGAAGTTATTGAAGAGCCGTGCTGAAAAGTCCTAAAAGGGACCGTTGCTTCCTTTCTCCTGCCTCTACTGAAGGAGCCCACATCATCTCTAGGTGTGGCAAAGCTGTTATTTCAAAGGCTACAAAGACAGTAATAAAGAGCAGAGATGATAGATTTAATCTAATTTCCCCAGGATATTGTTTGATAACTACCCATTATCTTGCTATCCGTCCTTACTCACCTCTCCACACTGCAAGGCCTCTTCCCTTCAAGTATACATCATCAAGGTGTTGTTTAGAAAACATTTCTTCATTTCAGAGAGATAAAGCAAAATAAGGGAGAAAAGGGAAAAAATACCCATTATGGAAATGATTCTGTAGGTAACCATCCAATTACCTCTTGATGGTGGAGCTAACAGATGGAATGTAGCTTTCTATTCCTAGATTTATGACAGAATTGTGACCAGACCAATGTCATATATAATAAGAAAAGCTGAGGTGACCTTTCCTCTGCCTTAACATTCCCTTTCCCCATCCATAACATAAATTATACAACAGATGGGATGTTTTCCTTAGATTTGGAGACATGTCTCCTGTGTCTTTACTCCCCTCTTACATTTTTCCTCCTCCCCCACAATCAAACCAAGAAATCTTCACAGCAAGAAAAAAAAGCACAAAATTTTCCGCTTCCCCGTCGAGATCTGGTGGATTTTTCCATACTAGGCTCCCTGAAGCTGAAGGTCTGGAATTTCACTAGTGCAGATATGATGACCCAGACAAGGCTGGGGGGCAGCTCCCCGGTGAAATACGGGACTCGCGCACATAGAACCCTGAGTTCAGTCACCAGTCCTACAGAAAGAAAAACTGGGGGGGCTTACAAGATGGCTCAGGGGACAAAGGTCTTTGCTGCCAGACCTACTAGCCTGAGTTTGGTCTTCAGAACCCATACGGTAGAAGTCAAGAACTGATTCCCACAAGTTGTCCTCCAACTTGCCATGGGATGACTGTCCTCCCTATATATACATGTATGCATAAGTAAATAAATACAATAAAACCTTAAAGACTAGACACAAAGGTAAAATAGAACCATAATGAATTGATCCGATAATAAAATATGGGCGTCATTTCTCCTCTCAGGACCTCGCTTACTGTGCCGATAAAAATCTCATTGTTCCGGTCAGAGTAATGTCCTGCCCCGTGCTCTAATGGCTTCTGCAAGGGAAAGAGCTCTGAGGCTCTGTCGCTGGGGCTGTAAACATCAAGAGGGGGTTAAGGAAAGAGGCAGCGAGCATCTCAGTGAGAGATGTTGGAAGGAGGGGTAGAGGAAGCCGCTTGAGGTGCCTCAGCTACGCTGAAGTTGTATGATGGGCTATGGTATTAAAAACAGGGAGAGTCTGGAGTACTAGTCTGAGCAATCTCAAGTCAGTAATAGGCAATCAGGAATCACCGGCTGCTTTCGCTGAAAGGGATACTTCACTGAAAAATTGTATTTGCAGAGTATAAATGTAGCAGGAAGATGCCGGCTTTAATTGTGCTCATAGGAGGATGTCAGTAACACTAGAGATGGTGAGAACTGGAAAAGAATCTGGCAACGGGGACCCTAATAACAACAATAATGTATAACCTGTGCTAACCTCTGGTCTGAGACTTGTATTTGTATAATCACACATCGCATTACCACCCTAGGAAGCAGGTCTATCTCATTTTCCACGGAGACTTTCCTCGGCTGAGGAAAATTGTGAGTTGCAGATACACTCCCTTCACGGGTGAATCCAAACACTTTGGTGAGGGTAAGCAGGGTTGGTGGAGAAAATGGAATGTCTTCCCCGTCTGTATAACTTGGGGGGGGTGTGTGTGATATGGGTGTCCATGATGGGAAGAGAAATTTTGTGGGAACAATCTGTTTTGTAGGTGGCGTATTGGCATATGCCTGTTACTCTTAGGAGATTAAGACAGGAAAAGGATCATGTCTGAGGCCAGCCTGGGCTACACTGCAAGACCTTAGGAAACAAAACTCAAGGAAACAAGCTAACAGGAAAGTTTTGTTGGGGATGGGTGGAATTAATGAATCTTTGTCACCTATAAATCATCCATGTCCTTCACATTTCCAAATGCTTTCATGTTGAGTTCTCAGAATATATTCTCAATGGCAGCTCCTTCTGTTCTATGGGATACCTCACACAGAAACTGGAGTCCCTGGGGGACTAGTCAGCAATGAGCCTGACAGTGAATAGTGATGCTGAAAGATGGCCTTTGTCCGTTGCTCTGTGGGTCTGGGGTCCCCAGGCTGGCATAGGACTGGCTCAAGGCTGCGCTTCTCCCGGTTGGTTTCTTTGTCAGGACCCCTTGCAATCCTCATGACCTACTGGGTGGATGAAACTGTCTGCATCTCTCCAGGCCATTCTTAGGATTCTGATCCCCTGGGGTCTGGGAGACAGGGATGCGGTGGCGACAGGATGAGAACAGTAAAACTGTCTCTTTGAAGAATGGGACTTCCAAGGGGGTCTGTGAGCAGGAGTCTGTCAAACGCCCGCAGGGGGAGGAGCAAGCGGCTCTGACGTCAAAGAACCTCCGAGGTCTCGACACCGAATGAGATAATGTCTTTCTGTCCGGAGGGAGTGAAGCTCCTCTCTCTCCCCGGGGTCTTGTGCAACTCAGGACCACAGGAGGTCAAATGCAAAGGGAAGTTCCCTGCTAACAGTGGGGGTCTGCTCTCCTCTCTGTGAGGTTTTTCATAAAATGTGTTGAGCGTGTCACCCGTGTATGCTCTTGCTGCGGCTCACATGTGACTAGCTGTCACTCCCTTCTCTCTTATCCTACTCAACTGTCTTATGTCTTCTCGTCCTGTTCCACTTCTCCTTCCTCACTTCACACCAGCAAGTTAGAGAAACCAGAGATCAGAGATCACAGGACTTCCCTGAGCTGAATAGGTGCGGGTTTCGGGTTCTGTTCTCCTGCAGCCCCTCAGACTGAAGTCACCCACTCCACAGCCACGCTGAAGAGCTGTTTGGAACGCAGGGGATTTTCCTAATGGTTCAGGGTAGGAAACTGCAGATCACTGAATGAAATACCAAACCAACCAGTCCTGAAGTGTGGCACCCTCACCAGACCCGACAGGGGCTCTGCCAGAGTCCCCTCACCCCGGTTCCAGGTCTGCAAGTGGGACTTCCTAAATTCCCTTTCATATTAGTGAAGGGTGAAACCTGCAGTTCTCTAGACTGGGATTTTTTTTTCAGAGCAGCCAACACTCCTGAGTGACCTGGTTCTTCCAGACAGATTATTCTCAAGTTTCTGCCACCTCCTCAGATAGTGCCCCCAGCTAGGTCCCAGGGCCCCAATACATGAGCCTTGGGAGGGGAGGGGGCATCTCATCAAGAACCACAAGAGCAGTGCATGGAATCGAACCAGCTTTCCCCAATTCTGTACATTTTGCTTTCTTCTCCAAGACTCACAGTGCTGCCAACACACTCTGGTCCGCAGAGGAGTCCCCAGGAAGTCCTGCTTTCATGGTTGCTGACATGCAACTGCTATGACATGCAACTCCTGTAACTGCTATGACAAACTATTCTAGATGGAGTGCCTTAAAGCATCGAAATGTATTTTCTCACAGTTGTGGAAACTTGACATCGTGATGAAGGAGTAGCCCTGAGCCTCTCCCTGGGCAGACAGACATCCTAACAGATGTCAGATGATAACTCACTGTAGTACTGATTTGTGCTTCTCTGGTTAATGATTCTGACATCTTTTCATAAGCCCATTAAATATACTTCTTCAGGAAACACCTCTTCAAGTCTTTTGTTTAGCTTTAATTGGGTAAGTCAGCTTTGAATACATTTTAGATATTAATACTTTACATATGATTTCTTTTTTTAATGACACGAGTCACATTGGATTAAGGTTGGTCTTAAAGCCTTCCACCTCACTTGACTGTATCTGCAAAGACCTTTGTACAAGCAATGTAATATCCATGGGTTCTAGGGTCAGGGCTTGAATACTGCTTAGGGAGAGGACCCAATTCAACCTGGAGTATTCCCTCTGCACCCCATTCCTCATGCCCAGACTCACACATAAGCTTGCCTGACGCAGAGCTGACACCAAGGGGGAGAACTTGACCAAAGGCTGACTTCTGACATGGCCCTTTACATTTGTGACTATGAGTGGGCCACATTTTAACTCGACTTCTGAACAAGCAAAGGGACCAGAGCTTTGAGTATCTATCTATCTGACCACAACCACAGAGAAGTTTGGAGAATGAAATAAAGTGCACCCTAGGAGTTGTGTCCAGGGGAGATGGAGCCCCGTCATCTAGGTTGCCTTATGGTGAGGTGAGACACCTCACATCCAAGAAGATGTGGCAGCAATGTTGAGATTTACCAAGGGAGAGGTGGCTTCTCCACCTTCTAGTTCCTTCCAGAATATACAGTTACTCCACAAAAACCCAGATGTGTTCTCCTCAAGCCCTTCAAATGTTTTCTTCAACGTTATTTGTGCCTGGGTACTGGAGAATATATCTCACCTCCACAGTTCACACAAAGCTCAGAGGAGCCTTTGGTCCATATCTGAGTGATCTACGTTAGAATGGGTCAGCCCCAAGACAGACCCATGCACCCATCCTTACATTAGGATGGTCTAATGTTCAGTGGCATAAACTAGAGATAAATCCCCACTACCCACCCCTACCCACTGGACTCACTGCCCACCCCTAACCTGTTCTACTCACTACCCACCCCTACCTGCTGAACTCACTACCCACCCCTACCTGCTGGACTCACTGCCCACCCCTACCCGCTCTACTCACTGCCCACCCCTACTCACTGGACTCACTGTCCACCCCTACCCGCTGGACTCAGCACACTACAACCAGAGGGTTCTTTCTAAACTACAAACCTGAGTTTGAAAGTCTGCCGTTTGAAAATTATCTGTGCATTCCTGATTGACTGGGTGAAACACACAGTCCTTACAGAGATGTGTGCCCTTCCATGGCTGGGCCTGTGGTCTCTGGATTTATGAAGTTTTTCTACTTCTTGACGTTTTACGTTCAGATCTCAGAAAGGAAAAAAAATAACACAATATTTAATAACGGTTGGTGTTTTATGTTCAGGAATGGACTGTGATCTCATTTAGCCCAATGGGTTGATGAATATAAGGGTCATGTTTACCCTTGTCCCCGGTTCAATCTTCAGAAGAAGGCGTTAGACCCTGTGAGCTTCTGCGACTTTCTGACTCCTTGTTGCTGCTGTAGGGATAGAAAATATCACTCGGATTGGAACATAGGCAACATGGACCCAAAGAACGGAGGGGACCTGTGCCTTTGTGTGAGCACAAAGTGGCAATAATTCCTAAGTGACACTGGCAGCCTGATCTAAATTGTCCGTGTCTGTGGAAGACACCCACACCCTTATATTTCCCCCATCCACTCACTCGCCATACTAGCTCCTCCATACTGCCTCCCTCAGGCCTTCACATCGCAGTGGGATCTTCACAAGAACTTCCAACAGGCTTCTCGGCAAGCACCTGCTCTATCTATCTATCTATCTATCTATCTATCTATCTATCTATCTCTATCTCTTTCTCTCTCTCCACCTAAGTTCTCAGAAACTTTCCACCAATCCTCTTCCTCTAAATACGTTAAAAGAAAATATAAGACAGAAATCCTCTCAGACAAAGAGGAGGCAAGTTGACCACACACACACGCCTACCCTGACCTACAGTCAGCGTCCGCACCCTGTTCTCCACTCAGTCTCTGTCCGCATCCCTAACAATGACTTGTTTAGGGTTCTAGCACCACACCATGGCTTTTCCTCTGACGGGAGCAGAAGTATCCAGCTAACTCCACCGCAATCTATACCTCACTTTCCCGACACTGTCTCCAACAGTGTGCTCTCTCTAACAGACGGGAGCATCTTTGATTTTCCTGAAGCATCAATACTGGTGATGACATTTCTGCCTGGCTCCCCTGGATCAATCTGAGCAAACGAGATCAGAGCAAGCAGGCCAGCTTTGCTCTGAACCTCAGGCTAGAGCCTGCAGGAGACTTCACAGTGAGAGTCCTTACTCCTAAGCTTTGGTCGAGATCTTATTCCATGGGTCCGCTGTCTACTGTGCTTTGTAGTGAAATCCTCAGCCGCTAGGCCTGCAGGAGAGAGGAGGGAGACAAGGCAGAGCTACCAAACCAGTACACCACTGACACAGTGAGTGCCACTGAGTAGCACTAACAGCTTCCCAGTGCCTTGCACCCTGAGAAATTCAATTATCACTTCTGAGACACACAGCCCAAGGGACTCACAGGTGCCAGAAATAAGAAAAAGAAGAAGGAAATAGAGAAAAACTCCTGATTCTGCAAAGCACTTGTCTGATAGATACAAACCTAAAACTTAGCAATCCTCTAAGCTCTATGAGCAGAGCATAAAGATACATTTCCCTTCACACACACATACACACACACACACACACACACACACACACACACACACACAAGACAAAGCACAGAAACTAAGCAGCAGCAATGATTGAAAATGCATATTTGCATTTGTAGGTTGATGTGGAATGGCAAAAAGCATAGGGAATGGAGTCAGTTACTACTGGGGTTCAGATCATGGATAACCTTCCGGGGTTCTGTCTCAACATCTATGTGCAACCTTCAGAATCCATGCAGTTCGGTCTGAGAATGGTTTTAAATTAAGAAAACTTTCAGGGCTGGGGAAACGGCTCAGTTAATAAAACACTTGCTGTGTGAGACAAAGACCTGAGTTCAATGCCCAGAATCAATGTAAAGAAGTCAAAATTAGTGGTATAACACACACACATACACACACACACGCACATGTGCACACACATGCCATCCCAGCATCTGGGAGGCAGAGACAAGTGGACCTCCAGGGCACTTAGAAACTGTCCTAAAAAATAAGGTGCAGACTTCATGGCCTCTCTGCCATTGTGACTAGGAGACACAGTCTCACAGCAAACTTCTTGTTCCTCCGGATTTGACAATCTTTCTGCTGTGATCCCTGAGCCTTTGGTTTAAGAATTGTGTTGCGGGCTTATCAGCTGGGACTGGATGCCTTGTCGGCCCTGAGATCATATCCATGCAGGTGCAGGTGGCATTATCCTGACAAAGCGGGCTGTCTTTATGTGTTTAGGGATGTTGATATATAAGTGCATATGTATATCTGTAGCAACAATGAAAGTAAAAGAAGCCGTGAATTTGAGAGAGAGAGAGAGAGCATGAGGATGCATGGGAGGGGTATGAGGGAGGAAAGGGAAGGGGGAAATGATGTAATTATATTAATTTCAAAAAAATATTTTTAATTAAAAGCATCAGCAGCCTCTGTAGAAAAGAAATACAACTAAATATGGTGAATGGCTCCTGAAGAATGACATCCTGGGTTGTTCTCAAGCCTTCACACACATACGTCAACTTGAGTGAATGGTTACACACATACACCTGAATATACACGGATACAGACACACACACAAAAGAAACATCATTGCAGAACTCAAAGTAATACAGACAAAATACCGTTTATTACTCCTGCTGCTCTGCAGACACTGAAGGTGATGGGAACATTCTGTTTTCAGAAATACACTTGAAGTCTGTCCTTGAGAGCCTTCCTATCCTAGCTGTGGGGGCTCTGGTCTCCTGGTGGGGGGGAGTGGGGGTAAAAGCTTTCTGCTCACTTTCCACCCAGACAGCGGTCTGTCGTTTTCTTCTTCCTCCCTGCCCACCCGAGTGCTGCAGTGTGTAGATCAGTTTGACTCTTCTTCCAGTTAAGAATATCATCCATCTCACGGGACATAGGAAATCAAAATTAGATGAGTACATACAAGATGTGTGTGTGTGTGTGTGTGTGTGTGTGTGTGTGTGTGTGTGTGAGAGAGAGAGAGAGAGAGAGAGAGAGAGAGAGAGAGAGAGAGAGAGAGATGTATTAGTATGTGTTGTCTATTAATGTGTGTGTGTGTGTGTGTGGTGTATTAGTGTATGTGTTGTCTATTAGTGTGTGTGTGGGTGCATGCGTGTGTGTAGAAGAAACTAATTAGTAACACACTCTAAATTGCAGACTTTCTATTCCCTCCTTGCTTATCACCCCAGCTTGTCATACGTAGATAAAATAAAACATTGCATATTCCTTTGGAAATCATAAATTACTATAATTGCATATGGTTTGGTTATATGAGTCTGTGGAGAACAGATCTACACAATTTCTGTTTCCTGGGTACCAAAGCTCAAAAGCAAGGAGAGGAAGAGAAGAGTTTATGACGCATGGTACTATGGAACCGTGGAGCACTCGGGTCTTTGCAACTGAGAGGACCCCTATCTTTCCATCCATCCATCTTGTCCTAGCACCGGCATGCCTAACAACCCAGGTTCTGTTTTGCTTTGCTTTATTTATTATTTTTGGAATACTGTGTCCTTGCAAATGGAATGTTGCACCGATCAGTTCATCCAACTGATGAATATTTGTCAATGAAGAAGAAACCCCGCCCACCTTTCTTAGAAGAACATCGCTCCTGGGTCAGGTTCGGAGTGTTAAATAAAGCATTGCCCTTTATTAGTAGATAAAGTGTGAAAGTCGGCAGGTAGTTTTGGTTATTTGTCCTTGATGAAACCAAGATCGAGGAAGAAGAGGGTGAGGAAGAGCCCTATCACTGATGAGGAGCTGCTCTTACTGCCCCTGGTGCAGATCCTAGATCTACCATGACCTAACTCAGGTAGAGCCAGCCTGGAGGCCCACAGTGCTGTTTCTCCATGCTACTCACACTATCCCCTCCTTTGCCCAAATCCTTTCACAAGTCCCACTAGGGGATCATACTTTCCCACTGGCCCTGCCGCTGAGCTGTCTGTGGAGTCCCACCTGACCAGTGGGGATTTAGTTTTCCTCTCTGGTAAAAGAAAGGAGAAGCAGAAGGAGGAACCCTGTTCTGGATCCTTTGTTTTTGTTTCTGACTTTTGTTGCTCTGGCATGCAGTTGCACAGTGCACATCTTGCAAATATGAAGTGGCTACACATCCATCTATGTGACACCAATTAACAAGAACAAAGGAGCTGAGGATTTGAAAGAGAGCAAGGGGGTGCATGGGAGGGTCTGGAGGGGATGACCTGGGGCACTGATATAATTATATTATAAGAGCAAAAAAAAATTTTAAGTGACAAGCTGGTAACGTAAATCAAAGGAGGCCAAGTCCTTGGTGACAGAGCTGACCCAGCAAATGAAGAAGCAGAGGCAGTTGCTCCAACTTCCTCCTTGAAGTCAAAGTTAACATCCAGTCTGTAGATTATTTTAGCCTGTAGCACGAATCTTAAAAGGTCATATTAATAAAAACAAACCCAGAGCCAGGTATTGGGGTGAATGCTGGAAGAACAGAGAAACAGAACCAGCCACAGCTAACCTCACCTTGCCAATTCCTCAGCTGATCCTGTTTCCTCAGACTGGAAGCCTCTGAGTCCTCATCCAAACAGATCTCAGCTGAACTGCTGCTAAAAGCCTAAAAGCTTAACATGGCTTTAGTTCCTGGTTCTCACACCTTATATATCTTTTTGCTTCCTGCCATCACTTCCTGGGATTAAAGGCATGAGTCACCATGCCTAGTTGTTTCCAGTATGACTTTGAACTCACAGAAATCCAGATGGATCTCTGCCTCTGGAATGCTAGGATTAAAGGTATGTGTGCCACCATTTTCTGGCCTCTATATCTAGAGGCTGTTCTGTTCTCTGACCCCAGATAAGTTTATTAGGGTGCACAACATATTGGGGAATACAATATTACCACATTAGCCTTTGCTCTTGGTGCTGAGAGCTGAATACTTGACAACCCATGGAGAGTTTTGTCTGTCAGAACTGGAAGAAACCATCCATTCTTGCTTTCTGGTTGTCGCTCTTTGAATATTGGTCAATTGTTTATTGAAATAAGGAGGGGCTTGTGTTCTGTTTCTTGTACCTTTGGGGGGACAGGCAGTTCCACGACCCTTCTTCCCTTCTCACTGAAGTTTTTAAGCAGTTTAGAAGGTGTCACAAACCTGTGAGATAGACTGAGTTTAAAACACCGAATCCCACTGAAATCATTGACTTTGTGCCAAAGAGCAAGATGTTTTAAAACAAACCAAAAGTCCGTGTTCCAGACTCACACAAACTAGAGCAAGCACCTGAGAGGATTTGGTGATAAGTGCATTCTCAGCTGGGCATGGCTGATGACTGTCAATGTGAGGCCAGCCTGGGCTATGTAGGGAGAACTTGTGCCCCCAAAAATCAAAATAAAACAAAAAAAAGTCCCAGAACAATAGCAAAAAAATAATGGCGCTCTCCCCAGTTTCATGGATGGATGGGAATACTACTTTAGGATTCTGAGACTGTTTGGGCCAGAGGAACACCTGCAGGAAGACAGGGCCACAAGGGCCATCAGGAAACAGAGAAGAAGTGATTTTTCAGGGTCCTGAGAAAAGGATTTGAAAAGCCATGGATGATTTCCTTTTGTGGTGCACATGCATTTAACATTCTGCACATAAATTCCAGGAAATTTGTACTCTGAAGATTATCCGGGAATCCTAGTTTAACATCCTCTGCCAGGGGCTTACTGGGGACTCTAAAGAAAAAAAAATGAGTTTGGAAGAATCATTAGATAGAAGAGGGATGTCTACAAAGGATAGAAACTGAGGCCCAGAAAGGTTGGTGCTGTGGTGCTGGTGAGCAGGCATGGCTGGGCTCCTAGGGGTGATGTGGGTGTCTTCAGGCGTGATTGGTAGGCACTTGAGGTAGGGGAGCTGAAGCATTCTCCTTCACAGTAGCAAGAAAGTCTCCCAGGACAATCTCCCACTCCAACTGTGCCGCTATCCGGAGTGAATAGGCCTAATTATGGCAGTGTGGGCACTCTGGCAGTCTGGAGACAGCCTGAAACATTGACTCTTGATGGTTGTGGCCTTGATGGTCCATAGTTTTTTGTTTTTATTATTATTATTATTATTATTATTATTATTATTATTATTATTATTATTATTACATTTCAGGAGAATCTAGGAGTCTTGGTTTTTACTGAAAATATCTCCTTTGAAAAAATACCACTTCAACTTTTATCAGCAGCAACTAAAATCACCTGTGCATGCAGGGTACAGCCTCTGGGCTTGTGTTTTGAAACCTCTGCATGGATGCACGCAGTGTTGGAGAAAAACTCCAGGCATCTGAATTGATGTTTTGAGGACCGAGAGAAAATACCAGGAATATTGATCTAAGAGAGCTTGGGTCTGTTGCAGCTAGCTACTGATTACTGATGAGCCACATGACCTCAGACATGTCCCTTAATCTGTTTCCTCATCTGCACCGGAAGAGACAGAGCAGAGAAACCCCAAGACTTTCCATGACCCGAGACTGAACATCCTGTGGCCCGCCATGTATCTGGCCTGACAGTGGAATGCTCCCAAGTGTGGCCTGACATTTGAGGACACACACCAGCTGGTCCCTGCAGTACTCAGTACTTTTATTTCCCATTGTGGTCCAAGGACATTCAGGAACTCAGCAAAGTGGACCCCAGTATGAATTTTCTTGAGAACCTATAACGGAATGCTATGGCTCTACTTTTTTTTTTTTTTTTTTTTTGTATGTCTGGGGAGAAATCTGTTAGGGGAAATATCACTCTGAACATCTGGAATGGGCTCCTGGCCAAACCCCAGCCATGATAGAGACTGTAGTTATAACAATCTGGAAAATTACTGGTGGAGAGAACCACTCTTTCCTAATAGCTAATGACACGTAGATAGATATTCAGGAGGTGGACACGATCTCTCAGGACGGATGAACTGGATTCCATCTACTCTTCCCTGAGCTGCCCTAAGACAGCACATGCAGCTTATGTCTTCTGGGGGCCTCCAATATGATACTGCAGTAACAGCTAGAGCAGGACCATGATATGATCTGTAACTCCAAAAATCACAGAAAAAAGGTTATGAATTTGAGAGGCACTGGGGAGAAAGACTGATGAGAGAGGACATTGGAAGGTTTGAGGGAAAAAAGAGAAGGGGGAAAATGATGTTATTATATATCAACTAATTTTTTAAAAAAAGAAACTGCTTCTCTTATTTATGCACTATCCTTGCAGAATTAAGTGTTCAACGCAGTACCTAGTGCGTGCCTGTGCTTGATAATTATGTGGTGGATGAGTGGATGAAACATTCCCTACTTTTTAATCCAGGTCACCACACTGCTAGCTAAACTTGGTATTTTTTGTTCGTTCATTTTTGAGACAGAATCTCACACAGCCCCAAATGGCCTTGAACTCCCTATGTATCTGAGACTGGCCTTGAGTCTTCGCTCCTTCCGCCTCTCCCTTCCACAGTCTGGGATGGTAGGTGTGCACCACCACAACCAGCTCAAAGGTACCGACGTGAAGAGGTAGGATGGGACTGACAGACACTGGTTTTGTCCATCGTGCGGTATTTGAATTGCCCTGGATAGCTGTGATTCAGACTTGCACAAAACACTCGCACTCGCTACTGTTGTGTGTCCACGCTCATCAAAGCACAGATGTCGGATGCCTACGCCCAGTGCACCACTGATTAGGCACGAACCCTGTAAGGTGATAGGTCACGAGGGCTTGCCCTCTGAGTTGGTTGATGTTAATTTTGTAGGAGTGAGGTCATTCTCTCGAGAGTGAATTTGTTAAGAAAACAAACCTCGTTCTATGTGATGCCTTTTGTCATGCCGCATTTCAGCAAGACCTTCACCAGATACAGTTCCTTAAACATGGATACCCCAGTTTTCACTGTAAACTTCTACTCATTGTAAATTACCTCATCTTGGGTATTCTGATACAGTTGCCTGCAATACCTTCATCTAAAACCAAGGCCTTTTCTCGCTTTCTGGAGACCTTTCCTCAGCTGAGGAACTGTTCAACTATATTCACAAACTCAAAACTTAATATTTATAATATTTACCTTAACATGAGCAAAGTGCCACAGTATTCCCTTCAGTAGTCAAATTTCCATTAATTTGATACGCATGATGACTGACCAATATTTATCGCTCCTTCGCCAGTTTGGTTATTGGTAGCTGGCGGCCTAGAAAGCCCGAGCTGCATACTCTCTGCTGTTCTTGGCGGTTTCTGTCCTTTCTCTGATAGAAATCGGTGAGAATGAAGACCGGTCTGCACTGGTCGCATACAATCTGGCTCGATTACAGATTCATTTTCCCTTCAAATTGTGGACCCTATTGAGATGAAGAAGCCAAGTGTCTTTCTGTGTGTTTCACTGTCTTCTCACCAAGATGTCTATACTGTATAGCCACAAAGTTCCCACAACTCCTGAGTTCTGACTCCTCCCTCTGAGCCTGTTCTCCTGGGCTGTGGTGGTTCTGAGATTGATGGAGCCCCATGGTAAATGGATAGGAGGGGTTGGTTCACTGTACCAGTTTACGTGGTGAGGGATCCCTGGCCAGATGACTAAGGGAATCTGATGGCCAAGAGCCCCCTGCTAACGAATTATCTTCACAGGTAAGTGATGGACTCCTAAGGCACCCATAATGCCACCTCAATGCACTTTCAAACCGCCCTATCTGTGGTACGTGTACGTTATTCATTTCAGTGTTATGTGAATATACATCAGAGTTCTCAAGGTAGAAGGGTACACCTTCCCAAGCATCCCAACTTCTCCCTTTACCTACATTAGAAATCTCCCAAACTGCCATGCGGGATCTACCTGAGCTTCAAATCAGGGGTCTGTGGAGCATCCCCTGGGTGCTCACTAGCTGTCAGCAGACAATCTTGTCCCCCATCCTCAATAAGATTTACATAGCAAGGAAAGGGAGAACAGGGAGTGGCCAGTCCAGATCGGGGGTTCCCACATCTAGACAGGCTAGCGAATAAGAAATGTTCCTTCTGGAGATCTACGAACAGGACAATCACATCAAAGAACATTTCACCTCACCCGATCAGCCGAAGTCTTCCTCAGCATCCTACCCTAGCCTCTGTTCTGAGACAGGCCATGTGTGGCATCCTCTTCCAAAATGAATTCCATGAGTGTCAAAGTGTTACCTGTGGAGGGATCAGCAAGCCGGCCTTTGAAATGGATGCACAACATGGTCCCTATCAAGTCAAGAATTGAGAAGGGCCAGGGTGTACCACCCCTCATAGTTTCTTTTTATGTTTTTGAGTGATTCACCTTACCCCATAAAAATTACAAATCCATTGATCCATAAGGTGACAAGTCATCCTGCCTTCCTTTCTGTAGGGGTTCCACCTACAGAAGTTCCCCAGCCTGTGCTGGTGGCTCCTAGGTATGGTAACTCACCATTCCTTTTTCACCGTGGTCAGCTCTGTTAAAACGACCTTTGCGCTTATTAAGTTGACATGCCTATGCTGTGATAATTGCTCGGAGATTTTAGAAGACGCCAAAAAAGAACGTAGAGGAAGTTTAACTTAGTGCTTTTGTTTTCTGGGGAGTCCTTTGCAGTGAGCTCCTGGCTGATACCAGTCATTGCTGTGCTGTGTGCAGGATTCAAATCCAAGCTCCTGACCAGGTCTCAGTAACTAGATCGCCATGCTTATATTTCCCTTTTCTCCTGGGAACACATTATACCACAAAACTGTAGTCCATTAAAACTTAAAGTTCTAGCCGGGCGGTGGTGGCGCACGCCTTTAATCCCAGCACTTGGGAGGCAGAGGCAGGCGGATCTTTGTGGGTTCGAGGCCAGCCTGGTCTAGAGAGCGAGATCCAGGAAAGGCGCAAAGCTGCACAGAGAAACCCTGTCTCGAAAAACCTAAAAAAAAAAAAAAAAAAAAACTTAAAGTTCTAATACGTAGAATACATAATGTTAAGTTAGCTCCAAACTATTCCTCTAAATGTTATTTTTTTTTTCTTAGACAGGATCTCACTTTTTGGCCCAGGCTGGTCTTGAACTTGTGGTAATTCTCATGACTCAGCCTCCCAAGCACCAAGATTATAGGCATGTTCCACCCTGTCTAGGTCTAAGAGACAGATTTTTGTTTTTACGGCCTCAACAAAAGAGCCAAGCCTAGGACTGGGAGACGAAGAGGACAAACAGGATACTCTCACTGTGCTCCTGTCCCAGCTCCTTCAGGGGAAGAGCACCACCCCAAAGGGTCTCTGGTCTAGTAGCTCTGCATGTAAGGATGAGACAGGGAGTGAGAGAGCCCCACCCAAGCCCAAATAATCTCACTGCAAAAGCTTTCCTTAGTCAGTTTAGGGAGGTGTTATCTCATCCGCTTTCACATTTGATCTTTGGATAGCAACGTAGGCTAAGCCCATCACTGTATAAGCAAACGGAGGCCGGCAGGAGTTAAGTATGACTTACCAGGATCTGACTAGCATCAAGACTTCCAGGTGTTTGTTCCAGCAATGTTTTTCTCTGACATATTAGCTCAGCAATGATGAAGGACGGCAAAGGAACCTGTATTATTTCCTCTGTGTGTTGCTGAGACAAAATACCCGTCGAAAGCAGCTTAACAAAAGAAGGGCTGGTCCTGGCTCACAGTTCAAGGGTATCATCCGTCATAGTTGGAAGTGATGGCTGCAGAAGATGAGGCACTGGTCACGCCTCATCCACAGCTAGGCAGCCGAGAGCAGCGGAGGCTGGTGCTTAGCTCCCCTTTTCTTTTTCACTCAGCTCAAGATCCCAGCTTGTGGAATGAGGCCACCCACACGTAGAGTGGGTCGTCTCACTTCGATCCAGCCGAGAAACTCCCTCATATATCTCCAGAGGCTTCTTTCCATGGTGATTTTACATTGTTATCAAATTGACAGTCAACGTCAGCCTTCATATGGCTGTTCCTAGACTGTAAGGTAATGTGGTAGCTGATAGTTCCTAAGTACCTACTATGCATCTCACATGCTTCTGGGTAACCTGGTGTTTCAATATAATTCATCTGTCACCAACAGTCCTGGGATAAGAACGCCACTTTAATTTCCATTCACAGTTTACAATACTTAGGCCCAGGGACGCTGAAGATGTACAGCTAGGGAAAAAAGTCAGATTTCAGATTGAGGAAACCTGAATCACTGTAATGTACTGCCTTTCTATTCCTAATCAGCAGCCAGGGACTTTACAGAGCCCCCAAATCTCATGAGCTAGGAACAGATTCGGATCATGAGATCACTTCTAAGAGTGTGCCTTTGTTTATAACTCCTGATAAAATATGTCTTCTATCTAGATGAAAATGGCAATGAGCCAGCGTCAAAGCTTTGGTCTCAGCTGTATCGACAACTGAAACATCATGAACTTGAAAAGTTAAAAAAATATTTTTCCCTCTTCTCTCTTTCTTTCCCTTTTTCATTTCCTTCCCCTCCCTTTCTGGACTTTCAGAGTCAAGGGAGTCAAGCTGCCAAGCCAAACCTAGACTGGAGGAACGGCCTACAGTTTTTGGTCAGCTCTCCCCCATGGCCCTTTGGGTTTAACCAGATCCGTAATCAAGTGTTCAAAGTTAAGCTGATCACCATGGAAAATTCCAGAGAGAATTCCAGGTGTCTTTGGTGGCTCCTGTATCAACTTGTCAATTTGTGGACCAAGGCCAACTTTCTATTGGAGCATCACTATAAAGCAACTTCTGTGGCATGAACAGTTGAGCCCCATCCTTAATGAGACACCAGGGAGAGACGGGGAGTCTGAGGTTCAAGACCCTTTCGCTCATCAGGTCTTCATCTTATGTTCAATATTTCTGCTGAGGTCAATAGCATTTGGGTCAATGCTGTTCTTCAAGATGTCCACTCCTGAAAAATCAGCTCTTGCTCATAATTCTGGCGGTGCGCTGGAAAGGAGGCCAAAGGCTTTCCCCAGGGCAGCTCTGCCCGTCCCTCCCTTTACTTCTCACCTGCTTTGGACATAATTGCTGCTGCTTCCTCCTTGGCTTTCTATCTTGTTGGAAGTCTCTGTTTATCTCCATCCTAACCGACACCATCAGAGCGTTCACCCTAAAGGTAAGTTCCTCCACGAAAGTCTGACTCTCTGAAATATTCGGTGTTTCCCCATTGTCTGCTTTCTTAACTCAAGGAATCCTTTGTGTGGATTTCAAGGCTCTCCATAGACTATTTTGCCTTTCCAGAAAATGAATCAAACTGATGATAAGATAAAAAGGGAGATTATAGAATCTACTTTAAAAAAGGAACTACTTGTTTTAAATAGGATAAGTAATGAAGTTTTTTGTCTGAATCTGTCAAATATTAATGGACTGGACATTGTTAATGCAATTCTTGACTGTATATATTGTATATACTTATTGGATATAGTTTCTCGTGGATTAGTTATAAGCTTTTAAAAATTTTAGACAAAAAGGGGACATGTGGTGATATTGTGTTCCCCAAAATATTGTGCACCCTAATAAACTTATCTGGAGGTCAGAGAACAGAACAGCCACAATATTAAACATAGAGTTTAGGCAGTGGTAGCACACACCTTTAATCCTAGCATTCCAGAGGCAGAGATCTGTCTGGATCTCTGTGAGTTCAAGGCCACACTGGAAACAGCCAGGCATGGTGACACACGCCTTTAATCCCAGGAAGTGATGGCAGGAAGCAGAAAGGTATATAATGCATGAAAACCAGGAACTAGAGCTGGTTAAGCTTTTAGGCTTTTAGCAGCAGTTCAGCTGAGATCCATTTGGATGAGGACACAGAGGCTTCCAATCTGAGGAAACAGGATCAGCTGAGGAATTGACAAGGTGAAGTGGCTGTGACTTGTTCTGTCTCTCTGATCTTCCAGATAAGTTTATTAGGGTGCACAATATTTTGGGGAACACAATATCACCACAAACTGATTTTTTGCTTTGTCTAGAGTAAGCCAGTGAACACTGGGAGTATTCAGTCTTTACACATCAATTGGAGTTGTCCAAACCATTGCCACCCCGAACCTAACTTTACCCAACGGTTTTCTCCTGTGGATCGAATTTTTCATCCAAACAATGCAAGCTTAGGCCATGGCCTCTGAGGTACCTTTTCTTCTGAACTTCAGAAATAATATGAAAAGCACAGTTGTAGACCTGGACCCTAGTGGGATACAACACTGATCTATTGCTTAGGGAAAATCACAGAATAGGGGGTTTACAGAATTTAGCTGTGAGGTTACTGGGTAAGAGGAAATACATCAGGATGCTTCCAATTGGAGGTCTTGAATCTGTGTCTTGGTTTTAAGAACATACCTCAGGTAATTCCACCATTTGATTGCCCCCAACAACATTCTAATTTAATTAGTCTAGAGCACAGCTTAGTCACTGAGATTTGTAATAGCTCTCTGTATAATTCTAACATTCTGAAATTTGAGAACACCACCCTAAGTAAAGGGGAGTTGATGTGACTTTTGTAAAATTAAAATAGCTGCTGTAAAGTTCAGAGAGACAGTTCCAGAGGAGGCAATCTATGGAGGGAGCCCCGCAACCCTGCCATGTCCCCAGCCAGTATGAGGCTAATATTGGTTGCCAAGTTGAGAGGTTCTAGAGTCAAGTAGAAGACAGACCTCTTGACATGTCTGTGAGTGAATTTCTAGATTAGGTTAACTGGGGTCAGAAACGCCATCCAAAAGCAGGTACTACCATTCCCTGGGATGGTGGCATGAGTGAATTAAAAATGAGAAATCAAGTTGAACACTGATATTCATCATCCCTCTCTGTTTCGTGACTGTAGATACAATGGGACAGGCTGCCTCCCACTCCTGCCTTCCCGCCATGATGGACTGCACCTGTAAGCCAAATAACCCCTTGCTTTCTTGAGCTTCTTTTTTTGGGTGTTTGTCACAGCAAGACAAGTGCCTAATAAAGACACCCATCTCCTCCCAACAGCTCTGTTGTGTCTATTCCAAAAGCCCTTTGTGCGAAAGGACCATGTCAGCAGCATTAGAAATTCTGTCCCTCCCAGTCCACTGTGCCCTGGCTTAGGTGGAGGAACTGTAGGTTCTGCTGTGACATCAAGGCTGATAGCATCACCCTGATGTGGGCTCCTGCCTCACCCTGCAAGTGTGTTTATTTTTAGCCTTGCGGCTATCCCACGTGAGTGGAAAGGTGGAGGCTATCGAGCAGGATGGGTAGCTTTACCCTCCTACACACTGTCCCCAGTGAACTGTGAGCATCATGAGGAAATCGAGATGACGGATGGGAGCTGCCACTCAGGGCCTCACCTACACACACCACTGCAGTCCCTGATCAGGACAACAGCCAGCTCAGCTCTGGTGTCAATTATCACTGATCAGAAGAGGTCCAGACAGGACAGTGGGGTCATGTCGTGGTGGTGTGATCCCAGAAATGAGAGTTCAGCCAGTTAGTGAGGTCATATCAGAGTGGGGGTCATCCAGAGAGTAGGCTCAGCTTAGAGAGTAGGAATCAAAGCAGACAGTTGGCATCAACAAGACAAGAAGCAAACCCAGAGAGTCAGGTGATGCTAGGTGTTTGACCTCGCTGCAAATATCTCAGGTTAAAGTTTTTGACAGATTCCCAAACAATTGACTTTAAATATTTGGAGGGGGAAAAGTAGAGATAACATCAACCTAGAACAAACGCCTAATCTTTACTTGTCTTTATGCTTTCCACGTACGCCCTCCAGAATTTAGCAGCTCCCTTGCAGTGTGTGAAATACACCTACCATTTGCCTTCCATACACACCACTCCCTTTCTGCCCTGATTTACGTATCCTCGGCTGCACTGATTGCAGCACTCATCTCCTGCTTGCTAATTTCTGCTTGAATTTGACCAATAGGTCACACCGCCAGATGGGAGACAGAGACGAAGGTGTGCTGTTGTAAGTGGCTGGGTTTCCTCACAAAACACCATGCCTGCAGTAAGAGTGCTTTTTGTAAGACTGTTTTTTTTCCTTCCAGGAATTACTCCACTCTCGTATGCCTTCAGGACTCACAGGTGTCAGTAGCCTGAAGAATATTATATCACCCCTTATTAAGTTTTCCTAAATTGTGGCCATATTTCTGTAAATAGTCCCATTGCTACATATATTATTTATTATACTCTCCTACTTAGACCACAAGAGGAGTGTCTCAGTCTCTCTTTCCCCTGTGC
The DNA here is from genome assembly GCF_007827085.1 of Peromyscus californicus insignis. Classification (NCBI taxonomy): domain Eukaryota; kingdom Metazoa; phylum Chordata; class Mammalia; order Rodentia; family Cricetidae; genus Peromyscus; species Peromyscus californicus. The sequence goes on along the minus strand of NW_026294514.1, from coordinate 26,304,335 downwards.
ATGCGCGCGTGCGTGCGTGCGTGCGTGCATGCGTGCGTGTGTGTGTGTGTGTGTGTGTGTGTGTGTGTGTGTGTGTGTGAGTTTGCTAATAGAGGCTTGCTTAGGTTGCTGGAGAAGTGAGTTCCCTGAGAAATTTTTCTGATTGGGAAACCAGTCAGTCCCAACATCAGCCTCTTGTGTCCGTTTCTTCTAGAGCCTCCATCATGACTGTTACTCTCACTATTGTGATATTCCTCACCCCAACACACACACACACACACACACACACACACACACACACACACACACACACACACACACTTTTAGAGTTTTCTCCAAACAGAGACTGAAAATGTTCCTTTTCTTATTTCTCTTTATGTTGTTAGGCCAGAATAACATCATCTTCCATTGCTAAACACCAACTCACAGACAAATGACCCTACAGTATACTGCCTTTTTGTGCTGGATCCTTCCAAGGATTAGCTGCCAAGATGGGATTAAATTTCCAAGAACTTTATAAGGAGATAGTCCTCGAAAGGAAGCTGGAAGGACCTGGAGAAGCCTGGGGGAAGCTTCAAACCCAAAAGCAAATGCAATCCGTGAGGGAGAGAGGAAGAATTCTGGGTCCCAGCACCTACTCTGCAGTCTAAGAAAGACTTGGCAAAGTCACTGAGCCAAAGTGAGCTGGCAGAGCAGTCCCATGACCTTCAGTAAGTATCACTCTTAGTGTCCTTAATGCTGCCGGTCATGAATGGGAGCAGAGAAAGAAGCATGGCCTTAGAGAAAAGCCAGAGATGGTTCTAGGAAACATCTAGGGTCCTCAGTCATTTAAGTTCCCCAAAGCAAGAGGTCTGTAAGGCCAAACCCCAGAGCCACACCAGCTGCATTATAGGGTGTTGAAGAAAGCTGTCCGTCTTAGAGGTCTGCTATTCTGTTCCGTCAAAGCTTTGCCGTATAACTCTCAGAAATTCGGCACACACAGTTGGAGTCAGCTTCCCCACAAGTCTGATTTTCTCTGGGCTATTCTAGCAACAAAACTGGCTTATGGCAACCCTAGCCCTCATGTTAGCTGTGGCTAATAGACAATATCACCTTCAGTAAGAAAACTGAAGACCTAAGAACTGAAGCACTCATTCACCTCTGTTCTTTCCCTTTATTAAAAAACATGGGATGTCTATTCTACCTCAACACTGTGCCAGCTACTGCAGCTATCACAATAAATAAATTGTTTCTTCTTCTATGTGCCTTTTTGTCTAGAAGAAAAAAGGAAGACATGGAAAAGACTAATTTTCATGTATGTCATAGAGGATTAGAGGACTATGATAGAAATGACTGCCCATCACGGCAGGAAGTATGTGATGGACTACATCTGCTTGCATCATGGCAGAGGAGAATCAGGGAGAGGAAGGGACCTGGCCTAACTTACAGCCCATAAGAACATGCCTACAGTGACCTGCATCCTCCACCTGACCCTACCTCCAAAACTTTGTACCCCTCCCCCCATAACAACATCAGGTTGTGAACCCACCAATGGATTAATCCCTTATTATAAAGGAGACTTCTGGACTCAATTCATTCTTAATTATTAGATGTACAGTCCTCAATTATTAGATGAGCAGACCTTCCCTACAAGGGCCCTTTAGCAGACACTTCCTATATAAACCATAACACAGAAGGAGTATGAAAACAGTACAGTGAGAAGTGACTTGGCTTGTTTGGAGTTGTAACATTTGGGGTGACTGGGATATGACAAATGACAAATGCATGGAGAATGGGAAATATAAGGGAGGTTGAGGAAAGGGGTATTTAGAGACAAGACAGAGAATAACTGAGAAGAACACTCAAGGAAGAGGTCAGAAACACACCAACCAGAGGCCAGGCATGGTGATGCGTGCCTGTCATCCTAGCATTCAAGAGGCAGAAGCAGGCAGATAACGAGTGTTAGGCTGACCTGGACACCACAGTGAGCTTCTAGCCAAGCTAGGGCTAGATAGAAATGAGACCTCTTCTCAAGAAATGAAAGAGGAAGGGAGGGAAGAAAAGGGAAAATAAAAAAAATCATATCCACTGGGCCATAAGCTAAAACGTATGCAATCAATTATGTTTGTGCACACCTTTAATCCCAGCACTCGGGAGGTAGAGGCAGGCGGATCTCTGTGGGTTTGAGGACAGCCTGGGCTACAGAGCGAGATCTAGGACAGGCGCCAAAACTACACAGAGAAACCCTGTCTCGAAAAACCAAAAACAAACAAACAAAAAAGGATTTTTCTGGCTTCAGGATAGAGAATTAACTAGAGGGTGATGCTGAAGGCAGGGAATCCAGGCAGGGGGGCAGATGTTACAGTCCTATAAGCAGTACAGCCCTGAATGAAACGAACAACGGGACCAGGGAAATGATCAAAGCAGTGGTGAGGAGAGAGCCTGAAGCTCTTGTGCAGTGTGAACGAAGGGACACGAAGACAGGGGAGGAAGCGGTGAGCTGTAAAGAGGAAGTGGTAAGCTGTGGGGAGGAAGTGGTAGGCTGTGGGGAGGAAGTGGTGGGCTGTAGGGAGGAAGTGGGGGCTATAGGAGGAAGTGGGGCTGTGGAGAGGAAATGGGGGCTATGGGGAGGAAGTGGGGGCTATGAGGAGGAAGTAGGGGCTGTGGGAAGGAAGTGGGAGCTATGGGGAGGAAGTGGGGACTGTGGAGAGGAAGTGGGAGCTGTGGAGAGGAAGTGGTAGGCTGTGGGGAGGAAATGGTGGGCTATGGGGTCTTCGCGAAAGGAAGAAAGAGGAAGCTGTTTCTGAGTTAGGCAGAATTCTAACATTCTCACTCTTGATGGATGGCACTCCTATACGATCCCTCCACTTGAACATGGATGGCACATGTGAAAATAATGGAATGTCACTCTTATGATTAGTTCCTGATATGTGGCAATACTGGGAGATTTTCATAGATGTAATTAAGACTTTTAAATAGCTGAAAAGGAATCAGTACACAAGGACAGCATCATGGACAAGGCAATCAAATGAACTATTTAGAGAGGATCTGGAAGCCAGAGATGCTTTCCTCTGCTGACCTTGAAGAACCAAGACTTGTATAACTTGGAGGAGGAGCCTCAGATGAGCCCTGAGTTCTGATCTCATTTCACCGTAGCCTTGTAAAATCCTGAGCTGAGGATGAGACCACATCAGTGCCTGGGCTATTGACCCATAAAAACTGTGACATAATAAATCATGAGTATTCCTTGACAGATGTTCATAGACATTCAAATTATCCTTCGGGACTGTGGTAACAGATTTGTTCTATACAGTATAGGGAGCAAATGCATTAATAATCGTGATCAAAAGATTTTTCAGTGGGATGTCTTCTACACTTTCTAAGTGTATTTTATGAGCAGAAAACACTATCAGTGGCCACATAAAAATTAATTTTAAAACATTTTCTTAATTCAAGTTTCATATGAAAAAATATAGTTCTTTGAATCTCTTATTTTCAGCCTAAAAGTCTTATAATTCTGATTATGGACCTAGGAAGTTTAGATAATATTCTTCAGAGACATATTATGCTTGAAACTGAACTGCTAGATAAATTTGTTTCAGTGAAAATAATTTTGCTAATTTTTCTGAAGTACCTAAGTGTTTCTTATACATCTAATAAAAATATCGATTCTTAAATCTACACAACTATTGGAATATAATATAAATAATTTCAACTTAACTTTATTTTTCAGTTAACCAATCAACTACTCACTATACAATGGAGTTACAACCTGAACTGCCATGCTGATAAAAATCAGAGACCTGGTGTGTCCAGGGCGATATGGCTGTAGGCAATCTGATAAAGTCAAATTTCCATTTTCTTAACCATGGGAATATATGCAGAAATTTCTAACTACAAACATGTTTGTAATGCAAGTTTATCATCTCCGTTTTCTATTCTAAATTCTAAATCTTGTGGGTTTATATAAAGTTTATGCATGTAAGAGATATACCATCCCAAACAATTTTGGGGGAAGAAATAGTCCTTGATGATTGACCCTGCGTAGCATCCCATGACAGTGGTAAGGATGGTTGTGATATCTAATGAGATTCTCATGATTCCTTCTGCTAGAGGAAACCCTTTTACCCTCCCTTAGTGTCTTATAAACAGGGATTTTCAATCACACACATTCCAGCTGGGAATCAAGACTTTGCCTAATTCTTCCATCGACAGGCCACCAGCCCTGGACTCATCTCCATGGCAGAGAATGAATTTGTTCCAGGGAGGTGATGTCCAGCCTCTGTGCTCCTACTCATCCTTGGTAGGAAGCTGCCTTCCAATAGAAGCCAGTCCTACGGGCTTGGAGTTAGAACTGCAGCACAGTTTGATTGGTCCTTTGGGACAACTGGAAATGCCACCTCCCCAGAACTGGGATCACCATTTGGAGACTTGCTAATAGATCAGTTATCATGATTAAATTCTCAGCCAAGCCCTCAGCCTCACTCCGAGGAATAGTTCCTCCCCTTGCCCCTACATCCTTTCTTTCTTCCAGGCAATCTTTTCCCAGTTAGTACAGACGGAATACACTCGTGTTCTGATACACCCCACATCCTCTCCCTCAAGCAAAGGCTTTGAATTTCAGGAGCCAGTAGGTTTGGGGTAACCACAGACATGGGACTCCTCCTTGGAAAGTGACATCTGCTCATAAAGTATGTGTGTTCTCAACCTTGTCATCTCTTCTCCATCTCTGCCACTCTTTCCTCCTCCTCCTTTGTCTACGAATCATCTAGGTGACTTCAGTCTCTTATCTCTCCTCCTTTCTTCCTTCCATTTTCCTTGCCTTTTTTTCTACTCTTCTGTACTGATAGATTTAGTGATTAGGAATATACTTATTTATATAGTTCATATTTTAAGGGGCATATTGGAATGATGGCATGAATATGTCTTAGTACCAACAAATAGAATTTAACTTGTGAGTCCATGAGACATGTCAGGCATTGGTAAGCATCCAGGGGTTTTTACCATTTGATATTCCAGACAATCCTCAGTGATTGACGGATTGATTTGTTAACTGGTTAATACAGTATTTGCTCCATTTTTCACATGGGGAATTTTACAAAGGGTAAGGTCCTTGCAGTTGACAAGTGTGATATGATCACATGTCCCATGACAGCTACTCTAGAGCCACTTTCAACCACACTGCTGTGGTGACCCAAGTTACTGACCCCACCTGTCAGCGAGCTACCATGTTATTCCTATGTGATTTTATCCCTCAAAGCCAGGGCCGAGAAACGTGTCCATATATGAACCTTACCTGGAGCTTCTGTTAAGGTCAAATCACTGATGGAAAATTTGGAAATGCTTTTATTTGGAGGAGAGCATTTACTAAAGCCACCCTCCAGGCCCAGAACTCTTTGATCATGCTTACTGATATGTATGAATAACTGAACAACCTATTCTAGCCCAAGACAGAGAGGGGTTACCTGACATGAGAGCAGATAGGGTGAGTATTGAGTACTGAAAGGTGGAGAAGACGGGCTTTTGAAAGTCTTTCTTACTGAGTGGGAGGCAATGACCAATGCAGTTGCAGCCTCAGTTCCAAAGAAGTATTTGTGAATAGTTTCTGGCCCCCCAATGAATCATACCTCCAGATACTCCCATCTTGGTGACATTCCACTCAAAATTCTGAGCTTCGACATATGTCCTTTGTATTTGTCCAGAGACACCATCAGATATGACAAATGATGTCAGGAACATCATCAGGAGAATTATCATAGGCTCATTGAAATTACTCCTTCTAAACCAAGATACCCTGGTTAACCATTAGCACCAAGGCTCCAGAGAGATGAGTGAAGCCACTTCTTATCTTCCTGCCCCAAATCAACTATCCCTGAGACCATCTCGTGTAACAGAGAAGCCATCTCAACTGATCCCTGCTCAGATTTCTTACCTACAGGACAAAGAATAGTAAAGCCATTTTAAATGACCTACTTTGGGATGGGTTGGAATGGTTTGAAATGGCTTGGAATGGTTTGGAATGCAGCAACAGACAAGTAATATATGGTCCTCCAAAGGCTCACTAAATCTGTTCTTACTTCTCAACCTCGCCAAGCGCACCTATTACCTGGCTTCTCACCCTCCATGCGGTCCTCTCTCCTGAGAAACAGAAGGCACATAAAATGAGAGGCAGAATGAGGAGGGGCTTCTCCAGTGGCTCATGGTATCTAAACAATGACTTCCGGGTCATCTAAGGCAACAGAGACTCATTATAAACCAGAGGCCAATTTTTTTTTTGAGAGACTCCTTTGCATTTCTACATCCCTTATATTGACCAAATACACTTGAAATTGACCTTAGCAGCACTGAGTGATGACAGCATCTTCACTTCCTGAGAAGAGAAAGGACGGGAGGGAGGAAAAACCAGTCTAGGAGCAGGAAAGGGATACTTGGAGATAGCCCTGTAAACATTTTGAAATCTGATGGAGAAGGAGCTTGGTTTTGGAAGGTGGGGGAGGGCTGTGCTGAAAATACTAGGATTGAAGCCTGATCAATAGTTATGCAAGATTTCATCTTCTGTCTTCACCATCTTTGGCATCCAGTACCCATCAGAGATGGGAAGCGTCAGCCGAAGTCACAGTGACTTCAGGGGGCCAGCTCACTTTTCATCTCTGCATCCTACGGCAGACAATAAGAGGACAGAACACAGAGCTTCCCAGAGCCCCTTCAGATGGCAGTTCTCGAAGTCCTCGGTAGTGAAAGGTAGAGCCTCCTGTTTTATTTTATTGGCTCCTCCAGCAAATACCTGTTCTCCCTTGAAATACACTAAATGATAAAAGTGGAAAGAACGCAGAAGGAGAGCCACAGAGAAAGCTTTTTCTTTCTGATGGTGTCCCCTGTACCATGACCCAGAGAGGAAGAGGCTGGTCCTTTGGAGTGAGGCCAGCCGGGACCTGGCAGCCAGAGCAGGATAAACTGTGGGTTCCCATCAGCGTGGGAGAGGAAAGGAGGCAGGTGGAGCCCTGGGCTGCCACGGGGAAGTGACACAAACGGCCCAAGCAGCTGAGATAACAAGAAACCACTGAGGAGAAGGGGCCATGTCAGAGGAAATGGAGCCAGCCAGCCAGAGTGGAAAAGTCGGAGACGGTGTCAAGGTTAAGTTCGTAGACAAGGTCTTTCTCACTGGTGAAGGAGTGCAAGGAATAAGAGCCTCAAATCTCCCCAAATCCTTACAAGCACATGAAAAAGGATACACTGAGAAATAAAATTTCACAACAGTGGCCATAGACCGTGAAACTGTGAGCAGTGGTAGAGGGGGACCAGAAGAAAGCAGCCTAGAAGGCTGGTCGAGGTTAAAGAGAATCAGGGTAACAGAGCCGTGTCTCAGGTTTCCTCTCCAGACTAGGCCTGCGAGATGAAGTCATGACATTCTAGGTGTATCAATTTAAAATCATAATTGTAATTTATGGTCTGCCTGGTGCTGTATGCTTTATAGCCCATTTCATTTTATTTTTATAGTCGCTTTGGGAAATCAGAAGGGCGGGTGTCATCGACCTCATTTACTGATGAAGGAATGAAATCCTAAAGGGATTAAGGGACTCACCAAGGGCACCGAGCAGCCAGGGACATTAGGAGATAGAAAGTATGGCCAGCAACCAAGGCACCCCAGCATCCACAATGTGGTCCATCCACCAGTTCACTGTTCTGAAAAAAATGATCACTTTCCACATATGCTGAAATCAATGTATTCAGACAAGCTGCCTTCCTCTCTGTCAGCTCTTGCATCACCAAAGCATGTGCAGTATTCACAAGGTTGACAACTAAATACTCTAAACCACCTTGTGGGACAGCCCATAAGAACATCATTATAAGAAGGAGACAGGTTTGAAATGTCTTGCGCAATTGAAAAACATCATTTAACATGAAAATTTAGTTCGTTGCTCTCTGGCCTGTTTCCTTGAAGAGAGAGTTACCATATAACTGTGTGTGTGCAAAGTATTCTCATTCTAGCCCTACCCTTAATGGCTTTCTTTATAAGACCTGGTGAGAACGGTTCTGTCCTAGAATAACAGGAATTTCTAGTTTGTTCTTCGTTGATTTGGGGAACCCGTTTGCCCCTCCATCTGGATGCACATGTAGATTGTCATCAGGAAGTAGGTAGTATTGGGGGCTGTAGTCTGGGCCTCAGCATACACAGAGTTATAGTAGCATGAAATTTGAAGAAGACAGCACCTCAGGGGCCCCACTGCCCACCCCCAGCCCCCCGTATTGAGGAGTAGGGGGGACTACACAGGCACGTTGTTGAGCCCTTTCGGAGTTCAGGAGAAGGTAAAGGTCAGTATTTATGTCCAAAACGAGGCTATGCCACAGGGAGCTCTCGACAGCAGGGGTGACATTTACCATGCAAAGATGATTCATGTCGCAAGGTCTAATAGGACAACAAGGAACTGGGGGGTGCACATGGGGCTGGACATCCGAGAGATCTGGGAATTGTCCGCAGAGCAAGGCTAGCTTGGATCTGTTCTCTGAACGTGGTACAGAAAGAAGTAGGAAGGAAATCCAGGGTAGACTGGGGAGACAGAATGCTGGGTGTGTGGAGGAAACCCCGGGCAGGCCAGTTCTGCTGACATCAATGAGTCCTGCAGTGGGGAGATATGCCTGAGAAAGAGCACGTGAGGTGTGGTGTAGGAAACCCAGGGAGGTGGCATCACCCTCAAGGCCAGCACTTAGTAGGGACAACTAATCATTGTTCCCCTAGCTTTGCCACCCATGATCCATGCTCAGAACTGAACCATAATCTCTTTCTTCTCCTCCCCTTCCCTCTCTTCCCCTTTTCCTCTCCCCTCCCCTCTTATCCCCTCTCTTCTCCCCCTCTTCCTCAGTTCTATTACTAAAATCAGAAAGAAGTTGAAGACATCAACACCACATGTAACCTGGCTTTTGTTGGTTATTTTTTATTTGGCACGCAAAGTAAACAGCTACGGAATGGTGCACTTAATTGCTGCATTCTCCTCATCCATTCTTTTGACCCTTCTACCCCACCCGTCTTTCCCTTCCCCTGCCTCCTCCTTTCTCCCCCAGCATCTCCCCTTCCACTTCCATGGCACATTCTATTACCATCTCCCCAAACCCCAAGACCTCTTTTTCTCCTCTCAACTACCATATGATCTAGCTACATGACCTTTAGGTACACACTCAAAGTATCTTAAGTCCCTCAACAAAGATACCTGCATGGCCATGTTCGTGGCTACAATTTTTATTGTAGCAAAGGAATGGGATTGACCTACGTGGCCATCAACAGATGAATGGGTCAAGGAAATTCAGAACGGAACTTTATTCAGCTGTAAAGAAAAACAAAATCATGGCATTTCCAAGAAAATGGATGTAGTTGAAGATTATAACACAAAATAGCCAAGATACAGAAAAAAATTCTATATATTTTTCTCATATTAAGATCCTAGGTTTTCATTATTATGCATGTGTATGCAACATATGGGGAGGAGGGTCATGAAAATGGTCAACATGTTTTAAATTTTGTGAGCCAGGCTTTGCTCTAACATGCATGAACTTGCTCCTTAAAACAACCCAATGTTCCCAGCACTCGGGAGGCAGAGGCAGGCAGATCTCTGTGAGTTCGAGGCCAGCCTGGTCTACAGCGCGAGATCCAGGAAAGGCGCAAAGCTACACAGAGAAACCCTGTCTCGAAAAACCAAAAAAAAAAAAAAAACAACCCAATGAGGTAGAAACTGGGCTTGGCCCCATTTTACAGATGAAAAAGCTAAGGGGTAGTGGATGAAATAACTTCTTTAAAGATGGACAGTCCACCAGTGGATAAGCAGATATGTCAAGTCACATGCTCCGGCTCGTAGTCTTAAAGATGCTGCTTCCCTCCTCCTCCTCCCCCACCTCCTTCTTTTGCTCTTTTGAGAGAAGGTCTCAAGTGTCTCAGGCTAGCCTCATGGCTCTGTAGACAAAGACAACCTTGAACTTCTGACCCTCCTGCCTCGGCCTCCTGGTGCTCAGCATATACCACCACACCAGGTTGCATGTCGTGCTGGAAATCAAATCCAGGGCTTTGAAGAACATTAGGCAAGCACACTACCAGTTAACCTGCACCCAAGCTCACTTCCTGATCACTAATCTATGATTTCTCTTCTATCTCACCAAATTAGATGTGTGTGCTAAGCATTAATGAGCTGCCATTTTGTCTAAACAAAAGCCAAGACACATGATGCTTTGTTTCCAAATGACAAAGCAGTGTTTCGCTCCTTTTGCAGCCAGGACTCTTCTGGACCCAGGAAAAGTCATCTGGTTGCGTATCAAGGCTGGGCCTGCCTGGGTGTAGGGAGTGGGGGCAGTCATTCCCTGCTTCAGCCCCTGTAGGATTTCGGTTGCCATAATAATTGCTTATAACATGCCTGGCTGCTGTCCTTGTCATGACTGTGTGTTCCAACCACAGTGATCTGAGTAATAATCAAAAGCTATTATTAATATGAATGAAGGTGACAGTAATAAAAATAATGATGGAAGAGCCCTCCAAGGAAAAGAGAGGTCACAGAAAACAGAGTTATAAAGTACTGTGGTCTAAAGGTTGCCTTTTGATCATCCATCCAAGCCCCGCTGTATTACTGAGGAAATAAGAAATTACTTGGGCTAAAAGAGGCCAAGTCCCTTGCCTGGGTTCATTCAGCTGATAGTCCTATAGCTAAGAAATGGACCCATACTTCCTGAATCAATTCAGGATCAAAGTATGTTCTATAAACATATGAAAATATCCTAATGAAACCCTTTTATACAATCAGTACACACTAATTCTTTTTAATCCTGCTGGAAAAAAAGTGTGGCCAGGTGGTGGTGGTGCATGCCTTTAATCCCAGCACTTGGGAGGCAGAGCCAGGTGAATCTCTGTAAGTTCAAGGCCAGCCTGGTCTACAGAGAGAGATTCAGGACAGGCACCAAAACTACACAGAGAAACCCTGTCTTGAAAAAAAAAACATAAAAATAGCAAGTGTGTTCTTTGCCAGTTCTGTAGGATAATCCTGGATTCCAGGGCACTCTCTATGATTCTTAGGTACACAGGATGGCTGAACTAGGATGAAGAGAAGTCTAGGATCTCCAGCTTGAGAGAAACCCTACACCTTACATCTCCTTCTTGTCTGTACTTCAGCCTACTCTCCATAGACGGTTAAAAGTTAATCTTCCCTAGCCTTCAACAATGGTTTCTGCTCAGAGTTTAGAACTGCTCCCCAGTTCTGTCCTTGGTCTCTTGGGAGATAGCTCCACCTTAGTCCAGAGTCTTAAGGACTTGAAGTTCTCAACCTTAAGAAACCCTAAACTTCAGAGGGAGCTTTCAAGACATTTATCAAGACAGAAGACCCGTCACCTTGTGCATTGCGTCAGGTACAAAAGAAGACTTCTCTACACACATGTCAACTGTGATTTCCCTGGACTCTACTAGTAACCAAATCCATTTAGCTGTCTGCTCTGTTTTTCTCAGCAACTGCACAATAAATGCCAGACCTTGCTTGCACTGGACATGCATTCCAATACCTTCCATGCTGAATCCCCTTCATCTGCCTCTGCCAGCCCAGGGCAATGCCAGCCACACATAAAAAGCTCGAAGAGTCTAAGTCCCCTGAAAAGCACATAACATGCATTGAAAGTGCAGAGAATCACTCCTTTCTAGCCTCTCTCAGTGTCTGTATTTTGCAGCCCTGTTTTGCAAATGGCATCCATGACAAATGCTCACTCTGCTGGCTAGCTTATCCGTGTCACTCTGAGTACACCCATTTAAACTAAAAGGGTAATGCAAAGGTGTGCATAGACCAAAGTATGTGTTTCCAGAAATCCAAGCTATCTATAAACATCTCAGTGAGACGGGAGCCTGGAGGTGTTTGCTAGGACAAATGTGCCCCATTCCAGTCCTGCCCAGCCCACAGTGGATGCTCTGGTACTCCATCTTTTTTCTTGAAATTTCCCCCATAGATAATAATTACTCTGTGCTCAAGGGTCCACACCTGTGAATTCAAGAAACTGAAGATCAAAATAGATTTTTAATTGTGTGTATACTGGACATGCCAAAATATTTTTCTGTGTCGATATTCCCTCATATAATATTTATTGAAGCATGTATTTCATATGGGTGTTGTAAGTGAGTTAGAAGTGATTTAAAGAATGAGGGTGGATGTGCATAGATTGCATGCAAATGTGACACCATGTTATATGAAGGATTTAAGCATCATTGACTTTGATATCCCAGAGGTACTTGAACCAGATTGCCATGGATCCTGAAAGACACCTGTACATTCCATACCCAGTCTTATCCCCCCGCTCCAAAATTGAACACTCCACGGTGACATAGATTCCCCATTCCATTTCCTGGACACTGCCCCAGGATGTCCCCAGTTCACATGTAGGTCAATGAACTCAGACCCTCCGGAAATCCTCAAACTTCCTCACCCACCCAGTGCTCCCCATTTCTCCATTTCTTCCCCCTCCCATCCAGACGTTGCCAATCTCTCCATAATCCTGTTTCCATTGACCTAACTGTCAGGTCAGATTACAATCCATATTGTGTCCCTAGATGAATTAAATCATATTTTCCAGGCATCCAGAGTTCAGTGGCATTGAAACAACCTACTTCAAAAGAGCATCCTGGAGCAGCCATATCCCCGCTTCATCTTTACCTTGTGGTCCTCTCTTTCTCTCTCAGCATAATACTGACTGAATTTTCATTAAAAAAAATCCCTCAAATAATTTTCTTCACAGTGGAGAGGGTATAGAGTAACCTAGCTTGTTTAGCAAAACCTTTTGGAAGAACTGTGCAAGGGCCAGCATTTCTCACAGAACACTCTCGTGGCTGGAGGAAGGGGGAGAAACAGCTCTTGCTCGGGGTCAGGCTTCTGTTAGATAACTAGGTCCTTCTTCCTGAAGATTCTTTAGGGAAGGGGCCCTCAGTAATTTTCCCTTGTCCTCCGTCACAGGCTTTCACAATACTGGCGGCAGGAAACGATTTCTTAATAGCCACTTTTAATTCCTCTGACATCAGCAACCTGGACCTGTGACCTGCCTCTGATTTCCACAGTGCCCATCACCCTCTCATCCTGGATGAATGTCTCCACCTACTTCATCTAGGCAGGCCTGAAGACCTCAGGTTCCCAAAGGGGCCAAGATTATTCCAAAGAAGAGAAAAGTCAGCCAGGTTAGGGACTGGAGGGTGAGGACCAAGGCAGACCAAAAGGTACCTATTCTGTAGACGGAGAAGCCAAACTCTCGATTGTGAGTGGAATCACTGGTCCCAGTGGGCCTAGATCTTTCAGCCCTTTTTAAAAAGAGACTTTGTGTGAAACCTCCACCCTCGTGCTCTGGCATAGGCAGCCTTTGAATGTATCATTTTCACCTCATCTCCAGACCAGGACTTCCATGTCTACATGCCTGTAGCCGGCATAACACTTGATGCTTAATTCTTCCCCCAAAATCAGACAGCAACTGAATCTCCTATTCCTGACAGATAGAGGGTGGCTCCCTGGAGAGCTTTGCTAGCTCAACTGACTTTGCCCAAGGGGCTCCAGTAAGTGTCCTTCAATGTCCCTGAATTTGACGTTCATAAAGGTCATAATGAAATTCCTTAAATCTATTATCATTTGTATATTAAGCATGTTTTGACTTCAACTTTTCCCAGGACATCCACAAAGCACAAGAATTTTCTTAATTGATCATTTTCAGAACCTCTTCCCCCCGCCTCTCTCTTAATCATTTTTAAATGATCGGTTTCTACATAAACCAAGATGACAATGAGTTCCAAACAGGAAAGCTCCCATAATTTGCTCTTACAGTTCTGTGCACATTCTGTGTGGAGAAAGTACACACAGATGAGGAATAACTGTAGAGTGATTGTGAAAACATAAAACAGCACACATCATGGGGCCCCAGGAAAGGAAACGGATAAAGTGGGACCCAAGTAGAGAAAGCCTAGAATACCCCAGGCTGGCCAGCATCCATGATGGAGAGACTCTCCACACTCAGTAAGAGCTGCAATTGCTTCCAAGTGTTGCCCTGCCAAGGTTCTAAAGCGAAGTCTCCCTTTGGCTGGCCTCCAGGGAGAAGGCCTGTGTGAGGGTTAAGCAGCCACAAGGCACTAATTGTTTTGGGGGAAACGGCACACTTTCCAGCTCTCCTCTTGAAGAGATTTAGCCTTCTCTCCTTCCCAGGGAACAACAGATGAAGTGGTCTTCTGAGGGACTGCCCAGAGCTGAGGGCCATCGGTAAGAGAGGAGTCAAAGGAACAGGACTTCCTGTGCAAAGTGTAATTCATTTGCCAGTGGAAGCAGAAAATTCAGAACTTATGAGAGAGACCTGGCTTGGTAAAGAATCAACGGACTGAGTGACACAGAAGCTATCAGAGTCTAAAGTGCTCTGGCCCTGGGCTCTAGCTTAACATGGCTGCCCATAGAGTGCTCATGTTCCTGGGCAGGTGGGATGTACTTCACAAACTCAGGCTGAAAGGTGTGTGTGTGTGTGTTGTGCATGTGTGTGTGTGTGTGTGTGTGTGTGTGTGTGTGTGTGAGAGAGAGAGAGAGAGAGAGAGAGAGACAGACAGACAGACAGACAGAGACAGAGACAAAGAGACTTGATGTATTTCCAAACTGAGGTCATAGGGATAAATTATCAGGAAAAGTCAGTGTATCACAGAAAGAGGCTCAAACGGATAACTGGATTCTGACTGGAAATTTCCCTCTAATTAGCTGCAGGCCTGTGGGGTATTCCCATATCTGCAATAAGAGAGGTCTGTCTGGATTAATTGCTCAACTCCCACTTTTGAAATCTCCCCTAAAGGCTTTTTCTACAGCCCCTATTCATTATTAACAACCCACCTTCTCTCTCTCTCTCTCTCTCTCTCTCTCTCTCACACACACACACACACACACACACACACACACCCCAAATAAATACTTTGTATCATACACACTCACACTCACACCACACCACATACCACATAACATATATGCATCACATGTTTCACAGGCCATACCCATATCATGAGCCATACATATACAATGTTCAATGTATCACATGCCACATATGACACACACTTTCCACATATTACCTACCTACCCATAAAATACTCCCTATATACCACTTATGAACATACACACACCACAGTAATATCCCATGTGCATAAGCAGCAAATATACAGTATGCTTGTACTATATACACACTATACATCACACACACTATACAGTACACATTGTACATTGTACATCATACATACACAGCATGTCACATACATATATATATATCATGCACACCACTGTATTGTTACATACATTTACACATTGCAAACATATATACTACACGTGTAACACATATGCACTTACCACATGCATGGCACACGTACATCATATACACCTACCACATCACATACACATACTGCAGGTACTATACATAACCACGCATATACATACACACACTCCTGTCCACACTGCATTCCACATGCGCAGAGTTCACAGGAGACTCACAAACTCATGAACACATAATACAAAGGAAGGAAGCGTCCCCAGAAACGATAACTGGGGGAGGTCAGGGCAGTGAGGAGGAGGAAGTGTCACCCAGATGGTGGGGGTTCATGTCCCAAGTCTTTAAAGGCACGGCTGTAGTTGAGGTATCAGAAGTGGAAGCGGAGGCGGCTTCAGCCTTGATGGCTCTAGATGGCTTCCTCTCTGCTAGCCCTGGTTCAGGAAAGACACTCTCCTGCTGCCAGGAAGTTGAGTCACCGAATGGTGCTGATCAGTAGCAGGTGGGGACTGAACACATATTGACACCTCTTGCCCACAGACAGGCATGGGCAAGAGTAGCTAGAGTTTTCCTGCCTGGCCCACAGTCAGGACAAATCTCTATCACCTGCCAGTCCCACAGCCGTCAGACCCAACCAAGTAAACACAGAGACTTATATTGGTTACAATATAAGTATGGCCGTGGCAGGCTTCTTGCTAACTGTTCTTACAGCTTAAATTAATCCATTTCCATTAATCTATACCTTGCCACATGGCTCGTGGCTCACCGGCATCTTCACATGCTGTTTGTCATCCTGGCGGCTGGCAGTGTCTCTCTGACTCAGCCTTCCACTTCCCAGCTTTATTCTCCTCCTTGTCCCGCCTACACTTCCTGCCTAGCCAATGGCCAATCAGTGTTTTATTTATTGACTAATCAGCAACACACTTGACATACAGACCATCCCACAGCAGGCAGGAGTTTTCTACAGTTTAGAAAACCAAGGTTTAGAAAATCCAAATGCCCTTCCCAAACTGGAAAGTGGGATCTATCTGACATCATCCAACTGGCTCAGGTATATGAAGGGAGTTGAGACCACGCTTATCTACCTATGGTATCCTGACCTACGCACTTACAAAAATATACTTGTGAATATCGTGTGTGTGTGTGTGTGTGTGTGTGTGTGTGTGTGTGTGTGGCTATTAATCTAATCTATAATTTCATGGGTGCCCTTTTATGATGAGGAAAAGCCAGGTTGGGTGGTTTAAATATTTTAAAAAAGAATTTAATTGGGTGGGCTAAGAAGGGGAGATGGGTATGGGAGGAGTTTGAAAGAGGAGAATGCGATCAAAACATGTTGTTCAAAATTTTCAAAGAACAAGTAAAAATAAGGAAAAAAATAAAAATATTAGGTAAATAAGAAGGCTAGATAAATAGTAGCAAAGTAGGGTAGGAACATGGGAGGGGGCAGAGCACAACGAGAGGCTGGTCTACAAATCACTGATGCTAAGAGTCGACACAGGCCAGCCAGGACCACTCGAACAGTAAAAACACCCGTTCTCCCATGAAGCTGAATCGGCTATCTTCCACCCTCCAAGTTGGGTCTGTCTTCTTGGGCTACAGAGCACAGGTCTGACCTCCTGCTAGATAACTCTTCACTGGGCTCCAGGAAAGAACCACAACAGCCATCCTTCCATCCTCCATCCTTCCAAGTATCTGCAGTGTAGCAGAGATCCTGTGCCCAGCCGGCCTGCCTCTGTCTGCCCACGTCTCACAATTATGTATAACCAGAACGCCTTCTTGTCTCACTTTCTGGTTACACGGTTCAACCTGGTGGTTTCTGCCATTTCAGCCCTTGGGCTACAGCCATGTTCAAGGAGCTTACAGTCCAGATCAATCGCACCCACGGGCTGCCAACAGAAGCACATGATTATGGAAAACAGTGTAAAAGAATTTTAAGGAGGGCTGGATTCTCAATTACACAGGAGGCGTTGGGTCTGGACTGTTTTCATCAGGAGCTGTGTCCTGGAGGTAACAGGCCATAAATAGTCGTTTAAAGAGAAATAGGAATGTGTTAGGGTGGGCCCTGGAATGAGTCAGGCCAAAACAGGCTCGTGAGGGAATGGGCCAGCCAGCAACTAAGAGATGCAGCTTTGGCTGGGGAAGGGAGACAGGTAGGCAACAAGTGCAGAGGAGCAAGGCATGAAGCCCAGACACAGCGCATTGGCTTTAATGGAGCATCACTTTGCAGAGCGTTTAGGGTTGCTGATGGGGAGGCAGCACCTGGATCAGTCGATACAGAATGCCTGAGTAAGTGTTGGTACCGTTTGTTTGTTTTGGTGGTGGTGGTAATGGTGGTGGTGGTGGTGGTGGTGGTGTGTGTGTGTGTGTGTGTGTGTGTGTGTGTGTGTGTGTGTGAGAGAGAGAGAGAGAGAGAGAGAGAGAGAGAGAGAGAGAGAGAGGGAGAGAGAGAGAGATTTATTTTCTTGTTATTAACTCCCTTCGTGTTTAATATATAGCTAGAGTGGGTCTATGCAGTTGTAGAATGTAAGATGCTGGGTGCATAATGAAAGTTGAGTGAACTAAATATGTGTGATCCTTGCCCCCCACAGAGCCTTAGAGCCTGGGAGTGGAGAAAAAAAAAAACACAAACTCATAATTATACCCTGTGAATTGGGCTACAAAGGAGAAGTGTTGAGCGGAGCTTGTGTGTGTCACACCCAGCAGCTCATCTTTCCAGTTTCTCAGGAGTCAATGGTGATGGATGCCATAGTTCCATAACAGGAAATCAGCTACGTGAACTGTGAGGAATACTTCCATGTGTCGTGTGCCAACACAAACTCTGTAAAGAGTAATCAAGATTTTTAAAAATAGAAAAAATAGAAAAGCTTCATGCTACCTATGCCCAACATACAGAACTAGGGAAAGTCTCTCCCCCTAAACCGAAGATGACATTTGACCCTAGACATGAGAGAAGATCAAGGGGCTAGGGCAGAAGCTGGTCAGTGAGTGTGAGCACTACGAGTATCCAGTGAGAGTCCCTACGCATGAGGAAGCAATGGCTCCTGGAGCCTGGGGAGGGAATGAGGAAGAAAGAGGACTGGGCGGGAGTTCAAGCAGTTCCTGTATTTTCTCTCATCTTCTCAACACTTCAACAACTGGGCAGCAGCCAGGATAGCTTCTAATAACTGGGAGTCATGACTTAGGTCACGTAACTTGGTGCGTTTGGAAAAGGTGCATGAAGGAAGACATCTAGGGGACAGAACAGGGACTAACGTATGGGAAACTCCACAATGTACCTTTCTTAGTAAGTGTTCCTCCCCGCTCTGTGCCAAGCTCCAACTTAGTCTCCTGAGGGGAGGGTAAAGGCATCAGGGAACCTATGACATTCTGTGCATCGTGTGTGGAATTTTTACAGATGCTATCTGTTTGAGTATTCCCAACCAGCTTAATACCTTGAGACAGGGGTGAGTTTCTGTGGAACGTTGAAGCTCGGGGACTCCCAACATCAAGAGCTGAGGCTCTACATCATGGTGAAGCTCAAATTTAAATAAAATTTAAGACTCCTGGATTCCATGAGGTAATTCTGAGACACTCACAGACACGTACAACCTTTCAGCATTGCCACACAAGGTTGACCTCTATGGAGTTCACGCTTATGAATTGTGCAGTTGAGTTAATGTATCTATTTATATGTGTGCACATCATCACATAATGCTTTAAATAAGCTTGTATTGGTGCGCATTCAGACTGTCTTTGGCCACAGGCTGGTGCGTGCAACCCATGGACCACAGGCTGCACACTCCTGACTGGAAGAGGGGGGTGAAGATGAGGAAGAAGAAGATGGAGAGAGAGGAGCGGGATGGGAAGGCTAGACCGAGGCGGGAGAGAAGAGGTCATGGGAAAGCAAAGGACAGGAGAAAGAGGAGTTGGAAGAGACAGATGAGAGAGGAGGAAGGTGCTGGAAGATGGGAGGGAAACCTGGCCAGGTGGTGAGCACGGCCTGCTATTTCTCCAGCCAGCAGCTGCAGTGAGATGTGCGGCTTCGTCTCCAGGCTCTTCTGCTTCCACAGTGCAGGGTGGCAACGGTTTCCTGACCCTCCATCTGGGACTCCCGTGGACACTTCTCATTCTTCTTTTCCCAGCCTCTCCCAGGTCCCAGAGTTTGAACAAAGCTCCCATCCGGTCACTTCGGCTTTGCTCACACAGCAGCTTCCTTGCCGTATAAGACAATCCGTGTTACCGACCTTTAACCTCTGTTGGCTATGTTACACCCAAAGGAGCCAGGAAAGACTTCCTCTTGCCATGGGGACGTTTTGTCACAGTGGTTATGACAAAAGGATGCTAGGTAGGTGGGGCTCAGCTACTAA
Source organism: Peromyscus californicus insignis (assembly GCF_007827085.1). Classification (NCBI taxonomy): domain Eukaryota; kingdom Metazoa; phylum Chordata; class Mammalia; order Rodentia; family Cricetidae; genus Peromyscus; species Peromyscus californicus. The sequence goes on along the minus strand of NW_026294514.1, from coordinate 26,284,758 downwards.
CAGAAGGGACAGGGACAGTTCTGTGGACTGCCTTCCCTCAGGGGCCACCAGGACCTCTACAAAATTCTTCCGTACTGGCTAACCTTGAACAAACCCTCCATTCTAGAGCATAAAAGGCCAGGTATTCCTATAAGAGCTTCCCTTTCAAAGTATTAAACAGCTAGACATGGGTCACTCGCCTTGGGTGCATTGAGGATGCACCCCTGACTCATGGTGTGGGGGTGTCGGGCTCCACCTCCCACTTCTTTGATAACGCTAGAAAGGTAAATACCAGCTTTGCCAATTCTCAGCCCTCCTGCCAAAATAATGGAATAATTCTGTACTTAAGGGGAAACATGACATTCTTATCTGCTCTGAAGAGTAGAACATAACATACTTTTGCCTTTGCCTTCCTCCTCTAGAGTAGAAAGGACCACTTTCTGTCAGTCATTGTCCCTGGGTATAATTTCTTTTCTGTTACTTTCTGGCTATGCACTTTCCTTAAATCACACAATTGTACTTTCAAGGATGACAGCAGGATTATTTTGAGGATTAAACAAAAATACCTTGGGTGATGTGGCCCGGTGTATATTAAGCATTCAATTACAATTCACGGCTTTGCATGCTTCTCTCCGCTGTCTCTTTTTCCATCCTTGTATCTTGCCTCCCTGCCCTGCCTTGGCCTTTTCTCCCCAACCATAAACTAGAGGAAAAGATGAGCAGAGTACTAGAAAAGTATTGACAACAGCCAGACCCAGAAAGAAGCTCAGACAGCAACTGGGGTTGGGACAGCGGTGGTGATGTTTAGGACCTTCATCCTAAAGATTGTGCTCTCTTACCCTGGACTTCACCCTTTTGTTAGCAGGGCCAATGAAATAAATTAGGGAACGTTTACTGCACCAGGTGTGGGTTGGAAGAAAGAAATCCTAAATTGGAAATCCGAGACTTGTCCCCTTGAATTCCACCAGCCCCGGGCCCCAGGGAAAGTCCCCTCAGCCCTGGTGGTGTCAGCTCATCTCCAGTGGCCTTAGCTCATCCCCAGACAAATAAAGGGACACTGGAGTTCTTCTGGCTGAACCACAGCAAGCTGTTTTCAGCAGTCATTTTCTTTCCTTTTTTCAATTTTATTTTTAATTTGATTTATTTATTTATTTTACACCTCAACTGCAGACTCGCCTCCTTCCTCTCCTTTCCCTCCCTCCCCCCCTCCTCTCTGTCCCCCTTTCAATCCACCCTTTCTCTGTATCTGCTCAGAAAGCGCAGGCCTCCCACGGGCATCAGCAAAACATGGCAGCACCTCCCCCTATATTCAGGCTGGGCAAGGCAACTCAGCATGAGGAACAGGTTCCCAAGAGCCAGTCAAAGCACCAGGGACAGCCCCTGTCCCCATTGCCAGGAGTCCCACAAATAGACCAAGCTACACAACTGTCACATATAGGCAGAGGGCCCAGGTTGGTCCCATGCAGATTCCTGGTTGTTGATTCAGACTCTGTGAGTTCCCATAAGCCTGACCAGCCATTTCTGTGGGTTTTCCTTCGATGTTCCTGAACCCCCTGGCTCCTACAATCCCTCCTCCCTCTCCTCAGCAGGACTCCCAGGCTTGGCTCAACGTTTGGCCTTGGGTCTCTGGATCTGCCTCCATCAGTCACTGGATGAAGGCTGTCCAACCACAATCAGGGTAGTCGCCAATCCGTTCACAGGGGATGGCCAGTTCAGGCTGTATGTCACTGCTGCCAGGAGTCTTAGCTGGGACCATCCTTGTAGACTTGTGGAAGTTTCCCTCACATTGGGCTTCTGTCAGTCTCCGTAAAGTCCCCCTTTCCAGTCATCTCTCTCAACACTGTCTTTCCCCCACACACACCCCAACCCTATCCCTCAAGTTCCTGTGCCCACCCACCCCCCAGTCCATCCAGGAGCCTATTTCCCCTTCCAGGGAGATCCATGCATTCCCCCCTTGGGCCTCCTTGTTACCTAGCCTCGCTGGTCTGTGGACTGGAGCATGGTTATCCCTTACTTTACAGCTAAAATCCACTTATGAGTGAGTACATAGCATGTTTGTCTTTCTGGGTCTGGGTTACCTCACTCAGGATGATATTTTCTAGTTCCATCCATCTTCAGCAGTCATTTTCAAGCTAGAGTTATGAGAGTAGAGGAGCGCAGAGCCTCTGAGAAGCATGACTTGCGGCATTTGGTTTTCCTTACAGTGATCCAACTTATCCCCAGCACAGATACCTGAGTCTTCACTTCATATTTTGATGACCCGGAGTTGAACGACGCATTCTCACCTGGACAGCCACCTGGACTTCCTCCCTCAACTCCCCTGGAGCCTCACCTTCTCTAGGGAGGACACTCTTCTCGAGGTGACAAGAGCAGAGGGTTTTCAAAGGTGCCTGGAGATGGACTGGCCTCTTTTCTGCTACGCCCACCTGAAGCCAAGGCCACATTCTGGGCCCAAACCACTTGCCACTTGCTCCTTAGAGAGTGAATGGAGAGTCAACACCACGGCCAGCTCCAGGCAGCTCCCAAAGTCACAGTTCTCATCCACCGCCCAGAAAGCCCTGCCTGAAGACTGAGTGCCAGCCCCTCTGTGCTACCGTCTCCCACTTCTCATTAGAATATGGAGATGTCTGTTTAGATTTGTTTTGTGGCCAAGTATGTGGTCAATTTTAGAGAAGGTTCCATGGGGTGCTGAGAAGAAGGTATATTCTTTTTTGTTAGGATGGAATGTTCTGTAGATATCGATTAAGTCCATTTGAGTCATGACATCAGTTAAGTCCTTTATTTCTCTGTTAAGTTTCAATTTGGGAGATCTGTCCAGTGGTGAAAGTGGGGTGTTGAGGTCTCCCACTATTAACGTGTGGGGTTTTATATGTGATTTAAGCTTTAGTAATGTTTCTTTTACATATGTGGGTGCCCTTGTGTTTGGGGCATAAATATTCAGAATTGAGACTTCATCTTGGTGGATCTTTCCTGTGATGAGTATGTAATGCCCTTCTTGATCTCTTTTGATTGATTTTAGTTTGAAGTCTATTTTGCTGGATATCAGGATGGCTACACCCGCTTGTTTCTTAAGACCGTTTGATTGGAAAGTCTTTTCCCAGCCTTTTATTTTTAGGTAGTGTCTATCTTTGAATTTGAGATGTGTTTCTTGTATGCAGCAGAAAGATGGGTCCTGCTTTCGTATCCATTCTGTAAGCCTATGTCTTTTTATAGGTGAATTAAGTCCATTGATATTGAGGGAAATTAATGACCAGTGATTGTTCATTCCTGTTATTTTTTGGTGGTGATGTGTGGGTACTTCTATACGTTGGGGTTTACTGCTGTGGCTTTATCTGTTGCCTGTGTTTTCGAGGGTGTATCTGACTTCCTTAGGTTGGAATTTTCCTTCTAGTGCTTTCTGTAGGGCTGGGTTTGTGGATAAGTATTGTTTAAATCTGGCTTTGTCATGGAATGTCTTGTTTACTCCATCTATGGTGATTGAAAGTTTTGCTGGGTATATTAGTCTAGGTTGACATCCATGGTCTCTTAGTGTCTGCATTACATCTGTCCAGGTTCTTCTGGCTTTCAAAGTCTCCATTGAGAAATCGGGTGTTATTCTGATGGGTTTGCCTTTATATGTCACTTGGCCTTTTTCCTTTGCTGCTCTTAATATTCTTTCTTTATTCTGTACGTTTAGTTGTTTAACTATTATGTGGCGAGGGGACTTTTTTTGGGGGTCTAGTCTGTTTGGTGTTCTATAAGCTTCTTGTATCTTCATAGGCATTTCCTTCTTTAAGTTGGGAAAGTTTTCTTCTATGATCTTGTTGAATATATTTTCTGTGCCCTTGAGTTGGTATTCTTCTCCTTCTTCGACCCCTATTATTCTTAGGTTTGGTCTTTTCATGGTGTCCCAAATTTCTTGGACATTTTGTTCTATCAGACCACCATGGTTTAAAGTTGGATTTCAACAACAACAAAAACTACAGAAAACCTGCAATCTCATGGAAACTGAATAATACCCAACTGAATCACCAATGGGTTAAGGAAGAAATAAAGAAAGAAATTAAAGACTTCCTAGAGATCAATGAAAATGAAGACACCACATATCCAAATTTATGGGACACTATGAAAGCAGTACTAAGAGGGAAATTCATAGCACTAAATGCCCACATAAATAAGTTGGAAAAACACCATGACTGCATTAATAGATATTATTTAGAAAATACATTATTTATATACAACCAAATATATTTTATATGTGGGCATTTTATTAAAACAAATGTATATTACAAATATTCTCTATGCCAAAACTTTTATAGAAAAAATGTTTAAGAAGCAGTGATTAAAAATTAAAAGTTAATATCCTGAGTTACTCATGGGAAAATAATAAATTGTATAGTCATTGCAGAACATTTACTGTATTGAAAGTCCAGAAATCATGATATCTTCAGAAGTAACTCTGAGTTAGATTGCTGCATGCTCTCATGCACTATTCAGGACCTTTCTGATAATCCTGCTGAGATAATAAAATGAATAATAAACATGAAAAAAAAAAGAATATGGAGATGTCTTAACGGCCCGCACTCCATACCACGGAGCTGTCACTATGTCCTTCATTTCCAGGGAGGAGAAGTTACAATCGTGGGGTATCTGGTCTTTTTTCCTTCTCATTTTAAGGGCAGAATGATGACTCCATGCTGGAAAATCTGTTAAAGAAAGGACGGAGCCATCTTGCAACCAGCCTGCCTGGGGAATGTTGAGTCAAACCATGGAGAGATTGAAAAGCCATTTATCTGTGAGGCTATCTCTGTGGAGCATCATGTTTATTTGGATTTTTGTCCCAAGCCTTGGCAGAAAAGATGAAAGATTGGAATACTCCGTATCTAAGTCCCTCCCTCCATCTATCCCTCCTGGGAAATATTTCACAGCCTCTTCAATGGCGGCCTGTTTAACATGTCACTGCCTGTGAATACCCTACCTTGAAGACCCTTGCTCCTCTTACTTGTGCCAGTCTAGTCTGCCATCAAGTGTCCCAGAGCTTCCCCCTAAGGTTCCCCATTGGAAACTGAGACAGAGAGATTGGAGAGCAGGTCCAGTGATGGGAACGCATGCCTCAGTTTATCTAGAGCAAGACTTGCTATTTTAACCTCTGGGTGGCTGGGTGATCACTCTGACATGGCTCCTGTTCAGCTTGGCCTCCTAAATATGGACCGTAGCAGGGCACACACCCAGTGCAGTCTTTCCTAGCAGAATAATCACCTTGCTTTGCACTCTTCTCAATTCCAATCTCCTACAACTATGGCTACCAACAGTCTCCTTATCCTCAAACACCAGATAAAGCAGCACTCTCTCTGGGAACCAGGGAACTACCTATAGCTTCTCGCATGGTCTTCTGTATTTTCTATTCTCCACGGCATTTGTCACATTAGTGAGCATGTGGCTGTAGCTGCCATTTAATGTTTTCATCGGTTACAAAGGACGCCCAGCTCTTTTCGTAAAACACCATGTCCTATGTGTCTTTTTATCCCCCATAGTGTCTAGAGCAGTTATTATTGAAGACGTCCTTATTGTTCCAAGACATAAATAATGCCTTGCTTTGTCACTACATTTCTCCATGAAAACAAAATTGACTTTCTGTTGCAAACCAGGGCTCTTCAGCTTAGACATGAGGACAAATCACTGTTGGATAGGTAGCTGAAGGCTAAAAAGAAGCCCAGGCACCACCTGAGAGGACCTCGGATCAGTCAGTCGGGTGCTGCAGGATTAACATAGTGGCAGAGAGACAGTTTTGGAGAGCAGGTTTCACGACACACAAGCAACACGGTGTAACAGAACTTCCTACCCAACTTGGAACAAGAGTATAAGGCAGGCTCTCTATAGTGCACACACTGAGATGTTATTTTCTCCTCTCTGAACCCCAGAATCATGTCGGTCAAATGAGAGGAAGTCTTGAGCCTCAAGTATTGTAGGTGGCTTAGTTTCAAGTAGTATAGATGGCTTTGCCAGAGACCCGATTTAGCCCAGAACTTCAGGGTGGAGTAGAATTAGAGACAATGTTGATTGCGCCCTGCCCATCACCCAGCCCCATCCTCTGCTTAGTCAGGCAGACCATCAGACTCATTTCCTGGCAGCCTTTTCCCCTACTGTGGAGCTTACAACAGAGTGATCAGGGGCTATGCGAGCCTTTCCTTGGGTGGCACCATTCATACAGACCCCTGTGACCCCTTTTTCCCTGAAAGTTTCTGAAAGCAGGAATTCAGCACAAAAGAATTCCTTTTTAAAGGAAAAAAAAAAGCAGAAATTGTGCACGCATGTAACCCTGCAGGTCCCAGCGGAAGTCCTAAGAATGTTAACAAGAGGATGAGTGTGCCACCAGAGGCAGGCACAGGGAAACTGTAGCCATCTGAGCTCTCCTTGTAGGCTGGATTTTCAAGAAGAAAGCTTTCCATGCATCTCTCAGTTCCTTGTCATGGAGCACCTCGGACACTTAGAGAACAACGTCAAAGAAAGAGCAGTGATTGAGAGATAAATTGACCTCTCTACCTGTGTGAACGTAGAAACCAGAACACACTGTTGATTCCCACCTGAGCAGCTGTCTGTGGCGCGTAACAAATGACTGTCCGTATAGAGAACGGCCCACCTCAACTGCAAAACAAAGGTACAATCTCCATCTTAGTAGCATTATATGACCGAGACAGTAGACTCGAATGACCCGGGGGACATTTTCCCACGTCAAGTGGCCACTCCTGCTTTTACAAGTTGAAAGTGTTACGTTCTTCTCGGGCTCCCACAGTGGAACAAGACAGCTGTCTATGCCCTTACTGCCCATAGAACAGAATTGTTCATGAGAAATGTTTTGTTGAGTGCTGTGACCCCATCAAGACTTCCCTCAGCAATAGGAGAATGGCAGCGGGGCCCATTGCAAGTTGAGACAATTGAGGGGCATTTTAACCTACAACCTTAAAACAGAGATAATGACTGGCGAAATTCTACTAATATCAGCAAAGGGAAAAGGAGGGTGGAGGTCACCTTACACAGTTAAAAAGGAACCTTGTTAGCCTCCTGTCACCAGAGCCGCTGAGTGGAAAGAGTGAACTGGCCTCTCTAAGCTCAGGTTTTCCCCTCAATGCCCTGGCTCCAAGCTTTCTCAGGAATCCTGCATCCCCAGGTCTTACTCTGGATGATGGCCACAGTGGAGGCGATGTGTAAAAAGATAAGATGCATACATTTTCTTCACAGTCAGTCTAAAAGCAGGGACACCTGTGTTTAGACTGGGCTATCTCGAAGTCTTTCACTGGGGATTAGAGACTTCTCTGCTTCTCACGTTTATCTTTCACAGGAAGAAAGGAGGAAAGGGTAGGGGTCTTTTGAATGACTCTGAAGTAAATTACAAGCTGTACTGGATTTTTATCAGGAGCTCTCCTAGACAAAGAGGACATTTCTGGCATTGCCCCAGGGTTTGGATCACTTCTATTCACTGAAAGAGGCCATCACCATAACAACACAATTCTGCTTTCACTGTGTGCAGGTTGCTCAGAGACCCATCAATGTCCCTTTCTTCTTCGTAGGAAGAGTGTGAGGCTACCTGGTCTCCCTGAGATTCCTAAGCCTGTGTGTGAGCCACATGCCAGTCTCCAGCTTATGTCTTTGGACTCCCAGTTCAAACCACTACATCCAGTCACCTATGCTTTAAAGGAATACTCTGTTTGGTGTCTCTGTCTCCAGATTCTTCTGGAGAATTTCTGCTTCAGGTCCAACGCTCTGCGTGCTGTGTTGTATGCCTTTTGGCCCCTCTCCAAATATAACCAAATGAATTGGACAGTACTTGGTGAACCAACAGCAGCCCATCCATGAGCTGAGAGGGGCCTGTGGCCTGACTGAGAGTATTAGGTGGACCAACCATAAACTGTGCATCATAAATTCATGTTCAGAGCTACAGAGGGAACATAGCACAGAGCTTTAGACCCAAACTGAGCAGTCCTGCAAGAGGGGGGATATTAAAATGAGTTAGCCAAGAAAGCCTATCAGAAAATAAAGGTGCTGAGGAAAAGCTAGAGGAGAGAGGGGCTTTTTGCCTATTCTACTTGAGATTGACTGCATTTCTGCATCTAGACCTGTATCTTAATATTTTCTTCTTTAATTGTCTGGTTCTCTCTCGGGGAATGGTATAGGTCCCCATCTTATGAATTCTCCCTTGCTTTTCCAGCATGCCCAGCTTCCAAGGTGTTGGCCTTCTTAATAGTTATAATGATAGGCTATCCTTGCCTCAAGAGACAATATTCTCACCAGACTCGGAAAGAGCGTAGTAAAAGAAAATGGCAAGTGTATGCTTCGGTGACACTGAGTATATCAGCTACTTCTCACGGACTGTTCCTAGGTCTTCAGTCTGCTCCCACCTCTTTCTGCAGCCACTGCTTAATAAACAGCATAGTAACTTCAAACAATTGAGCTCTGCCTCAGCTTAGTCTGCGCTTGGTGCCTATCCCATCCTGCCCTGCCTCTATGGGGTAGATGACAGAGAAGCTTTCTTACCCTTGAGTGTATACCAACTGGAAGTAAGAGAAGGCTAATGAATGTAGGGTCCTTTTTGAGGAAAAAAAATCAGCCAGTCAATAAAATCTTCCTCATTTTTATGCTGAAGGATATATACTCTCAAGGCATGTTGCCGAAGACTTTTAAGTGTTCTACACATGTCTAAAATCAGTTCCCAGTGATGGTGGACAACTCAAAGTGTCTGTTTGCCACTCCCCTAGGACCACATTCCCAAAGAAAGCACTTGTCAAAGGCAAATACAGGGAGAAAAGTTGAGTTTTGACCCCGGTGACCATCGCATCCTTTATTGAGACAGTTACATTCTCTTTAGAATGGTCTCCTAGAGTCAACCTAGGTCTGGTATGATCTATAAATCTTGCCATTTTCATTCAGCCCAAAGATCAAATATTCTTCTCTTGAATTAAATAGATTCAAGCTGAATCCTGAGAGACTTCATGGACCAAGATATTACGACTTCAGAGACCAGAGTGGACAATCCCATAACATGATGCACATCATCCTGGAGTCTGCTGCATAACAGAAACCAGGAATACACCAAGAAAAAAAAACATGCAGAAAGAAACTATGTATCACCTGGTTCTGCTTTGGTATCATCCATTCCTCCTGTGCTAGATTTCTATGGATGTCTGTTGCTATATTGTTTTCCTGTGTTCACTTGGATAAGTCCCCAGTAAATAGATAGTTTAAAATAATAAAAGCTTATTTTATTGCAGTTCTGGAGGCAAAAGTTGAAAACTCAGGGCTTGGTAGGATCATGATCCCCTTGAAGACTGCAATGGAGGATTTCCCCTACTTCCTTCTAGCTGCTGGTGAGTTCTGGTGATCCTCAACATTCTTTGTCTTGGTGGAATATAACCCCAGCTCCTGCTGTCATTTTCTCGTGGCATTCTTCCATGTGTGCCTCTAAATCCAAATTATTTTTTTTCCTTAAAAGGACAGAAGCCTACTTTCAATTCAATATGACTTCATTTTGACTTGATTATATCTTAAAGGCATCATTTTCAAAGAGAGTTCTGGGTGGAAATAAATTTGGAAAAATATTCAGCCTGAAGTAATTGGTGTATAGACTGGGAAACAACTAAATATTATTTGATCTTAGTAAGAAAAATAAAGTCTCAGGGAAATACAAATGGAACCAGAGATCGTTGGCAGTGATGGTGGTCTTGATTCAGGATTAGAAGAGTTCAGAGACTTTCCATCGTCTAGCTGCATGTTTGCCTGATGTAAGGTGGTCAACAGAGCCATCGCTTTAAAGGAACCATGTCTACCCAAGATTCCAAGCGCCTGTGATCCTGTCCAACATGTTGTTCCCCGGAGGATGACTATTGCATCAGCCACTTAGGAAGTAAGATTAACAATGACCTTCTACATAGAAAGCCAAGAAGTAAATATTCCCAAATAAATGAAAAGATAAGTAAACAGGAAAACAGACAGCCTTTAAGAATGAACCTTGACTAAGTCTCAATGAAGCCCCTAGCCAAGGCTGAAAAACCTTTCACTGAAAGGAGAACTTTGGCTAGGAGCCAACAGTGACATCAGGGGACAATTCTTGGTAGCACTGGGGTAGTGTTGTCTCCTCTCACTTCAAGGCTTGTGAGCAAGTCCATCTCACTTTTTAAATGAGAGTTTAAGAGAACTTAGCTAGTTCACAGCCTGTTGTCCAGCATTCTGTGACTTGAAATTTCGTGTTTTTAAGGACTAGAAATGAGATCTTTCTTGGTTGTTTCTGGGTCCTCTGGGACTACAACAGCATGTGATACTTAGGAACTATTCAGCCATTATTTCTTGAATGAGTGTTGAAGATGAACTGTCTAAACTGAAGAGGAACTAAATCAGAAGTTGAAACCTGGGAGATGTGTGTTCCAAAGTAAGGGGAAGGGCTTAAGTGATGGACTATCTGGTATTTACTGATGTTATCTCAGCCCCTACTGTGTGGGACATGCAATGGAGAACATACTGAGAGATAGAGTAATATGTGTCTTGTGGCCTAAGTGTCAGGTTAATATATAATGAGAGAAATACATCACATGCTAACACTTAGTATAATTACGTGTGTATAGGAGTAGAGAAAAAAAATTAAACCAACTCTTTGCTGTAGATTGGATTCTGACTGGCCACCCAAGACCAATGTGTTAAATGTTTGGAAATAAGCCTGGAGGTGCTGGGAGGTGGAAGAACCTTTTAGAGGTGGGACCTAATGAAGTGAGGTTACTGAAGGAATGTACTTGAAGGGACTATTGGAACATTGATCCCTTCTTGCCCCTCTCTTTCCTTCTCAGCTGCAAGGAGGCAAACAGGTTCCTAGGCCACATACTCACCCCCATGATGGCCTATGACACTATACACCAAAGCAACAGAACAAGTTACCAAGAATTAAAACTCTGAAGACACAAGCCAGAAATAAGCCTTTTCTCCCATGGTTAGCTCCCGTGGTTAGGTTCACATCGCAATGATATGAACCTCACTAACACATCCAATGGGATTTTGTGGCATATACAAGGGATAAAAAGCTACTATGGAGGCCAGCATGATGGCTCAATGGAGAAAGTCACTTGTCACCAAGAATGATGACCTGAATTTGATCTTTGGAACTCACACAGTAGCAGGAAAGAACTGACTCCCAAAAGTTGTCTTCTGAACTCCACATGTGAGCCATGGTCTGTGCATAAGAGCACACATAAGCACAGATGATAGATAGATAGATAGATAGATAGATAGATAGATAGATAGATAGATGGATGGATGGATGGATGGATGGATGGATGGGTGGGTGGGTGGGTGGATGGATGGATGGATGGACAGACGATGGATGGATGGATAGATAAATAGACAGTAGCATTTTTTAAAAATTTACTATTGATTAGGGTTATTAGAGGAAGTGTTTCTGAGATGAATTCATTATATTGGAGAGCCAATGACCTTTTACAGTTTAGATCTTAGGACAGCTTAGAATTCATTGTCTTGTGGAAACTCTAGGATTTAGATCTATGGCCTTTGGAACATGACCAGTCCTTTAAGTTTCAGGACCTGCTATACTGTTCTCATTCAGAATTCAAGATTATATGCTCTAGGATGGTGTGCTCCAACAGGTTTAAAATAATACTATAAACTTAAAATGTGTATTATAGCCCCCCCCCCTAAAAAAATAACTGACAAGGCCACCCATTTATCACAATCTGGGGTTCATTGGTCATGGTGTAAACTTAGCCTCTAAAAGATGGTAATGAAAATGTTTTGGTGTGAATTGCTTCCATCCAGTGTCTTCAGTAGCATTCAGAAAAAAAAATTGGTGGCCTTCTCTAATTCAATTATCTATTTGGCTGTACATTCTGAAACCAATTCTCAAAGGGAATTCCCACATAGAACTTCCAGGGACCACCCACCCTTCCTTAAACCCACAAGAGATCATGTAATATCTGGAACTCTCCCGCAGATGCTACAATTAAATCAGGGTTTAGAGGGATCTGGAGTCACTTCCTAGGCTGCTGCCAGAATAAAGTCAGTGGAACCAGTAACATTGCGGTCCAACTACTAACCACTGTATCTTCTGTTCTTGAGAATTTGCCCTTATATGCCTCCCTTCTGTGGAACACCAATTGTCGCCTCCATCCTAACAAGAGAAAGAGCGCCAACCCGGAGGAAGGATAGACTACCTCTCTGCCCTGCATTGAGTGTGAACTTGGATTCCTCTTTTAGTTTTAATGGATAGAAAGTCAACTCAGATGTACTTAAATGAATAAAGAGGTTCACTGGGTGACAGAAAGATTCAGGAAGAGGTGAACATAATTACACTAATGATATCATCAAGAGTCATTTGCTCATCATCAAAACCCAAACCATCTGGACCTACTTTCCTTATCTTTATGGCTGAGCCAATTAGAATAGAGACAAGCATGGGACTGGCTGCTTGGCCAGATCTGGAGCATATGGACCTTCTATGTTCCAAGACCAGAAGACCAGGAAAAGAACAATTTCATTAAAGAAAACATGGGTATTAATAAAAACAAACAGAAATGCTTGCAGGAGGGAAGGAACACAGATGTCCATTGCTGTAAGTCCCGGAGCTATAAGCAGAGTCACTCTCCCAGATGACTTGAGGACTCCATCATGGATGGCTGTAGCTGAGGCTCCCAGAACATCACATCTTGAACTCTTTTTACATCATCTTGCTCAATATCATTGTGACCAAGAATGTATATCACCCATCAGTTCTGAGTTTCCATTATGAAAGACCAGTTTCACCAGTAAAGCTGGTTTCGTAGAGTGCTGGCCCACCTCCAAGAAGCAAGGTAGGCACTGTTGTAGAAGGAGCTCCCACCACCATAAGAACCTTGAGTCCGGCATGAAGACCTCAGTCAAGCCAGGCCTTTGATATGCCATAACGTATGCCTTTGGTGGACCCGGCCTCACTGCTTTCCTTGTCCAGTAAGCACACCGAACCATTCTAATACCCTGCTACCCCTTCCATGAGATGCTGAAATAGTTATCTGCTCTTCGGCCCTTATTTCAACTTCTCTAAACATCAGTAGTTTTTTCCTTCGTTTCTCTTGGTACAATCAAAGGTTTCCATCCAGAGAGTGAAGTGGTTTGTTACATTTTCCCATGCAGTTTCTTCAGCTGCAATTTGATGTCACCAAGTAGGAAGGATGAGAAAGACACATATTATTAGAAAGGCTGGTAATGGTACAAAGGCCTTATTACCAAGGTTTTCTGGATGATTATTCAAATCGGAAAAACAGTCGTGCTCTGAAGACGGACACAATCCCACACATTGGAAAACAGAGACAAGGGACTGAAGTCAGGGAGCCAGGCAAAGCCAACTCAAACAGCAGGATGCAGTGTCTTGCTTACGTGAGAGAGAAAGGCACTCAGGTGGGACCAGAGCCAGGGATGGCAATGTTGGGGACTCTCAAGTCTCTATAGCCTCTATTTATTCAAGACAATCTTTAACAAACAAAACTAGCCGGTTAGTGACAAGAGACCTGTGTGTTCAGCAACATCAAGAATGTATTGGACTTGCCTCCCCTCCCCCATCTTCAGACTCCACGTATCTCAGGAAAGATTTTTGACGATGGATCATGGAATTCTGTGAGCCTTCATTGGGAATTTCCTCGACTTGGATTCTTCTAGTGTTTTTTTTTTTTTAAATCATTATAAAAGAAAAAAAAGTTTATTTGCAAAAGGTACATTTCAAAAGTTTCCTAGTTCAATTTTCAGATAACTGTAGTCGTACTGTCCCCAGAATTTTCCCTCCCACTGGGACGAACAGAGCAAAATACATAATGTAAGCAAGCCTGCCCACTGATTAGAGGCCAAGCCTGACCTCAGAGATGCGTTCTTAAAGGTCACTGTGTTCTAAAAGGTTGTCTCTACATGGCCCCTACAAAGGCAGTTTAAATACTGGAAATTTATCCAAACCTCCTTCATGTTTTATCACAAAAGCACAGTTCTTAAAGATAGGCTCAAGGCACTCACTTCAGGAAAATTCCATTTGGTTCAGTAAGGACTTCTTCCGCCTGTGGGGAGTGTAGTCTACCCTGATTTCTGTGAGATGTGTGGAGCCTTTTTGTGTTCTGACCCCTATCTCCAAATGGCTCCTCATGTAGTCATTTGAGGGAGTAGTCTCTGTCCAGATGGCATCTCTAGAAGAAAGACAGGGAATATGAGAAGCACAAACAGTACCTGTGGCTGCTCCAGCAGACTTGAGTCTCTAAGTATACCAGAAGACACATAATGGTGTCCAGGCACACTGGAGACCCACAGAATGGCACCGGGCACAGGACATTGCCTGCTTCCTGTCTTTTATCCACAGACACACTGCCAGGACATGTTGTCCCTCATGTACACCCTCACATGACTTGGGTTGCACGCCATTAGGCCTCATTGGATAATAGCGTAATGTGTCCTTAACTGATTGATGATATATGTATATATGTCAGTGAACTTCCACATTAAACTACATCTGCACCCTGATGCTGGTCTCCAGAGTCTGCGTCCCAGGCAACTCGTCATGACTCCACTGCCCCCCCTCTTTCTTCCCTCCCCCAGTCACCAGAGCAATGCCCCACAGTCATTTAGATCAACAATAGATGTGGGAGATGCAGGGAGTAGACAGTGAGGCAGAATGCAGAAGTATGTGTACCCCCAAAATTCTAGCACAAATCAAGTAGATGGAAGGGGCACTTTGGACATGTGGGAGGAGGTTTTTTTTTTTTTTTTCTATTTTAACCAAGAAGTCTATTGAAGAAGGAACTATGGGCTGAGACTAGCCTTAGGTCCTGACTTACTTATGAAGGAGAAACCATGTTCTACCCAGGAGGAATATTTCTACCCCATGGTAGCAGAGAATGAGGTAGAAGAATACAGGCAGGTTGGGAAGATACTGGAAGAAAACAGCATCCATTGTAAGAATTAATGTCAGTCCAAGCAAGATGTAGGGTGTACAGGAGAGGGAGCTGTGTGGGTGGTGTGGAGAAGGCGAGGGGAAATAAAAAAGAGAAATGTAGTGGGTAGCCATTCCAGCTTTGACCTGGAAGTCCAACCCCCATTGAGGCTTTGGTAACTGTCATGTCTACAAGGCAGGGCTGAGAGAGGACCCTGAAGACCCAAGATCTGGATCTCTTGTTTCCTGGACCCTGGACGCTGGAGGTAGACCAAGCAGAGTTCTCCAGAGAACACCGCTGGACTGGGCTACAACTTTCCCAGACCCTGTTACCTATCCCTTCACTTGTAAGTTACCCCACAAAACAAACCTCCCTTTTAACTACGTGAAGTTGCCTTAATAGTTTAACAAATAGAGAAGATTTGGGGAGATCCCTAGAAAAGCCCAAAGGAGAGTTAAGTGTTTGAGTTCTGTCGGGATGCAGCTTGATTATTCCCAGAGAAGATTATTCCCGGGCAGGGGAGTAGCTAACAAAGAAGTAGAGAAAGTGGTATGGATCTTCACCTGTCCCCCAACCCCATCTGTGGTGATGTGAATGAAAATGGCCACCCTAGACTCACGTATTTGAATGCTTAGTCAGCAGAGAGTAGTACCATTTCAGAAGGATTAGAAGGTTAGGAGGTGTGTCCTTGTTGGAGGAAGTGTGTCACTTGGAGTGGGCTTTGAGGTTTTAAAACCTCATACCAGGCTCAGGCTCACTTGTGTTTCTCTCTCTCTCTCTCTCTCTCTCTCTCTCTCTCTCTCTCTCTCTCTCTCTCTCTCTCCCTTGCAAACAGGATGTACAGGATGTAGCTTTCAGCTCCTTCTCCAGCACCACGCCTGCCTTCCTCCATACTCCCTGCCGTAAAGGGTAGAGGACTAAGCCTCTGAAACCGTAAGCAAGCCCCCAATTAAATGCTTTCTTTTATGAGAGTTGTCATGTACAGACAACATTTAAATCTCTTCACAGCAATAGAACAGTGACGAAAACACCATCCCATCTCCCCAAGGTTGCTCTGTCCTGTGTGCCCCTTCTCTCACCCTACCCTGGACCAGGGGAAGGGCAGCAAAGGCTTGGAAGCTAGGCCCCAATTTCATGCTGAAGTCCAGATGACGGGAGGAAATCGTGAAACCTAATTGCCTCTCTGAACAATGATGGTAGGATTTTCCCATGAGGTATCAGAGAAAATTGAGTGTAATTGGTCACAGGGTCGCTGGGTTTAATGTCCAGCCTGGTTCTGGGTTCCCACATGACTCTACTCCTGGCAAGAAAGACTGTCTGATCTCAACCAGTAGCCTCAGCCGCATGCCAAACCCAGACACCAGTCCTGGTTTCTGGCATTGGGGAGCTCTGGGTCTGCTCTTGTTCCCTTGCTACTGGGTGAAGGTCCCCAGTAACCAGTCTCTTTCCTGTTCTTTCACTCACCCAGTATGAAGGGCAAGTTTCTTCCCAGGCTTGTCTCCTGGTTTCCCTAAGAAACCTTCCTAAGAGCAGCAGCAGCAGCAGCAGCAGCAGCAGGAGCAGCAGCAGCAGCAGCAGGTTGGGTACCCTGGCCCTGACCTTGAATATAGTTCCCATCACATCATCTCTGGTGCCAGATTTCTGCTATTTGGACTTACTGATTATCTTTCTCTCAAGGATCTAGTGATGAAGGTGTCATTCTTGCCTGAAATGATGCTATGGACCTTGCTGTCAGCCTGCCCCTCAGGCAGTGATGTTCCAACCTCAGGTTCTTGAAGTCTTATCTCTGAAACTTCTGTCCTTACTCCCTATTCAGATGTGTTGGACTACCTGGGGTTCTACACATCACTTAGTTTTATGCATTACACTGGCAGATCCCACTATGATAGCATTGGGCTTTCCAATTCTCAGGATTGACCACTACAGGCCCCAAATCCCCTGACCTAGACCCCAGACAGAAATACAGCATGCTGCATTGACTCAAAATCTGTTGTTACTACTTGAGAATATAATCTTCCTTGTGTATCCTCCAAAACCTTCTAAAATTCATTGACTCTATGATTTTTTTCTTTCATATTGAAATGAAGTAAATTTGCTTTTTTTTTAATCCCTGTAATTTTGGGGGGGGTTGGGATGGGGTGGGGGTTCGAGACAGAGTTTCTCTGTGAAACAGTTCTGGCTATCCTGGAACTCACTCTGTAGACCAGGCTGGCCTCAAACTCACAGAGATCCACCTGCCTCTGCCTCTTGAGTGCTGGGATTAAAGGTGTGTGCCATCATTGCTCAGCTCTTAATCCCTATAATTTATGGTATCTCTTGGAAAGGGGTGAGACAAGAACTCCTAGGGCCTCATAGTTCTTCATCAAAAAGAAAATCTGAGAAATATCTAGGAAAGTAGGCTCAAGGTATCACCCAATGGCTGTTATCATAATCATCATCAGGTAGCTTATATAAATCCATCTTCTTGATTTAATGAGATGGACCCAGCCAGTTTCCTGAGATAAATATAGTATGAAAACAGTGATGAGGCATGACTTCTGAAAATAGTTTACAAAAAGGCTGTGGACATTTTACATGCTGTTTTCCCAATTGTTTGCTTGTGCTCATAAATGCCCAATTCTATCATGGGAGATGCCCTGTGGACATGTCGGCATAGCAAGCTACAGCCGGAAAGGTTTCTCTGGTCCTGCCTAGCCCTGTAGTTCTATGTTTCTCTGGTCCTGTGGTCCTGCAACTGCTTATAAAATAATCACTCAGAGGCTTACACTAATTATAACTGCTTGGCTATTAGCTCAGGCTTATTACTGACTAGCTCTTACACTTAAATTAACCTATAATTCTTATCTATGTTTAGCCACATGGCTTGGTACCTTTTCTCAGTTCTGCCTTTGTCATCTTGCTTCCTCTGTGTCTGGCTGGTGACTCCTGACTCTGCCCTTCCTCTTCCCAGCATTCTCCTGTCTGCTTATCCCACCTATACTTCCTGGCCAATCAGCATTTTTATTAAACCAGTGCACAAAAGCATTATCCTACAGCAGCAAGGAACTAAAGGAGAACTCTGGCCACGAGTCAGGAAAAGATGGCAGCCCCAAGTCCAACACTCCATGAAGAATTGAATGCTGCCAATATCAGGGGACGGAATTTAAAGGAGATCCTTAGTGAGTCTTCTGCTCTGGCAGAGTCTAGTTTGCACTATATGGGAGATTTTCAGAAGAGGCACCAAGTAAGATGAACCACAGAATTCTTGACCACAGATGAGTAAGACAATACAAATGTATGCTGTATTAAGCACACTGATTTAAGAATGATGGGTTATATATCAATACATATAAGCCTTGGGAAATTAGAGATAAGGAACTTAGTAATAATTTAGATCTTTTTTTACTCATTCTAATCTTGCAGTTCCCCATTTACCTAGATTTAAAGGGAAGACACGTTGATTTTTATCAACATAAATCTAGTGTGGATCCTTCTCTGTGCCCAGTATGACAGATGCTGGGGGGGGGGGGGTACTCAGAACATCTGAGATGCTTTGGAGAATTAAAGAGCAAACCAGAAGCAGAAGTAAGAAGATATCTCGACATCACCATTGCACCAATGCTTCCCTGGCCCCCTAACTCATGAAAATCTCTCTTATATTCCATGACAAGCAGTATAAAGGAAAGACATTAAGTAATTCATATTGGCAACAGATTGTTGCGAGCAACTGGAATTCCATTAGGACAGCAGCCAAAAATGGTCAGAAAGGATCCTGTCTGAAAGTGCATTTTATTTTGTCAACTTCATTATCTCTTTAATTAATCCTCAACATCTAAAATCATAAAGTTCATGTAAATAACAGCTTTCTGGCTTCTCCATAAATTCGGGAAGATATGGCCCTTCTGGGCCATATTCCCAAATGTTCATATCCTGACTGCTGCCTAGCATATAAGTAGGTTCTTTCTCTGTTTCTTGCTCACACATGAGCTGCTCATTCTGCTTGGTTCCTGGCCAGCCCCTTTCACAAATTTAACCACAGAGTATAGAATCCCATCCTTGAATCGAGACTCTGACCTTCTACTAAATCGGCTTGTCTGTTTACTTTTATCTTCAGGGGTGATACTATCGTCTTTCTTATCGTGGGCACTGGCTCAGAGATGCAACAGAGAGCAAGCAAAACTAAGCTGGCTTTTCTCCCCAGGCTCAGCATCACCTGATAATCTCATAAAGACAGCTTGAGAAATGTAGAAAACGGTAGTGTGATGTTTTTGGTCCTTTCTTGACACAGGAGTCTATAATGTACCCTACACCAAAAACCCCTATTCTTTTTCTTTATTCACCCTTCCTGTCCTTGCTCTTGGTTGCAGAGGTCACACATAATGAATGACAGATGAACCCTGGGGTCATCAGAGCTATGGGGGTGGTACACAGTCACAGGGATGGTTTATCTCCCCCGTCTCTCTAATGAGATTCCCTGTGATTTTCCTACAGAACTTCAGCATCCAAGCTCTCAGGAGTCATGGGAAATGGGAAGGGGGGCAGTGAGAGGAGGGAGTGCTTCTCCAAGAAGAGTCTGGATGCTCAGAGCTAAGGTCTTGGAGGCTAATGCATGCTGCCCTCATGCATGCATGACTCGCTCATGGTCTGGCTTTGGCCTCTGAAAGATGGCTCTCAACCAATGGACTCTAGAGGAAACAGAGTTTGCAGCTTGGGAGGGTCTTGGCTGGGGCCTCAGCCATGACCTCAGGCCCTTTCGCTGCACCTGAGTACACATTTCCAAGGGAAATGTGTTCTCCATGGAAGAATGGTTACTCTGCAACCCACCCTGGAGGGGGGTGGCTTGTGAGATCACCCCAGCTGTTCTAAATTAGACACACACACACACACACACACACACACACACACTTACACACTTACACACTCACGCACTTACTTTTATAAGCCAGAAACACAGAATTTCTTTTACTCATTGAATCCATCTTTTGACCCTCTGCCTGATGGACTTGCTTAGATAATTCTCTTCTGCTCACCCAAAATGTTTCCACACTGAATTTGCTGAGTATCGGACACATTCATGAAAACACACAAGCAAGCTAAACTCCCTTCCTAAGCCAACTTCACACCTGAACACAAAGGGAGCTCGCAGGGCCCCAAACTAACTGCTTTCCAGAGAAATAAGTCCCTGTCACTAGGAGAGGACCTGCCACGCCCCTTCCTCTGTCTCCCTCGCTCTCCCTCTTTGTCCTCCTCCCTCTGACTGGAACGTCAGCTTCCAATGAAGTCAGATCTCAGAATCCAAAAGAGTAGGGAGGAGGTCATGGCTTCTTAGCAGAATAATCTCAGTTCAGCAGAGCGCAGTGCTCATGTCCCAGGCTTGCCCACAAGGCTTGCTGGGTGTTAAGCTCACAGTCTCGTCCCCCCCCCCACTCCCGGCCCCCTAACCCTTCTTTCCTTCCCTTCCCTTCTCCCTCTCCTTGTCTCTCTCC
The DNA here is from genome assembly GCF_007827085.1 of Peromyscus californicus insignis. Taxonomy (NCBI): domain Eukaryota; kingdom Metazoa; phylum Chordata; class Mammalia; order Rodentia; family Cricetidae; genus Peromyscus; species Peromyscus californicus. The sequence continues at coordinate 26,264,399 of NW_026294514.1, read as the reverse complement.
CCATCTGCCCTATCCCTTGCTCCTCTAAGCCACAGCCGAGAGGTTAAAAAAAAAAAAAAAGGAGGAAGTTTGACTCAAACTCATATTGTACAGTAAAATTCACTCATTTCAATGAGAAAGGGGAAAACGGGAAGACGTCCGGTCATCTTTGTTTATTTTTAATTTTTGTTCTTAAATTTTTTTTCCACTTGAAAGGCCCTTTACTAATAAAAAAAAAAGGGATTTTTTTTTGTCTTTTTTTTTGACATTTTGCTTGATGAAACTGGTGTGGAAAAACAAAAAAAAAAAAAACAAACATACTAAAGATCCCACACATGTACGTAACTGTGTGGCCCTCTGCTGAGGCTCGCCTGCTTATCTTGCCGCGTCATTTCATGATTAATGGAAAACAAAAACTTGGCCAGATAAAATGTTCATCCAGCTTTAGATCTGAACACAAATCTCTCTGGGCCAGTCAATGTCAGACTGAAAAGGATGAAAGCTGGACTTGAGTGTCTAAAGGAGGATTTCGGCGAAGGGAATTAGTTTCCCGGGCGATGGAGTTGCTAAGAAGCGGAGCAGGGGACAATGGGGCAAATCAGAGGCAACCAAGGGCAGGGCACAGCTGCAGGGACAGAGGGAAGATGAAGATATCAGAGCCTGGGGGGTGGGGTCACCGGGCAGGAGCCACAGCCAGCACAGACACCTGTCTAGAAGGATCAGGAAGCCAGGAAGCAGCCACCACTGCTGGGACCCAGGGATGGCTGGGAAAAGCGACTCAGAAATATTGTGGCCCTGGCTGAACTCTGCTGGGAGCCAGCAATCCAGGAGCCTGGGACATGTTTGAGACTGGTCAGCCCAGGAACCCACAGCAAAGGAGTGCAAGATGCTGCTGAAGACAGAATCTGGCTCATACATGCTCCTCATGGCCCTCCCTCCCATGTTCTCACTTAGCCATGAAAATAACAGGACGTGAACCCTAGGAGGATCGGAGGTTGGCATAGGTTCACAGATCAAGATCACATCCAAATTCATTTCTATCACTAGGGCTGCCATTCGTTCTAGAACAATTGGAGAAGTGGGAACATGTACTGAGCCTCTAAGCAGAGCACGAGACAGAGCAGCCATGTCAGAGACCCCATAAACACTCAAACTGAAACTCAAAAGCTAGAAGGATGAAACACGTGCTGGCCCAGGGTGCTGAGTCCCCTCTGGGACCATGAGCCATGACTCGCCGTGGAAGAGGATGGTGATTAAAGAGACGTGAGATATTCCTGGATCAACCTGAAGGCTCCTTTCCAACTGTTCTTCCTGGACATGGGTCCCTTGTGTCCACTTCAGAACCACAGAGGACTGCTCTGTTTGGGGAGGCCCGGGATGCATTTGTTCTTTAATAATCTACTCATGATGAAATCCAACAAGTCCCAGTTAAATCCTCCATTTGGTAACATGTTTCCATTGCAATTATAACTGTATTACTGCTGGTGTTACCAAACATGTCTTTCGCCGCCCTTAAAGATCAGAAAGGGGGAGCATGGCAGGGTGGGGGGGGAGCAAAAATATAATATAAACAGAAGAATGGAAAATTACCTCCAAGAAGCATAATGGTTAAACAATGACTAAGGAGCCTGTGATCCGCATCAACACAGATCTGCAAGTGTAAACAGTGTGGTGGAAAGGGGATGGCTGGGCTGAGCTACAGGGAGAGGGGGAATTAAGCAGAAGCTCTTGCCTTTCCCTGGGGAAGGATGATGGCAGAACTCTGGATCGTTCTATGTTGGTCTGGGAAGACTGGTTGACCAGGCAGGCTGAAGGTCTTGTCTACGCAGCCAGCCGGAGAATCCTGGGACGGAAAACCAGGCAGGACTTCAGACTACCTTGATTCATGACCGTTTTCACGATGGACTTGCCACCTGAAACCCGAGACTTGCTGCCTTAGGGTCAGTTTCCTCACCCATAAAAAGACATAACAGAGCAAATACCTGTGGAATATCTGCCATGTGCCTGACAATGTTCTGGGTGCTGGGGATACTCTAGGGGGAAAGAGCCAACCCTGTTCTCAAGGAGTTTGTATTCTGGTGCAAGAGCAGACAAGACACAGATTAATAAGCGAATACACCAATCTAGTAACCCCAGAGCACCAGAATAAAACAGAAAGCTGGAAGGGAGTGTCGGGGTTTCCGCTGTGAAATGTGCTGCCCTCTCCCCCACCCTGTAGGCTTGTGCCTTGGAACACTTGATCTGCCTCTGGTGACACTGTTTTTGGAAGACTAGAAAACGTAGGTCAGTGGTTCTCAATGCTTCGACCCTTTAATACAGATCCTCATGTTGTGGTGACCCCCCCAACCATAAAATTATTTCTGTTGCTGCTTCCTAACTCTGATTTTGATACCGTTAGGAATCATAATGGGAATATTTATGGAGACAGAGGTTTTTCAAAGGGCTGCAGACCCACAGGTTGAGAATCACTGCTTTAGGTGGTGGAGCCTTGCTGGGGGAAGTGGGTTACTGGGGACTTGATACTTAGTTTTACTTTCTATCTAATCTCTGTTTCCTATCTGTTAAGCAAGGTACCTGGCGCTCCTGCCACCGTGCCTGTCTTTCGATGATGGATTGCATCCTCTTAAACCGTGAGCCAAACCGCTCCTTCTCCACGTAAGTTTCTCAATGTCAGGGATTTAGTCCCAGCAATGAGAAAAGCAATGGATGCAATAAGGAATGATGACAAAGGGGATGAATTGCTTCATCCCAAGGCAGGCAGGAACTGGCTGAAATGCGGCATTTGAACGGAGGAGAGGATATATTTGGGGAGGTAACCCCAAGAGAGGACTTGACAAGGACAAATGCCCCGAGGCTTTCGAAGTTGTTCTGTGGGCATAAATAAAGCATTAGCGTGGCTCCTGGGACTCAGGCAGCACTCGCTGGTGCCTGTTCTCATTTTTTTAAAACATAAAGGAAGTATTTGCACAGCATTTTTTGCTAATAGTTGACCAGCAACAATGGATGTCTAACTCTCCTCAACTTTAGACCTCTGCGATTCACCTCCTTGATATCACCTTCTTTTGTTTACGAAGATAATGCTTTTACCTCCCAGTTCGCCAGAAAATAACCCAAATTAGCCTCTCACCCAAAACGCCTGGCTATATTTTATCAGAGGGCTTTGCACAAAATATTTATATGTTTACTTAGGCTACTTTTATTCCAGCGTCAACTGGTATAGTTGGCATCAGAGGCTCTGCCCTTGGTTCCTGGGCATGTGCAGCCACCCTGAGTTCACAGGGTTGTAGGGAGGGTCCAATGAAAGGCTAACTCTGGGTCCCTCCTGTGAACCATCACATCACATTGACTCACTGCTGTCTGAGGAGTGTTAACTGAGTCTGCTGAGCTCACAGCCGTGGCTGTGGTGGGACTAGGCCCACCCACGTTCTGGATGACTAGGAAATACAAGCCTGAGACCAATCCTTGCCCCCAAGGAAGACACAAAGCCAGTCAGAATCCCAGAGGGACTCTTCTGGTTTCAATATTCTTTGAGATGCAAGCTGATGGCATTTGTTTAGGTTGGCATTGAAAAAGAATCGTTCTGTTGTGAATCCAAGTTGCTTAGAAAAAGTTGATGATGTCTCCAAGAATATGATTAAACTAGGCACACTCTGCAGGAAGGAAAGGAAGAGAAATGGCCCTGTTTTCTAAAGACTGTGCAATTAGGGCTATAGACATGGTGTAGCTCACAGGAGACACTTCGGTGTCAAGACCAGGGCGGGGCTTTGGGTGCTTCAACTCAGATTTTCATGGTCTAGATTCAAGGCAATAGATGTGTTTATGCTAGGCCTCCATTTCTTTAGGATTCGTGCATTTTAGATCAGAAAGAAAGAAAGATGTCTCTGAAAGTGACTGAAAAGACCACATAAAGTTATAGGGGGCCCACGGCGACTGTATCAGAACAGCCCAGACTATCACTGACCCCGAAGGCAGAAAGGGACTGATAATGAAATGCAATTTCTTTCTTTTTTTTTCGGTTTTTCGAGACAGGGTTTCTCTGTGTAGCTTTGCGCCTTTCCTGGAACTCACTTGGTAGCCCAGGCTGGCCTTGAACTCACAGAGATCCGCCCGGCTCTGCCTCCCGAGTGCTGGGATTAAAGGCGTGCGCCACCACCGCCCGGCGAAATGCAATTTCTTATTACCATCATTCCTCATGACTGGCAGGAAGAAGACAGAGGGGGACGAAGAGGGCCCATTTCAGTTTCCCAGGTCAGGTTGAATCAGCTTGGCCACCCACATGCTTGTCCCTGTCAGTTCAAAGAGTGGCTCCATTGATATCGAGAGTGTCACAAGGGAGCGCCCCACCCAAGCTTAATTTCTTGCCAGTAGGGGTGGGAAGGGACACTGTGGAGTTAAGATGTTTCTAAGTCCTCCAAGAGTAAGCCTTGAAGTTGCCTCACTGCCTCTAAAGATGCGTGCTGTCACATTAAATGCCAGTTCCTTGACTCTTAGCTATGTTCCCTTTAAATAGGTGACATGAAGGTGTTTCTTACAGCACAAGCCTAAATTTTAACCCATCGTGAAGCAAGCATCAGTTCAGGAGATAAGACGGCTGTGATGCCCAGGAGCATGCTAGGATGCTCTCTGAGGATCAAGTACAATCAAGACTAGGTGCCCTGGACAGAATACATGCTCAAAATGTACCCGCCATGATTGTGTATGTTTTGGGGGAACTCACTATTGTCTATTTCCTATGTCCCATCTTTCCATCACCCAAGGAGCATGCCTGTAAGCTAACTTTGATAGGTTATCACAGGCTAGGGCCTGTAATGATTTAACCTGTAAGCTGAATTACTTTCTAATTAATGAGAAAGAATCGTGGTCAGAAAGAGGATTGAAGAGAAGAGGGGCTGAAAGTCAGGGAGAAAGAAAGGTTAGGACAAAAGAAGTGATGCTGCTGAGTGATTTGTATAAAAATATGAGCCTGGAAATCTGAACTGGCTATAATTTCTATGTTAATTCTTAATTTTTTTAAAAAAAATTTTACTCAAGGCACAAATAGGAAAGAATAGAAAGGGAAGACAGGCAGGGAGGTAAGAAAGGGGAAGATAAGGATCCCCATAGTCAAGTAAACAATTAGAAATAAAAACATCTTACATACCACGCTTCTGGGGTCCATCACCTTCTTACCACCTGTTGTCATCCAGTTATGTTCATAAGCCCGAGAGGAACCTCCCATCCACTTCTTGAACTTTCAGCTCCAGGACCCTTTCAAATCCCAAGACTGGAAACTTTTAACTCTTGAGTAGATGGACTCTAAGTTCCATGGTTGGCCTCCATTGGCAACTAGTGTTTAAGATGCACTGGGCAAGCCAGCAAGAAAGCATTATCAACAGGCTTGTACTATAACACAATGCTTGGCTTGGAGCACTGTGCTGGAGTCATTGTTTCGAGAGAAGAAGATAAAATTTGGGGCGTGAACGGAGTACTGAGATGGCTGGTCTCAATTGTCAACATGGCTGGATTTAATCTTTATGACATTAGTGAGGTAAACTGTTGGGCATGTCAACCCAAGTCTTTCCATAGAAGAATAATTGAGGAACCACTCTGTGTGTGGGTGGCACCATCCCATGGGCTGGGGTCTCATGCAGAACAGAAAAAAAGGAAAAAGGAAAAAGTGAGCTGCACCAACATCCATTTCTCTGCTTCCTGTTTGTAAGCACAATGTGACCATCGACTTCATGTTTCTGCCATGATTTCTCCACCATGATGAATGACATCCTCAACCCATGAGCCCAGATAAACCCTTCCTTCCATAAGTTTACTTTCGTCATGCATTTGGTCACAACAAAGAGAAACTAACATGTGTTCAAAGTCCCCTTCCTCTTGAGTCCTACCTTGAGATCAGAAGGGCTTCCCTCTTTGGTTAGGTTCGCATATCAACATTACTCAAAGGTCACCATCCAGTATCTTCTGGCCCAGTCCAGAGGCTTCATTCCAAGAAACACATATAACAGAATCAGATCCTTAGCTACCTGACACAGATACACAGATAATAAAGACTTTTTGAAAGGATGGATCAGAGAAAGGAAGCTGTTGATTGAGTTAATATTGGCAACTAATATCCTAGCTTAAATGTGTGAAACAGCCAGTTGCTATTCTTTATCAGTAAAACAAATGGAGCTGCATAGTCAAAATTATTTTAATTTTTTTAAAGTAATCACTTGCTTTGGAAAACTGAAGAGTAACTACGGACAAAATATCATGCAATTTGGGATTCAACCCTAGACCATGGTTTTTTAGAAAAGGAAAAGATTAAGGTGAAAGGATAATTGTCACACAGATAGACTTTGGGGTTCATGGACCTGTGGAGCACATTCTACTGCCTTAGTGAACCCTCATGAAATCAGTTCTACTCAGGTGTCTGAATGAGGCTATAACATCAGGGCAAGTGCCTGCATTTCAGTGATGACCACTTGCCTTGTAGCAGGAATTAGATGACGTGCTTAACCCTACCATGCCTTGAAGAATGACAGTACTTACTTCACAGATGTGTTGTCTGTTATTTAGATAAATTAATCCATGCAATGTGTTGGAATAAATGCCTAGCATGTGGAAAACACTGAATCAAGGTTAGAGATCTGTGACTAAAAGAACGGATCTGGAGTTTTACAGTACAGTCTATTTTCATCTAAGTTTCTTGGAGGTGGTTTATTATGAGTCAAATTGATTCAATCAAAGAGACAACCCTCATCTTAGGATGGCTTAAAGAAACAATCGTACAATGAGAAATCATGGTATTTATCACAATGTGGACTTCCAGCCTGGTTGTATGGCAGTTTGATCTGATTCCTTGACATGACGTTAAGTTTCTGCCTTTTTATAGGAGGGTCATGGCATCTAATTTCCAAGTTATTGGAGAATGATGAGAGAACCAGGTGAAGGTTTTGGCTCTCAGCTAGTACCCACATTCTGGAATTGGTTTTATTAGGAAGACTCTGGTAACTGGCACCAGTGAAACTCCAGGAAGGAAATGGCCAGGAAGAAATACCAGTGAATGGAAAGAACACCAGTTCTCTCCATTCTGTGTGCAGGAGGTGAGCCAGCAAGGAGCACCAATTGTGTGCTGGGTGCATTTCCTCTACTTGATGGTTAAGTTGTGATCCCTTGACCTTCCCAGCACAATCCCTGCTGTATACACAAAACACCTTCAGCCTTCATCGCACGGGGAAATCGCCTCGTGTGATGAAGGTAATCCAATTTCTCCATGGCAATCCTTGGTTTCTCTCACCTCTACTTCCCCTTTTTAATTTTCTGGTTCAGCAACTACCCATGTATCCATTGCCATAAGACAGTGAATCTCACACGCTCCTCACATCTGATACAGGGGGACCAAATCTCCTAGCAATGGAGGAATGAGCACCAAATGTCAAAGCTAGCAAACCTGAGAACTCCATGGGAAGTGATAGCTTCAATGCATCGTGCTGGCTGCTTCCATTAACCTTAGCAGCCTCGGGTTCTTCCATTCTGTAACCAACACAGAGACTGCATCAGGAAAGCTGTAGGAATGGGTTGGAATTTCCACACCCCATGACTTTCAGTTCATTCTCTAAGTCATTCCGGAAGGAGTTGAAATAGGAAAATCAAGGGCTGCCTGGCCGTGTCTGAGTTCTGAAAGCTGAACTTGTACTTGAGGTGTAAGAGTTTTCACAAAAGAAAAATCTAGAAGTCTGCTCTGAAGAGATGCAGCCCTTTTGTTGGTGTTTTTCTGGGAAGCTGGTAATGAACCCATAAATGCTAATGAGGAATGTGCTGTGGCTCCCCAGCAGGGTCGAGTCAAACCAGCCCAGTTAGAGGACAGAATTCCAGGGCTTGAAAGATTGCACCCACTCTGCCACACTGGGCTGGCCACTGCATGAGGAAGAGTAATGTCTGCCGTGTCAGCTCGGCTCGCACCCTTTCCACCCCGGCCTCTCTGACCTAGATTATTTCCCCAGGAGGAGGCTTGCAAAGGCTTCTTTTCAATGTCAAGCTGGAATTTTTAGTTTCCCGTAGGCTTGGTCACTTGCTGTGTGCTGAGTACCAAGGCTGTGCTGTGCCAAGACTATAGCCAGAAGCTGTGAGAAGTGACTCCCCATAAGCTGCTTCCTGGCCCATCACCTCGGAGCCTCCATCCTATGGATCTGAAGCATCTGCATGAGCCACAGTCCGTGAACAGTGAGACCATAAACTAGGACACTGCTCAGGCCCAAAGAAGGGGTTCTTGATAATGTAGACAGGAATAAAGAATGACTGTGTGTCCTGTTCTCAGGGCACTCCCAGGAGCCATTGCAAATCTTGGCTCAGAGAAGCAGAAGAGGAGGGCAGCAAGCACCTGGATGTAAGAGCGGCCACGGGGCCTTGAGCCTGACAAGGAGGGACCTTGGAGAAGACATCCCTACACATCTTCCTTGATGGGAGCCCATCAGTAGACACAAAGTCCGACACAAAAAAATGGAGCATGGTGTAGCATGCATCTTAAAAGTTCTCGCCGGATCCTCAGCTGGTCTTGTCTCCTCAGACTGGAGGCCTCTGAGTCCTCATCCAGAATGGGTCTCAGCTGAATTGCTGCTCAAAAGCCTGAATGCTTAACCAGCTAAAAGCTTAACCAGCCAAATGCTTCTCGTTTCTGGTCCTCACGCCTTATATACCGTTCTGCTTTCTACCACCACTCCCTGGGATTAAAGGCTTGCTTTCTGGGATTAAAGGCGTGATGAGTCACCATGCCTGGCTGTATCCTTGAACACATGGATTTCTGCCTCTGGAATGCTAGGATTAAAGGCGTGTGCTATCACTGACTATCTTAAGTACCTAGTGGCTTTTCTGTTCTCTGACCCCAGATAAGTTTATTAAGGTACACAATATTTTGGGGAACACAATACCACCACATGGCAGGCTTGAGGAACTCTACAACCTCATTCCCCAAGACATGCTATGGGAGCCTGAAGAGTGAGGTAGGCCAGGACGATACACTGTTTCTGCAGCCAACTATTTCTTCAGGCTTCTCCCTCTTTAGACATGTCTATCCACACTGCTATTAGCATGTTGCCCTTCAGTCCTTCCTGATGGTCTCCACATCAGGTACTGGACAAAGGCAATGATAGCTTCTGTGTTGTTGTAAGTCAGAGCCGTCCCCACGGTGGGCAGGTAAGATGCTGATGGACATCTTTGCATTCTAGGTGAACACAGCTCATTGGCACAGCACTCCTCGAGCATGTGTGTATGACCCTGGGTACCAAACAATAGCAGTAGGGCCGTGGCCTGAGCTTCCTGTGTTTTGCATGGAATAGAGCTCTTTGCCATGTGTCTGACAAGCGTGGGTCATGGGGAGTAGAGGTCATCTCCTGACCTTGAGGCCCTTAGAAAAGTCCATCTGTGTAGTTAAGAGACAGGAACACAGGTGACTCAAACCAGCACAAAGATGGACTCCTCATGCATTTATGGCTGAATTTAGTACTATATCCCATTGTTTGCCTGGTGGCTGGAGAGATGGGAGAATATGAAGGCTGGGAACACAGGAGTGGATCTACGTTCTTAGAAACCTAAAGCACATGCTTTGTTTGAATTTCTTCGCACTGAGTATTCGTAGCCAAGTATTCATCACAGAACACCATTCAGGAGCCTTTGGTGGTCTTGACCTACTACATCCCTCTCTCTACAGCCACTCCAATAGCTGTTCAGAGAGAGAGAGACAGCAAGGAAAGGAGGGGAGATGCAGGTAGCCGGAGTATCTTATACACAACTGGTCCTTCAGCCCAAAAACATCTCATTTAAATGTAATTCTCAGAAGCCTGAGATAAAGAGTTCACAACTTAGGGGTGAAGAAATTGAGATGCACAAAACGTTGGTGGGGGGAAAGAGCAGAAGGGGGACAAGAGAAGGTAAGGGGGGAATATAATACAGATACATTTTAGACATACATGAAAACGTTATAATGAAACCCATTATGATATATAATGACTATATGGTGATAAAAACTTAAAAAACAAGAAAGGTAACTTCTCAAGATCACCTGTGAGCAGGTAAGCCATGGCAGGTGCATGGCCCATTGTAAGGGCTGGCTCCCAGTCTTCCGGAAAGGAGGTCTCTGGTCTGAAAAATCTGCAGTACGGCTCTTCGGCGCTTCCTTGACAGTCACCACATGGTGGTCCTCTGTGTTCCTGCAGATTGGAGCTTTTCCCACCACGGGGATGGTTGCTGGTGGACAGCCAGAGCTAGGCAAGGAACAGGTAGAGGTAACTGGGCTCCAGGGTGTGTGCCATCACCAACATCTCAGTCCAGTAACCACTGAGGTGCTGAGTGTATGGACAGCAGGACTCTTGGAAGCACCCTGGCTGCATCAGGCACAAAACATGGGCCTTTGGGAGCTATGTCTGCTGGAGAGGGAAAGAAACTACCCACAGCTGCTTCTAAGAAACCCTCACACTGCTACCTTGTTCCCTCACAGCATCTCTATTTCTGGCCAAACTGCTCTCTTTGTGGAGTCTGGCAGATAAGACAGGTGAGCGAAGAAGATTCTTTTCAAGTGTGGGCTAATAAAGTGGTCCACATATATTTAACATACTGATTGGCAGATCTAGGAAGAGCATTATGCAAACGATTTACACCATGGGGACCTGATCCCTTCATCTTGCTCACCCCCTGGGAACTTGACCTGGGAATGGCTTACCAAATAGGGACAAGTTGGCTTGCCAGTACAAAGGTCAAAGCCAAAAACTTTAAAAGAATGAAGGAGTTAAAAATGGTGTAACTAACCCATCTTTTAGAAATGGGTTAATGAGAGTTTTTTTTAAGAAAATAGCTAAGAATGTAGAAGAAGTCAGTTGAAGCACTTCTGGAAAGAGAGAGAGACAGTCTAGCTCATCTCTAAAGTGTGTATTTCTCATTGGGGGGGTGTATGCATGTGTGTGTGTGTGTGCGTGTGCGTGTGCGTGCGCACGCATACATGCATCCTATACATATATGTATGTGTGCAGCATGCATGCTAGCAAGGGGTGGCTAGGGGAGTGCATTGTCACAGTAAGAACTACAAACGGAAGCACAGAACCACTGACGTCAAGGAAGGGGTGTCCTCCAAAGGCCCCCTGGCCTCCTTCCACTGAGCTTTCTCCTAAGCTGTCTTCATTTCAGGCTTAGGTTTCCATAAACACTGCAGTTATTTATTTTATTTGTGTTTGAAATGTTAAACAAGTCCCGAAAAGCAAAAGCTGTGGAGACAGTATGTGGCCTCTCCAGAGAGGAGCTGCGCCACAAGTATCCTCTGCAAGGGCTTGCCAAGGCTTCTCCCCCTGAGTCTCCGTGGAAGCCTCCCAGCACCCCTGCCCTGGCTTCAGAGCCCTGACAACCCCAGGCTCCTAATCTGATTCACTGTTGTTCCGAGGACACTTCATCCTCTGGTCCCTTCTGAGGAGAGCGTTCCACTGGAATGTTCTCTCTCCGGGCAGAGAAATGATTAATGGCATGAACAGCAGCAGCAATGTCAAGGGTGATGGCTGACACTCACTGAGCGGTCACCAGGGTGAGGAACTGCCACACCCAAGGTCTGCAGGAGGCATTCTCACATGGCAGTCTTAGCACCTGTGTGGTAGGTGTAGTGGGTAGCCGTTCCAGCTTTGACCTGGAAGTACTACTGCCTTTGAGGCTTCGGTAACTGTCACGTCTACAAGGCAGAGCTGAGAGAGGACCCCTAAAGACCTGAGATCCGGATGGGTGAGCTCTCTTGGTTCCTGGACCCTGGACGCTGGAGGTAGACCAAGCAGACTTCTCCAGAGAACACCACTGGACTGCGCTTCACCTTTCCCAGACCCTGTAACCTATCCCTTCACTTGTAAGTTACCCCAGAAAATAAATCTCCCTTTTAACTATGTGGAATGGCCTTAATATTTAAACCAATAGGTAGGTGCCTCCAATCTGCCCACTTTATTGATGAGAAAGAAGACTGAGTTGGGGAAAATTAAAAGATATGGTTATAAGAGACATAACCAGAAGTGCAGAATCTAGAAAAAAAGCTACATCAATGAGCTCACTGAAAAACTCTACAATCAGGTGGAAAAAATATTTTAATGTAGCATTTATTTTAAAACTAACAAAATTGGGGACTGGAGAGGGTTTAAGAGCTTTTGCTGCTCTTACAGAGAACCCGGGTTCGGTTCCCAGTAGCCACATCATAAGGCTCACAACCCCTGTAACTCCAGTTCCATAGGCTCTGATGCTGTCTTCTGGCAGCAAGGACTCTGCTCCAGTGTGATATAGAGGCAGTGGGGGAGGCTGTGCATGCAACCGCACCTGTTCTGGACAAGTTTCTCCACAGCCTTAGCCAAGCCTAACTCCGAGACCCTCGGGGTTCCTCTATCTACCAAGGCCTCCCCAGCTCCTCTTCCTCAGAGTCGGTGCAGATACACAATAGACTCTCAGCTGTCCAATTTGTCACCAGACCGCCCAGCCTACCTTATTCTCTAAGCCTCTCAATCCTGCTCATTCCTAAGTCAACAACACAGGACACAGATGTATGGGGTCACAGATACACACAGCTTGCACCCTAACTTCTGCCCTTCTGAAGAAAAAGATGGCAATGGAGATGAGAGACAATGAGGAGAGGAGTGGAGACTGTAGAGTCAGAATCCAGGTCTTGAGGAAAGGGGAAGGGAATCACTGACATCGCCATTCCCAAACTCACACTTGAATGTGTGATATTGGGGGTGTAGAGCAGACAGCTATGTGAGCGTGCCCTCCTGGTTTACAATGGGCAGCATTTGGGCCCTTTTGGAAGGGATCCTAAAGAAGTTGGGGAGGTGAGGCTAGCCAAAAGTAGCCTCTTATCCACCATGCCGCTAAGAATCTCAGCCACGTAGGCCTAGACAATATGGCTTCTTCGCCACGCCTCAGATACCTCAGTTTCTAACTGTCCCCTCTCAAGAACATGGGTTTGGGGTCAGACAGTGGTGGCTTCGAATACAATTGCTTGCTGTGTATTCATGGACATGTTGTCCTCTCTCTCCCATAAACTGAAATAGATTGTTTATCATGCAATATATTCTGATTACAGCTTCCCTTCCCCCAACTTCTTCCAGATCCTCCCCACCTCCCTTTGTAGTGACATCACCCTTCCACCCCAATCCACGCCTTTCCTTTTTCTTTATTACTAGAAGACAAACAGTCATCTGGAAAATAACAACAATATGAAATAAAAAGAACCTTAGTTTCAAATGTGATGATGGTGATTACGTGAAAGGTCTGGTACTGACCCCCCTGCTCCTGCCCACCCCATATTGGACACCCCTGCTTCCTAACTGGTTTATCCACTAGGCAGTCTCTCTGTGGCCTTATGTTGTCCTTAGCTCTTCTCTGCTCTTGCCCTTGAGGGAAACAACAACCATCTTCCCCTGCCTCTAGAGCCCAGACCCTGCCACCTCCTTGGTGTCGTAGTCAGTGACATGCTTCCAACGTCAGAACTTCCACCTCTCCTCCCAAGCCAGTCCCACCGGCCTAACCACTTACTACGCCTTCTTCTGACTTCCTCCCCAACCGTGAGCACATTCCCAGTCCTCAGCCAAGCCTTGCCTCACTCCTGGAGACAGGAGAGCACTTTCTTAGCCTATAGGCGGTAGCTCTTCCTCCTAGAGCAGAATTTGTGGCCACAAGGATTGTGAAAAGTTGCAGACCCGTCAGCAGCGAGCACCTCATGCTACCATCAGGAGTCAGTGGTATGAGGTCCCTTTGAAGATCCTGGATAGCAAGGAAGACAGAGATTGAACATCCAGTTGATAATAACTGAAGACTGAAGGCTCAGATTTGGTTTTTCATCCCAACTGTTTCCTGGCAGACATTTTCACAGGTGTCTTTGACTAGTCATAGATTCAGTTACCAATACCCCCCCCCCCCCCCCGCTTCTCAGGTGTAAATGGAATTTTTTCATCAAGAACTATCAAGATCATCAAGGCTCAGATCACCAATGTTTTTCACGTAGTTGGGAGAGCTAGAAGCAACCTGGACTTTGCATCTGTTCCAAGGCAGACAGGACAGTAAATACAAAAATGTATTTAGGTGCAAGGACTCCACATTCTGGCTACCCATGTGATCGCCTTGCCTGGTCAGGAGCAGTGAAGTTCTTTCTCTCCATCGGCAGAGAACTCAAGCAGGAAAATAAATACACACACACACACACACACACACACACACACACACACACACACACACACACACACATATATGTATATACACACATGGTACTTAGCAATAAACTTGTTCCATAAAACTGCTATGGTTTGGATCTTGAATGTGTCCCAAAAGCAAATTGAAGGCTGGGTCCTCAACCCCTGGTGTCACTAAGAAATGATTAAGATTCCTGCACTACTCACTCTGTATTCCTGCCACAATGAACTATGCCGTCACAGGTCCAAAGCAACAGACCCAAGTGAGTTCATACTCACTGAGAACTGTTAACCAAAGCAAACCTTCCCTCCTTACACGTTGATTCTCTCAGGTGGTTTGTTAGTGTAATGGAAAGTTAATTGATACAATGACTTTTCGTGCAAATAGCTTTTGCTGGACACTTCCTGGGACTTAACAGAAGTGGAGGTACAGTCGCGCCGCTCACTGGTGAGCTATTGGACTTCTGATACAGGAAAGCTAGCTCAGCATCATCTAACTCCTCGCCCTCTGGGCTCCATGTTTAAGTAGACAGAGTGAGGCTACAGCGCTTCCCCCCTTCCTAGTCCAACCACCACCAACTAGCTCAAACACTCTCCCATTGCCCTTCACCTGAACTACTGGGATAGATTCCTCTACCGTCCATCTCCCCTCTTCATCCATCTCAGCCCACTCAACAACCTGAAGCCATGTTTGTTTTCCTGGCTTTAGTTCATAAATAATTTAGTTATATTTGTCTCATAAATAATTTCAATTGGTCCACACATCCTCTCAAAGAGTAGACTCTAGCTGCAATCCAGAAGTCCCCACGTTTCCTTGTAGTACAGTGTATCTCTGCTCCTCTCTAAAAATGCAAAGACGTAGTCAGTTCTGTGACTGACACAGTGTTGGTCAAACCCCATTCCCCTGTGATCCATCTTTCTTTCCATAGAGACCTCCTTATTTTAATCCCATCTTCTCTCCTCTATCTGTTCACTAATACCCATCCTAACAAATCTCGCTTGTGATAAGCACCATTAGAATCGACTGGACCAGCATCCGTTTTTAATGGGACCTCACTTTTCCCAGACTCCATTCACATGGTAGGCACCTGCCCCTGCAAGACCAGTATGAGCATTCCATCTCCAAAGAGAGGATTGCCCTATATGTGGTGGTGTGGCCATGTCAGATCTATCAATGTCTTCTTGGAGATCTGTTAGGTAGTGCTGGAGAAAGAGGCTATGGGCTAAGTGCCTGGCTTCTAGACTCCCTTTGTCTTCTAGCTCCTGTCCTGGTAACATAACTCTTTTCATATATATACATATATATATACATATATATATATATTTCAGATATACATCTATATTTCAGATACATGTGTATATATTTTATATATATATATTTATTTATTTATCTGAGGCCATTGAATGTACCAGTTGTGTGCAGCAATAATTAATTCTCTGATTACTTTCAATAAATAATTCCTGTTTCGCTTATTTTAGAATTGTACTTCTTCCACTGGTAAGGTAAAATAGACGTAATAGATACACACTGCACTGTGGAATGTAGACTGGGATGCGTGTGTGCTCTGCCCTATGAGTGTGCAAACATTGTTCTTATGTGCCTCCCTGTAAATTGCTTGAGGGCACTTTATCTTAAGTACATCTGTATCTTTCATGCTACCTCACATATAATATGGCTTAAAATATTTCTTACTTGGCAGAGTGAATGGAAAGATAAATATTAGATAAACAAGCTATTCTCCAGCATTATAAATCTCCCTGACCACCCCTATTCCGCATACTCTGGAAATAGAGGCAAATGTTCATTATATTTCCAAGGTCGTTTTCGATCAGTAAAAGTAAAATAGCATTGTGTTTCTGGATTCCACAGGCATCGTGTAGAAAAGTTAGAAGTTCTGTATGAGTCCAGGCTCTCCAAAGTCACAGGGACTGAGCCAAGTCTGCTGAGGAATGCTGTCATAAGCCCTGCTGAGACTCAGTCTCCACTGGATACGAGAACACAAATAACGCCTAAGAGGCTTTAGAGATGAGGAAGCAGAGGGTGGACATCTTGAGGCCCCACTGCATTTAAACTCCCGAAGAGAAGCTGCAGTGAAATGAACTCAGCAAACAGTCCTGGTTTGGAGAATCTTCCCGCCATACTTGTCAGAGACTGGGGTAACACAGGACTAGCTTCTTGTCTTGTCCTGGAGAAGACAGTCTGTTTATCTAAGGGGCAATTATGTATGGAATGCCCGGCTTATGTCATAGTTGCGTTTTTTTAATTTCCTGTTTCTTCTGCCCTTGTTTAGTAAGGGTGTCCAGGCTACCAGACAGGGCTTCTTTAGTTGTGACAACTATTGGGCCATAAGGCCTAAATTTGTGTCTCATTTTCTTGCCCAACCAGTCACTGGCTCCACCTACCCCAAACCACTGTTCTTCATTGTTCTTCGGAAAGAACTCAGCGGCATGGTGAACAGCTGTTTCCAGTGGACTGGCCAAGTGGAAACTGGGACAGAGCCCAGACTGCTCTCTTATATCCACTGAGATGGTGGGTCTCTGGCAAATCCAACTGGTACCCGCCAGTGCACCCTCAGCTGGAGCATGCTCAATTGACTCCAAATAAGAGCGGCTCCCACGCCCATCCCTTGTGTTCTGTGAAGCAAGAAGCCCATGATACACCTAACTAAGTCTTGACACAGGATCTCACTAAGTCATTCCAGATGACCATGAACTTCAAAGCCTCCTGCTTCAGTCACAGGACAGCTGGGATGACAGGTCTGCACCACCAGGTCCGGGTCACCATTCTTATTTCTCTGCACACTTCAAAAATTCATGTCTTCTTGCGGTGAAGAGAGTCTCTAAATTGGTCCATTGTCTTCTCCATCGCTTCTTTATTGTGTTCCCCAAAAGTGAACTTTTGAAGACATAAAGCTAGTACTACCTGTAGGCTGCTGAAGCCCATAGCCATTCTTCAGGTCCTCTGGAGTAGAATGCAACAGTCAGACCCCTAGGGAACTGGCTCCCTGCATGTATCCCAAGTTCTCACCAGAACCTCATTTTTCTTCCGTTCCTGACTCTTCCAACTGCTTCAACCTGCTGTTCCCTTTTGGGCCTAACACCTCAGGGCTTCACTCATGAAGTTTGTCTCCTCTGAGAGTCCTACCTCCACTGTCTCTAAAACATCCTAGCTACAAGTGTGACGTCATCTGGGAAGCCCACATGTGCCAGACTTAAGGGACCCTATTCTGTGACACTTAACACTGGACACCTTTGGGAACACAATTTTATTATAAGAATGTGTGTGTGTGGCCTCCAAATTCAATACCATCCTTTGTTTACTCATGGCTAGTCTGAAGTTTGCTGCACAATAGGTTTGCAACTTGAAACAAATATTTGTAGAGAAAACAGACAACCAGAGAGACAGATACCAAGGAGAAAAGGGCCACAAAACTGAAAGTATCTGATGCATTACATCTTGCATTGGGGATAAATGAGTCATAAAATATAAAAATCACCAGGCCATACAGCTTCAGTACTTAGCATAACATTCCTATGCTGTGGTGGTTTGAAAGAAAGTGGTCCCCATAGACTCATAGAAAGCAACATTATTGAAGGTATAGCCACAGGTGAGGTTTCAGAAGCTCAAGCTGGTCTCAATGTCACCCTCTATTCCTGCTGCCTGTGGATCCAGATGTAGAACTCTCAGCTACTTCTCCAGCACCAGGCCTGCCTCCATGCCACCATGCTTCCTGCCATGACAATAATGGACTACACCTCTGCACTGTAAACCAGCTCCAATTAAACGTTTCCTTATAAGAGTTGTTGTGGCCTTGGTGTCTCTTCACAGCAATAGAAACCCTAACTAAGACATATGGCAAGGAGGAAAGGACAGTGGACTAGGGGAGATATTCAGTGCAGATGCACAGTTGTGATCAAATGCTGGCAGCCTACAGTATAGCTGAAATGAGGCGTTTCTGACTGCTTAGATGACTGCATGAAATTGAACTCAGCCATTGGTTTTTCAAATAGGAAGAGACTTTGTTCTTGTGGCTTGGTGAAAGGAGAATATACTCTAAAGTGGAAAGCTAAGGGACATTAAGTCCAGTAAACCACAAAGATCTATCTAGCAATAGATCTATTTCTGTGTGTACTGGGTTAAAATGTAGAAGTTTATTTTGCAATTTGCTAGCTCTGTGACCTCGAATAAGTTACTTAACCTCTCTGAGATTCAGTTCCTTTGTTGTGAAATGAACATGACAGTGGCACATGTCCAAATGGATGTGATGAAATGTTAGCATACAGTGAGCACTGGGTTCATATTGGTTTTTTATTAGTGATTGTTAGCGCTTTATTATTGAAACATTGGAACCAGAGTAGAATGATGACTTTGTGAAGATGTTTTACCTCCCTTCTTATCTCCTCTCTACTATGATAGCTATTTGTATATCTAATCCCCATATGGATTATCCCTTTCTGAGGCAATGATACAAATCTGTTCTATCTGAAAATTTCTTGAGTTATTTATTTTTATTTTGTGTGTATAAGTGTTTGCCTACGTGTATGTATGTGTATCATAGATGTGCCTAGTGTCTGTGGAGGCCAGAATAGGTCAATGGGCCATCTGGAACCTGGGGTTGCAGATAGTTCTGAGCCAACATGTGGAAGCTGGCACCGAACCCAGGTCCACTGCAAGAGCAACTACTGTGCCATCTCTTCATCTCCATGTTTTACTGTAGGAAACTCCAGAGCCCTTGAACTTGGGGAAGCATTTCATAAGTCTATGTTGGGTTGGGAGATGTGGTCTCCTTAATCATCAGAGGAATAATTGGGCCAGGACAGCACAGAGCTTGTTCAGATGCATCATTCTAATTCCCTCAGCCCTTCTGTCTGTCAGCTACTAAACCAACTGCCATTGACTGATGTGTGGATTATTTTCCTCGTTGTGGTGATAAAATACCTAACCCAAACAACCTAAGGGAAAATGGGTTAATTTGTCTCACAGTTTGGGAGTCCTGTCCATCATGGAGGGCAAGTCTTGGCAGCAGATGGCTCCAGGGTGGCAGAAATGTTCAGCTGAGACACCTCACCTCCTCATATCGGGCACAGCACTAAGCTGAGAATTTGAGCAGACAGGAATTTGAGTTGGGTTGTAAAAATGGAAGCCTGTCCTCAGTGACTCAGTTCTTCTAGCCAAGTGCCACCTCCTAAAGCTTCTACAGTCCTCCAGCTTGGGACCAAGTGTTCAAATACATGAGCCTGTGGGGGACATTTAACATTCAAACCACAACAGGTAGCAACTGAGTGACATGCAATAGTTAGCTGTTAGAGATGGACAATAAAGGTCTGCATGGTCTTTGGGACTTGTGGTCCAGTGATTCCACGGTCCTGGTGCAGGAAGGAGCTGTATGAAACCCTTGCTACCTTGAGAGACTTCAGTACTGACATTAGATCTTTGTGTTGTTTCTCTACACTGACCTTCATCCTATGCTTTGCTGGAAAGAATGAGTAGTAGGATAAAAAGGACAATGGACACTCTTTATGTTTAATGCTTAAAGTTCCAAAACATGATGAGCTGCCCACACTAGTCCTGAGTCTTTATTTCTCTTTTGGGTCTTTCACCATCATCTTTTACTGCTCACTTCTTTAAATTGGCATGATAAGATAGTCCAGACTCATCAAATACAGTGTGTATTCCCTTGCCATCAGCATGGTTCCTTTTCTGGAGAAGTGATACTTAAAAAGCAAGGTCTTAGACTTGATGTGTGCATATTTACTGGAGTGTTATTGTTTCCAGTCTTTTCTGTGAACAAAACTTTGTACAAGTAGGTATACATATACCTAGTTGTACACATATATCCGTAAGTGTTTAGTTGTTAAATGTCAACACATATTTAATAAACTGGTAAGTTTTTAACTAATACTTATAATGGTGATCCATGCCACAAGCATGTTCTGGAATTGCATCTTAATATATTTATTTATGTGCTTACTTTCTTGGGTCTACATTTCACAGACAGAGGCCTCTGAAGTACTAACACATTTCTCTGTAGAAAAAAAAGCTGACTAGAGTTTAATAAACGTTTATGGTTTTGCCTTTAGCCTGATGGCTGTCAAAGAATTGAGGGCAACTTTTAGTTGTGCTAAGTTTTAAACTTTCCCCTAGTTCAGCTTAGTTGTATTGTGCATTTATGGTAGAGTAAGCTTTAAAAACAAACATGAAATATCAACATGGCTTCTGAAGTAAAAAACACACAAAAGATATTCAGAAAAGCATTGTCTTCCATCCCCTATTCCCACTCCATCTCCCTTCCTTCCTGCCTCCCCGCTGTCTCTACAGGGAGCAGACAGCATTTGCTTCTAACCTATTCACACTGTCCATTCCCAAACCTCAACTGATACTGTAGATATCTATGTTTTCACTGTCTTCTCCTTTCACAAAGGGTAGCATGGCATAAACGCATGTGTACCTTGTTACCCAAAAGGTAGTGCCATGTGTATTGTGCCCGGATTTCATTTCTGTCGCTGTGAGAAAATATCCTTCTGGAAAGTCAAGAAGCTTAAGGGAGAAAGGGTTTATTTTAAGCTGACAATTCTAGGTTACAGTCCACCATTGTGGAGAAGTCAAGGCAGGAACCTAAAGCAGTTAGTCACATCCCCAGTCAAGAGCAGAAAAACAATGAATGCATGTGTGCCTACTTGCGCTCAGCCCCCTCTCTTCACTCACACAATTTAGGACTTAAGCTTAGGGGATGATGCCACCCACATGGGTAAACTTTCCCACCTCAGTTAATGTAATCAGGACACTCTCCCACAGATGAACCCATTGGTCAAACTGATCTAGACAACCCCTCTTTAAGAGTCTCTTCCCAGGGGGATTCTAGGTTGTGTTAAATCAACAATTAAAACTAACAGTTATGTATTGGGATTAATCCATAGAGTCCACTTAATGATCAAATGAATTTATTTGGGGGTAAACTCACAACCATGGGAGATTTATCATAGGGTCCGGGAAAGCTGAGCTATGTTCCACGCTGAGCGGCTTGGTCCAATATCTCAGCATCCAGAACTACAAAATAGCCAAGAGGAAGGAGCATATGTGCATCCCAAGTCTTAACAGTCCCCAGTGGCCATGCCCCAGAAGCTTATACCTCAAGGTCATAGTTAGGTGTAACAGCTACAGCTGCCTCACTAGGGGTGGTGTTTCAGGGCATGGCTCAAAATACAATTACACATTATATTCATATTCCATTTACTCTTGGCTTTTTCCATTTGATAAAATGTTCTGAAAATCACGGCCTTCCAGACACACAGATCTTCCTCATTTGCTTTATAATGCCACAGTGCATGAAAATATCAGAGTTGACTTCATCTACTGCGTATGTGTTCCCAATAGTTTGCAGATACCGACCATGCCAGTGTGAGACGCTCTGTACACATTCCCATACTGCTGGAGTTGCACCTTCTGAGTGAACTCCTAGAAGAGAGACAGCTAGATCAAAAGATAAAGTGTGTTTGTTTTTGACAGACACTCCTGAAAATCTCCTCCAACACCGACACAACTATTGTGTCAGGGTTCCTCATTCCTGGAACAATCCTGGTTGTTGGTTTTCTCACAGTTTTGTCAGTGTGTCAAACATTTTAAAACATTCTCTCCATTCTGATAAATGAAAAAGAGTGTATCATTTTTGTTTTGGGATATATATTTGAACATCTGTTTGTATATTTGGGGATTTTTAAAAACTGAATATACTTTTATGTATTTAAAGAAGACATTTTTTTTCAAATAATACAACCATGGTCTCTGCCCATTTTTCTACTGCTTTTCAGTTTTTCTTTTTTCCTTCAATTTAAAAAGGTCTGTCTTCTTTGGGACATTTGCTTTTTACCCATAATATTCACAGAAATACCTTCTCCCAGTTTTTCACTTGACTTCTCAGTTTATTTCATATGTTTGGGATTATGGAAGTTTGGTTTTTTTATTTTATATAGTTGAATTTTATTATTATTACTCTTACTGTAAATTAGTAAGTCCTGTGTAGATACGGGCCAACTATATACAATAAACTAATTCACTCATATTTTCTTCTAACTAGAATCTTAAATTCACAAGGTCTCACTTTTATGCTTATTTCTGATATAGTCAAGATTTGGTCCTAACCATGGTTTAAATTGCAGATCTCATCATATTTTAAGCAGCTGCCCAACAGTGGCATTGCTACTTTATTGCATGTGAAATTGTCATATGGACTTGGGTCTGACTGGGGACTGTACTTCATTTCAGTGGTTGATCTGTCTACTTATATCCAGTGTCTACCCCGGTGTAATTACAGAGATTTCAGCATGTGTTTTGAATACAGACAGTTAAATTTTCACTGTAGCCCACTTTTGTTTCCTATTGCTTTTCTAGTTATCTTTCTGGTTTTCCACACAAACTGTGCTACCAATCAGCTTCCCTATAAAATTTTAAGATGGGATTATTTTATAAAAAATCATATTGTTTTCGATTTATAGGTCAATTATAAGGCTAATGTCATTATTATAATATTAAAGCACCCTAAGCAAAACCAAATTTGCCATTGTCTTTCAGTCTGTTCTGTTCTTCCTCCTCCCCCTTCCTCTTCCACCTCTCCCTTTCCTTCCTTCTCTTCTTCCCCTTCCTCCTTCTTCTAAAACAAGGTCTCACCCTGTAACCCAAGTTACTCTTTAACTATACAGCCTAGGCTGAACTCAGACTCACAGTGATGCTCCTGCCTCAGCTTCCTAAGTACTGGAATAGCAAGCATGCACCATCACACCCTGATATGTTTGTCTGTATTTGAGGAAGGTTCAGAGGTGGGGTGCAGCTTGGTGGTGGAGCACTTGGTGGTGGAGCACTTGGTGGTGGAGCACTTGGTGGTGGAGCACTTGGTGGTGGAGCACTTGCTGGTGGAACCCAGTATACACAAGGACTTGGGTTCAATATCCAGCCCTGAGAAAAAGAAGGAGAATATTCTTGTCTTTTAGATTTTACATGTTCTTATTTAACTCATTTTTTTAAAACATTATGTTTCTATTTTAAATGCATCTTTCCTATTCTATCCTATAAATGGTTATTTTTGTTTATAAAAACTGCTCATTTCAAAAGGTTATTTTAAAATCCTGCTACCTTTCCTATTTCTCATTTATTTCATTTATCATTTTTATCAGTTTTCATGTAGACTGTCATAACTGCAAACAGGTAATTTTATTCCTTAATTCCCAATTCTTAATTTCCTTAACTGAATTATCTTATCTAATCACATTGGATAGTATATGTAGCACAATAATAAATTAAATATGGCAAACACTTGTGTTTTGTTCTTATTCCTAATAGACACACCTCTAATATTTTTTTCTTGAGACACTTGTTCTAAAACCAAACTATATATATATTTAATTTTAAGGAAATGATCAGCGATTGCTACTATATACTTGTATCTTTTATCACGAATATATATTGACTTTTCGATAACTTGACATTATCTTGTTATCTGTGGAAATGATCACGAGTTTTCTCCTCAACGAGATTAATGCAATATCAGAACAAAATTTATTCACTGGAAATAAGTCCAACCTGGTTATAGTTTGCTCTTCATGTGGTATGGGATTTTGCTTGCTACATTTTATAACAAGCCATCCTTATGACCCTCTCATCTTCATCTAAGTCAACTCCTAGATATCTTACTGAAATTCACCTTCATCAATGAAGAGAAAGAGCCCACGATAGCCAGGCGGGACTGGAGAAACTTACTACTACAGTGTAACTTGATCGTTTCTTTATGTTAATTCAAACCCACTTGTATTTTCCATGGGCAGGTAGCAAACAACTATGTCCATAAGTCTAGGCTCATTTAGATAATCCCACCATCAGCACCTGATGCTGTCATGGATACTTTCTAGGGTGTGCGTATTACAGCATGTTAAGTGTGCCCACTAATGGGCATGTCTAATCAAATTGCTTATTTTCACTAAATCTTTTCTACAACAGGTTAAAAATCTGTTTCAAAGGAATAATTGTAAAGCTTCACAAACCCTGAATTTCAGAGAGGCAGTCTCTAAATATGTATCCTAAATGTCATCTGGGAAAAGCATTCCCTGACCTTTATCTTAGAGCCCTTGATCTCTTCTTTCCCAAAATTCTATTCATCTTGTCAAGTTGAGTTTAATTGACCGATTGTGCTCCTTCTCTGAACTATAAATTCCAAGAAGGCAAAGCCTGCGTCTATTTTGTTCACCTCTAGCCACCAATTCCTCGCACTTAGCACAGTCCCTAGGCAGAAGAATAGGCACTCAAGTCCTAACTGAATGAATTAATGATTCCATGAGAAAAGGAAAGTATTCAATCACCGACTACTAAAGGGGTAGAATAGACATTCCCAAGTGAAGAGTGGAATTGGCAAAGTTGTTTCTGCTGTCAGGAAACTCCCAGGAAAGGCAAGATTTGGTTGTAAGGTTGGAGCCTTTTAGACATTTAGACTTACCCCTAATGGAAGTTCATTTTCTCATGCCTAGTAAGCCTACAACAAGCTTCGGGATTCCTAGTCAACTGCTCTGAGAGGATTCTTCTTAGGAAATTTTAATCGCAGAGCACGTTAGTGATTATTCCATGGTATTTTTCTCTTCCATTCTCCCTGGAAAAGCAGGTATTTTCATTTAAAAATCAAAGAAGAGGTTTATAGTGATGGCTCTGTGTGCACGTGTGACTGTGTTTGGGTCCCCAGCGCCCATGTAAAAGCTTGGTGTAGCGGACTGTTCCTATAACCCCTATATCGGAACTTGGAGACAAGTGGATCCCAGAGGTTTGCTGGCAAGCCATTTGAGTTCCAGGTTCAGTGAGAGACCCTAGCTCGAAAAATAAGATGGAGAGTGATTGAGAGAGATACCCAAACTTAACCTCTGGTCTCCATGGGCACGCACATGGGCAGACACACCATCATGTACATTGTACACATGCACACACAGGCGCATGCCCTCCCTACACACACACCAGGTTGAACCAGGAAATAACCTACATGGAAGGACTCTAGAGCCAGGGTTTAGTTTCTGGGGATACAAAGAAAAGCACCAGACAGTATCAACATTGTCCTCGGGATCTCCTTACCAACCAATTTTAATAAATTCCCAATTTATTAAAAACAAGGCAGACGTTTCTCTTTCTCACTACCCATGTGACTTGAACTCGGATGACTTGATCAATTGCTTTTGAAAAATGATCTTTGCCCTGAATGTTTGCCCATCCATCAATTAATCTCTCTCTCTCTCCCCTTTCTTCTTTCCTTCCTTCTTCTCTTCTCCTCTCTACAACCATCTCTTCTTCTCTCCTTTCTTCTTCTCTCAGCTTCATCTTCCTTTGAAGAGGAAGTTGTTATTTGAAAATTTCTGTATTGAGATATTTTATTTGATTCACTGAGGTCTATTCACAAGTAAACCTTTCAGGAAAAAGTTTATTGCTGGAACACATGATAGTTAGGCCCCCCTGTTTGTGGGGAGCTGGTACCCCAAGGAACCTAACTGACCCTGAAGACAGCGGGGTTCTTTTTTGCAGGGGATGGGGTGAGTGTGACTTAAGGATGGAGACAAGAATCTCATAGTCCTGTAGTGGATGTCCTTCTCTTCCTACTCCTCAATAACTCACAGGAATATACAGGAATCCTGGGGTGGGAGGGAGTAAAACATATGAATAGTTTTCTCCTCTTGTGAAAGCAACAGCCTTGTGAAAGGGAGCCCCCCACCCCCCAGTCGGTACAGGATATAACCAGACATCAACTGCCCAGCACAAAGGAGACTTATTACCCCGGAGGGGCAAGCAGGGTGGGGGTGGGGGCTGCCAAGGCAGCAGCAGCAAGCACATGCAAGCAAGAAGAAAAGGAAGAGTCTGAGAGGGTGTTTCCACAGGAGTGGACTTTTAAGGAGAAGAAGGCGGAGTCTGTGCTAGGGTGAGTTGGTGAATTCTGATTGGACATATTAACCAAATAATGATCTTTGATTGTTGGACCTTGGTGTTTTGTCTCAGGAATGAGTTGGTGGCCAAATAAGGGGATAGACCTTAGGGGCTAGCTTTGGGAATGTAATGGTTTTTCAGAAGGGAAAGGAAAGGGGATAAAAGGTAAAACCTATGTGCAATGTTTGCCATGCTTGGGCCTGTGTTTGCATGCTTGGGCCTGTGTCTGCATGCTTGGGCCTGTGTTTTCGTGCTCAGGCCTGCTAAAATCCCTTTCCCTTGGGTGTTTTGTTTTGTGTTAAAGTGAAAGATCTACAGTTGAATGCACAGACTAAAAATGTGACATTTCTCTTTTTATTGCCATCACTCCTGAAACCTTTGTTGCCAATAGGTCCCCAGACCAATCAGCAGGTTTCCTTCCCTGTGAGTCTAGCATCCTTCTCTCTGAAAGACACTGAGTCTCTAATAAGTCTCTAGAGTACAGTAGACAAAAACCACAATTTGGAAGATTGTACTAATGACCCCAATGATATCATGACTCCTTGAATTCATGATCTGATAACACAGACAAATCTAGTGCCACAGATGGTACGTAACTTCTGCTAGCAACTTCAGCCACGTGACCAGCTTGGCCAATGGAAAGATGGTGTGCCAATTCCAAGACTAGATTTGAAGAGCCATGTATGTTACAATGACTTTCTTAGGCTTCTACCATTGTTCTGAGGACCTGTTTGGTCTGGTCCTGCGAAGAGGCTGAGAAACATGTGGAGCTCCACTGGGTCCAGCCAAGCCCAGCGTGTTCAGTCAGACTCCAGAACCATCCACATGTGCAAGCAAGGGCAGCTTGGATCGGCTCAGCTCTACAGATGTGTAGGAAATAAATGTTTATTGTTATACGACACTGAGCATGTGTGGTTGGTTGCTTGTTCCACATCAAAAGTTAAATGATCACAGAGCTCAAACTTGAAGCTCCTAAGAATAACACAATGCCTTATACTCATAGAGTATTCTGGGGCTGTCTTCATACTTTACACAGTGTGTGTTGTTGAACTTTCGTGACAGACCTATCAAATGTGCCGAGCAAATATTGTTTCTCTTTTATAACTAAAGGTACTAAAGGTACAAAACAGTGAAATCAGTTTGCCCATAGCAACAAAGCTAAAGGAAAATAGGAGTTATGTTCTCTTCATTGTTGCCTCAATACCTCTTTGAAGCAGAGCTGGTAGATGGTGGGGGACAGATGGACATAAATTATACAATCATAAGAATGCCAAAGAGAAATACCGGTGACTGAAAACCATTGGCTATTTGTTGAATGGACTAGATTTCTCTAGAAAAGAAGTCTGGGGCAAGGCGGAGGGGGAGGGGCATAAGTAACATTTTAAAAAAAGAAGATTGCTGTGAACACAAGCCTCTAAGTTATGTAGTATTACAAGGACAATATACATGTAACTTATTGGTGTTCACAATATGCTGGGAAATCTGTTAGAAACCTCATAGGCATTATCTCATCCCCCTTCATAATAACATCATGAATAACATCAGACCATAACACAATATAATGCAACATACCATAATAGTGTTGCATATTATGTGAAATAATTCAAGCCTCAGAAATTAGGTGGTAATCTGCCAAACTTCACATGGCAAGGACATGGCATTGTGCTGAAGTCCAAATCTATTGGATTCTTGCATTAGCACCTCTGTCTTGGGTTGCAAATGAAACTCATGGGAATAGAAGGCATAATCTGAGAGGCAGAAACAAGAGGACAGTGGAGCAAAGAGTGGCTGGAAGCTACACAGTGTTCTAAAGACAAGGAACTGCAGAGAGAACTAATTTTCTACCCAAGTATTGATGTCCAGTGGTACTGTCAGAAAATTTGTGGCTCATAGGTTGATCCTGCATTATGAACCCCTAAGGAAAAATAAATAAGCCAAGCATTTACCTCTCTCTCTCTCTCTCTCTCTCTCTCTCTCTCTCTCTCTCTCCTAACTCTCTGCATATGACATCACTCAGCAGTGTTTTTTCTGTAACAAAGCTATAATTTGAAACCATGAAGTGTGGTAGAAAGAGCCCATGCCTCAGTGTTAACATCTATGGCCTCAAAATCCAGCCTGAATTAACAAAGCTGTCTTTTTTGAGACTCCAAGGATAAAAGCATCTCCCTTACGGGATCCTAGAGGAACTAAGAGTCCTTGGCAAGGGTCTGGGCCATTCAAGTAGTCAGAAAATGTGCATCAGGTCCTAAGCTACTTGTCTGAGAGGCCAGCCTTCCTTGTAGGAAGCTGTTATAGTTTGAATATGAAATGCCCTCCATAGGCTCACACGGTTGAAGATTTGGTCTCTGGGCTGTAGCACTGTTAGGGGGTGGTCGTAAGCACAACTTTGCTTGAGGAAGTGGATCGCTGTGGGCAGGCCTTGAGGCTTTATAGCCTAGCCCCACTTCCTGTTCTCGCTCAGCTTCCTGAGGTGGATAGAGTGTGACCAGGCTGCCTCTCACTCTTCCTACCATCTGTTCTCCACCTGTTGCCATGTCTTGCCTGCAGCCATGGACTGTCCGCCCTGGAACCGTAAGCCAAACTCTTTTCTCTCTTACTTGCTCTTGTCGGGGTATTTTATCACAGCAATAAGAAATCAACCAGGACAGAGGCCAAGAGCAGGACAGCAGAGCAAGGCAGAGGTGACAGGGTGATGGGAGACAGACTGCCACAGGGCAACCTACCAGGACAATGGACCCTAAGTCCTCCCTGCTGCTCTGCTTCCTGACCACTGCTCATTCTGCTACAGCAATTGCAAGCAACCCGCCCACGGGGATACACCTTCATCTCCTCATATAGGTCTCAACACTCACAGTGTCCTCTCCATGGACCTGTAGAGTGTGTCTCTGCACAATTGACCTCGCTTGCTCCCTGCTTCTCTTCCAGATTCAACTAGACTTCATTGTCTTCCTCTTGTGCCAGGCTTGGGGCCTGTAGATAGGTGCTTACTGTGGGAATCAAAGGCCCAGATGCTGAGGTATGACTAGGAGTCCCTCTGAGTCCCTGCAGCTTCTGAGGCCTGGAGAGGGCTGGCATAGAGTGCTGCTGTGGTCAGCAGACAACATCTGCAAAACTAGCTAATATCAACTGCTTATGAGAAAACCATCTACTTCCTTTGACCACTCATGTCTAAAAGGACCTCTTCTGGCAGCTTCTTCCTGCAGCTTGGACAATATAAATGAGTTGTCTTCTATTTCCCGTAAGATACCCCAAAGAACCTGACAACCCCTGCTAGAGTTCATGGTCTTCACATTCCTGCCACCTACGAAAGAGGAGGGAGGGGAGACAGATGGGCATCATAGGAAGAATGGGGGACAGACAAGAACTCTCTCTCCTGCCTTACTTGGGGTCTTGTGTATCCTTTGAGGATGAGGGAAGAAGATAAACTTAGGGAGACACCAGGAAGGGAGAAGTTGTAGGAAGCCCCTGTAGGCAGATGCGGTCCCTGGAACTGGCAGAGCCTGCATAGAGCTGTCACTCAAATCCACACATGACTCTTGCTCTCTGCAGGATCCGCACATGCCCTATACGGGTTGACTGAAAGTCAGCAGAACTTCTCTCCCTCCATCTTGTGTATAGACAAGGCTGTGAATTTCTTTAAGAAGCATGGCAAACAGCTGTATTCTTTCTTTCAGGTAAGAGTATGCTACAGGCCCCACACATGAGCTAAAGTAGACTTCGAAACACTTACATAGCTAAGGATGCAGCTCAGTTGTGGAGTGCTTTCCTAGCATGCATAAAGTCCTGGTTCAATCTCCAGCTCTGGGTATGGTGGCACATGCTTACAATCCCATTTTCAAGAAGGAGATCCTATTCTTGCTATCCTTGGCTACATAGCCTTCAGACTAGCCTGGGTTACAAGAGAGTCCATATCCTCCTTTAAAAAAATTGTTAAATAAAGAGAATAATGGTGTTGTAATGGCTGCTATTACTTGAGTATGTCCCCTGCATAGTACATATTAAGCAATTCTTTCATGTCCATTATTTCATATCATCCCTTCCTCAACTCTTTGTTTGGTATGGTCCTGTGTAATCTGATCTCAACTTCATCTCCTGGTGTTATCTCCTACCATTCTAATACCTCATTTATGAATATGCTGAAGGCCTTGGCCCATGGCATTCATTCCACTGGTGTCTTCTAAACTATCCACTCTCTTTCCTTAAGATCTAGTGTAGCCTGGTAATCAGATTGGTGAGTACCCTAACTGTTATCATAGAGCCTTCATCCAGTAACTGATGGAAGCAGATGCAGAGATCCACAGCCAAGCATCAGGCTGAGCTTCAAGAGTCCAGTCAAAGAGAGGGAAGAGGGATTCTATGAGCAAAGAGGGTCAAGATCACGATGGGGAAATCTTCAGAAACAACTGAGTCAAGCTCATAGGAACTCACAATTTTTAGACCGACAGCTGTGGAATCTGCATGGAACCAGACTAGCCCTCTGCATATGAGAGACAGTTGTGTAGCTGGGTCTGTTTGAGGGACCCCTGGCAGTGGGATAGGGATCTGTTCCTGGTGCATGAGCTGTCTTTCTAGAGCCCATTACTGCTGGGGATGCTGTGAATGTGTTGCTCTGATTGATTGATAAATAAAACACTGATTGGCCAGTAGCCAGGCAGGAAGTGTAGTATAGGTGGGATAAGCAGAGAGGAGAAGGCTGGGAAGTGGAAGGCTGAGGAGGAGATGCTGCCAGCCACCGCCACCATGAGAAGGCAGATGTAAAGTACCGGTAAGCCACAAGCCACATGGCAACTTATAGATTAATGGAAATGGGTTAATTTAAGATGTAAGAACTAGATAGCAAGAAGCCTTCCACGGACAGCCATACAATTTATAAGTAATATAAGTCTCTGTGTGTTTACTTGGGTCTGAGTGGCTGCAGGCCCCAGCAGGACTGGAGAAATCTCAAGCTACACATTACCTATGGTCCTTGCTCACCCTTGATGCAAGGAGGAGGGGCTTGGTCCTGCCTCAACTGAATGTAACAGGCTTTGCTGACTCCTCATAGGAGGCCTTATCCTTTTGGAGGAAGGGAGGGGTGTTGGAAGTGAGAAGATAGGGAGGAGGGGAGGAGGGGAGGAGAAGAGGAGGAGAGGAGGGATGAGAGTGAGATCTGTGGTTGGTATGTAAAATATAAAGATATTATAAATAATTTTTTTAAAAAAAAAAAAAGACCTAGTGTAACATGCAAAGGCACAGATGTACTCAGAGGCAGAGATGATTGAATGTTACTTTGGGGCTGTCTTATAGCTGCACCCATAATTTCTATGGAATATTAATTCATTAATCATTGCATTCCCTCTTTCTAGACTTTGAGTAGCTCTTTGAGTTCATGGAGGTTCTTATACATCAAGAATACCAGATCCATGATAGATGAATGTTTATGAAAAAAATGGAATTGTACTGGCTACTCTCTTTGGGTACCTTGACCACACCATTTTAGAGAAATGGGAACAGCACCATATGGGGTAGCTAAGGGAAGACACATAGATGAGACTCAGATATGTGGAAAGAGTTCCAGACAAGAACAAACATAAAAAACCACACATGTTCAGACTCCCCACTAGAAAGTTTTGTTTCCCATTTCCAAACAGTACACAGCTCATCCTTACAAGATGGGGAAGAGGGCTGCATACATTATTTGGACATCATAGGCGTGAAGTCTGCTCTCTCCTTTATTTTATTTAGGTCGACAGGAAGGCCTAGGTCGACCTCTTACACTTCAGTAATACTACTGCTGCACATATTTTATCACTCTGGTTGTCCCAACTTTGGCCACGTGAAGCTCTTTCAGTTACCCCTGATGTTCTTGTAACATCCTCTAACACTTCATTAATTGAGCACACTCTTATTTTCTGGCAACAGGAAATGCTCCCAGCTCCTTTTGTGTATTACCTGAACTAGTCTGGGAATTAGCCTTTCCATCAAGGAATTCCTCTAGTTCTATTTAGAAAACAACCTTAAACAGTTAGTTCTGGGGAGCAACTGCGCTCGCTGATATTTGGGTGCTGTGGCTTGCAGACCCTGTCAGTGGATTGAGCCAGAGAACGTATGTGGTGTGAGAACCTGGTTCATCTGCCTATCTATCTGGCTAATCAACCAAATATGAATGTGTGTTGATAGCGCCAACTCTGATCCAGAACCACATGGCTCATTCTAATCCTCCTTCTTGTTCTGTGTAATGTGCCTCTCTAGCAATACTGTCTTCAGAGTGCATATCCATTAATGATTTGTTTCTTAGTCTACAAGCACAGTGACTTCAACACTTTATCAGCCTGACTGTGGTGCTCATATGCTGCTGCTTATCTTTAGTCCTACGATCTACATCCGCTTCCAAAGTTGCCTGGGTCAGCTCCTTCTTCCTACCCCCTTCAGCAAGGTTATGTCACACATTTGTAACGCACTTAGTTTCCTTTTATTACTGCCTGCATTTCACCCTGGAATCTCTCGGTCTCCTAATTGAATTTTCTTAATTGGCAGGAATTAAGATTGACTCTCCGGGCTCTAAAGTTCCATGTGGTTTGGTAAATACACAGTGTCCCAAATCCACAAGTGACATATCTCAGAGAATGCCTTTACTGCCCTACAAACTAACCCTCTGTACCTCACCCAGCCAACCTCTACCCCAACCCTTGGCAACCACGGATCTACTTTTTATCTCTATGGTTTTATCTTTCCAGAATGTCATATAAATGGAATCACATGAGGCAACCATGTAGCAGTGGCATTTTTTTTTTTACTTAGCAATATGCATTTTTAGATTCAGGGGCTAACTCACTCTTGTCGGCAAATAGATACTCTTCCATCATGTAGATGGTCTGGGCTGGTTCACCCATTAGCCTACTAAAAGACATCGCTAGCTGTATTATAGATAAAGCTCTTAAAAATGCTCATAGAGGTTTGTGTGGGCATGTTTCCAGATCAATTGGATGAGTACCTGCCAGTGCAAATCTGGAGTGTGTGTGTGTGTGTGTGTGTGTGTGTGTGTGTGTGTGTGTGTGTGTATGTGTGTGTGTGTGTGTGTGTGTGTGTGTGTGTGTGTGTGTGTGTGTGTGTGTGTGTTTTATTTCTGGACAGAGTCTTACTATTCTTACTATATAACCAAATAGCTAGAACTTTCTCTGTAGACGAAGCAAGCCTCAAATTCACAGAATTCTGCCTGCCTCTGCCTCCAAAGTTCTGGGACTAAAGGCGTGTACCACACACGCAACTGGATTGTATTTTACTGCTGCATTGAATTTTCTAACTCCATTTGAAGTAGCCATACCACTCTGTCTTCCTGCAGCCAGTGAATGAGAATCTGTGTACAGTCCTCATGGATGATGTCCGTTTTCTAGGCTTCACTCATTTTAAGTAGTGGTGTATTGTTATTTAAATTTTGTATTTCCTTAAGGGCAAATGATGGTGTCTCCTCACATGCTTGCTTTCCATCTTCAACCTTCTTCATAAACTGTTCACTGTTGTCTTCTGATCCTATTAAGAGTCTAAACTCAAGGAAAGATATCTCAGCATATAAATATTTTCTTCCAGTCTGTGGCTTATTCTTATTTTCTCATTATTTTTCAAAGGGGGGGTTGATCTTAATTAATCAATTTTTTTATTTTTCTTACATTTTGTGTCTTTTGTTTATCCTAAGGTTAATTTTTTTTCTCCTGCCTTTTGCTATAAAAGCATTATAGCTCTTAACTCACTTAACCCCATGTCTAAATTCAATTGTGGCTGGGATTCCAACCGTGTCTAGGGAGTGAGAGCCTTACAGATCCACCCACTGCCATCTCTATTGTGTGAAGAGTTTGACACAGTGCCACGATCCAGTCACCAGATCCCTGGGCCGAAGAGACTCCCAAAGACAGCCTCTCTGATTGCCATTTGTGGCTTACCCATTCCGCCTTTGTATTCTCTGTCCCTTTACATCCGCCAGCCCTCTGCCTCCTCCTCCCACCCTCTTCTCCCTTCTTCTTCACCCTGGTTTGTCCCTTCTTTTCCCCTTTCTGCTACTTACACTACCTCCCATTCTGCTTTCCCAGGACAACGATGACGACAGCTCTCTAATGCCTCCCTTTCCTAGCTGGCGGATGTCACCCTACTTCTTTTTCCACAGCTGGTTGCTCTCTTTTGTTACCACCACACCCAGGGCAGTACCAATACTTCCTGCCATGACCAACACTGTTGTTCTCTCTCAAGCCCTCTTGGCAGCCTTTCAGCTGCTGGGCAGTGAGGAGAAAGCGCTCTTCTGGTTCTGCTTCAAGCCCTCCTGTGGGGTTAAGTCTCTTTGACATGAATCTATCTCAAATGCCCTCTTCCAGTCTTCTTTAAACCCTACTGTTTAAAGTGGGGTTTAAAGGAAAGAAGGAAGTGATTCTCAAGTTTTAAGGACCATGAGGGATCCATTATGTCTTTGGATGGAGCCCAGGAATCTACTTACTAAAGGAGTATCCTTCATCATGGTTGATCTGTTGGACACTGGCTATAGACCAAGTGCTGAGGAATATAGACATGGGAAACACTGGAGGAGAAGTGTGATGGTGCATACTTTCCACCTGCCACAAAATGAGCTCCAGAGCCTAGATTTTAGCCTCAGGTCTATTCTATCTGACACAGAATTGGATTACTTAATTCAATATCTACCTTGCATATTTCAGAATGGTTGGCAGTGAGTGGATATGTAAGAGTTAATAAGAAGTTAACTGAAAGGTTTTTGAAAAAAATAAATTATTTGACATATGTAATATTAATGCAAAATTCTTAATAAAAAATAATTTCTAAACATCTTCTACTACATGGAGATACCTCTGAAATTACTATAAATTCTAAGGAAAGGAAAGGAAAATGATGTGGTAGAGATCTGAATGCTGAAGAGCAGCTACATGGATCTTTCTCAAACCTTTATACATAGCAATCATGGGGAATCTTGCAAAAGATGGACTTGGCTCAGCAGAAGTACAGGCTGGAGCTGGGACTGCATTTCCAATATCTCCCCAAGGAATACCCATGTAATGAAAGCATCCATGCTTTGAGTAATGAAGGAGTTGACAGTCTTAAGGAGAGAAGAAAGGGGAAGATGGAGTAGGTTGACAATAAGACAATAAGATTGGCTCAACTCACCTCTTAATGAGGAGAGAACCAAGTGTACTTAGGCTTTCTCTAGAGCACCACTCTGGAAGCAGTCACTCTGGAAGTTGTTGTAAGGCATGACCTCCAGGAAACCCAGAGCTAGAGACAGAGGTAAATCACTTTGCTTTTCCACCTTTGTGGGACGAACCAACATTGACAGACAAGGTTGGGTTTGGAATTTATGCAATTATAGAATTTATGTACTTCATATTTCTGAACCTTGCTCTCTTGTTTGTGAAAAACTGACGATCATGTGACCTATGAAAAGATATCATTTTAATTCGTGCACAACACTCAGTGAATACGTAGCATCTACCAAGCACTCAGTAGACATCAGCCAGCATCTGTGTTAGATCTGTGTACTCAATATCAGCCTTGTTTCCAGGAGATGTTGATGATATTAAAGATGAAGGCAGATCAACTTCTGACAAATCGCTCTAAGATAGTGCACCCCTTTTATTAATTCTGTCAAAATTGGAACATTTCTTCGCTGTGTTCAGCCCTTGGCCATGGCTAGTGTGCAGGGAGGGCAGACAAGAATCTTACAGTTCCTGGGAAGAAAGCTATGAAGTCAGTATCAGAAGCCGCAGCAAATGGGTGTGAAAGAGGGAACAGGAAACTATTTTCTGTGGGCCACAGTCACTTATTCTTTTTTCCAGGGCAAAACCCTGTATTTTCTCTTGTTTACATTTTCCATGTTCACTCCCTGGCTTTGTGAGTTGGGCCCAAACCCTGGACTTTTCAAGTTACATTCTCCACCCCAATTCGAAAACAAGTAAGCGCGAGGAAACGTGTGTCGGAGACTGTGGGGTGAGAATTCTTCCAATACGCTGGGCCAGCTGACCTGCTTAGGCCTGGGTCCGTCTTAGCTCATCCTTCTGGCTGTACATTTGCACATCTGTACATCTGGGAAACTCAGGGAAGAGCTGAAGGGGAACAAGATACCAGGAGACTCCAGAAGTATCTGGACTTCTAGGAAGCTTTCCCTGCAGCCTGATGGAAACAGTTCCTTTGGCCAGAAGACAAGAAAGCCCTGAGGATTCTCCTTGAAGAACATTCTCTGACATGGTTCCAGTATACAATGAGAAGAATTAACTTTGTACAATACTTCACACTTGACGGAGCTGCCAAGAGACTTAGTAAGCACAAGGCAGTTGGAAAATCCATTACAACACACGCATTTGGGACGTCATCACACATGCCAGCTGAAAGTTGGGCCTTTGTGAAGTAAAATAATAGGACCAAGGCAAGTGGCCGACCCTTGATCTGAATGTTTCTGCTTTTCCTCATTTCAAATCCTATGGTGTTCCCTCTGCTTCATGAACTGCAGGTTCCCACCATAGCTGCCCTGTAGATGGTGGGAATCCTCTTATTTTTATATCCATCTGCTAGGGACTTAAGAGACACATGATCTAAAGGGCATACTTATCCTTTCCCACTGTTCCTCTTTTTTCAATCCTAGCTCTCCTGAAATCCTCTTCAGCTATCTAAGGAGTCCCATGACGAAAACTGTTTTTGCTTGTATTCCTTTCCTTCCCTGGCAGAGTCGAATGCATATCCGTGATTGATTGATACTTCGATCCTCTCATTCAAGAATGCAAGAGTCAATACATTTCCTTCTGTGACATCCAGGAAGGATGTTCTGGCAAGTCAAAATGATTTGGCAGTTGTGGACAATCTACCTTGGCCGGTGTAGACAGTGACAGAAGTCAGATCATGAGTCAACAATTAGGAGGAAAATTCTCTTCATGGTATCATTAGAGTCTCTTTGCCCTTCTCTCTCTCTCCCTCTCTCCTGCTTGTATGTCCTTGGAATGGAAATCATAACTACTTTTCCATTTCTTTATCTTTTTTTTTTTTTTTTTTTTTTTTTTTTTGGTTTTTCGAGACAGGGTTTCTCTGTGTAGTTTTGGTGCCTTTCCTGGAACTCACTTGGTAGCCCAGGCTGGCCTCGAACTCACAGAGATCTGCCTGGCTCTGCCTCCCGAGTGCTGGGATTAAAGGCGTGCGCCACCACCGCCCGGCCCATTTCTTTATCTTATTCTTGTAATTTTATTTCTTTTTTCTCTTCCTTTATTTATTGTATCCATCCTTCATGCCCCCTCTGCATCATTTCTTCCAACAAGCCATCAACCTTCCAAAATCAAGTACCTAAGAAAGATACTGAGGGTCTTCATCCATCTCTCTGAGTCTCCAGCACATTGAAAACTTTAGAGTGAGCTTAAGGATTTCTTGATCCAGTATTTTTTAACTCGTTCATTTGAATTTACCTTGGATTTTTTTTCTTACATGTTGCTTCTACTTTCCATTTACAGTTTTAATCAGTCATATCAGGAATGGAATTCACAAACTCTCACGGAGACTATCAGCCAGTTATTTTATCAAAGATCAAAACGTAAAACACCAGAAGAAGTCCATAGATATTTCTAATTCTAAATTTGAAGCAATAATGATTGGCTTTAAATGTTGCTGGATAAATAATTTGAGAAAAATGCAGTTCCCTTTCGGGTCTGGGTTTAAGGGTCCATACTTTAGCCATGAAGGGTCACTGCTCCCTGGCCCATGTGCACTTGGGGAGAGGTGCAGTGTGCATGTCTATGTTGAAGGGGAAAACGGGAGTGTTTGGGGACATGTGGTCAGTCACGGTTCAGCGGAATGGGATGCAAACATTCCCCTCTGTATCTCCTTTATTACCTAGTCACAGCGCAGTAGAAGGGAAGAGAAGCGAGGCAATGTGGGGCAACAGACCTCCAAGCAGAGGGCGGGCGATGTGATCCACCAGAACTGACCAGGGAAGAGCTTGGACCCAAAGGCACTAGGAAGAAGTGGCTGAGGAGGGAGAAGGTGGATGTCTACAGTCTAGGCGGAGGAGTGGCCTAAGTGCAGGGAGGTTGCTGCTGAGGTTGGGTAGTGAGGGCCACAAAGCACAGTACCCAAGAGAACCCAGGGCCCAGTGAGCTCAGGATAGAAGCAGATCCAGTTTTGAGGAAGCTCCAAGCTGAGGGTAGACAGCTGAGGAGAAAGGAGATGAGATGGAAGAGAATGACTTTAGACACATAGCTAAGGATTGTTGAATTGCTGTAGAAAATTAGGAAAATGCCCAAAGCATGAAAATTAGTGCACCAATTTCTTCAATTTTTAACTTGGTTCCAGAAATCAAAATGTGTTAGCTTAACAGTAGTAGCTCATGCTTTGAACTTTTTTCTTGACACTAAATATGTGATTGGTTAGTTTTAGTAGTAAATAGTCAAAAGATGCTCATTGAGAAAAATTTAAGTCATACCAATGTCTGTTTTTTAATAACTTACATATTGATTGCAAGGGTTTCATCAACACGAAATAAGGTGATGTTATCACAATTGAATATAGGTTTTTTGCTTTGCGTATGTAGACACATACACTGCATACTTACAGAAGTCCATTCATCCACTGTCTTTCATGATAACAAGTACCCCAAATACTTGACCTATAAAGACAAAGTGTTTAATTTGGTTCACAGTTTTAGAGGTTTTAAGTCACAGCTGATCAGCCTGTCATTTGGAACCTGCGGCAAGACAGAGTATCGGAGCAGAAGTAAATGTCCAAGCAAACTGTTCACTCCATGGTCTGGAAACTAAAAAGAAAGAAAAAAACAGATACTAGGACCCCAACATCTCCTTTAAGAGCAAACTCCCAATGACTTAACTTCCCACCAGGCCCCATATCTTTAAATCACCTTCCAACAACACTGTCTTGGGAATAAGGCATTTGACATGTGGTCCTCCAAGGAGTACTCAAGGGCCAAACAGCAACTGTTACTTTGTATATTTCATATATGTGTGCATATACACACATGTTTCTGTGTTTGAGTGTGTGTGTGTGTGTGTGTATGTCTCCTCATTTCATCACAATATACAGAATGGAGAATGAACCGAAAAATAAAGATCTCATTAGATATGTAAAGAACCTTAAGTAATTTAATGCGCATGTGTGTTTGTGTTTATGTGTAGGTGTGTGCGCGCACATTTGTGCACATGCACATGGAAACCACAGCACAATGTCAGGTATCATCTTCAATTGCTCTCTACCTTTGGTAATATCTCTCCCTGAACCTGGAGCTCACCAATTTGGCTATACTGGCTGACCAGCAGGCATCTCCCAGCACTGGGATTATAAGTGTATGCTGCTAAGATCAGCCTTCTATGTGAATGCTGGGGATTTGAACTCAGGTCCTCCTGCTTGCTTAGAAAGCAGGTCACTCATTAGCCCCAAGACAACTATTTTAATGGAATGATAGGAACTCGATGTTGACCATTAACATAATTATCCCGAAAGATATAGTATTTGGTATGACCCTACTAAATAGGAGTATTGTGACACTGGTTAAAAAAAAAACAAAACCAAAGTGGAAAAAATCTCCAAATTATTAATCTAAGGAAAATATTTCCAAATAAAGGCTCATTGGCACACTTTTTGTGATTGTGAGGAAGGTTAGACTTCATTCAATGATAGTTTTAATTTTTCAAGAAAGTAATAACAAAGAAAAAATACCACAAAATCTTATAGTTAGACTAACACTGAGTTTTGAAAGCTATTGAGTTAACATAATTGCCTCCCCAGTGCCAGCAGATGAAAGTCTAGCTGATGCTGATTCTATGAGTCCTAAATCCTGCAAGGCAACACACATCGTCAGATCCCAGCTTCACATCCTGGTTCAGCTCGATGCTCAGGGTCTCTCTCTGCTCACTTTCTATTCCTTTCTAAAATACAAATAAATAAGATGTGGTCCGTGCAACTGGCATCAAATGCCTAGAGCAGGGATTTTCTCATTCTGGGCTTGAAGGTGACATTGATAAGGCAATACAGAGGACTCGGGGGTCCTACCTTGCGTTCTAAAAATAGTTTTCAATGATTTCTGTGAAACAACTCAGAACTTTTTAAGCTACTTTCTAAATATGAGCCCCAAGTCTGAACTGCTTCTAGAAAGGGAATGAGTCCTAAGCAGCATCAAGGAAGTACTATTACACATTTCATGAAGGTGACAACTGTGTGTCATTGAAATCTCTGGCGTGTTATTAGAGGTGGCTCATTTCAACTGCGTGTTAACAAGCCTGAACATATTCACACAGAATTGTTAGTGTAATAATGAAAACAGATAGAAGTTAAGTACTTGGGGTTCTTAAGAAAGGGCCTGATTACAATGGACAACAGTTAATGGAGAGATTCCTAATTGGTCAAAATGCTGAGAACCGTAAGTATTTTGAATACTGGACCCTGAGTAGGACACCACATCACCCCCTTCAAGGAACATCTCAGAAGAAGCAGGGAAAAAAGTATAAGAGATAAATGATGAGGAGGAGTGCTGTAAACTGTCTTCTATATTCTAGACCCAGCCTGACCATTGCAACCATGAACTCACAGTACCTGTGGTTATCTTCACAAGACATGCCCAAGATGGAGCTTGTCAACATCCAGTCATGACAGAGGGATGGGACTCATGAAGCTCCACCCCTCCCTGAGGAGCTATTAGTAACTAATGGTTGCTAGGGAAAGGGAATCATTTTCTTTAGTGGTGTAGCCTCTGAATGTTAAATCTTCCTGAGAATGGAGCCAACACAGGGTGTTGAAACCTAATCACCTGAGGCCAATACCAGTTGCACTCCTGGAGTCACCAGACACCAAAGTCAAGGACAACTAAATATCCCATTTTGTTTAAATCAAATTTGATTCCTATGAACCTTCATGGTTCCAGCTTTCTAATATTAAATCCTGAGGGACAGGAGTCAGTCAGAGATGAAGGCCTCCTCAGAATAGCCTCATTTCCTTCAGTGTTCCCTATCCAGTGCTCCAGAACATTCATTATCCCATCATCAAAAGGTTTCCATGTCTTCTGAATCATTTTCCTGCCTCTCTGTGCATTGCTAACTAAACATCTCAAACAGATGAGGCTGTTGACCATTTTTCTATGGTGTTTGGAATGAGAAATAGTTCTAAGATCATCCATGCTGAGTGCTGTGATGTGTGTTTCAATGTATTGACTACGTGCTAACTCTGTAGTCAAGGACTTTGTGCAGAGAAACATCATAAATTTAAGATACTATGCAAAATAAGTACAAATCCCTTAGATTTTGACATAGAATGTTGAGTCAGGAATGGCATGTGCACAAGGACCATAAAACAAACAAACAAACAAAAACAGACAGAACATTCTCTTGATGCTAACTTGGTCAGAGTTTCCCATGGGAAGGAAGACTGTCATCAGCAAGGGTTAGGGAAAGGTGAGAGATGTACACAGAGAAAAGACTAGGCAATGTATGGCACATTTTCTGACCCAAACACGCCATAATCTAGAGGATTTTCCTTTACCAAACCCAAGTCTTATTAATTCCAGGTTTCCTACATCTCTCAGCATAGAAGAAACACTTTGTAAACTGAAGTCAAGATGGACAACAACACGCTTAAGGACACTAGGCGCAAAATTAGACCCCTCCAAGAAGGAGCTAGTATACACCAAGACAAAGAGTGGAAGAGATCAGTTGACACTAACCACATCATTCTAGAAGTCTCTGCTAACTGTTCTAACAGCACTAGGGGGAGTTAGGAACCCCTTGGAACATGTGCTTGGTGAGCAGGGGTGCATTGTATTTTATTTCCTCAATGAAGCTAAATTCTAACCTTGAAAGAACACAGGGTACAGCCTCTGTGGCTCAGACATAATGAACTTGGAGGGTTTAGGAGTTTTTTTTCTGTAGCCCAGATGTTCTATGAGCCCTGCTTCCCAGAGCTGGATGAATCTGGAGCATCAGTAGGGCCATAATGTTCATAGTTTATAAGCACTTTGTTTTTGATGAGAGAGGAAGCTGGCATCCTTCCCTGTAAAGAGGGTAACTAACTCAAGAGACCAACAGAGTGACTGTCCCCTCTTTCAGGACTTTGTGTCCTCACTGAAACTACTTGGGTATAAAACTGCAGAAATGAAATGACCTTATACAACCTTATACAACCTTTAGTAATAGTAATAATAATAATAATGATAATAACAGTATTTTTAAATGATGTGTACCTGTGGGTATGGCTCAGTGGTAGAGTACTTATCTTGTTGTGTTCAATCCCCTGGATCAATCCTAGTAAAGCCATCCCATCTAAATCGGGGAGAACTAAACCAAACATTCACACTCCCCAGGGCATTTGTCTACATGATAACAAAGATATCTGGTCAACCTTGAAACTCTCCTTGATTCCAGAAAGGGTTTCTTATTTGCTTACTACATGTACCCAGCTGATCTCAATCAAGAAAACAATTAAATTTATGAAGTATCTCATTATTTAACCAATTTCCTCAAGTTATATCCAAACTTCTTATAATGCACATATGAGTCATAATTCTCATACTTTTACCCCTTTCTTCATTCTTCCCACTCATCAACAGCCACACATAATTTAAAGTATGTAGGCTAAGAGTGATTGTACCATTTAGATTTTCTTGAGAAAAAGTTTCTCCCATGATGTCAATGATAGGCCAGATAGTGGGGGGGGGATAGAAAAATTGATTTAATAAATGCTTTAGGAGATCAATGACTATCCAGAGAAAATATAGTCTGTTTTCTTATTTCATACCATAGGCCATAAAGAGAAAAACATACAGCTGTTAATGCATGAAATTATTTGATAGGCAGTGGAAAAGGGACTTTAAAAGAATCTAAATGTCTACTTTTAAACAACAAATAGATTGACAAACAAGATCATTTCAAATGTTAATGTACAGAGGAGAATATGCTTGAAGTACATTACTTAAGAGCATGAAAATGACCATATGTGGTTCATGTACAATAAAAATAAAATGCTGTGCAGCTGGAGATATGAGTCCTTGTCTATCATACAAGTTCAACTCCCAGTAAAAAGGGGAAAATACATGAATAAACTGTTATAAAATAAAATGCTAAATTGTGCACAAAAATATGAAATAAATCATAAACTGGGGGAAAACTTCAAAGTCAAAAGCTTTTAAAAATTGCTAGATGCTGGAGAGATAGTTCAGTTGGTAAAGTATTCACCTTGGTAGTACAAGGCCCCAAGTTCAATCTCCAGAACCCATGTAAAATAACGATATAATAGCTTAGTCTCAGGGCTGTGGAAGCAGATGGGCAGATCCCTGGGGTTTGCTGGCCAAGCAGCCTAGCCTACTCAGCAAAGTGCCATGCTAGCAGGAGACCCTGCCTCAAATAGACTGATCCTGAAGAACAACATCTGAGGTTGAGGTACAAAGCAAGAAAGAGTTAACAATTTCAATGTAAAAAAAACTCTTCCTAATTACTAAGACAAAAGCTGTAGAATAACAACCGCATGAGATATATGCACAGTCAATTCATAAGAGTTGCCAATACACATAGGGAGGAGTTCTATATGAGTGAGATGCTCTGTGTATAAATAGGCTTTATCTCGTGTGGTTATAAGGGGATATTGGTATACACTTCTAGGATGCTCATTTGAAAAATGTTTCAATAAA
Source organism: Peromyscus californicus insignis (assembly GCF_007827085.1). Taxonomy (NCBI): domain Eukaryota; kingdom Metazoa; phylum Chordata; class Mammalia; order Rodentia; family Cricetidae; genus Peromyscus; species Peromyscus californicus. The sequence goes on along the minus strand of NW_026294514.1, from coordinate 26,220,676 downwards.
ATATAAGTTCACTTGACCCAGCCAAACTGTGTGTGATGGAACGCACTACAAGTAATGAGGAGGTCCCTGGCCAGGAGTAAGGCTAAGCAGAGTCACAAAGCCTGCTGGCTATCCAAGTGCTTCACCTCACACCCTGCAAGACATGATTGCTAGCCTGGAATATTAGCATTTGCACACCCAGGGGGCTGGCCTGCTGTTTTTGCAGCTGGAGGTCAGGACTAGACTGATTGAAATTTGGCTTGTGGGAGCAGGGAGGAACCCTAGAGACCTCCTCCTCTGACCTTCTCCTTTGATAGATGATTGGAGGGGTGGGGTGGTGAGGGATGATCTACCCAATGACATAATCCAATCAGAGCAGAGTTAGGGCTTCAAGCCTTACCTCCTACCCCAGGCTCCTGCCATCTTTCAGCCCTGTGTGTTCCATTCTAGCTAGTCAACTTGCTGAATGACGTGTTTTGTGGTCTATCATCTGGATTTCATTAATAACTTGCCAGGCTGATGCTTTGTAATGGTCTATCACGAAGTCCATGGCTCTCTGTGGCCCCAGTCACTTTGAGTGCAACATAGAAGAAAGAACACTGGCTAGCAGGGGTCTGACAGGTGGGGTACCACTGCAGAGTAGTACACACTTGAACAAATCTTCTCTCTGCCCTAAAGATCATGTTTTTATCTGTAGGAAGTAAGCTTATAGTAACAATTCTGCATATTCCCCATGAACCCTTTAAATCCATTTTCTGAAAGTCCTGCTGTTTTCCTGAGTTAATGCATAAACACATCAGATGCACTGGTGCACGCTTGAATACTCAGCTACTCTGGAGGCTGAGGCAGGAAGGTTTGCTTGAGCCCTTTTTGAGCAACCAAGAGAGACCATTTTGAAAATGCCAAACCACAGAAAATATATATGTGAATTGGAAGAACTGTAAGACATGCAAGAAAATTTCCAGGTCCTGAGACAATTGCTGTACACGTTTAGATTTGGAAGTAGACGTTATGAAGGATACCGGAAGTTAATTTCTGCAGTAAGTCCTAACCTGCTGTAGCGATAGGGGATATATTTGGCTACACCCCAGAACAGTCATGAAATGGACATGACATAGTTCAGACCAGCCTTGCTCAACAGAACATAATGGGAACCACATTCACAGCTTTCTGTGCTTCAGTAGCCACATTAAAAAAAAGTGGGAGGAACAATTGAAATTTATTTTAATAATACAATTTTATTTCATCCACTGGAAATGAGGGATTATTTCAGCGTGTAAGCAATATTTTAAAATTAATGAAATATTTTACATTCTTCTTTTCTTACTATCCCCGTAAGCCTGATGTGTATTTTATCGTCTGAGCACAACTCAGTTTAAATGCTGAAGTCTTCAGCAACGCCTGATTTCCGAGCTCATAAAACTTACACTTGGAGCACCATAGAGTTATTTCATACCCATTTAAAAGCTCGCCAGAAACTGAAGTGCATCTGTGTCGATTTTAAACGGGATTAAAAATTCAGTCCTCAGTTGCATGGCTCCTATTCCAAGTGCCCAATAACCACATGTGGCAACCATATTGGACAGCACTGGTCAGAGTATTGGGCCACCCACTTCTACCCTTAGGGGCATGTTTGGCTCATCAGACAGAATGAGAGTATTATAATGTAGAGAGACAGGCGATTAGAGAAAGGCCATCAGAACAAGAGATACAATGATCAATATGTTTAAAAGAGTTTTCTTTCTTTTTTTTTTTTGGTTTTTTTGAGACAAAGTTTCTCTGTGTAGTTTTGGTGCCTGTCCTGGATCTCACTCTGTAGACCAGGCTGGCCTCAAACTCGGAGATCCGCCTGGCTCTGACTCTTGAGGGCTGGGATTAAAGGCGTGCGCCACCACCGCCTGGCAAAAGGAGTTTTTGGGGTGACATGGTAGCTACTAGAAAGGAGTGAGAGTCACATGGTCTGAGAAGACTACAGAGAAATCAGAATGGGCCATCTTATTTATTAAATTGCTGCCCCATCTTCAGAATAACACAGACATAAAAATAGTTGATAATAGAACATTCCTGAAGCCTCACATTGAAGAAGGATTCCTTCCTCACAGCATTCTTCTGCTTCAAATTTCCCAACATCAGTGATTGCCCCAAGACCCCACCCCCGATGATGACACCACCCATGCACACCAGGAAAATACTACGAAAACATCAGCTCTGCCCACTTTTTTTCCTGTCTAATAAAAACAAAAGTCAAGAATGGTGGCCAGGGCCATGACATTTTGTAAATTTCCTCCATTTTGGTTAAATGATGATCATTTCTGAAAGTACCGTAATTTGCATTTCCAAAACTAAAGCCATATGTTTTCCTACGTTCTTCTAGCTCAGTTGGCCCCCAGGAAAGGACAACCATGGGAGAGGTCTATCACCTGACATTCTTTAGCTGACCACTTTCTGGTTATCCCAGTATCTGCCAAGCACTTGCCAAAAGAGATAATTTTCCACCACCACCCCCTTTTTTTTGCCCACATCAGGCAGCTCACAACTACCTGTGACTCTAGATCTAGGGGTCTATTAGCTTCTTTCAGCATCTTCCAGCACCCACATGTGTGGTACATGCACGTGCACATGCAGATACATATACACATTCACACACACACACACACACACACACACACACACACACACACAGAGAGAGAGAGAGAGAGAGAGAGAGAGAGAGAGAGAGAGAGAGAGAGAGAGAGAGAAATAAATCTTTAAAAACAATAAAACTTCAAGTCCTGAAAATGTAGATGCTAAGAAAGGTCCATGTCTGAATCTTTGAAGGGACTGAACAAATTGGAGGGACAAGAGGTAAACTGTAGATACAAGGAAAGAGTGGGCTTTCAAAACTGGGCCGTCAAGGAGGACAGTTTGGCATCTGTTCTTCTTAGAATCCAAGGTCAGAGAAAGAAAGATACCCCTTCTGTCCCCTTAGGTCCCTGGAGGCAGAAGGAACTTCACATATCTATGCTCTGCCCTCAGAAGAGCAGAGCTAGGCTACTGCCTGATGCATAGAATCAACCAGTACTCAATAAGCCAAAATCCATCCATCATCAGCCTCTCAGTCTGAACTAGTTCACCCTCCAGCAGTTGGGTTTAGTTCTGAGTTATGAGGACGTCATTCACAAGCACGGAGTCCCTCTGTGTCTCAGAAGACCTCACGGTGGATTTGCAATGGCTCCCTTCTCACCTCCGTTCTTTACTAGCTCAGTCCCAGGCTCTCCAGCTGAGCCCCCTCCGGCTGCCCGCAGTCTTTACCTCTAGGATCCCATCATTCTATCTGAGGCTCCGAGAATTCCTCCTGACCCAGCTAAAGGGTTTGCTGGTGAGCATCACCGGAAGACTGCATCAGTTTCACCGAACCATGAGAGCATCTATCAACAGATGTATGTGTCGTGAAGCCCTGAACAGAAGAATCAAATTAGTTACATTTATTTATGTGTTTGATTGTTTGTTTGTTTGTTCATTAGGGGGATTGAGCAAGCGCATTCGATGAACAGAAGAATCTAATTATTTACATAGATACATTTATTTATATATTTATTTGTTTGTTTATTTGGGGGATGTGAGCAAGCGCATTCCATGGCATACATGTGATAGTCAAAGGACAATTTGCAAGAGTCCGTAAAGACCTTCCACCATGTAGGGCACTGAACTTGGGTCATCATACTCGTCAACAAGTGCTCTTTCACCCACTGGGCCATCTCAGTGACCCCCGGATGACACATTTTAAATTTACAATTGGAATGTGCATTTATGGATACACAGTGATATATGTATGTGTGGATATATAATTTGATCATGTACAATATATATTATTGTCAAATTAAGGGAAATGGTCAAATTAAGGTAACGTTTGATGTTGTTGTCTCAAACATTTATCATTCATTGGTGTTGAAAAGCATCGAGCATTTCACTCATTTGAAATATATCAGTTACTTACCATGCATAGTTACACTGTGCTATTGGACATTAGGGTTGTTCCTCCATTCAAGTGCAGGGCTCTCTCCATCTTCCCCTCCCCCACAGTCTCCCCAGCCTTTGGTAACCACCGCTCTGCTGTTTGCTTTTACATGTAAGTGAGAACATGCAGTATGTTTCTTTTTATGTCTGACTTGTGCCAACTAACATAATGTCCTCCTGCTCGTCTATGTTGTTTCCAATGACAGAAGGCCATTCTGCTTAAAGGTTGCATGATATTCTATCGTGTATACACACCACACTTCCCTCACCTCTTCATCTGCTTTGGAATACCTGCGGTAGATTCCAAATCTCCATTATTGTGAACTGTGCTACAATGAACATGGAAGGACAGCTATTTCTCCGACAGACTAAAAAAGCAAAGACTTCTTAAATGAAATTTTGGGGTCAGACACCAAAGAGGAGAACGCAGAGAGTCTGAACGGATGTATTTACATAAGGCTAAAGAGGAAAGAAAGAGTCCTTTACCCAGGCAGGTCTGCCTGTTTCCAGGAAGCTGGAGATTGGGTTAGGTGTCCTCCCCAAGTCCCTTGCTGTCCTGGGATTCCAGCTCTCTGATGAATATTCCAGAAGAGAAGCAACAGAGAGGGAAGTGTTCGTGAAGGGGGGCAGAGAAGGGAAAGGGAAAGGGGCCACGAAACATTCCCTGATCCCACAAGAATCATGTGTGCTGGGGTGTGGCAGGGAAGGAGAGAACCTGTCATTGGAGTGTTGAGCAAAGGCTCAAGGTCCCTTCTGCATTCTTCCAAACAACCTCTCCTTTTTTTGGCACATGGCAGATGTGGGCCTTTGGGTTTTGGCAAAGACAAGGAAATCAGAAATTCAGCATAAAAGCATTCCAGCTTCTGAGGGAGAGAGAAGATGAAGGAGGCAGAATTTCGCAGGGAGACTGTCAAGGGTGAGGCTGATGAGGGAAAGGGAAAAGAGGGGATCCAGGAGGCGCTGCCTGTGAGACACAGGAGTTCACCCTGGAACTGGCCAGGATGAGAACTGAGCTTTTGTGGGGTGAATAGGCCACGTAAAGCACTCTCCATCAACCAGGGCTGAGATTCGCCATGTTTGATGAGCACAAGGGGACCTACAGCTTTCCAATTCAGACTGTAGGGCCTGCCGCCTCAAGGGAATTGGAAGTCTCAAGGAAAAGCAAATTGTGGTCCTGATGCAAACCCTGGGCAGTACTCTACAAAATGGGTCACAGGAAGGCTGGTGGGAGCAGGCGGAGTGCTGAGAGACAGACAATTGTCCTTCTTCCTTCACTACACACATAGTCGCACATGGGTCCCAGGCACCAGCAGGATCTAAGAGTACCCCAGACACACTGAAACCATGGAGATGAAGAGAGTTCTAAGAGCCATGGTAGGCAAGGCTGGACTCCAGTGACAATCTTCCCACTAACTACTGTGTTCAGTGCCCAACCTCTTCACACCTTAGTCTCCCCATTTGCGGAGCTTGGTGGAGAAAGGCCAACTCGTGGATTTCTATTAGAAAGTAAATACTTTACAAATAGAGCTTCTTCTTTCTGAGTATAGACCACATTCATTGAGTTGACAGTAGTGGACTTTTTCCCTTTGTAAATAATCAGATTATCAGTCAGATCCTGCAATTCTTGCCTCCAGGTGGCTTGTGTTCAAGGTTCATACTTATTCACTATATTCATTACCTTTAAATTGGCAAAAACCTTCGTTCTGAAAATCTCTTTCTCTTGTTCTCTCTCTCTCTCTCTCTCTCTCTCTCTCTCTCTCTCTCTCTCTCTCTCGTCTTTCTCTCTGTGTTGAGATTTCTGAAGCTCATTTCCAAAACACTTTAATACATTGTATACAGGACAGTCAAAAACCCAGAGAAATAAGCTAGCTCCTGATCAATCTGCATGTTCAGTGCAGTCTCAAGTGGGCTTCCCAGTAGAAACTGGTAAGTTGATTCTAAGTTTCTTACTTAAAACAGTTCAAATCCCAACACCCACATCCATATCCAAGAGATCCAATTCCTTCTTCTGGCCTCTTTCAGCAACTGTACTCATGTGTGGTGTGCGGACACACACACACACACACACACACACACACACACACACACACACACACACACTTCAAAATAAAAATATTTTACAAAAAAAAGAGAGACCATCTGTGAATTTGTTCTGAAAGGGATGAGGTTCCAAATAAATACCAAAATGTCCTAATATATATCATATAGTGTAGCCAGGTTTCTCCGGTCCTGCCCAGCCCCACAGTCCTACGGTTGCTTATAAAAATAATCATTCAGAGGCTTTTATTAATTACCAATTGTATGGCCTATGGTAGGCTTCTTGCTAGCTAGCTCTTATAACTTAACCCATTTCTATTAATCTATAAGTTGCACGTGGCTGTGGTGTTACCAGTCTGCTGGCATCTTGCTGCTCCTTGGGCAGCAGCTGGCATCTCCCTTTACTCTCCTTTCTGCTCTCACTATCTCACTATCTCTCTTGGATTTTCCCACCTGGCTCCATCCTGCCCTACCATAGGCCAATGCAGCATTATTTATCAACCAATCAGAGCAACACATATTCACAGCATACAAAAAGACATCCCATAGCAACGTAGTTTAAGCTTATAATATGCTTGGACCTTATTTCACTTTCTTTGTGATAGACAGCCATCCATCTTTAGGAGTTACTGACGATGTGATGACATCCTTCAAGGAATACTCTCCAAACTGCAATATCCTAGATACTTGTACTTGACCTCATCCATGTTCCCTCCAGCCTCCAGATGTGTGTTTTGAACTGATCTTCTGGTCAAGGACTTGGAGCCGAGCTGATTCATCCACACCTTCCTTCCCATCCCACAGAGACTGTAACGGCATGCCATATGTATTACAGGATGTCTGGCCGAGACCTAAAGCAGGGCTGTGGTCACGGAACATAGCAAAACTAAATGACCACACACAGGGTCTGAGGCTCTGACCGTGTCCCCTCTGCCCTGTCTAAAAACCCACTGAGCCAAATGAAAGCTTCCTTTCTTACTGTGCAGCTCAAACATGCTCCAGAGAAAGGCTCTCTCCACTAACTCCCCAGATGCTGGAGCGGGAACACTCCTTGCTTCTTGCGCAGGCCCTTGCTTCCAGAGGGCAGCCAAATAAACCATGGTCTGAGGTGTTGCTGATGGTGATATTGTGCTGTGGAGAGTCAGAAATACCAGGGCCAAGTGGAAGCCAAGTGACCCAGGAGAGAAAACTGATCCAAACTGTCCAGTTAGGTCATCTGGCTGGTATGCTACGGTGCCTCGCTCACTGAATCCTGCATCTCCTGAAGTTTTACTTAAAGACGTGACAGATGATGCCCGAGCATTTTCCTACTTTACTTGTCACTGCCCTTGGTCATGTTACCTGGCTGGCCACTCTCTGTCCAGGGGTTTTAGTTTATTTTCCTGTTGCTATGATGTAACACCCTGACAAAATCGACTCCAGGGAAAGGGTTTTACTTAGCTCACAGGTTACAGCCCACCATGGCAGGGAGGTCAAGCAAGCAGGAGCTGGGAGCACATTACATTCACGGTCGGGAAAAGGGAACAGTGAATACAAACTTGGAGCTTAGTGCCCCTTTTCTGTTCATACAAACCAAGATCCTGGTTAGGGGACAGGGCTGCGGACAGGGGCCACACTGTCCCACCTCATATAACAGCATCGAAATAAACCCCTGCAAGGTTTACCCTGAGACCCCTCTCTCTGGCGACCTTAGATTCTGCCAAGTTGACAATTGACACTAACCTAGGTATGAGTAGACTTTCGCCTGTTGGAACTTCTTATGTCCTGATGAAGGAGCTGGGCTGAGCAAGTCTGCATAGGCTCAGATCCAACCTGGCAACCTTCTGAGCAATCCCAGGCCACCTAGTCAATGCCAATGAGCCTCAGTTTCTTTCTCTGTGGGAGCACCTGCCCCTAAGGTGACTGTGAAGGAGAAGTGTGTGGTGCATAGTTAAATCTCATGTATTCGTATCTTTCTTGCTATCATTATCACTATTATTACTGTCACTATGCTGATAAAATAGTCTGCTCCTCAGAAAGCAGTTGTCAGTACAGGAGAGACTCCAATGAGTGACTCCTTGGCTCCTCCTATGAAGCCACACTGGCTTGAATCCAAAACAAAATGGAAGCACTTAAGAACTTTGAAGCTCATTACGGCCAGGGGAGTCTGAACTGGAAATATTGCTGCATGCAGCATTTTCATGAAGAAGATGTGGTAAAGACAGGTACCGATTTCTAGAACGGTTAAGTGCAGATGCTTAGTGCTGGGAGGTGGTGGGCAATGATATAAAAGAGCACAGAAGTGGAAACAAAGGGTGAGGCAGGGAGAAGCCCTCAGAACTGAGACGGATGGGAAGTGGGGAGAGCCGAGGCACCCGGGAGTATGTTATGTTTGGATGCTCAGGGGGTCAAAGGGGGTTCATTTTCACAAGAGGATCAGTTAAAAGTGGGTGGGGGATATTTCACAACTGCACATATTCTAGCTCACAAATTTCCTACACCTCAATAAGCAACAGATTTGCCAGGGAGAAAGAGATGGGGAGGAAGGGGGGCGGGGACGGGAGATGTAAATGCCATCAGAGAGGCAAGAAAATGTGAGGAGGAATAAGAGTTTCTCCTGGTTACACCCACAGTTATGTCTGAGGGGTGCTTTGGATGTGTGATAAGACAGAAAATTTTACCCCACTGAGCTGAGGGAGTCAATGCCTGAGTTATATAGACTATTTACCCTGATGACTTTTCAGAAAGGTAATCATTTGGTTTGAAAACAAATTAATATCTTCTCTAGAGGTCCCAGCAGTGTGTGGTCTAGTCTCACATCCATCCAGAACTTTCTGAAAAAAAGAAAAACAGGGAAATGACTTTGGTAGGGTTTTCTCAGCCCTCACTTTTCCCCATGTTTCCATCTGCCTTAGAGTCCCCTCAATTGTTAGGAAAATAACTATTTCATTGGTACTGCAATTAAAACTGCTAAGTAAGATAAATATATAGATTGTACAAAGGGAAATTTCTATCCACATCCAAAAGAAAAGGTTTTTGAGTTACCATGCACCGCACTCTCCCATGTTCTCTCTGACACGTCTAAGAGGACACTCTATCCAATTTTACTTTCTTCTTCAGTTACTACTTATGTCATCAAGTTGCCAGACAAATATGGCTTGGCAGAGAACACTTGGCTAACAGTGCGGAATTGTGTGCCGCTGCTCTGTGGCTACTTCTCCTCTTCCTCTAATACACCACATAGCCCCAGGAGGGGAAGTTTACGGGGGAATCATCCTCTTGCATGCTGTAAAGATTTGTCGATCAAATTGGTTTAATAAAATGCTGATTGGCCCTTAGCCAGGCAGGAAGTATAGGCAAGGTGACCAAACTAAGAATGCTGGGAAGAGGAAGGGTAAAGTCAGAAGAGTCATCAGCCAGACACGGAGGGAGCAGGAGATGAATGTGCCATGCTATTAAAGGTATCAAGTCACATGGCAAAGTATAGATACAAATATGGATTAATTTAAGTGTAAGAGTTAGCTAGTAACAAGTCTGAGCTATTGGCCGAGCATTTACAGTTATTATAACTCTCTGTGTGGTAATTTGGGAAGCGTTTGCTTTGTATTTGGGAGATGCTGGCAGGACAGAAATTTCTGCCTACAGAAGTTCATTGTTTCTGTTTTTGTGACTGCATTGTCTTACTGCCTACCAGCTCAACTCACTGTCATATGAGCATCACACACAAAAAACTAGTGAAGGACTCAAGGAATTGAATGAACCCAGAGTCAGAACAACCCATGGAAACCTGCCCAGAGATAACCTGTGCAGAAGAGAACAGCCTCCTTCTGGCCTAGCCGTGTGGTGTCTCTTACATGCAGACAGACTAGATTTAAGTATCTCTTATGGCTCACTTTGGCTAAAATCTATGGATATTCACTAACAGAGGAGGAAGTTAAACTTGGGCAAAGAGGGCTGAAGAGATGGCTCTTCAGTAAAGACGACAATTCTGGACTTCAAAAAGGTAAGGAAGAGGGAAAGTGAGGGAGTTGAAAGAGGGAAGGGAGAGAATGAAAAAGAAACGGGAGCCAGAGAAAATAAAAGAGAATCACATCACCATCCATTGAGAGCAACTGGGAGTCCAATCGGCGAGAGAGAGGAGGGATTGTATGAGCGAGAGATGTTGAGACCATGATTGGAAAAAGCACAGGGACAAATAGCCAAACTAGTGGAAACACACGAACTATGAACCAATAGCTGAGTAGCCCCCAACTGGATCAGGCCCTCTGGATAAGTGAGACAGTTGATTAACTTGAACTGTTTAGGAGGCCCCCAGGCAGTAAGACCGGGACCTGTCCTTAGTGCATGAGCTGGCTGTTTGGAGCCTGGGGCCTATGCAGGGACACTTCACTCAGCCTGGGAGGAGGGGACTGGACCTGCCTGGACTGAATCTACCAGGCTGAGCTGAATCCCCAGGGGAGCCTTTGCCCTGAAGGAGATGGGAATGGGGGGTGGGCTTGGGGGAAGGGGGGCGGGAGGAGGGAGGACAGGGGAATCTGTGACTGATATGTAAAATTAAATTAAATTATAAAATCTAAAAATAATAAGAAAAAAAAGAAAGTAACCATTCCTTGTCTCTCTCCAGTCTTCATTCAACAAGCATGAGGCTCTCCATTAGACCTTGAATATAAAATTTCATTTAATTCTCATCACAATCCCATGAGTTAGACATGATCCTCTATTTGTATTTGATTCAACTAAGACTTTAAAAATTTAAGGAGCAAGCCTGGACTCTGCAGCTCAAGGCAGTGAAGCAGGCAATTGGGAACCAGTGACATCTAGATCCATTATCCTGGTCCTTACGTCTCACAGAACTTCTGTGTGAAGAAGTCTTCCTCAACCCAGAATCCTCTTCCATTTTTTTTTCTCAAGCCACATATGAGTCCATCTCTACCCCTCTGAACAGGTGAAAATGGAGACTATATCCCCATGCAGCCCACCATTTCACCAAAGTATCCAGAGCAAGCCCAAATCGGCAACTGTGAGATGCCTACCAGATTCTGTGCACTCACCACAGCATGTGACACGGACCATCCCATAACCCTCAAGTTACAAGACAGTAATCAGTAACCTCATTATGCAAACAAGGAAGTAGAAAGATTGAATGCTGTTTCCTAAGGACGTGCAGCTAGTAACTAGTGCGGTTGAGGCAGGACCCCGAGTCTGGTTTCGGTTTGTTCCTTCACCACCAAGCCAGTTAATGTCCCCCGAAACACGGAAGAAGATAATGAGTGACGGTGGCGATAATCCAGGCTGAAGAAAGGCTAGCTCTCTCTGTCATAAGAGACATCAAGCAGCCCCCGAACCACTGAAGCAAGTTCATCCTGTGCTCGGTCCCTGCCTCCTCCGTTTGTTAAGTACTAACACAGATACCACCCAGCCTTTCTGGAGATCTCGGGCCAATTCCCGTCAAAGGCTAAGAGGAACAATCTGTGTGAAAAGAACAACTGTGACGGCCTTTGAAAGAGTGGAGACTAGCAGGGGCGCAAGGAAGAACGCACGAAGGAGAAGGAGCAAAAGGGTGTGTTGTGTTTTCCTTACGGCTGGGAAGAGACCCAAGGAGCCTGGAGATGTAATGGGATATGGTTACAGATTACAAAAGTTTTGTTACAGCTATAACAGCCTTTCACAAAGGCACAGCCCTCCAGAGAGCCATATTTCATCTCCGCTTTCCCCACCACATAAGACAGAGGGTGAGGAGCTGAAAGGCAAGAAAGTCATAAGGGAGCTGAGCAAGCTCCCACATCCCCGTGACACTCCCATCGAGCTAGAGTGAACTGTGCCCAAATGCTCTTGTCATAACAGGCTTTGGCTCCCATCCCCATCATCTGTTTATTTATTTTTTTTCACACTCCCCTCGTTGGAGATGTGTTGCCTAGCAACCGGCTGTCGGACTCTAAACAGCCACGCACACAGTGGTCCGCAGGCACTTGGAGACACCGGGACAATATTTGAGTATCTCCAATGAACTTGCTAGGACCAACACATCATTACTTGGAAGAGGTAGTTCCTGGAATTCAGTTAGAGTCACATCTCAGGCAGTACCTGTTGGCTCCCCGTGAGGCAGAGGAAAGATACATCTCTGCATAACGACACGCAGGTAAGGAGAGCTCCTAGGAGCTCACAGAGACAGGAGGCCCCTGTGCTGTGGTGGGGAGTACCATGAACTCCCTCAGGCAGGTAAGGCTTTTGGAGCAATTACAACTGCCCCCCCCAAAAAAAAGTTCTGAAAGTTTGATTCTCTCCATGGAAAGCACAACAATATCTACCCTGATAATTTTCCTGTTCGAAGCAATGAAAGGCGGGTCATACTTCCCTTGGCTCTTCCATGCCACTTGCCTTTGGATGTGGTTTAGATGTGAAGTGCCCCCTAGAGGTTCCTATGTCGCTAGAAGGCTTCCAGCCTTCTGGTGGCGCTGTTTTGTGAGGTTCTAGAAACTTTAGGGTGTGGAACTTAGCTGGAGACAGTAGCTCACTGAGGGTGATTCTTGGGGGTATCTTGTTCCTGGCCCCGTCCTGTTTCTCTCTCAGGTTCCTCTCTGTCATGAGGTGAATAAGCACCTTTTTGAAATACTTCCGCCACCATGATGGTCTGCTGAAGCCCCTGGAACCAGGGTGTCATAGACTGAACCCTCTGAAACCATGGTCAGCAGTAACTCCTCCCTGTAAGTCCTTTCAAGCAGTTTAGTCACAGCGGATGACCCCAGGCATGGTTGATCATCAGGGAAGTGGCCCATGGAGGATCTGTATCCTAAGAGATCCAGCTGTCCGGCCTCTGAGAAACTGACCATTTATTTGAGTGCTTTTGTCATATAAATAAAATACAAGCAATTTAAAACAAACCCAGTTTGAGAAAACACACAAATAAATACACAATTTAACAGCTCGTAAAACACACTGGAATACAGTTGATACTGGAGCGCTGATGCAGCCCCTTCCGAGGAGGCCATCTGGGTCTCCCCTCCTGGCACTCTCTCTGGAGACTGATCTCTTAGCTTCATGCACGCTTCTTTGCACCTTTTTGCAGAAGGTGGGCATTTCTGGATACCAAGCTTTTGAAAATCTCAATGTGTCTTTTTTTTTTTTTTTTTTTTTTTTTTTGGTTCATTTTCAAGTTATCCGCTGGAGAATCTGGGGCATTTGAGCTGAGGCTTTGACACAAAGAAATTGAAAGAAAAGAAAGACAGACAAATGCATCCACAGACAGGTTTTGCCCTCTGACCTCCTCAGTTTGTTTTTCCAGAGTTATTGGGTGGGTGGGTGAGTGGGGGGGGGGCGTTCTATGAATAGAGCTGACTGGCTATTACCAGGGCCAAGGAGCACTTTATATGCCTGTGACAAGGCTGTCCAGGATCCTGGGCTCTCCCCTCTGAGCTCCGTCAGGGCCAGGCCATACTAACAGGTGGACTGAGGGGGTGGAGGAGCCAGCCACATCCTCGTTCCCCAGCAGACCTGCAGCTGTGGATAGGAGAAGAGCTGGAAGGGCCTGAAGTGAAAGCCCTGTGGCTTTATCCCTCTGAAGAGCAAGGCTGACAAGAAAGACAAAGGCAGCCTGGTAACCAGAGGCCAGTGGGGAACAGAGCGGCACCTGTTCCAACCATTGGTTTCTTCAGCCTGAAAGCCTTCCTCCGCCGCTCTGCTCTGGGCCTCAGTTTCTTTCCCCAGTCAGCCTGCAGATGTGAGCATCCATCTTGCGGCAGGCAGCATGTGGTCACACGTGTTTGCAGAGCCTGACTCCCCGAGGGAGAGAAGGCACCTGTGTAAACAGAGCAAGAGGCACGATGTGCTCGTCAGATATGCTCTGGGGAGGCACTGTCCCGGCCTGGCCGATGGTGGCTCTGATGGTTCGGAACAATGAGGGCTCTGTTTGCCCAGCTGCCTCTCACCTTCCCTTCTATGCATGGCACCCACTGTTGTCCCCCTGCAGGTTTCTCTGTTGAGGAGGGGGCATGCCCACTGACCAGGGTCTGTAGGGGACAGCAGTGCCTCATTGGGGAAACCCAAGGTTGAGAGAAATTCAGTCTGACAGTCAAAAACTCTAAGCATAGGGAGATTTTCGGACGATCTCACCAGGTCTGACTCATGTTCATCCGTGAGAGAGCACAGCTTGGGCAGAGGTGGATGCACCCAGTTCTCAGCCAGCCCTGGTTTTGTAGCAGGTGCTTAGGTGATCCTCGCCCCTTCTTTCCTGCTGCGCACTTGACAGAGAGCTCACATAGACAGATGGGAGCCTCGAACTCCTGTCTGACTTAACATCCACGTTAGTATGTGGCCTGCCTGACGTGGGACTCTGTGCACTCCAGATTGAAAAGTAGAGAGGGATTCTGCTTTTCTTCCAGTCTGGCTCAGACCCACCACCTTTAACATCAGATTGGGCCATGTTATTGTTTGATTCCACGTGATCCCAGACTCAGACTGACAGGACATACTTCAATAAGCTCTGAGGGCCAGCTTGTCTCCAAAACTGGAGCCAAATGCTGTTTCTTTAGTCAAAACACTTAGAGTAACTGGTCTGAAAAATGTTCATCTTTCTAAGGAATCTTCAGGAATAATGCTGACGACACATTGTCAAGCTTGAGTGGCTTAGTCTGCGTAGCTCTCTGTCACCACCTGTCCCTTGGCTAGCCAGATTCTCTAATCACTACAGATCCAGCCACTCATTTGGTGAAAACATAGATTATGCAGGCAATCCAAAGTGAGTTCCCATTATGTGTCAACGTAGAGATAGACACAGTGGAGGCCAAGCCCCAGGAGGGTAGATATCAGCTACCAAACGGTTTCTACTTCGTGCGACCAGAGGAAAGGGAGAGAGAGGCCCCAAGTTTTAGAGTAATAAAAGAGATTGAACTGTGGGAGTGTGGGTCTGGGGACCAATGAGAATGGGGTGTTGACAAGAGTGTTGCAGCCAATGAACTTGGCTTTCAAAGTTTTATTCTTATCATTACTGACTGCTCCAACTCTGTTCTGGACAGCGTATGGAAATCTGCCATTTTTCTGAGGGTTACACACACACACATAAAGACAAGACCCATGAGCTAACTATTTCTCTTTGACAAACTCAAAAGATGGAATGAATCATTTTCCCCTATCCCAGGGACATGGTGCTGAGGGGGACAGGCTTGGTAGACCAGACTGTGGTACTGTTCCAGGACTTTCTCAGTGGGACACATTCAGGTATTCAATACTATAAGGGTTCATAAAGGTTAACAGTGTCGATTTCAAACCAAAGAACTTAACTCCACACCGTAATAATCCGGCCATC
This sequence comes from Peromyscus californicus insignis, assembly GCF_007827085.1. Taxonomy (NCBI): domain Eukaryota; kingdom Metazoa; phylum Chordata; class Mammalia; order Rodentia; family Cricetidae; genus Peromyscus; species Peromyscus californicus. The sequence goes on along the minus strand of NW_026294514.1, from coordinate 26,205,384 downwards.
TCTTCCCTCCATCCCATTCCCTCCTCCCTGTCCCCCTGGCCTGGTCTCTGTATGCCATGGGTTTCCCAGTATTTCTGGATTGTTCTGGATTGTATTCATTATGCTTTTCTTCCATGCAGCCCCAAGCGGCCTGCTGGGTTTTCCATGGTCCTTCCCAGTTTCATCCCCAGATTTTCAGCTGTTGGTCTTGGCTGGGGTCAGTCACTTCCTGACGTTTCTCAGTGTTTTTCCCTGCATGCCCTCTACTCTTTTCAAATCTCCTCTTTCTGGTCTCCATTCTCTGCCAGTGTGAACCATCGGGACTGAAGAAGAGGGAGAGGGTGAGTCAGCACCCACAAGGGAAGCTGAATTCCTCCCTACTGGCAGCCGAGCAGACTGGGGAGGAGGGATGATAGAAAGAAGCGATTTACTTTTCTAATTACTAGAAATGAAACATTAGGAAAAGTAACCATCAGGAAAGAGAAAACTAACAGGGGAAAGAGAGGACACACAGATGAGAGAGAAGGAAGATTTATGAACGTGTAGACAGAGGAAGTCAAATTCCTCTTTAAAAAGTAAGCAAAGCCGAGGAGCCACCGGTCCAAGCCTTGAAGTTTATCTTCAAAAGCTCAATTCAGACCAGATGTCCCCTACCCACTGCACTGCCTCTGTTCAGTCCAGGCTTTGATGTGATCAATCACATTTGAAATCTGGGCCTCCTCCTGCCCACCATGGATATGAGTTGCGGCTCCCTCCTTGGAGCCCTCTGCGAAGTACTGAGCTCTCTCTCTCTCCACCTGGGTCCTACAGAGAAGGGCCTTAAACTTTGGGACTTCTGGGTGATCAGCCAACGGGAGGAACCAAAGAGAGACTTTAAGGCTATCTACCTTCTCAGGCCTCAGCTCCTTGGAAATCTCAGAAAGGCAGTAGTATTATGGGTTTAAGAAAGCAAAACCGTAGGGCCAGCAAGATGGGTAAAAGGTGCCCGCCCCAAAGTCTGATAACCTGAGTTTGATCCACTCTAAGACACGGAGTAGAAAGAGAGAACTGACTCCCATTAAGTTGTCCTCTGGTCTACATATGTGCACTAAGGCATGTGTGTGTTTGTGCATACATATACATATAATAATGATGATGATGATGATGTAATTTATTACTCAAAATTAAAAAGCAAAACACACTTTTTCTCTTTGGCCCCTACTTTTCCCTGCTCCAAAGTTTATGTCCACTTAGAATTTATGAAAGTGACTTTATTGATAAACAGGATCATTGTAGATATAACTAAGTTACGATTATGTCATACTGGATTAGGTTGGGACCTAAAGTCAACATAACTGATACCCTTATTTTTTTTTTTTAAGAAAGGTAATCTGAAGGGACTGGGAATATCTCTTAGCAAGTAGAGTGCTTGTCTACCATGTGAGAAGCCTTGTGCTCAATCCCCAGCGCCACATAAACCAGGAGTTACTGGTGGAACAGCCTGTAATTCCAGCACTTGGGAGGTAGAGGAAGGAGAATCAGAAGTTCAAGGTCATCCTTGTCTACATAGCAAATTTGAGACAGCCTGGGCTACATGAGACATGCCTCCCCCCCCCAAAAAAAAAAAGGAGAGAGAGAGGAGGAAAGGGGGAGTTTAGACAAAATAAGCAGATGCACAGGAGGAAAGGTCGTGGCAGACAGAAGTGAGGTAGCTCTAAGCCAGGGGAACACCAAGGATGTCAGGACATCACGAGCCTGGAGAAACAAGGAGGAGCCCCTGACTTCAGCCTTTGGCGGCAGAACCAGGCCCTGCTGACACTTGACTTCAGACTTCGGGCCTCCAGAACCATGAGAAAAACTATATCGTTGATGTGAGCCATGTGGTTTGTGGTCCCTTGTTGTGACAACCCTAGGGACCTGAGCTGGTGACAAGAGTCTTCTCACTTGGCCACACTGACACAGGGGTAATAAGATTTCCCTAGACTTCATCCAAATATAGTTTTCTGGTTGGGCCAGGATCAGGGCCCTTGGAGCCACAAAGCAACCACTCTGTTCTGGGTAACCTCCCCATGGCCTGTCCCCACACTCTCCCCTTTTGTTAAGCATGTTCTCGGGGCTTGCCTGACTGTGTGTCTGTTGCCTTTGAGTGCCATGTTTTATTTCGGTTTCTCATAAATATAGAAGTGCGTTGGACAGAAGCCTGCCTTGGCAAGCAGGCCTTTGGCCGTCCTGACAGCTTTGCATATCTCTCAAATGAGTTATGAGTGGATGGGGACTGGGGACTGGGTTCCAGCCACCACTCCCTTGAGTCCTGCAGTCCTCCCAAAGAAAGTGACTGTTTTCTTGAACAAAACAGTCACTTACCCAAGGCTTGAGGAGAACAGGCTATGATACACCCCCTAAGATCCCCGTTCATCATAAAGCACTTCTTAAATGGTGAAGAGAGTTTGCAAGTTGTTTGTTTATAATAAATTTTTCTGAAAAAAAAAAGAAAGAAAAGAAAGCCCTCAACATAGCCTGATCCAGGGCTACTGGTTCATGACTAGAAGAAAGTCATGGAACCTCACCAGGAAGACCATAAAAAGTGTGAGAACTTGGGAGCTCCAGATGGATCCTTGAGCCAGCAGAATGTGCCCAACCCACTGAGAAGTAAGCCATGGCCTTGAGTTGAGAGTGGAGTATTTTTCTTCCCTGAAGTGACCTTGATATTTTCATTTTTCTCAAACTGCATACTGCTGCTTCTGTGAGCAATGATCAGGACCGGGAAATGCTGACACCATTTCTCTGTTCTAGGCCCAGACACCTAGAACAACATGGCCAGGGACACCCAGGGCCAGTGTTCTCCAAGTCAGGGTGTGTGCACTGCAGGCATTGAGTAAGACAATCTACTGGGGTGTGGGAAGAAAATATTTAACCTTCTAGTTGTGTTTATTGTGATCTCAAAAATATTATAAAGGGTTTTATTAATAGTCAAGACATGGATCGCGAGCAGTAAATCTATACAGCTTGTCACTGTGTATATATTTGGATGTAGGTTTCTCAAAATTACTAGTGTTTGTAAAGCCTAATGAGGAAAAAATGAAGCCGGCCATTCTCATATAGATGCTTTTAAAGTATGTGTTAGAGGGTGTGGGAGTGGAGGGCTTGAGCAAGTGGGGAGTCTATTTATCTCCCTCTGGGCCTAATCAGGCAACTCAGTTCTGTTTCTTCATCTCTGATCCCTGAACTTAGGGTTTTTAGGATTACTTACACACACACACACACACTTGTCATAAGAGGGTTACAAACACACACACCACATATATGCACACATGTGCACTCGTGCGCGCGCATACACACACGTGTGCATTGAACAAAATGACCAAGCTATTTCAGTTGGGAAAACTAAGACCCAGAAGAAAAGCGATTGCCCCAAGCCACACAAGTCATTAGGGCCAGCGCCAAGGCTACAACTCCCTCTCTGCGTCCGAGTCCAAGTCCACTGTGTTTAAGATGGGACCATGTGTGCTCCAGAGCACGTTCTCTGTCTGGGTGACCTTACATAACCAGACGGAACCAGGCGAAGGCTGGGCAAAATGGAGTCTCCTCCTCCGGCAGTGATCAGCAACACCAGATCAGGGCCAGACTAAACTTCTCTGCCTGCCGAGGATGCCTGTGGGAGCTTAGAAGCAGTTCTGGAAGCCTCTGCTCCTGGCTGGATGCTCACATCACATGCTAACTTGCCTGTCCCTCAGTGTCTCCCAAGAACACCCTCCACAGTGAGCTCCTGAGAGGCCTTCCACACTGATTTGAAATGGGTCGTGCTCCCATCCAGGTCTCTGGAGATCACATGGAGCAATGTGCTTCAAGAGCAGAGTATATCTGTGGGACTGTCCCATCATTCTCCATTGTACTTGTTTCTTCGGGCGCACTGGGCTCAGGGGTTCCCTTGACCTTTGTGATTTCAGCGAGGGTGATGATTAATGCTCTATCTACGTGAGACTGAGAGGATGGGGAGGGTGGGGGAAGATTGGGTACCATCTGTAATGAACGTGTTTTACAGATTTAAGAAAACAACCTGGAGAGGACATGAGGAACGTGGCTATCAGGTCCACTGTTCACCAACGGATCCTGTGAGGATCACAACTGAATTCCTTGAGGGTCCAGAATGTGTCGTAAATCTTCATGCCTGGTGCTTGGGAAATACTAGGTACTTAAAAGCGTGATCAGCAAATCAGAGCATTAATACAGCCAATAATGAATTGGCACAGGAACGAGAGGAGAAGGGAGCGCATTTGGGATGGGCCCGGAAACTTCACTGTGCGGGCAGGCTTGGATGGTGACTAAAATCAGAAAGGGAGACAGTGTATTTCAGGCTGCGACAAGGTTCCAAGGCAGAAGGATAGGAACTAGAGAACCGCTCTGCTGGGGAAGGGCTGTTTCAGGAAGGCGAGCTGAGGATGAGGTCAAGGGTGGCTTGGCAGAGGGAGCGGGGGTTGATGGCATTTCTCCCTCCTTTTCCACTTTGCTCAGAAATCTCCAGCCTGACTCCAGCCTGATCCCCATGGCAAGCTGAGGTGAGCAGCACCCAGGGCATTAGCCTTACCCTTCTACCACGAGTCCAGGGGCCATCTTCTCCTTTGTAAATGTTCTGCGGATTTATCGTGCTACAGTGCCTGAGGCTTCACATTAAAACTGACCCATTCAACTTTTTCCTCTTTCCTTCTCTGCCTGTTGTTTTTCTTCATTCACTTGAGACAGGGTCTTATGTGGGCGAGAGTGGCCTTGTGCTCACTCTCCAGCTGAGGATGACCTTGATCCTCACGCCTCCACCTCCTAAGTTCTGGGAGAACAGGCATATGCCACCACATGAGTTATGTGGTAGTAAGGACTGAACCAGGAGCTTCATGAATACTAGACAAGTACTGTACCAACAGAGTCCCAGCCCCAGCTCCCAGTGTTCTTTGCAGTTCTGGGAACTGAACTGAGTCTCACATTGCTGGTCAAGAACTCCACCACTGAGCTGTACTCTCAGCCCTCAATGTTTAAGAAAGACAAATTAGCCCAAACTCCTAGGCATTTGTTTTTTATTTCCCTTCCAATTAAATCAGCTCTGATCATTGACTCGGGGTAATCTAAACTGATCGAAGTCCTCTCCACACTGCTTCTCTATTTCTTTGACCTCTGACACGATTTCCCAGCCGTGTTCCCGACTTCCGTTGCTATTGAGGGCTACTCCCTGTTTCTCCTCAGAGATGTGCCTTCTCTTTAGAACAGGACTATAGTGTGCTCGTTGAGCAATAGCCAGGCAACTTTCCTTAGCTCAGCAGCTTCATATCCTACCGGGAGTCCTTCTGGACATGTTAAAAAGTGCTAGTCCAGGAGCATGAATTATAAACACTGTTTTCTCAAGTCCTCTAAGCAATTTCAGCTGAACACAGGGGTCTTGAACACACCCCATTGCTTCCAAATAATGTGTTATAAAGATACATATGATCTCCCTCCAAAGAAACCTATTTAACTTAGGGACTGTGTCCCATAACTTTCATCTATTTTTATTATTAATGATAAGTATTTCTTTCCTTCTTTTGCCCGATACCCTGCTGAATCTGGAGGCCTGTGCCAACAACATCCTATCTCTGTAGTGTTATTTTTATGTAGTCTTTGGTATAAATTACAATACTTTGTGCTGAGCATATCTTTTTAACATGAGTACCTAACATTAACTATGACCTCTATAAATGTTCGTTCAGTAAACAAATAACTAATGAATTATTCTAAGATATAGCTCATTGGACTCCATTGTCTTACGTGTTCAAAGACTTTCAACTTTATAGTCCAGCCTACTGCCAACATGGCTCAAAGCCCTTTTCTCATCTAACTCCTCTGTACCTCTTTAACTCACTCTGCTGCATGGCAGATTAGACGATGAATTAGCTCATGAATTTTCCATTGCTATTCCCATTAAAAACTGGTGCAACGATCCATCCTCACTGTCCGTTGGTCTGCATTTGGAACCACTTGGGAGACACACCTCTGAAGGTGTCTGTGAGGGTGTGTCCAAGAGGTTTCACTAAGGAGAGAAGACCCACCCTGAATGTGGGTGGCACCATTCCAAGGCTGGTATCCAGTATGTGGGTGGCACCATCCCAAGGCTGGTATCCAGGATTGAATACAAAGAGGAGAAAGGAGAAGTGGAGCACAAGCATTCATCCCTCTCTGCCTGCTAACTGCAGAGACGATGTCACCAGCCACCTCATAGCCTTCCTGTCCTGCCTACCTCACCATGATGACTGTGCCCTCAAACCATGAACCAAAATAAGCCTTTCCTACCTTAAGGTGCTTTTAGTCAGGTACTTGACCACGGAAATGAAAAGACTGAGAAAAGTGCAGATGAGATCTATGTTCTTTCTCCTTGAATCTGAACAGTTCAGCTTTGACACATAAAGCGAGTGTGGGACTAACCTTCTGATAGCTTGCACTGTGGCCTTTTGGAATCCTGCACAGACATCCTGAGTCCTGTACTGGAGTTCAGTGTTAGGACCACATAGGAGGACAGAGGACCCTAGAGAAACTCAAACTCCTAGCTGTCCTCAGGAAGGTGGTAGACAGAGCAGACAACAGCCACAATGCTACATGGAGACACTAGATGACTGTCCAAGGTGAGCTTCCAGGCAATACTCTGCATCAAGAGCAGCCACACACCTGCATTGTTTTGATGATCAGCTCTTTCGATCCTTCAGGAGACTGTGGCCCCAGCCAAGATCTGACTGGATCACCATGAGGGGGCCCGAGCAAGACCACACAGCTGAACTCCATCAACACAGAGAACTGGGAACTTCAGTGGTTCAAGCCACTGCGTTTTAAGGCAAGTCACACACAGCAGCACATAACCCATATACACTGGTGGGCAATAAAAACTGAATTGAAGGGAAACAATGGTATATTGGCCTCTTCGGTTTCTAGAAGGCTATGCCCATAGTTGAGGGAACATATGGTTTCTCACTTCAAGCAAGACCACCAGAAAACAAGTCTCCTCCTCAGAGAAAACCATCATGAAAGCATGGGTGGCAGGCTTCTGTCACCTAACTTCATGAATCCTAGTCCTAGGAGACACTGAACAGTAACTATTTTATCCATGCCCCTGCCTCACAATATAACTGTCCCTTCAACTAAATCCAACCAGAGAACTCTGTGTTATGACATCTGTGGAACTTCTTCCTCCTCCTCCTAAATCCTAGAAGAGGAAATCTTGCAGCTACCCTGAGCAATTTCTTCTACCAGTTCTTAAGTCTTAATTAGAGCATTCTATTAGATGCTTCACCCCCGATGTCAACAAATACGGTTTCAGCTCCTGCTTCTTTGTCAGGTTTTATTTATTTATTTGTTTGTTTGTTTGTTTGTTTGCCTAAATTTTGAGGAGTACCAGGGGAAACATTACTTACAAACTCCTCTTTATCATCCTTTCATAAATGTGAAGGGCCTAAACAACTTTCATCCCCTGTGGAAGCTGAAATACTATCCTTCATAAAGCTTATTCATATGGGGAAAAATGAGACAAATCTACCTGTCCTGCTTACTTGGATGGGTTTTGAAAATATCAAAATTAAAATGAATATAGGAAAGAGCATCATGAACTCTAATGCATACTACAAGTGCATAGTAGCCTACATTGGTCCTTGGACACTAGGACATTTTGCCCCCTAGCCTCTGCAGGGGAGTGAAAGAGTAGAGAGCTGTCTTAGTCAGTGTTCTATTGCTATGAAGAGACACCAGGACCACGGCAGCTCTTACAAAGGAAAGCAGTTAATTGGGACTTGCTTACAATGTCAGAGGCTTAGTCCATTGTCATCATGGCAGGAAGCATGGTGGCATACAGGTAGACATGGTGCTGGAGAGTAGCTGAGAGCTCTACATCTGGGTCCACAGGCAACAGGAAGAGAAAGAGAGAGACACGGGGCCTGGCTTGGGCATTTGAAATGCTAAAGCCTACCCCCCCCCCCCCCCCCCCCCCCCCCCCCCGTGACACACTTCCTTCCACAAGGCCACACTTACTCCAACAAGGACATACTTCCTAATCCTGCCAAGTGATGCCACTCCCTAATGACCAAGCATTCAAATGTATGAGCCTATGGGGGCCACTCCTATTCGCCACAAGAATGATGGCTGTACTGACTGGTTTTGTGTGTTAACTTGACACAAAGTAGAGTCATCAGAGGAAGGAGCCTCAGTTGAGGAAATGCCTTAACGATATCCAGCTGTAAGGCATTTTCTCAACTAGTGGTCAATGGAGGAGGGCCCAGCCTATGGTGGGAGGTGCCATCACTGGGCTGCTGGTCCTGGGTTCTATAAGATGATGGGATGAGTAAGCCAGGGAAAGCAAGCCAGTAAGCAGCATCCTCCACGGCCTCTGCATTAGCTCCTGTCTTCAGGATCCTGCCCTGTTTGGGTCCCTGTCTTGACTTCCTTCAGTGATGAACAGCAATGCTGATGTGCAAGCATTTCCTCCCCAGCTTGCTTTTTGGTTATGGTGTTTCATCGCTGCAATAGAAACCCTAACTAAGACAATAACTAAGAGCTGTGGTGAGTTTTTATGAAGACCATGAAAATACCCTAAACTGAAATGTTACACAAATCTGCAAATGTATTAAAAGCCATCACACTGTATAATTTGAATGAGAGGGTTATCTGCTATGTAAACATCTTAATGAAGGTATGGAAGGGAAGGGAAGAGGGAGGGGACTAAGGACAGATGGGAAGGAAGGTGGGGGACCTCAGATTCTCCTCTGAATTCTTCTGTCTTGGGTCATCTTGTTTGTTACCCATGATCCTGCCTGCCATAAGCCTCCAAGGACCCTAGGGCAGGGACTCCCATCTCTAATATGTGAACACAAATATTGAATTATTTCCATAAGGAAGCTCAACCTTGACCAGAGAGCAGGCGAAAGAATGAGCAAACATCACCAAATGAATTACAAACTTCCCTAAGACAAATGGAGGTTAGAGTCTGGGATGTTAAGGTGGAGAGCGGATTATCATCTAGAACACCCTGCTGAAACCGACCTTTAAACAGCCAGAGAAAGACTATATCTAGCTCCTACAGTAATGTGTCGGAGATGAGACACTAGAACTATCTTCGCCTTTGCCTGGAAGGTGCTCACCCTCTCTTCTCTATTTCCTTTTTCATTTCCTGGACGTGCTGGGGGACAAGGCAGGGAGGGCAGTGGTTGGAACACAGCTCACACTTGGCCCAGTGTCTCTTGGGCTCTGTAGAGAACTTTCTCTGAGTCCTGCCTGGGCACAATCATCGTGAACAATGGCTGGGAAGGAACAGGGCCAGGAGTGGGGAGAGCTCCAGGAATCTAGAAAGCTCTGGTCACTAGCCAACCTTTGCCAGAGATCTGCCCCTACCTGGCACTTTCCAAGGCCATGACACAGATGGAGCACTCCTTTGCGAGGGTATTCAGAGGCCCCTTCTGGCATGTTCTTTGAGGGTATCTTACCCTTTCCCAGAGTGCAGTCTGATGCTGGATCCATTCTCTGAAGACAGCAAACGTAAGAAATAAGCTCACTCTTGAGGTGTACATGGAGGAGAGACATTGCCATCACTCATGCTGGCCTGTGACAGCCAGCATCCTGATACTCATCCCGCCCCCCGCACCCTCTGTCTTCCCCCGATAGTCACTCTCAGTTCCCATCCAGACTCATCCTGCCAGGACAAAATCAAAAGAATGGATTTTGGACAGCTGGAATAGTCATCATCTCTCACTCCACGTCTCCAATTCCTGTGGGGCCTGCCCTGTGCCCTCTTCCCCCACCCTCCCATGGCCTCTCACTCAATCCATTCTCCTCCTGGCACCGACAGCCATTTTCCACCACCCTGCTGGCCTAAGTTCAACCCACCTCCCCAAGGGGCTTTTGCTCCCACTTCATCTGTCTCCCTCACGCCCCTCCTGCTGGCACTGGATCCTCCTCTTCTATTTCTGGATTCTTTCCATTGGCCTCTCTTGGACTAGGCAGTTGCTCCTTCAGCCTGCCTTGCATTTCTCTGGGCTCGCATGAGCATCATTGAAATTTTCCTACGGCAGGTGGAGAACTGTAGTCAGCAGCCACATTCTCTGATGGGTTCCCCCTTGCCGTCATCCTCACTGTGGCATAGAAACACGGGACTTCCTGTGGCCTGAAGCCTGGATTACCGTTTCACATCCCTAAAAGACATTCGTGAGTTCTTTCTGCCATGGTCCAACACCGGACTTAGAGGATAGCATCCCTCTCTTGCAGATGAATCTCATTTCCACGGCCCCTCTAACTCCGTTCTTTTCCTGATTTTTCCATTCCTCACTTCCTTCCACTGTCTGGACATAGATAGCACACTCTTAAACTCTTGCATCCAATGAACGTCTGTATGTATTATGTAGCACTAAAACTCCCCATAGACGTAGCTACTACTTACTATCTTCGGTGACTTTTTGTCCTGGGATGGATGCTTCTTATTAAACTAGGAATGTCAGTTCTTTCATTTCATATATTCTTTCATTCATTCAGTTAGCAAGGCTAGCGGGGAGAACCCAGGGCCTTTGTGCTGAACAAAGTATCCTACCACTGGACTAAATCTTCCAGGATAATTTTTGGGTTTTTTTATTGTGAAATAAAATTTTACTACGTTTCCTAAACTGACCTTAAACTTGCTCTGTAGGCCAGTCAGACATTGAATCTATGACCTTTTTGCTTCAGTTCCTCATGTTGCTGGGATTATAGGACTGCATCTTCAAGCCCTGCTCAGGTCTTTTATCATGGGCCCTCTGTTCACTTGGGTTCTCTTCTCCTACCATATTTATTTTGACAGGGCTATGCCCCATCCTGCCCACACCTGGTATTTTAAAGACACTGAAAATCATCATTCCTGCTGACTTCCTGTTAGGAAAATGCAAAGAAGTTTCTATTCAAAAATATCACTTCTGTTGGTTTTCTCTTTGCTTTTAAAAATACTTAAAAGTCCACATTGACACCTGCAAATGTATATATGTAAATATCTACGTACATATGTGTATCTATATGTATGCACACACATACACACACAGCCCACATTTACAACTGAAAATACATGTACATAAATATCTACGTACATATGTGTATCTATATGTATGTATACATATATACTCACATGCATAATGCATATACAACATATGTCATAAATATATCCAAGTGACTCCTTAATTTTCTCCCTTCCTCTCCTGCTAACTTCTTATACCACAATAGTCAGTCCTATGACTGAAATAGAGAAATTTATTTCTCACAAAAAAATCCTTCAAAGAACATGAAAAGTCACCTGCACTCACACCTCCTCCCAGAGAGCCAGAGTTACAGATTGAATTTTGATGATAACATACCATTGCGCTCATCTAAAACTGCCTGACACACAGCTAATTGCTGGCATGCTGTGGGGGTGCAGGTGGTCACACACGTTTCCTTCGTGATTAAAAGGAGACCCTCTGAATCCAGAGGCAGAAAGCACAGGTTCTACACTCAACTTCTTCAAAACTTGACAACATAGGGTTGTATGAAAAGCATTGACACTTGCCCTTTCCTGTCTTCACTGTCTGCCCTCACAAGTTCACATGGGTGGAGTCCATATCTCAGAAATTTGATTTTTCAATTATTGCTATATAAGATGTTGTTTATATTCTTAGAGGGAATTGATCAGCACGACTCTGAAAAAGAATTTTGATGGAGCTCTTCCTTTTGATAACATACTTCTTTTAGCCCCCCTGTGTTTAATTTTTTAGATCTCACTAAACTTAGTGATAATGTCCTTAGGCAAGTTCTTAAACTTCTCAAACCTAGATGTCAGCCCTGCAAAATAAATATAGTGGTAACACCTATGTGATCAGATTATAACGAGTGAAAAATCAGTGTAATGACCGCCACATAATGAGGTTCAACTGATGCCCACTATCATCAGTGTATTAAGCGTGCATCTTTGTTTCTCAAATAACTCCTAGTGGGTCTAACTGGAAATAACTAGGTTGGTTGTGACTGTGAGAGGCAGTGCAATTGGCAGCTGAAGTCTACTGTCATTTGCCTGTGGGTAAAATGATCCACTTACAGAGGATCCACTCCCAAAGTGGGGCTACAGATGGCACCAGCAGGTTCGGCCGCATTCACAGGTGGATCTGTGCCTCTGCCACATTCCTAACCAAGTATAATACGTTGGAGCTTTCTGTCAAACTTGGATCTCCCTTATCTACCTTGGACAAATGAGAGCAGACAGTGTTTAGCGAAGACTACTCACGCCCTTGTAGATTACTTTGTGCACTGCGGGGACTGGGCTTATTCCGTGTCCTGTCACTCTAACAAAGCAACTGAGATCAATTACAAAGAAAAGCTCCTTGGACTGGAAAGTTCTGAAGATTCTAGCCCATCATTAGTAGTTCCCGTTGCTTTGGGTGGGTCGGCATATAATGACAGGAATGTATGACAGAGCGAAGTCACTTGGATTAGAAGTAGGAAAGTGAGAGAGGGATATACTGTGGTAGGCCTCAGACTCCTTTCTGAGAGCACATGCCAATGATCTAAGAATCTTCTATTTAGACCTCCCATCTCAGAGTTCTGCCACCTCCCAAAAGTGTCATCACAGTGACCAAGCCTTTAATACGTGAGCCTTTGAGAGACAATCAAATATCCAAATGACAAAAGGGATCTACAAGGAACTTTTTGAAACCAAGGAGGAAAGGACAGAATATCCGTTAAAACCTGAGTCAGCTGGGCTGGAAAGATGGCTAAACTTTTAAGAGTGCTTGATGCTCTTGCAGAGGTTATGGGTTCAGTTCCCGCATTCCACAACTTCCTGTAACTCCAGTTCTAGGGGATCTGATGCCCTCTTCTGGCCTCTGAGGGCTCCTGCATGCACACAGTGCACATAAACACCCACAGCACACACACATATTCACACAGCAATAGTAAATAAGTGAATAATTAATAAGTAAATCCATTTTGTAATGAGTAAGCAATCTGAACCACAAGAGAAGAAAGGCAAATGTATTAAACAGGACATGAGAGACCAGTTTTTTTTTATTTAACTTAGACTTACATATGAAATAAGAACATATCATTTTATATGCATGGAATTGGAAGACATCATGAGAAAACTGGAAAACACAAGGTGTTTGTGAGGATGTGCTCACAAAATCAGCCCGGTGAGGGCACAATGCAGCAGTAACCGCATAAAAGAGCCCAGGAATTCTTAATCAAATCAGGACCATATTTAAATATACTCTATGACCAGCAGTCAGACTCCTGGGTAGTATCCCAGAAACATTATCTACAGGAACCCAGTGAAAATCCTGCGGGAGGGTTGTGGTTCGATCTGTAACGTTCCCCCTACGGGCTTTGGGCTGTGATGCTTTGTGGAAGTGGAGCAACCTTTAGAAGGCAGGTCTGACTGGGAAGAAGAGACATCACTGGGAAATGCCCTTGGATGAGATACTGGGATTGATCCCTCTCTCATTTACTACCCAGATACCCTACGGTGAGCATATTCACTGACTATGACCTCTTTGGCATGATGCTTTGTCTTGCCATAGGACCAATGCCATGGGGTCATGTGACCATTGGCAGAAAGCTCTAAACCTGTGAACCAAAAATCAATCTTTCTTCTTTTTAAGTTGTTTTTCCTCAGGCATTTTGTCACAGTAACTGAAAGCTAACACGGGGAAGATTTCCCTAGAGTCTTACTCACCACGCAAGGGATCTGGAAATAATTTAGCTGAGAAAACAATGGCAGTTGATGAGAAACATGGTAAAGGCAGTACATGTTTCTCAATACCCATCCCCTCATGCAAAGGAGTGTGAAAATAATTCATCTGTTTGCTTACTATAACTACAATCCCTGCTCACTGAAGATAATTTTTTAAAATCTACGTAAGGGAAAGAATAAAAAAAAAGGTCACTTGTAACCCTACCATCTAGATCCAAGTGACATGTGGATGTATCCACCTCCAGGAAGTCTTTGCTATTACAAAAATATAATGCGTCTTAATATAAATGCACACTTAATTCAAATCATATGGCTTTTTATACTCTGAAATCTGCTTCTGACATATAAAAAATATATTGGGAAAAGACTATTCTCCTACTCTATCCGCCAAGGACCAAACAGGAAACAGATGGCACACTCAAAATAGGTTGAGTCCAGAGGGGTTTATTCACAAAGGACTGTTTACTAAAGTATGTGTGGGATGGACAGTGACCTGCATCCCGATTTGTCTGAGATAATCCTAAGCCAGATCTACTGCCCCAGTATCATGCCCAGTGTGGTATTTCCAATATCTCCATTTTAAATAAAGATTTGTATGAATTACTGCATTACAATCAAGTGGCATTGGTTTGGAAAATTATGCTTCCAGCGTCTGTCGTGGTATCATTTCCAAGTACATGTGATGTTTGTGCCTTAAGTCTGTGGTGAAGTCTGGAAGAATATTAGTGGTGACAATGGTTACTCATGCCTATCATTTCTAGACCCAGTGATATCAGCATCTCCTGTCCTGGAGAGGGCATACCTGTGGGGAGAAGCAGTTAGAGAGAGCGCATATCCTAGCCTTAGGTCGTAGTGGTGGAAGTGCCGGTGTTTTGTGAGTGTAAAATTACCTTTTTAGTTGTCCTGATTAAAGCAAACTAAGCAAGTAGTGGTTGACCATGGTTCACAGTTTGAAGGTCCATTGTGACAGGGAAGATGGCAACAGAGCATGGGACAGCTGGTGACATTGTGCCCACAGTCATACAGCAGAGATAGACAAGCCCTGTGCTTTGCTTATAGTCTTAGGGTCATCAATGCTGCGATGAAACAGCACAACCAACTTGGGGAAGAAAGGGTTTATTTTACTCACAAGGTTTATTTCACTCATGACTTCATAGTTCATCATCAAGGAAGTCAGGACAGGAACTCAAACAGGGCAGGAGCCTGAAGACAAGAGCTGATACAGAGGTCATAGATGAGTGCTTCTTACTAACTTGCTCCTCATGGCTTGCTCAGCCTGCTTTCTTATAGAACCCAGGACCACCAGCCAGGGGTGGCTCAACTCACAATGGTCTGGGATTTCCCCCATCAAACACTAATTAAGAAAATGCCATACAGGCTGGCCTCCAGCCAGACTGCATGGAGACATTTTCTCAATTGAGGTTCTCTCCTCTGAGGTGATTCTAGCCTGTGTCAAGCCAACCATAAAACTAGCCAGCACACTCACTTCCTCCTTTTACTTTACCTAGTACCCCAGGCCATGGAATGGTGCCACCATGTTTAGGGTGGGTCTTCTTACCTCGGTTAATCCAGTCTAGAATTCCCTCACAGACACGCCCAGAGACTGTCTCCTAGATGACTTTAGAAGTCAAGTTAGCAATCAGCATTACCATCACATTAAATGGCAGTGGAGTTCCACTCTATTCAACCCTTTGTAAACTGAAAATTCATAAGTTGCTGGGCGGGTGTGGCACAAGCCTTTAATCCCAGCAGGGACAGGCAGATCTCTGTGAGTTTGAGGTCAGCCTGGTCTACAGAGTGAGTTCCAGGACAGTCAAGGCTGTTAAACAGAGAAACGGTCTCGAAAAACCAAAACAAAATAAAACACATAAGTTAAAAATTCATTTAACACATTCAACCCACCAAATAGCACAACACACTGGCACACTGGAGAGCATCCACTGTTTGCCTTCACAGTTGTGTGAAGCCTCTGAGGACCTGTGGCTACTTCCTGCTAAGCTCGAGGAAACAGTATTATAGTGTGTATCACTAGCCCAGGAAAACATCAAACTTTAAAACCTGAAATAAATGGCCATTAGTTTCACGATGTTTAAAAAAAGAAAAGAAAAAAGCTTAGAAGTGAAATCATCATTGAGTATGGTACCATCTCTTTTCGGTTCCATTGTTGGTGATAACCACTTGAGTCTATAGCCATTTTGGCAGTGGGATGTGCCAAAGCTAAGAAACGCTCAGCGCTATCAGGATAGAAGTCAGTGCCACGGAGGATGGGAAATGATGGGTTAGACATGCTTAAAATCTATGCAGGAGATGCACACTGACTGCAGCCATACAACAAAACACACCACAGTAGCATTTTGACTCCTGCTCTTTTGTTTTGTAAAGTAAGAAGCAACTCATTCTTGTTATTTTTTTTTGTAAAATTCAATTTTTTTTATAAATTCTTCCACTAGAAATGAGTTCTGAAAAAAAACATAAATGTATGTTTAATGAAAATTTACTAAATTTTCGTTTCTCTAGAACCTGATGAACATGTAATTGGTACAAAATTTTTGCGGGTGTTTACTACCCAGCACAAAGAACAAAATGTAAATAAATAGACAGGCTAGGAAGAAAGCACCTGTATTCCTTTCATTGGAGAGTAATTTTGAAAGACTATGGCCCTCAACAATCATTTTACACACAGAGCTGTCCATATCAATGAACTCTGGCCTTTCATGTCGATCAAATGAGTTTCTGAATGGAAACAGTTCAAACACAAAAGGACGCTAGCTAACCCATTGGTCCCAGCAGCTAGAAAAGAAACCTGACGAACAATGCGAGTTTGATGTCCATGTTCTCGGGTGACTGAAATACAAAATTGGCTATCTGTGTTCCACAACCAAGGCTCAATTTTAAATTCAGTTCATGGAAACAGATGAAAGTTTTTAACATGGCATAAATCAGAAAAACTTTAAACTCAGCTAAAAATTTTAACATTGAAGATAAAATTACTTGTTCAGGCAGTAGTGACATGAACATAAATTTGGGTAAAGAAATTAAAAGCAATATTCTTACGAAATGAAAAAAATCAATGAAACAATATATGCTTATAATTGGGTGGAGTACACACGTAAGTCCTTACTCATCCAAGAATTTAACATTTCAAATAGAGACTGTAGTTGTCAAAACTTATGAGCATTTCTGCTTATCCATATCAACAGCTATAAAATTTTGTATCAGAGCTGAAGTTAGATTTTAAATTAAATTAAATAATTTTATTAAAATATTTTCACATAGCAGTAAGTATACTCTCTCTTATTTTGTGATATCAATTGTAGAAATATTAGAAACCATGAAAAACAGGTTAGATGGTTCAATAGGGACACACTTGCCTCCAGGCCTGATGATCCGAGTCCAGCCCACGGGGACCCGCACATGGTGGAAGAGAACTAATTTCTGCAAACTGTCTTCTAACTTACACATGTTCTCTGTGGCATGCATATACATGTGCACACATACATATACAAACACAAATAAATAAATGTAAAATAAAAAAATGAAAAAAATTACATTATAGGTATCCTAAAAGTATAGAAAATGTTATATGAATAAGACCCCCAAATTTTAATCATATCTCTTTAAAAGCAGTTGAAATTTTTAATAAGATATTCAACAAATAGCATTCTCCCAACGGTAGGAAGTAAAGTGGTGTAATCCTGTTTCAATTTAAAAATAAATTCTGAGAAAAACACTTCTTGAAAACAGGGCATTCAACTGGGAGTTAAAAAACAATAACCAACAACATAAAATTTGGGGTTGAAATTTTGTATAGTATAAGACAACTACAATTTGAAATACCTTAATAAATTATAATTTCAACAGGTGCTCCAGAGAGTATTTTCATAACTAATAAAAGCAGGATGCACATAAAAGAATCAGTTGGAGGTATCAGTATCAGATATATTAAACATAAAACACAACTTTGAAGAAAATTAAAGAAAATGTTACTTTAAAATTAAAGTAGTAATACAATCTTGTAAAATATCTTTTATTAAACTAGTGACACAATGATAAATAAAAGCACATGGTTACATATCAAGAATAATTATTATTATGAATGTGTATCTTTTTATTAGTATGTATTAACATTAATTATGCATAATAGTATGTATTTCATTATGACATTTTCATACAAGTATATAATGTATTTTGATTGTGTCCACCTTTACTTTCATGTTTCAATTTTTTTGTTTTGTTATTCAGTAGGTAAGTTTAATTTGGATTGCTTACAGGAACATGGGTAAGAGGATATTTACAGGACAGGGCCAACTAAACAGCAGTTATATCACTGTAAAAAATCAACCTCCCTCCCTCCCTCCATTCCTCCCTCCATCCCTCCCTTCCTCCATCCTCCATCCTTCCATCCCTCCATCTGTCTCTCCCTCCTTTCCCTCCTTTCCTCCCTTCCCCCATCTCTTTCTCTCCCTGCTCTACCTCCAGCAACCTTTGTTAGCTGTCTATCCTCCTCAGGGAGGGGTGGGGCCTCACGAGCCCCTCCCCATCGATGAGAAGACGCTGATGGGTCTAGGTTGTGCAGGCCATGGACAGGGACTCAAAAGTGCTGTGAGTGAGTGAGTACGATGTGTCTAGAGCACAGAGTTCCACAGCCTCTGCCCTTTCCTCTGGCTCTTTGCAGCCCTCTTTTGTAACGCTTGCTCAACCTTAGAATGGGCAGTATAGACGCCTCATTTATGAGGATTCACCAGTCACTTATTCTCAGTACTTTGCCCAGTTAGGGGTCTCTGAGTAACTGCTACTCACGAAACAAAAAGAACCTTCTCTGGCCAAAGCCAGCAGCACAGGTCTTGGGACCTAACCATGCACATTTAGAAGGCAGTTTGACTGGCAACGATGAACTTTTTAAGACTCACAGTCAATTTCTTTTTTTTTGAAGTAAGCTCTTGCTACTGATGGCCTAGATTCACTATATACTAAGCTAGACGTGAACTTGCAGCAATCGCCAGCTTCAGTTGTGGGCAACCGACACCATGCCCGAATAAACAATCCAGTTCATGATTTCAATTCAAAGAATATGCATATGCTATTTTAGTTTTTGAGGAAGAACTTTACAATTGAAACTAGTCTTGATTGAAACTATCTAATATGCCCCCAACATGGTAAGACCTATTTTCTCAATAAATGAGTTAAAATAATTATTTTGTAACACTCTTTTACCTCTGAAAGGTAACAATAAATGTTCTAGTTACTTTAGGCCAGTGGTTCTCAATCTTCCTAATGCTGTGACCCTTTAATACAGTTCTTCAGGTTATGGTGACCCCCAACCTTAAAATTATTTCATTGCTACTTCATAATTGTAAAATTGAGACTGTTGTGAATTGTAATGTATATATCTGATACACAACCCTGAGGGGGTCCAGACCCACAGGTTGAGAATCACTGCTTTAGGCAACTAGAACTCAAGTGAAAGTGCAAGCTGAGGGCATTGCTACCTCTAAGCCCATGGGAATGAAGGGAGAAGAACCCTGGAGATTTAGAGGCTTCTTAGAGGACATTTGGGTTGAAGGGCATTAACTTGCTGTTGTCTAATGACAGAAGAAGCAGAATACGTAGTTCTTGTCTCTTTTTTTCTCCACCTTGGATGCTCTGCTGGCACTAACTGAATCCAACTGGAAGGAGATGACAGGAACTCACTGACGTCACTGATCAGTAGCTGCCCAGGGCAGATAGCAGGGGAGGGAAGGTAGGAAAAGAATCTTGAGAAATAGATGGGAGGCATCTGGCAACTTGTGTCATCTCCAGGAGTGATTTTATGTTGGCTTCATGTTTTTAACTATGAATCCTTGGTTCAAGTTCAAGATTACATAGAGACCAATTATTTAAGGCGAAGGCATTTATTAGCATGGGAAACCTAGAGCCCACATTCTCCCTTCATTGAAATGCCTACAGACCACTCTCCTCTATCCATACAATGTTCCAGGGATCCATGCATTGTGATCCTCAAAATTCAAAGTTGAACTGTTGAATATAAACACTAAGATTTCTCTCATCATAAGCAGTGTTACATTAAACAACTTCACAGCTAAATCTTGGCATAGAACATTACTTTCGCCAAAAGGCTTCTAGGACTAGAAGAACCATTTCAGACGAGGGGGTCATCATCCTTCCAAGACACTGTCCATTCAAATGCTGCAATGTGCAGTCTTGAGAAGGCCCGCTTCTTCCACATTCTTCCTGATACTTGTTACGGCTTTTTAGTAGATATTTTGTGTGTTTGTGTGTGTGTGTGTGTGTGTGTGTGTGTGTGTGTGTGTGTGTGTGTTAGATATAAAAATAATGCCTGGGACTGGGGAGATGGCATGGTTGGTAAAGTGCTTGCCATACAAGTGTGAGGATCTGAGTTCAATCTCAAGAACACACATGAAAATAGATAGATAGATGATAGATTGATAGATGATTGATAGATGATAGATAGATAGATAGATAGATAGATAGATAGATAGATAGATAGATAGTTGATTGAATGATATATAGGTAATAGATAGATGACAGATAGTTAGATAAATGATTGTTGATAGATAGAGAGTTGGATAGATAGATAGATAGATAGATAGATAGATAGATAGATAGATAGATGATAGATAATTGATTGATAGGTAATAGATGACTTATAGATAATAGAGAGATAGATAGGCATATAGACAGATGATTGATTGATTGATAGATGATAGATAAATGACAGATTGAAAGATAGATGATAGATAGATAAGATAGATAGATAGATAGATAGATAGATAGATAGATAGATAGATAGATAGGTGTACATAGTAACACATATCTGTTATTCTAGTGCTGAGGAGATGGAGACTGACAGATTCCTGGGGCTCACTGACTAGCTAACCCAGCTTAATAATGGAACTCCAGGCCTATGAGAGACCCTGTCTCAAAAGCAGGGTGGATGCTCATGAGAAACAACACTGCCACTCATCCTTGGTTCTCCATACATGTGTGTACATGCTTGTACATGCATACACACACACACACACACACACACACACACACACACACACACACACAGATTTCTAAAAACACTCTTATTAGTGCAACTTGAATTTCTTTTGTTACTTATCAGACATTTTTTTCTATGTATATTTATACATATTTTTATACTTATTTATTGGTCATTTGAATTTCTTTGTTAATCATGTCTGCTTTCTTCATTGTTAATTGCAAAGGCTCTTTATGTGAATAATATCAGTGATAAATATCCTGTGTGCATTTAGTTTGGTATTTTAAGACACAGAAACACTCAATGTTTGTGAAAACACGTGTATCAATATTTTCTTTGCAGCTTTCTGGATTCTTCCCTTGATGTCTTGTGTAAAAAGCTCCTCATCTCAAAGTGGTCTATTTTTGGATGAGCTGCCCTGACCTCTTTGCCCTTTACTAGAGGAGACGTAAGATGCAGAAAGGCACGTCATGTCTCTGTGAGCTCAGAAACCAACGAGCAAAAACACAGGTATTTCGAATTGCTAGATTGGGGCAAACAGTGGAGAACTTGACTCTCAGCATCAAAAGCCAGGGAGGACTGTGACCTGAGAAATCATATTACCTTTTCCTGTTGTCAACTCTAATTTGGTTTCAAGCAGGCCTAAAGCACAGACAGAGAAGGTACCCAAGAGATAGAGTTTGTCAAAACCACAGACTTCTGGACCTGGACCCGAAAGCTTCCCTATCCTCCAGGAGGGGCCACAGTCTCTCTCAGACACAGGTACATACAAGTCCCAACACTGTTAATATCCTGGTTAGGTAAGCTCTTGTTTCTACGTGATTGAAAACAACTGTTGGACCAAAAGAGCTATTAAAAAAAAAAAAAAAAAAAAAAAAAAGGCGTAGGGCAGGAGGCATGAGAAGTGAGGAAGGAAAGCCTACCCACCCCCAGCCACATGCACCTGGCAAAGCCCCCCTCCCAAGGGGCCACTCCTTCCCTGGACAGCTGGTGTTTCCCACCCACCCCCACCCACCCCCACCCCCCCGCCCCAGGCCTGGCCTCCAGCCATAGACATGCTCCAAATGATGTCTCTCCTAGACGGCTCTCTGCAGATGCTATTTTGATAAAACACTAATCCTTTCCCTGCTCTTCCACCGTTAACCCTCAGCCCCCTGCCTTTGTGTTTGTGAGCCTGTGTGGTTGGTGAAAGGAGGGGGCAGGAGACAGGGTAGCTTCAGAACTGGCAAACACAGTCTCCAGTTTCATGGGCCGGAACAATGCAGGGAGATGGCTGTCTGGTCTCAGCTATTGGAGACAGACAGACAGGCTGCGGAGAGAGGCCACCCTATCTGGCCCTCCACTGTCTGGAAATCCAACACAAGACAGGTTGCATGGAATACTATGAATGTACTGACCCGTTTCTTCTAGGTATAAATACAGATTTCATTTTCCATCTCCTCCTCTCCTCTAACCCCCGCCCCCCAGAGTAGCCAGACAAAAACCTTCATCAGTTGTACTATTGGTAAATAACAAAAATAATGTATGGGGCATGAGAGTAGGTAGGTAGATAGATGATTGGTAAGTAGATAGATAGATTAGATAGATGATAGATAGATAGATAGATAGATAGATAGATAGATAGATAGATAGATAGATTTGTTGCTTATCTAAAATTCAAATTTAACTCAAACCATATGGAATGGGGACAGAATTATTTGCGTTTTAGCTAAATCTGGCAGCCCTGTGGCCCACTAAAGACATGCTCTTTCAACTCCATTTTCTTCTAAACAGGTCTTCACAAGGCCTGGGGTACAGCTCAGTGGTACAGCACTTGCTTAACATGCACAAAGCCCAGAGTTTAACCCATTCTCAGCACTGAAAATATAATAGAAAACTCTGTAACAGTATTAGTCACAATACACAATAGTTCTCATATACTATGTACCTACCTGGGCATTATACTATTGTACAGATGCTTATGTTTCTTAATACATATGAATATGAATTGTTGCTGGGGATGGAGCTCAGAGGTTGAGTACTTACCTGGCATGCAGAAGGCCCTTGGTTTGGTCCCCAGTTACTAAAACAAGAACAAATACATATGAATTTTATTAATGCACTGTGCACACAACCCTATAAAATATGAGCTCTTTTCTTTATCTTCATTTTACTTATTACAACAATAATGATAATAATGAGACTAAAAAGGTTAAAAATAGACACAGCTTCGGAGTGATGGTCCTTTCTAACAGCAACCTCAGCTCTCTAAACTCCCTGGTGAGTCCAATACCCTTCCTCCCTTCAGCCCACTGAATCCTGCTGGCTGTTCCATTTCTTCTTTGCCCATCAGGGTGAGTTCCTAAGATTCCCATCTGCTAAGAAGGGACACTGTCAAAGCTGGCAGCAGCTGCTGGCAAAAGGAACTCTGGAAGTCTCCCCTTCGCCACCCCCTTGCAAATTCCACCCATTATTTCACTCTTGGAGCTTTGTAAAAGCCCAGGTGTAGGGGCTTTGTCAAGGGAGAATTTAAAAAATAAATAGAGCCAGCTCCCTTTGACGCTGCACGCAGTTCTAGCTTTGGGGAGCGCTTCCAGGGTTCAGCTGCCCATGCAAGAAAAAACAGGTTGTGTCTTAGTCCTGACTCCAAGACGAGGGGACCATTGGAGTGGGTGGCAAGGATGCTCCCACTTCTACATCCACAGGACTCCTAAAATAATGCCAGAAACATCCAGTGGACTTAACCTCTCGTAAGGAAGAGCAGACACAGATGTAAACTAGTCAGTTAGGTGAGGACTCACCCTCACATTCCAAGGCCAGCTGGGCTGGATGAACCCAAGTGACACAGTCACAAAACTTCGTGGAGCTTCACTCTCTCCCTACAAAATGGCAGTAGTCACCACAAGACAATACCAGTGTCCACAGAAGTGTCCATGAGAGCAGTATAAAGAGCCACTGGAGTGACTGGCATGTAAAAGCCAGACTCTATAACAGCTGTAACATTCACTAGGAAGAACTTTCTGATTGGATTCTCTTGCAAATAAATGAATAAATAATCTATCCAAAATCATTTACCCTTAAGAAAAATAATAATCATTTTTTAATCACCAACAAAGTGTCAAATAATTAAAAACTAATTTTCAATAGATGCATATTATCTGCTACGGCTTGGGATTATGCCAATATTGTGGTTATGTTAGGCAGAAGCATCGTTTACACCTCTTCGGTGACTCTTTATCAAATATCGGAAGTTCCAGGAGAAAGTGTGTTAGAATCTACCCATTTGTTCTGCAGTATAAAAGAGATATTGCAGAAAATCCTTTTTGGTGCACAATGATTAACATGTAACCACAGCACAATTAAGTTCACAGCTGCAGAGATTACAGGAAAGTGAAGAGCAGTTAGGCAAAGATGGCCACACCCTGACCTCAGAAGCTATGACTGTGTCCCCTGCAGGGTAAAGGGACTCTGTGGATAAGGACTTCAGATGGGAAGATGTCAAAGCTCAAGATCAGGAGATGGCCAAGGGTGATCCAGAAGGACCCATGGTAACCACAAAGGTCCTTACAGAATCAGAAAGCGCTGTGACAGGAAGCAGAGGGCCAGAGAGAGACAGGGGTGGGTGGGGTGGGGGTGCAGAGGGAGAAGCAGTGGGAAGAAGAGAGGGAGAAGAGAGGAATTTGAGCTTAATACATGAGGATAAAGCCACAAGCCAAGAAACATAAATGTCTTGGTTTTTGTTTGTTTGCTTATTTGTTTTTCAAAACAGGGTTTCTCTGTGTAGCCCTGGCTATCCTGGAACTCACTGTGTAGATCAGGCTGGCCTCGAACTCACACAGATCTGCCTGGCTCTGCCTTCCGAGTGCTGGGATTAAAGGCGTGCGCCACTACCGCCGGGCTCTCACAAATGTCTTCTAATAGCAAGGCAAGGGACGGGTTTCATTCTAGAGCCTGTTGAAGAGAAGAACCCTATGGATACCTTTACTTTGGGACATCTGAACCAACCCCAGAACTGTTAAGAAAACAATTTCGTGTTATTTTTAAGACCTTAAATTTGTAGTGATTTATTAGGGCAGCATAGTCAACTAACACATAGTAAAGGGAGAAAATAGAAACCTTCAGCCTTACTAGTTTTATTAAAAAGGAGGTATCCAAACACAATAATGAAAAGAAATGGGAAGGAAACATGCATTGTAGTAACTGGCATAAACACTTCGAATTGATGATTGGGTGTTTGTTTGTTTGTTTGTTTGTTTGTTGAAGCAGTATCTCATAGCTCAGGCTGGCTGTGAGTTTTAAGGAACTTGCAGAAAACCATTCTTCCTCAGTCTCCCAAGTGCTGAGACAGATTGCTTTAAAACATCTCACTAATATGATAAGATAAGCACCTGACCAACAGTTAGGGAAATGCCAGGAAGAAACCATCACTTCCAAGAAGCATGGATAAAAATATAGTTTCTTGGGTTTGAGCCCACGCCAGCCAATGAAGGTGGGAGTTTCTGTCCTGCCAGCAACTCCCAAATACCCGGCAGCTGCTTCCCAAATTACTACTCAGAGGCTTATATTAATTACAAATGCTTGGCCGGTAGCTCAGGCTTAACTAACTAGCTCTTACACTTAAATTCACCCATAATTCTTATCTATTTTCGGCCACTTGGCTTAGCACCTTTTCTCAATATGGCATTCTCATCTTGCTTCCTCTGCATCTGGCTGATGACTCTGCCCTTCCCCTTCCCAGCATTCTCAGTTTGGCTTTCCTACCTAACTTCCTGCCCAGCTACCAGCCAATCAGCTTTTTACTAACAATGAGAGCAATGCACATTTACAGTGCACAACAAACCAACAGAGATAGTAGACAGTAGGCCTCACTCATTTCGGGGTTTCTTGTGGGGGCTCAGAAGGAAAGCCAGTGCACAACTGTGCCATGTTAGTCACCCTGGGTGTCCCTGGATCTGTGCTAGTAGCAAATATGCATACTTCCTTATGAAGTCTGTCTCTGCGTAGGAAAGAGGAAGGATGTATGAAGCTAGATTGCTGGTCCATACAACTGTGCTCAGAGGGCCCCCTGGAGGGGGCCATAGCATGAATCTCAAGGACACTTGTGCTTCCCCAAAGCTTAGTCCTGGGTACATGACCTTGAACTCTTCCTGGATCCCATATAACCCCTCACCATCATGACTATTTCTAAACAAGGTGGAGATTAGTAAGGGTACAAAATGTGCCAAGCTGTGAGAAGGCACAAAGAATACTCTAGCAAGTGAGAGACTCTCCTTGAAATCATTCCATGCCCTGTTTACCACCTAATACCCAATCCCCAGGCTTGACAGCTTTCTGAATTTGCACTGGGCCAATCAGAAATCAGTTGACATCTATTTCCTTCTGCCTTTATCTTTAGTCCAAAATATATGAACCCCAACTGCTTTGGCATTCAATCCTGTAGATTCCTCATGGAATCCATTTCCCTTCTTCAATCTCCCTTGTCTCCTACTCTTGCAATTCCGAACAAGTGCTAGACTCTATCCCTGGGGGCTGGGGGATGAACTACTCAGTGAAGTGTTTGGGATGCAAACATGAGGACCTGAGTTGGATCCCCAATATTCACATTGAAAGGGGGAGGGGAAAGCTGGATACAGCGGCACACGCCGGTAATCACAGCTCTGGAGAGGTAGACACAGTAGATTCTTAGAGCTCGTTGGCCAACCCTCAAGCTGAATTAATGAGAGACCCTGTCTTAAAACAAACGAGCAACAAGGTGGGAGACAGTTGAAGAGGACACCTGACATGAATCCCTGGCCTCTATATACATGTACATGCCTATATGAGTACATATACACATGAAGAAGAAGAAGAAGAAGAAGAAGAAGAAGAAGAAGAAGAAGAAGAAGAAGAAGAAGAAGAAGAAGAAGAAGAAGAAGAAGAAAGAAGAGGAGGAGGAGGAGGAGGAGGAGGAGGAGGAGGAGGAGGAGTTCCTTATTAAAAGTTAGAGATGACAAGGTCCTATCCTGAAAGGATGTGGCATCTTTGTCTATGTTTCCTGTCACACAACTTAGCTTGCAGGTCTGACCTTCATAGAGTCATAGAATTGCAAGATGAAAGTCCTACAATGTGATGGCCAAGGAAGAATGAAGGGACACCCCTTAATACCAGTGGGCTAAGGAAAAGGCTGTGCCAGTCAGTTTAGTGGCCACTGGGCCTCTGAGGGACTCACTACTGATCTTTTTTTTTTCATTTTAGAGAGAAAAAAATCCTTTATTTGTAGATTACCATGATGAGTACCCTGCTTTTCTTTGCCCTTTCTCCTAAACAAAATTGCAGTAGACTTTGCCTCTAAAATCCCAAGAGTAACTCCATCTTCCACCTGCCTGCACAATTGATTATAGGAGCCAGGCCTGCAATGCCCAGCCTAAAATGCTAGGACCATCCATTGATGTAGTGGTTTGAAAGAAAACACCTCCAAAGGGAGTGGCACTATTAGGAGGTGTGGCCTTGTTGGAGTAGTTGTGGTCTTATTGGAGGAAGTGTGTCACTGTGGAGGCATGCTTTGATGTCTCATATATGCTCAAGACATGCCCAGTGAGACAGTCCAATTCCTGTTGCCTTTGGTTCAAGATGTAAGGACTCTCAGCTCCAGCACCATGTCAGCCTGCATGCTGCCTTGCTTCCTGCCATGATGATAATGGATTAAACCTCTGAAATGTAAGCCAGCCATCCCAAAGAAATGTTTTCCTTTATAAGAGTTGCCGTGGTCATGGCATCTCTCCACAGCAATAGAAATCCTAACTAAGACAATGGACTGGCAGCAGAGGAGCAAGACTCTGGACTCCCATTCCCACAACTGACCCCCATACCCATCTACCATTATCAGTGTCTGAACCCTTGGACACATCTAAGTCATTCCTCGGGGGCCTGGCCTTCCAGTGACCTGGCAAGCAATGCCTCTAATAAGGTTCAGAATGTCTTTTCAGATAGCAGCAGGGGGAGGCAATGCTGCTAGAGTCAGAGGGGATGAAAACTGGAGTGTTCTGGAGGAGGAGGGAGAAGAGACATTGATGGACTACAACAGAGGACGCTTTTGAAAACTACCTCCCCCTCAGCCTTTGTTCCCTGGAGATCTTCCCTTTAGTCCAAACACAGCTTTGGTTCCAAGAAGCATAGGAAACGTGTGGTTTCCAAAGGGAAAGATAAAACGAAGTGGCATCTCTTCTCTTTCCCTTCCCTAACCACTGCCAGATAAAATCTCCTTCCAAATGCCCCCCAGCATGAGCCAGGCCAAGGGCCACCAGGAGCACCTGCTGTTCCCAAATGCAGCAAACACTCCAGGTCTGTGAAGCTATTCACAGGGACTCCAGGTCAGCTTTCTTTCACCCAATGGCCCAGGCTTGTGACTGAGTCACTGCGGTCCTTGGGTCATACTGTGGGTTGCACTTTATACTCCGTGGAGAACAGATCTGAGGACTTGCAACAGGAGGGCTTGAGGTTAGACAAAAGGATGCAGCTAAGCACAGAAGAGTGAAAAGGCCCTGAGTCTTCTTTCTGGGAGAAGAAAGTATAAGCCTTGGAGTAAGGCTCACCTACCATGAAACCTTGGCCCTGGGCAATGGGTGCCATCTTACAATGTTCTCAGTTATTTTAACTATAACATTGACACCTTAACTTATCACATGTATAGCAAGTTTGGTTTATCTGTAGATGGGAAAATATAGTCAAACTTGATATGTAAATAGACTGTACTCACTCTCCTTGGTTTCAGCCAACCCCAAGCAGCCAGCCGTTCAAGCCGGCTGTAGCAGGAATCTTAAAAGGTCTTATTAATAAAATCAAACCCAGAGCCAGGTATTGGGTTCAAGCTGGAAGATCAGAGAAGCAGAACAAGCCACAGCCACTTCACCTTGCCAGTTCCTCAGCTGATCCTGTTTCCTCAGACTGGAAGTCTCTGAGTCCTTATCCAAATGGATCTTAGCTGAACTGCTTCTTGAAAGCCTGAAAGCTTAACCAGCTCTAGCTCCTGGGTTTCATGCCTTTTATAACTTTCTGCTTTCTGCCATCACTTCCTGGGATTAAAGGCATGAGCCACCATGCCTGGCTGTTTCCAGTGTGGCCTTGAACTCACAGAGGTCCAGACGGATCTCTGCCTCTGGAATGCTAGGATGAAAGGCGTGTGTGCCACCATTTTCTGGCTTCTATATCTAGTGACTGTTCTGTTCTCTGACCCCAGATAAGTTTATTAGGGTGCACAATATTTGGGGGAACATAATATCACCACACACGTTCAAATAAGAGAGATGCTATCTGGAACCATCTGGACTGTCTCTACACCTTGCTTCTGTCTTCTGTATGACACTTCCTTTTCTCTGGCTACAAACATATTATGATAGGCATTCTGAACCACTTTTTGGTCTGGGTTACTACCTGAGTCCTGGATCATAAACTAATTAAGATCTGCAAAGAGTACATTTGTCATGATTTTTCTCTTTTAGCGCGTCCTGTTTCTAAAAGGTCATGAGAAACAATAGATTTAAATAAATGTGATAAATTCGCTATGCATGTTTTCCTCCACTAACAGTAAAGAAGAGAGAGAGCGGAAGAAGCAGCTGCAGACGATGGGAGGCATCTAGTGCATGCTCATAGACAACAAGCCAATAAAGAAAGAGAAGCTAACTCAGATCCCGAATCAGGACACAAAACGCATGTACGGAAGGAGCAGGCTGAGGGATAAATCTACTTGACCACTAGGACATCCAACAGGCTCTGAGATGTGAGCAGCACTATAAAAGGCAAGGGTAAGCTGTCAACTGAAGACAACAATTGCTGTTTACAATTCCCGGGAAGCAAAGGAACCCAGGTCCTTTCCTTTATTTCTCACAGCAAGGAGGCTGCCTGCCTCCCCCTCCCAGGAAGCCGAGGCAGAAGTGCCCAGGCAGTGTGGAATTCTGCAGAGACCTCCTCCGGTCTGTCTCTCATCAGTCCCTTTTCCCTAGCACAGAGGACTAGGGAAAGCCAGGTGTTCACCTTGCAGACAAGAGATTGGAGAATTCTCTGGGAAACCAAGAATCTGGAGAGGAGATCGATCTATAGACACTGACATTTAAGGGTCTTCTAATGAGAACTACCACTTGCAGCCTAATCACCCCCAAATGAGAGGACCCCAAATGAGAGGACCTGGATGAGTAAAACCCAACAGCCCCAAAGCCCTTTCACCCAACACACACTCCAACCCGTTTCCTTTTTTTATAAAGCGTGGTCAACATGAAAAGAATGTGGACAAATACAGCTTAAATAATTAGATTAAAAACACCTGTGCCTCCCACTTGACTTGGGAAATAAAATTGCACCAATCACTTTGAATGTTTGCAAGTTCCTGCCTCATTGGGTTCTTCCCCATTTCAAAGTAACCGCTATGACCAATTTTGTTTTCATCTTTTTTGTTTTTTTTTCCTTTGTAATTTTACCACACATGAATGCATCTTCAAACAATCCAGTTTCATTGTGTTTCTTTTGAGGTTTACATAAACAGAGTCATAGTGTATTTAGTGTACAAGTTGCTGCATTTGCTCCATGTTATACATTTGAGGTCGAGCCACACTGAAATGTGGATGAAAATGTCCTCTCTCCAGTGGTGGATAGAACGATGTTGTATGACCATCCTGCAATCTATTTATTCATTCTTTTGGGCATGGATTTTGGGGTTGTTTCTTTGGCTTATGTTGTTATGAAAAATAACACTTTGGTGGATTTCATGTGTGTTTCCCACTCGCTCTGTATCATGGATTCTTTACTCTGTATACATAGAAGCTAGGGTATGAATTTTGCCCATGGTCAACTGTGTAAAACAATGTAAAAAGAATCCCCATGGTAAACTTTCTTCCTTTCTACTTCATTTGTGTGAGAAACCCCCAAACCCCACATTCTTACCTACCCTTATTGTCAGGGTTGGTTAATTTCTGTTAGTCCAAGAATGGAAGTGGCCCAAGCTTTTGGTTTTGATTTGCATTTCTCTCTAATCACTACTAAAGTTGTGTATTATTCCAGATGTTTAGAGACCACTCACTCATTCTGTTTAGTAAAACGCCTGTTCATTTTATTTGTCTATGTGTGTGTTATATGTGTGTGGTGTTTCTATATGTGGTGTATGTCAGTGTGTGGTATATGCACACATGTGTACGCAAGGACACAGGCTCAGGTGGAGGTCGGACGTCAAGCACCCTGCTCCATCCAATCTGTCACATTTCCTTAAGACAAGCTCTCTCACTGAACCTCGAGATAGGCTAGCAACTAGCAAGCCCCAACTTGTTCCTGTTTCCGCTTCCCCCCATGTGCACAGTGTTAGGGGTGTGGGTGGCCATGTCCAGCTCTTTAAGTGATGCTAGAGAGTCAACCTCAGAAGAACCAACATACTGATCAATGGAATAGAATGGAGGACCCAGGTGTAAGTTCATGCACCTACAGTCACCTGGCTTTTGACAAACAGAATCAAAGACCCAGATATAAGTCCACATACCTACTGCCATCTTGTGTTTTTGTTTGTTTGTTTTGCTTTGTTTTTGTTTTTTATAAAAAAGGCCTCATGCACTGGAAGAAAGACAGCATCTTTAACAAGTAGTGTTGTGAAAGCTTGTTATCTCACGCAGAAGAGTGAAAGTTGGTCCTTCTCTCTCACCCTGAACACAAACCGATTCCAAAGGAATCGAAGATCTCAAGGTTAAGCCTGAAACACTAACACTTATAGAAGAACGGGTAAGGAGTGCACTTCAGGATACAGATCAAGTAAAGATGCTCTGAGTGGGATGCTGATCACTGAGGAAATAAGATCAACAAAAAACCAGCAGGACTTCATGGTTTAAAGAGTTTCTCTGCTGCAAAGGAAGCTATTAATCAACAGAAGAGGCAGACTAGGGAACGGAAAACAATCTTTGTCATCTGTGCATATGGCAGAGGACTCGTGTCTAAAATAGATGAGGAGTCAAAAAAAAAAAACTGAACATCAAGGAAACAAACAAAAGCTGTGCAGTGGTGGCGCACACCTTAATCCCAGCACTCAGGAGGCAGAGGTAGGCAGATCTCTGAGTTTGAGGCCAGTCTGGTCTACAGAATGAGTTCAAGGACAGCCAAAACTACACAGAGAACCTTCTCTCGAAAAGAAAAGAAAAAAAAAAGCCAACACCATTAAAAAGTGGGCTGTGGAGCTGGACAGACGGTTCTCAGAAAAAGAATACAAATGGCTGAAGAAACAGTTTTTTTAAGTGTTCACCATTAAAGTAATACAAATTAAAGCTAGTTTGAGACTTCATCTTAGCCTCATCAGAATGGCTAGGATTAAGAAAACAGAACACCACAGATGCTGGCAAGGATGTGGGGAACAGAGGATCTTTGCGCACTGTTGATGGGAGTGCAGACTGGTGCAGCCACTGTGGAACTCAGTGTGCATCAGTATGTGGTTCCTCAGAAAAAATAGAAATACATTAAACATGACATATGGCCTAGCTGTGACACTCCTGGACATATACCCCCAAAGAGTCTATATCCTGCTAGAGAGATATACTCGTCCACTTTCATTGCTGTTCTGCTCCTGATAGTTGTGACATGGAAATAGCCTAGATGGACATCATCAGCTGGGGAGGGGATAATGAAAATGTGGCACCGATACACAATGGAATTAAACAGCTGTAAAGAAAAATGAAATTATGAAGTTTGCAGATGTTACCCACAGTAACATTATACAAACTGAGCAGGTTATACTTAGGAATATATATGTATATACGTATCCATTTATACATGCAACAATAATGAACGAAAAAAGATGCCATGAATTTGAAAGTGAGCAAGGAGAGGGTATAGGGGAGAGTTTGGAGGGAGGAAAGAGAAGGGAGAAATGATACAAATTATGATCTCAAAAATGAAAGAGAAAAAAAAAGAAAAGCTGTGACTCCATTTGACTTGCTGCATCTTAAGGCCTGGATCAACAATACCACACATTTAAAATATAGTTCACATATATGTTGAGTCAATAAATAATGCACATCAGTTTGAAATGGTTTAGATTCAAATAATTTTAGGAAAACATTTTGCCTGATTTCTTTGGATTCCTAACAGAGAACACATTTTCTTTTATACAGTTTTATATCTTTGATTTTTAAAATTATTTTTAAAATTTATTTCATACCTTTAATTAAAAAATAAAAAAGATTTGTCTAATCCAAGGTTTCTCAAAATATAGCTTTTGGAGCAGCAGCAGCACCAACGTACAGAAATGTTCACAAATGCAGAATTTTGGTCCCCAACTAATTTTGCTGAATCAGGAATTCTGTGGTTAGAGCCCGGTGATCTGAATGTTGATGAATCTCCCAGATGATTATGATGCACATTTCAGTTCAAGAGTACCTTTCTAAAAGTATCCTGTCGGAGTGGGAAAGAGGAGCATCGGCAGACCTCAGAGCATAGACAACGTCGTGCGAGAATGGGGGTTCTCGTGAACATCTTCCTTGTGCAGACTTTTCTCCTTTCCACTTTTGAGGAAGAGTTAAGAAAATACTTAGCATTGGCTACCCCCAAATCTAGGGGTTGGGGTTTGGACTGAACCGTTCCTTTGAGCAGAACTCCCCTCTGTGCCAAGGGGCTCATGGCCCCTTCTGGGCTCCTAGAGCACACTGTGACTATTTCAAATGTTGTACTCTTCATATCCATTGATAATGAGCATCTCTATCACTTCGAATTATTTGCCTATAGATATGCTTTCTGGGTCTGGTGTAAGTTCTAAAGAATAAGATTTGAGAAAAGGTCTGAATATTTGGTTTGTTTCTTTAGCATCTATCTGGCATATGAGAGCTAAGCAGGAATAAAGAGGGAGAAGAGGGGAGAGAGGGATACAGAGAGGGAAGGAGGGAGACAGTAAGAGAAGGGGGGAGGGAAAGTGATAGAGGACAGGAGGAAGGAAACTTGGGCTTTCCCAAAGATAAGATCATTCGACTATCAGGCTATTTCCGGCTAAAGCTAGAATTCTTAGCTTTGAAAAACATACACGTGGGCAACCTAAGCCAGACACCTTCAACTGGCTAAGGAAGACACATCTAGAGCCTGTGAAGTCCCACCAATCAACCTCCATCTCACCTCTCAAGCATGGTTCTCCTCCAGTTCATTGGGAGGAACTGGGAAACGTGGAGACTGGGGAAGGGAATTGAGGCAGCAACTCTGAGAGATGATCTCAAGGAAATTGTTATGTCTTAGAGTCATGCACACTCTTTGGCACTATCAGGATGGCCTGGGAACTGATACCAGAGGTCTGTGGGGTGACGGAACTCTTTATTTTACTGAATCTTAATGGCCACATTGACACCACAGTGATGAATGTGTCTCTGAACAGGAACCTCTGGAGAATTTAGGAAGTAGCCACGATTTCTTGGATTCTGACTTGGAAAAGATGGTAGCTGATACACCGTGATGCAATAGGGTTTGGTATTTCAGAAGGTCCAGATGGGGAAAAGTCACGTCTGTTCCAGGAGAGGAGATTCAAGGGGAAACAGACCATGGGCATGAGAAAACGCAGCTTTTAGGTTTACATAATCCCAGCCAAGATGGCAGGAAGATGTACCCAAATATTCCTGAAGGAGGGGGCCAGTGACACCATCTCCTCCTACTCCACCCATTCCCTTTCCCCAATGACCAGGAAATGTCATCATGGAAGACAAACTAGTGTCCTCATGTCTGCAGTCTTGGGACTTTCCTAAATGGAGAGAGAATTCTCAATTCTGGAATTTTTTTAAATCTTTGTGTTGGATGTCTTCCCCAGGCCCAGCTTCCAAGTTGGAGCAGAGAATAAATGAAAGTCAGAATTTGCTGAAAGTAGGAGAATGGATTTAGTGACCCCGAGAGCACCCATCAGCAGAGGTGCTCCAAAAAAGAAAAAGAAGCAGATTGAAGGAGGCGAAAGATACAGGAGGCAGTGGAGGGGACAAAGCTAAGCAGTGGATCTGAAAAGTTCACACAGGGACATTCAAAAGATGTGGGAAGTGATTCTGGGCATCCAGGGATTCATTCGTTGATTGAGCAGATATATACGGGAAGCCTGCTACCTGTCACTGGCTGTGTTTGACCCCTGCTCTCTAACAGTTACCATCCACTGAGTGACAAATAGACAGTGTATATGGAAGTGGCAGTTCTGTATGATGTTGCCAAAGGACCTGCCCCTGCCAGATAACATTTTTTAGGCACTGCTATATACAATCTTCTCAGTAAACCTCTTGCTAGTGCCAAATAAGTGTTTGTGGTACAAGGAGGTAAGTAACAAGCCCTGTGTGATTCTGGTATAAACTACAGTAGTGGGACCAAAAGCCTGTGTTCCTATCACATGGCCCCAAGAGGCAATATTAGTGCTGTGGTCAAGATCACAAAAAAAAAAGACAAGGTGATAAGATACCAGAAGAGGAGGTTGCACCCTTCTTCACACAGAGCTGAGTTCTGAAGGAGGGTGGGCAAATAAAAAGAAAACCATTGAAGCTTGGGCTAATGAAGGGGGTGGGAAAATGAGCTAAATGTTTCTCTTCACCCCTTCTCTTCTCCCCGCCCAACATACACACACACACACACACACACACACACACACACACACACGCACACACACACACACTGGTTATGTTTCTCAAGGAAACCCCGACTGATACACCAATCAGGAGCATAGCACAACATATGCATCTTACAATCCTCGGGAGAAGTAGATGCACACACAATGACATTGAGAAATATCTTTCATGCACATTCATAAGGAAGAGAGCTACAGGAGGATTCCAGGCTTCTCCTTGACTTCACCCTCATCCAGAAACTTCAGGCTTGGCGACACAGGAAGTTACTTGTCAGCATCCTTTTCTGACCCTCAAGGAAGGAGAGAGCAGGCCGAAGGTATGAAGCCTATCATAAACCCCAGGGCAGGAACTATATGCATGCCACCGCTTTGTGCCCTCTGTCTTTGTGTCTAAGAGGATAGTTATGTGGTTAATCTATCTGGTACAAATGAGGCCTACCTCCACAACAAAGCAGGAAGCCAATGTCAGTCTGTGCTAGAACATGGATTAAGGACAGCCAAAGCTCCAACCAGCTTATTCCTGCCTTTCTTAGCCACTCAACAACCAATCAGAGGAAATTGCCAGTGTAAAAGGGACAGGAATGGGTTTTCCTCAGAGAGGAGTCTGATTTGGTCAGCATGCCATTTTTAAAGATTACGAAATTTCAAATTGAGATCCAGTTTCCAGCTTCTCTGCAAAACAACAACAACAAAGACTTCATATCAGGCATGCTCTGCCCACATTTTTCACAGTATCACTAAGCTGGTACTAGGCAGACAGGACATTAAACTCTGCCAATCCTCACTGTCCCCTAGGATTTTATGGTGGCCCACTTCTATTATCTCCTTTATGTCTATGGAAGCTTGCCCTGTGCAGTCCCGGATCCCAAGCCTCTGGAAGACCTTGCCTACTCATCTAGGGTGCTCAGCAAAAACTCAGTATGATGCCTGGCACACTCAATGCTCCCGTTTTAAGTGGGTGAAGTACAGGCTTCAGCAGGATCTCGCTGAACTGACAATGTGCCTTCTATGGTGGCAGGGCACAGTCAGCATCCAGCTGCCAGCAAGAAAGGGCTGGAGGCAGCTCTGAGGGAATAACTCAGCCTCGGGCCCAGAGCAAGAGCCCTGGGTGGGGGTGTCAGGGGCAGGAATGCTGTCTGGACAATTTCAGATGACAGCTTGGCATACCTGGAAAAGGAGTGGGGTGATGTGCTGTGGCTTTGGGACTCATCTGAAGCTCCACAGTAGACCTTGCCTAATGCTCTGTCAGGCCCCGGGGACTAAGGCCCGGGCTGGTGGGAGGGAGAGAACTAGAGCTATTGCAGAAGCCAGCTCAAAAGGGAGAAAGAACGGAATAAACACCAGCCATCCTGCTTGCCAGCCTCTGGATTACTTCTGGGTTTCTAGCCGGCCCTGTGTCCTTCCTGGAAGAGGGTTCCGAAGAGCCCCAACGTCCTTGCTCTATCAGAGCAGACCCTCCCCCTGCTGTCTCCTGTTATCTTATCTCCCCCATGTTCCCTCCCCTCTCTTCTAGAAACACTTTTTGTGCTACCTCCTTAGGTACCCTCCTATAGCCCTCTAACCAAAAGCAACCCTTCTTTGCCTTATATTATGTTCACAGAAGGTTCCAAGATCACAATGCCCACATAGCCTCCATGGATCTCAAAAAAGACAACAGAAACTTCTAGAACCCAGGAGAACCTGGGATACATCTCTCCCACTCCCTCTCTTCAACCGTGAACCAACTGAGGCCAAAGAAAAACTCACCCACGGTTGCAGAGCTGACCAGAGGCGGAGGAAGAATCAAAATTCAGCTTTTAACATGGGTACTGTGATGCACACCTCTCATCCCAGCACCTGGGAGGTGGAGGCAGGAAGGTCAGGAGTTCAAGGTCATCCCTGGCTACACAGTGAGCATGAGGTTAGCCTGAGCTGCATGTGACCCTGTTTCAATAAGAAATACGTAAATAACCCAGGTCTTAGATTTCCAGATAAAATTTGGTATGCTCAATAAAGCACAGCTCTGTCAGGCAAATCCCCTGCCAGGACCAATTAGCTCGGCGGCTTTGAGCAGAGAATGGAGTAAATGAAAGAAGCCATCTATGGAGCGTGTCATTGTGCCAGATGATGACCTATCTGTTCTGACAGCCAAATGAAGAGGTGAATACAAAATGGTACTGCCGCTTGAGGTATCACCCAACTCCTGGGTTCCTTAAATGTTTCTCAGTTGTCTAATTGGCCACCTGTAGCTACTTAAATTCAAATTACTAGAACCCATATAAAACAAACAATTCAGTTCTTTGGAGGCACTTGTCACATTTCAAGGGCACAGTGTACCGTATAGGACAGTCCTGATCTGTACCATGGCCACCAGAGCATTCAGTAGACAGTGACTTGGAGACTTGGGGGGGGGGGGGGGGGGGATCTTGAGGAACTGGGAGGCCAGAGGAATTTGAGTAAAGGTGAAGCTGCTACTCTTTGGGGGCTACTCTGAATATTCCCCTTTCTTCTTCTCCCCCTCAGAAGATGTTTCTGAGCCTCTTGGTGTGGATTAAAAATTGTGAACTCCTGATTTAAAAAAACTCTGGAAACTCCTTCCGCTACAACAGGGGTCAAGTACCTCTGAGTGCCGCCTGCTGGCCAGACCTCTTGACAACCAGGGCGCCCACAGGAAGGAAGATGTGCCACCTAGAGAGTTCACCATTCTTCCATCCAGGTGCCTGAGAGTGTTCAGCACGAAAAGAAGCCTTAACAAAATGGACGCTGATGCATTCCCGGCTCTTGGTCGTCTCGGGAGTTGCAGTACCTAGGGGAGGTCATTGACCTGCTAAGTGTCCCCAGAACACCTGATCTTCAACCTGGACCTTTTTGGGGCTGATGAGGCCTGGCTGGCTTTGGCCCCTAGCTCCAAGTTCACAGCCCTTTTCTCAGCACACCAAGGCCAATGGTGTTAAACTGGGATCGACACCGTTCACAGAAAGAGTGCTTCTTCAGCCCGTGGTTCTCGATCCAGAAGCGTGGATGCCAAGAAGCCTTGAGCTCCTCCTGTGTTGACACTGGAGCTGGGAGAAGACTCCTCCCCCTGACTTGGGCCCCTCCCTCTTTTAGGGGTAGCCGGAAGGCTGCTTTCATTGCCAAACAGAGCCGCTAACAGAGACTAAGGGAAAGGGAGTAGGAGGCAGTGAAAGAGGAAGAAAAGCAGGGAGGAAAAGGAGCAGGGGTCCAGGCCGGCCGAGGGAGAAGGGATGAAAGAGCCATGAATGATGAGGAGAGGAGAGAGCGCGAGGCGCAAAGCCTCAGAACAGAGTGTCCCAAGTTGCAGTGGGTGACATGTCTGTGCAGCTGGTTGCCTGCCCCCCTCCAAGCCCAGTCTCCCACCATCTGCCGGGCCAACTCTTCTTGGTGGCAGCTGGTCAATAGGATCCAGCAGAGACCAGGCAAGAAGCTTGGGGAGAGTGGGTCTGAGGGGAGAGACGGGACAGGACAGAGCAGGTAAGCTTGCTTTCCTCCAAAGCCCTGGAGGACATTCCTTCCACCTGGAGGCTGAGAAGTAGTGTCCCTCAGAGCAGGGAAGCGGGGCAGACTCTGCACACAGTCAGAGCTGTTTCCACCCAAACCTTGGCTTAGCATCCAGCAAGTATAGAAAGGGATGTTGATGGGAACAGGAGCAAGGACAGAATCTGGAGTCGTCTTAAGATGAAAAGATGGCCAGTTCAGGGACCCTCACCACTATTGCTTGGAGTCTTAGCTGGGTTCATCCTTGCATGTTCCTGGGAAATTCCCTAGCGCCAAGCTACTCCCTAACTCTATAATGGCTCCCTCTATCAAGATATCTCTTCCTTTGCTCTCCCTCTCTGTCCCTCCCTCAATCAGACCATCCCGTTCCCTCATGCTCTCCTGCCACCTCCCCTTAAATGCTCCCAATTTACTCAGGAGAGCTTATCTATCCCTACTGTGGGATACCTTGCTCAGCCTCAATACGGTGGGGAGGGGTTTGGTCCTGCCTCAACTTGATATGCCAGACTTTGTTGACTCCCCACTGGAGGCCTTACACTCTCTGAGGACTGGATGGGGGGTGGAGTGGGGGGAAGGTGGGGAGTGAGCAAGAGGAGGGGGGAACTATGGTTGGTATGTAAAATGGAAAAAAAAACTTTGAAATAAAAAATCATCAAAAAAATAAAATAAAGATGAAAAGATGGGCCCTGAGTCCCACCTGTTGGAGCCCATGTATACCATCCTATCATGCTGATGCCTTTATTTATGTATTAACGGTATTTGTACACTGCCAGTGCCTTGCAGCCTCCTCTGATATGAAGGTCTTTCCATACCTCAGCATTCAACAGGTACATCCAGAAACAGTTACTTCCCCAAACCGTTGCGGCTGAGGATTCAGAAGATGAGCAGGTAAAGGCCATTTGGCTCCGTGGTTTCCAGCCAAGGAACTCAGAGTCTCACTTCTCAGTGCAGCAATAACTCCCCTGGTCCATGATCTCCCCTAAATGAGCACCATTTAATATCAACACAGATGTCCCTGTTCCATAACAGAGTCCAAGAGGGTTCCAGCCTTCCTCCAGCTCTTCTTAGAGCCTGTGTCTTTTCTGATAAAACCAGACAGAGCCTGATTCCTCTAACCACCTCCAGAGTGCTTATTTAGACCAGATTATCATTGTTCTTTGGGA
Organism: Peromyscus californicus insignis; assembly: GCF_007827085.1. NCBI lineage: Eukaryota > Metazoa > Chordata > Mammalia > Rodentia > Cricetidae > Peromyscus > Peromyscus californicus. Next base: position 26,165,476 of record NW_026294514.1, on the reverse strand, counting down.
TCTTTGAGGCTGAGGCTGCAAGGTAACATTTTCACCAATGTCATGGGCTGGACAGTCCTATGAATATGAAGTCTCAGGGTCTACCAATGGCTTCCTCTTACTCACCACCCCCTGGGAAAGCCTTGCTGATGAAAACCCTCACACAGGACCATTCAGGCTTCCATGAAGAGACTGAGGCTGTGGGCATGCTTAACGGCCAGCCGCCATTCGCACTGTCCAAACAGATTCACAACTCAATTGTGCCGCCCCGATGGTTCCAAATTCCTCCTACTGAGCCTGATTTCCTTCCAACTTTTTTTTTTCTTAATTATTAAAAACACAGGCCATCTGCCATTCTAGGAGGAGGAGATGGCCAGAGGGCCATAAACAGATCCTACACGATGCCGAGCCCCTAGGGGATGCTCACCTCTGTCAAGCAGTCTCCAGTATCCCATCTAAAAAGAACTGACTGGAAGATTCCAGCGACTCTTCCCAGGGGAGTTCATGTCTCTTCTCAAAAGAAAATCAGTTGAAAAGGGTAAATACAAAATGCACACAGCTAGGAGCAAGGGGTCAGGATGAGTTAGGGATGGAAACGCCATCAAGAGAATCCAGCAGAAGTCACCCCGCTCCCACAGTCACACCCTACTTCTACCCTTGGAAACTCTGGCTTGTGTACAGGCTTCCAGTCCCTGCTGACTCTGAAAAGAAAATTCAGAGATCAGATTTCCATATTAAAGACTTCCACACTTCCTGGCTCCTTGGCCTAGGCATTTGTCTGAGCATCAATAACCCGGGATTAGAATCTCATAGCTTGAATGTAGCCAAAATTTACATTTTGCTTCATTTTCCTGTGAGTTCTAGAGTACCACAGGATATGAAAAGGATCGCCTTGACTCAGAGAGATAGCTGAAGGTAAGGCTAGCTTAACAGGGGAATCTTGCAACTCACAAAGGAAACAAACATTTAGTCTAATACAAGAAGTCAGTCCGCTTAACAATAGTAGACATCGGCTTCTGAGCCCTCCCCCAGTGGCAAAAGACCACAGGGCTCTCAGAGTTGGAGATCACTACTAGTCTCACACTTAACTTGGTGTGTGTAGGGGGTGCACATGAGTGTGACTGTACATGCATATGTGTGTACATCTAGAGGTTAAGGTTGGCTATCTTCTTCAATCATCCCTCTACCTTATTTTTGAGACACTATTCTCACCAGACCTGGAACTCACCAATTTGACTAGATTTGCTGGCCAGCAAGCCCCAGAGTTCTTCCTGTCCCTGTACATATATATTTACATGGTGTGGTGGTTTGAATGAAAATGGCCCCCATGGGCCCATAGGAAGTGGCACTATTAGGAGATGTGGCCTTATTGGAGTAGGTGTGGCTTGTTGAAGAAAGTGTGTCACTGGGCTTTAAGGTTTCAGAAGCTCAAGCCAGACCTAGTGGCTCATACTCTCTTCCTGCTGCCTGTAGATCCAGAGCCAGAACTCTCAATTACCTCTCCAGCACCATGTCTGCCTGCATGCTGCCACGCGCCCCACCATGACAATAATGGACTAAACCTCTGATCTGTAAGCTAGCTCCAAATTAAATGTTTCCTTATAAGAGTTGCCATGCTCATGGCATATATTTATAGCAACAGAAATCCTAGCTCCAAATTAAACGTTTCCTTATAAGAGTTGCCATGCTCACGGCATCTATTTAAGAGCAGTAGAAATCCTAACTAAGACGCATGCATTCAGAGGATCCAAACTCAGGTCTTCATGCATGCATGGAAAGAACTTTATCAACTTTGGGGTCTCCCTAGAACCTTTACCTGGTCCTTACCAGACACACTGACTGGATTTGAACATACTATTGATTTCCTATTTATAGCATTGTGAACCTAGGCAAATTACTTAATTTATTTGTACCTCAGTTTTCTTTTTTATAAAATGGGGATGATTATAATACTTTTTACCACAGAATTGCTAAAGTGATTTAATGAGTTGGTACATACAAAGCTTTTAGAATAAGACTCAGTGTACATGTAATGTAGTCCTATTTGCATCTAGCTTTAACAAGGCAGACTTCCAGGGATAGGTCCCTTCCATCTTGTACCCCCGTAGGACCCCCTTATTGTTCTGCCCTGTGTCTTGCTCTCCAGAGTCTGGAATCCTAACTCTAGAGTTACAGATCAAGGGAGGGGTCATGCCACGGGGAGCAAAGTGGCCAGAACCCTGGCACTAGACAGTGCAGTGGAGGCTCGGATCCTTGAGCTCTTCACGGAGAAGGTCTCCAGATTCACAGCCCTAGTATAAAAGAGTCATCAAGTGAGACTATAGTTCAGTGGTAGAAGATTCGCCCAGCATGCTAAGGCCCTGCATTCCATCCCCAGGACATATAAATAAATAAATAAACAAACAAACAATTTAAAAGAGCCTAGCATTTAAAAAAAAAAGAAAAAGAAAAAAGGAAGAGCCAAGCCACATGGCTGGAAAGGATCCATGGTCCACAACAGCTGGGCACAGTTGAGGAGTAGATCTAGTTCCAAGCCGGTTCCCATCTCCTGGACTCTGTGCTGGCCTTTTGCTTGGCCCACAGAATGGGACCAAAGTAAAACCAAGGGACTCTGGAAGTCAAGTCTCCAAAAACTTCTTTGGAGACTCTCCAAAACTCTTTTTCCATGGTAGCCCAAGGCTGTAACAGAGCATGCCCAGAACCTGCTAGGGCCCTAGAGCCAATAAGCAGTGTCGTTCTATGAGAGCAGGAGAGTTGATACAGAGCAGAGAGGGGATGAGACAGGAATCCTCATAAGGACAGAAACAAAGGTAGGAATGCCACATGCTAGAGCTTGCCACAGGTTGTCAGAGCCACCGAATGCTCAGAAGAGGCAAGAAAGGTGTGGGAGCCCGTCTTCAGGTTCCTCGTGCCTTTACCCAGCGGGTCTGCATAGAGAGGATGATTGGACCATGGGCCTGAGTGCAGGTGTCTGAGATGGTCTGCACTTGGCTGTCCTGGAGGAGAAGTCTTTTGCTCCACCCCTTGGCGTCTCTATAAATACCTCAGGGCCCATTGGAATAGGTTCCAGGCCCTCTCAAGGCTATCCTGTATTTTCTATCTGTTTATCTCCACACTCTAAATCCTTCTCTCTAATATTTCCTGCTGCTCGCACTCAAGAAAACTCTGGGGAACTTTGGGGTTGGTGGGTAAATGTCCCGCTGAAAGGATGCTCCTTTTCAGCTTCCTTTACTTGCTCTCCCCTGCAGACCCAGCTGCTGCATCTTTCCCTACCCCGACTCTAGCTCTGCCTTTCCATACATCCTTTGTCTCCTCCCGCAGATGCTCTGCTCTGTCCATTTTGCGTCTTGTGCTCACACATGGTCTCGTGAAGGATACGGTCTCGGTCACTCCATGTCCCCTGACCACCTGTTCCATCAGCACAAAGTGTTATTTATTACCAATCTAACCGAGCGCTTTTAAGAGACAAACTCCCAGCCCTCACCCTTTTCCTACCTCCTCCATCTGAGGTGGAGACATCTGGAAACCAGTTTAATAAGGTGGCTGACAGGCAGCTAGTTCCTGGAGCTTCTCAGGGGGGCCCCAGGGAGCCATTCCACAGAGGAAGCCGGAAGACCTGAACCTAATGCACTGATGGTCTCAAGGCGAATCCATCTGGCTGCCCCGGGCAGGGAAAGGGCTGCCTCCCCCAGCACTTAAAGGAGCGAGCTGCACCTGCAGAGAGGGAGGGAGAGGGAGTGGCATCCTCCTGAAGGTCCTGTACTCCCTTCCTGCTGAGCCCCCCACTCCTGTGACCTGGAGGAAAACCCTAGAACTCACTAACTCTGTCACTCAAAGATGGATTGGACCATATGAGTTCTCAAGATCCCTCGCTAATTGACCAAAGCCACCTGGTCAAAGACAGACAGAGAGACAAAAAGAAAAGGCCAGCTATGGCCTGTCGAGCTGCCTGTTGACCCTGAGTTTTGTGTATTGTCTTGGGACATCAAGATAAACACGGGAACTTGCGGGTTGCAAGGAAAGATGTAGCTCGTGCACAAATCATTGCGGAGTCCCTCATCAGTGCATAGAGCTGTAAAGCTTTTTCCAATAAAAAGCCAGTGAGACTGTAAGCTGACGGGACAGACAAGCTTCCATGCAAGGGAGACAAGAGGTAAGCAGGGCCGGTGCAAATGAAGCAACTAAGCTCTTGGGTGGTCGTGTGCCGGTCCCAACTCCTACAGGAACTGAGGTGCAGATTGCCCTTTAAGCAGGTAGGGTCAAAGGAAGCTTCCTGGAAAAAAGAAGGATTTGAATGGCATCCTCAAGTATTTGTTCATGAAAAGACGAGGGTGTGCGTTGATTGTCTGGGTCCGAGGGAAAATAAAAATGCAAGACCCCTTGTTCAGATAGCGCAAGACAGTAGCTACAAAGGATGGAAGCAAGCCCAGGAATCTTCCCAGCACTGCGGAGGTCCCAGGAGGGAAGCCACCTGGACACTAGGGCACCTGTTGGGGTGCTGCATGACCTGAGTTCTTTATCTGCATGTGCCTGTGCAAGCACTCATCAAGCTATGTGATTTCTATCAGTGCCTTTCATGCCATTTACTGAAAAGATATTTTATCTCATGAGAAGGTTGGCACATCAAATATTAAAAGCAGGAAAGGAAGCCAAAGGCCATTTCCAAACACAGCCAAGTTAGTCCACATCCTTCCTCCGGTACCACATACTTCCAGTATCTCTTACGTCCCCTCAGAAGAAGACGTGCTTCAGAGGATCCTCATTGCCAGACCGTGTTCAGGAACTCACATTGCCCCCTCCCTACTCTAATGACCCATTCCCCCAGCAAGAGTCTACTCAAGAGATTGCCACTGTGGCTGGGATTTCACCCTTTCCCAGTGACAGGGAAGCAGCCTCTATCCCCTATCTCAAGCTAGCTAGAGAAGCAAGAAGGTATGTGTCCTGAGTTGGATCCTGTCCTCCCAAAATTAACAACTCCTGGGAGTTAAAGATAAAGCTCTAAGCAGGGAGTTGTCTGGGATAAACCTTCTCAGGGATTTGGGTGAGGTCTGGCTACAAATAGCAAAGGTCACCAGGTCATTAATAACATCCACTCCAGGCTTTCAGGCTGGAAAGTGGATATTTTATTTCCTCCATTGAGGAGACACCCCTGCATGATTAACACTCCTGGGTTCTCCAGTGTTTATCTGTGATGACTTCATGCCCTCTACAACAGACAGGCCACCATGCCCACCTGGCTTTTACATTGGTGTTGGGGATCATAACTCCAGTCCTCATACTTTACTCTGAGATGTTGGTGAGGACTGATTCAGCCAGCACCTGTGAGGCGTTGTGCCTATGTGGCACGGGTGTAATGCATAGTGCTCAACGGATCTGACCCGTTCTTTCCTGAAGGTTTAGGAATTTCAGACTGTTGCCACTGTGGTCCTCTCTACCTCCCCAATACCCGGCCATGTGCACAGTTAAGGTCAATCCTGGAGCTGGAGTGTTTAAAACTAACGCTAGGACAATTTACCCAGGACCCTGCCTGCATTGAAGACAGCCCTAGTTCTAGGGGCAGAGACGGGGGGAAGATCACAGGACAGACTAGCAATGGGGTGAACTGCCTTTCTGCATGGCTCTGGGGACCACAGACATGGGAGCTGCCAACCCTGTGGCAGCAACATTAACTTAGAGGCCTCTCCCTACCCCCAGCATTTCCACAGCTGCAGTCACAGATGTTGCAAGCAAAACTAGAAATGAATTCTTTCTGACACGAGGGATTTGCATATGGTTTGTGTAAAGCTAGTTAGTTAATGGTTTTATTTTTAAAAAGACTTCCTTTTCTACTTCAGTAAATTTATTTTATAGGAAATTTTATGTTACACCAACATCTACCTGCTAGCCCAATCCAGGCAGCCACCTGCTTTGGTTTTTTTTTTTTTTTAAACAGTTCTATCATATTGTCCATTCTTGCCTTTCAGTCATTGAGGCTGAGTTAAATAATCACAATAGAGGTCTATGACCCACCTGCCCAGCCCAAATGATTTACTAGTGATTCTTTGCAGAAAAAAAAAAAAATCTAGCCAACCCCTAGATTGTAGTAAAAGCCAGCTCCACTTAACATAATCAGATGGGGGAAAAAAGCATAGTTAGTGTCTGGAAACTAAAACATCATTCAATTCTAACTGGGTCTATTACTTCCACTTAGAAGTATCGCGTTTTCTACTCAGGCACTCATTTCATGCCAAGTGCTTGCTTCCAACTCCTGCAGCTCCTTGGATGGGGAAGCCAAAAGCAGGAGTTGCCCTGATTTCATAGCATACATGTTTTTGTGAGGAATGATGGGCCCTAGAAAATGAAGTCGCCATGGTTACCTTTGCTTTTCATTGCACTGGAAGAGAACACAGGCATCTTGGAACCACTGAGTATTGTGAAGAAGGGCCCTTTTGGTCAGTGGTCAAGGATGATCTGCCTTAGACACTAGTGTGGGCACCAAGTCCAGCACTCCTGGCCAAACAAACAGGAAGTACAAAGGTGGAGACAAGACCCGATTGGTGGGATTTCTCTAGGCTGTTGGATGCCGAAAGTCTTTGCTGATGTCTTTCCCAGCGGTCAGCACACTAGGCAGTTGGTGACTTGCTTTGGCCAGAACGTGCAGTGGAAGGCTGTATGTCTGCTTTATTGGCCTTTTTTAATTATACTGAAGCATCGCTGCCTCACCGTTGGGGTGAGGAGAATGCCCCTGTTGGGTTCTCTGCAAGCAAATCCTAAGTTGGAGTTAAGGCACATGAGGTCTGTGATGGATCCATACTAGTCAAGAAGATGGTAGAAGCAGGACTGTACCAAGGTGGTATTAGCTACACCAGGGTGGGGTATGGCAAGCATTTGTTCACATTGGTAATGAGTCCTAAGGTAGTGATGCTGGTCAGTCTCCTCCTGGGTCAGGCAAACATCATCTAGAAGTGTGCAGCCCCAAGCACTCTGCCACTGGAAGTGAGCCTCCCTGAGAAAAAGACATGACCTTTGCAGCTGGGGTTGATCCTGAGGACATGACCATTGGAAAAGGTCTGCAACAGCAACTAGCAACAAGTCTTCCCCTGAAGGGGGTCTGAACAGAACCATGACTCGGAATGTCCACAGATGAGAAGGGCCTGCCTCTTCATCTGCTGTCCTGACTCCTGGTCCAAGGGGCTGTTCTCTTATTCTTCCTCAGACACTTGTCATCAGCTGCTTAGAGCAGATAGATAGTGACCGGAGAAGTAAAACCCAGCTAAGGCCTCAGACACGGTGGTCCCTGACTCTAAGCTTTTCCTTTCTAGACTTGCAGACAGGAAGCCATCAGGACTCAATAAATAAATGGGTTAGGAAATGAGACACCCATGTGGAGACAAGTGTGGTAGCTCACATCTGTCATCCCAGCACTTGGTAGGCTGAGGCAAGAGGATTACTGAGACTTGGAAGCCAGCCTCAGCTACATACTAAGTTCAAGACTAGCCAGACCTACAGAGTGAAAGCAAGTCTCAAACAAACAACAACAACAACAACAAAAGTTGGGTCATATTACTTGCATAGCAATGAAAATTTTCAGGGTTCCCAGACATTTCAAGGTGGCTCCATCCTGAAGCCCTCCATACCCCCAGACCCCCCTGAAGCCCTCCATGCCCCCCAGCCCCTCTTCCAAAGGCCATTGGTTACCTGGCTGATGATGTCATATAGTGAAGGAGGAGGCCATGTTACTCACTGAAAACCAATGACTCAGATGATTTTAGAGGAAACTGGAAATTCCCCCCAAAGCCCTGGGGATGTCTGGAAATACAGATGGAGTGAGTGGGCCCCAGGCTCTTCTCATATGGGCTGAACATCTCTAGAAACTTCTGTTCAGAAAGAACAAGCTAAGAACTTTCAGAGTTCACCTAACAAATGTGCTATTCTGGGCAGGGGATGCAAACCAGACCACGGTCTCCGATCTTCCCTGGCCACGCAGACCCTCATGAAGGATACCTAGAAGACCTCAGAGCCAGCTCCTGTGGGGTAGGAAAAGAACTACACACCTAGCCCCTCACACCCGTCCTTGTCTTAGTTCCCAACATTGTCATATCCTTCCTGTGGCCAGTCATTTCAGCTGCTGGGCACTCTCGGAGCTTGGTGCTGGCCCCAGGTTTCCCCCGATTAGGTTAATCAAGGTGGGAAGAACCACCCTAATTGTGGGTGTCACTATCCATGGGGTAGAGTCTGGGACTACACAGGAAGAAGAAAGTAATCTGCAAAACAGCATTCAGCTCTACCTGCTTCCTGGTTGTAGATGTAATGTGACCAGTTGCCTCAGGATCCTGGTGCTATGCTTTCCTTTCTAGGATGGAATAGACCTTCAAATTGTGAGCCAAAGTAACCCCTTTCTTCCTTAAGTTGCTTTTGTCTGGTGTCTTGTCTCATCATCCAGAAGACTAATATGCGGACTCTGAGACTGTGCTATGACCACAAAGAAAGAAAGGGACAGCCTGAGGAAGGCAGGTGGAGACAGGGAGAGTCACTGAGACTTTTCAACTGGCCTAGAGAAAAATATTCAGGGCTCGTGTTTTGTGCCCAGAAGAAGCCTCCATAGCCATGTTAGGGGTAAGGTGGTAGGACACATCTGCTCCCCACCCTGCCTGTGGTGTTTTGAATAGGGATAGCCCCCATAGGCTCATATGTTTGAATGCTTAGTCATTAGGGAGTGGCACTGTTTGACAAGGATTAGGAGGTATGGCCTTGTTGGAGTAAGTGTGGCCTTGTGAGAGGAGCTGTGTCATTGGGGGTGGGCTTTGGGGCCTCAAATGTTCAAACCAAGCCCATTGTCTCTCCCTTCCTGCTGCCTAAGGATGCATAGAACTCTCAGCTCCTTCTCTAGCACCATGTCTGCCTCTGTGTCACCGTGCTTCCCACCATGGTGGTAATGGACTAACTCTGTAAACTGTAAGCCAGCCCCAATCAAATGCTTTCCTTTGTAAGAGTTGCCATAGCCATGGTGTCTCTTCACAGCAGCAGAACACTGACTAATACATCTCCACTTGCACTAAGAAGCCTCACTTCATCCCCTAGAGAGTCCAATCTGAGGTCCCATTGCTAATAACCTCTTTACCCTCATTCCTCAGTCCCAACTGCATCCTTTGGAAAAGACAAAATGGATTTATAGATGTAAAAATGGAGTGATGTGCCCTTGGTAGGATTTAGCAAGAGGAAGACATACACTTCAGGGAGAGAGGCTTTGCACAGGTGTCCTTCCCTGAATCCAAACCCTCTGCATATGTGTTTCAAACCTGGAGGCCTCAGACATACAGAATCAGGGTCTGTGGGCAGTCCTGAGAACCACTGCTTTATGCAGTTCTTGGAACCACTGAAGTATCCAGAGTGTTGGAACTCTTGACCACCACAGGATGGGGAGCCTCTTGAAACCTTGCTTTCCTTGTCTGTAAAATGGACTACATGATTCCTCTTGCATCTGAGGAATGTGTAGTTTCCAGTGTGCTTCCACAATGGGAAAGGACTGCCAGTATCAGAGGCAATGTGTGCTGGGCCAAAACTTAGGGGTGGGAAAGGGTAGGATGAGGTGTAAGGGAAGCAAGGAGAAGTCTCCTAAAAGGATGCACCACCCCTCTGACACAGCAAGAGGAAGGAAGAGTGTAGAAGTCATGAAAAAAATCTGTGAAAACATGTGGTCTCCACCTACAGATGGTCAAGCACAAAGCCGGGTATAGGGATCTGACAAGGATGGAGCCAGAAGACCAGCACAAACACACAGGGTGATGGAAAAGGAGAGTCCAGAGAACTAAAAAGCCCTGTGCTGGGGTTGGCTAGAGACCATAGGGATCAGGCCTGACATTTGGGAGAGCTCCATGAAGTGCTGTTCTTTCAAGAGCCTAGACAGAAGAGACCGCCCTGGGATGGGTGTAAAGAAGTCCCAGTTCCTGAAGGAGATATCTGGCAGTCTACATCTGCTTCCAGCCAAGCACAGCAGGAAAGGCTTGGAGTTGGGTTGTGAGCCCAGGGATCCAACAGGAAGTTTGACTGTGTGAATCCTTGGGGCAAGAGATTGAGGGAGATGAACAAGGCATGACTCTCTTCTCCCTCCCATCCTGGATATCTCCTCCCCTCTTCTTCTTGTACTCTGGCTACTTACTCTCCACCTTCATCTGATGGCAGTCTTCCTGAGATCCACTGACCACCCAGCTCAGTGATAGTCAAGGTGCTTGGAAAGGCTATTACTCTTCGCAAGGGCAAGAAGCATGCTATAGTGTTAAAGAATAAAGAGTGGCCAAGGTCCAGAGAGTAAGAGATTGTAAAATCTCAGCTCTAAGGGAGATAGCTATATTGTAGCCCCTCTTCCCAAGGCTCAGGGATCATGGTAGAAGAGGGGGCAGGAAGATTGGAAGAGCCAGAGGTGATGAATGAATACAAGGAAATAAGGTACAGCCAGCAGCCGCACATTTGGTGCAGGGGCATGTACAAGCCCCAGACAATCTCAAGACAGGCTAAATCCCAGCATGGAGAGGGAAGTAGGCATGAAGTCCCAGCCCTAGCTGAGGAGCTATTGATAGCTGGCTCCTAGGAAAGGGGCAGTTTCTTTAAGAATGTAGCCCCTGATAAGTAGACCATCCTCAATGGAAGGCCACCAGTCTAAGACAGGTAGTACAAATTGGACTTGATCGGTGAATGGGGAAGAAAAGACACAAAGTTGGGTGGATAAGGGAGAGGGTGAATGTGGGAAGAGTTGGGGAAGGGTGAATAGGATCAAAATACATTGCATAAAATTTGCAGAGCTAATAGAAAAAGAATGGGTCAGTGTGAAGGCCCTAAATAAGCAGGACTTAAATATTGCATGGTAGAAATGCTCTCCTTACAGGACAAGGAGGACCCAAGAAGGCCATCAGAGCTGGATAAAAGATGCATGCAGTATGAACTCAAGTTTATAGCTCCAGGTATCCATAAATGAATGCATTCCTGGACATCTAGTTTATTTTGATACCTTCCTTCCTCATGTGTGAAGACCTGAGCCAGATGTGGAAAAGCATCAGTGAGCAGTGAGAAGTGAGAAGGCCCCAGTGGGAGATGGGTGACTGTATTCTGACAACGTGTGCTCAACCCTCCTCACAGGCAACAGCATCCCAACAGCTTCCTCCCAGAAAGAAAGAAAGAAAGAAAGAAAGAAAGAAAGAAAGAAAGAAAGAAAGGAAGGAAGGAAGGAAGGAAGGAAGGAAGGAAGGAAGGAAGGAAGGAAGGAAGGAAGGAAGAAGGGAAGGAAGGAAGGAAGGAAGGAAGGAAGGAAGAAAGAGTGCTCATTAACAGTAACACTCATTGGCCATCCTATCCTCAACCCCATATCACTCTATCCCAAGGCTTCATGCCATATGGGAAGCAGATCAGTAGAACTCGGGCCCCTGATCTATTTCACAATGGACCTTAGAGATCAGTGGCCGCTGGAAGCAGCATCATGGAATACAATACAGGCACCAGTTTATGCTTTGCCCCTTGATGTGGACCTGTTTCCAACTCAAATCTGAGACTCGATGGAAAAGGGAAGCCAACAGAAGTGGGCACGGCTCCCCACAGTGCTTTCTGGAGTCCCCCCCCCCCCCATGATAACCTGTTTGTACCTGGCATCACCATTTTTATTACTGTGATGATACAAGAAACTGGATAATGGGCTGGCAAGATGGCTCAGCTGGTAAAGAAAGGCACTTGCAGCCGGGCGGTGGTGGCGCACGCCTTTAATCCCAGCACTCGGGAGGCAGAGCCAGGCGGATCTCTGTGAGTTCGAGGCCAGCCTGGACTACCAAGCGAGTTCCAGGAAAGGCGCAAAGCTACACAGAGAAACCCTGTCTCGAAAAACAAAAAAACAAAAAAACAAAAAAAAACAAAAAAACAAAAAGAAAGGCACTTGCTGCCGCTGATGGCCTGAGTTTGACCCCTGGGACCCATGCGACAGACGGAGAGAACTGACTCCCACAAGCTGTCCTCCGAGTATCGCATGGTAAATGAGTTCTCTTCGCTGTTCCCAACACACAAATAAACAGACTTAAGCCTCAACAACAGTGAGCGTTGTGGCAGCGGGTGAAGGGCTTCATCTAGCTCAAGGTTTCGGAAGCTGGAAGTTCGAGGTCAGGCAGCCTCACCATCTTGGCTTCTGACAGGGACCATCAGAAGGCTTGATTTTCGGCTCATAGGTGCCTTGTTGGGGAGAATTCAGAATTGCCTGCCCTACCCTTGGTAAACACTCCATAGGAATCTCCAGAAAAGCCTGGCAGCCTGGAAAACATGCAGCCATATACACAAACCGAGAGACTCTCAGGTTGCTGGGAAGAGAGAAAGCATCACAAATTGCTTTCCACAGAGCCGCCAACATGAAGTCAACAGGCCTCTCCAGACAGTCCATTCTCCAGCCAGCATGTGGCCCATCTCAGAGCACTTGGCTTGCCTCTGTCCCGGCCTCCCTTCCTTTTCTCATTCATCTCTCTCAGTAGGTGACCTTTCTGCTCTAGGCCCACCCCAGCCACTTGGCCACTAAACCACAGGAGATGAGGAAGAATTCCAGGAGAAACCCAGAGCAAGCTGGGTGGCCAGAGGGTGAGCAGTCCTGCCAGTGGGCCACAGAGGGGAGATGGGTTTCTGACACCCAGGCCCGGAACCCAAGGGGAATGGAGTGACTCTGCTTGGTTCAGAAAGTCTTGTGTTTTCAGGGAAATTTTATCCATATGTTTCTGATTCATTAGCACTTAACTCATCAAAATGTTATTTGGTAAGAGCCCCTGGAAGCCCAGGATGCCTTGTAACAGCCTGTTTAATGAGCCTAAAGAGTTTTGTACGTCTATTTCTTGAGAAAGGGGCAGGATTAATTTTCTCTCCTCACCAAAGCCAGCAGTCATATCCTGTGCAGTGGTGACTCAGGCCATGGAACAAATCTTTGGAAAAGACCATGAGACAGGAAAGACGAAAGTCTGGGTCCTGGGCTTCAGTAAGTCTGTGTTGGTCAGTGACATCTTCTCCAGATTACTATGCTCTTGGAGCTTATTTGGTCATGGTGCCACTCTTTGGGTGGCACAGAAGGGTTCTGAAAGCCACAGGACATTTGCATCATCAAAGTCCCTTTGACTCTGAGTTTGCTGTCGCCTTCTCACCTGACCTGGCTTCAATAAGTAGACGTTTTGTTGTCTCTTCGTGTGTGTGTGTGTACATGTGCGTGTGTGTGTGTGTGTGTGTGTGTGTGTGTGTGTGTGTGTGTGTGTGTGCACGTGCACACGCATGTGTGTGTATATAAGATGGGGTGCATATATGACAGAGCACACATGTCGAGGTCGGAGGCCACCTTAGGGTATCGGTGCTGGCCTTCCACCTTGTTTAAAACAGTCTTATTCACCACTGTGCACACCACTCCAGCTGGCCCATGGGGCAGGGGAGGTTCTCCTGGGTTACTTCTAATCTTGCCATAGGAGAGCTTGGATTGCAGACGTGCACCGCCATATCCAGCTTTATGTGGGTTCTAGAGATCTGAACCCTGGTCCTCACATCAATGTAGCAGGTGCTTTACCCACTGAGCCATCCCCCCAGCCCTAAATTCCTTTCTTGATGAAAATTTTCCAGATGAGAAGAAGTCTGAAGGACTCTGAGCCTGGAAGGGGGCAAGCGTGATTAATGGTTGCATCTTACTCTGCAGGATGAGCTGGGCTCAAACAGAAAAGAAAAAATGGGGAGAATATTGGAGAAAACAGAGAGATGGAAAGAACTGACCATCAGGAAAAAAGAGCCCCGTATTATTAACAGAGGACCCTGCAGAATCTCCTTGCAATCTTAAATGAAAGAGTCACCTTCTCAGTGCATCTCTGGCCTCCCAAATCGCTAATTAGCTGCCCTTCTCAGATGCAGAAGAATGGCCAAGATGACCTTCAGAAAACCCTTGTTCACCCTGGGGCTTTTATGATGCTCCTGTTAGGCCAGCTTAGCTCAGCAAAGTCCACTAAGAACAGAGGGCCATTATGCTATTCTTCTCTTAAGACCACAGACTCCCAGGGATGAAAAGGTCAGATGCCTTGAGTGCCCTCTGGGGCAGGGTACAGATGCTGGTGCTTTGTCGCTCCGGGCGAACACAAAGCCAAAAGAGTATCCATGGGCTCTCCCAGCTGGTGAACCTAGCCCCCCTCCCTCCCAGTTCTCGCTCATTCAGCCAAGCCAGAGACAGGGCTGCTTTGATTGTTCTGGCTCCAGAGCCAGAAGTGAAGGCACCCAACATGAATTCAGCAGTATGGACGCTGAGTTGACTTCTGGTGCTGGAAGTGAGGGTGGGGAAAATGAGGTCATCTATGTAGAGGGGAAGGTTGATGTCCATAGGATCCCCAAATACAAAGTGTGGAGAGTTTTCAGCAAGTATCTAAGCTTGTCTGTCTCCATGGAGAGATGGGAATCTAGCCTTGCATAACCTTGTCTCCCATATCAAAGTTTCAGTTAATGGGTAAAATAAGTTCTGTGTTCAAGAGCGTATCTTTAGTAGATGTCTGGGTAAGAGGGAGAGAGATGGCAGCTAAGGCAGAAGACTAAGTACTTTTGCAAAGACTAAATACTTTTGCAAAGACCAAGTACTTTTGCAATTAATGTAGACGTGACGTCTAGTTGCTTCTTTTCTATTCTCTTCTGTCGGAGCAAGTTGTTACATCCAGCCCACGCTCAAAGTGAGGGAGTCTTAAGTCTTAATACCAGGCTAGGTATCATTGAGCGGCCATTTTGGAGGCCGCCTTCTACATTTCACTGACGCACTAAGGAGATTGTTCAGTCCCAGGGAGTGCTTGCCTTTCAAGCATGAGGACCCGAGTTCATTGCCAGAAGCCATATAAAAAGTCAAAAGCTCAGTGTGATGGTACATGATTGTAATTCTAGTGCCAGGGAGGCAGAGGCAAGCAGATCCCTGGGAGCTTGCTGACAAAAAATGAAATAAAATAAAAAAGATGGCAACCAAGGTTATCCTTTCCCCTCCATATGTACACACTCATGCAATCCTCATATATACACAAGCACTGTACACACATAAACATACTTATTTGCATTCCAGCTGCCAAGTTCTGGTCGATAAGGCCGAGAGCAAGTCCTGTGATGTTTCTAGGACTTCCATTCTATCTGCTGATGACAGAAGATGACTTCTCGGTTTATAAGAGCCATGACCAAAACCGCTGGAATGAGAATGACAAATCCTAGTGCCTAACCTTTGGAAAGTCAAACACCCTTCTCATCTTATAGAAAGCCTTCTCAGAGAGTCGTTACCCAGAAAACTGCTGTTGGAATGCACCCCTGGGGAGGACACTGCTTCTAGGAATGTCCATCAGTCCTTCACCCTCTGTCCGCTGGAGTTTAACCTTCCATCTGTCTCCCTGTTCTTTGTCCCTTTTTAGCTATGCTTGGCCTCTCTGTCACCAGATAGCAGCTTTTTTTTTTTTTAAAGGATTATCTCTCTAATAACTTTTATGCAACTTGAACAAGGAGTCCTGCTCCCTAGACACCTGGGTGACAGATAACTTGCCATTAACAAGCCAGATTGCTGGTGCTGAATTTAGACACAGGGAGGTGATGTTTGGTTGCCCCCTCCCTACAAGGCTCATCCTTTTTGTTTTATCCAATGCTCCTTTTTTTGACTAAGGACCATCAATTCAGAAAGATGCTAAAGAAACAGAAAATGAAAGGGGGAAGAGGAAAAGGAAAAGGAGGAAGAGCAGGAAGAAGAGGAGGAGGTTCTCTAGAATAGAACTTGACACTGTTTAGCCTGTCAATGATCTCATGTCTTTTCCCAGCAGAACTTCATTAATGCCTTCGGTCCTCATGGTCTAGAGAAGGAGACTCAGCATCAGTGTCCAGCTAGTTTATATGAGAGTTAAGACTGAACCCACATCTGTCTTAGATTAATCTGAGAACCACTCTTAAGCCTTGCCTTAGAGTTTTGCATAAAATAGAACAATAAAAGAAAACACCATCAAAATTCTAGAAGGGTTGACCCAACAAAGCCTGCCCAAGGAAACTTACTTTACCCCAACCTGTAGGACAGTTATCTTCCAGTGCCCTCAGGAGAATAAAGTTTCTCTTTAAAAAGTCCTTTAGTACTGCTGAATATCATCAGGGAAAGGTCAGAAGCAAGAACTTTAGAACAGTGGTTCTCAACCTTCCTAATGCTTCAATCCTTTAATACAGTTCCTCATGTTGTGGTGACCCCCAACCATAACATTACTTTTGTTCCTGCTTCATAACTGTAATTTTGTTCCTGTTATGAATTGTAATGTAAATATCTGATATGCAGGATATCTGATATGTGATCTCCAAAGGTGTCTAAAACCACAGGTTTAAAAAAACCCACTGTTTTAGACTCTGGACTTCATTCAGAAAGTTGGTCCTGGTGTTCCTTTCCCATGACCATGTCTTGTAAAACAATGCAAACAGACTATGTGGTGGTCGTTCATAGAGCTGGGAGAGAGAGAGAGAGCCCATCAGCTTCCCCTTCCTAATTTCATCTGACCTCCCTCTGGGAGCCTCCTGGGTCTGCAAGAAGGCACTTTGGCTCATGTTGACTTCTAGACCATTCACAGTCTAGCTGTTGAGAGACTGGGAGACAGAACTCCCAGGGGACCTAGGAACTTTACTCACCATCATAAACACATCAGAATAGGAACTTGATAGTCCTTCACACACATACACACTACAATGCTCTCTTTGTCACGGAGAGAATTCAAGAAAGGTCTACCATGGCTAAGTATGCTTGAGACCAAGACATCAAACTTCTCTTTAGAAGGGATGCTGCCAATATCTATCATCAGATGATTCACTGATGAGATCAGCAGAGTTACTGAAAATGTCTTGTCTTCCAGGTCCACTGATCTGATGCTCAAGCCTTGTCTTCTCAAGCACAGAATGAGTTTGTGCTCCATCTATCAAATTCTCCAGTGTGTCCAAGGATTCTTGGTACCCAAAGTGGGTTATTATTATAATCACTCAGCACTGTGGCACAATATTCTGGTTACTCTAAGAATTAGCTTGTGTAACTCCAAATAACCTTATGAGGGAGATCAAGAGACCTACGTAAGGTCACAGGACACAAGGAGCCGAGCTAGAACTCAGACCAAAGCTCTCAATAAATTCAGCTAGGGACGGTTTTTCCCTTTGGGGAAGACAAAATTGTGGCTTACATGTGAGACATCTTTAAAAGCAAGCTCTCCAGCCGGGCGGTGGTGGCGCACGCCTTTAATCCCAGCACTCGGGAGGCAGAGCCAGGCGGATCTTTGTGAGTTCGAGGCCAGCCTGGTCTCCAAAGCGAGTTCCAGGAAAGGCGCAAAGCTACACAGAGAAACCTTGTCTCGAAAAACCAAAAAAAAAAAAAAAAGCAAGCTCTCCATAAGATGAGTATGCATCACCAGACATTAGAGTCTAGCCTTGTTGTGTCCTTGAGCAGTCCTTAAACCCATTGCTGAGACTGCAGTGTGGGAGCCAGCAGAAACCACAGAGGAAGGCATCTGCAGTCTTGGCTGTAAGTCACCATCTCCCTGGTGGAACATCTGGCTTCTCCACCCATTATGGTACAGTCCAGATGTGGCCCTAATCACATCACCACAGAAGTTAATGAAGAAGAGGCAAACAGGGCACAGAACAGGCTACCCACTGAAATTAATTTGTGAAAGCAGATGTTCAAGACATTCAGGGTCCTCTGGAACTGTCCTGTTTTATGGACGAAGAAAATGAATTCTATGTAATTACTTTTGAAGTCCATTATTAGCCCACAGGCAGTCCTGGTCGAGCTTCTTCATGCACCTGTCCATGAGTCTTCCCTACACCTACGTGCAAGGACTCATCAAAGCCTTCTGGGAAAGTGTGAGATGGTTGTCCCAGAAGTTACCTGGCCAAACAGGAATACTTAAGGATAACAAGAGGCCTTTGAGAGAGTGAAGATGTGGTCCAGTAATTGCAACACCCTGGATACCCACTAGCATCCCTCCTTCAAAAGAGGCATTCTAGAAAGATGGGACATTCTGGGTAACAAGTGATTTGTGTCTACACTGGTGCAGTTGTGAAATGTCTGGAGATAAATGTCAGGGCATATGAGGAGAAACAGGGAAATGGAAATATATGGTCTTTCTTTTCATCCCTTGGGATCAAACTCAAGTTAGGCAGATGTTCTACCACTTGCCACATCTGTAGCTCATGGCCACCTTACTCATGAGCCACCTCAGATCCTTCTTAGTGGAGAAGGAAGAATTATGTGACTAATTTGGGGGCAGAAAGATGGGGTTGTCTCATTCATCCAGTTAGCAGAAACTTCTAGATTTCTGCACTGGGATCACTGTTTATATGTTTATCACATATGATATAAATAGATGAGGACACACACACACACACACACACACACACACACACACACACACACTCAGTTAGTCCATCTCCCCCTACCAAGTAGGTGTATCTTTTATAGGCCACTGCCTACCCTAAGCCTCATTTTCATCTTCAGAAAATGAAGGGGTAATGATCATGTCACCACCACTCAGGCCCCTCCCTTCAAGCTGTAGCGTCTGGGAATCTGTGGGACCACTGGCTGAGAGAGAGGGCCCCAGCACAGCAGCCTCCCACAGTGCCAGCCCATTGCATTAACCAGAGGAACACATGGCCTGGCCCCTCCTAGGCCCAAGCCCCACCCCTACCCTGCCTACCCAGCTCCACCCCACCACATGTGATTGCTGCCTTAGGTTGGTATATGAGAACATCCTGGTATAGCATGGAAGAGACCTGAAACACACACACACACACACACACACACGAATGCATGTAAGCAAGCACACATGCACACACACATGCACAAATACAAATACCTAAAAATAACAGAAAATATTAAAAGCCACAACATTCAAACAAGTGCAAAGAACATGCCAAGAATCCCTTGACAGGTTCTCTGTAAAGCACCTGGATCATGTTTAAACCAAGCCAAAATGTGACTCCTACATGGTGACTCCTAGCATGAATGATGAGACACAACCTGGATGCCCTCAGCAGGCACCAGCCTACCCTGATTCACCTCGTACTTTCTTAGGGACGAGTGCTGCTCCTGGCAGGCAGCCTCTGACAAGGGAGGGAGAATGTGAGCACTCTTGGTCTCCACCATGCCCTCGCTCCGGGTACCCTCTTTAACCTGTGCTCTGCCACCACCTCCCTGGGAGCCAGCAGATGGTAAGGCAGAAGGGAGATGGCTGGTGGAGCCCACTGGCTTCCCTCGGAGAGCCTCAGCCTAATAGAAGTTGTCATGTGTCAGCTTAGGGCATGAGCAGAGCTGGCTAGGTAGCAGCTGCTCCAGCGGCCCACAGCCAACAGGCTGCTGATGTGAAGGAGGCTGCTCCCAAGGCCAGACAGAGGAAGCAGCCCAGGACCTGAGGCATCAGGTGAGGGAAAAGGGCCGAGACACAAATGGCCTCTTTCAGCCCAGGTAGCTCCTCATGGCTGAGGCCAGTAGAGCAAAGAGAAAGAAACCAAAGTTATGAAACCTCATATCAAGTTTCCCTCACCTTCTACAAACAAAAATTCTAAATCTTAGAGTTTTAGATTTGTAGGGATGGGGATGCCTAATTCTCATTCTTCCCAAGAGTAACCTGGCACTCAGAGATGCTCCAAGGACCCATCATCCCATGCAGGTCAGATGGCAGAGCCTAACTCACAAATAACAATACTAAGTTTTGGGATGTGGTACCATCTCAATAAAAACTTGACTTCAAATATTTAAAGTCTAGAAATCTGTAAATTTTTATTTTGTTGTTTTTGAAATAGAGGCCCACTGAGTCTTGATAGTGCCCGGGTGACCTTGAACTCCTGATCTGTATGTGCCACCAGGCTGTTTTTATGTGGTGTTGTGGACTGAACCCAGAGCTTCATGCATTCTAAACAATCACTCTACCTACTGAACTCTATCCACAGCTCCAAGATATTTGTAGACAGTAAAGAATTCATAACATTTTGCCAAATGCTGGGTTGCCTTGGTACCCAGCCAGCACACACGACCCCTGACACTCGAGCTCATTTGAGTAGACACACTTGGATCTTTCTGTTATCTGTGCCTTCCTTATTCACTGTTTATAAATGGTGAGTTCCTTGACTGAGCTAAACAGGGAAAAGAAAACAAAAGGAGACTAAAAGAGAGGCTAAAACTCTTGGAGGAGTGTTGAGAGTTTCCAGGATGTCACAGGAGAGAGGAAGAGGACAAAGCCTTTCTCCCTCCCCACCCCCAGCCTTCCAGCAATGAGCACTAAGAAGAAAAGAACCCACAGATGTGGACGTGGAAGATAAGACAGGGCTTGGTAAAGGCCTCCACAGCACTTCCAAGCCAGTGCAGTGAAAATTAACCCAAGTATCCAAACGTCCGACTTCCAGGACCTGCATTAGCATCCCACTTATAAAATCATGCTGGCCATTTGTGTGGACAGCAGAGGTGTGGAACTCACCTCTAACACACTCATTACAGGCCACAGAGCAGAATGCCTGTCAAGTCTGTCGTGAAAACAGTGGGGTAGATAACTCTTCAGACGTTCCATCAAATGAGAGAAAGAAATGGGAGTCAAAGAGGTAATCCTGGGAACACTGTATTTTATTTTAGTAAATATATTTACTCAGTAGCTAGCCCTTGGCATTTTCTGGCGCCCTCTGGCACCCCCTATACACACACACACACACACACACACACACACACACACACACACACACATTCTCTCATGTTTTCAAGTTCTTAATTTTGTTGGTAATAAATTATTAAGTTCTATTATTCTGGTTTTGTGTGTTTCTTTGTTCAGAAGGCATTAAGACTTTATCTTAAGGAAAACACACACACACACACACACACACACACACACACACACACACACACACACACACACACTGAGAAAGCCCGGGAGTGTGAGTGCTCAAAAACAAGCCTGGATGTTTAAGGGACCGGAAAGTTCCATGCAGGTGGTTCACATGTGCCCACAATGCAAACTAAGACGTGATCTGGGCAACATGGTGACCAGGTGGCTGGTTTTATGAGCTGGTAATAGTTTTCACTAGCTCTCTGGTGTGACCGCCATGGGAATTAAGCCCCTCAGAGGCATACAACCAAGTGGGCTGGTTCCCTTGGGGAAGAAGAGAATCAGAAAACCAAGCAGTACAGTACAGAGAAAGTGCAGCAGACTGGTGATGTGGGCCTTAAATCAATGCTCATTTATGTCCCTCCATGGCTTTGAAACTTTAGATAAGCTCTCTCTATTCTGTGAGCTTTCATCTCTTTGCTCATAAAGCTGAGGGAGCAGGGCCTATTTCATAGCACGTGCTGAGGAGCAAACTGGAGGATGTTTATGGAGACAACTTGTGTGCTATAAATTGCTTTTCAGTTATTATTCTAATATCTAAGACTCTAAATCCGTGTCAGTTGTGAATCTGAAAAGAAGGTAAACATGAATTAAAGTTTCCCCTGCAAGTGGGAAAAATTCAAATTGGCCATCACAAAGCCCACCCTTTAACAGGCCCACTGAAACAAGCTGGAATATGATAGGAATCCCTCAGCAGAGTTTTCTCTCCATGGCTGTCCCTCTTCTCAGGGGTTGGAAGAAGCTGTGCTTTCCCTTTGGAAGGTTAAGAGCACCTTCAGACACCACCACTTCAAACACTATATCCTAGAGGTCCTAAGAATAACAACTCAGCGGGGCAGTGGTGGCACACACCTTTAATCCCTGCTCTCAGGAGGCAGGAGGATCTCTGTGAGTTTGAGGCCAGCCTGGTCTACAAAGCAAGTTCCAGGGCTGCCAGCACAGAGAAACATTGTCTCAGAAAATAAAAAATAATGAAAGAAAAGAATGATGACTCTGAGCCCATGAGAGCTTCCAGCATTGAACATGTGCACATATCTCCATGCCTCACAATTCCCTTTCCATTCCAGCAAGGCAAGAATTTTTTTCTGTTCTATTTATGAGAAAACTGAAGCCCAGTGATCCTAAATAATTCATCAGAAATGCTGCAGTTATGAGGAGAGATAGAAAATAAGCCCATGTACATCTAACCACAAAGATGGTTTTCCATGATGCCAAAAAATACCTGTATTAGTTTCTCTGTCACAAAATGACCAACTGTAAATGTGAACTAAGCTAAATTTTAAATAGTACATATTCATTGTCTCATGGTTTCTGTGGATTCGAAGTCTGCCTACAGATTAGCTGAGGCCTCTGTTCAGGAGACACACATAAGGTGTTTATTTGCTTTTGTGTGGTCTCAAAATGTCAGGAGACAGTAGACACTCTCTGGGCCTTCTGAGTGGGTCTTGGTCCTTTAGAATTGGATATTTTCCTGGAGGAGTGATCATTGGGAACATCTTTTATATGACTGGGGATCAAGTAGGTCACTTGCCCTTCAGAATAACACAAAATCAACTGATTCAGATTGCAATGTATCTGTCATATTCTATTTCCTAGAAGCAACCCTGTGTCCATCCCACAATCAAGGAGAGAATGTTCTATAGGATATAAACACCAGGCCAAAATCATGAAGCAGCCCTACACTGCCTTCCCTGAGCTGTGGCTTTAGGCTAGGAGCAGGAATAGGGTCGATTCTGTTGGTTGGTTTCCTCTGGAATTGTGGGTAGCCTATCGCTGAGATGCTGGTCTACCCCTGGTGTTGGCAAGAAGGGACTGTTCTAGCACCTAGATCTGGAAGAAGACAGGCTCTCTACTCTGGAAGCACATTATAATTACTTAGGTAGATTATGCAAAGTAGGAACACTTTTCCAAGGTCCTGGTTTAATTGATACTGGTGGGGCCTGAACATCTTTTTTGTGTGTGTTTCTGCCTTTGTCTTTGCCTTTGACTCCTGAGTCCCTACTCCAGTTGAGAATATCTGGCCTGAAACACTGATCTGCAAGGTGCAGGGTGCGGGCCCCAGGGTCTCGTGAAAGACCATCTAAGGAGATGACAGGAAGAAAACCTTCAAACTTTTAGAAAAAAAGAAGAGGCCATATGGGCTTCTAGTTTGCAATTGAGTGTATTAGGTAAACATTTCCATCCTCACTAGAAAGAAAAAAAGAGCAAACTAAACATCAACAACTCAAACACTTACGGAATGCAGACACCCACAGCTAGGACCCGTTTCAGTAAGGATGGATTGATTATAGCTGGAAAAATCACTGGACAGGTGTAGACTTGTTTGAGAGACAAAACCTCTGAGTGACCCAGTCTCAAGAAGCACCCACATTTGCTTGAATTTTACCTCACCTCTAGACTCTCCCTGTGAAGGTTAAAGGCAACTCCTTTCTGGAAGCAAGAGACTGGAGAAAGTAACCTTTTGAAATAAGCTCACCAACAAGTTCTGTCTGCAAGAGAAACTCTTTTACTAGAGCGTGGCAGACTGGGGTCTCACCAAGTACCAGTCAGAGGAAATATCTAACTCAGGAAGACCGAAACCCTGTCAAAAGACCAGAGAGTGTTGCCCAGCTTCTTGTGTTTTAAGACCGTGTTTACAGGGCTCCTGGATGACAGGATTACACATAAAGGTAGTGCAAATTAGAGGCTCCATCTGAAGAGCTTCTGGGAAAGCCTAAAGACACAGGAGATAAAAATAAGGGTGCTAGAGGAAAATTTAGCCTTGAACATCACAGTTATAGAAAATAGTAAAGAAAACCCAGCCCAAAGATCTACCTCCTACCTCAAATCCTCTTACCAAATACATTGTGTGGAAATTCAAGTCATGCCAAAAAGCAAAACTCTAAAGAGACGATGCAACCATCAGAACCAGACTCAGATGTGACTGATAATGTCTTTATTAGTCCAAGAATATAAAATAACCATGATTGGCATACTAAAGGGGGACAACGTGCAAGAACTCGGCAGTATAAGGAGAGAAACGGAGACTGTGATACAGGACCTAAAGGATGTTGGAAACCAAAACCAGAGCAACAACAAGAAAAATGCCTTTGATGGACTTAGCAGGCTAGATACTGCTGAAGAAAGAATTAGTGAACCTGAACAAATGCCAGCAGAATCTGCTAAAACTGAATTACAAAGAGAAAAAAAAAAGGTACAACAGAATCCCCTAAAACAGTGGGATGGTTGTAGAAGACGCCACATAGATATAAGAAAAATACCAGATGAAAAGGAAGAAAAACAAAGAGCAGAGAAAATATTTGAAGTAAAAATGGCTGACACTTTTCCAAATTTAGCGACAGAAAACATATTACAGACCAAGAAGTTCAAAGTAGGGTAAGTACTGTCATCATTTGAATAGGGAGAATTTCCCACAAGCCCCCGGGTTTGATTGAACACTTGGTCTGCAGTTGTTGGTGCTGTTGTGTGAGGCTGTGGAAGCTTTGAGAAGTGGAATCTTGCTGGAGGAAGTGGGTCATTAGGGATAGGCCTTGGAATTTATAGCTGGCCTCACTCCCTACCCTGTCTCTGCCTCTTCATTTACCCACAGACGTAGACACCAACCTCCACAGCTGGAGGCAATCACTGCCATCATGCCCTTCCCCTCTGTGAGCAGCTGCATCTGCTCAAACTGCAAACAAGTGTAAACACTTCTTCCGGTCAGTTACTTCTCGTAGGGTATTTAGATACGGTGATGATGAAAGTAATTAATATCAAAACCAAAATCTGTATGCCTAAGTTTATCATAGTTGAACTGTGAAACAGTAGAGACACAGAACAAACAAACAAAAAAAAAAAAAGCGATCAGGGGCCGGGCAGTGGTGACACACATCTTTAATCCCAGTACTCAGGAGGCAGAGCCAGGTGGATCTCTGTGAGTTCGAGGCCAGCCTGGTCTACAGAGAGAGATCTGGGACAGGCACCAAAACTACACAGAGAAACCTTGTCTCGAAAGAAAACCAAAAAAATAAAAAGTGATCGAGGAGGATGCTCTTCCTACAGGGCAGTAAGAATAAGACAGACTAGACTTCTCTCGAGAAACCATGCTAGCAAGAAAAATACACATGAGAGTGAAATGTATCAAGTGCTAGAAAGAAAAACAGTCTTAGAATTCCATAGCTCACAGAATTTCCTTCCAAGGAGAAAAGAAATAAAGATGAAACTGTCTTCGACAACAAATTTAAAGCACTTGTCACTAGTCAGCTTGCCTTGGAATAAGTGTTGAAAGTTCCTCAGAAAGAAGGAAATTTACATAACTTTGAGTGCCCCCGCCAGACCTTATTGCAGTCCTCTTTAAAGAAAGAAAAAAAAAATCTGCATGATTATCAGACCCCTTCCCTGTGATGCATTCATGTATTACTGGTGGGTTTCTTTAAATTTTTATAGGGAAAATGAAAGAAATAAGAATCTATCTAACCAGGAAAAAAATCAAAGGAGAGCCAGGTGTGGTGGCACATACCTATAACCCCAGCACTGACGAGGCAGAGGCAGGTAGATCTCTGTGAGTTTGAGACCAACCTGGTCTGCACAGCAAGTTCTAGGCCAGCTAGGACTGTGGGATGAGATCCTGTCAGATAAAAACAAAAGGTGAAGAAGTAGAAGAGTATAGCATGAATCTTAGAGTCTTTATTAATAAAACAAACCCGGAGCCAAGTATTGGGGTGAACACTGGAAGATCAGAGAGACAGAACAAGCCACAGCTAACCTCACCTGGCCAACTTCTTTAGCTGATCCTGTTTCCTCAGACTGGAAGCTTCTGAGTCCTCATCCAGAATGAATCTCAGCTGAACTGCTGCTCGAAAGCCTGAAAGCTTAACCAGCCAAATGCTTAACCAGGCCAAATGCTTCTAGTTTCTGGTCCTCACGCCTTATATACCTTTCTGCCTTCTACCATCACTCCCTGGGATTAAAGGCTCACTTTCTGGGATTAAAGGCGTGAGTCACCATGCTTGGCTGTATCCTTGAACACACGGATTTCTGCCTCTAGAATGCTAGGATTAAAGGCGTGTGCTACCACTGCCTATCCTCTATGTTTAATATTGTGGCTGTTCTGTCTCTGACCCCAGATAAGTTTATTAGCATGCACAATATTTTGGGGAACACAATACCACCACAGAAGAGGAAAGAATGGGATGGGAAGGAGGAAGAAAAAGAAGGAAAGAAATTCGAAATGGAGAAAAGAGGGGCTACGGTTTGCTCCCCACAAAGCTGACATTAAAAAACTTGCCTTCTCTGCTTCCTCAAGAAACAGATCCCTGAGGCCACCAGGATGGCAGTTAACTGAATGCTTCTTCACCCTTACCTCCAGCTGAGCATGAGCCCACCAACTCCTGACTCCCCCTCCCCACATCATCCCACGCCAGCAGGAAGTACACAGACTTGAACCAGTACCCATATATCGAAGAAGGTTGGGATGTTCTGTTGGAAGCTCTGCTTCAGTCCCCATCCCCTCCTTCCAAACCCTGACCCTCAGAAAGCCTGCCAACTGGCAGCTCCTCCCTCAGAACTGCTAAAGACCATGCCTACAGGGTATTCAAGTTCCATAGACCTACTACGTGATTTCTCTTTCTTCCTTCCCCCAAGATCACATGAGAGTGCTTTGCTCTGATTAAACCTGGTCTTATTAATTTGTCTTGATTGGGCTTATTGCATTGGCAGAGAAACTCATTACCAAGGATTCAAAACACTAAACAGTGTCTATATTGGGATGCGAGACCTTTAGAGGCCTTTTGATGATGGGGGCTCCACTTTCATGATTGGACTAACACCATTATGGAGGGAGTAAGTTCGCTGTGTTGAGAACAGATTTGACCCCTCTGGCTCTCTCTTTTCCCTTGTGCCCTTCTGCTCATCTGTCACACAATGACTTTGGGGGACGGGGAAGCTTCTAAGCTGTCTTTTCCAAGTTTTCCACCTGTATACATTTTATGTTTAGCCTCCCCCCCCCATGCAACTTATCTTCTCTTTCCTTGCTTCTCCTGCCTTTCTTCTGTTAGCTCCCCTTTGTTCCCTAAAAATTTTACTTCCATGTTCATGGCATATGGATGATTTTGTGCATCTTTATAAAAACTAGGCACCACAAATGAGAGAAAACATATAATCTCTCTGAGATTGACTTATTTCACTTCATATAATTGCCTCTAGTTGCATCCATATTTTCCTGCAAATGGCATGACTTTGTTCCTCTATATGGAAAAAAAAAAAAACATTGTGTATATATAACCATACTTTCCTTATTCATTTCATAAACAAGTGCTGGTGAGGATGTGGACACGAAAGAACCTTATACAATGCTCATGAGCATATAAAATAGTACAGCAACTAGGGAAGGAAGTATGGAAGTTTCTCAAAAATCTAACCATAGAGCTTCCATGTGACCCAGCTGTGCTAACTCAACACGTCATGGCTGAGCATTAATGTTTATTGTAACACTTTCATAGGAGCTACATTGTGGAACCAACATGTGAAGCCTTTGTCAGAGTATGTCCTCGGGAACCCTCTTTAGGTTTGAGTACCTGGGCCTCAGACCTCCCAGCCTCCATAACTGAGCCAGGCATTCCTGCCTTTCATAAAGTACCCAGTCTCTGCTTCCATGGCTCAAAATAGATGAAGATAGGAAAACATTACTCTAGTTTGGATCATAAGTCAAACAAACTTATCTAAAAATTGAAACTTACAGAGATAAAAGAGCAAGATCACGCTCTTATGACTCATTTCAAACATATTAAAACTTACGATGACACCATGTGGAATATTTCTCAACATCGGTCTAGAAAGCAGTCTTGTTAGTTTTCTTGCTGTTCAGTTTTATGGCTACTGAAAGGAATTTCATGAAGGGACCTCTGAAGGAGATGTGGCAGAGGGCCAAATAATACCCGGAATCTGTAATTCCTCGGGGGTGGGGGGCAGGTATTTTGGGAGCAACTTGAACCCATCCTAAACAGACAGGGACTCAAAACCAACCAGTAAGGAGAGAAAGAGTGCAACACAGGCCTCGATGCTCTGCCAGCCAAGTAACAGAAGCAAAGGATCCTACAGATTTTGAATGAATCAGAAAGGTTAACTGAACTGTTTCCAGACTTCTATCGTATTCCTCAACATACTGCCAGATGGCTTCTGCTCTCTTTGCACTTCCACTGTCTTGCTACCAAACATTCTACAATCTCTGTGATCTCTTAATTTCAAAACACAAGGAACATGTCTCAGGGTTCCCAACATACTTTTTGACAACATTTGACTCAAGTCATTAAAATGGTAATCTATTAATACAAATAAGTATGCAGTCCTTGAGATGGGGAGTATGTATACTCTACACACTCTGGGGGTGTGTCCCCCCCCACCCCGCTTCCCTGTTGGCCCTTTAGTCTCTCTGTTTCTTCTTTTAAAGGGCAGCATGTGTCTCTCTTAAGGTGTGGTTCAAAGACAAATCATATCTTCTACCCGAGATATGACCAAGGGAGACATGCTGGTTAATAGTTCTTTGTTTGTTTGTTTTGCTGGGGTTTTTTGTTGTTGTTGTTGTTGTTACTGTTTGACAGCGTGACACAAGCTAGGGTTTTCTGGAAGAAGGAATCTCAATGGAGAAAATGCCTCCATCACATTAAACAATAGGCAAGTCGGTGGGGCATTTTCCTGATTAGTGATTGATGTGGGACAGCCTAGCCCACTGTAGAAGGGCACCTCCCATGAGGCAGGAAGTCCTGAGTTGTATTTTTAAAAAAAGCAAGCTAAGCAAAGCCATGGAAAGCAAGCCAAGAGCAGCAGCATCCCTTCATATCCCGTCATGGTCTGCTTCAGTTCCTGCCTCCAGGTTCCGAACTTGCGCTTCTGCTTCGGATTCCCTCAGCGATAGACCTGACCGGCAAGCCGAATCAATCCTTTCCTCCACAAGCTGCTTGTGGTTTAGTTATAGTCTTCTCATGATATAAATCACACTAAGACAGGAGACATCAGGAGAATACTGCTGCTGGTTTTGTTGCCTTTTCCCATCAACAGACAACTACTTTGCCCATAAAGTTGGCCCAATAGATCGCAGGCAGAGCATTCCTTATAGAAATAGATCTATGTTTCCTTGCCGCAAGGCAAACCCATCTAAGAGCAAGACCTTAATAAAGTAATGTGTGGTAGGTGTTAGAGAACAGGATACACAAACTGCCTAGAAAATGTGTTACATGTCATCGTTTGAAAAAAAAAAACCTATAATTTTTGAACAACTTCTATTAATAGATTACTATTCCATAGCACTGAAAACTAAAGCTTCTAGCTGGGTTTGGTGGTGTGCACCTGGAATCCTAGCACAAGGAAGGTAAAGACAAGAGGATCAGAGTTTGTGGTCTTCCTCTGTTTAGTGCAGTGCTTCTCAACCTGTGGGTCATGACCCTTTGGGGTCACACCACCCTTTCACAGGGGTTCTGTATCAGATACCCTGCACATCAGATATTTACATTAAGATTTATAGCAGTAGCAAGATTACAACTATGAAGTAGCAACAAAAATAATTTTATGGTTGGAGGTCATCACAACATGAACTGTATTAAAGGGTCACAGAACTAGGAAGGTTGAGAACTGCTGATTTAGTGGATTCAGGAATGCCATGCTGTACATGAGACACTGTCTCAAAAAGAAAGGAAGAAAGAAAGAAAGAAAGAAAGAAAGAAAGAAAGAAAGAAAGAAAGAAAGAAAGGAAGGAAGAAAGAAAGTAAGAAAGAGAGAGAAAGAAAGAAAGAGAGAGAGAGAAAGAAAGGGAGAGAGAGAAAAGAAAAAGGAGAAAGAGAAAACAAAACACTAAAATTGTTCAAAATTCTCCCCTGTCTGTCTCATACAGTTGGTTCATAGGACTTTAGGGCATTAAGCACCAGTGAGGTCAGAGTACAGTGGTGAAGGCTAGGGTAAGCCATTGACTCCTAATAACATCTCTGGGACAGACTCTGATACTTGGCTTTGAGCAAATCACTCTCTGCTGGGCCTCCTTCCCATCTGTGAAATGAACCTGCCGAATTTCTAACTTTGGTTTAGCTTAATCCATCAGCCTGGCCACCTTCCAAATCCTCTAAGTGCCAATGGCTTTGGAAGTGCCTGTCTCTAGTCCTACCTTCATAGACCACACCCCCTCTCACTGGGGTCTTGATCTCTCTGAACCCCAGCTCTCCTGATCTCAGGTTCTGTGGCTTAGGTACTTCAACATTCCCAACAATGTATCAAGTTTCAAGACCAAGAAACTGCATTAACAAACTCTTTATAACTCGTCTGTCTCACGCAAGTGCAGGTAAGACACAGCATATGACTGATGAAGAGTAGTGTAGCACGAATCTTAAAAGTTCTTATTAGTAAAAACAAACCTGAAGCCAGGTATTGGGGTGAATGCTGGAAGATCAGAGAAGCAGAACAAGCCACAGCTTCCTCACCTCGCCAATTCCTCAGCTGATCCTGTTTCCTCAGACTGGAAACCTCTGAGTCCTCATCCAAATGGATCTCAGCTGAACTGCTACTCAAAAGCCTACAAGCTTAACAGCTCTAGTTCCTGTTCCTCATGCCTTATATACCTTTCTGCTTCCTTTCATTACTTCCTGGGATTAAAGGCGTGTGTCACCATGCCTGGCTGTTTCCAGTGTGGCTTTGAACTCACAGAGATCCAGATGGATCTTTGCCTTCGGAATGCTAGGATTAAAGAAAGGTGTGTGTGCCTCCATTTTCTGGCCTCTATATCTAGTGGCTGTTCTGTTCTCTGACCCCAGATAAGTTTATTAGAGTGCACAATATATTGGGGAACATAATATCACCATAGAGTAGTTTCTGCTACCAACTTCCTGTTGCCTTCCTTTGCATAGTAATAAATGCAGTCCAGGAGAAGAATCCCTTAGAGAGTGACTTGTCAATCAGCCTCTCTTGGGAGCCTAACCTACAGTATTACATTGGCTCCAGCCTAGATTCGATCCTGGTTCTAGGCTCTTCCTTCCACACTGCCTGGGGAACTTCAGCTTACCTCCCCTTCCTCCAGCTACCTGTAGACAAATTTCCTCATCAGGACTGCCAGCTCACAACTAATGACGTGGAGACTTATTATATTATGAAAGTTTGGCCTTAGCTTAGGCTTGTTCCTAACTAGTTCTTATAACTTAAATGAACCTATACTTTCTAACCTATGTTCTAGCATGTGTTTCATTGCCTCGTCTCTCCATACTGCTCATGTGGCTTCCTCTGTGTCTGGCTGGCCACTCGGCCTTCCTTCTTCCCAGAGTTCTCCTCCACCTGGAAGTCCCGCCTATATTTCCTGTCTAGCTATTGGCCGTACAGCTTTTTATTATACCAATTGCAGCAATACATTTTCACACAGCGTACAGGAATATTCCACATCTGCTACTTCTCTGGGAATCCTTTATGGTATGCTTCACTCCCTCCTCGGGAATCTTGTAAAGTGGAGGTCAGGACTATCTTGCTTCCCACTTAAACTCTCTTTTGTCAGGTTTCTTTTGTTGAGGTGGGACTGACAGGTCTTAGCATAAGGAGTGATATGGAGATGAAGGCAGTCTCACAGTCCCCAAAGACTGATCTTTGCCCTGCCACACTGAATGCCCAGAGGCTGAAGCATGCTGGGAGTTTATTGTCCCTCTCCACATCCATCTCTGTAATAGAGCTGACACTCCAGCCTATTCCCACAGCTCTCAGAAGAGTCTACCTCCTGGGCCACCATTTCCATAGTCCATACAGGAAGCTAATACGTTTATCTAACTGGATTGACCACATAGCTTTCTTCGTAAAATCAGCTGCATTTGCAGAGGAAGGAAAGCAGCAAGGAGGATGAGCAGAAAAACATCCATGCGTCTCAGACTGAGCGACTGAGAAGAGATGGTAACAGTAAGCGAGGGCAGGAGGCAGGAGAGCATTAGAAATTCAGTGTCCTCCTGAGGGCCAGGGGAGACACTGAGGAGAAGAGAGCCTGTTGTTGGAGGTCAGATGGGCCATGACGGCAGTGTGAGCTAGGGCTGAAATACAGAAGCAAGAAGGTAAAGATCCACAAGACTTTCGAGGTGAAATCAAAGGACTTGGAGTGGATGAATAGGAAATGGACAGAGAGCTAGAGGTACCTGGGCTCTGGGCTGAGGCACAGGCTGGTGCGGTGCCCAGAGAACGGAAGCCATCCAAGAAGAGTACTCTGGGGACACATTGAATTTAAAATGTCAAAATGAGGGCTGAGGAGATGGTTTGTTGGTAAAAGCGCATACCTCATAAGCATGACCTGTATTTGGTCCCCAGAACTCACATATAAAAGAGAAAGCCAGGCATGATGACATAGGCTTGTAATCCCAGAGCTAGGGAGGCAGAGACAGGAAGAGCTCTGGGACCCATGGGTCAGCCAGCCTAACTGGTGAGCTCCAGACCAATGAGTGACCTTGTCTCGAAGAAGGTGGTGTTCCTGAGGGTGACACCCTAGGTCGTCCTCTGGCACACCTGCATACAGGTGTGAACACAGGACTACACACACACACACACACACACACACACACACACACACACACACACACACACACACAAAATAATCATGTCCTAGAGAAAATTTCACTAAGCAATCAGGTTTGTGAGGTTAGGGCGCTGAGAACGGTTGGCACACTGCTGTTCATAGGTGGCACACTGACTACTGGATGCCTCCTACTCGGTGTCACTCAGTATTTTTAAGCCAGCACATGCCATTTCACCCCTAAACCAACTCCAACATCTGGACCCTCTTTGCTATTAAGGCTCCACCTTACAGGGTCGGAATCTGTATCCACAGCAACAAGACACAGTAGTGTATCTAGCCTTTTGTTAGCGGTAAATAAACACGGAAGAATACATAGCTGATTAAACCAAGTAATCAATTAACTCTTGTTCCCCTTCCTCCTCCTCTTCTTCCTTCTTCTTTCTCTTTCTTTAGGACCCTCTGTCCCAGTTCCCACATGACCATCCCTCTCCCTCCACCCCCTCCCCTTTTTCTCTCTCTCTCTCTCTCTCTCTCTCTCTCTCTCTCTCTCTCTCTCTCTCTCTCTCTCATCTCTCTCCCTGTCTCCCTCCCCCCCCCCCACCCCTCTCTGTCTCTCTCTCTCCCAGGACAAAGGCAAATCTGTTTAGTTTCCAAGTCCTAGGGTCAAGTTTCCTGGTGAACCCAGCACCTGGAACCCCAAACCTTTGACCTAAAAGCTGCAAAAGGCTTTTCCAACAACTCAAATAGGCACTCCAGAGAGACTGAACAGAACCCGAAAGCCGCCGCTGGATTTTATGGTTTGTTTGGGTGTTTAAAATTACACTTGCTTTCTGAAAAAGTTGTGCTTCAGAATGCAATGCTGTGTAAATTAATTTGCTTCAATGTAAAGTCACCGCTTTCTCCATCACGTAAATACATCCCCACATAGCCAACAGTTTGCCAATCCCTGGTCTTTGTCCTTCAGGGTTTCCAGGAACTCACCACTCTTCTGCCTCAGGCAACTGGTGTAGAGAGGGAAGTGCTGAGCACAGAGGAATGTGCCTCTGGACCACAGCCTCCCAGGGCTTACAGCTTCATTAATCAATCAGCCAGAAAAGCACGTTTAGCTCTGCTGCCCTGGATACTGTGAAAGGGAATCACAGATGCGCTGCTCTGAAGACTTACAGCCTGAGGCCACTCTGCCTCCTAATTTTGTAAAATACTTCCAAGATGGATGAACAAAAAAAATTGAACAAAAAACCAGAAGGTTTGAGAAGAATTCTAGAGTTCTTTTTAGGTCACATGTTTATTCTGTGGCAGCTAAAAGATGGACAGCGAACTTTCCCTTTCTTCAATCTTCTGTTACATAAACTTCACTGACGAGCAGTCTTTTCCAGGCAACAGCCATATAGCATGGAAGGGAAGGAGTTGGCTCCAGATCCTTGCTGGGACTTACACACACGAAAAGAAGGCTTGTCACACACACACACACACACACACACACACACACACACACACACACACACACAAACACACACACACACACACAAATTCAGCTCAACTCAAACTCGAGTGACAGAGGGGGTGGAATGTACTAGTTAACACAAAAATCTGGGAGAAGCCCGACAGGTATTTCTTGACCAGTACATTGATAATTCAGGGACAGCATCCTATTTAACATGGTAGCCCCCAGAGTCGCAGCCTCGGAGCCTTAGCTCTGGTAGACACTCAGTAAAGACCTGATGTTTATGGTCTTGACAATACAGGATCTCTCATATGTTCTCTTCTTGAACCCACACTGGAACTTGACAAAGCGGTGGGTTCGGAGGACTCAGCCGGTATGACCAACCCTTCTGTATTGTCAGAGGATAAAAATTCTTTCCTAAGGGTAGAGACTTTCTCTTTCCAAGGTCTCTCATTCCCTATTTATCCTTGATGACTCAAAGCTTTGCTTTTCTCTAGGTGGGATCTGATTTGATACCCCTGGAGTAAAGGCGAGTAAACCCCTTCCCAACCTAATCACTGGAAAAGAAATCCATTGGCTAAAAAAGGCCTGGCCCACTTAGCTTCCTCCCCTCCAGAGCCTTCTTGAAGCTACAACTAGAGATCACTGTTCTGACACCTTCTGTCTAAGGAAGGTTTATCGTACCACAGGAAAAACTCGTGAGTAGTCCCTCCTCACATGACAAGTTCTTTTTCGTCTCTGGGAACCTGGTCTTTGCCGCTGAAAACCAGGGGCTGACTCATCAATAGACTCAGCCCAGCTGAGGAGAAGCTCAGTGAACCTGAGGAGCGGCTGATGGAAAGTTAAGAGATTCGGGAGCACAAAGCGGGTGAAAAACACAGATAAAGGCGGGAAACGGAACAAAACGAAATCAAACAGAATGAAGCATCCAAGAGCTGTGGAGCAAGCTGGAAAGATCCAAGGAGCCAACCGGCCCCACCCACGCCCTAGTTACAGTTAAATTCAAATCCACCCTGAAAACTGCCTTTCAATCTTGATTTCTAGAGCAAACCCCCCCAGCTGGTGAATCTAATGTCCTAATAGGGATAGCTTTAGGAGCAATTAAAATAATGGCCGCATGTTAGGATTGTAAGGGCCATCAAAATAGCACGACCAGACAAAACACAGGACACTTGATTCCATTTGAATTGAAGGTCTGTTTGTATAAGCTTATTCTGTATTTGAGATGACTTATTCCATAAAACAGTTCACTGCTGTTTTTGAAATTCAAATTTAACTCAGCATTCATATTTTTACTTGCTAAGCCTACCATACTACCCATTCAAAAGGGAACCCTTTCTTCCCACCCACAATGCCTGTTCCTAGGAAAACTATCATGGTTTGGCTTCTAAGACCTACACAGTGTTAACCTGAGCAATTGGGGCTTGCATGGTGACACCCAGGTACATACAACACATCAAAGGAGCTTTTGTTTTGATATCACAAGACAACAGTTCTGAACTAGCTCTTCCTCTCACAAAATGAGACTCTGCCTGGCCCCTAGACCTCAGTGTCTGAGCATGTGAAGGGGTGTTGACAGTCCCCTCCCAAGCTCTCAGATGATTCCTAGCACAGTACTCAGTGGGAACATGATTTGGACACTGCACAGGGTAATATGCTCATCTGGTGGCATTACTGTCAAGTATAGAAAAAGACGGGAGAGAGCCGCCATGGACAAGATAATGACTAAAGGAAAAAAAGTCCCCAAGTGACCTCTGCCTCTTCTTTGTCCCTCAACGGCAGTAGCAATAATTGCCATCATGGCACCTTCTCATTTTCCACCCAACCTCGTTTGTACGTTATGGGTCAATAGTGTTTATTTTTGGACTTTGCCATCCTCTACACACTAGACGCAACCACGTTCCATTATGTAAGCGCAGCCCAGCTTGGCCCAGCCTATACTCAGAAGAGAGCCTGCCAAGGGGGTCATGGGAGGCAGCAGTGATATGAGACCCTGTCCTGTGAGTCAGCCCTGATGCCAGCTGGGTGAGGTAAGTGTCCGTCGGGGGCACCATTCACCTGCTGGCTTCTCACCTCTCTTTGGCCACGATCCTCACCCAGCAAGCTGCCGAGAAGGAGAGTAACCGGAAAAGTACATTTCCTGTGGCTCCTGGCTGGAGAGCAGTGGCCTGGATTCCATACATTGGTAAGAGGATGATAGACACTTGGTGTCCAACCCGGCCCTCCGGGGCTGCTCTGGTCACCTCCTTTGTCTTCAGACTCTGGATCCAGGCTCCACTGCAGTTACCCCTTCGGGAGTCAAGCAACCCTGTCACAGGGGCCTCCAATGACCATTGGAAAACACAGATATTTATGATTCACAACAGTAACAAAATTATAGTTATGAAGTAACAGTGAAAATAATGTTATGGTTGGGGATCACCACAACATGAGGAACTGTATTAAAGGGTCACAGCATTAGGAAGGTTTGAGAACCACTGCTCTACCACCTTATCTGAGATACTTGGTGAGCCTCACCTACATAGCTGGTCCAGCCGCCACATACTGTCACCCTATTACCAACACAAGCAGCAATCTCAGGTTAAGAAGCAATGAGCCTTTTGTATTTCCCAAATTCAGAAGTGGGAAAAGAAAGAGTAAAAGTCTCACATGAGCAGCAGCAAGCTACCCTGGGCTCTGGCTCTTTAGTTTGTGACAGGGAATGTGCTGTAATCATAATGAAAGGGGTTTGGACTGTGAATTTGCACTCTGTCTTCATGATAGGGAACATGGGTTGAAGACAGTGGGATAGGTTTGTAGGCAAGATTTTTCTTCAGGGCCACTGGCTCCCAAATAACCACACAGTGACTTATTATTAATTAAAAATGCTTGGCCAATAGCTTGGGCTTGTTGCTAACTAGCTCTTACATCTTAAATTAACCTATATTTCTTATCTACTTTCTACTATGTGGAATTGCCTTTTTAAACATGGCATGTTCATCTCCTGCTTCTTCCACGTCTGACTGGTGACTTCCTTTTTTTCTTGAGCTCTCTTTTTGTCCACAAGTCCCTCCTAACCTCTACATGTCTAGCTATTGGCCATTTAGCCTTTTATTAAACCAATAAGAAGGCACCTTGGCAAAACCACATCTTCACAGTGTACAAAAAGATTATTCCATAACATAGGTTACTAAAGGAGATTATGGAGAGCCCTGCCCTTAGACTCCATGGTTCAAATGAAGCAACTGTAACAAGACCAGAAAGAGAGCTCCTGAGAAAAGGAAAGGCATTTGTGATTTTGTGATTCTTTGACACCATGAGAGTAAGTCAGAACACATCTGAAAGATTGCTTGGAAAACAGGACCCTACAAGAACAGCTTCAAACTCAATAGGTAGGGATCTCTCTCTCCTCGCTTTTTCCCCTCCCTCTCTCTCCGTTCTGTGAGTGTGTGTGTGTGTGTGTGTGTGTACACATAGCAAATATGGGAACCAGAGGCTAACATTGGAATGTCTTCCTCAATTTCTCTTCTTCCTTATTATTATTTTGAGACATGGTCTCTCTCTCTTTCTCTGAAGCTGGAGCTCACCTGCTCTAAGATCCTCCTGTCTCTGCCTCCTAGCACTGTGGATATAAGTGCATACCATCATGCTCAGCTTTTATGTGGGTACTAGAAATCCAAAGTGTGGTCCTCAAGTTTGTGCAGCAAGTAGCCACTGAGCCATCTCCCTAGCTTTAGATACAGAAAACAATGCGCTTCGTAGGCCTCCAGCCAGTTAATAAGTAATTCATATCAGGCCTCCCAGTCCCATGTGTATGTGACCTAGCACATCAGTCTGACCTCAGTGGTTGTCGTATCCATGCTGGTCACTACAGGTCTAGGAACCTACCAAGAACTAGATGGCTGAATGTGTAGATACATTCAACTCTCCAGAATCAATGGCTCCAAAAGACAGTTGAGAGAGGAGCAGGTGACAGGGTGGGGGACACTTGGAGAAGACATTGATGATCCCGATGGGACATGCCTCTGAAGCTTCTTCTAGAACACTAGCCCTTCCTGCTGTCTCGGAAATGGCTTCTCTCTGTCCCTCCAAACCAGATCTGGTTACACTGGACCTGGGATCATCCAAGCCCTTTTCTGCTGTGAAATGATTTGTTTGGATGCATGTATCAGAGCATGACTGAAGGGTATCTGAAAGGCTAGGAGGCCAGCTGGGCAGCATTGCCCCAGAATGCCCTGCAAGGCAACACTCTGCTCTCTCCTCCCTGTCTCTCTTCAGAAAGGCATGGGAGGAAGCCAAGAGTATCTCTGGAACCCTGGGAATCAGAGTAGAGAACGGGGTACGTTGAAAACAGGAAGAACATGGAGGATGTGTGTATGCGGGTGTGGCTTATGCCAGGGACCCCAGTCTAGTTCTCGAAAATCACATTTATGGTTGTGAGTGGCTCTTCGAACCTCCTGGCATTATCCTCTAACTTCATTTCTGAAACCTGGTTTACCAATTAGGATGAATTTATTTAATCCCATCGGACCCAGAACATCCCTTTGAATATACAGCACCTGGTTCTCTTCAAAGAAAGCACTTGAACTCAGAATGGTCCAGACCAGGGTAGGAAACAAGG
Organism: Peromyscus californicus insignis; assembly: GCF_007827085.1. NCBI lineage: Eukaryota > Metazoa > Chordata > Mammalia > Rodentia > Cricetidae > Peromyscus > Peromyscus californicus. Next base: position 26,127,098 of record NW_026294514.1, on the reverse strand, counting down.
GAGTAGTGGGTAACAGCCAGTTCTCCAGAAAGAAAGAAAAAAAAGTATACACAAAATAGTTTTGCTGATATAAGGATTTATGGTGAAAATGTATTACAAGTCATAAAATATAAATGAGATAAGATTGATTATAGTCTTCATTGTAAACTCCATGGAGCCAATTGCTCCTCACACTGTTTGCTACTTTTTGCCAAACGTGTATCTGTAGGGAGTCTAGGTTGTAGTTCACCCACGATTTGGACCAAGGGCTAATTTACAACCTGTCTGCAACCCCCCTGACATTTTAGCAGGTACAAGCCAAACGGAACTCCTGGGACGAAACAGAAGGTGACTCTAGTATTTGAATGAGCTGCCTGCTGCCTGCCCTGCTTCCCCCACGAATGAGCAGTGAACCCCCAAGAGCCAGGTCTGTGCTTGTCGAGCTACACGGATTCAGCAGCGGCGCCACCATCACTGCCTGGCCAGTCAGCCATCCCTCTGCTCCCGGGGTTGGAGCCTGCTCTCCTTAATTCACCCTGAGAAGATAGCCAAGGAAGCAGGATCCGATCAAGTAGGAACAGGTGTCCAGAGGGAGCGCGTCCAAGGATGGATGGTGACGAGTGGTGGGTGGCCAAAAGCACTCCCATAGCAAAGTGAATTAGAGATCGGAGGTAAGAAGTAGCCACGGAGTAAGGGGGTAGAGGTCAGGGAGGGCCTTCCTGGCAGGACCGTGAGCAAAAGCAGGGCAGAAGGCGGCCTGCCCTAACATTCAGGCCCCACATAGGTAGATCCTTTTGCTCAACAACTATCGACTGTCCCCTGTATGCAAGGTACTATTCTAAGTTAAAGAAAGTCCCTACGCTTATGGAAAGCATAAAAAATATTCCAAAGGAAGAGATTCGATACAAAGCAAACAAGGGTCCCCCACCCCCCACGCCCCTACCCCTGTAGACTTTACTTCAAAGGAAGAAGCTCTTAATCCCTAGGGATGTTAACCAGGTGATTGACAAAGACAGGCGAGGCAGGCTGAGCAAGGAACACCCAGCCTTTCACAGCACAACACTTCTCTCAGGACCCTGGATATGCTCCTGGGGAGGACTCACTAACAGGGCTGCAGTACTTGCTAAACATGTTGGCTAGTGGGGAGGGAGTGGGGGCGGATCTCAGGTGAAGACCGGAGGGCCTGATGGTCTATGCGGCCAGCTGTGTAAACAGACACCCCTTCCGAGTCTCCATCACAGAGACCCAAATGGGGAATACTAGAAGAAAGGGAGGTTGTCCAGAAAACAGCTGCTCCTGTGGACTGAGCTAATGTTTCTTTGTCCTTCCCAAATCCCCCTGTAGCCACAGACTTACTCATCCCAGCACACACACACACACACACACACACACACACACACACACACACACACACAGACAGACAGACAGACAGAGACAGAGACAGAGAAAGAGAGAGAGAGAGAGAGAGAGAGAGAGAGAGAGAGAGAGAGAGAGAGAGCTCTGCTGCCTGCCTCAGTCTTTCTAAGAACAGAAGAGACCCCTGGGCTGTGGAGTCATGAATGAGAGGCCTACCGAATACACACACCCTCAGCCACTTGTTCTTTGCAGACCCCGAGGGGAGTACTGGAGCCTCCAGAGAGCTCGTGTGATACACACGCCACGATCACTTAATAATTATAGAAATAATTAAGTTTCCCAAATGATTCTATGTCATTTTCCACAGGTGGCCTCTCGGGTCCCCAAAGGAGACTCTTGCCCTCTTCCTACATCCTGTGTCCTCTTCCTGTGTCTCTGCTCTACCCTGAAGACATGTAGAGGGAGATTCACCCAATACTTTCCAAAGAAAACAGTTTACACAACCCCTTCTCTTTAATCAATAATAGCCATCATCGTTGGTCTTCACTATGACTTAGGGATGCTCTCTTCCCTGAATTCTGGAGCAGACAGGCAGGCAGATGGAAGACGAGACTCAGAGAGAGAGAGAGAAAAGGAGCCACAGTCAGGATAGAAGCCGAGCAAAGACAAGCCCTGTGTCAGCCTCCTCACAATCCCATCATCCCCTGCCCCAGCCCAACCCCCTCTCACCCCAGGGCGGCTGCCCCAAAGCTCAGGAACTAATGACACTCTTTGTGGTGGTTCGTTTTATTTGTCAGTTTGACACAATCTAGAATCACCATCTAGAGTCTGTGGGGGATTATCTTGATTATGTTGATTGAGGTGGGAAGAGCCACCTACAATTCCTGGCACCATTTCCTGGGCTCGGAGTCCCCGGACTCGATAAAAAGGAAAAGGGTAAGTGAGCAATCAGCATGTGTCATCCTTTGCTCTCTGCTCTTGCCTGTGACTGTAAACTCTGCTATGGTGGGGATGGGCTGTAACCTGGAATTATAAACTGAAGTAAAGCCTCCCCCCCCACCCCTCCCCCCCACCCCCACCCCGAGTTGCGCTTGGTCAGGGTATTAAATCTCAGCCACAGAAATAAAAGTAGGGCGCCTCTCTCTGCTCTTTGGCTCCCCTCCTTGGTTTCCCTCACGGCGGACTTGACTCATTTTGATCCAGCCCTGAATGATGACCATTTTCCCGAGGCTAACAAATCCCTTTGACTGATCCTTCATGCCACACAGGCTGAGCCTGGGAGGGACATAAGTCGACCTCCCTGGCAGGCAACATTCCTGGGCATAAGCTCTGGTTCCTGCCACAATACCAGGGCAGAGCTGTGGGTCCCAGCCCATGCCAAGGACTTCAGCACAGGCCAGGAGAAAAATCAACAAGTGCTCCGAAGAGCTCTCAGAATGTTCCTCTTTCCACTTCTGCAAGGAGGGGACCCTGCTCTATCACTTTACCTTATAGTAACAAGCAGGCAGTACGAAAAGACAGGAAGAATCTTCAACCGTGGCAGACAACCTGCCACACTGTGGCATGTCAGCCAGCTCCCAGTACCACTGAGAGATGCAAAGACATATTGTTTTGATGAGCCATATTCCCGGCTTGTCGTGGTCCACTCTTTCTTCCTCCAGCAGCTGCCCACGACCCAGCACAACCTTGACAGATGACCTTGCTGTTGTGATTTTCACAGAAGCCCTACAAAGCCACCCCTTATCTCTCTTGAGAGTACACTGGCTCGTGGTTGATTAGGAAGGAGCGAGCCCAACCAAGGACCGGTTGTTTCTGGAGAAGGGACGTGGTAGATGGGGCCCCACGGGTAGAGAAAGGGTCCAGCTCGACAGGCAGCTCCATTTCTGGCCACGGCACCATCGGCAAACTTCCCTGGAGCCAGGCTGTCCAGGCAGACTGATTAGGCCAATTGACTCTTTATCAGGGTGCAGCCGATAAGGCTGGAGTCCCACAGGGGTGACAGATGTGGCTAGTGAAAAGAAGATGTAAGAAACACTGCCGTTTGTGGAGAGGTAGGGGGAATCAAGTTCTCTCAAGAGCCCCTTTGTAAGTTCCAAGTGGTTTTAGTCAAGACGGGGTGCTGGGTCTCCTATGTGCTGCACCCACAAACTTAGGCTGTGCTCTTCCAGCTCTAGCTGGACCCTAGATGAGCTGTATATCTCCACAACAGAGAGAGATGAAGATCTGCAACAGGTTTCTCTGTGACGTGCGTGCTGTTGGCCCAGGCATGCCATGACCCGCTGTCATAGCCTTTGTCCAAACTAAGCACGTCCATCTGCACATAGCTGGCCCCTTAGCTGCTCCTCAGGTCCTCCCCCACCCCCACGCCTGCTAAGAAAATAGACTCTAGCACAGGAGGGGCAGCTGTCCCTCTCCCCATAGTCTAGGGTGGAACAGCTCTGAGGCGTGAGACCGACTGCATGCACTCTACTTTCCTTGGTTGTACTATAAGGAAGTCCCAAAACCTTCAACCCATTCATATCAGAAACTCAAGTACCTGGACAAAGACTTTACTCTCTGTTAATTTTCCCCCACTTTCTACTTCTCTGTGCCCTTCTTTGGATGTAAGACCTGAGCAGAATCCTAGTTACACAGACTAAGGTGTTTGGTCAGTTTTTAATACTAAGAACTCTCATATGCTAAGCTAGTGTCCTGTCTCAAGCTATGTCTCCCACACACTTGTATTGTCTTTTAATGCATGCGTTTGTGCGTGCGTGTGCATGTTTGTGTATGTGCAGGCATGTGTGTGTGTGTAAAGGTGGGTTTATACATATATACATGTGTATGGGGAGACCAGAGGACAATGGTGGACATCATCCTCAGGGATGTCATCTACCACCTATGAGACATGGTCTCTCATTGGCCTGGAGCTCACCAATTAGGTTAGATTGACAGTGATCCCTAGACATCATCCTGTCTCTACTCCTCAGGGCCAATATTATAAGCACATATCACCAGGTCTGACTAATTTTGTGGGTTCTGGGGATCAAAATCAAGTCTTCATGTTTATAAAGCAAGTACTTTATTGACTGAGTAGCTTCTTGAACCTCTTTTTACTTTTTATTTTAGCGCAGGGTCTCACTAAGTTGCCCAGGCAGGCTTCAAACCTGTGATCCTCCTGTCTCAGCCTCGCCATCCCGAGTAACCACCATATCCATACTTCCCCATTTACAAGCCTTTACCACCAGATCAAGTACTACTACTTTACCAGAGAGACTCTGTTGATCTCTGAAGTAATCTATTCCGTTCTCTGATATAATGAGATGTGGTCAAAAGAATTCCCCACAGAGAAGAGAAAGTATCTAGACAGAGGAGCTACAATACAGGAAACCACAGCCTGCAGCCTGGGTTAGAATTCAAAGATTTCCCTGGGAACATTGAAAATGCAAGTTCCAGAGCCTGGAATCCCTCAGCGTGTAGAGAAACCTGGGCAAGAGGAGAAGCCAAGGCCAGAAGAGGAGCCTCTGCAGGGGAAGCCCAGGACTGCTGAGCTCCTCCAAGAGAGACTTGGGTCAGGAAGAGGGAGGATGGCCCATTGGAGCAGCCCTTGTAAGGAGCTAGGCCTACAGGGTAGGACCCACAGGGGCCAGCCTAGCTTGCCAGGTTTCTACTAGGTAACCAGACACAGCCTTTAAGGACACCAACCCAGGGGGCAGGCAACCAGAAAGATATACAAAGGGATTCAGAGGATTTGGTTACCAAGTTGCACCAGCCATTTCCTGGAATCCAATGGGAGTGAGTTCTGAGAATCTGAAGGGGTGGGGGAAGCGCAGCAGGGAAAGAGAAGCCAGGCAACGGCAGAAAGGAGAGGAGCCTTCCTCTCAGGTCAAGCAGGGCTAGTAGGCCAGGCTTCTGGAGGCAGGAAGGCCTCAGAGCACCTTTCTCCCCAGCTGGCAATATTTCTGTACCTCAGCAGCAGCACCTGCCTTTCAGCAAAGCTCCACTTCTCCCCCAAGATCTGTTTCCCGGCGGCTCAGTCGGCTCCTGGAAAGCTGTCAGGTATGTGAACCCCCACACCACACCACTGTCATACACACAGCTGTCCTCCCCAGCTCCCTTCCTCCAGCATTAGGTCTTCCTCCTCCATTGTCCCTCATGTGTTCAGCCCCGTTCTTGGCCCCTCTCCTTCAGTGTGTCTTGCCCCTTTGTGTTTCTCCATCCACTTTTGGAAGTGTCTTCCACAGACTTCCACTCCTTGTGTGGTTCCACATCCAATAGCGAATCCATCCGAGAAGAAACGTAGGGCCTAGACCTGAACCCATCCACACTGGGCAAACAGGGTTTGGAGTAGTCACAATGGGTTCTTCTCTTCTTACAAGAGTGTTGGTAGGAATGTTTGTTCTCTGCCTCTCCGGGTCTCCCAGTGCTCCTTGAGAAAGGAGCATGCCCATTCTTCCCCCAAAGTGGTCCCACCCAGCCCTCATACAGAGCTGAACGGTCCAGATTTTCCAAGGTAATGCTGCCCCCACCACACACTTCCTTTACCTGTTTCCATCCCTCCTTCATTCACCTTCCAGGAAGATGAAGACCACTTTGCCTATACCTCGGTGGTAGCTGCACCTGTCGACTTTGAAAACACCAAGTTACAGGATGAGACAAGACAGCTCCAGCCACTACCCCAGCAGGTTCCTTGAGGCAGGACAAATGCTTTTTGATAGTGTGAAACAAGGCCACCATGACCACACTTTCCAAACCAACAATTTACAGTTGAGAACATCCCAGAAAATCAATTGTGTATAGACACTGCATGCACAGCCCTAGGCTGGGTCTAGTAGAGATGTGAATGGTTCAAGCTAGATGTATCTAGCTGCATAAGTGGAAATCAAAATGGCAAGGGGTGGGAGACTGAAGGGGCTGGGAAAAGAAATACGTGCAATCCTTCCAGAAGCTCTGTCATGACACAATCACTGTCTGTCTGTCTTCCTGCCACCAGCTGCACAGTTAGCAGAAAAGAAACCAAGTTATTGCCTCTTCCATGAAGAGCCCAGACACGGGACACCGTCTGAGGTTCATCTGCAGCTAGTGAAGGCAAGCTCGGCCCCTAACTGGAACATATCGCCATCTCACTGTGTGTTCCTCCTCAGACTTCTGTGTGATGAACACTGCCTGGGTCAGAAACTGCGATGGCTAACCTTGTTTTTCAACTTGACTGTGTCTGGAGCCAACTAAAACCCCAAGCTGCCAGGCCCTCCTAGGAGGAGTTTTCTTAGATTATTTGTAGCAGGAGACCCATCCTAAATCTGGGTGGCACCTTGTATTGGCAGCCCAGATAAGAGGACACGGAAGAAAGGAAACTGCCTTTTGCCAGCTTGCCTTCACTCTGGCTGACAGTTCTTCCAGCCTACGACTGTAGCATTCCTTCTCTGATATTAGAACAACTTCTTCAGGTTTCCAGTGAAGACTGCAGACCAGCACCTCTCCAGGAATCCTCCCGCACTTCAGCACCTGATTGGAACTACTGAGACATCCAGCCTTCTAGACGGAACAACTACTGGATTCTTAGTGTAAGGCAGCCATTGAAGGACTACTCAGACCTCATCCTGTAAGCCAATCTAATAAATTTCCCTGATATATGGTGCCTTGTTTCTGTCCAGGTTTGTTTTTCTGTTGCTGTGATAAATACCACAGCCAAATGCTGTGGGATGTTTTTTTGTTTTGTATGCTGTGAGTATGTGTTGCTCTGATTGGTTGATAAATAAAACACTGCCAGTAGCCAGGCAGGAAGTATAGGCAGGACAAGCAGACGAGGAGAATTCTGGGTGGAGAAAGGCTGAGTCAGGAGATGCCAGCCTGCCGTCCAGGGAGCAGCATGTAATGACACACAGGTAAAGCCATGGAAAACATGGCGACATATAGATTAACAGAAATGGGCTGAGTTTAAGTGCAAGAGCTAGTCACTCGGCTAATGGCCGAGCAGTTTTAATTAATATAAGCCTCTGTGTGTTTACTTAGGTCTGAGCAGCTGCAGACTGGGCAGGACACAAGAAAACTTCAGCTACAGCCAAAAGCAACTTGAAGTAGAAAAGGTTTCTCTCATATAACACCTGAAGATCACAACCCATCATTGAGGAAAGTCAGAACAGGAACTCCTCTGAAACAGAGGCAGAAACCATGGAGAAAAGTTGCCTACTGCCTTTCTCAGATAGCCTTCCTATACACAGGCCTACCTGCCTAGGATTGTGCCACACGTAGTAGCCTGCGCCCTCCTACTTCAGAGAGCACTCAAGACAATGTCCACCGGCCAATCTGATGTAGGCAATACAACTGGGGCTCCCTCTTCTCATGATTCCTGCACAATGAAAACTAAGCAGGACAGCTTCTGATGTAAGTCTCTCTCTCTTCAACACAGCCTTGTGAAATTGTCATCGTCTTTCCTGTGACAAGTTTTCTAGTCTAAGATCCCTGCCCTTTTGTGAAGCTCTGCCTCCTAGGAGAAACATACACCTCCCAGGAGAAATGTATGCAGTGTGCGTGTGTGTGCATGCATGCATGCGTGTGTGTGTGTGTGTGTGTGTGTGTGTGTGTGTGTGTGTTTTACCTGGATCAAAACTAGGGCTTTTTGCAAGTGATTCAAGTGTTCTACCATTGAGCTTTATGCACAGCTCTTCCTATGAGAAATTTTCTGACTTTCTTGGTTTTACTGATATTTCCCTGCCCTGAGTTTCTGAAACATCTACTGACTGAATCAGCCACCTGTCTCCTGCAACCTCTTGGTCTGTATTGTGACTTTCATGTATCTACATAGCAGAAGCCACCAGGGTTCTATGCAGAAGCCCCATGTCCCTTTGGGGGGGGGGGGTCTTCAAATGCTGGTTTTATGTGCTTTACTTCCCACAGGCTCAAGATGGCCGACTCTTGTTTAGAAAGCTACTTCTGGCAGACTTGAGCCAGTTTCTGTGTATATAATAAGCAAAGGCTTGATGTGCCTGGCAGTATAGGGACCCTTAGTTTTCGTATCCCAGGGAGAAAGAAATCATTTCAGCTATTGCAACACAGGTCTTCTTGAACTTTTTCACTTGACCAACCTTTTTACCCAAGAAGTTTTTACATGACTCCACCTCCACAGGCATATAAAATATGGATATAGGGACTAGAAATACAGCTTAGTGGGTAAAGATGTGTTGACCAGACTTGATGAGTTAAATTTAATCCCCAGAACCCACAGTGGAAGGCAAGAACTGGCTCTCAAAAGTTATCCTCTGATTTCCATATAGGCATACAGATGTACTCATATAAACATCATATATACACACATACACACAAAATAATGATTATTACTATAAGTAAAAGGACATATATAAATCAAACATTTGTTTATAATACAAATTATAAATCTTTGTTGTGCATATGATTTTACCACTTATTAAAGGAGAAAACAAATTTGATTACTAAAAAGATATACTTATCTTTAAATAAGTAATTAAATCTGTGATGAATATTTGATATAGTAGGAGGTAGAACATCTTCAGCATTTTTCAGAGTTCATTGATACTTTGATTTTATGAGTGTCAATGCCAAGAGTGTTGCTTCACATAAATACATATTATAAAAAAGCAGAAGTGTGTTTAGGGCCATTTTTTAATTTATTGAAAATTCTATCTTAATCCCCAGACAGCATACACCTCATAAATTTTTATGGAACAAGTCAGCAACTTTAAAAACAAAATATTCTGATCCAAATATATGCTGATTTGATACATGCTGGAGAGTGAAACTATTAGTAGGAACATACTAAAAGAAAACTCTGTCTTCAGTAATTAGGTCGTTATATTTCTAAGATGAAAAAATGTATAGAGTAAAAGCACTGTAATTCATAACATTCAAGAGTCTTGGATCTGAGCTGATGTGTGTCAGGTGGCATTCACTAGAGTTGTGTGACGAGATGGCATGTGCAGGGCAAAGTGCATATATCACATGTTAAGAAGTTGGATGGAAGTGAAGTCGAGCGATACAATATGAACACTGCCAAAACCTCTTTGGATTCATTGTATACTTGACCCTGAATTAATTTTTGGTCATTATATTAAGGGCAATTTGGGGAGGTAACAGAATACAAATCCCATAGACACATTTTTTAATCCCATATTCTGCTAGCCACCAGGATTCTAGAAACCACAAGCCCATTCCCAACCTTGAAAGTCCTGCTCTCTGATCCATGGATCCTATGACCCAGTATCTCAGTGGTGTGGAAATCTGTAACTCTATGAATACACCCCCATGGAAACGTGCTGATGCCACACTGGGTAGCCCAACAGCTACCAATGTTCAGGAAGAATGGCCCGTCTAGACAGTGTGGGGACCAGCCAGACCAGAAATCAGAAGTCCACCTGACTCGTCCACAAAGACAAGAAAAGATCTTTGACTATCCCTAGTGGGAAGTCTCAGAGGAAACATATATGTCTGAGTTCATTTTAAAGTTGAGAATTATTAGTTTCTTTTCTCCACATTTCAGATCATAATGGACTCATGGGGTGGGAGTCAGAATGAACAAACTGTGTCAAAGTAAAAAGTTTGACAGGGTGCTGGGAAATTCTGGTGTATGTTCATTTCATCTCTCACCTGAGTGCTAATCAAACCGTGGTTTGTGGGCTGGGGAAATGAGCCCATAGGTAAAGTGCTTGTCACAGAAACACGAAGACCTGAGTTCAAGTCCCCAATGTCTACGTACTTTATGGTTATGGTATAGTAAGACAGGAAATAGGAAGAGATAGAAGAATCCCGGGATGCTCACAGGCTAGGTAACAGTGAACAACAAAGAGACCCTGTCTCAAATAAGATGAGAGGTGAAGAAAGACCCTTAAGTTTGTCCTTTGACCTCTAAACATGTGCCCCCTCAATCACACACATATAGATCAGAAAAAAGAAAACTATAGTTTATGCTCACTAATTTAAAGCCTAAACTGAAGTTTGGATTCTCCTAGTCTTCATATTTCCCTCTTTTATGTGATCTACATTTAACTTCCTTCTCTGAACATTTATTTAATTCCTGGGAAAGAAGGAACAAAGGAAAAGTCAAGGCTTCAAACTCAATTTATCAATAACTAGCTTAAGTTTTTCTCTTTGTCAGAGTTTCTCCGAAGCATTTAGTAACTTGAAATTCCAAGAGCCCTGCATTTATTTGAGTCATCTTTACACAGGTAATCATGAGCATTGGAATACAGAATACCTAACACCCCAATTATTATGTGAATACACAGAAGCTAGAGGTGTAATGATATGAGAGTCAATTTAGAACCTTTGAAAGCTCAGTTAAATAGCCCCCAAATGGGACTCTTTTAAAAGCACCTCTTGTAATAGTCCTCCTTATTCGTGGGAAGCTCATTCCAAGACTTTGAGTGCTTGAAAGCACACTTAGTGCCAAGCCCTCTCTAACACCGAGAGCCTTGCCCCTTGCACTCCTGGATTCTCTCTGGTACAACTAAATTGCCTCTATCCCTACTCTTGCTCTCCCTGACCTTAAGAACTCTTTGAACACAGCAATATCGCGGCAGTGATTTGATAGTCCCATTAAGTGGCTGGCAGGGCAGCTGGTACCATGTACAGTGCAGATATTGGGGATAAAGGGATGACTTGTGTCTCAGTCCAGAGGGAACAAAAAGATGGACTGCACAACACTTGGAGCAATGCACAATTTAATATTAAAGGACTGTTTATGTCTAAAGACCCTCTACTTAATGGTTTCATGTCATAGTTGACTGTGGATAAATGAAATCATGAAAAGCAAAAAACGTAACAAGTGAAGGCTATTGGTGGACACATGCTCTTTGTAGAATTCAGAGAAGACAGGAGATCAAAAGTAAATGCCAATCGTCTCCTCCTAGTTAAGAACAACACTGCCTTAATCTGCCTCCACTGTGTTAAAAACACTCTAACCAATAAATTTGACAACCTCTCTTAGTCACACCCTCTCAGGTCATTGCCAGAGTCCACCTCTAATGGTCTCTCACAATGCTGATGGGACTTGAGGTCAATAAAAACTTTATGTGGAGCAATTTAGTTGAGAGATGCGGGAGGGAGGGGGTGGGTACTCTTTGACCTAGTCACTCCGCTTCAACAGATAGCTCTAATGTACTAGTTTTTAAAAGAACAATAGTAGATTAAGGCAGAAGTTCTTATGTGTATTTTAATAAAAAACAAATCATAGGAAATACATTACATATCAAGTGTTGGTTAATAAATTGTGTAAATCCAAATCATAGGCTATTATACAGCATGCAGAGGGGGGAGGAGAGAGAGAGAGAGAGAGAGATTTAACAATAAGAAAATCCATTTATTTTTGTGAAGTGTGCATGGTCAATCTCTGAACATACAAACAGTCTTGGGACAAGTGTTGGTGGATCTCCTTCTCGGTGCCTGCTTCAGTTGGTCACTACTAGGGTATCACCTACAGATGCAAGTGCTTCAAGAGGCCACAGCTCTCGGCCTGGCATCACTCCCTCAAGAAGACGCCATGGAGATGGGGAGTGAGATCTGATTTTTTGTTTGTTCTGTTTCTTTTAGAGAGATTTAAATGATGCACATTCATCTCAGTTTTGGTCAAGGACATAAAGAAATTTTAAAAAAAAGTAACAGCAAAAGGCAAAGCATCCTGCCTGTCAAAGGTGCTGGGCAGTAGGAAGGAGGCAGTTAACACTCCCAGGTGAGGCTTTCCAGAACAGGTGGAATCATGGGTAAATGTTCCAATCTCTGCATATTCTTCAGAACTCATGACTGCGTAGCCAGCAGGACTGAACCCCAGTCATCCGAAGCAGTCCAGCTCATTGACATATTCTTGTTCTCTCCTTTTTCTGTCCCACACATCTTCTCCCTTCCCTCCTTCTTGCACTCTACTTCCCATTAAGAAGCCCAAACTCGCATCCTTACCTTAAGCTCTACTGGAAGGTGAGATAAAATTAAATCACTCCCGAAACATAATATCCCCTTGAGCGCAGGTTATTGGGAATCATGGACTGAGAAAGCTGAGTAAAAAGAACTTCAATTCCATCCCTCAGTACAAGCAAGGAAACACAAAAGGAGACTGTGGTTCTCTCCTTGGGACAGGAGGGAATGGCTATAAACTGGGAATGACTATAAACTGATTCAATGAGGTTTTCTGTTGAAACATCTACTGTCACTATACTGCCAAACACTGGGGGCACCCATGGAGGTCAAACCTGGTCCTGGTCTTCCAGGAACCCACAATGCTAGAAAGACCCCACACACACAAAGCCAGAACCCACTGAAGGCATCTCTTCTGCCCTACACGATGTTCTTGCTGTTGCAACTAATTCAAAATGGATCCAGCTTTAGAGACCACAGCATTACATGATGCACCAGGGTGTAATTATGAATACCAGGAATGGGAGGGCTACAGTTTGTCACCAGCGTCATAAACCCAAGCCACACCAACATCGACCGGGGTCTCTTCTCCTTGGTTGTAACTCCTAGAATTTCCTTTATGGCTTTCAAACTGTGCCCCAAATAAAGTGGTCTCCTAAGGTAATGGAGGTCTGAAAAGGAGCTCTAAGGGAAGATGGTTGTTTTGTCCACACTACAGGTTCTCTCCCGGAACTTCAGACTCACCTTGAACCAGTTGTTAGATGTGTACAAACATGACATGGCACCGGCAGAGACAACGGGACCAGCCACCAAGATTTAAGACAGCAGTTACGAATTCTGCACAGTCCGGCCGGCAAGGCTGTGTGAGTACTGTGGGCAGGGGTATGTGGAGACAATGACTCCAAGAAGTGAGGATCCGGTGTTGACAGACATGGCAATTTTCTTAAAGCCAAAAACTTAAATTCCACATAAAAACACCTGCTTCTTTCACGGTAGCAACTAGCTTAAATGACTTTCACTCACCCTGTATTGGCCTGTGTGGTACAACAGAGAAGACATTTGTCCTTTAAGCCCCTAGGTAGGAGTGTTTCAACAATGAAATTGTTGTAACTGAAGATGTATTGAAAGCCCAGAGAACTGCACAATTATAAAGTATTGAAAAAGCATAAAAACAAAGATTTTAAGGAATGAATAGACATGAGGGACTCAAATTCATGAGCTCCTAGTGTTTAATGTGGGGCCAGCTGCATCATCTGACATGATGAGGTACACAGGATCATGTGACTGTAATGTTATGGCCAGTATTGCATCACACAAGGCCTCTCCCTATAAATAGTCTCTTGGCTGTCTTCTACCTCGCATTGGCTTAACTGCCTGAGAAACAACTGGTTTGAATGCGTAGGTTCCATGCCCTAACCCCACCCTCCTTCCAACCATCTCCACTCCCACACAAATGACAGTGTTAATAAAAAAAAAAAAAGAAAGAAAAAAAAGAAAAGTAGCAGGAGCCCACTGTATAGAGATCCAAAAAGAGGATCTTCAAAGGAAAAGGAACAAGTTACCACAAACACTTCATGGACCTCTTGGGAAAATGAAGCAAAAACTGAATAAGATTATGAAGAACAAAGAATCCAGCCTCCCAGGAGCTAGAGGTGCAGGAGTGGGGACACGGTTGAGGGGTGTCTTCAGCCCCTTTTCTCATCACGTGTTTTGTTTTTTCTTTTCCTAACATATTTTGACCGTGTTCTTCCCCCTCCCCCAACTTCCCCCAAGTTATCCCCCACCCCCTACTCACCTAACTTCATGCTCGTGCAAAACAAAAACTATCAAAACAAAGCAGTTTTGCTCTCTCCCTGAGGTTTCTATGCCAGTCAGTGTACATAGGGTTATCATTGCCTGCCGTGAGATATGCCTGTCAAATATCAGTACAGCCTACTGCCACAAGACAGGCCGATCTCCTATAGTGTTACTCCAATACACTGTGTTTCAAGACTCTCTGCTGTTAGGCCTAGAGATCCTAGTATAAAAACTTCAAACAGTACTCTACCATCCCTCCTCAACCTCATGTTAAGACCAAATACAGTGACCAAAGAACAAAACCGCTCATCAGAAGAGCCCAAGAAATCCATCACCACCTAGAACATGAGCCAAGGCTCTGGGGATCCACCTAAGTTGGCTGAGCATCAGGAAACAGCTCCTATCTAACCCTTTTCCAGTTTCTATACCTCTCATGGCCTAAGGAAGAGATGAAAGGCCAGTTCTGAGACCTTACACTTACAGATTAGCTTTGACCTTGCTGGTTTGGGGTGAGGGTTGAATACATATGTGTGCATGTGTATGCACACGTGCATGGTGAGACACAAGTATGTGGGGGTATGGAGGCCTGTCTTGCCAGTTTGGTCTGTGAATTCCTTGTCTCTGCCTCTCATGTGCGAAATTACATTTGGGCCACCACGCCCACTCATCTTTTTACATGAGTTCTTGGAACCCAAACTCTTCTTCTCATACTTAAATAGCAAGCACTTTACCCACTAAACTGTCTCCCCAAACCCTCTTGCTCATTTTTCAGAACCACATTGATGACCTCCAGAAGATACTCTGCTTCACAGAACATCTGCAATTTATTGGCAATGACTGGAAGTGGAGAGTGACCTGGTACCTTTACGCAAAGATTCAAGATTCAATTATGCAAAGAATACCAAATATCCATCAGCTATTCGATCCCCACCATACATTAGATCTGGGGCACACTATGAGAAGTTTAGGAGTGTTGCCCTTTGCTGCCTGTGTTCTGAACAGGCATATACCTTTGTAACTCCATTGTACCTTTGTTCTAGCTCATACTTCTACTGAGCTAGTATTGGAATAACCTGGTTCCTTCTCAGAAAAACATACTTCTCCTTTGCTGCCAACAGATGTATAAGCTGATGGCAGCAGCAATTCAGCCATTGTCTCGCCCAGTTTAGAGAAGTTATCACTAGAGCCAGAAAGCACCTCAACTTATCCCAAACCAAAGCTCAACCAGGAATTTCATTAGCAATCTCTCAAACAAGAAAGAAGTGGTATATTTCCTCTGACTCTCTCAACCTACCACACTCTACTATCCTATTACGTTAAAAAAAAAAAAAAAGCTGGGGTACTCCAGGGACCACAGATTGTTCCTTAGCTAAGTAATTGCACTCAAAAATACCTCTTTTTTCAGAGAAAGATGATTTATTTAGAGATCCTGGGGTGGAGAGGCAAGCTCGATGATGATTATGGTGGCCTTGGGCCTGCAGCAGGAGGTACTGTCTGTTGAGTCAACCACGGGAACAAATGTGACTTCGTACTGCATGGAATCAAGCAGTTTCTTCAGCCAAAGCATGTGTGACTCACTATGGATAAAAATGAAAAGCTGTGAGGGAACACTGCAAAGTTATGTGTTCTGCTGGGCAGTGGTGGCACACGCCTTTTATCCCAGCACTCGGGAGGCAGAGGCAGGCGGATCTCTGTGAGTTCGAGGCCTGCCAGGGCTAGAGTGTGTTCCAGGAAAGGCACAAAGCTACACAGAGAAACCCTGTCTCAAAAAACCAAAAAAAAAAAAAAAAGTTTTGTGTTCTTCACATAGGGACCTTCCCAACTCTGTTACCTGAAAATGCCATCAAAGGCAAGGTTTCAAAGTATTTGGGAGCCCACTTTCAAAGAGGTAGGTCCAGTGATAACATCAGTGTCTCCTACAGGGTGGACCAGACCAGAGGGAAGCTACATATCACAAAGAAGGGCGTGTGGGAAAAACAGCTAAGGAAGAATTTGGGAAGCTGTATGGCGAGCTACACTTTATGCTCTAACGGATGTCTAACCTTTTAATGTTGTGATATCATGGGATGCATAGTTTGGGCATGCCCACTTTAGATGAAAATGTGCTGTTTTAGAAAATTGGCCAAGCTAAGATGGTAATTACTCGGTTTTGAGAGTCCCCTTTGAAATCAGAAAGTGTCATCAGTACCTTAGGCCTTTGTTCCTTTTCTGGTGTGATTTCTTTGCCCTGTGTCTCTGTGGAAAATCCTTCATGCAACATGTTGGACACCAACATTGATAGGCTTTTGCCATCTTCTCACAGTCCCCAACTCTGGTCAGCAGTGAGGTTCTGGTTGAGATAGCCTCTGGCTGCTCTCCCCATCATCCCTCTCCCTCACCCCAAGTCCATCTCCAAAGCAGTCCTACCGTCCTCCCTTTATAAGGGACTGTGACATGGGCCCTCCCAGTCAGAGGACCTGATGACGGGGGAGGCTTTGTCACAATGGCCGGAAGGCAACTGGAGAGTCTGCTTGGGTGGTTGAGAGAGTACTGGACTATTTCGATAAAGTCAAGCAAATGCTTTTGAAAAAATCCTTATGCTGACTTGATACTCATCAATACAGCACGTAAGAGCTTTATATAAGTGATGCAAACCAAGTAAAATTCCCTGTGCCTTTCAAGAGCAAGTCTGGCATTTTTAATAAGCATGCGCTGTTGGTTTCATTGTCTTAATTCTAGAAATCTCTTGAGCATGGACCTGGAAAATATAGAATTAGTAAAAATGACTCTCTTGAGGCTAATTGTCATACAAGCTACAGTATTTCCAGGACACAATTTGAGAAGTTTTGACATTGGTATATGCCCAATGACCATACTGCCACATACCAAGGTAGCAAATGTATCCACTGCTCCTGGGAGCTCCCTGTACCTCCATAATGCCTCTCCTCTCCTCCTCCAGTTCCTCTCCAACAATGTGGTAGCCAAAGCTCTAAGCCAGCAACTTTATTAAAAATGTATTACCCCTGCTCCTTGCCCCCCAAGAGCCCCACAGAGATGCAACTTCAACCTCAAGTCCAATGTCTCAGAAGTCATGTATACAGATAAAAGATCTAGGCAGAATCTAGTATAGATGAAATGTGACCAAAAGATACCTTTTGAGAGTTCATGTGATGATGTAGCCATAACGTGTGGGATCTTTGGGTTTTGGAGGACATAACAGGAATTTAATAAGAACCACTGATTTTTCCATGAACACATTCTTATTCACTCTTTGCTTATTAAATACTCAGTTTGGCTATGGACGTGGAGGTTGCTTGAAGGGGAGACTAAAAAGTCTGGCTTGAGAGGGACGCTGGAGGTGGAAGAGAGGGCTAGGAATGGAAACGTGGGGAAGCTTCACTGGGCGGTACTGGAAGGAAAAAAAAAACAAAAAACTTAAGCAGCCTCTTATAACAACGCATCTGAAGGTAGCAAGGATTCTCTACATGGGCAATCATTTATATCCATAGAAATGTGAGCATCACAAATGCAGATTCAAAACTACAAGCAAGAAAAAGAGAAAGTCCCAGAATGTGCCAGAGGCCAAGCCTAGTAACATAGGAGTCTGATGGTGCTAACCTTTTTTTTTTTTTTTGGTTTTTCGAGACAGGGTTTCTCTGTGTAGCTTTGCGCCTTTCCTGGAACTCACTTGGTAGCCCAGGTTGGCCTCGAACTCACAGAGATCCGCCTGGCTCTGCCTCCCAAGTGCTGGGATTAAAGGCGTGCGCCACCACCGCCCGGCTTGATGGTGCTAACCTTTAAATCATCTTTAAACCCACGCTCCCAGGATTCCTTCACAAACGAGGACTAAGGCAGAAAATCTGCACTTCTCATTCTTTACCACCTGAGGTTTTAACCCCAGGGAGAGCAATAAGGAAGGAAGAGCAAGGGACGGGAAGAAAGAGAGAGTGGTAAGTAAACTACACATGTACCTGTCTACAAAGCGCCTTAGGTGAGGCGAGAGATGGGTGGGAATCATAACCCAGAGGTGTGTGCATCACAAGGAGGCCAGGATTCAGAGCGACCCCAGGTTTATGCTCTGCTGTTGCTGCTCCACAGTCTTAACTTTTTAAAACAAGATGGCAGTAGATTTTGGGAGGCAGTGTCTTTGCCTGGAACCAATGTTGCAGAGGGTGACAAGACCAACCAAGAACACCTGTGTGCTCACCTGAAGGGCTTTTTGGTCTCCTACCTTAACCAGGAAACTGTCTAAAGCTCAGTGTTGGTCTTTCCTTCCTAACACCATTGCAGAAGAGTGTTCTATGGAGGAAGCAGACATTTCTGTTTGTGGCAGAATCCCACCCCCCCAGAATACCAGGCCATCTTGTAGTGTTACTCTTCACACTTCCTCCTAGCAGAACAAGGCTGCCCTGTGTCAAGAGCTTCTTGACAATAAAATCTAGCTACTGCTGCATTCAAATACAACTGGGTGTGTGTTCGGTCCTTACCTAAAAACAAGTTACGCGTGCTCTCCCATGAGAGGCAGGGGTGAGGTGTCACACCTCTGTGCCTACAGCTGCAGAATTCCATGACCATAAATGGCAGGCAAGTTGCTTTGTAAATAAATGGTTTTGAGATCTTCACATATGAGAGTTCTGTCAGCCCATGGGCAGTGAGGGTGTCAGCTCCAGCACCCTGTAGCCACAAGCAAATGGATACTCTGTCTCCCTGGGAACAGATTCAGTAAGTCAGAAATACAAAACAAGCCTGGTCAGAATTGTTATATCATTCATGTTAAAAGGATAAAGGTGTATTCTTGGTCCCTTAAGGATACTTCTTAGAATACAGCCTTGCTGTGAAGTATCGTGGGACCATTTGGTACCTCCTCTGCCTGATGCATTGGCACCAGCACAGGGGTCACAATGCTTTATATCATCAATTATGAAGGCGCTGGCTGAACATGTGGCAACCCCTGACTCTTTTCCCTTCTTAGTGGCAAATACTTTGGGGGGGATGGTCTGACGATGGAATGACTTCTAGAAGGCAAGAACCCGACAAATGGTTCTCAGAACATAAGGAGGAGAATAAAGAAGCAAGGAAAATGCATAGGGCATGGGAAGGAAAGACCAAGAAAAGTCATTGCAGCTGAGCATCATGGTCCATGTCAAGTAGCCTGGACTGGGGATGAAGATGTCTAAGCTCCCTTCATCCTGGCCTATTTGCTGTGTTCTCTAGAAACCCTCCTACTCCAGTCCATAGATGGATTAAAACACTTTCACTCCTACAGACCATATGAGGCCAAGTGATTTAATGCATACACAAAATTTAAGGCACTTAACAAGAGGAACGTACATTGCATTCTGAGAACACGTATGTTTTTTTAGATTCAGTAGAGACAGGAAAGTGGTCAGTGTTATCTGGACCCTTCTGAAGCATGACATTTGGATTTGTTTTGTGTATAACCACAATGCTCAGGTTATTATTAGTGATGACTTCCGGGAAAGCAACATGAATGAAGAAAATTTTCCTGAAGTCCAAATAAACTGGACTTTCAGTCCTCTAATTTACAGCCTGCCTGTACAGATGTGACACTTTTCCCAGTTCTCTCTCTCTCTCTGCTTTCACGTTTCTTCCACCATGATCCTATCACATGAGTGCAGAGTCAAGGCTGGACAAGACACTGTGGAGCAATGGGAAGCCCTCAGGTTTGAGATCAGCAAGGGGGTCAGCCGTGTGTCTTCCACTGCCTAGGTACATTCCTTTAGGAAAGGGGCCCCCAAAATAAACCAGACAAGGACCTCAGAAGGGTCTCCCACAGATACTGAGTCCCTATCTTCCAGCTGCTCACTAACTGTGTTACTAAAAACATAGCAAGACACAGGGAATTCTGTAGAAAAGATGGGAGAGGAGCCAGTAAGAAAAAAAAAAATGGAAAAGAGCAGAACATCCGTAGAACCAAGGTGATCCAGAGTGTCTCCAGCACCTGATGGTAAAAGTGAGCTGAGTTAAAGTCCCTCCTCTTCTCTCAGAAAGCCACTATTTGTCCTGAATCTCTTGTCTTTGGTTCTCTACCAAAGATATCAGAGGTGTGCGTGGCTTAGAAGGCTCTGACCCTTAGTGAGGTAGCTCATCTATTTTCACCTTCCCCAGCCTGTCCCCATACCCACGGCGTGTCTGAACAAAAACATCAGCAGCAGTACACAAAACGGGGTGTATGTGTGAACAGGGTCCCCACTCCCCAGCTGAAGACAACATCTGGAAGACTTAGATTTCAGAGAGGGACTCAGACTTAGTCACCAGCATGTATAAGAGCGGTCAGAAGCACTTCTACTCTCCTTCTTAATAAACTCCAAGTCCAAATTTGGTGGGCAGATTCATCCCTGTGAAGACATCTATAGGACTCCTCAGGAAAACCAATGAAGTTCAGAGAGGTGAGAGAGGATCCAACTGGAAATATGACTGCCACAACAGTGACACTCTGAACCTGTCCTTTTTCCACACCAGAATAAAACTTAGCAGAAGCCAGGGTAAAGAAAGTGAGCAGACTGAGTTAACACATGGTTCTTGATGGGGTGGGGACTTCCTCTGAACCTGGGAAGGGTCAGAGGTGAGGTCACTATTCTCCTCCTAAATGGCCTTTGGTTCGTAGTCCACTGGAGCAGAAAAAGCAACAACAGTGACTGATGTTCACCCCAGTTCTGTCCACCCCAGGAGATATGGTTTAAGAGCCAACCCGCAGGCCTCCAGCCCAGCCCTTGCCTAGCCCATGACTTACTTCCCAGAGCATGGCTCTCTACAACTGGGGTTTCTCAGTGTGCTTGCTATCTGAAGTAAGATTGAAAACGTCTTCATCAGCTCTCAAATCCTGCGATCTCAACTTCCCTGGGGCAGAGCAGGTTTTAGGGAGGTAGGAGTTGGAAAGAGAAATAGTATCTTGTCTCCAGGACCATCCCACCAGAAAAGCCTCTTAAACCAAGGATCCAGTTCCTCTGAAATACAGAGGTGAGCACAGAGCACCAGAGTGTAAATCTGTTCTCACCAAGCCCTTCTCATTACGTTGGACTACCTGTCTGACATGTCTAGTCCCAAGTGTGACTCTAGCTGCCCTGATGGGAGATAAGACATTATATGGTCAATGCATCTGACCATCTCAAGAGAGAAGGTCCATCCACTTACTCCAAGGGACGCACAGTTTCTCTTCAACAAAGGCCACACCTCCAACCTCTCTGCCAACTACTACTATAAACTACTTCCTTTTGTTAGTCAGAAATAAAGTCAAAAAAGAAAGAAAACCTGAGTCCCATTGGATGAGGCAAGATGTGGAGGAAAGAGGCTCACTGCTGGGAGACAACATTTCCTGTGAGAAATGAGAGAGAAAATGTTGGTAACAAGGGGACCACCAACTCATCTTGGTGACCACCTGGTCACCTAACTCAACATGCTTATTTGCAAACAAGAGAGACAAAGTCCTGAGAAATCCAGCCAGTATCAGAACCAAGATAGGCTGCCTTCCGTTGAGACCAACCTAACATGCTGTGCGGCAATCCAGGCACAAAATGGGCTTACGTAGTTCATTGCCTCAATTTGGAGGATGATGTTACAGAATAATAGACTTGGAAGAAATGGCAGAACGCGAGGAGTGTGTGAGAAGCGGGTGACATCTTCCTTAGAATTGTAGGACAAAACGGAAGGGCTAGGATGAGTTAAGACAATGAAATTGTTCTTTTAACAATTATTTTCCACAAAGGCTCAGTGAGACCCCATTCTGTGGCAGGAGCATTTACCGCCAAGCTCCATGCAGTGGTGGGCAGAGCTGCTAGCTCCCAGCTTCTTGGGAGATCTGTGTTCTCGTGGGCCTGTCTGGAAGAGGGGAAAAGCAGAATGGCTAGAATGGACAGAGGAGCTTGAAATACACAGGGCAAGGTGGAACACTGTTTGATATCGCTCCACCCTCTCTCTGAGAATAAAAGTCACCAAGGAATCAGTGAATAAACTCTTCAGGAGTCATTTTGGCTGGTGTGGAAGGGTGCTTTACAATGAGATGCAGGTTGAGAGAAAAGCAGGCACCAAACCATCCTCAAGTGCACCAGGAAGTGTTAAAAATATGAAGAGGAAGCCATGAGGAGACTCACCAGGCTGTTGACTTGAAACTAAGCCATTCGAAGAATCTGGCACTCAAACATCTTATTACCTATAAACATCAGAAATACGGGAGAAGAGGTTACACTACATTCTCTTCTACTCAACCAACTTTTGCTAGAAACCTCCTACGTGTTTGCTCAGTTCTTGAATGAGGATAACGGAGGATGAGGGAGAAAGAACTTCCTTACTTTTTTTTTTTGTTTTTTTGTTTTTTGAGACAGGGTTTCTCTGTGTAGCTTTGGTGCCTTTCCTGGAACTCACTCTGTAGCCCAGGCTGGCCTCGAACTCACAGAGATCCACCTGCCTCTGCCTCCCAAGTGCTGGGATTAAAGGCGTGTGCCACCACCTCCCCAGCGAGAAAGAACTTTTCAATGTCTGCTGAAATGTGTTCTATGGAACTTGGTATGAGTTATAAAGAGAGGCCAAAATGTTGGATAAGTCTTCCTGACTCACATACTTAATAATCATCGCTCAGTTTCTCTACTGCGGAGTCACAAAAGCACTTCCAACCCATATTCAAAAGCCCAGCCTGATCTCACTGCCTCAAGCATCCACTCCCTGACACTATCCACTCTCGCCTCCCACATCCAATCCATCTCTAAGGCTTGGTCCTTGTCTGGTTCTCTACCTCAGCTATCCCTTTCCCTCCCACAGCGAAGCTGTGATAAAAGCCTTCCTCCTGGACCACTGCTATGGTAGAGTCTCTCTAATTCACTCAGTTCTCCCACTCACTCCATCACCAACTCAACAGCCCCAACGAATTCACCGATTTATGGAGATGCCTGACCAGTGGTTTAACGGATTGCATCCACTAGGCTGAAAGCTCCATGCACACAGGACTTTGTCTCTAGGCTATATCTTTAGACTTTCCAGTGCCCAAATGTGTGACAGACATATCCTACCTACATAAGCAAATTCTTGAGTGGCTCCCAACGATGGTGATTCTGCATCCCAGACTCCCAAATACACAGGTGGAAACCTTTGGAGAGAGCTGTCACATCTGCAGAGGTTCTGGTTCTACTGATTTGTAGCAGGTGGAGAAGGCAGGGATAGCCCCCCCTCCAAAACCCCAAAACACACAAGATACAACATTAAGACTTACTCAGCCCCTGATGTCAAAAGTGCAAAGGGAAGAAACATACTTGGATTACACTGAACCAGCTCTCCTAGACTGAAGTGTTTGTGAAAATACATTTGCTGCCTGCAGACACCGTGAGACCAGTACTTCATGCACATGAATATCCACATTCAGTGACTTTTAAGTTCTCTACAGGCAAGGGACATTTTAATGACCACTGGTGAAACACTTCCTAGGCCCAGTACAGGGGTGGGACTTAGTTGTTCAATACCTGTTGAAAAGCCTTCTTTAACCTAAAAAAGGGGGGAGGTCTCAAAATTGAGGACCAGACTTGAGCTGCACTGAAGAGGCCGCCTTATTTCATATGTATGACCAAGGGGCAGCAAAGGCTAGTGACATCACAAGAGAGCCCCACCCGGCTGCCACGCCACACCGCTTTGCAGTCACAATGGCTTAGACCTTAAATACATGGACTCCCGGCCCTGCCGGCCTTGCAAAGCCCCTCATTTTGGCAGAAATTACAATGTCGACCACCCGAAAGCTAAAGAGTCATGGCATGAGGAGAGGAAAAAACCGAGTTCCTCACAAGGGTGTCAAGAGAGGAGGCAGCAAGAGAAAATACCGGAAGGGCAGCCTGAAGAGTAGGAAACGGGGCGATGATGGTAAGTGAAGGGTGAGGAGAGCAGTCCAAGTTCAAGGACGTGTTCTCCCAGCCACCTCCATGGAGGCCATCCTCAGTTGGAACCGGCAATCCCAACCTCAGATGCCGGGGTTCCAGGGGATGAGTTCCTTAGGGACGAGGATGCTGATGGCTGTTTTAACAGGTGTCCCTGTTGTAAATCTGTCCTTCCCCACAGCAAGTCGCACTTACCGCTCCCACTTGTGATGCGGCAACGAGCTCTGCCCTGGTGGACTTCAAACAACACCAGGCAGCAACGGAAGAGCAGAGGGGGACTGCCACAGAGACCTGAAGTTAGACCAAAGCCAGAGAAAGATCCTATCGAGAGTGGGTAAAATGCCAGGCGTGACGAAGTAAGGGATGTATAGGTTGGCTGTTTCTCCCCAACATCTCAATAACAATTTTGAAAACAAAAATAAAACTTGTGAAAACTGAAATTTTCTTTGATCTTTTGGTTGGAAAAATATTAGGTTTCTGACCTTAGGCAGGGTTGGAGGTAAGACCATTAGACGTGACCCTCTGGTTCATCTTGAATCACACCTTGAGTATTTTCTAACTTTGCCTACCCAGAATGTGGTCAGCCAGAAAGCAGGTGTATTTGGGTCTAGGTTGGACCCTTACCTGGGTAGCAAGGAATGCACTGTACTTAAAAGTTGATTTTCCCAACTCAACATGGCAGGTGTGGACACAGTCACTGGACTAAGTCCCTAGGGACTTGCCTTAGGGTGAGTGGAACAGCCTCACTGCCTGGGTGATGTTTCCTCAACCAAGGCCAACGGTTCCTAGTTTCATGGTCTTTTTGGAAAGCGAAATTAGGGTTTTAAACCCTTTCTAGGCCACCTTGACCTTATGAGATGGCTTGGATAGAGGGCTTCTAAGTGGCCTCAAGGTCCCCCTGGGCTTCCTAGAATCCTTCAGATGACACTGGGTGGAGTGTCTGTGCAGAGGCAACAGGAAGGTCAACGCTGGAGCAACCACTGGAAGACTGTGCTCTGGGAAAGACCGAGCTTCCGGGAAGAAAGCTGTTGCTCTGAGCTGGCCCCGATTTGACAGGCTTGCTTGCCCTGCAGAGAACAGCTCCAGGTCCCCATTGTGATCTAGTGACTGGATATTGGTTGGCATGTCCAAGGGAAAGATTTTTGAGGGCACACTGGCCCCTGCTTCTGAATGGGACAAGACAGTATCTTAGGCACCACCACCACCCCCATTTCCTTTGCTAGAGCTGCTCAAATATACCCATTCAACCCATTACTCAAAATGCGCATCCATTTGGTGATTGAGCATAAACACACCAGATGACTCCAGTGCCTAGAAACATAATTCAGAAACAGGCCATAGAGCTTGGGAGCTTCCCTATCAAACTGGCCCAGTTAGATCTCCAGCCATGTGTGAGGGAAATGAACCTGGATCCTCTGCAAGAATCAAGTTGAACTCTACTGTGGAATTGTGACCCTGGCTGTAGTAGCAGTTCAAGCAATTTGACTGGTTTTCATGTGTTCAACCAAGGCAGGGATAAGATGGCTGACTACAGCTCTGTTCTGTTCACCTCACTGTGTCCCAGTACTACTGGTTCCAGTTGGAGGCCTAGTCACTTTGCGATGATGCCAAGAGGACACCTGCCAGGAATGCTGGAGACTGTGGAACTTGGCCTGAGAGAAGTGTTTCAGTTGCCAGTCCCATCTAAGACATATATGAAGTTCTCAGTTTTTTTGGTCTTGCTTTGGTTCAGTTTCTGCCTCCACTTACTCCCTTTTGGAATGTAATAGTATGTGATTGTTGGACATGGCTAGAAATGTGGTGGTTCAAATGAGAATGGCCCTTATAGGCTTTAACTGTTTAAGATTAGAAGGTGTGGCTTTGTTGAAGGTATGTCACTGGGGCTTGGGGTGAGACCCACAAGGCCCAGTCACTCTCCCAGTCCTGCAGATCAGGATTTAGAGCTACTTCTCCAGTGCCATACCATACCGGCCTGTGTGCTAATGGATGGTCATGTTCATGTGTAGACAGTAACATTTCATAACAGCTTAAGATGCTAAAGACCCCTGGACCTAGTTGTGTAGATCTCCCAACCACGCAGCACTTAGAAGTTGCTCAACTTCTCCATCACCTGTTCAATAGGGTCAGCATGAGGACCTAAGATTCAGCAACTCACACCTACCCAGAGCATCAAAAGGAATCAGATGAACTGAAATCTCCACACAAAGGCCTACAATGGAGTAAAATAAGTGTGTAGGTCTGGCTACAGGGTTGCCTCAGGGACTGAATGGAAACCACATCATTCACTACACAGCAAGTTGGGCAACAACCACCAAGAGATGCGCACCATGACCTGCTTGAGTCACAGAAGCTCTTTGTGGGATGATGCCTCTGGCTGGGGGAACAGTGGTGGGCTGGCCTTAATTTCATCTCAGAAAAGCTGGCATGGTGCCCAGCCTGTGTTGCAAGGGCAGGTGGGTAGAGGCACCCATAAGAGGGAGACAGGTGTGGGCAAAGACTTGGAAAAACAGAAATGTCTCTCATCTTTCAGTTTGGATCTTTAGCAGACACTCCCAACATGGTGGTGTAACCCTGAGGGGGTCCATCGTCTCCATCTCCCTGGGTAGCACAAACCACACTCAACCCTGTTGAACGAAAGACAATGGTTCACTGGATCATTGGAGGGTGAGAACTAGGGGGAGCCCTTCTGTGGAACAGACCATTCCTGCATTTCACTATCACCTCCCATTAAATGTCCACCACAGTTTAACAAAGGTGGTCTTTCTATTCAACCCACATAAGTTTCCGGCTGTCTGAATTAAATAGTACTAAAATTACAGAGTTCTGTCTCAATGGTCCTAATGGAGCACAGCTTCCCTAAACATATGAGAGGACCTCTCAGGTTGGGAAAACATCCTCCCCACTGACTCAACCAGGTTTGTTGATTTCACACAGACCGTATTTATAGCTTCCGAGAACAGCCTTTATTCCATGAACAGAGTGAAGGGCCATTGCACCATGTTCTGGTACTTACATTGAGAGAGATTATTAACCCTTAAGATGAACAGAGCCTGAACTTGAATGTTCCCCCTGAAAAAAGGTATATGATGTTTAATGGAGGGGGTGTCCCTGACAAGAGACATTGTGCATTTAGCTCCCATAGGGGAATCAAAGGAACAAGGAAAGAACTTCACAGTCCCAGACTTTCTACTCCAGTCTTAGAGTCCTGGGTCCAGTGTGTTGTAGAGAGGACACTGACTGGGCTCACTGTAGCCCTAACTCTGGCAGAGTGCTGTTGACAAACACCTCTCCCCTTTTAGCCCCACTGGATGGGTCAGATCCCCTTTTATTCTAATATAGTGCTAGAATGCTCTTTAACACGGTGGAGAGTCTGTTGTAGGACTGACTGGAAGCTTCATGAAGTTAGGGATCAATTGGTTTCTTAGTGGGGCAAATGTCAGCATTCACCACTATAACTGACTACCCTGACTGAATAAGTATTTATTCAATGTGTTTATTAGCTCATTATGATTCAGAGTTATTAGCTAATTTGTGTAGACTCAAGAGTGGTTCTCATGGCAAACTCGGCAACCTTGTAACTGTAAAGCTGAGTTGGAAAAAGCAGGTCAGAACTGAAGGGCGAGTTCTGCAGGGTGAAAAAATGTATGGCTGCTAGAACAAAATAGGTTGTCTTTGAAAAGGACAGGTGTCTTTCAAAACTCAGAGTGACACTCAGCTGAGCTAAGAGAGTAAAACTGAGGTCCGGAGAAGATAGAGGGCACACACTTCCACTAATGGAATTAAATGAGAAAGCCACCAGCCAATGGTGTCCAAGAGGCAGCGGGAAGAAAACGGTCAGAAAGATTTGCATCTAGAAGGCTGCTGTGTTCTGGAATGTTCTCAGCATCCCTAGATTCCAGAGTCAGAAAAAGCAGAAGGGGTCGTGGATGGAAATATACCTCGGAGTCCTACATTCTGCATTACACAGGGCTAAGTACTAACCTCCCTGCCTCTAACTCATAATTGAAAACAGAGAATCATGGGATGTCTCAGTGTTTAAAGGTGCTTGTTGTCGAGACTGACAACTTGAGTTCAACCCGGGACCCGTATGATGAAAGAACTGACTCTGGAAGGTTGTCTTCTGACTTCCGCTCATGTACCATGGCATGTGCCTAGCTACACACACACACACACACACACACACACACACACACACACACACACACACACACACACCAAATAGACTTCAGACTTTCAAAGGTGTGGAAGAGACAGACTGAGCAAGTCAAACTGGACCATGGAGCTTATCTGGGGATCCCAGGAAGAAAATTGAAACAAACAAAAACACTAACTATTAGTACTCAACATTAACACTAACTACTAAACAAAAGCAAAAACTACTAATAGGAAAAATTCTTGGACCCAGAAATTTCACCTGAAGGATCTGCTGAGGCTCTCTCCGTGTTAGAGGTTAATCCACATTAAAGCCTCTACTAGGTGATTTGGACCATGGGAGATTCACGTTCTTAAAGGGCTGAAGAGAACTAGAAGGCCTTTCGGAGTCACCACCCCACCCCCATGCTCATTTTGGAACCAGAGATCAGGCCTCAGCAGACACCTGATCTGCCCCTTGACCTTAAATGAAATTCTACTGTTTATAAATGACCACATGTCAGGTATTTTGTTATAGTAGTGTGAACTACATCATATATTCTCTGTACCAAAAGTGTTCAATATAGACTTTAAAAGCCTAATTTGGACCTCTCCATTACAGTACATCCTAGTCAAGTTACTTCTATGCCATTATTCTATAGCAGTCAAAAAGACTACATACGGGGGTGGTTATTCATTTGTTTCTGAGACAGGGTTTTGCTTTGTATCCCAGGCTGGTCTGGAACTCTCCACATAGCCCACCTCTAATTCCCAAGCCCCTTACCTCAGCCTCCTGAGTGCTGAGAATATAAGCATGTTCCACCATAGCTCAAGCACATATGTGTGTATGCAGAGACAACACAGAGACACATATAGCTTTTCAAGTCATATTATTAGGTAAGGGAGACACAAAACAATTCATGCGATGCAATTGCCTTTAAATGTAAGAATATGAAGCTTTAAAACATAGTGAGTGGGCTGGAGAGATGGCTCAGAGGTTAAGAGCATTGACTGCTCTTCCAGAGGTTCTGAGTTCAATTCCCAGCAACCACATTTTGGCTCACAATCATCTGTAATAGGATTAGTACATGAGTGTTCTGTACATAAAATACATGAATAAATATAATGTAGTGAGAGTTCAAGTGTACATAAATATGCATATCTGTATATACAGATATATATGCATATATATTTGTGGGAGACCATTTTCAGGTTCCTCTTGGCTTTACCCAGCAGGTCTGCATAGAGGATGATTGGACCACGGGCCTGAGTGCAGGTGTCTGAGATGGTTTGCACTTGGCTGTGCTGGGGGGAGGTCTTTTGCTCCACCCCTTGACGTTTCTATAAATACTCTAGGGCAAAGACAGCCAGGGCCCATTGGAATAGGTTCCAGACCCTCTTGAGGCTATCCTTTATTTTCTATCTGTTTATTTCCACACTCTAAATCCTTCTATCTAATATTTCCTGTTACTGTTTTCACTCAAGAAAACTCTGGGGAACTGTGGGGTTGGTGGGTAGCTGCCTCGCATATATTAACAGAAATATTTTTAATTTTTCTTTACCATACATCACACAGAATGATGGGTTTTGTTAAAACATCCATGCATGCATATAATGTAAGTTTATCAAATGTATACATAATTTTTTATACTTTAAAAATATTTTCACCACACTATTGACGCTGATCATCTCTCAAGAAATGGATGAAACTAAAAGAAGAAGGCATTTGATTTGTCTAGATACTGTAAACTTTATTACACATTACTTCTATAACTAACTTTGGTTTCATTTCTTCGGGCTGTGAGCAACTTCTATCTGGCAGAAAATGGGAATGTCAACAGTCCCCCCGGGAAGAGTCTCTTTGTTCTGAGGGAATGGCCCAAATGAGGCTTTTAATGATATATGGACTGACTCTCTTCTGCGCCGGAGATATACTTGATAGGAGAAAAGGGTCTTTGGAGCACTAATCTTTCCTATGTTAACATGGGTTAGAGCGAAATGAACCAGACAAGGAGTGCTTGAGGATATATTTCATGTGTCCTAGCTGAGAAAGGAAGGAGAAGCCAGAGGAATGGCGGGCCACTGTGTCTTACCCATTAGCAGGATGCTGAGCCTTTGAACCTCTATGGTTAGAGGTTTGAGGACAGAGCGTGGAATTTCATAGTTCTCACGGGAGGCTGGCTTCAAACTCTGCCTATGCTATGAACAGATACTCAAGCGAAGGCCTGTCACAAGACGACACCCTTCCTCTCTGCCTATGTGAGAACATGCCTACAGACCACAATGGGTGCTGACTGGGGATGGTGCCTTCTCTATATCCAATAGCTCATTACCGTGCAATAAAGTGCTTGGCTCGTATATTTATTTATATCTGCTTACCTTACTTGCTAATTCTCTTGGGTTTTAATTATCTCAATGTGTTTTAGGTACACCATCAGTGCTGGGCTGATTTGTGTCCACCTAAAGGTTTTCAACTAACATTCTTATCTCCAATACTTAAAGATGTGGCTGTATTTAGAGACAGGACCTGAAGAGAGGTTAAGCTAAAATGAAGCTATGAGAATGAACACGGATACCATGGACTAGTGTTCCCCTATGACGATAAAATTTGGATATGCAAAAGAACACCAGAGGCGTATGTACGCCCAGGGACAACCATGAGATGATACAGCAAGAGGTGGGCACTGCAAGCTAAGAAGAGGGACCTCTGAAGAAACCAGAAACGTTGCCCTTTCGGTCTGAGTCTTCCAGTCTAAAAAGCTGTGAGATTAATTTCCATGCTACAGTGGTATTGTATATTGACAACCCTAGCAAGCCATTATGTCATGGTACAATCAGAAAATAATATGAATTTTGGCTACCTTTTCCACAGAGTTCTCCCTATCATCGGCTTCCTGTCTGTTCACTTTGGCTACTATAGTCACCATTCTTAAATTTGGAAGGTTAACCATGAGAGAAGAGGTCCTCGCTGACTTTCTAATAAGTTCATGCTTACTGGCCTCCTAGCCTGAAGAGCTGACTTTGAAAGACATGACATCTCAATTAATTCCATGAAGTTGACATCTCAATTAATTCCATGAAATTAGTAGTGCTATCCTGGTGAGAGGATAGAGGATATGTGAGAGTAACTAACTTGTCTAGGGTTGTCAAATGCCTTTCATAGTCTCTCTTATAACCAAACAATTTACTGATAAGAAAGAAAGAAAACTTCGACAGAGTGTGGAGATGAATGCCTAGAACCCCAGCAACCAGGAGGCTAAGGTGGATGGTGCAGTCTGGGCTATAAAGTGAAACTATCAAAAGAGAAATGAGGATGGGGGGAGGAAAGGGGAATGGAATTATTTGGGGGGAAATAGTTTATTAACTGTTATCACTGATTCCTGGAGGTAAAGTGTCCTTTACCTCAGTAATTGTGTTTTCCCTTCCTTGAGAGTGATAGTGTTTTATCCAAATAGGGGTCTGCCTCCTGCCTTCTCTACTGCATCACATAAGAAGGAACAAGCCAGGCAGCGGTGGCGCACACCTTCAATCCTAGCACTTGGGAGGCAGAGGCAGGCAGATCTCTGTGAGTTTGAGGCCAGCCTGGTTTACAGAGTAAGATCCAGGACAGGCACCAAAACTACACAGAGAAACCCTGTCTTGAAAAAAGAAGAAAAGAGGAAGAGGAGGAGGAGGAGGAGGAGGAGGAGGAGGAGGAGGAGGAGGAGGAAATAAGATGGGAACGAACTTGGGATAGTGGGCAACACCTAAGAGGACTCATCTTTTTATATTCAGGAGTAGGAGTTGTGCACAGTGGTTGCCTCAGTGAGGGAAATTCAGCAAAAGGGATGGCCTGGTCAGAAAAACACTTTGGCTTCTGTCTTGCACACTTCTCCCATTCTTCACTTATTCTGTGAGTGTTGTCACGTGAGAAGTAACACATGGCAGGGGGTTAGAGAGCATCTGGCCTACAGTTGGTGAGAAATATAAGATCTTGGTCCAGTCAACTGTAAGGAACAGATTTCTGACAAGAAAGCTTGTTCAATGAACTCAGAAGTAGGTTCCTTTTCTTGAGTCTTCAAATGAGCATGCCGTGCAATCTAACATGTTGATGACAGCATCTTAAGAGACCTGGCCAGAGCCACAGGACACAACCAAAACACATCCATATTCTTGACCTCAGAAACTACGAGATATTGTGTTTGTGACTCTAAGTTGTAGGTTTGAGGGGTAATTTCTTACACTGTTATATATTATTAGTACATTCCATCTGGAGGTTAAAGGACCTGGGAATGATTCTCAACTCCACCAATCACAACGAACACTTAGGAAAGTGTTTTTCCCTCTGGGAATCAGTCTGTCTCCTTTCCTGTGAAATCAGGAATGTGGGAAAGATCTTTCTAAATATCTCTCCAGACATCATTTCCCAAATCTTTCCTATGAGCTTCATCACTGTCATTTTATTGTCTTACCCTGGACCACCTACCTTCAGGTACCCAGTCCTTCCTGAGGACTGGGATGAAGTAGTTCAGCCCTACCACCCATCCCAACCCTTATCTGGAAGCTGAGTGACTGACCCAATGCTCTTCCATACCGCTCATTGCTCCAGCCTTCTAGACACATACTGCTTGTGGCCACACTCAGCTTTCAGACTCACATCGCGCATGCTCATGTATCTCTCCACGGGGAACTCTGAGGAGCCCTCAATACCTATCACTTGCCTTTAGAAAACATACAGGTCCGGAGTTAGCTCAGGACAGTGAGTCCAGAAATGGCATCTCAGGAGGCCAGGCCTGTCCACCTCAGATGCTAACACAGTCTTTTCTCCAGAACAGCCATTGTGGTTTCTGGGGTGTGGGAGGAAGCATGGATGTCAACTGTAGGGGAAGGCCAGATAGGGGAGCTGGGACTTTAGAGTTCAGCAATGCTTCTGGACGGTTGCAGTGAAGCGGAACAGGATCTGGACCCTAGGCCTTTGTCTATCTTCCTACAGAGCAGTAGAAATCCCTAAGAGGTACCTACTTCACCTAGCTCACCTCTGCTATCTTCCCAGAGCTTTTCTTCCCATCTTCACACTGTCAACCTCTCCTCACAGCCTTCGCCTCAATGCTCCAATCTGCCCTTAGAGGAATGTCCCTCTCCTATAGAAATCAAGGAGAGAGAGCCTACCTCTTTGAAGACAGTTAAGCACGCCCAAAGTGAAATTTGAATGTCTG
This sequence comes from Peromyscus californicus insignis, assembly GCF_007827085.1. Taxonomy (NCBI): domain Eukaryota; kingdom Metazoa; phylum Chordata; class Mammalia; order Rodentia; family Cricetidae; genus Peromyscus; species Peromyscus californicus. Next base: position 26,093,929 of record NW_026294514.1, on the reverse strand, counting down.
CCCCCTATAGTTAATCTTTATTGTCAACTTGACAGGGTTTAGAATCACCTAGACAACACACTTCTGGGCTTGTCTTCCAAGATATTTCCAAAGAGGTGTAACAGGAGAGAAGATTCATGCTGAATGTGGGCAGCACCATTCTATGAACTGGGATCCCCGGGGGTGCATAAAAAGGGGACAGTAAGCTGGGCACCAACATTTACCTCTTTCTGCTTCCTGACTACAGACACAGTGTGAAACAACGGTCGTAAACTCCTAGTCATGGCTCCCTTACCGTGGTGCACCGTACCCTCGAACAATTCACTAAAACAAACCCTCGTGTATCAAGTTGCTTATGTCAGGCATGAGTGCCTGTTTCCCCCTGGTTCTGTAGAGCTGGGGCTGGGGAGGATTGTCCACATAGCCCAAATGATAATCAGTAGGTCCGGGCGGCCATGATGATGGTTTTTGTGTTCTCTTGAAGAGGAATATGAGGCACCCAAAGAGATGAAACTTTTCCTAAGGCGTTATAATTCTGTTTTACTCCACCTGCATTTGCGAAAGTCATCCGAGAGGCTGGGTGATTTACTCATGTTCAGAGAAGTGCGTGTCAGCAAGGAAATGCATCTACCTGCTGCCTTTTTCCAATACACAGGGAAGAAATGCTAGTTCAAGGAGCTTAAATTTCCAAAGGAGCTATTGATTCACTTGACCAGAAAGATGAAAGGCATATTGATGTCAATAATTTCACTTGAGAAATTTTTCTCTGTTCTAAACTCTACTGTATCTTGGAATTTATCTCAAGGGCTATAAGCCACGTGTAGCACTTCAAACCTATAATCTCCAGTGTCAGAAGGTAGGAGGATCAGGAATCCAAGGCCAGCCTTGGCGACATAGTAAATTTCAGGCCAATCAAAGCTATATAATAGGAACTTGTCTCAAAAAACAAAAAACAAAAAAACTAAACTAAAAACAACAGCAACGTCAAAAGGATGATTCTAAGGAGCTGCAAGATCATGAGTTCTGCAGGAAAATCTGTGTTCCACTCTCCCAGCAAGCTCCTGAAGAGGGCTCGATTGACCTAAGCCACCAAGAGGGATCCATCATTAGTACGGGATAGGCTTTTTGGTTGATCTTCTGTCTCAATTGCTTTTCTATGGCTGCGGTATTTTGACGAATGTTGCTTAAGGGAAAAAGGGTTTGTGTGTGCTCACAGTTTGAGGGTACCCTGTATCTGTCTGGGAAGTCCTGGTGGCAGGAGCTGAGGCAGATGGTTACATTGTATCCACAGTCAGAAAACAATAGATTATCTCGCCTCACTAACTACCTTCTTCTTTCTTGTGCAGTCTAGGACACAAGCCGGCGGAATGGTGCTGCCCTCCTTCAGGGTGGGTCTTCCAAGCTCAATTAACTGGATCTAAACAATCCTGCATACGTGCCTGGAGGCTTGTCTCCTCCATGATTCCAGATCAGATTGATGATGTTAATTGCCATAGCGTCCCATACTGAGCCTACAGCAAAAGGAGCTTCCCTGAAGTCATTTGAATTCCCATATAAAATTGGAAGCCTTTTGGAAGGAGCAAAGGAAAATGGATCCTGGAAAGAAAACCAACCTGTATGTGCTATAGACACAAAGTGGATACTCAGGTTCTAAGCTGCAGGACTTGACAGTACTTAATAAACACTATCAATCCTTCCTGAACTTCTAGAGAGTGTCAGAAAGCCAGACTCTACCTAAGCAAGTATGTTCATGCTACATACAGACACCTGCCCTCAGCTTATCTCTAAGCACTCCTTTCCAAGGTCTCAGGTCTTCCTATGGAAGGCAGCTGTGTCCACAGAGATAAGAGAGAAAAGATGGCCATGTGTGGCTGAAGCAGAGACTGGAATGATGAACCTGTGAGCAAAGGACCACCAGCAGCCCAGAAGGGCTAAGCTGCAGCCGCCTGGATTTGAGAACACTGAGGAATGGTCTCCAGAGCCCAGTTATTCTCTAAAGTATGAAACTAGCAAATCTCTGATTATTTGTACAGTGACCCTAGGAATGGAAGAGCATCTGCATCCTTATTCAGGTAGACTGGGTACCATGCAGCCAGGAGCAGAAATCTACACCACCATTCTATCCGGCCTGAACAGTGCTGAGACCCGCTTCCCTGTAAGGATATCTTGCTCCAGTGAACTTTCATATAAAATCCTGTTTGTGTGGACATGGAACCAGTAAAGTACATCTCCTGAAGCCTTCCAGAGAGTACTAAAAATCCTCCCAAAGAGCAAAGGAACAGTACTTTTCCTGCTGAGCCGTCTCACTAGACTTGGTTTTATTTTTTAAAACACAATCACATGTAGTCCAGGCTGGCCTTAGACTAGCTATCTAACTGAGAGTGATCTTTAACTTCTGGTCCTCTGGCCTCCACCTCTGAAGTGCTGGGATTGCAGGCATATACCACCACACCCAACCTAGGCTTCCAGTTTCAATGGCAGCTTACACAGGAACGCTAACCATTGCTTCAAAGCAGAGGCAAGGTCTGTTCCATTTATTTATGCTTTTCTCTACGTACCCTCCTAGTGCCCATAACGTGTCCTGCACACACAAGAAGTGGAATCAGAGTTTGATGAATGAATGGAGAAAAGAAAATGAACTAATTGGCTACTTAGTGAATTCCCAGGCCAGAGATTGGAGCCAAGAAAAGGAGGTTGCTCTTGGAAACCCCAGTAAATCCCTTGGTTAATCTGCCTTTCCAAACGGGCACACAAAGCCAGGCGGAGCGACCAAAAGCTGTGGGAAAGTCAGAATTTGAACCAAATTGAATTACCTGTGCCGAGAACTGGTTCGGACTCGCCCAGTCATTTGTCCACAGCTGTCAGACACACTGCCCTTTCTGGTGCTTTTCAGACGTATAAGAGGGACTGGGTGACCCTGTTAGGGTTTCAACACCTTAATTAGATGAGCAACAAAAGCAATGGTGATTGATTGGCAGACTCAGAAGCCAGGTCTCCAAGACCCAAACCCCAGTAGTGCTGCTGACCCTGGGGTGACAAGGGAGCTGACTTAGCCTGTTCTGCCTCGGTTTCTTCATGTCTAAATTGGGGATAATAATAGCGCTACTTCAAAAGGTGATTGCGAGGGACATAGAAGATACTGTTTACAAACGGATGGCTGGCAGAGGTATAATGATGGATGTTCCAGTCTTTTCTTGGCCTGTAGGCATAGCCTGACTAATCAGAGCTCCTCACTTCTCAGAGTTTAACAGTGGCCACTGAATATCTTGGTGCCAGATGAACGACCCTACGATCATATGGACATGACTGGAGCCAGGCAGCCACACCCCTTTTCCTACTTAGTGGCAAGAATTTCAGACATATCTGTTGCCCATGTAGCCCACCAGTAAAGTCTGAGGAGCTGGAGCACAGGCAGAGATATAGGGACAGGGCTGGAGGGCAGGAAGAATGGCATCAGTTCCCCAGGATGGGTAAACTATTGCAGGAAGCCAGCCCTAGAAGCCTCATGTGAAGTAGCTACTCTGTATAGGAAAGCCTCCACTTCCCTTTCTTTTCTCCTTTCCTAAGTCAAACTCACTGTAATTTTTTGTTGAGAGAATAAGAGATGGATATATGCCTATAAATGGACCCGATGTGATGACTGAGGACTTCCTTGTGCCAAGGAAAACAAGTATGAGGCAGCTGGAGACAGGAGCCAGGGGAGCCCACGGAGTCAGAGGCTCTCCATCTCCTTGGGACCCAGCTCCAGCCTACTCAGGCCTGGCCATCTGGGAACAGCAGTCCCATGGTCCTGAGGGAATGGCCTGCCAGGAACCTCAGGGCCCTGGACCAGGAGTTGCTGGGAGCTGAATGCTGCAATTTGCCATGGGAAAGGAAAGAGACAATCGGAGGCTGGTGGCCCAGAGAAACCACTGTTGTATTCAATAGGCCATCAACTGAATGATTGCTGTGTGCAGGGCATGGAGCCGTGGGGCAGAAGCAGCAAGGTCTTCTGGTGGTTATTGTCCCTGAAGACCTTGAAGTCGTGGTAAGGGGAATAAGAATGAGACAAACAGAGAGTAGCTGCTTCCCAAAGCATTGAGTAGCCAGGAGTAGGGGGAGTGTGTGGATGTGGCCACCTGTGGGTACAGGTATGTACACATGCATGTGTATACACATGCACATAAAGAACAGAGGTCAAGTGTCTTTCCTTATTGCTCTTCACGTCATGTTTTAAGAAAGGTATCTCACTGAACCTACAACTCATCAATTCAGCTAGGGTGACTGGCCAATGAGCTTCAAGGACCCTCTGTCCCACCCCCCACCCCCAATTGCAGGGATAACAGCCATATACCACCATGCCTGGCTTTTACATGGGTCCTGAGGATTCCAACTCGGATCCTTGTGCTTGCGGGATAGACACTGACTAAGCCATCTTCCCAGCCCCTGAAGGTAAATTTTAAAAGAGGACAGGATTTGGGATTTTGACAGATGGAGTCCTGTCCGAGAACACACTCCAGGCAGAATGATCCATATGAGAAGCCATGGAGTAGGGAGACAGAAGGCAGCTTATGAGAGAACAAGGGGTCCAACTATGACAGCTTGAGGAAAAACAACATATGAGCACAACTCGGCAGAGATCCCTAAGACATAGACTGTAACATCAAGCCCGGTACAGGAGGAAAGGGGAGTCACAGAAGGTTTGGGAACCCAAAGACCATACATAGATCAACCCTGAACATTAGGACAGCTAACTGGGATTGACTGGGAGGAAGCAGAAGACAGATTCCTTATGGTCATCAGCCCTTAGAAAGACTGACATGAGAATTTTTTTGGGACTCCTAAAAATCTCTAACTCATGTTCACAAGTCCCATGTCTCCCTGAAGATCTCTGGGCAGTAAGCGGTTTCTGGGAGAGGGAACATCTTCAGTGGTGTAGCTAGTGTGAGGTTGCTCATGCTCTTGAAAATATCTCCTTACGTTCTTTTATTTATTTATTTATTGAAATATTTTTAGTTTATGTGCATTTGTGTTTTGCTTGCATTATGCTTATGTGAGGATGCCAGATCCCCTGGAACTGGGGTTACAGACAGTTGTGAGCTGCCATGTGGTTGCTGGGGATTGAACCCGGGTCCTCTGGAAGAACAGCCAGTGCTCTTAACCACTGAGCCATTTCTCCAGTCCCAGCCTCCTTACGTTCTTACAGGCAGCTCTGAGTAAATTCATTTGGTCACCGAAGCAAACACATAAGCAAAGGCATAAAAGCAGAAGAGAACTGTTTGGGTGGGAGCTCCACCTCAACCCCTGGCACCCTGGCATCCCTTAACTCAAAGAGTCTGGAATGTTTGGAAGGAGTCTGGTGGAAGATCCAACTTGGCTCCCTTCCCCATCTTTTTCCCTAAACCTGCCCCTTCAAAGCCTGCCAAACACAGCTCCTCCCCTAGAGGGGCTCAAGACCACTCCCACAGGGGATATATAAGTGGCATCCCAGAAAACAGACCCATGGTTCTTCCGGTCTTGCGAACCTGTCTCCTCTCTGCAGGGCCAGAGAATCGCCTGGAGCACTTTACCCATTAAACCTAGGCTTTCCAATTTGGTCTGGTTTGGTTTGTTGCGACAGTGGAGAGGCCTTCAAGAGGCTTAAAACTTATCAGGGACTAGTTGAAAAGAAGAAAGGATTAGGGGGAGTTGGAGGACAAGAGAGGGTAAAGGGGGTGAATATGATCAAAATACATTATATACATATTTGAGAATGTCATAATGAAGCCCACTATTATGTATAATTAATGTATGCTAATATAAAAAATCTTGAAAAATAAAATTTAACTTCCCTACCACAGCTCATGAGGATCCAACCTACCTCCCACTTTTGCCTCATCCATGCCTGCCACCTGTGCAATGGTCCAAGAGTGCTGGCTGTCTTCCTCATCCTCTGACTACCAAGTGTTGGCTGTCTTCCTGGTCCTCTTCTACCTCAGTCTTGGTTTCTCTCCCAGGTGACCACCACCCATTCCATCTCTTCTTGCATGCACCAGCCTTTCCTCCTTAGAGAGGTGAGTCTAATCCTCTATGTCCTAGAATCTGAGATCAACAAGCTAAGGCAGAAAATATTCTAGAACAGTCTGGATTTAGTCTTGAAAAAAGATATGCCATTTCTTCCTTGTTTCCTGTGAAGAAATCCGGCCTCCTGATAAGCCCAGCTCTTTTGTGCCCTCCATATTTGTAGGGTAGCACAAGTTAGCCATTTGGGGCAGCCATGGGGGGGGGGCACACACTTATTGCCATTCCTGCCATTCCAGTCAACCTAACCCAAGGCCCAGGCATGTGAGATAAGGAACTGTCTTGAATATTAAGCCAAGTCGAGCCTTCAGATGACTCCAGCCCCGGCAGCCATCAGAACACAACTGAACAAGAGAACTCGGGTGAGAGACAACACTTGGCAGAGCCTAAGGGTGATATGGTTTGGATAAGAAGCAACCCCCAGAGGCTCACATGTCGAAATGATCCACAGTTGGTGTGTCATTGAGAGGTCATTGGATGATAAGGACATTAGCCTCATGACTAAATTAATCCACTGATGAGTTCATAACTGAATGGGCCATTGAGGTACAGCCTAGGTAGAGAAAGCAGGTCACTACAGGCATGCCCTGCGAGTGTCGATCTGGTCTTCAGGCACTTTCTGTCTGTCTGTCTACCTGCCTGCCTTTTATTTACCTCAGAGTGAGCCACCTGGCTCCACCATGTCTCCTCAGTATACAAAGGCCCACAGGTGACAGAACCCCATGGGCAGAACACCCCTAAAACCTGGAGACAAAGTAAAACTGCCCTCCATTTAAGTGGTTTTCTTAGGTATTTTATTGCTATGAGAAGTGAATAACATGCTAATCGAGGCACAGGGATGTGAAAAAATGGCTTTGCTCAAAAGCCAGTAAGTTTGGGGGTAGTTTTATCTTTCCTTTGAAATATCCTTTCTCCTTTACCCTGGTACATCCGAAGGAAGACATCACTTCCCATGACTTGTCCTCTCTTGTCCAGGCTCACTTCCTCACCCTACCCTGTAACATGTAACAGAGAATGCCCCCTTTGGATCATGGAGGTAATTTCTCACTCACTGCATGGGTTCCTTCCATCTGTTTCCATGCAGCCGTATCTGTTGCCTCCACACCACAGGGAAAAAAAAAAAAAAACTTGTCTGTCTCCAAAGAGGAATTCACAAGGACTGCCATTCACCTGCTGGGAATTGGGGGAGATCTGTGGGAGGTTGCTGCCAGAGGCCACAGGAGCACTGGCCTCTGGCCCCGGGAGCAACAGTAGCTGCTGTTGAAACGGGTCTTGGCCATGACCCGGTCCTGAGGGAACATCTGCAGATCTGTGGTTGTCCTGGAATAGGCCATGGGAAAGTCCAAGAGCAGCCACGACTGTTGACAAGCATCCCAGAATCCCACTGGAATGTTGTACCAGAATACACTGAGCCCTAAGGTCTTGGGTTCTATGCTATTTTGCTCATTTCTTTTTTATTTTTTTGGCTGGTCTTTCAGCTGGGAATTCATAACATTCAAGTTACCCCAGCGCACTGGCTCCAGGGATGCCACTCAGCTCCCACCCCCACCCTACACTCTACCCCACCCCCACTCCACCCCACCCCCACACATAAAAAATGAAAGAAAAATGTCTCTGAGTTCAGAAGAGGACCCATCACCAGACCCTGAATGTTCATACCCCCCTACCTGGACATTCATCCCACATCTTATCTCCACTGGAACATCCTTCCTAGGACAACATGAACATTGACGTCTTTAGTAGCCCCCTTGAAAAGTCCACATACAGTTTACTCTAGCAGCAGACAGCACAGTACAACTTAGAACCAGACATAGCAAATGACATCTGTCCCTCTCCACAAGCAGACAACACTCAAGGGTCAACCCAGTCTGCAACTCACATGCCAGCTACTTACCATCCATCTCTGAGGCAGTGCATGCCTCTAGACAGAAAATTTCCTGCAAATATCAATCTTCATGATTTTACTTCCCCTAACCTGATGTGATGCCTTTGATGCCTAAGTCAGGATAGGCATTCAACTAGAACCAGTCTCCTCCTCTCCCTTTCTTGAGATCCCATGTACCTATGAGGTACAGAATGGAATCAATGAAATAAGTATAGAGGTTCCTTAGAAAACTAAAAAAAAAAAAAACATATGGTCTAGCCATACCATTCCTTGGTCTATACCCAAAGGACTCTAAAGCAACACACGACAGAGAAAATACTTACACCCCCATGCTGGCTGTTGTACTAGTCACAACAACCAAGACATGGACCCAACCTAGATGTCCATCCACAGATGAATAGATAAGGAAAACACGGCATATGTACACACAGTGGAATTTTGTTTGGCTACAAAAAGATGAAATATTGACATTTACAGGAAAATGGATAGAAGTGGAGATCATTATGTTAAGCAAAATAAGCCAGACTTGATTAAAGAGACAGACAAGACACCTCTGTGTCTTTCCACAGTGTTCCTATCATTGGATGGCTGTAAATTCATGAGGTTCAGCAGCTTTGTTGGCAGTAGTTTATCAAATTGTTCTCATTTACCTAACAGCTGGCTATGATAAGCAATGGTCTTTCATTCCAATATTAAGCCATGTTTTCTCTGTTACAGGAAATACAGATTTAAATTTGTGGGTGTAAGGTATGACTTGAAAGTAGAAGGAGAACAAAAGGATCATGGGAGGAGAGGGAGAGATCTAAGGTGAAGAGGAGAGGGGAATGAGAGAGGAACATGAGATATTTATGTCATGAAAGCAGAAGAGTGACTATTTGGGTGGTGGAGAATGGGACCAGTGAAGAGGAGGGAGGGGGAAGGGAAAGGATGTGAGCGGAGAGGATAAAAACAAAGTGTAATGGACATGTGTGAAAATGCCACTGTGCTAAGCAAAAATATCAATTTAAGAAAGAAATAAAATAAAACCCAAATTTTAAAGATAAATGGAGCTTGACATTCTTTTTAGTGAGGTGTTGTCAACTGTCAAAATCCTGGACAGGAAAGTAAATCTGCATATTTGTGAGTTGAGCCCCCCAAAGCATCAGGGTTGCCTCCCCTTGTATCTACTTCAATCTGGCTGGAGGAGTCCTCTTTGCTTTTCCTTCTACTCTATCAAACATTTAGGGAGATCCTCAACTCCCCAAGTCCTCTTACTTCATCTCAGGCACCTGGAGGAAAAAGAAGTCATCTCCTGCAGCAACACCAACCCTTGATTGCTTTTGTAGCTGCAAGAGAGTCACTTTCCAAATCTTCTTCTCGTCTCTCAACAGGTATGTCTAGCTACTGGCAAAGGGAATTATAAGAAATCTAAGTATAATAACTCATCTCTTGGCAACTGCTGGTTACACCAGCAACCCGGAACTTTTATGGGCTGCCTTCATGACGAGGACTTCAGAGACAGAATTTTTTGACAGCTGTGTTCTTCAGAACTGACTCTTTCAGGAACACTGAACTCTCTCCTGGATCAGAACCCTCCTAAACTTCAGTTTAATGGGAAAACTCGATAAGACAACAAAAACCCCATATTGCAGTTTTCAACTCACAATGCTATGGAGAATTTCTAATTTAAAGTTTACAAGTGAAAAAACAATTGTGTAATAAGAGTTAATAGTGGGAGAAGGAGTCAAGTGTACTAGGAAGTAGAAGTAGCCATTGTCATTTGTGTGATATAGTAGAGATGCAGACACACGCTTGTATCTTTCCAGTGTCAGAACCACTGAATGACAGTGCAGCCACAAGGTAAAGTGGTCTTGCTGGCAGTGGTTTGCCAAGTGGTCATGATCTCCTTAAAAGCTAGCTGAGGCAAACATGGGTCCTTTTGTTTCAATCTTAACTACTAAAATTAACTCTTACATCACATAACAAAGCAAAGATAGATTAAATAGATGGATGGATGGATGGATGGATGGATGGATGGATGGATGGATGGATGGATAGATGGATGGATGGATGGGTGGGTGGATGGATGGATGGATGGATGGATAGATAGATAGATAGATAGATAGATAGATAGATAGATAGATAGATGAAAGATGACAGACAGAAAAACAGATAAATAAAATATAGATTTTAAATTTGTATACATGTTGGTCACAAAATGATTTCAAAGGACTAAAGGGGCTGTAACAGAGTTCAAGGCCTGAGAGGCAGAAACTGATGTGGGTACATAGAGATTGTCTGTGGGAATAAGATAATGAACTCTGCTGGGGATGCTGCTGTAGGGTCAGGGCTCTGTGAGTGACAGAGTCAAGTTAACCTACAAAAATTAGATGAGGGACCATGGAGGTTATAGAGACAAAGGACAGGACAGGGTTCAGGTGAATGAACAGACAAACAGATGGACAGCAGGTGCAGGTGCAGATAGAAGGATTGTGTCTAGGTTAGGTTTTATTGCTGTGAAGAGATGCCATGACCATAGCAACTCTTATAAAGGAAAGCATTCAATTGAGGCTTATACTTTAGAGATTTAGTCCATGGTCATCATGGCAGGAAGCATGGCAGCATGCAGGCATATGTGGTGCTGGAGAAGGAGCTGAGAGTTCTATATCTGAATTGGCAGGCAGCAGGAAGAGAGAGACACACTGGGCCTGACTTGAGCATCTGAAACCTCAAAGTCCACCACTAATGACACACTTCCTTCCAACAAGGCAATACCTACTACAATAAGGCCACACCTTCTAATAGTGCTACTCCCTATGAGCCTATGGGCTCATTTACATTCAAACCACCACATTCCACTCCCTGGCCCCCATAGGCTTGTAGCCATATCATAATGCAAAAAACATTCTCTCCAACTTCAAAAGTCCCAATAATCTATCAGTCTCAACCCTGTTTATAAGTCCAAAGTCTCTTTGGATTCATGGCAATCTCTTAATTGTAACTCCTGTAAAATCAAAATGAAAAAGCAGATTACATACCTCCAACATATAATGCCATAGGATGTACATTACCATTCCAAAAGGGAGGAAATTCGGCATAGTAAGGAAATACTGGACCAAAGCAAGACTGAAAACCAGCTGGACAAACTTCAAACTCTACATCTCCATGTTTGATGGTCAAAGCACTCTCCAGATCTCCAACTCCTTTCAGCTTTGTTGACTGAAACATACTTCTCTCTTTTGAGCTGTTTCCACACACAGTCTGCAGCTTTCCTCAGAAGATACTCAACAGCTCTGGTATTTCCAACATCTTGGGGTCTCCAAGGCAATACAGGCTTTACTTTCACGCTTCACACAATGGCCTCTTTGGGCTTCGATGCAGGGACACCCCTGCCACACACCTGGCCTCAGCAACTTTCCTTAGTCACAGAGGGAAATTTCATAACCCCTTTCTTTTATTCTTGATTCTAAATCCAGAACCAAGTGGCTGAAGCTGCCAAGTTCTGCTGCTTGTTAAGGCTGGAACATGGCCCCACTGTTCAAATACATTTTTACCAGCTTTCTGTTTTCAATGGTTTCCTTCATTGCCTAAGCTTGGCTGTCCTGTAGCTCAGGCCTCAAACTCAAATATCAGCCAGCCTCTATCTTCTGAGTGCTGGGATTAAAGGTGTGCACCACCACACCCAGCCCTAAACTTTCCTTTACTTCCTTTTCACTTGAATTCCTTTTCACAAGTTGGAGCTTAGCTGGGTGGGGTTTTTCTCTGAGGTCACCACTCCCTTTATTCCACTTAGCATCAGGCTTTTCCTTAATCTGTTTATACTTCCTGGTGCCCCTTTTCTCCTCAAACTGTACATTTTGTATTTTTCCTTTCTCAACTTGCTTCTTTTCATTATTGCATAAGTGTGGCCACTAATAAGCAAGCAATACAGTCAATACTAGTCTGTCTAGAAATCTCTGCCAAAACTGTTAATCCACAACTCTTCAATTTAGCCTCAGGCAGATTTTTTGGACAAGGGCAGAAAGCAGCCACATTCTTCACCAAAATATCACAACAACAATCTCTAGGCCACATATTAACATTCTTCTCTGAAACCTCTTGAGCCAGGCCCCCACAGTTCAAATCACCCTCAGTACCACTGTCTTCCATGCTCCTACTAGTATGGCCCATTAAGTCCTACTTAAAACATTCAAATGCTTTACTAATCCAAAGTCCCAAAGTCCACATCCCTCAAACAAAAAGCACAGTCAAGCCTATCACAGCAACAACCTAGTCTCTAGTATCAACTCTTGTCTTATATGGGTTTTATTGCTGTGAAGAGACAACATGGCCATGGAAACTCTTATAAAGGAAAATATTTAATTGGGGCTAGCTTTCAGTACAGAGATTCAGTTTATTGTCATCACTGTGGAAAACACAGCAGTACACAGGCAGACACGGTACTGAAGGAGGAGCCAAGAGTTCTATATCTGAATTGGCAGGCATCAGGAGGACGGAGAGACACTGGGCCTGGCTTGAGCATCTGAAACCTCAAAGCCTTACCCCCCCGTGACACACTTCCTCCAACAAGGCCACACCTAACAAAGACTTTTAAGGGCCTGCCTTAAAGCCTTCTTTTCAGGGTTCTAAAAAAGACTGTACAATAAGTGAGTGAAAACGAAGTGAGGGTGAAGGAATGAATTTGCTCATATCATACTTCATTGCATGTCTTTTTATTCTCCTGCTTCTCTAAATATACAGCTTCTTTTCAGCTCTCATTCTTAGCTCCTCTCTTGTCCGACTATACATATATTTCTAACAGGACTCCTTAGAATCCTGAGAGAAGTATCAAAATGCTAAAGTTCATAGCACGTTCCTAGAATAGCCGATAAGGAGCAGAGCCATTGCCATGGTAACACAAGGTTCTAAGGTCTCAGGTCTAGAGGGAGGGGGCGCAGTGCCCAGTGCCACAAACTCTGAGACATAGCTTTCTATCAACAGACTTGGCAAGTGAAGAATTGGCAGGCTTTTCTTAGGGTGTTTTGTGTTAGTGACCCTGGTAAGATACCTGCAATTTTGTTCTTGTGCATGCGTAACTGTAGAGTTTTAAACTTATGATCTATTTACAAAGGCCTTTAGTCTAGTTTGAACTTGCTCTGAGGTAAAAAGAAAAAAAAAATGAACTAAATGCATGCAGTCTGTGTTAGACTGAGGAGCGAATATTATTTTTTGTGTTAGTCTGAGCAAAAGGACCAGAGCAGGCTTTAAGTGTCTACAGTCTCCTGGGACAATAGATCTGGCTACAAAGCATCTCCTAGTATGTTTTCTATATATCATAATTATACAGCTAAATGAAAAGTCATCTTCCTGACCACCCACAGATATATGTGCCCATAAGATGCAATCATGAGATTACATATACACATTTTATGAAAATGCATGGTAATGGGGAGATATCATAGTTGATATTGCACAAGAAATTACAGATGAAAGCAACAGTATTCAGAGCTGGTGGCCTGTAAGCCTTGCTCAATGGGTTAGCCCATCAGAGAACATTCCACTGGTGGGTTGACATCTGAATTATCAATTGCTATAAACTGTAATTGCGTCATGACACACAATAGCTCATGACAGTGGCCTCTGACACACATCTATTCTAACAAGGCCATACCTTTTAATAGCGTCACTCCCTATGAGCCTATGGGGGACATTTTCATTCAAACCACCACTGACAGGTAGACAGAAGGATGTCAGTTCAAGCAGGGGACAGTGGCCAATAGTGGGACCAAGTAGAGTCAAAGTCCTAGACAGCATGAGTTCTCTGCCTATGGATCCTTTGGTGCATACACCTGGTGGTTAGATGACAGGTCAGTGGAGCTACTGTCACCATTGTTAGGTGTCCTCTTCCTTGTGAGGTTTAGGTAAGGAAGTTGTATCCTGTCCTTGGTCTATATCTCATAAGTTCTCAGCATACTGTTATCAGGGACAAGAACCTGTGACTAGAGAAGTCATTGACCCAAGAGAATAACTTAATATTATTACTACAATAGATGGACATAGTCTTAAACCAACTCCTAATGACTTTTTATTATACTCATAGATCAATGCATCTCCTCTCAACCTTCATTAGAGAAGCTTCTTTTTGCAGTAGATGGCAATTAACACAGAGACCCATTCTATTAGTTACTTTTCTATTGCTGTGATGAAACACCATGACCAAAGCAACTTATAGAAAGAAGTGTTTAATTGGGGCTTACAGTTCCAGAGAGATAGAAAAGTCTATCACCATCATGCCAGGGAGAATGGCAGCAGGCAGAGAGGCTGGTGCTGGAGCAGTAGCTAAGAAATCAATCCTGTTCCACAAATAGGGAGCTGAGAGCGTACTAGAGATGGCACAAATCTTTGGAAACCTTAAGCCTGCCCCTAGTGACGTACTTCCTCCAACAAGGTCACATCTCCTAATCCTTCCTAAACAGCCACCAAATGGAGGCCAAGTATTCAAATATTTATGAGGGGAGGGGCATCTCATTTAAACCACCACCCTCACAGCTGCTCAAAGTGAGAATAAGAGATATCAAAATGCTCAAACCTAAATGAAACATCTGTATCACAGCCCCTCCTCCCAAGGCTCAGGGATCATTGTTGAAGATGAGTGTGTCTTAGTCACTGTCCTGTTGCTGTGAAGGAAACGCATGGCCACTGCAACTCTTACAAGAGAAAACATTTAACTGGGGGCTTGCTTACAGTTTCAGAGGCTTAGTCTACTACCATCATGGTGGGAAGCAGGGCAGCATTCAGGCAGACACTGAAACAGTAGCTAAGAACTACATCCTGATCCATACATAGGCAGAGAGAGAGAGAGAGAGAGAGAGGGAGAGAGAGAGAGAGAAGAGAGATTCTGGGCTTATCACAGGTTTTTGAAACTTCAAAACCCACCCCCAGTGACACACTTACTCCAACAAGGTCATACCTCTTAATCCTTCTAATCCTTTCAAATAGTGCCACTTCCTGATGACTAATCATTCTAATATATGAGCCTATGAGGGGTCATTTGTATTCAAACTACCACAGGATGGAAAGATTGTAAGAGCCAGAGGTAGTGGAAGACTACCAGGAAACAGTGTTCTCCAGACACAGCAGGACAGTTGCATATATGGGTCCATAGTAGTTATGACAGCATGGACAAAAGCCATGTAAGCTGAAGTCAGACAAAATCCAACATGGAGGGGGAGGTGTGCACAAAGTCCCAGGCCTAATTAAGAGAGCTGCTGGAACAGGAAGAATCCGTTTTCTCTGAGGGTATAGCCCCTGGTAGGTGGATCATATTCCATTGCAAGTCCACATATCCAAGAGTATATGGGTGGTACAAATTGGACTTGATGGGTTTGAGTGGGGGCAGGGAATAGGAGTGAGTAGGCAGTGGGTCTGGGGGGAGTTTGAGGAAGGAGAAGTGAATACAACCAAAATATATTACAGAAAATTCTCAACAAATAAAAAAAGTTGTTCTAAAAATCAAAAAGTTCTTAGGATACTTATCATATGGTTTTAATATACCCACATGCCCCTATTGTCCGAATTAATAAGAGTAAGTTATTTATCAGTCTGTGACTTGTGCATGGTTCTAGACAGTGGTCCAAATGTGTTCAACAAAGTATAAAGTCACCCTGCTTCTGCATATACACTGAAGTCAGCTACTTCTTGTAAAATGGAGTCTCTCAGGGCAAGGCACTGTGTGGAATGTTGTTTGTGATTCTGAGAATTGCAGTAGTAGTGAAGCCTGGGATAAAAGAACCTATGCCTGCCAACAGCCAGTGACCGAGGGAAATTATAGCCAACCATACTGATGTGGCTTGTGTATTTATTACTCAATAAATTCTGACTTTGTAGAAAAGCACAATCATGTCCATCTTTGTTCCTACCACAGCATACTCACACACTCACAACCAAGCTTCTCCTGGATCTTGGCTCCCTCAATATCTGCCAGGCCCCAAATTCTAAAATCAAGGTGACTGTGGTTCATTGTCATTAAAGGACAAGGCTGAAACAATAGCCTCCGAGTGTGTGTGTGTGTATGTGTGTGTGTGTGTGTGTGTGTGTGTGTGTGTGTGTGTGTGTGTGTGTGTGTGTTTGCAGTGGCTCTTGGCTGGTGGAAGTCTGTGCCATTTCTTTTGGGCTGGCTGCCTGGTTTCCATTGAGGTTGCTGTTTGGTTTTATTTTAGGTGCTGGGTCTGCAGGCTAGTAGGCTGACCTGCCTTGGCTGCTCCCCAGGGAGGAGACCAGCACCTCCTGCCATTGCTAGAGCTGCTTCAAGCTACAATTTCCATGGCACCCAGGGAACAGGAGCAGATCTGCAGTAGTGTCTGGGCCCAGCTGTGGATATCAATCGCTCTGTATGCTGTGAATGTGTTGCTCTGGTTTGGTTGATAAATAAAATGCTGATTGACCAATAGCCAGGCAGGATGTATAGTATAGGCAGGACAAGCAGAGAAGAGAATTCTGGGAATAGGAAGGCTGACTCTGGAGACACTGCCAGCTGCCGCTGCCATGAGAAGTAAGGTGTAAAGTACCAGTAAGCCACGAGCCACATGGAATGGTAGAGATTTATAGAAATGGATTAATTTAAGATATAAGAACTAGATAGCAAGAAGCCTGCCATGGCCATACAGTTTATAAGTAATATAAGTTTCTGTGTGTATACTTGGGTCTGAGTGGTGTGGGCCTGGAGGGACTGGAGAAATCTCTAGCTACAGGGCCCTGTACCAAATTGGGGGATACAGCCTCCTAAGGAGAAAATGCCCCCACTTTGAGCCTTTGCTGGTGGCCCTATCACTGGGACTCACATACTGTGTGATTTTTCCTTCCATTGGTCTTGGCTCCTTCAGCTATGAACCAGTAGTTGAGCTTGGTAGAGATGGCATAGAATAGGAGAAAGAATATGGGTTCTCAGGCTAGGAGAATTAGGCTAAAATGTCGGCTTCATTGCTGACTTGCTTTGTAATGGTAGGCACATAAGCACATTGTCTGCTGATTTTCTCATCTATAATCTCTCTCTCTCTCTCTCTCTCTCTCTCTCTCTCTCTCTCTCTCTCTCTCTCTCTCTCTCCCTCTCCCTCTTTATCTCTCTTTCCTCTGACCAGTGATCTGATGAAATGTGTGTCAAATTCTGGTGGTGTTGTTAGACTAGAGTTTAAAAAGGGAGGGGTCTCTCTGCACAAGGCAAGTAAGGAAGAAGGAGAATACACTGGAGGAAACAAGGTTTGGGTCAGGGGTTGGTATGTGCCTAGAAAGAGAATCACCAGCTAGAAGAAACTCCAAGAAAAATGGGAGGTTTGAATTGAGAAATTCAGATTGAAAAGCAGCCCTATCACTCTTCCGTCTCTTTATAAAAATCTGTAGAGCAGTGTTGTGCTGCAAATGAGTAAGATGAGAAAACAGCATGTGTGGTGCCTGAAATGGGGACCATTTTGAATGGATGGATTCAAGATGGGGAGAGCTGTATGTGTTAAAGAATGTTTAAAAAGGAATGCTTAGGATTTCTTTGTAGGTTCATGATTGTGCTAATTCAGCAATTTCCAGAATGTTTGTGGAACATTAGAGCCCCCAAAATATTTGTGGAAGGAAGAAACAAGTCCTCTAGTCAATTAAATTTAGGAATGGCAGCATGATGTATCTCTTTCTTGAGGATTTGCAATAAATGTCAGCATTTTGGCAACATTCTTTCTAGCTGTATGTTTAACCCAGTAACTCCCAATTCAGTTCTCTTCTGTTGTATGGCAATGTTCTCTGAGGTAAATCTTTCCACCTTGGGGAGAAGTGTAGATAGATTTTTCATTGGGACCATTGGCTCCCCAATAATGACATGGAGACTTATTATGAATTATGAACTCTTGGCTGATAGCTTAGGCTTGTTTCTAGGTAGCTCTCATAACTTAAATTAACCCATTTCTATTAATTTACGTGCTGCCACTTGGCTCATGACTTGTTACCTCATCTCCTACATGTCATGCTTCCTGTGGTCTCCCTGCAACCCCCCTTCCTTCTTCCAGCATCCTCTCTACCCCGAAAATCCTGCCTAGCTATTGGCCATTCATCTTTTTATTAAACCAATCCAAGTGATGTATCTTCACAGTGTACAAAAGACAGTTGCCTCTGATCTATATTAGCTACTTCCCATGGCTAGCCCTGTACGTAGGGCCAGTGACAACAATCTATTTTTTTTTTCTCTTAGCAACTCACTTTCTCTGCTTCCTCAAGAAACAGATTCCTGAGGTCTCCAGAACGGCAGCTAACCAAATGCTTCTTCACTCACTGAGCATAAGTCCACCAGCTCTCAACTCCCCCTCCCCACATTGTCCCATGCCAGCAGGAAGTAGCCAGACTTGAACCGGCGACCCTTTATCCAAGAAAGTCAGGATGTTCAGCTAGAACCTCCTGCTCGGCCCCATGCCTCTCTCCCCAAACCCTGCCCTCTTAGAAAAGTTCAGTCTCCTCCCCCAAAGCTGCTAGCTGCTCAAGACGATGCCTACAGGGTATTTAAGTCCCCTCCTCTAGACCAGCCATGTGATTTTCCCTGTCCCTTTCCCTTGTCTCACCTCTGGGGGCTGGAAAGGTCACTGGGGAGTGCTTTGCCCAATAAACCTGATCTTTTATGTTAGTCTTTTATGTTTAATTCAGCTTGATCTGGCTTACTGCATCGGTGGAGAAACCTAATATGGGGTATGAATACCTTTCCACCATCCCTTTTGTCTACACAAGGCCACGTCCTGAGGGCTTTCTGGGTCCTCTTTTTCTTTTTACCATCTGTCTCAGAGTTACCTTTCTTGTGATGAAACATCATGACCAAAGGAACTTGGGAGAAAAAGGTTTATTTGGCTTCCACTTTCAAATTACTGTTTCTCCTCTAAGGAAGTCAGGACAGGAACTCAAACAGGGCAGGAACCCACAAGCAGGAACTGATGCAGTAGCCATGGAGGGGAGCTGCTTACTGGCTTGCTGTACATGGCTTACTCAGCTTACTTTCTTACAGAACCCAGGACCACCGGCCCAACGGTGGCTCCACCCTAATGGACTGGGCCTTCTCACATCAATCACTCATTAAGAAAATGCTTCATAGGCTTGCATACAGCCCAACCTTATGGAGGCATTTTCTCAGTTGAGGTTCCCTGCTCTTAGATGACTCTAGCTTGTGTCAAGTTGACATAATACTACGCAGCACACCGTCTGGTTTCCACTAAGTGGTCTTTCCTTCCTTTACCTTTCCCCTCACGTTGGGAATGAAGTCACAGTCCTTATGTTGGCCTGCAGGAGTTCTGCTCTGGAGCTATTTAACTTATCCCCTTCTGGTCCTGTCCACTTCCTGCCACAAGGCTGTGGTCATCTGGGCTGCAGTCATTTGAGCTGTGTGCTCACATCCGGGGCTCATCTGAAGGCCATTTTGCTCTTGCTGCCCTTCTGCCTGGGGGCACTCTCCTTCCCAGTTCCCTTTGGTTCCTCTCCTTCCCCCATTCATGTCTTAACTCACAGGTCCCTTCTTTGAAGGAGTTTGTTCCAATACATTGATCTTTCACCCCCACTCCAACTTGACTTAAAACACTCTTATATCTGACATCATTTTGTGCCTTTATTGGGGACTTGTGAGGGTTTGTCATTCTCCACTAACCTATGAGCTTGTAAGTGCCCAGACCTTCCCTGTTTCACTGAATTTGTCGGGGGCTGTGTTTGCAATCCTTCGATAATTATTAACTGAACGAATCAAGGCAGTGAAATTGAGCATAGGGCCTCTTTGGAGGCTCACCTTCCAAGTTCCTTTGGTCATGGTCATTATGTCTTAGGACCAAGAAAGCAATGAAGAGCATAAAACTCATTGTGAAAGTAGAAATCACTGAGACCATAGACCATGCCCTCCTTATCACTGAAAGGAATGAGGTCTGGAGGACAGATCCAGCATTGTCTGAGGTCACAGAGGCTAAAGGACATTGGCAGGCTGGACTGCTCATCACCTGACTATCCGTGCAATACGTTCTCAGACGAAGACCACTTTACCCCTCTGCGAGCAGGCAGTAAGGACAGTTGTCTAAACAGGCCTTAGGGCAGGACTCACAAGAAGCTTGCTGTCAGAAGTACATTCTGGGACTGTACCCCAAATCTATCTCCTGTGCTGCCCTCCAGGCTCCCATTAGCAAGACATTAGCTCAGCAGCCCTGAGCCACAGCTCCTACCACTGGCAACTACATGTCAGAGTCATCATCCGTAAAATCAGTTACTATAGTAACAGCCCTGTAGCCTCGGCCATGGTGGTTCAAATGTCCATCCACCCTGAACTGGGCCCATCACCCTATATGCAGAAGGGTTTATATGCTTCACTCACACAACAGTCCTCCCGTGGAGTGAGTTGCAACAGACACTCTGTCCCAAACCCCCATCCCTTGAAGGCCTCTGAGAACTGAGCTGAAGACATGGGTCTTGTTTCCAACAGATGTACCATTCCACACTTTCCAAAGACCATCCCAGTAGTCTTCAGCTTCTTCTTTATACCCCATCAGTAAAAATATTTCGATCACATATCCCAATGTATAGAAGTAATGTCTCCCTAAATATTTGTAATGCAGTGAAAAAGCCCTATGAATGTCATGTGTATAATACAGCATGACCAAAATTTTCCACAGATGAGATTTTTTTTTTAAAGCAAACATGCATAGATGTGCTAACACTTTCCCCCTGGTCCTAGTACATAGTTCTTCACGGAATGCTTGCACCATCAAAGCCTTTGGATGGAAGTCATAAAGCGGCGGCCTGTAAGCCAAATGTCGCCCACAGATGTGTTTTGTTTGGCCTGAACAATGTTTCTAAATTTTATATTAGTTCTCTACACTTAAGAGTTGGAGAAGTTGACGTCAAAAATGATTTTCCACCATTTTATTCACAGCTTCATCCCCAGTGTCTGTTATACAGTAGGCACTTAATAAATATCTGTTTAGTTATATTCCCAGCTGCTTTCCCAAAAAATCAGTTTGAGATTTCAGCAAGCAGCGGGGGATTCTTGTAATCAAGGCGTTGGCTCACCAGTCTTGCATCCCAGTTCCCTCCATTCCCTGTTGTCCTATACCTAGGCAACCTCCTTTGGACCTGTCTACCTACCTGGCCGCCTCCATACCTGAACAACGGCTTCTGCATTAGAGTTCTCTGGTTGTTTGACAACTTCTCTCTCATCCCAGGAAGTCCAAGATGGGATTCCGTCTGGCGTCCAAATACACAGGTTTGAACCTGATTCTGTCAATGACATTCCTTGGGGAACTTGCTCTCTGAGCCAGCTCTCTTAATCTTGAAAATAGTCTATCAATTCCTTCTTCCTGGGTTGTTTGACAATGAAAATAAGGGAGATCGTATCTGTAGACAGCTTTGTATATGATAAATTATTATAAAACGTGAAAACAGCTACACTTCTTCAACAGGACTAGGTGAAGGGATGGGGTGGCAACTTCTAGCCTCACACTCCCCTACACTAGCCAGAATTCTCAATGCACCCCACACCAGCCCTACTGTATAGGCTACCACTTTGTACTTCTGGGTTTAATGAGAGAAGACGAGCAAAGGAACAAGCTGAAGTTGAGGAGGAACCCCACAACTTCAAGATCCAGAATCCATTCTTCTAACAATATAGACTCCTTATTTCACTTTGTCTTGTTTCTAAGTCATTAAAGCAGGACGGGGATGTGACTCATTGGTAGAACAGGTTCAAGGCCTTAGGCACTATGGGTACTGAGTCATTACATCCCTGTGACTTGATGTACTAGCAGAAGCAGCTCCATTGTCTTCTGTCCAGAGACCAGTGCTACACCTCATGTCCTTCCACTCTGGATCCCAGGAGCCAGTCCCCAAGCCTCCAGGTTTTATTCCATTAGATCTTTCATGGAATTGTAACCTCATTACTCACCACTTAGAATATATGCACGAGAGATGTGTCAGTCAGCTCTCCATCACTGTGAGAAAGTCCCTGAGAGAAAGAATTCAACGAACGGAAAGGTTTGTTTTGGTCCATGACTTTGCAGTTTTAGTCCATGGTTACTTGGCTTCATTCCTTTGACCAGTGACACATCCAAGTGATGTGTCCCTTGCAGAGGAGGGTGCTCACCTGGTGGCATCAGGGAAGCAGAGGAGGGGGAAGCGTCTGGGAACAAGATATGGGGACAAGGTGTAACTCAATGCACTACTTGCCCTGACTTAATCCTACCTCCCAGTAGTCCACTCAGCTTTGAGTTCATCAGATGAGTCCATTGATGAGGTTGGCACCCTCATAATCCAATCACCTCTCAACAGAAGCAACACAAAGAACCAGGCCTCCAACACATGAGCCTTTGGGAACATTTCCTATCCGTATCATGCCAAGAACTTTCTTCTTTTACCTTCTGTCAGCGAGGAGAGTATTTCCATCCCATTTAAGCCAGCAACACCTCTCTCACACTGGCTCACCTCCTCTCTTGCTTTCTCACTCTTCCTCTGCCCCACTTCTGGGTCTCTCTTAAATGTTTTGCCAGTTACAAGTTGAATTACATGAAATCACCAGCATTTAAGCATTTGTGACCTAGGAAAGGGCAATTTCCTGTGGATCAGCTTCCCTCTTCCCATCCCCAGTGGACTTTGGGGGTTTTCTGCAATCTCCATATCTCCCTGTTTTAAGTCAAAGCCGGTTTTTTTGTGTCATTTTCCACAGTGATAGTACTTTGGCCATGAGAAAAACACCTCACCATTTGAATATGCTGGGGGTAGGGTGAGGGTAGGTGTCCCTTCCTCACAACCTTGAGTTAGAGCCATGGTTAGCAGAGAAGTCCTTGAATGGAAAGGATCCATTCTCGATAAAATGCTCTTCAATATCTTTCCTGCTCCTAAGCAAGGAAGAAAAGACTATGGGAAGGCTAAAGAGAAGAGGCTTTTTAAAGGAAGGATAGCATCTCTTTAGGGTCCCCCCAGCTCCCACCATCTCCAGAGTCTTCAAAATTACCAAGTTTGTAGCACAAAAATAGCTTTGCAACCAAACTAAGTTCTTTGAGGTGGATTGATTCAATGAGGTACTATGCAATTCCCATGAAGTATTGCTGCCTTTGTCTCTATTCCTTGATTCTGGTAATAATAATAATAAAAATAATAATAATAACAATAATAATAATAAATTTCCATTGAGATTTTAGGTTTTACTGGGACCCTCTTGCCTAAAGGCTGCCTTTCTTTTATGTCTTTAACCCTCTAAAGCAGTTCTCAATCTGTAGGTCATGACCCTGTGAGGGTCGAGTGACCCTTTCATAGGGAGTTGCATATCAGATATCCTGTAAATCATATTTACATTATGATTCATAACAGTAGCAAAATTACAGTTATGAAGTAACAACAAAGTAATTTTATGGTTGGGGGTCACAACATGAGGAGCTGTACTAAAGGGTCTCAGCATTAGGAAGGTTGAAAACCACTGCTCTACAGAGTTTCTGTCATTCCTATATGCAAATCACAGCTCTGAAGAGCGGCAGCAGGTGGAGCAGAGCCAGGCCTCTGGAGACAGAAATTCGTCACAGACATATGGAAATGTTTTGTGCAACACCACAGCTGACCTTTATCCACTCCTCTCCAGTGTGATTTTTATCTTTACATTCACCAAGCACCTGCTGCATATTAGGTGCTGTGTTTTTGTATGGATTAGCTTGCTTCATGAAGAGTACACATTCCAAATTTTCTCTGGAGGGAGAATTGGGGATAAATGTCTGGCCCAGGTTCAGATCTGTTAAATGTGTAAGTATGCCATACGGTCTCTAAGTATTCTTCCAGATCAAATTTACTAAAATTCTGTGGAGCCCTGAGATCCAATTTCTTCTTCCAAGCTTCCCCTAACCTGATCTTGCCCCCAGAGAGTCAAGCCAAGGGAGTGCAGGTGGCTTAGCTTTGGAAGTGACCCAGGAAACAGGAGTAGGAAATGGGAGGAAGGCAGAGAAACTCAGATGAGGCTACTTCATGCGCTGGCCACCACCACCATAGGAAACCGAGGCTCAGTTTTGCAGGTGTTCTTTGAAACACCATGTAGAAAGTGCCCCCTAACAGTCTCCTGGAGGGACAGAAAAAGGACAGTTTATCCACTGACCCCTGCACGAGAATGTTCTCTAACAAGAACTGAAGCAGGCTAACATTATTATTTGAACTGCGGAGGACTGAGTGTGGGGGCCTAGCCTGTGCTAGGGTAGCACCCTGACAGATTCCTTTTACAATATGTTGACTTCAAATAGAGTTTCACTAATTTTCTCACACTTCCCCTTCTATCTCAGGCAGGCCTTAAACTTGTGATCCTCCTGCCTCAGCCTCCCGAATAGCTGAGATGACAGGCCTGGGTTACGAAGTCAAGCTCAGTGAAGTCTGTTCAGCTCAGGGCCCTGGAGGCTCACGGCAGGGCTCCAGTGTCAGCTCACCTCTGTGGAGCCACCACAGTGGGCTGGCGCCACACCGGAAAACAGGCGGGCAGCGTGTGATTCAAGCACTGACTCTAAAGAGAACTAACTTAATCCTTTCCACAGGCAGCACCCTCAGTGACTTAAGGACTTCCCGCCTCTTAAAGGACCCGCCATCTCCCAGCACAGGTGTGCAGACCTAGCCTGTAACACATAAGCCTTGGAGAACAAACCACACCCAGACTGCAGCAGGCCTCACCCTCCAGTGGTCACAGGCTGTCCCGTGGAGTTGATTCCTTCCTCCTTCCCAGTTCACCCACACGCCTGTGCCCACATGTCCACACAGTATCAGCCCACTCCGTGTGACTCTGTGACTGTGGCTTTTCTTAAACTGCACATAGCATGATGTCTTCTGGGTCATCTGTACTGTGACAGATGACAGGCATTCCTTCTTTCTTTAAGGCTAAATAATACTCCATGTGTAGATATTACTTCCACTTTATTTGAATATTCTGGGGCTGAGTCCAGAGCTTGGAAAAGAGGAGGCCTCTGGCTACCATCCACTTCAGTCCTACTCAGGTTTAGGGGACGGATTACACCTCAGTTGCCCTTCCTTCTGCTCGCAGGGCGCTTTCGCTCTGGTACAGGCTCGGGCTTCCATCCTTCAGGAAGGATCACTCAGAGCCCCTGCTTTTTCCCAGGATCAGTGAAAAAAATTAGAAAGAGCTCAGAGCTGAAACAGGAGCTCTGGCCTCGTTGGTGTTTGGATAAGAGGTCGGCCGAAGCAGGCAGACACTGAACCCTTCCTTCTATATGGGTGGAGGGAGGGGGCTTCTAGGAGGAAGGCAGCAAGGGCCATCTCCAGACACACACACACACACACACACACACACACACACACACACACACACTGGCCATTCTTCTCCAGGGGACTGTTCTGTCTGACCTTTCTGGTGTCCAGAGCTGGCGGCTCTCCCAGCCTCCCACACAGGAGCATTCTCCTCAGGGCACTGCCCCACGTGCCTGCCCCAGGATGCCCCACAGTTCAGCAGAGCTGCGTACCCCCATTCCTGTCCCTGAGCTTTCTCCAAAGGAGCATGCGCACATCCTCCTCTCGTGCTCCCTGGCCTAGGCTACAAGCCTGCTGTCCTAGCATCTCTGCTGTGAGTGCCCCTGTCAAACTCAGTACGCCCTTCTTCTCTCGTATGGCCACTTCCTACAGTCGGAACACTTGATCATGGCACTCCTGAAGCGGCTAGCATCCCACCTGCCGGCATGCTGCCTGGCACCTGACTCGCATGTCTTCCCTTCCATCTCTTCCATGTAAACCACCTCAGAGGGTCCTTCCTCAGGGCTGTCACCTTCCCCACCCACCCTGTCAGAGTATCTTCCTCAGACACAGCTCTGCTCTTCCCTCTGCCTGAGAAAACTTATAAAAAGGCAAATTCCAAGAAAGAGATCTAAAGGGGGGGAAAAAGGAGTTAGAGGGATGGTTTAGCAGTTAACAGTGCTTGCTGCTCTTGCCGTGAACCTGAGTTCTGTTCCCAGCACCCACGTGGCAGCTCACCACCACCTATAACTCTAGGTCCACGGCATCTGACACACTTCTGGCACTGTCCCTGCCATGTTCCAAACAGGATTCATCAAACTTGCCTCCTCCCTTCAAGCACACCCTGCCTTTGAGGTCTTCAGCTCTGGAACCAGCTTGGTTTTATTCGTGAGCTCTCACTCAAATGACACCAAGACCAAGTCTGATTTTAACTGGCACTTCTCTAAGATAAGCGTGGAGTAAACTAACATCAGTGCGCATTGAATTCTTCCTGCCCATCTCTCCTTAGTTCCTACCACTCCCCACCACCCCAACAAAGCCCTCTTTTCTCTGACAGTGGCGAGGGCACATGTGAGAAAAGTGTGTGTGAGGCCCAAGAATGTGAGTGTCGGGGAGAGCAGGCCCTGCACCTTGCCAGAGCGGCACAATAGAACCAACCCTGTTAGCACAGATGTGGGTGAGCCAGCCCTGAAATTGTATTGGAGAGCTGTCCCCGTTACCCATCTGTCCTGTGGTAGCAGCATGGGCAGAAGAGAGTTGCCCTCCCACCCACCCACCCCCATGCCCATCAATGCCTGGGGCAGATGGAAAAGCTGGCCCTGTGGTCACAAGGGAGGAGAGCCAACCCTGTTAGCACAGGCGTAGGACAGCCATCCCCAAAGTTATAAACATGAAAGAGCTGTCCCCATTTCTCACCTGGCAGACCAACCCTACAACTGTCCAGGCCCAGACAGAGGGTTATGACTTGGCCCACCCCATCTATGATCTGCTGGAGCATGTGAAGGAACCTGACCTGTAGACCCAAAGCTGCAGGATCTCCACAATACAGGGCAACAACAGGATATCCAGGAGGAGCCCTAGCGAGGGCCCAGCATGGATAGTGCAGTAGAAACCAGAGGCCTCAAACCAGACCAATGACTCTTTGCAATGAACACTTGCAAGTGAAGATATTTGGACAAAGGGTTTTACAGTGTGACTCACTGTGTCACACTGCAGCTTCCATAATGAGGTTTTTAAATTTTTTTCCCTTTTTAATTTTTTTCCTTTTTTCTCTTAAATTTTGTATTATGGGGGGGGTGTGAAAGGGTAGAGGGTGAGTGGGAAGGGATGGGGAAATGAATGGAATCAAGATACGTGATGTAAATGACATGTAGAAGAAAGAAAGAGAGAGAGAGAGACAGAGAGGGAAGGAAGGAAGGAAGGAAAGAAAGAAGGAAGGGCGTGTTTCTGTGAGAATGTATGAAAATATGTGATTCTGTGTGTCTATGTGAGCACCAGTGTGTGAGAGAGTGTATGTGTGTGAATATAAAATCATCAGGAATGAGTCTATAAGAAAATGATGTGTATGTGCATGTTTGTGTGTGTGTGTGTGTGTGTGTGTGTGTGTGTGTGTGTGTGTGTGTGTGTGTGTGTGTGTGTGAATATAAGATCATCAGGAATGAATCTATAAGAAAATGGGTGTGTGTGTGTGTGTGTGTGTGTGTGTGTGTGTGTGTGTGTGTAAAACCGTGCCCCAAACACAACCGTGAAGGGCTGCAAAACATTTGTTCAGCTAGCTTCTGCTCCCATCTCCCCATTGCCACCTTGCAGGGAGCACACAGAGACAATGAGAACTCAGGCAAGATCACAAGGACCCCTGAGTGATGGACAACCCACCCGCAGGCCTTGCAGGAAAGCACAGGCCTTCATCTCTAAGGCACTTGTTAGCTGTGGTGGGAGCTGGTATTCTTCCTGTACCACAGGATTAATTAGTGTTTTCTGAGCACTCTAAGTGCCAGACATGGTCCTTAGGAACAGAAGGGATTGCTTGCCCACAGTTTCACAGCCGGTTAGGAACAGGATCTAGATTGACCCCAGGAAGTGTACGAATACTGCTCGTATGTAAAGTATGACAAAACAGCTCACGTATGTCACTACTAGATGTATTGTCAGAAACGATTGTTTCGGAGTCCTGTCTGACCCCTCTGAGTCTAAGATCTGAGATAAAGAAGGATGTGTAAGAGGCAGGGCAGAGAGGCAGAAACAAGAAAATGAAAACCAGCTATTTGAGCAGGGGCCAGAAAGAAGAATAGATCCCAGGGCCTTGTGGGTCTCAACTGCACACTCAGCATGTGGGTCTGAATAGTACCCCACTGGGGCTGTAGCCTGGTGTAACTGACCTGGCCTGGAGGGTCAGCCTAGTACCAGGAGAGTGCCAGTTGGACCGTACACAGCAGCAGTTTGTTCCTGGCTGAGGCCAAGCAACCTGAATTTGCCGGGTCAGCAGATGTCATGGCAGGCCTGGGATTGCAGGAGCCCATGCTACAACCCACCCACCCACCCACTCGTGGCTGGAGTTGCCGGCTCCTACTTTTCCAGCAGTTGTAACAGTTGCTCTCAAAAGGAAGCCCCAGGGCCACAGACAGCAGGCCCTCTAGTGTGCTTGCCAAAATGGAGATTCCCTCTCCCATGCTGAGTCAGTCCCCTGTGATCCTGAAATCTGTATGTGTAACTTGTACCTCTGGGAGTATGGACTCTCAGGATTCCTATTACCCCAGCAGCTATGAAGGGACCAAGGGAAAAACTGAGCCAGACGGAAGCCAAGCAAAAAAAATGTGAGCTCAGGGCTAAGTCCAGCAGAGCGTGGCTTCCTGGGATCCTTCTCCTTAAAGTCAAGTCCTTTGATCACACCTTTGACCACCAATTCTCTGATCTACACAGGGGTCTTTTACAGGTAAAGTTGATGGCTTCTTTATTGGACTGAAGAATGATAGAAACCAGTTCTTTTTTTTTTTAAACTAAAGGTAGTCCCATTATGCAGAGGCCTGATGTGGAGGCTATGTGCTATGACCCCAAAGCAGCCCTGTGTCTCACAGTGGCCAAGAGCAGTTCTTGCTGCCTGGTACTGATGATAAGGGTAACAGGTTCCTGACTTTGTGTAGTTTCAACCTGGAATGAATCTTTTCTGGAAGACCAGAGCACCTGCTAGGACAAAGAACAGACATTACTTAAGCTAACACTGTGAGTGTGTGTGTGTGTGTGGGTGGGTGTGGGTGTGTTTATGTGTGTGTGTGTGTATGTGTGGTTGTGACTGTGTGACTATGAATAATTATTCAACAGCATCAGGTCTGAGTTTGATCAGAGATCAAACTCCAGTGTTGTGATGTGAATGAGAAGGAGCAACCAGCTATACCCAACTCAAGCTTCAATGGCCCTAACCATTAGCCATGGAAAATCACCTAGAAACCACGCTTGAGCAGAAGGGCTGTGGTTAATCGCGGCAATGGGACGAGCCTAGTCATGAACACTAATAGGATAAACAAGAGATACTTTTAAGTGTTCACAATTATGGTTGGGGTCCCATACCCAAGTTGTTAAAGGATAGTTTCTGGGCACCTCACCTGACCTACTGAGTCTGTGTAGGACGTGGAGAGAACTGTCAATTGATTTTTTTTTTTTAAGAAAACATTTCAGTGATTTTCTGCATACTCACATTTGGGAACCACTGCTAAGGAAATCTCTTGTCGCTTTCCCAGCCCCGGCGTCAAAGCCATCAGTTGATGCATGTGGCAGCCCTGCAAAGAATGAGCATTATCCACTGGCCACTCTTGGCTACATCCCCAGTCATCTGCTAAGAGACAGGCATCCAGTAGGCGAGGGTTCTCAGAGATACATTATTACCTCGGTGCTCTGGGAAATCCAAGGAGGAGGGCGTTCCTCTGCTTGCTGCCCGGCCCAGGATCTGCTCCTCCCGGCTTCAAGCCTGCTCACACCACCACAGTCACCAGCCAACCAGGAGGAGGCACCTGATAGGAAACAGAGGGGGAAGACAGATCCATGATGGAGGAGGAAGAGAATGGCTGAGCAAAAAGAAAGAAAGGAAGAAAGGAAGGAAGGAAGGAAGGAAGGAAGGAAGGAAGGAAGGAAGGAAGGAAGGAAGAAAGAAAGAAAGAAAGAAAGAAAGAAAGAAAGAAAGAAAGAAAGAAAGAAAGAAAGAAAGAAAGAAAGAAAGAAAGAAAAAGAAAGAAAGATTCAATGGCCAAACAGTATGGTGATGGACCCCTCTGACAGCCAAAGCTGCATCTTCAGAACAGGTCAGGAATCACAGCTCTCTTCCGAACTGAGGGAGGCATTTGAAGAAATCGCAACTTATAGCAGAGATACTCAGGCTGTCTGCAGCTTTACTAAGGGTGCATTGGTTCCACACCAGGAACAGGAAGGGAATGAAAAGACAAGAAAAGGAAGGGGAAAAGTAGCGACTTGTATTGTGAACAGTGTACTACACCAGTGAAAACTATGAATGAGCGTGGCATCATCCCATCATCGCCACGGGCAGTAAACACCTGTGAGGAGTGACCGCCATTCAGTGAGCACATCTGCACACCACCTCGGCCTTTCCTCGTGTGTGACACTGCTGTGTTCAATTATTTTCATGACAAGCATGTGTCACACATGCAACTATTTCAAAGTGTTTGTTTAATTATGAGCAGCCCTTCAGTTAATATATAAATGCATGTGGTGGGGGATTTGTTTTGTATTTCAAGTCTGGCTAGAGTGATAGCTCGCTTGGCAAAGGACTTGTCTTGCAAGCAAAAGGACCTGAGTTCAATTCCCAGAACCTACATTTTTAAAAGCCAGGTATGGTATTATGCACTTGTAATCCCAGCATTGAGGAGGTAGAGATAGTCATATCCCTGGACTTGCTGGTCCACCAGCTACTCTGCTTGGTAAGCTCCAGACCAGTTAGAAACCCTGTCTTAAAACAATTTATTTTAAGGTACGAAGTGCCTGAGAGAGGACATCCAAGGCTGTCCTCTGACCTCCATACACACACACACACACACACACACACACACACACAAATGTCTAAGCATACACAAATGCATACACACATACATGCACACACACAAAGGTCAACGGTAAGGCAAACAGCCAACAGAACTCCTAGTTGTGGCCCCAACAGGAAAGTGACCCGTCAGGTATGTGCTAGCAGGACGGTGTGCAGTTCTGAGATCTGTATAGCTTCTCCCACATTTAAGAAAGCAGGGACGATCTGAACAGGTAGGACAGGAGGTAACAGGCTTGACTTTGGTGAGAAAAGGGGAGCTGGGAAGAGTATCCCACCCTAAAGCCACACGTTGCTTGGGGGAGAAGCGGACTGAGAAACAGAATGGAGAGTGATTGCTCCCAAGACTGGAGAGGAGAGAATCTATTGTAAGGAATGAAAATAGCGGGACTGCGGTTCCTGTTTATAGCACAGGATAAATACTCCCCTTACCACATCCCAAAAAGCCAGATGTACTCCTTACAGAGGAGGCGGCTGAGACCCTAGAAGGGTTCAGTGACCCATTCAGACCACTCTGGGAAAGTGACAGTCCTAGAAGTGACTTATCATGGGCAGGTACAGGAGTAATGGGGCGAAGGCTCCCATGTGATCGACACCAGGAAAGATTGGAAAACTGGGGCTAGGGTAGAAAGTTAGCGTAGGACTGGAGCACAGCATGAGGAGAACACGGGAGGGGACACGTGGAGCACAAACCAACATCTCGGAAAATGAATCTGTGTCGGGAGATAGGCTAGGTGCTCCCTGAGACTCTGATCAAGGAGAAGAGAAAGAAAATGAATCCTCATCAGCGGGGAACAAGCAAAAATGAGACACAGACTTGGAACCAGAACACAAACTCCAGAGGCCACGCCTTAATTAGCTTCCGTTTTCGGAACTTGGAAAAGTGGAGACCCAGGAAGTTCATTGAGTTCTTCCTTTCCCCTTCCTGTTTGTGGCTGACACTCACCACGAATCATCTACAAAATAATGTACCACCCATCTTCCTCTCTGTTGTGGCCATATGCTAATATCCACCTCCAGGGGCACGACTCTTTCACCATTCCCATTTTAAGTGATGAGGAAACTGCCTGGGGCCCCACATCTCCTCAGTGGCCATGCACGGTCTTGAACTCAGATCTCTAATTGTCAATACTTCTGGTTTTGTTGTTTTTCTCCATACTCTGTAGTCCATCTGAGGCAGCTGCTGAGCAGACTCAGCCAAGTTCCATGATCTCTGTCCCCAATTCTGTCAAGGCTGCCATGCCATCAGAAAGGGGACAGGCAGGGACAGTCTTAGTTGTCTGGCAGGCAGCCTGAGTACGCAGGGACTGGCACCAGCCTGAGCTAAGTCCCCCCTCCTCTGTGCCAAAGTGGCGGGGAGTGGGACACCAACAAGAACGTGTGCAAATCTCATAAGAGGTGTGAACACTGCAAACCAGGACATGATGTATCTCCACACCCAGGACCAGGGGCCAGAGCACAGGCAGAGGCAGCCACCGAGTGGAATGTCATCAGAGAGAGAAAAAAGGAAGTAGCTGAGTCCAGTGGTGCAAACCTATACTGCACTCAGTGGCTGAGGCAGGAGGATAGTAAGTTCAAGGCTGCCTGGACAGTAGAGAGAGTTGAAAGCCAGTCTGGGCAACTTGGTGGCTTGGCAATTTGTGAGGATATCTTATCTTGATTTTTTTTTTTCCTAAAGAAAAAAGGGCTGAAAATTCAGCTCAGTGGTGTAGCTGAAGTTTTCCAGTGTCCCACCTGGCCGGCGGTCAGGACAAATCTCTCACCTACAGTCCTGTAGCTTTTTATAAAACAATCACACAGAGGCTTACTATTAATTACAACTGCTCAGCCATTAGCTCAGGCTTATTACTGACTAGCTCTTATGCTTAAATTAACCCATAAATCTTATCTATGTTTAGCCACGTGGCTTGGTACTTTTTCTCAGTTCTGCCTTCACATCTTGCTTCCTTTGTGTCTGGCTGATAACTCCCAACTCAGCCTTCCTCTTCCCAGAATTTTCCTCATTTGCTTATCCCACCTATACTTACTACCTGGCTACTGGCCAATCAGTGTTTTATTAAACCAGTGTACAAAGACATTATCCCACAGCACAGTGGTACTCAGTTAAGTGCTTGCTTAACATGTTTGAGGCCCCAGGTTCGATTTCCAGTACCAGAAGGAGGAAGGGAAGGATGGAGAGACTTAGAAGGACCAGAATATGGGGTTCAGAGTGGGGTCCCCACATGGTGTGTTTCAGGGTGTGGGAGAACCTGTGGTGTGAGCCCATCTGGAAGAATCAGCAGCCAGGCTGGGCGAGTTGTGTCCTGGCCTCTTGGGGTAGACAGGGGATGAAGGAAATCCTGACCCTGCCTCGTAGGTCCATGGAAACCCAGCTGGGAAGAGAGACATCTGATATCCTTGGAGGGGAGGCCCAGGGCAGAAGTAAGGGGCAAAGCCCTGGGAGCAGAAAAGTGGGTGGGCCACAGGATGTAGACCCCAGCCTGACCCAGAGCCTCACCATGTGTTTCTTCTGGTTTCGGTGCTGACCGAGGCCAAGGGTTGAGGAGAAGCGGTCTAAGGAAACGCATAGAACTCTTCTTACCTCCCTTGATCTTTATGAAGCAACCCACTGAGAACGGAAGATCAGTGGGCACACACGCAGGTTTACTGGATGGCTCTCCAAATCTGCTGCCATGAGCAGTGGCCGGCACCTGGCTTCATTTTTTTTTTTTTTTTGCTGTTGTTGTTGTTCCCACTCCCATCCACTGGCTTGAGAAATTTATGGGCTCAGCTGCCCCACCCCCAACCCCAGATGGGCGCCAACACAGGTCATGCAATCTTTAGAGGCTAAAGCCTCCTATCTCCGCAGCTGTCAGGAAGCTTCTGCAAGCACCGGCTCTAGTTACAGGGCATGAGCCGTGCAGAGGCAGCTGTCCCGGGCGGCCTGTCCCACGCTGTGGGCTCTTCTGACTTAGGGAAGGTGTGTGTGGGGGGTGGGGTCTGAGAGATGGAAATATTTGTTCTTTCTCGCGCGCGCGCGCGCTTTCCCCTTTCTTGGCCTCTCCTTCTCTTGTTCCCCACTAATTTCAATTTTCTTACTGCAGACTTCTTTTCCCAGGCTCGTCATGTGTATCGTGACCTCAGCCTAGGCTGGGGTACACGTGAGCAGACCATCTTACAAGTCTTTCAGGTCACAATTGTGTCGTGTTGGCCAGAGGCCATCAGTCTTCCATGTGCGTGCATACAGTCCTTTTTGTTTGAGCAACAGAATACTCGTGTGTACCTGTCTTCCTTCCAATGCTAACCAGCGGGATGGAAGTTTTGCGTCTTTGGGGCTGGGGGAGACCCTGTGGTACCCCAGGCAGTGTTCCTGTATCCTTCAGGTTCAGGAATGAGCTGTGTGATGGGGTAAGCATGCACAGTGGGGCGGGGGTACCCACGATTAATTTTGCAGCCCAACAGAAGGGACCTGTCTCAATCTGGAAGGGAAAACAGAACTCCAGGGCTGGACGTCTACCAAACAACCTTCCTGCATCTTTGAAAGCAAAGGGAGGGCTGGTGCATCTGGGATTCTTCAGCCTGGTGGCTGAGGACTTCAGAGAGTCGATGGCATTAGGCACAGGCAGCCAGGTCTTTGAATTCTGAAGCAGTGTGTAGATTTCAAAAAGAGGAATCAAATAGTCAGAGAGAAATATGCAGAAAGATCAGCTTGTCCCAGCCTCAGCACCACCTCCATTGTCCTGACTGACAGGCTTGTGGGGTTTTGTCTGCATCTCTTAGGTAGCAGTTACTTTCCATCAGTGAGAGATGAGGGATGGCAATGTGACTATTTGGTACCTATGCAAACTTGCAAATCTTCTCATCTCGACTGGTCAGTTTCCTGCCATAACATGCAGGGGTCTCTAAAGCTAACCACTCTGCAGAAGCTGTCCATCCACACCTGCCAAAAGGTTACAGTTTGTCTTATTTTGATCACTCAGAAAGGACATAGTTGATTAGGAGTGTTTCAGAACATAAGATGGAAGATACCCCAATCTCCTGGGACTATAAAGATCAGAAGGAGCTGGGCAGCAGTGGTGCATGCCTTTAATTCCAGCACTTGGGAGTTAGAGCCAGAAGGATCTCTGTGAATTCGAGGCCAGCCTGGTCTATAGAGCGGGAGTTCCAGGATAGGCTCCAAAACTACACAGAGAAACCCTGTCTCGAAAAACCAAACCAAACAAAACAAAATAAAACAAAATCAGAAGGAAACAGCAGAGAATAGAAACTTCCCAGGCCTGGGCCAGTGTCTAGAGCAGTGGTTCTCAGTCTTCCTAATGCTGTGTCCCTCTAATACAGTTCCTCATGTGGTGGTGACCCCCAACTATAAAATTATTTTGTTGCTACTTAGTAACTGTAATTTGCTACTGTTATGAATCATAACATAAGTATCTGATATGCAGGATATCTGATGTGTCACACACACACACACACACACACACACACACACACACACACACACACACAAACATACACGAAAGTAACAACTCACAGGTTGAGAACCACTCATCTAGAGGAAGTTCTTGGAGTCTAGCAAAGCCAGACCAGAGCAGGCAGAAATGCCATGGTTTGAGGTAGGCAGTGACCGAGACACTCTGCTTCCTGTTATTTACAAAGTTGGTTTCTGTAGGTTTGGAGTACAGTGGTGTGTGTGTGTGTGTGTGTGTGTGTGTGTGTGTGTGTGTGTGTGTGTGTGTAGGAGTATTACTATCAACATATGACAACATGGACCCAGGATGTAGGTCACAGCATCATAAAGTGTTATTGCAGAAAAAGGCTTTGGAGGACACACATTTATAGGAGCATGCCTATCTACACCACACACACACACACACCTTGGCTTAATCAATGCATGTTGAATGAAGACACCTCATTACCAATTTAAGAAATTGTTTATCTATTCACCAATCATTACATAACTATTGTATTTAGAGCTTGTACTAAAATTAGGTCAGTATACAAATCACAGGCTAGAGCAGAGAAAGTTTGATTCAGGGCTGTTTGCCATTTCATCAAAGAGCTACACTATTTTTAAAAACAATCCCGGATGATGGATTTTTTTTTCCCCTGTGCTTGGACAGCCAGGTGTATGGGCCTTGGCACAAAAACACCAGTGAGTTCCAAGCTGGGGGAAGGTGTGTGGCTAAGAGACATTCCAGCCCATCCAGCCCTCTGCACACTCCTGGAAGTCTTAAAGAAGAAACGATGTAAATGGGAAAATAAAACCCTGTCAGAGGGGTCTTTCCATGCCCCCTCTGAAACCTCACCTGTCTCTTCAGATGGCTGGAGAGTCTGCTAAGGACATAGTGGGAAAAAGCAGGTGCGGGCATGCGAGGGTGGTGCCGAGAGAATCCAGTAACTAGGTCGACTTCTTGCTCACCGCGCGCCCCCCATGACACCTTTATCACCAGGCTTAAGCCTATTACCCTCTGCCCCTCTCTTCAGCCGTTTGAGGCACTAGACTTGGGAGATTTTTTGAATTATTTATTTTACATGGGTGGTTGTTTTTCCTGCATGTATTCTATGTGTCACATTCATGACTGCTACCCTTGGAGGCCAGAGGAGGGAGTCAGAACCCCCAGAAATGGAGTTACAGACTATTGTAGTCCTCTGGGAATCAAACCTGGGTTCTCTGGAAGAGTATCTAGCACTTTTAACCACTGAGCCATCTCTCCAGACATCAGGTAATTATTTCTTATGCCAAAATGAAAATGATTTTCATTTCTACATTTCCTATTGGCCAAGCACCTGGGTGTGAGAAAAGCTGTAGCTGTGGCAGGATTTTGTCCTGAGGCTGCCATTCCCAAGGTTGAGGGCTATGGCTGCAGGAAACTGGAGAACAGAAGTAATGGGATTTGAGCTACCCCATCCAAGGAGTGGAGAATTCTCATGGTCCCAAAGGCATGTAACAGGCTTCTGGGGGTCAACCAGTTGGGAATGTCTGTGTCCCTGACTCTTGGTACGGGGTCTGTTCATCCATGTCTCAGCTAGAGTTTCCCCAAAGGAAAGAGAGGCAGGAAAGCCTCACTTGGTAGCTGGGTAGCTGGGATTATTGGGGTCCTTGACACCAGCTTCAGCTCTACCCTTACAGCCAAGCCTGAAGGTTACTGGATCAGGCTGGGCCTACTGGACTAGAGAGCTGAGTCACCCACAGGAAGAGACAGCAGGGACCGTAAATCACCCTGCATTTAAGGATGGCTTTCAAAAACCCTGGCTCTGGGCTCAGTGTCTTTATTTATATCTCTCACAGGAATATTTTTCAAACTCACGACAGTGCAGTCGGTATTGCTTTGAGCACCCTCCAAGCACCTGGTCTCTTCTATAATGAGCCTAGCAGGTGACAGGCCTTCAGATGCTTGAGCCCAGTTCTGAGCCTGCTGTGACTCAAGTCCACACGTACGCCTACTCCCTGCCAAGGCCAAATCCGTTCTCCCGCATAGAGGAAGGACAGCCACGTTCATGGCACAATGTTGCATGTAAATGCACAGTAAGCATGCAGACGCATACAACCATGAAATCGCCATATACAAGCCACTACAAAGCCTGGATTCTCCACACACTCCCGAGACGTCCTTGTTCACCGGGACATGTGAGTCAGGGCACAGAGGAAGGGCCCTCCCAGCCGTCAGATGCCCATCTCACAGCTTCAGAAGAACTTGGCTGATGACCGAAGGAAATTAGGTTTTGTACCTTGGCATCCTGGGTTCTGCTGTGGGTGTCCTTACAGTGCAGATACAGATGAATTAGACAGGCCAGGCATGGTGGTGCATGCCTTTGATCCCAGCATTCAGCAAGAGGATCTCCTTAGGTTTGAGGCCTGCCTGGCCTACATAGAGGCTTCTAGGACAGCCAGGACTCCAAAGAGAAACACTGTCTCAAAAAAAAAAAAAAAAAAAAAAAAAAAAAAAAAAAAAAAAAAAAAACGAACAAACAAACCAAAAGAACCAGGCATCAGAGGAATTGTAGCGTCTGCAGGTCAAAGAACCATTGGCCACAGCCCTCTCTCTTGAATTTCCTGAAAGAAAGAAACAAAATTTGTTGAGCAGAGGGAAGGAACAGAGTAGGCTTGTCTTTCCCCATTAATAAAATCTCATCCCTTTGACCTCTGTTTGCATGGTTTCTGTATCTTCCACTTCCCCAACCTTTCCATCTTCTTCCTGATTTATAATTAAATCATTTAGTATCATTTGATAGACTAGTAATTGTTGTTTGTTTATTTCCATTGGTTTGTTGATCATTGTTTATTCTTCTTCTAAGTCTCCCACAAGAAAAGGAGACGCCTCCTTCTATCTACTTCATTGTGGATTCCAGAGAAAACAAAGCACATCACCTGGGACCACAAAAGACAGTGGCTGCAATGAGTTTGAGTCAAAGCCACCCTTGAGGTCCTGCCCAATGACTTAATTCTGAGATGACGAACTCAGAAATGAGGGGTCCTTTTAATACATCTCTCTAGTCCAGGGCCTGTCCTCTGAGCTCTATGCCACCTCACCAAGATGATGCAGAATGGAACCCACTCAACCTACAGTTTCTTCTGAGATCTAGGTACAATAATTGCAGCAAGTTACTAAACACTCACCCTGTGCCCAGTGTTGAGCAGGCACGTGGAGTCCACAGATGAAGGATGGTGTAGTCACTGGGGTCCACCACGAAGTAAGAGGGAGAGATGGATCGTTTTCCATTAGCAACGGAATAATGGCCAGTGCTACTTACAGTTTCCTTCTTGACTGTCATAGGTCCATATCCTTCAGAAATCACAGTGGGAAAGAGAGATGTGGGGAAGGAACTCAAAAGGAAAAGACAGGAGGAGAGTGCTGCAGACTAATAAAAAGCTGGGTCAGGCCGACTGGAGATTTCTTCGCCTCCTGGTGTAGACCTCAGCACTGATGGCGCACAGTTGTGGAGCCGCTGAGAAGCTCACCCAGGAGAGCGCTTGCCTCATTAACGTGAGGACCTGAGTCTGCTCCCCAGGACCCATGCACAAAGCCAGGCACTGGGATGTGCAGTGGAGGCAGAAACGGGAGGCTCGCTGGGGCTTCCTGGACAGCCAAGCTAGCTGCATTATTGAGATTCAGGTTTAGTGACTTTGTCTCCCCCAAAAAAGAAAGTGAGGAATGATGATTGAAGAAGACATCTAAAGTTAATTTCTGACCTCCATGGATGTACACACACACACACACATACACACACACACACACACACACACACACACACACACACACACACACACACACGACATGGAGCATCTTCTCCCATCTCCTGAATCCAGGCTATTTCTGTCATTTTCTTGAGCAACAGAGTGGAATCCAAAGCAACAGTGCCTTTCACCTTCTTGGAACCCTAACCCTGTCACATGGACAGACCCAAGTTCTCCTGTAGGAAGATGAGTGAGTGTATGTGGGGTAGAATGGATAACTGGGTCCAGACTATTATTATCTAGCCAAGTGACCCACCACCCAGCCCATAAACACATAAGCCCCCGCAGCCAAGATCAGAGATGCCCTCCCCCACTCCACAGGCCTTGTTACTGGTCTTCAGACGACTGGGCAGTGATAAAGGAGTGTTGTCAACCATCTCCATCTGTGGGGGAGGTTCCTCATGCAGAACCTAATCTATACAGCATCTCTCTCCTACCAAGAGAGCCACTAGTGTTGGACCACTTGATGTCACTCAAGATATATTTCATGATATAATCTGAACTCGCCCTCACAGAATAGAGCTGAATAGCGTGGCATGCCATGGACCTCAGACATTGGCAAAGGGTGAAGCAAGTAAGAACTACCCCATGCGTGTATTAATGCCACTCCCTGGCTCTCCTCCATCTCCCCAAGACATGGGCTTGGGAAAAAAGTTACCTGATCACCGCTGCCTTTGTCCACCAATTCACTCAGGGATGGATTAATCCCTACTCAGTTTCTTCCCCACCTCCCCCATTCTCTCCCCAGTCTGCCTGCCTAGATGATGTAAGCGGTAGCCAATCTTGCAGCACAGACAGCAGCTGGCTCACTTCCGTGTCCATGAAGGGAAGGCAGACACTTTAGAGAAAGAACTGGAAAATATTACCACCCACCCCACTCAACTCTCCCTCCCCCAGCCCTCGTCTTACTCTATATTCCCAGGCTACATACACAGGAACCCCAAGAGACCAGAGCTGGGAAGTCCTGAAGGCCGAGAAAAAAGAAACTGGAACCAGAGCCCCATGGCCCCATGGGTTGAGCCACGAGACCGCTTTGGGCATGAGAACGAGTCTTAGGAGAGAAACCCAGAGCATCTGGAGGGCCGTGCCAGCACCCGCCCCTCATCCCCACACTCGGCTGCAGCAGCGGTGGCATGGCCAGCTGGTACCAACGAAATGGGCATTGGCATCAAGGGGCCAGCAGGTCAGCTTCAGTGTTGGGGAAGGGGCTGCACAGTAGATTTCCCATCACTGAGAGGCCATGGGGCACATGCCTGTAATCCAACTCACTCAGACATCAGGGCAGGAAGATTACAGGTTCAACGTCAGCTTGGATTATGCAGAGAAACCCTGCTTTAAAAAAATCACTTAAAAATTAACTTTCTCTTTAACAAAGAAATGGGTTCCGTTGTGACATACTCATACATACACATCATTACATCTTCTTACCCATTTCCCCTCTGCTCTCTCTCTCATCCCCCCAACTTTGCTGCTGCCCCCCAGTAGCCCACCCTTCTGCTTTCATGACACGTATATCCTTCTACCCTCTGCTGTTCCCCCTCTTCCCTGCAGACCCCCCTCCCTCTCGGATTTCCCTTGCTGTTTTCATTTCATTCATATGTGTATGTTTATTTATGTGTGTGTGTGTTTATTTCTTATCAGTTATTTGAAATTGTCAGATTCCCTCGTAAAACCTAGAGGAGGCAGACTCAAGCTTGTTGACTTGGATAAGTGTGGGCAGACAGAACCCAGTCGTTTGGTTGAGTTGAAGATTTTCAAAACCTTCTAATGTCTCTAGAATTTCTCCAAGCTTTTAATGCAGGCATAGGGATCTACCATTAAAGAGCCATTGCTGGCCGGGCGGTGGTGGCGCACGCCTTTAATCCCAGCACTCGGGAGGCAGAGCCAGGCGGATCTCTGTGAGTTCGAGGCCAGCCTGGGCTACCAAGTGAGTTCCAGGAGAGGCGCAAAGCTACACAGAGAAACCCTGTCTCGAAAAACAAAAAAAAAAAAGAGCCATTGCTTCTTACCTTGGAAATTTCTTTTTGAGCATGCCCCACAAAATCCCATGACCACACTGTAGATGGACCACTTGAAATCTATAAAATGTCAGACAAGCTCCTCTTAGTTCCCTCCCCTGAAAGTAAGATAAAAATGCATCCATCCATCCGTCCCAGAGCTGTGAGTTCAAGCAGAACCAAACTGTGAAATAAAGCTAATGCACACTCTTATGGGATCAGCGAGAGCTGAGCCGGAATTCTCTGTCTGAGCTGGATGTACCTTGCATGGGTGTTTGTTACCATTTTGATTTTAAGGGTCTAGGAGAAGGAAATAGGGGTATTGTAGGTCCTTGAAGAGGGTCTTGGGACCCCAGCTCCTTCTTCTCTGCCTCACTCCTCTGGGTGACAGTTTTCTCCACCATATGCTCAGGACTACAAGCCCAAAACTAACAAAGCCAAGCAACTCCTAAACTAAAACCTCTAAAACGATGAGCCAAAATAAACGTGTTTTTTTTTCTTTTTAAGATGTTTTGTTTTGGGCATTTTGTCACAGTAGTGGAAAGTAGTCCTCTGCTCAAAGATTGGACCTTGTCTACTCAATGCATACAACTTTCTAAAATTGAGAGAGAAAAAAAAGCTAAGGTGCTTGTGGCATTTGTCTGTGAAAAACAAAACAAAGGTTCTTGATCTACAGGGGACATAGGGGTGCACTCTGGGAAAGGGTATTTTGGGGTAGTCCCAGCCTGGAGACAAATTTTGAGGAAGGAATGGAAGATGGTAGCTTGGAAGGAAAATGGCTTCTAATACTCCTTATGTATCTCTACTCAACTCAGAATCAAGCCTAGAGGAAGGCTATTTTTAGAAAGGGGGAGACTTAGCTGAGTACCTCTTATTCCGTCTGCCTGGGACCCCTCCACCTACTTCTAGAAATGTACTCCTTCTCTCCTCTAGTGATACCTTCTGTAGAATACATGAAGGTATCTACAGAATGCTGGTTGTATTCTACTAGATGCTCCCAGCTAGGAAATTGTTTCCCAGGCTCCAGAATAGGCACATGAGCCAAGAGAGACCAATGCTCCCTGGAGAATTTCTAAATTCGACCCCAGAGAAAGGCGGGTCTTCCCTGCGGTAAAGATTTCAGGTTGTCACTTGGATGCCATGAGCACCGTTGGTGCCAGTCTGAGAAAGAAAGACCCATGTGTGGATGGGCAGAAAGAGCATGAGGAGCTGTGAGTTCTAGCCTTTTGTCTTTTCTGCACCCCCAATTGTCAGCACCAGTGTGTTGGCCTTTGGTTCAGTTACAGAAACTAACAATTCCCCCTTTGAGCCTCAGCTGGTTATGACAATTCTGCTGCTCGTAAGTAATCATGGACTACTATATATAACCTTTGTCCTGTTTCTCAAGAACACCCCACCAACACGGGGCGACAAGACACTAAGTAAAGCAATTAGAAAGCCATGCAGGTGTGTATGACGGTTGTGTAGCTTAGACTGTTTGTGGGACTCCTAGCAGTGGGATCAGGGCCTGACCCTAATGCTTGAGTTGGCTTTTGGGAATCTAGTCCCCCATACAGGGTTGCCTCGCCCAGCCTTAATACAGAGGGAGGAGCTTGGTCCTGCCTCAACTTGGTATGCCATGATTTGTTGACACCCATGGATTCTGAACAGAAACAGAGGAGGGCGCCAGAGGGGAGGTGGGGGAGGTGGATGGGAAGAGAAGAGGGAAGGGAAACTGAGGTTGAGATATAAAATAAATGAAAAAAGTTAATTAATAATAAAAAATGAAGAAAGACATGCAGGATTACACTACAATGAGAAGTGTGGAGCTCAGTGGTAGAGCATCTGCCTAGCATGCACAAGGTCCTGGGTTCAATCCCCAACACTCCCTTCACCAAAAAAATTAAATGAATTCATTCATGCATTTGTCCCCCCACCCCTTTATAACCTCCTTCTTCCTTCCTTCCTATTTCATTCCTTTTATTTCTGGTTTTTTTGTGGGTTTTGTTTTTGATAGATGATCTCATGCAGCCCAGGCTGGTGTTGAATCCCTGATCCTCCTGCCTCTGCCTCCTAAGTGCTAAGATTACAAGTGTGTACCACCGTGCCTGGCTATTCTTCCTTTTTTTTTTCTTTCTTTCTTTTCTGGTCACTAAATTGGCTTAAGCCATACTGATACTCACATACAGAATTTGAAAACAAAGAAAAATTAATCTTCCCTTAAAATGTTCGTTCCCTTGGTATATTTCAGGAAACATTCATTTTTCTAGAACACTTGTTGGTTCAGCCATGGAACACTTTCCAGAACACTGTAAGATCCTGGTGTCCGTCACCTGTCACCCTGAGTGCTGCAGGGACTCTGTCCCAGGCCATGCTGGCAGAGGGAAGCATACTCCCCTTCTCCAGGTCTCCCTAAGGAGCATTCCACAGCCCCCTTCTTCCCATTCTGGCCTTAAGCACATCCTTCCCCGCCCACCCGCACTCCCTTCCGGAGCACCTGTTGCTACAACAAAGAGAAGCTTGGGGTTGAAGTTTCTGGGCTTGTCCAGGTGATAAACGGGGTCCATTCAGAGGAGATAATGCCATTTGTTGGATTAGCTCTTTTCAATCATCAGGGAAAGCTCTGGGTGGGGAGAGGCATTCAGAGAGCTCCGTGGATATAAAAAGGTGATTATATTTAAATGGGAGACCTGTCAGCAGGCAAAGCCCTCGGCCAGCTGACACACAGGCAACTTCAATAGCTCCGGTGCAGCAGCAGGATGGGATTGGTGCCTCTGGACTCAGTCAGACAGCTGCCACTATCCTAAGGGAACAGCCTTTCTCTTTGCCCTGGGCACAAGGGCTTTCTCTCAAGGGTTTTGTCAACACTGCCCAAGCAAGAGCAGACCCAGCTGAGGTCCTCTTAGAAACCAGGTCTGCAGGAATTTATCACAGGCCCATCGATTTGAGAGTTGTGGACACAGCCCATGTGATGCTTCAGAACTGGGGTTCACTGGGAGCTCTGTTACTCTGGCGCAGTGGACAGGGACCACATATAGTAAAGGCGCAGGGACAGAAGTAGCCATGAGTATCAACCAATGGGCATGGCTGCATCCTAATAACACTTTATACTTATAGACGTGAAGATTTGAATTTCATGTTATCTCCATGTGCCATGAGATATTATTCTTCTCACCAATGGTTTAAAATGTAAAATATCAGGGCTGGAGGGGTGATTCGGTGGTTAAGAGCACCTGCTGTTCTTCCAGAGGATCTGAGTTCAGTTCCCAGGACCCACATCAGGCAGCTCACAACGTGTAACTCCAATTCTGATGTCCTCTTCTAGCCTCTTTGAACA
Organism: Peromyscus californicus insignis; assembly: GCF_007827085.1. NCBI lineage: Eukaryota > Metazoa > Chordata > Mammalia > Rodentia > Cricetidae > Peromyscus > Peromyscus californicus. The sequence goes on along the minus strand of NW_026294514.1, from coordinate 26,049,742 downwards.
TCTGTACTTAAGTGTAGTCTCTCTCTCTCTCTCTCTCTCTCTCTCTCTCACACACACACACACACACACACACACACACACACACACACACACACACAAAATAAATAGATAAATAAATAAAAGGAGAGTGAATCTTAAAAAAAAATAGAAGTATAAAACCCACCCTTTCCTTCACATACTATGATGAAGAGACACTGTCTTACTTAGCTCTGTGAAGAGTCCTAAACTTACTGAACTGATTCACAACCTGCATATATACAGCACTCTAATAAACAGACATACCTGTGGCCTCCTTCAACAAACACCCCTACCCTGTGAGTTAAGTATTATGTCAGTGTCTACATGAGAAAGCTGAGGGACAACCCTGACCAACCAAGAGCACACCCTAACAGGGAAAGACTCAAGTGGGAAGACTCAGTGGGAAGACTCAGTGGGAAGACTCAGTGGGAAGACTCAGTGGGAAGACTCAGTGGGAAGACTCAGAGGGAAGACTCAGAGGGAAGACTCAGTGGGAAGACTCAGAGGGAAGACTCAGAGGGAAGACTCAGTGGGAAGACTCAGAGGGAAGACTCAGTGGGAAGACTCAGTGGGAAGACTCAGAGGGAAGACTCAGTGGGAAGACTCAGTGGGAAGACTCAATGGGAAGACTCAGTGGGAAGACTCAGTGGGAAGACTCAGAGGAAAGACTCAGTGGGAAGACTCAGTGGGAAGACTCATCAGGAAGACTCAGAGGGAAGACTCAGTGGGAAGACTCAGTGGGAAGACTCAGTGGGAAGACTCAGTGGGAAGACTCAGTGGGAAGACTCAGGGGGAAGACTCAGTGGGAAGACTCAGAGGGAAGACTCAGTGGGAAGACTCAGAGGGAAGACACAGTACAGTGACAAAATGCCAAAGAACAGCAATCTAAAGGAAGACACCTTTATTTTGGCTCCCATATTTGGAAGTGCCGGTCTGTGGTCAGCTGGCTCCATTGTGCTGGACCTGAGGCAAGATTTGAGACATCAGAATAGTGACGTAGCAGAGGAAAGCCTCTAGCCTCTTGGTGAGCACCGCCATGCCTGGCTCTTCCTTCTTGTCCTTCAGGAAGTGACACAAAGGGGCGGGGTGCCAGACCCAAGGTATCTCCTCCAAGGGTACACACGTGTCTGAGCTGCCTTTCTCACTGTGACAGGACACCTGACAGAAGTGACTTATAAGGAAGGAAGTGTGTTCCGGCTTACAGTGGAGGGGACCCCCCCCCCCCCCCCCCCCCGTCCGTCACAGCAGGGAAGGCATGGTAACAAAAACAGCTCTAGCTGACAGAACTCTGAGGCAGCCGGTAACGAGTCCTCCATCGGGAAGCCAAAGAAATGAACGCTGGTGCTCAGCTGACTTCTTCCTTTTTCCTTTTTTAATTTAGTCTGCGTCTCCAGTCCCTGGAAAGTATCACTCACATTCAGAGTGCGGTTTTATGTCTCGGTCAAACCTCTCTGGAAGGACTCTCAGAAACACACTCATCCAGAGGTGTGTCTCCTCGGTGACTCCCGACCCAGTCAGGCTGACGGTCAAGACCAACCATCACACCCAGTGCTGCCTTTGCTCCAGTCGGGCCCTGCCTCCTGGTTTCCATCACCTTGCAATAATGCCATTCAGTTATGAATTCGTTGATGGACTAACCTATTAAGTCAGTGCCCTCATGAGCCAGTCACTTCCCAGAATCCCCACTTCTGACCACTGCATTGGAGAAGCATCCTTCAACACATAAGGACTGGGGGGAAGAACATTTTACATCTCAACTCTGAGGCAGAGAGACCACATCCAGGAGATGCTTGAATTGTGCGTTTATTTCACCCACTGTTTTTAAGGACCTTGGAGGCAGTAGATGGGGACAGTCATCTGGACTAAGCAGAGAAGTGGGTGACTCAGGACTTCCTGGTCCTCCTGATTCCACATAGGAAGAAGATAGGTGCTTTTCTCATGAGATAAAGGCCCGCCCCTTCATAAGGACTCTGAAGACGGCAAGTTCAACAACGAACTATAATCCCACAGTCTCGGCCACCATGACTGTTAGCAACCTTTCCCGGAGATTCAAAGGCCAGCTTAAGACTTGTCTCAAATGCCTGACTCTAGTTCATTTCCATGGTGGAGTAGGGTCCCATCATTTTGGGGCATAGCTAAAAGCATACCTGATCCTCCAAGCACTCTTCCACCTGTGAGGTAGTTTAGTACCACCCCATTTCTTTAGGTAAATCACTAGACATAGTGTACTGGTGTGGATTCCTATCTCCACATGGAGCCATGCTGTGGTCTCACCTTGTGACAGCTGCTTCCTAACTCGTATCAGGTTTTCTCTATAAGATGGGGCAGTCGCAACAGGATGGAATTGTTCATGTGGCATCTAACAGATACAGGGTGCATATAACATCTAATGTGCTTTCTACAACCCATTAGGGATCCCAAGAATGTCTGTTCTTTCTCCTGGATCTGGAATCTTCCCCATGTCTTCCTGTCTTTGCTGCTCTGCCTAGCTAGGATGTTTTCCCTAACACTGTGCTAGAATTAAAGATGTGCTCCACCACTGTCCGGCTGGGCTCTGCTCTGTTGAGTAGGAAGGGCATCCTACCCCTCCCCACTAGCTGGGTAGTCCCCATCTTTCCAGCTCTCAATGGATGGCAGTTCCAGACAGCCTCTCTTTCCACTGTCCCCTTCTCTCCCTTCAACAGATGCTCATCAGTTCTGCCTTCAAATGGTCTTATGCTAAGCAAAAAAAGTAACCTTGTCTATATGTGAAATAAATACTTGTTGCTATTCTGGCTTGAAAGCTATCCCCGTAAAATATGCTGAGGGACTACCAGCCTGCCATGGCCCGGTACCCAGGTGTGGTCCTGCTAAGGGAACTGTGCATGCCTTGTGCTCTGGGATGATGGTGGTATTCCTGGCACTAGCCATGGCAATGGATCAAGTGACATGCTGAGAGAGGAACTGGGGAAATCAGTGACAGTCATGATGGAATCCCGCTCCACCCAGCACTACTAGCAGACAGCACTCAACCTTTGTGAAGAGTTTAAAGAAAGGTACCGATCTGTGTCCTGTGTGACTTGAGGTTGGCTGAGAAACAGATTGCCATAGTCATTTTGGCCTTTGGATCCTGGAACATGTTGCCAGGTTTCAGTGGAACAGCATGTCTCTCTGGGAGGTCTCTGAAGGCCAGCATCATGGAGCTGATCACAAGTGGAACGCTGAGTATTTTGGAAGAGGAGAACCACAGTAAAGACATTATGTGTCAGACTATGGTAGAGATGATCCAACGAGAGTGGCCACAGCACTGGCCTGACATGCTGATGGAGCTGGACACTCTCTCCAGGCCAGGGGAAACACAAAATTGGCATGCTCATCCTTTTGCACCTGGCCGAGGTTGTAGTGACCTTTCAGACACTCCTCTCAAAGAAGAAGGGGTATTCAACAAACACTATCGCAGAACATGCAAAGAGTCTTCAGTTCTCTACTCATCACACTTCAGGGAAATGTAACCAAGTACCAGCAAATGAAGACGGACACCTCTCAGGAGTGAGAGACTCAAGCAAACTCTTCCGTAAGCATCGCAACACGGAATGCCTATGGTGGCTACATCAGCCGGGTGACTGTCAATCACATTGCTGTTGAGAACTGTAAACTCCTAGATACTGTGGCTGCGTCTAACTGAACAAGAACTACAGTTGGGAACAGCTGAGTGCCTATCGCTGCCATCAACAGAAAAGGCAAGTTGCACAACCAGAAACCCTGATGATCACTTGTGGAGATGTTGCTAAGCGTTCCTTTCACTCTGCTGCACAGACTGCTGGTGGAGGAGCCTTGGTAGGAAAACACTACCTTTTCCTGAAGAGATCCCATCAGGTGCTCCATGTGCTGGGCAATCATCTGTGCACATGACTGGGCTTGGATTCTAATTCACAGATACCAGTAAGCGTTGGAAAGCACGTGGAATTTTTTTTCTCACTTTTGCAACCCACCCAAGTCAGTTTCTATGCTTTTTAACCCAGATGACTTGGGGAGCCCTCTTCAGGCATCTCCCGATCCATTACTATTAGCAATAAGACCAAAATACCTTCATACTTCTGGGACCAACTTGGTCAAGATGGACTTTCCTTCAGAGACTTCCCTAGCTACAAATATTCTGCACTTGGTTTCCATAGTGATGAGGGACTTAAATGCTTTCTTTGATTCCTCTTTAAGTCCAGCAAGGAGAAGTAATGAAGTGGATATATCGCTTGGATCCCAAGACTAGCTTCCAGATTGCTGCAGAGCGGCTCAAGTACAGCTGTCGACTTCTATCGATACTGGACCAGTGAACCGCTGTCTGCACCTGGAACCAGAGAGGGAGGCTTCGGCTCCATCTTCTCCTCTTCATTTGTGCAGTGGGAAGCTATGGATTTTTGCAAGGGAAAGTGTGGTTGACCAGATGTTTCAAACACTAGAGAGGGAAGGGGTCTGGCTAGTGGACTAGAACCACTGAGCTCTGTAGACATGTTCCTCTCTCCCCAGGACTACACAATCATTCCGTATGACTCCATCCTGCCTCAGCACCTGGGTGGGGAGAGCCCACCTTCTTCCCTGATGCTGCTAACCCCCCTCCCACCCTACTTTCTTCTCAACTCAGACATCCTCAGGGAAGCGTTTCCTTCCCCTCTCTGACTGTAAAATCAAGAGTCTCTTATAAGAACTCAGCAGAGTCTACATGGCATGTTTGACAAGTCAATGTCTGTTCCTCACCCCTCACCTCTAGGAGGTTCGAATTGTATCTAGATTTGCTCACCATTGTGTTCCCACCCCTATCCTGTTATCTCAACACACAGCAAATTCTAACAAATATTTGCTTGTTTGCAACATCTGGCTCTTCCCACACCCATCTTTGCAGCAGATAAACTGCTACCAGACTCCTAGAACTCTCTGAGGAGACGCTTTCTAGTGCCCTGGAAGGCCTTGAGTGGCTTACCCTTAGAGCCAATCTGCCATGCTGTGAGGAACTAGAGTGCATGGCAAAATACGGGGGTGGGGGTGGGGGAGGTTCTGATAGACCCAGCTAAAGACTCCACTGCCTGCCAACACTGTATGTAACTACAGAAGCAGACATCTCCAGGGTAGCCCAAAACACACACACACACACACACACACACACACACACACACACACACACACACACACACACACGGAGTGGGGAGATAAAGAAATGTAACTGTTTAAAACATGTAAGTGTCTCTCTAAATCCAGCCTCCATTCCCTTTCTCCAGAAACAACCATCGTTCAGAGATCTTTCAGATGTTTCCAGAAATGCTGTGTACAAAGGTAAAAGACTTTTTAAAAATATGAGTGGTTTGTACTACTTACTTTTTTAATAGCCACTCTATGTTGGTATAGTAGGGATCTCTGAGTCCTTTTTCTTGGCTGCATAGTATTTTATGGCAAGACTGTATTGTGGCTTACTGAACAAGTTCCCTGCTGCTTGTGGTAGCCTGGAGCTTGGGAAAAGCAGGGCAGAGGGGTGAAGGGTCAGATGGGAAACTACAGTAAAGTGAGCAGGGCTAAAGTTACGCAAGCGGGCCTGAAAAAGGAGAGAGAGAGGAGAGAGAGAGAGAGAGAGAGCCTAGCCAGCAAGGAGTGAGAACAGAGGAGGTTCTGAATACATTGTACAAAACTATTGCCAAGAAGAAATAGGAAAGAGAGTTATTGAGCTGGCTAGGGGCCGGAGGTGTAAAACTCTACCTCTACCTCTTACTCAATGACTTCACAATCTCCCCCATGCTCTCTTTCTCCTCTTTTTGCCTACCCACCATTTTTAAAATGAACCCCACCCAAAAGAAAACAAACATGTTGCTATTTATTCATGCAGGAAGGCCCGCTGGACACAATGGACACCAGCCTCCGGCTAATTAAATGAAAAGCTGTAGAGGGAATTCAAACCGTCTCGGGGAAAATATAATCTACCACCAAAACCAGTTCCCACCGTTCAGCAGCTGGGGAACAGAGACCAGCATCCCAGCAGGTTCCCAAGCAGAGAGGGCTAGGGGTAAGGGTGGGGGGCAGGGAGACAAGAGGAAGCCAGTGTCTCCTCCTCTTTTCACCCTGGGCAGCTCCTCTGAGCCTCATCTCCTGTGAGCCCATTCACAGGCTTGTTAAGGGTGCTCCCTATCCAGGCTGGATTGTTTCATTAATTCACCCATGGAGAATGGATGGGTTCAGATTCCAGGCTGGGGCAACCAGATACCCAGCGAAAATCTGGGCTTGGGTATGCATCTTTCTTCTCTAAGCCAAGGAAGGACCACGGCAATGCACCAAATCAGCCCCCCCCCCCAAACTAAGCCATGGGCAGGGTCAACCCCTCCACTGACTATCTCTGAACATAGGGACCCCAAGAGTCAGTGACCAGTGTGAGTGTCCTAGCTGGTCTCTTTTGTTGTGATAAAACACTGACCCAAAGCAACTTGGAGAGGAAAAGTTTTATTTGGCTTACAGGTTCCAGTCCATACTTAAGGCAGGCCAAGGCAGGAATTCAAGGCAGGAACTGAAACAGAGGCCGTGGAGGAGTGCTTGCTGTTCACTGCCTTGCTCAGCCTGCTCTCTTATACTGCCTGGGACCACATGCCCAGGGGTGCCTCCCTCCCACATCAATCATCAGTCAAGAAAATGCCCTACAGACTTGCCTACAGGCAATCCGGTGCAGACATTTTCTCAATTAAGGGACCTTTCCCTAAGTTAACTCTAGCTTGTGTCAAGTTGACAAAACCTGACCAGGACAGTGAGCTGGTCATTGTCTGAGCACAGGGGACAAATAAAACAGCTAACTGTAATTTTTCACATCCCCCTGCCCCAACTATGGAGAGTTAGACACATCCATGTTCAAGCCCCAACAAACTAAATGCTAAATAATGTGCCAGTGTGGGCCAGTTAGTTGATAATTTTGTATCTGCCTTTGCTATTAATCCCTAAAACTGGAGGAATAATCCATCCCCCAAATATGACCACCCATGCAAAGCTGCAGGTTCCATAGATAGAATTAGTCCTTTCCCCTACAGGAGGTCTTTCCTACCCACCCAACTTCCCTCCATTCCTTTTTCCATGACCCAGTAGAAGAGTGGGTGATGGATGGAAACCAGGCAGGCCTCCACCTGTTCCAAACTCTCCCCAGAGCCAGCTGTCTGAAACAGGCCACTCGTGAGTCATTCTTCCGGGTTCTGAGGGCTTTGGGATCTGTTCACAGCAGTGGCTGTCCATCTTCCTCCCTCAGATCCACAGAGGGCCAGTGTCCTGGTCATCGGAAGCCTAGGTCCCCACTGTGGGAGGCTGGCCTGCGGGAAGCCATGGTCTAGTCACAAGAGAAAAAGCCACGGTGCCACCCTCCCTCTACCCTCTCCAGGATCGGAGAACAACCACAGAGGGTACTGCCCTCACCCTGCTGCCCAGGGGGCACTGAGCCCCTTCACTCGACCTGGCCTCCAGACCTAATTCGTGTAGCCATTGCATCACCTCTAGGTCCCTGCTCTGGACCCTTTCCCAGTTCACCGCATAGCATCTTCGCTCCTGCTCCATGGGGATGACTGTACTCCGCTGCTCTGTCCAACACGGAGAAAACAGGGCTGATGGCCTCAGGAGCCCTCCCTGCAGGCTATTTTTAGACTCCCCTCTCCTCTCCCTCCCGCACAGTTCCTGTGTCTTTGCAGTGCCATCTAGAACTCTCCATAACTCTAAAGGTGTTATCATTTCTGTTGTTTCCCGAAAGCATGTGGGGCAAGAACTGAAGCTGCCTTCCAGACACAGTGGGCCCCCGGGCCGAGAGCTGGAGGCTAGGCGCAAGGTGCCTACGGCTGTCTACAGGTTCATCCTCACTTTGCATATCTTGTGGGGGAGGGGGTAAAGTTAAACTGCTCTTATTCCTCTAGATAGTCTTAGATCCTTTCTTCCCCCCTCTCCCACCCCCACCGCGAGTCCTCCAAAGAACTTGACTGACACTTCACAGGTTATCCAGAAGCATCCAAGGACCCTGAGACAGAGGCGATTCTGGTGCCACCAGACCTTGTGACCACCTTCCCCTCCCTTCACGCCCTGCAATGCCCTCCATTGTCTTTGAGCTCTGAGGACTGGGGATGTGGCACAGTGTCAGCACGAATGTCCACCATACCCAGGGTCCTGGGTTCTCTCCCTAGAACTGCAGAGATCAAAAGTAAAAATGCTTGGAAAGGCTCAAGCTTGAGAAACCCAGACCTATGACCTTTGCTGGGTACAGGGGCACTCACCTGCATGTGATCTCAGCACTTAAGGGGCTTTGACAGAAAGATTACCAGGAGTGCAAGGCCAGCCAGTGATGTATAATGAGTTCAAGGCCATCTATGTTTACACAACAAAAGTCTGTCTCAAAAACAAAAAGAGCCAGGCATTGGTGGCACATGCCTTTAATCCCAACACTCGGGAGGCAGAGCCAGGCAGATCTCTGTGAGTTCGAGGCCAGCCTGGTCTACAGAGCGAGATCCAGGACAGACACCAAAACTACACAGAGAAACCCTGTCTCAAACAACAACAAGAAGCCTGAGTTCTGGGGGGAAATTCCTGTCCTGACAACATTGCCAGTCACTGAGCAAAAATCTTCATCATCTGGGACAAGGAGGTTGGGGAGAGACCACAGGTCCAAGATGCCAGGAAGCAGGAAGTTAAACCTGCTTTAACTCCCAGGAAAGGCATGAATGACAGCACCCATCTCAGGCTCCGTGCCCCCCACCCCGCCCCAGCCACCCTGTGCAGCGAGCTGATTTACCCATTGCAGCTCAGTTTTGAATCCACAGTACTTAATGTGACTCCATCTTCACACGTACTCTCTAGCTACTGACCGTAATAAATCACCTGACAGACAGAAGCTAACTCTTGGAACCTCCACTCAGCGACAAAAGCAAAAAAAAAAAAAGTATGAGGGAAGAAATACAAACAACATTTGTGATGCAGCTGCATTTCTACTTCAGGAGCGAATCGGCAGGTAGATGAATAATTAATTATGAAGATGAATTACTAATTATTATTAAATAAATAAAATAATCACAATTAATTAATGAGACACTAAGCTGTACCTGCGCTGGGCAGAACCGACCGGAGAGAAGGTGCTTCCTCTCGCTAACTGCACTGAATGAAATAAGCGAACGGTGACCACCGGCGCTTCCGGAACCTGAGGAAACCGGCCAGTCACCTCAGAGCCATATCTCTTCCTCTGGAAGCCTGCAGGCCAATTGGAGGGGACCAACAGAACCAGGGCACAAAGGCAACCCCGTTTCTGTATGCCCACATTATAGGTATTTCTTGACCTAAAGGGGCTTATGAGTGGAAAAAAAAATTGAAGAAGACTTGCTTTAAAGCTTAAGTATTTTTAATTTTAATGAGATAAAATTGTATCTATTCTGTCTCTATCTTTGGGCATGTTATCTTCCTGTCAGAACAGCCTCATTGGAGAGGTTCATCCTTAGATGTTAGAAGGCACAGGAGAGGACAGACCAAAAGCAAGCCAACTAACTGGTTATCGCGTGCGTTAATGGACACTAAGGCGTGTGCATGCGTTCAAGAGCGTGTGCTTGTGTGTGTCACTGGGGGTTGAACGTAGGGCCCCCCACATGCTGGGCAAGTGTTCTATCACTTACTGATCTATATCTCCAGACCAAAGTTTCTGACTTTAAAGCTTTGGAATACAAAACACTGTCCTTAAAGACTCTGATCACAAATATCCCACAACATAGATCTCATAAAATAAAATAATAATTGGATCATCGGTAGCTCAGTGGTGAGAAAAAAAAACAGAGAGGAACCCGCCATCTCACCCCACTTGTCCATCTTCAATAACAGAAGAGAGAAGCCACTTGCCCGAGTCACCAGAGGACTGATTTAGTGGCCCCTGCGCCCTGTGTCTCTTGCTAAGGTACAGTGATTAGAGTAGGTGGTAATTTCGATACACCCTCAAGCAAGAACCTTCTTTCTCTGCGTGGATTACAAGTCTAGTCAAATATGGAAAATCACAAGCACTTTGTCTTTTGACCCTAGTCTGACATTCAACAAAACAACCAGGTAAAATATTGCTGGTCGGCTCTGGCCCTCCACTCCCCTTCCATACATCAAAGTCAAAAGATATCTATTAATAAGCATCTACACCTGCCTCTGTGCTGGGCTCTGTGCATAGGGAATGCAAGATACCCTGACCCCTGACACCAGACAAGCTCAGGCAGAGGCTGGCTGAGCTCCCTTTAGGCAGCAGGGGGACTGTAAAGGCAGCAGTTAGGGAGAGAGGAAGAGCTGGAGGAGAAGGCCAACACAGATCGGAGACTTGCAGACCAACCTGCTACGCAGCAAGCCTGAGACAGTCTAGCAGTCTGCACTAGGTTGGAGGAAGCTTGCAAACCCATGTCTCCTCACTGCTTTAAGCACAGCTTTGCCTTCTAGACCAAAACTGTTCTTAAACTTGAGTTCAGGTGGAGCCTGACTCCCTGGGGAGAAAGAGATCAAATCCTCTACCTGCTTCATTGATGCATAGATACGGCCTGGGGCCCAGGACAGTTAAACATTGTGAAACCATCGGCTGTCATTACAATTACTTAGACAAACGAAAAACCTCTCCACCCCTCCCCAGGAGAGTCCTGCCCTGCCCTGCCCTGCCCTGCACACCGACAACCCCCGTGGCTCTATCTGGTGGGATTTTTTTGAGAGCTCCCAACACCACATACAAGTGGGGGTGGGGGGACCATTCAGAGGCTTTTCCTGGTTTGCCAGGAGACAGTTGCAACCCCAAGCAAGCTCTGCACAGTCTGTGAGCGTAACTGGGGAACTAGAAACTCAATTCTGTGCATCAGATCCAAGTGCATCATGATAACAAATCCAGGAGGCATGGGCATTCACCCTCCTTCTCCCTCAGGCCGTTATCACTCTTTTCTTTTCATCTGCACATTTTCTGGAATAATACGTCATTATTTCACGGATGGGGGTAGAGATGTCATATATAACTCACGGACACTTCTGAGTCCCTCTGTCTCCAACCTCTACAATCCCAACCTTTCCTAGAGGGAAGTCCAGCTAAGAAGCCAGAACCCCGAGTCCATGGAGGCCCCTCACCATGTCCCCAGGAAGAGGGGTGTCTGGAGTCCAGTGGATGCCTGCTCTCCTCCCCTATAGCCCAGGGCCTGCTCTCTTCCCCTCCCAGCCTCACACCCACCCTCCCGCTGAGCTTAAACAAACAGTGCTTTAGAAAGTCCATGAAAGGAAAGGGCTGAGTCAGGCCTTCTGTTTAAGTAGTCCCCACCTGTTCCTCAGCTCTGGCCTCCACCCCCCCACTCCGCCCCTGCCCCGCACGCCCACCCTGTCTGTGTGCCCTCCCCCCTCCCTTCTCTTCCCTAATTCCCTTTTGTTGCTCATTTCTTAAAGGGCAGAGTTGACAGCTCTGGCCTGAGCAAAGCCAACCCCGGAGCCAGCAGGATTCAGCTTGGTGCTGCTGACCTAAGTGTTCCGCCCCTCCTCCGCCCCTGACCTAGCCTCCCACCCCAGGCTGCACGTGGCTGTGGGAGGGAAGGGAAGGGGGGTGGGGAGAAAGACAGCCGCACCCTTCAGTCACCCTTCTCTGGCTTCCTGGACTCAGCATCTTGCAGGCCTTGGCTGCCTTCTGCCAGGCAGGGATTAGGACTCCTGGGAAGCCCATGGAGTCTTACAGAGATGTGCTCTCTATGGAGGAAAGCCTCTGTGGAGAGCCATCAGCTTGATATTTCTATGCTAAAAATAACTTCAGCAAGGCTTGGGATGTAGCTGCGTTGGTAGCATGCTGGCCTCACACTCCGGAGACCCTGGGTTTAACCCCTAGTACCTCATGCCTGTAATCCCAGCATTCAAGAGGTAGGGCAGAGGAACCAGAAGAAGTCCAAAGTCATCCTCCACTATCTGAGTTAGAACCCCTTCCTCAGACAAAACAAAACAAGAAAAGGCCTCCAGGGCCTTGGAGGAAGTAAATCCATTGCTTGCATTCAAAACCGAACAAGGGGCCTGTTTCCAAGACCACACAACGTTAAGTCAGAGACGATCTTATACCAACTTGAATCTGTATGGTACAGAACCGTTGCTTCAGGACCAGGACCGGCTCTGTAAGGGCCAAGCTCTACAGAGTTAATTACAGTTTGTATTTAGAGAAAATTGTAGATTTACACGAGATGGTAAAAAAATATTATACAAATTCTCCTGTGCTTTTATCCTCCCAGGGAGAAGGTCTTTTGAAACTATGTAGCACTGTGTCTTAGCCGGTGATTGCTATTTATTGTGATGCGGACTATTTCCAGCATCCCGTCCCTCCCAGGCCCTCATGAAGCTATGTTCACTGTCCTCCCACTCCTGCATCCCTAGTCTCTGTTTCTATGAGTTGATATCTATTTTGTTATTACAAATGAACTCACACGTGACCTTTTGAGACTGCTCATTTTCAGGGCTGGGACGACAGGTAGCTCAGTGGCAGAGTCGCTTGCCTGGCAGGCACCGAGGCCCTCGGTTGGATCTTTAAGTCCTATCTTAAAGGAGTGCCACCCGTTCAGCATAGCTCGCTGGAGATTAGCCCACGTGGTTACCTGTGCCAGCAGCTTAGCCTTTTTGAGAGCCTAGTAATATTACTCTATTGTGTGAATGGATGGCAGTCAGGTCAGCCATTCACCTGTTGACGGATTTCTGGGCTGCTTTCAGGTTTAGGATCCCATCAACATTTGCATTGATGTCCAACCGAGTCTTCCTTTCTCTGGGATAAACATCCATGAGCCAGTACTTGGATCCTATAAAAATTGCACATTTAATGAGACACCTTTTAAAACTCTTCTCAAAGCTGCTCTTGATATGCCCCTCCCCCACGCGGCACCTTCAGCATCAGGGAGTCTCAGTCCAGGGAGCCTCGTGCGTTCAGGAGTTCGAGTCCACAGATTTAAAGCAGGCGCACCCACCAAGGCTCTAATTCACAGAAATCGGGGTGGCCTTGTCTCGCTTGGAGCCAGACACTGCGCTGGGGATTCAGACAAGTGGTGGCTCATTAGCATATCAGTGAGTTGGCATTTTTACCCCTCTGACCACAAGCCTAGAGAGGGGCAAGCCTTGGGTGTGGGTGAAGGCAATCCGGAGAAGTGATCAAGAGGACCCTTTCATGAGGAAGCAGAGGAGAAACAGCAGTTATCTCAGGGGAGTGAACCAGATTCCCCCGGGGAATGTTTTCAGCGCTCACATCAGACTTGTTCTCCTCCACACAGACTGTCCTAACTCAGTGAAGACCACAGCCTTGAGAGCCGATCTGTGAGAGCATCCACAGCAACACATTGTCTAATCGATGTGCAAGTACAAGCGCATGAAACACCCGCTCCCCGTGTACGAGAGGGTGCATGAGCACACACACACACACTTTTTTTTTTTTAAATTCCATCCATTATCTTACCTCAAGTTAGGCTTTGGCATGAAACCATGACTGCAAAGTTTTCTAAATCACAGGATTCTTCTAAATAATGGTCTCCACTAGCTAAGTCTCCCTTATTTTGAAGTAGGATAGAAAGACAAGACTATAGGGAAGAAATTGGGGATGGAGAGGTTCTTGGCAGGTTGGACCAAGGTACCCCACGGGTGAGTGAGACATGCCATGGGGGGTGTGGCTCAGTGGAAAGTTACTAACACCATGCAGACACATGTCCATGTGGAAAGTTTTATTATTAAAGGAAGAGAGGAAAAAGAGACAGAGAGACATAGAGAGAGAGACAGACAGAATGAAGGAAGAGGAGTTTTTCTTAAAGGAGACTTTACATAAAATGACATCAGGATGCTGGGCTGATCCCCAAGGGGTGGATCCCCAAGGGGTGGTTCAGAACACTAACAGTTTCTAAGAGATGTTAAGACAGGTTCTGGCTGTGGAGCCCAAGCTGACCTTGAGGCAATCCTCCTGCTGTAGCTCCCCTATTGCTGGAATCACAAGTATGCTCAACTCAGACAGAGAAAATTAAGGGGACATGGGAAGAGATAGGAACCTTCATCCTTGCTGGCTAACACCCAGAAGACTCATCCAAGCCCAGCGTGCTGGAGGTTTTCTGGGTGTAGCAGAATTAGGAGTTCAAGATCAATCTCACATACATCATGAGTTCAAGATTAGCATGGACTACTTGACAACCCACCCCCCCCCCAAAAAAAAAGAAGATTCTCACAAACAAGAACCATATTTAAAGTCAAACCTATCTTGACTTCCTTGAGACCTACACATGACAAGCATTCCTTTGGCCTTCTTGACCTGTAGTTTTATCTTATCAGCCTATCGTGTACCTCAGAAACCACCTGAATATCTCTTTTACTAAAGTAAAGTTCTTTAGATAAAAATGATTATACCAACCAAGAATAGCAACATGTGCCTGCAGTATGAACACTTGAGAACCTGCCTCATGTTCGAGGCCAGCCTAGGTTACAGAGTGAGCTCCCGACCAGAATAAGACCCTGGTTCAAGAAAACAAAAATGGGATCCAGTCACAGTGGTACACACCTGTAATCCCAGGGCTCAGGAGCTAGAAGCTGAAGAATCAAGAGTTCCAGGCTACCCTTGGTGTCACATGGAATCTGGAGTCAGTCTGAACTACTTGAAACCTGTCTCAAAAATCTAATTATAAAATGAATAAGTATACCAAAAGTATACACAAAATAAAAAAACACGAAAAAAATCCTTTTTACATAATATTTTAATTGAAAAACTACTTTTCATTCAATATGTTCTGATCATGCTTTTTCCCCTCCCCCAATTCTCCTCGGACCGTCCCCACATTCCCACACACCCAATTCTATTCCTGCTGACTCCGGCTCTCTCTCTCTCTCTCTCTCTCTCTCTCTCCCTCTCCAAAAGAAACAAAAGATAAAAACAAGAAACACTCATAAAGAATATCCACAAAAACAGAAACCAAAAATATCATTCAGCTCATTTTGTATTGGCCAACCACTACTGGGCATTGGGCCTACCCTATTGTGTGGTTATTATACCCAGTAAGACTCCATTGAAGAAAACTAATTTTACTAGGTATCTCTGTAAAAAACTTCTCAGGCTGTTCCAGGAGGCACCACATGGATGATGGTGATGATCCAAAGCATTCCTCACCTAGCTCCTTTTTCATTTTATAATGGAACTTGAGGAGAAGAGTGGATGACTTGTCAATCACCCAGAGAGTTCCAGAAACAGAAGCAAAGGAAATACCCACTGACCATGAGACCACCATGAACACCTCAATCATTTCACAAATGTTAGTTGTACAGAAACATAAAAGATGTCATCCCACCCTGCAGCCCTGTGTTACATGTTCCATGAGCAGATGCTGGCAAGGACTACCAGCCTCACTACTGGTGCAAGCTGGAGACTCCTTCCCAACCGATGTCCCCCCACGCTTCACAAGCCAGTCTTCAATCTAAAGATGTGTTCTGGAATTCTGTTGCAACTAAACAGAGCAGAGATAGTCCTGTGACTCTGTGAGTGGTTGCATTATGTAACTCGGCTTGGAATGTATTCTTCACAACATAGGTAAGAGGACAGAGGTGAGTTCCAAAGAGGACTTGTTCAGTGGACCATGGGGAGTCTGCCCTGGAGGTCAGAGTAACTAATAGTTCTGCTCATCAGGATCAGAACACTGAAAAGTACTCCAGTGAATCGTGGGATAAATGAATGCTTTCATAGCTAGTAGACTAGTGGTTCTCAACCTTCCTAATGCTGTGACCCTTTAATACAGCTCCTCATGTTGTGGTGACCCCCAACCATAAAGTTATTTTCCTTGCCACATCATAACTGTAATTTTGCTGCTGTTCTGAATTGTAATGTAAATATCTGTGTTTTCCAGTGGTCTTAGGTGACCCCTGTGAAAGGGTCATTCAAACCCTCAAAGGGTCATGACCCACAAGTTGAGAACCACTGTGCTAGACCATAAGGTAAAGTGCCTTATCAAGATCCTGAACTCTAAGGATCCTGAGACATGAAGTGTAAGCCCCTTGAGCTACACAGTGGCCAGGCCTCTCCCCCAAGTGCCTCTAACTGCCAGGTTCCACCCACAGAATACTCTAACTGCCCTAACCGCGGGACCCTGTCCACATCCTACAGAGTAAAAAGCCCAATCTCAGGGATTGAAGTCTGACCAATTCCCACCCTGGAAAACTCCACCCTCTGAAGTTCTACCCCTTTCCCAAGAAACTCTATACAAGCCTTGTATCCTGTTCACTTTGCTGCTGTTTCTCGCCCAAGCAGAGGCAGCCACCATCCTGGGTTTTTCCCTCCCAAGTAAATCTCTTGTGTAAGGTTTATTGTGAGGTGTGACTTTGTGGTATTTCTTGGCTCCCAGCTGCCATGATACCTTTCCATCCAAGCTGTCACGCTTACACTAAGCACTGTCTTCAACTCTTGAGTCATATCTAGAGTACTTCAGTAGTACGCTACCGATACAAAAAGTTTGGAAACCACCTGTCCTGGGTAGCTGTTCCAGTTTTGACCTTGAAGCACTGCCCCTAGTGTGGCAACAAGCAACTGCCACACCTGCCTATGGCCTGCCCCTGGGCCATGGCCGAGACAAAACCCCCTAAGACCTGAGATGTATACGTGCTTGCTCTCTTGGCTCCTCGTAATCCTGGATACTGGATTGCAGACCAAGTCAGAGTTCTCCAGAGGACCATGTTGGATTGTACCTCATCTCTCCCAGATCCTGTAACTGACCCCTTATAGACTGTAAGTGACCCCTGAAATGAACCTCTTTTAATTACCAGATAAACTACATGGAATTGCCTCGTTAATTGCCGCTATAACCACCTACTTAGGGACACACCCCAACTCTACTAACTTCACTTAAGATTTTCTTGTAACTCATTTACACCATCTCTTGAAGGGTCTATAAGGTATGTGTCCTTCCAGACTCTTTCCTAAAATGCTAAAATAATGGTCCATTGCATTCTTCTCGGGATGCCCCTGTTCATAGGGACAGTTGAGGGTCATATCTAGGTTTACCCTGTTTCCACCTGAAACTGGCCTCATAAATGTGTTCTTTATAACCACTCAGCTTCCCTGTGCTCAGGATGAGGAATCTTCTGTAAGAGTGAATGGTAGGTGCTGTGTAAGCTGAATCACAGAATGAGATGCCCTATTATTTCTATTTGAGACCAGGCAACTAGGCCGTGTTCATGCCATAGTCATTTATAGTAGCTTCTGGTTCCAGCATCCCTCTTGCCAAAGCTTACCAACACACACACACACACACACACACACACACACACACACACACACTGGGTGAGGCCTAATGGCCCTTCTTCAACTAGTGGTCCACAAAGACTATTAATTGTTGTTTTAAGGGATGCATAATTTCAATGAAACTTCAATAAGCCTGACCCTAGAAAGTCAGGGTGAAGAATTTCCTATCTCTCAAATATATGTAATAAACTTAATGTATTTTTAGTTATAAAAAACAGTACAAGTTCATTGTAGAAACTTGGAAAAGGAAGAAAAGGCACAAAGAAAACTAAACTCCCTCCTGGTCCGTACATGTCTGTCTATAAATATTTTAACATAATCAGGAGCTCATTGTGTCTACCAATATCTGTCCTGCTTTGGTGTTGTAGAAACAATGCATGAAGATTTTGACAAGGGCATCATCCTTCATAGGCTTTCAGCCAACGTACTATAAGCCCCGGACACCTTGACCTTGGCCTCAGTCCTTGCTGGGCCTGCATGACCCATCTCCGCCAAGAATCTGTCTAAGTCAGTTCAGAAAGAAGCCCAGAGTCTTGATAGTTAATTAAAGTCCTTGAGCATCTTTGATATTCAACTACCATTGGACTATTTCAGCAGGAAGAAATCCAGTTGAGTGCGTTTTCTTTCTTTCTTTTTCTTCTTCCTTTTTTTTTTTTTTTTTTTTTTTTGGTTTTTTTGGTTTTTTCCAGACAGGGTTTCTCTGTGTTGTTTTGATGCCAGTCCTGGATCTTGCTCTGTAGACCAGGCTGGCCTCAAACTCACAGAGATCTGAGTGCTGGGATTAAACGCCCAGCTCGAGTGAGTTTTCTGTGTATGGATGGGGTAGTGTGTGCACTTATGCCAAGGCATATAGGTAGAAGTTGGAGGGCAGGCTTGGGGGTCGGACCTCACCTCCCACCTGGTTTGAGATAGGGTGTCTCTGTTGTTTTTCCCCACAGGCCAGAAGCATCTAGGGATTCTCTGTCCCGCTTCTCATCATGTCAGAGGAGCACTCAAATTGCAGACTCTTGCTACTGCTCCTAGCTTACACTGGTTCTAGGGACTTGAACTCGGGTCCTCACACTTGCATGGCGAGTACTTTACCCACTGAAATATCTCCCCAGCCCCAAGTCAAGCATCATTAACCAGAATCCACACTCCTTCCATCAGCTGACTCCCACTCTGCTCCTAGGTTACAAATCATGCTTTTCTCAGGACTGAGCCTAATTGGGTGTCAAGTTCTCTTTCCCCTATAACAATAGTCCCGAGTGAAATCTGTGTGGACTGCTCTGACTCCAGGCTCCTTCTCTCTAGCAATTATCCCCTGTCATGTATACGCACCTTCTCCAACATGACCTTCCAGGATTGCTAGCTTGCTGTAGTAAAGGGAAATTGTGATTCATTTATATTAGCTGTGGTTATTGACTGTTCATTCACTTCCTTATCTTTTTTTTTTTTTGAAACATGATCTCAACTATCTTAGACTAGCTTTGAACTCACTATGTAGTTGAAGATGGCCTTGAACTCCTGACACTCGTGTTCTGTCTCCTGACTGTAGTTAGGGGCTTTCACTGCCACTCCAGGATAAACTCCCCACCTCCCTCGTTGTAAATCTAGCTTACTTGTGGCTTTTCAGTGTTCTCTATATAGTATAGTTATATAGTTATATAGTACGCCGTTTCAAGATGTCCCCCTAAAAAACATTACACAACAACTAGGTATAAAATTCATGGCCATAATCCCTGTACTCAGGAGGCTACAGCAGGAGGATAGAGAATTTGAGGCCAGTCGGGACTGCTGGACTACTAAAGTCTTGTTTCAAAAAACAAAAGAAAGGTACACATTGAAACATTACAATTCATTGTAAAATATACTCTTCAAAGACTCGGAAAAAAAGAAAGAGGGGGGGAGGGAGGTAAAAATGGAGGGGGAAAAGAGAGAGAGAGAGAGAGAGAGAGAGAGAGAGAGAGAGAGAGAGAGACAGAAAGAGGGGGACAAGAATATAGTTCAGTTAGTAAAGTTCTTGACTAACATGCATGAAGCTATGGGTTCAATTTCCAATGCCACATCGAACCAGGCATGGTAGCACATGCCTGTAATCCCAACACTGGAAGGCAGAGTCAGGGGGATTAGAAGTTGAAAGCCGTCTTTAGCTCCATAGTGAGTTTGAGGCTCCAGAAATCATTGGACGCCGTCGTTTGGAAAGAGCCTTCTCATTACTCCACAGATCCGAACCTACAGAAGTAGGTGTTGCTGGAGAGATGAGTGGCCGTCTTACCCTCGAGCCCAGCCTATATTTAGAACACTAAGACCAAATATCCCATGACTCTGATGAAAATCCAGCTGGCCTCCCTGGGGAAAGTGAGCCTGGATTGGCAGCGCACAGTCGTTTTATTGGCCTGCCTGGTGTCTTGAAATGGTGAGGCTCCGGGGCTCTAGGCTGAGCACAAAGCTGAGTCATCCTCAGCCCCTTAGCTCCCAGAGTTCACCAGCTTGCCCATCCTCCCGTGTGCTTTGAAAAAAAAAATGGTTTTCTCCTCCTCAAACACCCAAATCCATCTAGAAACAGAACCCAAGCTTGCCTTGTTGGAAAGACATTTTCACTGAGCACTGAAGTTGGAGCTGGAGTCACCAGCCCCAAAGGAATAGGCAAGCCAGTTCCTCCTTGGCCCTGGTACAAAGCCTGTGTAAGCCTGACTGGCTCAGACCAGACCAGACTGGCAGAGGCAGAAGCTGAAAGAGGTTCCTGGCCTGGTGGTATGTGCCTCAGGGAGCTGAGGCCTCCCTAATTGTGGACCAAGGTCCTCTGGATCTGGTAAGAAAACTTTAACCTGTAAGTCTCACTCCAAACTTTTTGAAAATGAGAGAGAGAGAGAGAGAGAGAGAGAGAGAGAGAGAGAGAGAGAGAGAGAGAGAGAGGAAGAAGAAAAGAAACAAAAAGAGAGAAAAAAAAGTTAATGAGAAAGGCAAAAAAGTCCACATAGACTCTGCATCTATTTTGCTAAAATTTTACCTTCAAAACCAGGTATGGTGGCATGTACTGATGATCTCAGCACTGAGGGAGGCAGAGGTAAGAGAATTGCCACAAGTTTTGAGGCCATCCTGGTCTATATAGCAAGTTCCAGGCTAGCCAAGCTACATACTGAGAGCCTGTCTCAAAACCAAAGTAACAGAAACAAGTCAAAAGTGTTGGCTTCCCCCTGTGACTCGCAAGCCTGCACCTGCTTGGTTTTTATCAGCTCTAGGAAGCTGTGGCTTACCACTCTCCCGATCTGCCTCGTCTGTGGGCTGCCCATCTCCAGCTGTCAAAGTTTGTTTTTGAAACCAGCTCTAAAAATAAATAAACACATCAACCTGCCTTACTATAATAGCACAGCATGCGAACTCTGTTTATGTAGCCCAGCAGTTTTCTCTCTGGAGGGGCGCTGAGACGACAGACCCCCAGGGTTCTCCACTGACCATTAGGAGAACATTGCAAATTCTCCTGGCAGGAAAGGAGAGTTGCTACTCTTAGACTTGGCTAGAAGTGAACCAGTTCTTCATATCCAAGGAGCTTTACTTATGGCTTCATGCCCGCTCACCTGCGATCCCAAAAGTCCAAGTAGTACACTGCAGTTTAAGGATTTCTCTATCTAGGGCCAGTAAGATGGCTCACGGTGTAAAGGTGCTTGCTACCAAGCTTGAGAATCTGAGTTCAGTCATTGGAACCCACTTGATGGAAGAAGAAACCACTTCCTGCAGGTTGTCCTCTGACTTCCATACCACATGCTTTAGTATGCTTATTCCCCCCACCGCAATACACACACACACACACACACACACACACACACACACGCACGCACGCACGCACGCACGCACGCACGCACAAATGTAGAAGAATTTCCGTATCTGTCCAAGCATTCCTGAAGACCTGAAGTCACATCTTAACTACCTTCAAATTCACGGCATTGAGCTGAGTGCCTACAATCCTTCACACATGTTGATTTTGATGAGGGAATGAAGGAGATGGATCCAAAATAGACATAACTGTGGAGCAGCCTAGGGCACTGATGGTGGAGTCCATCACCTTCCTAGGTCTCTCCTGCCACTGTATTCCAGACACATGAGATGGCTGTTTCCATCCTCTCCAAGCCCCATAAAAGCACAAATTTAGATGGTCGTTGACCCACATAGGTAAGTTGTTCCCAAGATGACAATCCCACCTTGTAAAGTATCCTGGCAAAGCCAGAGGGTTAAAGAGAGTCTGCACAGACTGTGCAGGAATGTGAGAGACAAACAGGGTCTGTCGCTATCCTCCAGGGTCAACCTGTCAGGGCCTCTACCTCCTCAGTTCTTTGGACAGCAGCTTCTGCTGTTGTCCAAAGTGAGCCAACTGAGCACCAGGTCTGCTTCTTGTTGTCACTTGAACATCGTCTTTCTCCTCAGAAAGCATCTCACGGTGCACAGAAATCCAGAGCTCTATCTGCAGAGGATGGTGACCCCCTGCCAACAATGAAGCCTACCAAACCAGTGACGGGGTGTATCGGTCACGACATTCAGGCAGGTTATGCTCTGTAACAAACAGCCCCAAAGTCTCTAAGGATTAAAAGCCCAGTGGTGGATTCTACCACCTTCTCTATGTAGGTCTGCTGCAAATGCACATGGTGCCCTTTCCAGGACCCGGCCTGATGAGGATGTCCATCAGCTCAGACATTGTCGGTGTCGGAGACAGGACAGAATGGGACAGGTGTGACAAGTCCCACACCTGCTCTTAAACTTTCTAAGAGCACATGACACCCATCACTTCCACTCACGTTTCACTATCCTAAGCAGGCCATCGGCGACATCTAAATTCAAGCGAGGAGGAGAAAGGGAAGCCTGTCTCCGTGGAAAATGGTTCCGATGGCTGCCACACACTGTGTCTTCCATTCGTCACCACAGTAGAGGCTCAGTCAATCGGTATCTGACAGGGACTAAAAAGGAAGAAACATTTGCTTACCCTCGAGGGCAGGGGTAAACGGAAGTCAGCTGTGTAATAGGTAGGAAATGAAGTGTGCACAGAGACAGCAAAGAAGCGCTCACAAGCGCTTTCCGCCGGACAAAGGAGGACCCTGGGGGTGGAGGGGGGTTCCGAGCAGACGGAGGGGGCTCGGACTCCATGTAGCTCTAGGAAAACAGGAGCAAAGCAAAGGGGTTGGAGGGAGTCAAAAGGCGGTGGTGAGAGGTGGTGAGAGGTAGATCAAGAGCGCTACCCAGACTTCTAGAAGGTTCCAACATGCGGATAGGACACTCCCTCTTCCTGCAGCTCACCCCCATTTCAGGAGCGTGACTCGGGAGCTTTAAAAGTGACAGCAACGTGCTGAGGCTGGTATTAAGGCAAGCAAAATGCAGGACTGGGGGTTGCCAAGAAGACCCAACTAATGTCTGCAGGCCAAAGTCAAGTTTCGTTTTGTTCTGTTTCCCTGATCTGACTCTAGCTATTCTCTCTCTCTCTCTCTCTCTCTCTCTCTCTCTCTCTCTCTCTCTCTCTCTCTCTCTCTCCCCTCTCTGTCTCACTCTCCTCTCTCTCTGTCTCTGTCTCTCTCCTTTCTCTCTGTCTCTGTCTCTCTCTCTCTCCTCTCTCTCTCTCCTCTCTCCCCTCTCTGTCTCTCTCTCCTCTCTCTCTTTCTCTCTCCTCTCCCCTCTCTGTCTCTCTCTCCTCTCTCTCTTTCTCTCTCCTCTCTCCCCTCTCTGTCTCTCTCTCCTCTCTCTCTCTCTCTCTCCTCTCCCCTCTCTGTCTCTCTGTCTCTCTCTCTCTCTCTCTCTCTCTCTCTCCTCTCTGTCTCTCTCTCTCTCCCCCTCTCTCCCTCTTTTTCCTCCCTCTCTCTCTCCTCTCTCTGTGTGTCTCTGTCTCTCTCTGTGTCTCTCTCTGTCCTTGTCTCTGCTCTCTCGATTACCTATTTACTTGTTTGTTTATTTTGGATGAGGGGTGTGAGCAACTGTGCCGTGGCACACCCGTGGACGTCAAAAGACGAGTTATGGAAGTTGGTCCTCTCCCTCCACTCTGAGTCTGGGAATCAAACGCAGGCCATCAGGCCCAATGGCAGCCATATTGGCTTGCTGACCCACTTCCCAGGGCCCCAGCTAACATCTCCTTGTCCTCCCGTCATCCAGAGGGGAACAGCTCAGCTCCTCTGCCCCCCTTCCTTGGTGTTTATTGTCGTCCCCACCTGCTAAGCCCCGGCCACAGCCTTTGCCCACTTCTCCAGTCCCTGAGTCCCCCCTCATATCACACCGCATCTGAAGCCACCTATTCCCAAACTCACTAACACACTAAGACCAAGCACTCATTCCCCTCTGGCCACGGTCTTCATGAAGGATAGCCACAATGCTGTCTCCGCTAAAAACAATGAGACCCTTTAGTGATAGTTTTTACTCAGCTTAACCTTTTGATCCCAGCTTCCATGGCAGGATTGAGCAAGACATAACAACCCCGGGATCCTTTGCAGGAGTGACAGTGGTATTCCGTGTGAAGCGTTTATTTAAACAATCACTCTATCCATTACCACCAGCCTCAGCGTGCAGATGGAGAACGGGAGGCCCAGAGGACAAGTAGCTGGGTAACTGCACACTGGCCTGGGTTTGAGCATGTGCTTTATCACTTAACTAGCTGTGTATTGTTAACGTCAGTAGCCAACAGCTTCTCTGCAGTTGTGAGCATACACCACTGAGTGGTAGGGCTGACCTTTCCACTCTAGGCTTCCTGTCACCAAAGACTGTGGTCCAAAACTGAAAGTGTCTATGTTCAAGACCATCTAGGCCAGCGGTTCTCAACCTCCCTAACGCTGTGACCCTTTAACACAGTTCCCCATGTGGTGGTGACCCCCCCAACCATAAAATTATTCTCATTGCCACTTCATAACTGTACTTCTGCCTCTGTTATGAATTGTAATGTAAGTATCTGTGTTTTCCAACCGTCTTAGGTGACCCCCATGAAAGGTTCGCACAACCCCCACAAGGTCTGGATCCACAGGTTGAAAAGTGCTGATCTAGCTGATCACTAAACACTCATCTCTAATTTCCAAGGGCCTACATGTCCAGCCTCCAGTCTGCTGTGGCCTGTGTGTGCCCAGCATCAGCTGAGGGACTGTGGGTAGGAGTGCTGAGCACCATCACATGGGAAGGTCATCCTCCCAGAGAGTCCTCCCTTACCTCACCACGCTGCCATTTGAGCAAAGCTCCAGCTCAGGACTCAGGGCTGTAGCTAAGTTGCTTTTATTTTTATTTATTTTGACTGTCTCATTGTGTGTATGTGGCAAGAGCTGGGGATGGAACCCAGATCTCTAAGTATGCCAGGCAAGCCCTCTACCATGTGCTACAACTTCTGCTCATGAGGGCTGCCAGTGAAGACTACCACTAGAGAACCCGTGACAATGAAGGAAATCCCCAGCCCCAAGCCCTACCCCTTGTCATTTGACACCTCCTCCTCCAGAGATATGGGCAAGAATAAACAGTTATCATATGCCACCACTGAGATCAAGGCATTGACCATTCAAGCACTTAGCCTACCCTCATTGAAACAGGCCCACTGGAGAGCTCCCTTGAAAGCCATATTTGGGGAAGTAACAAGCTTGCTGGAGCTGTCTCGGGTCATTGGGCTGAGAGAAGGTCACCAAGTATGCTGGCAAGGCTCCATGTCGTTGGTCCGCTGGACACTGTATACCTGGAAGCTGCTGATAGAGACCTGAGAGATACGACAGACACAGAACACAGGGAAGCCAGGAGAATGCGGCCAAGGTGCCCGTGCCAACGGGGAAGGGATGCAACAAGAGACCTAGAGTGTGCCTGCAGGGATCCCAGGATGGGAGCAGCCAGAGCGGGAAGGAGCAGCTTTCTGATGAGCACCCTGGGCAGCCAAGACTTCATCTGAGGTCTAGCCAAGTCCATTCTCCGGCATCCCCCTGAGACATGAGCCAGCACTGTCTCCTAGCAGCTGGCTCCCGCTGCTGCCCACTTTCTTTTCTCTTTTCCTGGAACTTTCCTCTCTCATCCCACTCTCCCTCTGCCTCCATACTTTATCTTGGAGACAGGGTCTCCAATAGCCTAGGCTGACGTCAAACGCGGTACGTAGCCAAGGATAACCTTAAACCTGTGAGATCCTCCTGTCTCCAACCTCTTGAATGCTGAGATCACAAGTGTTCACTACTAGGCCAGGCTAGTAAGCCACTGCCTTCAAGAGAAATTGAGAGTCCCATGGGGAATGCCCTAAACCTGTAGGCAATGCTCCTGCCCACCTACACACACGGTACTCTGCATATTTGCATGTCAATACCCAGAATGCCCCACTTATCCAGGCCAGAGCCCCTGGACGCCACTTGCCATCGTCTAGAGTTGGCAACCTGGGTGTGCCTCCAGGACAATGTGTTTGCTCTCATGCCAGCCCAAATTGGGTAAGAGCTGCTTTGCTTATAGCCACGGTCCCTTTGACAGAGCCCAGCTAGTTCTGGGTCCAAGCTGGCAGGAGGCAAAAAGAAAGCCAGGTGTTCAAAGCATCCACGTTTACAGCCATTTGACCAGCTTTCAAGGTCCCATTGTGAGCGCCAAGTCCACTCACCAGCACCACCGCACATGCCTGCTTGGCCCAGCCTGGAAGCTGAGAGGTGTGAACTCTTCTTATCATTCACAACAGCAGGAGAAACTTCCTGAAGCCCAGGCTGGGGTTTTCCATTCTTTCTTCCATAATCCGGGGGTATGGAAACATTCTAGCCTTGGTCCTAGGGTCTTGGAGGGCCTCCAGATGACTGCTTGATGGTCCCAGAGAATGAGTTAGGGAAGCTAACTGCTCCAAGACCAGGAGGAAGAGAGAGTCTAAGATCAGTTAGAAGGAAGCACCGGAGAAACATCCTTGGGCAGAACCCTTAGGAATGGTGATGTGCGTGCTGGGGGAAAAGGAGGATGACAACTGTGTAAAAGGAAGAAGCAGTAACCAGAACTACTCCTCCATGCTCAACATCATCCACAGACAGACAGACCTGCTCCTACCCCTTCAGTTCTCAAGCAAGCACTTAACCAACCCAATAAGACAGTCAACCAATCGAGCCTCCAGTGCTTGGAGTCTGGTTTCACACTGGTACTGGGGACACACAGATAAGCAATGTGGCTATTTCAAGATGGCGGCTTGGTACAGCAGCAGGGCCTGCACGCCCCTTTCCTCCTCCCTGCCGCGTTGGAGGCCTGCTTTCCAGATACTGGGGGTCACGTTCTCTTGAGTCATCCCCGCTCTCCCAGAGCAGCCGTGGCCCTGGAAGTACAGGGATGAGTGGCCTCTGGAGTTATGTTGTTTGCAGTCAGAAGCAGGCTCCCGCTCACTCTTGGCTTAAGGGCAAGGGCCTCTCAGCCTCTTCATCTGCAAAACAGCTAATATATAATTGCCCTGTGGAGCAGAGCTGGGGACTGAGCGGGATAGCATGTGGATTGCTCAGACAGCGCCTGATGCCCATCAAGCACTCCATAAACATTAGCTACCGTTGCCATTGCAACGGGCCACACATAGTAACAAAAGCCACAGCCAAGCCCAAGAACAGCCGCCAACGGCTACAGACCTGAGCAAGGATAGATGGTTTTTGCAAATGGATCAAGAATCTGGCCTCCTCGCTCAGATCGCTAAGCACATAAGTACAGGAAACCAGGCCTTTTGAATGCCTGTAGGCCAGGGGCGAGCCTGACCGTTGGAAAGATTAGCCTGTATGTCATTGGGAGACTCAGATATGAGCACACGTGCATGCGAGAGGGTTCTCCTGCCCCTGACTCTCCCTTGCTGCACTGTTGTGGGACTGAGGACTGAGAACAGACAACGTGGGAGGAGTCACGGACAAATTTGGAGATAGTCATCTGGCCCAGAGCCAGGAAAAAGACAGGGGTCCTATTACCAGGTCAGTGTAACTCTAGCTCCTGAGAAAGGGTGGTGGCCATGTGGCTGAATTTCAAGAACCTTGACACCATCCTCTAGGAGTCTGCCCACCTGCCCTCCCCCAACATAATCCTCAGAGGAGGGTCAAAGACAGAAGGATTTTGGCCCCCTGAGCTCTTAAACTTAGGAAAACCCTCTTCTCTGTCCCCTCAGATCAGATTAGGAGAGGAATAGAGAGCAATTAGCCTGTGAAATTCGGCAGTTCACCCACATCCAACTCTGCAGCCACTGAGTTCCTCAAGTGACTGACTAGAGGAAGGTTGGGACCACCTGGCTGGCCTTTGCATAGGTCCCCCACCCAGAGACACCTCTCCATCTCATCACAGCTTACATTGGAAGATAGTAAGCATGTAAATGTGTGTGTGTGTGCCTACCCATGTACATGGGACAAGTCAGAAGTGTCCTGGGGATGTAGCTCAGTTGGTAGTGTGCTTGTCTAGTATATTTACAAAGCCCTGAGTTTGGTATCTAATACTGCATAAATCAGGCAAAATGGCGCACACCTGTGATCCCAGCACTGGGGAGGTAGACACAAGAGGATCAGAAGTTCAAAGTCAATAGCAAGTTCAAGACCAACCTAAGATATGAGAGAGTGTCTCAAAAAAGAAAACAAAACAAAACAAAAAAAATCAGAGGCAAAGGGAAGTACAGAACCAGAGAATCCACTGCAGATGCTCCATTCAGATAAATGTCTAATTCAAGTCTGGTAGCCAGGAAGGTCACCACGGTGGGCCTCTTCCAACAGAGTCACGTTCACAAAAGACGAGCATTTGGGATCTCTTGATTCCAAATTGATGGCGGGGAAGAGGGTAATTTCATCCTGGTGGAATTTTTGGTTTATTTCTTCCTGTTTTCTTTACCCTACAATCCACACTTTCTCCTACGGTGGTGCCCTCTTCTCTCACATTATACCACACACATTTCTCCATGTCATACACAGTCTTCCCACGCAGGCTTCTTCTAAGACGAAGCCCAATTTGAGGATAGATTGTTGAAAATGTTCAATATGATTCATGGCCAGAAAGGGAAGGCTGAAGTCACCTGGTCTCAGCTCCTTCGAGGCCACTTCCAAATACAACAGAGGAGGCGATCTTTTCTGTTGCTTTATGGTCCAAATAAAATAGGAGCAATGAAAACTGAAGCTATTTGACATTTTTGCTGACTAGTAAGGTAAATTATAAATGACTAAAGTTCCTGGATCTTTCTGTCTGGGGTAAGTTATAGTCAGTTCTTCCTGGATGCCAAGAGATACAGATGTGATTCCTCTTGACCAAAAGCATTTAGTGTTTGACGATACTTAATGGATCTGTCCTTCAAGAACTGATATCCTTTGTAAAACAAATCCATACGCATTCCCACAGCCCACAACTGTACCTTCCTGTGTCCTGGACGTGCACAGTCTCTCTTCCTTGCCTTCTCTGGTCTGGGCATGTTCCAAGTGGGTTGCACTGAGAGAGTGCCGTGTGTGTGTGTGTGTGTGTGTGTGTGTGTGTGTGTGTGTGTGTGTGTGTGTGTGTTTTCTGATTTTACCTTTCTTCTAGGGTTGAGAGCTTGGAAAAGCTAACTATTAGCAAGAGTTAGGGTCTTGTTTCTGCCAAAACTCAGCTTCTACCTTCCTATTCTCTACAACGTGATGCCAAAATAGAACTTGGTGTAACATGTGAAGCAGAAAGTGTTGGCTAAATAATGAAAAGGTGTTCTTGGGTGGGGCAGTTATTGTTTTGTTGAAATAATAACCTCTGGAGAGGCAACCGTCAATGTAGGATAGAAGGTGTGTGGGGAGCAGACTCTCCCAACCTTAGACTGGAAAACTAACACGCCTTGCCATTCAGTACCTCTTCTGTAGTCCATGAGGCTGGGGTGATGTTATGAAGATCCAGATAGAGAGGAATCAACTCTTTCTCACTCTTGAGTCTCCGTGGAAATATCAGCTGAAACCAGCTGGGTGGGAAAATATAAAACATCCAGCCCTGTGGGACTTCATAGTTGCTTTGACCCAATCTTGCTGTGGCCTTTAGAACATAGAGAAGAAGAAATATGCGGCTGAACCAAAAATGTCCAACAGGGCACATGGAGGGCTCTTCTCCCCAAAGACAGATGCCTGAAGTGCTGTGAGAAGAACAGAGAATTTCTTCATGGTTTTGCAGTGATAATTAGAAGGATTGACTGGCACCATCAATTGTTAACATTCTTCCTCTACCTTCTTTGGAGAGCCCTTCCTAACTGAGTCAGCTTCCAGTAACTGAGTTATCGGAGTCTTCCTTTACCCAGCATCCTACAGAGAATTGTCCTCCTGACTATGGACAAGTGGACAAGCAGATAGGGTTTGGGTTGGAGATGGGAGCACAAAGCAATAGAGAAGCATTGTAATAAGGGCTCCAGTCAAAATCAATGTTTCCTTCTTGCTCACAGAACAATGAGTACCACAATTTGGCAAGACATGGTGTTTTCCAAGTCCTGAGAGGTTGGCAAATGAGCCGTGCCCACCATAAGGACAGGCTTTGATTCTTTCAACTAATTTCTTTAACAGTGTGATGTGCTGCTGTGTTTGGATGGGCTTTGTCTCCTAAAAGCTCACAGACTGGAAGTATGGTCTCTAATGCTGTGGTATTGTTCTGTTAGAACCTTTAAGAATGGGGCCTCAGGAAGGTAAGTAGGTCACTGGGGATGCCAGAAGTAGGCCACTGGGGATGCCATGCTAAGAAGAGATTAAATGGAGCTCTTTCAGAGCCCAGGTTAGTTCCCTGAATTGTTGCACAGAGAGCAAGTGTGTCCCCTCCCTGCTCTGTGGCTTCCTAGCCCATCCTAGCACCATCTGCCACATTTTGATGTAGGTAGAAGAGCTCCAGGAGACCAAGTAGAGAAGAGGGCCATGCTCTTGGTTCTCTAGAACTGGAGGATAAATAAGCATTGTTTTGTTTGTAAAGTACCGTGTCTCAGCTATTTTATTATAGCAACAGAAAACTGACTAGTGCACATATTAGTGGGTGAAGAAGAAAAGAAAGAAAAGACCTCCTGATTGTCTTGGGTATTGCTCCCTTTTGTGGTGAAGGCACCCAGGTTGTCAGCTGGCTAAAGTGAGGTGGCAAGTCAGGCCAGAGTGAGCATCCCTCCCACTCCCAGTTGCATTGAGTGTCAAGCTCCAGGAGCCTCGCCGAGCCATGGCCTTGCCTCTCCAGCGTGTGTGCAGCGTGGCCCACAACTTGAGTGACTTTTCTAGTCTCTGTGTTCAACCACCTGATGGGAAGCAACTTGAGGAAGGATGTGTCGTGGCTCAGGGTTTGAGAAGATACTGTGCACTGTGACGGGGAAGGCATGCCGGTGGGTAGCTCTCCGGCAGTGAGAGCGTGTGGCAGCTGCTTGCTCATCTCTCAGTAAATTGGGAAGGAGGAAAAAAATGGAATGTCCAAAGCTGGCTGGATTTCTTCTTTTTTCTCTTTTCATGAAGTCTGGGAGCCCAGTCCATGGAACAGCACCATTCATACTCAGGGCTGGTCTTTTCTCATCAGTTATTCCCATCAGTTAATTCTTTCTGGAGACAATCTCACAATGACACCAAAAGATGGAGTTCACCAAGTGTTTCATAATCTTATCAAGTTAACCATGAAGCAGCCTTGCCTCTTCCCCCAAGTTAAGTCATCCCTTGCACTCAGATCATTCACATGCCCTCCAGCACCAAGTCTCTGTGTTCTTACTGCCTCTCTCTATCAGGAACCCTCCTCTCCTTCCCATTCAAAGTGGTCTCACTTTCCTGGCTTCCCATCTCAGGTAGAGTGGTCCATGCAGCCACCACACAACCTCAGACATCAGAAGAAGAAAGGACTCCAGCCGATGGGCCTGGTCTGTGGTTCTCTTGATGGGGAGAGCTGTCCTGAGATGAACCGTCAACAGGGATAATGGAAGAAGAGGCTTGTTCTGCCCTTGTGGTCAATGGGTCCCCATTATCAGACCAGCATTCAATTTCTTTGGCCTTTCTTCTGTGGAGAGCCAAGGCCATACTGGGGCTTATTGCCCTTTTGTCTAACCAAAGGCTAGTGATCACCTGCAGATTCCCCAGTGAGCACAGCCTCCTACTACTCAAATTCTCAATGGGGCAACACTGCTCTGAATCGGGATCTCGGTTTCTCTGATAAAGGCATCTTAAGGGGAGGAGCGTTTCTCTTAAATCCCAGTCTGAGGTACAACTCATCACAGCTAGAGAGCCAAGGGAGCAGAAACTTAAGGCAGCCGATCTGATCGCTGTGGAATCTCAATCACAACCAGCAACGAATGCACGCTAGCTAGAGCTTGGCTCCCTTTCCCCATCTTACACAGTTCGGGATGCAGTCAGGAAACCGTACCACCCACAGTGGGCAGCTCTTCTACCTCAATTAAGATAATTCCCCACAGGCATGCTGAGAGGCCCATCTAATTGATGATCCTAGATTCTATCAAGTTGAAAGTTCATCCTAACCATCCCAAGGGAATATTTAAAAAAAAAAAAAATCTGAGTCATTACAATAACTCCAGGTCTCTGAAGTGTCAGAACCCATGAAAAGATAGGAGTATTGGGGGAGAGGAGAAAAGCAATAGCTACAAAAACTCCTTATTGGAGGACCAATGAAACTGTTGATGAGCACCACTCTGAGCAGCGGAAAAGCATGGGAAGGTTGCCGGTCCTTACTTCTACCACAGTTATCAGCCACAGTAGCGGCATCCTTAAACACAGTATACCTCTGCCCTAGGTGATCCCTCCTGGAAACCGAAAGGGACAGAGACTACTACATTCATCCAAGATGATAAATACCAAACTCCAGTGGTACTGTCCAAAGCCTCACAGTGAGGACTTGGTGGAGGCATGGTTCCATCTTCCTTTGTCTGACTGCCCAGTCCATGGTCCCGATCCTCCCGAGTCATCAGGCCCACTGAAAAGACCGACCTCACAGCAGCCTAACTCTAAATCCAGTTGGCCTAGTAACAGCTACCCATGGGTCATAGAGTGGGGTCATCTGTTCTAACCATCCAAGTTTAGGGACCAGGGAGGCTCTAAGAAAGGGGACAGCAGGAGCTGGGATATGAGGCTGGGTTACAGAGTGGGTGGAAGCATGGGATGGTGACCCTTCCATCCCCCAGTGTGCTGGCTAGTTTTTATACGTGGCACAAGCTAGGGTCATCTGAGGAAAAGGAATCTTAATTGGGAACATGCCTCTATAGGGTTGGCCTGTGAGGCATTTTCTTGATTGATGATTGATGGGAGAGGGCCCAGCCCATGGTGAGTGGTGCCACCCCTGGGTAGGAGGTCCTGGGTGCTTTAAGAAAGCAGACTGATTACCCCATTCTGAATGGAGAAGGAGTGGGTGGGGGGGAGGGAATGGGAAGAGAAGAGGGAGGGGAAACTGTGGTTGGTATGTAAAATAAATGAAAAGTTTTAATTTAAAAAAAGAAATGAAGGAAGGAAGGAAGGCAGGAAGGAAGGAAGGAAGGAAGGAAGGAAGGAAGGAAGGAAGGAAGGAAGGAAGGAAGGAGGCTGAGTGAGTCATAGGGAGCGAGCGAGCAGCATTCCTCTACAGCCTCTGCTTCAGCTGAAGCCTCGAGTTCCCGCCCTGACTCTCCTTAGGGATGGATCCTGACTGGAGAGCTGTGGGCTGAAATCAACCCTTCCCTTCCCAAGTTGCTTTTGGTCACGGTGTTTCATCACTAAGACACCGAGTCGCCTTCTTCTTCCTCTCTAGGAGTGCTGGAGAGCCTAGAAAGGGAGCCCAGCGAACAATGAACAGGGAGGAGGGCCCTGACATGCAGTTCAGCTCCTGCTACTGAAACCCCAGCGTGGCGCTGCAGCCAAGCCCAGGAGATGGGGTGACCTCTGTGCAAACAGAACTTCCCCCGGGGTGGGGCTTCTGCAAATATAAACACAGTCACCATGTGATGGGTTCAACCAGTTCATATAAACACCAGAGGGAGGGAAAAAAAAAAAATAGCTGAAGAAAAAGCTATGCTCCACACAGATGAGCAGGGAACGGAATGTTGAGACTCAGAAAAAGTCCAGCGCTACAGGGCCTGCTCTAACCTGGTGGGGCTCTCCCTACATGCCGAAAGCCCCAACCCCCTAATCTCATGGAAATTTTCTGTCAACATGAAGTTGGATGTTGCCCTATGTAAGAAAAGGGGCTGGACTCCCATAGTCTTAAAGCAGAGGATTAGCAATGGGAAAGGGGTCCAAGCTTAGGAAGAGCTGCAGTGCTCGGAGGCAGGGGGATGGACGGGAAGCACTCTGAAGCAACAGTATAACCCTTCCTCTCTGGCCCTCCTTCCCTCGTCCTCTGCTTCTATAGACAGTCTCCTGTGGTCTGTGAGAACTGTCAGCGGTCTGTGGTGTTGTGTTGTGTTTTTATGCTGTGTTGTGTCATATTTTGCAAATTATCTTGCCCGTACCTATAAGGAGCCAGCCCTCCAGAGTATTTGCAGCCTTTTCCTGGGGTCCTAGAGTTTTCTCAGAGCTTTCTCTACATCTGGCTTTACAAGGGATCCATTTCCCTCAGACACACCAGCCAAGGAGAGAGTGCCCACTGGACCCTATTGGGCAGCAGGGACAGCATACTTACCCTGTGCTGCTGAGGCCTCTGCAGGAGCTTCTTGGGGAAGCTGTAGCCGTCAAGGTTGGCATAATCCCCAGATCTGCCCTGAACCAAGCAGAGGGATGGTGCTCCCAGCCACGTGCCTACTGTGGAATTCATCTAGGCTGTTGGGGCTCATGGGACTTCTGAGAGGCCCACATAGCCCATCTGTGATGGAAGAGGAAGAAGAGAGAAGACACCTGGGCAGATTCGATCTAGAGGAGCCTGGAAGAGGCTCCCCGAACAGGAGATGTAGGAGACGTAAGAGGAAGCCCTACGCACCTTGCATTCACCACAGGTCAGTATTCAGGATGCTCCAGGGACACCAAATCAGTAACCAGTAATGCTCTGAGTAGCTCAAGAGAGGAGGGGGAGCCCATTCCCATGCACCCCTCACTCTGCCATTTCATGACTGTGTGACCTTGGCAAGTAACATGATTTCTCTGAGCCTGTGTTTTTAATGGGATTAATAACAGCACGTATCTCATCAAGCAATTATGAGAATTAAATGAGTTAATATTTGCGAAGCTCTTAGGGCAGAGCAAGCGT
This sequence comes from Peromyscus californicus insignis, assembly GCF_007827085.1. NCBI lineage: Eukaryota > Metazoa > Chordata > Mammalia > Rodentia > Cricetidae > Peromyscus > Peromyscus californicus. The sequence continues at coordinate 26,015,442 of NW_026294514.1, read as the reverse complement.
TATTAGCATTTGTTAAACAAACACGGGCTCAAATGAATGTGCCTGGTATTCGGTGCCAGAAAGCTTCTCTCCCAGTTCTACTTTTATCCATTTACTTGTTTGCTTAATAAATATTTGCCATGTGCCTACTATATGTCAAGATCCATGTTTAGTATGGCAGCTATAAAAATGAGCAAAGCCAGCCCCGGCTGCCCTTCCCTTAGAGCTTGGAGTCAGAATACAACCTCTCTTCATCACCTCTTCCTCCAAACCTTGGTCAGATGAAACCAGCTCAATCCTGATCAAGGGTTGCCTGGGGTCACACCCCCTGGCTGCAGAAGCTGTGGAAAGAAAAATGGATTGTGGCTTTGCCGCTGTCCTTCATACACACCACGGGAGAGCGGTTGGAAGGAGGCCCAAGGTTGAGCGCAGATAGCGTAATCACGCCTGTGAGGGTGGCAAGCTGGTACATTGCCTTGCCCGGCACCTACTCCAGTTTCCCAGGCTCCCTCCCGAAAACTACGTTACAGCAAAGACTTGGGGCGGGACTTGAGACCTAACTGAAACACCACTCAAGACTCTTGCTTTGGAATGGAGTTATGAGGAGAGACAGGACAATACAAGCTGCCCATGGAACTGGAGAGAGATGGAGCGGAGGCGGGTGGACCACCAGCCCTCTGTGACCGAAGCTCCACATAAAGTGCAGCAGAGGGGCCAACTGTCATGGGGCCCCGGGCTCCAGAGGGGTTCCGTGGTGTTCATCCTAGAATCGTTACCTCCATCCCTCCTGAGTGACCCGTGGTGTTATGTATCTCCTATCCCCATCAGCCTACCCTAGAGCAGGTTTATACCGGCTGCAGCAGGCAGAGCAGAGTGACTCAGCAAGGTCACTGTGATTGGGCCAAGCCTCGGCTAAGCCTGCTCTAAAGCTATTTCCTACGGGGCTGCGAAAGAAAAGCCAGTAGTTTCCTGTTTCATCAAAAACCGACAGCTTAGCAGCCATGAGAATTCGATCAATTCCCCCCTGGCCGTTTTCTCTAGAGGAGCTTCTTCTTGTCGCCAGGTAGAGAAAGGGTGGAGAAGATGTTGGTTGCCGGGCAACTGTGGAGTTGTTAAGAAAGAGAATAATGCAATACTGACTTCCTCCCCAGCCTTGCCTTGCCACACAGAACTTCTCTCAGACACACTCCGTGTAGACAAGGATGGCATCCAATTCTTGATTCCACTTCCCAAGTGCTGGCATCATGGGCGTGTGCCACTGTATCTGGTTTATGTGGTGCTAAAGATTGATTAAACCCAAGGCCTCAAGCATGCTAGGCAGGGACTCTACCAACTGAGGCACATCCCCAGCCTGGGAAGGGATGTGTCTCCTTTCTCTCTCCCATTGTTTTCTGCTGCACTGATTGATTATTGTATTGGTGGATGTGCTGGGGTGTTTATAATCTTGTTTGCCCCTTTGGGATATCAGCTTTTACAGGTCAGAAGCTCTTGTCTATTCACACAGGATCCTGCCCATATACAATACGCTGGGCAAATAGAAGGGGTTTGGTTCTTTTCCTTTTTTTCTTCCTTTTTCATTTGTGAGACATGGATTTGCTCCATAGCTCAGGCCGGCCTCGGTCTTATGAACCACATGTTTTGGTCTCCCAGTGCTGAATTACAGTTGTGTACTCATATCCAGATTTTCCTATAATTCTTCGTATTTCTTTGTTTCATTTGATTTGGTTTTTTTTTTTTTTTGGAACAGACATAGGCATGTGTGTGTGTGTGTGTGTGTGTGTGTGTGTGTGTGTGTGTGTGTGTAAATACATATCCAGGCTGGCCAGACTGGTCTTGAACTGACGGTCTTCCTGCCTCAGCTTCCCGAGTGCTGGATCACAGGTGTGTACCACCACGATTAGCTATAGTAGAGGCTTCAAACAGGTGTATTGACTAACTTGTTCATTGACTGCCATTTTTCAAACTTCCTTCCCAAAGACAGAGGCAGAGATGAATCAAATCTCTGACGTGTCTTGAGAACTTGAGGGGCTCATAGGTTAAAACACGAAGCCAGTGGCAGGGAAATCCCTTTCCCCTGAGAAATTAATAAGTTAAATCAGATGGAAATAAATTTAATCTTCTCCTTCTCCCCTTATTATCCTAATTGGTTTAATTTTGTGGCAACTTCTCGGCATTCTTACAATGAAAAGCAATTTATGGGGCCCTGGAGGCTGAGAAAGTAATTATCTGTGGTTTTCTTCTAATTCACTAACAGACACTCTTTGGCTTCAAGGACTCCTGAGAGCAGAGGGGTAAATAACGAAGATTAGAAAATGTTTTTTCTATTCCTTATGACATCTTTAAACTATGAGAGAAATAATTACTTGTGACATTTTTTAATATGAAAAACACATAGAACGGAGTGAAAATAGATACTAACAGCTAAATATGGTCATCCCATTTGCTGGCTTTAACTGGCTTCACATATCGCTGAATATAACCTTGGTTTCATTCCAGAACTGGGAAGATTAAATTCTTTTTGATGATCTTAACTTGGATATAAGTTCTCTCCAGGGTCTTATCCCCAGCCTAATGTGTTTTCTGTCTTCTGGGCCATTCTTGTTCTGAAAAGTTCAAGTGGATTCTCTTCAACTTGGGTCTCCTAGCAAGAGACACTTTTGTGTCTTTCTTGCAATTTGCTAAAGAGAAGTCCAGAATGTTCTTTAAGGTCCCTGGATTCATTTTATGTGCCCTTGTGGGACTTACTGCCGATCAAGATGAACGTGAAAGCCAAGTAAGCTTTTTTTTTTTTTTTTTTTTTTTTAAGCTTCTTGTGATTTCCAAGACTGTCTTAGTTAGGGTTTCTGTTGCTGTGAAGAGACATCATGACCATGGCAACCCTTATAAAGGAAAACATTTCATTGGGATGGCTTACAGTTCAGAGGTTCAGTCTATTATCATCATGGTGGGACATGGTGGTGTGCAGGAAGACATGGTGCTGGAGAAGTAGCTGAGAGTTCTTATATCTTGACCCACAGGCAACAAGAGGTGAACTAAGACATTGGGTGTGGCTTGAGCATAAATTAGACCTCAAAGCCCATCCCCATAGTGACACACTTCCTCCAACAAGGCTATACCTACTCCAATCAAGCCACACCTCCTAATAGTGCCATGCCCTATGAGCTTATGGGAGCCAATTACATTCAAACGACCACAGGAACATTTCCCAAGGGGCAGTAAAGGACCTGCCCCATGATGCTTCCTCTTGCTTCTCAAGTTGGCCATATGAACCTCAAGTGTGACAGCTTCTCAGCCCCAGGGCTGTGAAATCGAGTCCTCCACTTGCCAAACAGGAAGTAAACCTTCCATGAGCCCACCCATCCCAAGACATGTGGACAGTTTGTTATACAAAGGAGACAGCTCTAGAAGGGGAAGTAGGGGTCCTGGAAAATGTAGAGAGGCTGTCACTGATGGAGCCCAACTGTCAGAAGACTAGACAAGACCTACAGCCCTATGACACCCACATTTCCTGGTCTGTCTCCCATTCCATATGTATGATCCATCTTATATCTGTACACAGTAAGGCCTCTATGGTACATACTTGCTACCTCCTCCCCCTGTCTTCATTCTCTGGGAGTCCCTGGCCTTGGAGAAGCCTCCAGGGCTCCTCTCCTACGGTGGCTCATAAGGTTATACACAACAGTAAAATGTCCTCCAAAATCTGGGACTGATGCAGCCATGCCAACTCCTCAATTTCCAAGAGTCACATCAGCTTGGGAGATCCTAAGGAAAGTGGTGAAGAACCCAACTCCAGCTGAATGAGAGAGCAGCTTGCTCCTGTTGCTAGAAGATAGCTTTAGACAATGGAACATGCAGCCTGATGATATCTCAGGACCCTCTGGATCATTTCTCTCTCTGCTAGTGTGAATTGTGACTCTCGTCGCTGTGACAGAAGACTTGACAGACACAGCTTCAGTGAGGAAGGACTTAGGCTTGCTGTTTGAGAGGGTCCAGTCTATTATGGTGGAAAAGGTATGGTGGAGTTCATACTTGGGGGCCAAAGCTTGGCTCCTTGCATATCAGCACACCTGGAAACAAAAAACCCTGGAGAAAATTGAGGCCAGTCTACTACCCTCTAGGTTTGTCCAACTGGCCTACAAACGCCAGCTAGGCCCCATAGTCACGAATCAAAACACTGTCACCAGTGTCTAAACCCATAAGTCTACAAGAGACATTTCCCATTCAAACCATTTAACACCTCCCTTTTATCCACTGTGTCCATGTTGACACTCAAGGCTGCAGCAGGCTACCATTGGCAGCGCTGACCAAAGCTTTCACATCCACTAGGAGAAAACAGAGAAAGTTCTGCTCTGACAGGGAATGTAAATTCTTCCGTAATCTAATCTGACTGGTCTAATTTGAGTCACTTACATGGCCAACAGCTGTCACCAGAGTAGACTGTGGTTTTTAAACTTCTCGTTTAAAATCCTAGAAATTAGCCATGTCTGGTAATACAGGCCTTTACTCCCAGCTGCTTTGGAGGCTGAAGCAGGAAGATTATAAATTCAAGGGCAGCCTGGGCTATACAGTGATTTCAATGACAGTCAACCTAACTTAGTGAGACCCTATCTCAAAAAGCAAAAATCGAGCTAAGAATATAGCATAGAGGTAGAGCAGTGGCTTAAAATGTATGAACCTCTAAATTCTGTCTCTAGTAACATGCACATGCTCATTGGCGTGCACACACGCACACACACACACACACACACACTGACATCTAAAACTTAGTGAAGAGTCCAGACAACTTTTATTTTTATTAGGTGGATTATAACTATATATCTATATTATATTGGAAATTAATACTGAGAAAGTTTTTAGTATTTATCAGTTCATTTCAGAGGAAGTCTAATGTTACAAATTAACTTGTAATTTTGACTTGTTACAAAACCAACTACTTTCTTAAAGAATTTAGTGAGAAGTGTGGCATTGTTCCACATTTTCCCAAATTGCTTTTATTTCAGCCTGATGGAAGACAGCTGGGTTCTCATTTCTGCTGCCTCTGCGTTCAATCTGCTGCAAGACCACATGACAGGCAGTGAGTCGAGTCTCTGGAAACTCTAGGGTAGCCTCAGAGAAAACTCAAAGTGAAAACGGCAAATAAAGGTTTAGGGTGGAAGTCATGCTGACTTCTGAGATACCCTGCGTGGACTGATGGCCACCTCTGGTGACTGTTGGCTTAGCCTCGTCCTATGGACTTCCCTTTCAGTTGGTAGAACCCTGACAAAACACAGTTCCCAGAACCACTCTCTGGGAAGACAGAACCTGAGATCAGTGGAGACTCCCAGGTACAACCAGACTGTCTGGGAACCAAGACTGTAGTGGTATCCTGTTTTTAGGTGAGAGAAGATGGAGCCAGGCGAGCCAATGAAAAGTCTGTAGTAGTGTGTAGACATCCAGAGCTCAAAAAATGGAGTCCCTTCCTGGTCCGTGTCAATACCACCGTGTGTGTTAGTGTGTGTATCTATGGTGTGTGTTCAGTAAGTGTTTAAATGATTCATGAACGTTATGTTCATGGCCACCGATGACTTACAATGAAGGAAAGAATTAATACTGCCCCAAGGAGGAAGTTTGAAAGGATAGTCTAAGGCTAAGGAAACCAAACCACAGGGCTCCAGAAGGACTGCATTTGCCTCCCTGGAGACAGTCCCCAGCATGACAGACTTCTGCAGGCTGGAAAGCCCAGTGATGGTGGATGACTCTAGCGATCTGGGCAGAGGCAGTTCACCCCTTCCCCCACCCCCATTAAAAACAAACGTGAAAGAAACATCTCTGAGCCCAGGATTGAGTCTCAACTTAGAGTGGTCTTAAGAATTCGAGCGGCAGGGGTGGGAGGGGAATACAGTTGGAGAGATGGCTCAGTGGTTAAGAGCACTGGATGCTCTTCCAGAGGGCCCAAGTTCAATTCCCAGCACCCACATGGCAGCTCACAACTGTCTGTAACTCCAGTTGCAGGGATTCTGGCACCCTCACACAGACATACATGCGGACAAAGCACCAATACACATGAAATAGAAATAAATAAATTATTTTTTTTTTAAAAAAAGAATTTGAGGGGGTGGTTGGAGTTTAAGGAATCACTCTCTCAATCCGCAGCCACATACAAATCATACCACAATGTCATCAGGTGACACCCTAACCTCTAGCCTTTTTCTGAGCATATGCAAGACTAGGAAGTCTTACTACTTCCCCAAAAATTCCCAGTCAGTGTGTGTGTGTGTGTGTGTGTGTGTGTGTGTGTGTGTGTGTGTGTGTGTGTTGCTACGGGTTGAACTCATGAATGCTAAGCAAGTATTCTACTACTTGCTTCTGACCCTGAAGATTCCGTTCTTGTAGCGATCCTGGGTAAGACACTAAGCAAGTGAAAATGTCATTCATGCACTGAATTGTCCTAGAACCTGGTTGATAACCAAGGCATAAAGCTCATCCCTCTTTCACGGCCACTGGGGCTGTAGTCTAACAACTCAACAACTCAAAACCCCTTCTGCGAGGCTCTTTTGGAATTCTCAACTTCTTCTAAAAGCAGTATTATCCCAAAATAATACAGCACTTGCCAGCACCGTCAGCTTCATTAAACATTTCGCCTTTCTTAGGCTTCTGTTTCCTCGTCTGGGAAGTGAGAAAGTTAGATTGAATGAGCTCTCACTGAAAGTGAACCTAACTAAGACCAACACCGTGATCCCATGGTCACACTGGCTGGGTAAAGAGAAGGTTTTCCATGTTAGAAATCGCCCTAGCAATGAACAGAGCTGAAACTATGAGCAATGCATGTCTTTGCTCTTCAGAGCTAGACCTCTGCCCATGGGGTCCACCTACACAGAGCAAGACCATAGATCTGAATTCACTTGGGAGCATGCCCATCCGTGGGGGGCAGGGAGGCATCTACCCAACAGCTGTCAGGGCCGAGGACAAGGTACCCAGAGAACGGGCAGAGGTCAGGGCTGCAGAAAGCACCCCCACCCACGTGGCTCTAGGTCTGTAAAAGGCTTGGCACAGCAGGTGGACATTTGAAGAAAACTTGGCCGGCTCTTTTCCCAGTGAGATTTGGAAAGATTTTTTTCCCCAGGGTTTGGGAAAACACTGCACAGACCATAAGTGAGAGAGATAGAATGACAGCTCTGTGTGGGATACGGATGCCTAAGATTCAGTATGCCTAAGAGGAAAAAAACAGGTAAAAACACAGGTTTATACTGGACTCGTGCCAATAATCCCAGCACTCAGGGGTGGAAGCTAAAGGATCTAGAGTTTGAGGCCAACCTGATCTATATAGAAAGTTCTGGGTGAGCCTGAGCTATACAGTAAACCCCTGTCTCCAAAAGTGAGAGAGAGAGAGAGACAGAGAGACAGAGAGACAGAGAGACAGAGACAGAGAGACAGAGAGACAGAGAGAGAAAGAAGAAAATGAAAATGAAAAAGAGGAAGAAGGGAAAAGAAGAGGAAGAGGAAAATATTTACATATGCAAGATCACTACCTCCAGGAAATGATAATTCCCTGCATGGATAGGATGAATAGAGCCCCAGGATGCTCATATCAAGGACCCGAACCCTGTGCTGATACAGTACATACAAAACAAGCAGGCTGGAGCTGTGGAGATGCTTTTGCTGAGAGTAGCTGCCTTCGGGTCCCTATCTACCCTGATTCACAGCTTTACTAGAATTAAAATTACTAGGATCTAAAATTTAACCTTTCTAACCTAATTTTCCTCATCTATATATTGGGCATAATAACACTATCTACCTCCTAAGGTTCGTTGGAGAGCAAGGGGGGGCAGTTTTTAGAATGTACTCAGTGAGCCTTCAGTGTGCCTAACAGGTGCACAATAACGTGAGTATTGTGGGCAGGAATGGCAGCCATTGTTTCCTTAGACCCTCCTTTGCTTCCTCCAGCCCTCCAAGACAACTAATGCCCACTCCTGAGATCAGGGAGTTTGGAAGGGATGATGGAAGATGGGAGGCAGAACAGAAAAATTATCCCTCCACAGAAAATTCATCCCTAAAAAAATCAGACAATTTTTTTCTTCTCTGTCCCCTCTATACCCAGGTAAGTTCTCGGCAAGGGGCCTGAAGCAAGACAGCCAGTGACCTCCACAAGTCATGTGGACTTCACCCAGAGCTCCAGGAGCACCAGGAGGCTGACCTCATGGGTGTCAGACCAGGCAAGTATGGCAAAAGTACTCAAGTAGTTGATACTCTCAGCAGAGGGATAACAAAGGAATGTTCTGTAGTTGCTGTGAAAAGGGAAACCATGGGCAACTGGATGTCAAAAATGGGGTCAGCTAAGATGCAGTATAACCGTTAACATGGTTGCTCAGACTCCCTCTGACACAGACAATGTGCTGGTCTCTAGCTGAGTCCATCCGTGAGTGGGAAAGGAAACCTGCTTCCTAGTGCTGTCACGCGTTAACTGGAAGTGAGCATATTGCAGATAATTAACCAGTGAACAGTGTGGTGAGAGCCAGAAGAAACACAGCAGTGTTTACCTGCTTAATTCTGTTGACCGTGTAGTTATTCCTGGACATTATCTCCTGGAAGAATCTTCCTGGACCTTTGAGCAGCTCAGACATCCTCCTGGACCTCCCGCAACACAACACTAGTGCCTTGTGGGAATGAAATGCTTGGTTTTCTGTGCCTCACACTGGAGTCCAGTCTAGTCTAGTCCAGTGACTAGACCCGAGAAGTCCAGACCCCTGGTTGAGGTAAAGGTGTGTGTGTGTGTGTGTGTGTGTGTGTGTGTGTGTGTGTGTGTGTGCACTTACTGTTAGGTCTCTAGGACTCAGCATGTGATAGGCACTAACACTTGCTTATAAGTTACCTGTTGAAGAACTCTGTGAGTTCTGGCTGTGAGACACGTGTGTCTATTGTCACTCTGGTGAAGAAGCCCACTCCTGTTGGATTTGCTGGTTTGCCAGTGGAGAAATGATCATACGCTTAAAATCAGATTTTTAAAAAAAACAAAAAAACAAAAAAAACCTAAATCTAATATATTTGTGATTGGTTGAGGCTATGGTGGGAGTATTCTTGCCTGGGGACAATTTAAGGACTACAAGTTTATATAAATTTCTTCAATTAGGAGTTTTTTTTTAAATGGCATCGAAGACTTGAGAAATCACACAAACATAAGCAGAATCTATTTGGGAAACAGAGATTGCTTTCTGGGCTGACATAGGTAGTTTGCAGGACTGGGAAAAAATTCTGGGGGTTGGAAAAGCTAGATCCAGAGCAGGTCTGGTTATCTGGGAGCAAGAGAAAAATCACTGAGCTTGGGAGCCCCTCATCCTCCTGATTCCCCTCCATGAAATTCTGGCAAAGAATACCCAGCTGGCATAGCGTGGAGCTCAGCTCCGCCTCTTGCTTAGAAAAGAACAGGTCATCCTTGGTAAGACCATAATCACACTCCTGGGTAATTCTGTCACATGAAACTATGGTAGTGTCATTAGCAAACAGAGTGTCTTTCTGGTTATAAGGCTTTACCAAATTGCCAGAATGCAAGTGCTAAAACAGGTAGACCAAAGAGGCTACCAAGTCTCCTTCGGTGACCCTTATGAAGACTCATTTATAAATCCACTCCCGGCATTATTTTAATAAATACCAACTGGAATTAGGAGAACACAGTAAGTAACATAATTAATCCCTCTTTCTAGATGTTTAAGAGCCACCATTTCAGAAGAACCAAGTCTTTGAAATTGTCCATTAGGGCATCCTTCTGTGAGATGGTGGGAAAGCACGCTTTCATTTTTAGTGTGGTAGTAGTGAGCAAAGAAGCTGAGGCATGATGGAATACGCTGTTGGACTAACCAGCTTCGGGTGTAATGGGCATGTCTAATTTATGTACAGATGTGTTCAGGGCTGCAGGTGCACGTGTCGAGATAAGCATCTAGATGTGTGAATGTGCTGTAGGCAAGCCGCCCTCCTGTTGGAGCACCTGGGATTTGCCGACTTGGAAAAGACCTCCCCGTGCAAGCAGCTGTCAGCAATGATGGATGCTTAGGTCTTGGGTAGGAGGAAAGTCTGAGTGCTGGGAACCTGCTGAAACTTTGTTCCATTGTCTTCCTCCTTGATTATTAGTGACTGGTGATGGAAATTCTTTCCAGGACATAGAAGCCAAGGTATCACAGAAGTGATAAAGGAGAACATAGAGGAGCTTAGGGACATTTGGATGATGGAGAGAAGGGTATGATAAGGGCAGAGACCCAGTGGGGGAAACTGAGCGGTTTTTGCATGTCAGAAAAACCTGTAATGATTTTTCCTTTCAAACTACTGTTTGGACCAGAAGTTCTGTTCTCCATATGTAATACCAATCACACAGCTCCTGATTTTCAGAGCTTGAGAGTCTTTTCACGGCCTTCCCAAACTCCCCTCTCTCGTTTACCTCTCCTTTCGTTTCCTGTGCTTTGGTTGCTCACTTGAAATCTCAAGAAGACTGGTAAATAAGCACTCAGAATGTTAAAGCCCACAAACACTAGGGTCCCCACAAGTGAAAATAACCACCAGCCATCCTTTTATATCATAACCATACTGACAAATATTTTCACATATGCAATCCTAGATGACTGTCACGTCAGCTCTCTGGAATGGGAACTAAAGAAGTGGTTTTTTCTTCAAAGAAATCAGTCCTGGAGAAATCATGATTTGTGTTCAGAAATGATACAGCTAGTGGGAGCAAGGTGGAGGGGTAGATTCCAGTCTTTTTAATGCAAACTCAAGTTCTTTCCATGATAGCACACTGGCTGAACTCTGCTCTACACGGCTCAGCAGAAGGAAGCATGGTTATCCTGGATCAGTTTGGGGGCCATGTGTTCAAATACCTGAGCCTTGGGAGACTTTTTTCATTCAAACCACCACTGGCAGGGAGATACTTACTCTCTGACCCATGCACCCCAAAACCATTCTCAGAGCCCTGATACACAGCAAGGATGAACAGCTTGCCTCACTATCTTTACCATGGAGCGCTTGTAGACTGGGTAGAGTGTGGCCTACCTACAACTCCAAGGACTGACTCCAAATGGTCAAAACCAATCAGACACTCCCATCAGATATCATAAGAGTTGTTCCAAGAACCAACAATAACCCTAATTTAACCGAGTCACCCCAAGACATTCCCCTGGAAAATGTAGTAATGGGATCAAGTCACACCAATGAGAATGAAGTCTATGTCAAGGGCCAACTTCACAGGCTGTGACCGGTGCAGTCACACATAGCCCCGAAGTTAGTAGGAACATATAATGTAATATTTTGGTTTTTAACTTATTGAAACCCTTCATGTTTTTAAAATAAGAAGCCCCTCCAAATTAAATAGCCCATCTTGTAGAAAATGATGGCTTGTCTTGAGAGTAAACAAGAACAAAGAGGCATGTAACCATGGTTGTTTATATATGCCATCTTGCATCTGTAAGAAAAACCAACTGTGTGCCAAACCCAATGCCCAGAGGAGAGCAGAGCTCCGAGAACCAGTGAGCTGGAGTCCCCATGAAGCCTCTCCTAAAGACAAACAAGCAGTTGGACTTCCATGGGTTTGTTTGGTTGGTTGTTGTTGGGTTTTTTGTTTGCTTGCGTTAGGGTCCACAGATCACCCCACAAAGACCACCACTCACATATGCAAAAGCATGAGCGTTTATTTCTCAAGAGAAGAATTCCTGCAGGCAGAGGTCAGCCACACAGCAAAATGGTGATGACCCCCAGAGAAGGGCTCAGGTTCCTTTTATAGACAGGATTAGGTCATCCTAAACATGATTGGCCACGTGAGCAGCAGCCACATTAATTTCTTCCTGATTGGCTGGGGCTGTAAGTGCTGAATCATGCCTGGTATACACTATCTCCCCATCTGCCTTATCAGAAACCAAAACCAACACAGAAACTGAGAACTAAAAAGAAACTGAAACTCAGGCCTCGTAGAGGCTGGGGCCAGGAGAAGTCCACCATGGTGCTCTTGTGGCCTCTCATTTGTTCATTGTTTGTTTTGAGATTCCATCTCACTCTTGCTCAGGCTGCCCTCAAAACTCTTAGTAATCCTGTCGCAGCCCCCCATGTACTAGGATTGCAGGTATGAGCCACCATCCCTGGCTCAGTTGGACTTCTCGATTCTAATAAGCTATAAGATCCCTCATGCTTGTTTAAACAAATTTTAGGTAAATGCTTTATGAGTTAAAACTGAGCACATCCTAACTAATTCAATGAAACAATGGCTGAGATCAGTTCTTAACCCAATGACTTAGAAAATTGTTTCCTCATCTATAAGGCAGGAAGGTGTGACTTCAGCACCTTCTCCTCATATTCTATACTCCACCTTCTCTATGGATCTGTCCTGCCCATCGATGCCAGCACCTACAGGCATCCTCTCCTCAGCCTTCTTAGTAGCAACTTAAACAAATAAATGGTCTCCATCTGTAGACCAGGCTACCCTGGGACTCACTATGTGGACGTGGTTGGCCTCAAGTCTTAGTCTTACAGGCATGTAATTCCAGCACACCTGGACTCAACATCCTTTTCTTTTTTCTTTTTTTTTTTTTTAACCATTTGGCCATGCTCTAACCTAAGCTGGACTGAGTCATTTATGTGCCTTGTAGAGTCTTCTCACACTAGAGGCATACAAACTATAGTGTTTGGAGCTGGACAGCACCTAAAAATTGAGTCCCATATCTGTTCATTTCCAGATGGAGAAAAAGTCTACTTGGGGAAGTGACTTATCTAGGGGCCATAGCAATGCAAAGACTGATCTTCCCACTTTCCGCTCTGTCCACAGCATAAACGGTTCACTCTTTAGCCCCACTTAAGTTGAAGAAGGTACAGTATCCCTCCTTTCTAGTTGCAAAGAGTTTGTTGCATAAAGGTCTCCCACCTCCTTTAAGATGCCATTAGATATTTACAAATGTTGCAATCTGCCCATATCTTGATAATGTAATGATAAAAATTGCTTTTACTGTGTTTAAGACTTAATCGTGGGACTGGAGAGATGGATCAGGAGTAAGAGCACTTGTTCTTGCAGAAGACCTAAGTTTGGTTCCCAGCACATGGTGATTTATAACCATCCATAACTGCCACTCCAGGGATCCAATGCCCTCTTCTGACTTCTTCAAGTAGTGTATGCATGTGGTACACACATGGGTGCAGAGAAAACACTCGCAGACATAAAGAGTAAAATACATCAATTTAAAATTTTTTAATTAAATTAAAATTTAAAAGACAATCATTTTATATTCTGATATTAAATGGTCTGAATTCATATTCTAAATTCTTCTGCTTTACTTCCTGTATGATTGCAGGCAAGTTTTCAATGTCTCTATGACTCTTTTTTCTCCTTAGTGGAACAAAATGGTAGCTTCCCTAGTAAGGAAGAAGCAAGTTGATGAATAGAAAGCCTGCAAAAAGATCCCTTGCACATAGCAAACACTTAACAAAAGGCAGCTTTCATTGCTATTAATATCATTATTATACTCTCCCAGCAATATTAGGGATTATCAAGGATTTGCTCATGGTTGTTAAGTAGAAATTTTGCTTTGGGGCTTGTATGCTTTGCCATCTTCCAAAAGCCCCTGCATGATGGGGACCATGCCATAACTGATTTATGCATTCTGTGTTGCCTAGGATGGGTCTCTGTATTAAGTGAGTCCTCAACAAAGAACTCTTGAGTCACAGACTCACCTGCACCTCTTCTAACAACTAACATGCAGGAATGGCCCCTCCATCAAGTTCAGGAAAGCCCGACTTTCTGATTGCCAGGATGAAACAATTCAGTTTTTAAAATTGCCCAGCATGAATAGGACCTGCAGTCATCCCTAAATGGGATACTTACATCAAATCTTCCCCTTCAAGCTTAGGGATTGATGCAGATGAGGAAGCCGAAAGATTGTAAGAACCAGAGGTGGGAGACTCCGGGAAACAGCATCTTTGAGACACACCAGAGCTGATGGGTATATGTACTGGGAGAGATTGTGACAGTATGCAGAAGACCTACACAAATTCAAGCCAGACAAAAGCCTAGCAGGGAGAAGGGACCATGAGAATCAAGTCCTATCCCGAGCAGGAAGCAATCTGTTACTGAGAGCTGCTGGGAGAGAGAAAATCCATTTCCCCAATAGAGTGACAGAGGGCAAATCAACCAATATTCCAGGGCAGGCCTCATGCTCAGAAGCAGTTGATTACAAAACTGACTCCATGTTTTGTTCTGTTTTGTCAATGTGTGTACTTTATTTTGTTGTAATTTGAGGTTTTTTGTGTGTGTCTCTTCAGTTTTGTTTTGTTTCATTTGAGGGAGGTTTATTTTTGGAAGGGGAAGAAAGGACATAAAGTTGGGTGGATGAGGAGGGAATCTGAGAGGACTTGAGACAGGGGAAGGGATTTTTTTTTTTTTAGCAGCACTCTTAGCCCAAGGAAAAGTCACGAAACACGACAGAATCCACTAACAAGAGTTTTATAAAGACAAGGAGAAAGGGATAGATGTGATCAGGCCTGTGGAAGGACATGGCGAGAAAGAGGGTGGAGGGACATGGGGCCTGTCTTAGAAAGGCCAGGTCGCACCTGCCCACACAGGCCCACATGGCTATTCCACACATTCGCATAGATCACGTGGTCATGTCCGCACATTTCCGTGACCACGCAGCCATGGGTCATGGGTTATGTAGGACGTATGACCAGGAAACGACTAGGTGGAGATGACTAAGTGTCTCGCCTGATATGCACAACCATGGGGCATGGTTGGAATTCCTATCATCGAATATGGTAAATATATATATATATATATATAATTTATATTTATATTATATATATATATTGTATAAGGTTCTCAAAGAATAAATAAATTAAATTCAAAAAAAAAAAAAAACTGTCCATGACTCAGTGGCAAATCACTGCTTAGTATGGACCAGGCCCTGGGTTAAATCCCTAGAAAGACACATACACATACACACACAAATAGACACATATGCACCCCCACAAAATTTGACCGTTAAGGGAAAATTCCAGGCACTCCTTGAAGTGGGGGACATGAGGGCAAGTTACCTGTTCTTTGTACCAACTGAAAACAGGACCAGAAAGAACAGGGCTCACCTAAGCTGGAGCGGGTTGTGTTAGAGATCGAGAACTCCCTCCTCTTCTCTAGACTGAAGCATTGGGAAAGTTTCAAAGACATTTAAGGGTTTTCTTTTCTGAAGATTTGTAGAAAAGGTAGAGCCTGCTTGAGTCTTGGCATGGATGACATCAAGTAAAGAAACAGACATCCTCCTGTGCTAGCTTGACATTAGAAACTTAGGGACCAGAGAGCCAAAGGTCAGTGCCTAAGACCCAGTACTATACCTTGCGCAGCATCCAGATAACAGGAGCTGTGACTGGGACCACCTCTTCCTCCATGACACAGCAGAAGAGAAGGCTGGGGTGAGACTGTAAGGACTTGACGATGTCATTTCCCTGCTGCAGCCTAAACCCTCGAGGGGGAAGGTGTGATGGAAACACCAGATTTGTCAGGATGATTCAGTCTCTTCTCTTCGATCACCTTCTCTGTCTCAACACTCTGAGCACAGCCATTTCTAGGAAAATGAGCCAAAGGCCGCTTGAGAGAGGGCTTCAGATTGCGACCCAGGAGAGTACTGGGAGTCTTGTCAAGCAGGCTTCCCAAACTTTCTTTCCTCCCAAGGATGGAATCTCTCCAAGTAGCCAGACACTATTCTGTCTAAGCAGGAAGATCCCTAACTCTGACCTCAACCTTCCTCTCCTTTTCCTGTTTTATTTACCCTTTGACCCGAATGTAATATAAATATTTAACCTCATTTATCACCTGAAAATTATTAGTGTTTGTTCTGTTTAGCAGCAATTAATTAATTAAAAAAAAATCCAAGATAGGGCCAAACCAACGTGCTTGAATTTTTCCACTTGAAGTCATCTGTTTTGGTATTTAACTCAGATGGTTGACCTTTGCTCCTCTAGCATCCCACAGATCTCCCATCCCTCATGTTTCTGGTCCTTCCTCCTGCATATCTCTTCATTTTCAAAGCCTGTTTCATAATAAGCTGTTTCTCCTCCTCAAAAACACTTCTCTGATGCCCTGCCCATTTTCTGGTGCCCTGTCCACCATCTGATGCCACGCCTACCTTCTGATGCCCCGCCCACCTTCTGATGCCCCGCCTACCTTCTGATGCCCTGCCCATCTTTTCAGGTTGCACAGCTGCCACCTTCTCTGTGTTTCAAGAGAACTTTGGGGGTATTTGTATTTATCATAGAACCTTCTGGGACTACCGGTGGAGATGTCCAAGCAAGTCTCTGAAATCCCACAAACCAGCAGCTGTCTAGTTTTTGGACTCCAGGTAAATATCCTGAGGTTTGTTAAGATTTTTGGTTTTTGTTTGTTTGTTTGACTTTATGAGATACTATGTTCCCTGGCAGATGGACAGACAGCGAAGAAGAAGGAATCAGAAGTTGAGATGGAGCTGGAGGAGATGAGAAGATAGAGGAATTCTTAAAGCAGAGCACTTCTTTTAACTTTGTAAATGTAATTGCATTTATCAGTGTGTGTGTGTGTGTGTGTGTGTGTGTGTGTGTGTGTGTGTGTGTGTGTGTGTGTGTGATGGAAAGATGACTCAGGTCCCTCTTCCCACCATAGGTCCTGGGGATCAAACTCAGGTTCTCATGCTTGTGTGGCAGGTGTTTTTACCCACTGAGCCATCTCACCTGACCCAAAGATTTTTTTTTTTTTTTTTTTTTTAGAGAGAAACTTCATCCCTCGAGAGGAGTTAAGACCTCAGACACAGAAGCACGGAGTGAACATCTCACACTCAGACCTAACAGCTGCTGTGGACTCCGGCTGAGGGCAAGAGTTGATGTGTCGGCTAAACCCTGTGCCCGGGAGGCATGTACAAGGTTGCAGGCTGAGGTTCCAGGGCAGTGACGGGAAGCAGGAGCCGGCATGTCCCTTCTTTCTGCCTTGGCATGGCACACGGTCTGCCTCTCCAGGAGGCGTTGGTTCTAGGACTATCTGGCCACTCCTCTACTGAGCTAGACTGGCTGACCCTGAGGCTAAAAGTAGCCTATAGCTTAGGACACGGGACCTGACTTATCCTTTTAACACATAGCATAGGACACGGGATCCGACGTATCCTTTTAACACACAAGTCAGCCCACATTACTTCTTTGTTCTCAATGCTTCTGTGGTCTCCCCCGCCACCAGGATACGATCTAGAGCCTGACTGGATAGACCCAACCACCTACAAGTTCCCTGCACTATGTTCCTACCTGTCCTCCTTCCTTTGCTCAAATATACCCCCTCCCAAAAAAAAAAAAAGTTTTCTCTCACTGGTTTGCTGCTGCAATTCTTTTTCCAAAAGGAATCCACTCCTCTGGGCAAAGGCATGGACCTGCTCCCTCCTGCCATCCAAGTCTCTACTACGATGTTGCCACTTGAGAGACGTCTCCTAGGATCTCTTACCTAAGACAAGCCCAGCCTCCCTCCCTCACTCTACTCTATCTGCCTCCATCCCACTATCTCTATCTAACCTTACATGTTACCTATCTGCTCGTTGTTTTGTTTGGCTCTGGCTGCCTTTGCTTACAGCGTGTCCTCCGACTACAGGAACTATATTTTGTTCACTGTTATACATTAAAGGGCCTGGCACATAGTAAGTAGCCACGATATAATTTTTAAGGGGAGGATGAATTGAGGACCTCTAAGCCCCTCGTGCTCAGGGAGGATCCTGGGGCCCAGAGCAGGAAGATCCTGTTCAAGGTGACACTTGGCTGTTGTGGAATATTATTTTAAGATGTATTACTTTTGTTTATGTTGCATTTGTTTAACTCTGTGAAGCTGTGTTACTTTGCCTGTCTAAAAAAACACCTGATGGTCTAATAAAGAACTGACCAATAGCGAGGCAGGAGAAAGGATATGCAGGGCTGGCAGGCAGAGAGGATAAATAGAAAGAGAAATTTGGGAGAAAAGAAAAGAGATCTAGTAGCCAGAGAAGGAGGAGGACTCCAGGGCCCAGCCACGCAGCTACAAAGCAAGCCGCAGAGTAAGAGTAAGATTTACAGAAGTAAGAGAACAGGGAAAGCCCAGAGGCAAAAGATAGATAGGATAATTTAAGAAAAGCTGGCAAGAAACCAGCCAAGCTAAGGCCAGGCATTCATAAGTAATAATAAGCCTCGGTGTGTGACTTACTTGAGAACTGGGTGGCCAACCCTCCAAAAGAGCAAAAAAAAAAAAAAAAAAAAAGCAACAACACTTGGCAGCTCATGTGTAGCAAATCCAGAATTCACCACCTTCCCTAGCTTTCACATGGAGGCTTCGGTACCCATTCATGCTGACCATGACCTGAGGAAGGACCTCTCACCTTCATCATTCACCAAGGCATGCCCCAGGGTGGAGCCTGAACCAGTTCTCAAGGGTACCATATCACCAGGTTTCCTGTCCCCAAGTCACTTATCTCTCTCTTATCTCTGACTCACTCTGAATCTAAATGAAAAGTTGTCCTCAGAAACCAGGTCAGCTGTAGGAGTTCCCTGGTAGAATTTTTGGGGTCACTTATGTATCTGGCCACACTAGTGGAAGCCCATGAACTGTGGACTGGTAGCTGTGGAGCCCCCATGAGACTAGACTAGGACCTCTGAATATGGAAGATGGTTGTTTGACTCGAACTGTTTGGGGGCCACCCAGGCAGGGGGATCGGGATCTGTCCCTGGTCTATGGGCAGGCTTCTAGGAATCCAGTGCCTGTGGTGTGACGCCTTGCACAGCCTTGGTGCAGTAGGAAGGGGCTTGGACCTGCCTAGGCTCAGTGTGCTGGGCTCTGCTGACTCCCCATGGGAGACCTCGATTTGGGGGATATTGGGATGCGGGGTGGCTTGGGAAAGAGGGAGGGAGGAGGGAGGAGGGGGGATCTGTGGATAGTATGTGGAGTGAGCAGAAAAATTCTTAATAAAGAAAAATGAAAAAAAGAAAAGAAAAAGAAACCAGGTCAGGATGACTGGAGGCTAAGAGTGACCAGCCATGGTCACAGAAAATGGGACACTTTAAGCTAGTTTGGTGGATCTAACTTAAGCAGGGTTGGAAGATGGAAAAAGTCTTCAATAACACAAGACAGTGGGGACTGGAGTGTAAGTGAGTAAAAGATGGTAAAATGAAGCCGGGCGGTGGTGGCGCACGCCTTTAATCCCAGCACTCGGGAGGCAGAGCCAGGCGGATCTCTGTGAGTTCGAGGCCAGCCTGGGCTACAGAGTGAGTTCCAGGAAAGGCGCAAAGCTACACAGAGAAACCCTGTCTCGAAAAATCAAAAAAAAAAAAAGATGGTAAAATGTTAGAATCCTGCAGAGAGGAAAATCCTGCAGGGAGGTGGGTTATTCATTTCCGTAAGACCCATCCCCTCATCCCCAGCACTTGGATGTTACGTGCCTTCTAGTGTTCTGCTGTTAGGTTAAGGACAAGGGCATGAGTAGATTGACCTGGGAGACATCTCACAAACCTGAAAAGCCTCAGCATGTATCACTTGCCCTCGAAGGACCTCTTTCCAGAATAGGCTTGTCAATTGGTAAGATGCTGAACATGGAGAGCTCCAACAAAGAACTCAAGCTAAGAAGAACCAAAGACTAATCACACCAGCTTCAGCCTCTTCTGTTCTCTGTTTCAGTGGCCTGGGTAATCGTCATGCCCAGCACATTGAATCATGTGGGGCTATCTGAGCCCTCCACGGCCCATCATATCTATCACCCTGCCCCCTGAAGGAATAAGCAGGACTTCCTTTGTCCCAAGCAAATGTGGGTCATGCTTGGAGATTCCTATCACAGCTCATTCCACAGCCTCTGAATTCAGTCATCAGCAGACCTTTCCCATCATCAGTGTCCTTCCTGGGTCTGACCTTGTTGCATATTTTTAAGTTTATTTATTTTTTCTTTTTTCTCGGTACTGGTGATTGAATGTGGAGCATCAGCAGTGTTACTTTGGTTCTTTCAGAGGGTGGAGAGATGTGAAGGAATTGGAGGGAGACAGGAGGGGAGACTATGATCAGAATATACTGTATAAAAATAAGTTTATTTTCAGTAAAAAATTTGATCTCATTTCATCACCTTGAGTAATTTCCTAGATATCTGAGCCCCCTTTAGTATCCTTTACTAATGAATTCATTTAAAAATGAGGCTGATGGTGTGACTCAGTGGCAGACCTCTTTGTTATCATGCCCAAGACCTTGGGTTTCATGTCCAGTACTGCCAATAAATAATTACTCATTCAGCATATCATTCATGGTATCCAGCCCACAAAAATTTATACTTGCTTTAGGGTGATGTACAAAACAGAAGGTCAGGGAAGAAGGTGGGTCCAGAAACAAACCACAGCTGGGAATCCCAACTCTGACAGTTGACAATCAAAGGGAAATCCTCTTTCTTATCTCAGGCTTCCCATCTGTAAAATGAGATGAATAAGTCATGCTCCCTCTGTCTCGTTGTTGTGAGACTCTGTAAAAAATATAAACAAAGGCCGGGCGGTGGTGGCGCACGCCTTTAATCCCAGCACTCGGGAGGCAGAGCCAGGCGGATCTCTGTGAGTTCGAGGCCAGCCTGGGCTACCAAGTGAGTTCCAGGACAGGCGCAAAGCTACACAGAGAAACCCTGTCTCGAAAAACCAAAAAAAAAAAAAATAAAATAAAATAAAATAAACAAACAGGAGCACTCTGCACTGTAAAATTCCATAGAAACATGAGTCAGATGCAATATGGTGTGGTGGGAAAACACTGAACTCAAAGTCACAGGTTGAGCAGGGGGACCAAGGGCAGAGTCTACCACTTGCTTTCCGTGGGACTTTGAACAAGTCATGTAACTTTAATTTCCTTGTCTATACAACAGGCTTGTTGTGAAAACCGAGGTACCACACATAAAAGCATCAATCATTGGCTCCTGGTTCCAAGCAAAGCCTCATCTGTATCCGTTCACTGATCCACATCAGATGAGGGGAGAGCAAAGAAGACCGTGAACCAAAAAGCGACCACAGTATCAGGGAGCCTCTTGGTCTGAGCAGGCTTGAAGAGTTTGCCAGACATCATGAGAAACGAGAGTGGAGAGGCTGGGGATGGGGAAGAAGAGGGGAATGACAGAGTAAGGAGTCTGGGCTCCAGAGAGGCATTTATGGCTACTAATGATTTCAGAGCCAAAAAACAATACAGGAAATGTTCCCTGTAGGAAGTGGCTCAGGAGTGTGGAAGCCTACAGAATGCTTGGATTCTCTGCTCCAGGGACAGAGGTTAACTGGAAGGAATGGACTGTGTGATAGAAGGTCAAAGCTTAGTTAGCAACCCCAGAGCTCTGTCTAGCTCTGTCTAGCTAGTTTGTTAGCACAAACTCTGTCTAGATTTCTAGATCTTTGCCTTTGTATCAGTCAACTATAGGTACAAAACAAATGGTTTCAATACTTGGCAACTTAAACCAAAAGGCAAATATTTATTATCTCAAGAATAGAAACTGGAAAGTGCCCTAGCTGGCTAGTTTGGACTCTGGGTCTCCCACAAAGTTGCACTGAAGGTCCTAGGTACTACTGCAATATCTGAGGGTCTGACATGGACTGAGGGGTGTACTTACATAATGCATGCTCATATGACTCTGGGGATGATTGTAATGGGCTTTTTTTTTTACTCTTCTGGTTCTTTGCTCTTTTGGAGGCCCACCACCAACCTCCCAAATAAATATACAGAGGCTTATTCTTTCTTATGCATGCCTGGCCTTAGCTTTTCTTATTTCTAGCCAGCTTTTCTTAACTTAAATTATCCCATCTAGCTTTTGTCTCTGGGCTTTTATCTTTATCCTATATACCTTTCTTTCCTCCTTACTCCATGGCTTGCTACGCAGCTGGGTAGCTGGCCCCTGGAGTCATCCTCTCCTTGTCTTTTGTTCCTTGTTCCCCCTTTCTCCTCTTATTTATTTTCTCTGCCTGCCAGTCCTGCCTATTTCCCTCTCCTGCCTAGCTATTGGCTGTTCAGCTCTTTAGTAGACCAATCAGGAGTTTTAGACAGGCACAGTAACACCGCTTCACAGAGCTAAACAAATGCAGCATAGAAGAATGCAGCACCTCTTGTCCTCATTAAACAAATATTCCACAGCATAAACAAATGTAACACATCTTAAAATAATATTCCACAACAGACGATGATGTTGACCAAGAGTTGGGGACCTCAGCTCCTCCTGTGAACCTCTCCATGGTGCATAATGAGACATGGCACCTTGTGTGCACACAGAGTATTCAACAGATAACAGGAGAAAAACTGCAATGTCCCAGTCTCAAAAGACACACGCTACCACTCTCTCATGCTCTCCTACTCACACTAACTATGGTACAGCTATGGCCTCTGAATTAAACATTCCTTCCTGTAGAGAGAATGGAGGCACACAAGATTCTGGAAGCTCATATGACCTACAAGACTCACAAGCCCACACACACACACCTGCCAGATTATAAAAAGCAGTAAATAATTGCTAGGGGAGAGGAAACTCTCCAGTAGAATTCTTCACAAGCTCCACCAGGGCCGTCTTGGAGTCTGGTTACCATGGCAGAGAGACT
This sequence comes from Peromyscus californicus insignis, assembly GCF_007827085.1. Lineage (NCBI taxonomy): Eukaryota > Metazoa > Chordata > Mammalia > Rodentia > Cricetidae > Peromyscus > Peromyscus californicus. The sequence continues at coordinate 25,992,912 of NW_026294514.1, read as the reverse complement.
GTTAAAGTGGAAGGATTGCCACTGGTTCGAAGCCAGCCTGGGCTACAGAGTGGGACTTCATTCTCCTCCCTGAACCTCCAGAATGAGCAATCCCTCCTGAAATCTTAATTTTAGACTCCTTTCATTTCTGACTTGTAAGAAGATAATTGGTAGTGATTTGTTACAGCTGCAAAAGGAACCTAATACACTCTCAAGAGCTCCTAACTGACACTTGGAGCTTGGGGGAAAAAGGCTGGATGGAGAAAGAAAATATGAAAGCGGGGATGAAGGGAAAGGAGCACCTTAATGAACTGCCGCAGAGACAACCCCCCTTCTTGCAAGACCGAGTGACAGCCCTAACTCTCTGGGCTCTGGAGCTATCTGGGGGCAAAGAATGACTCTTCACAATCCAAATGCAGATGAGGAGAGGAAGCAGAGGGGAGCCGGGGGGTTTGGCAGTTAGTGGCAGGCTTGCAGACTTGACAATAAGTAAAACCACGGAACACGCGTGCATGTGTGTGTGTGTGTGTGTGTGTGTGTGTGTGTGTGTGTGAGAGAGAGAGAGAGAGAGAGAGAGAGAGAGAGAGAGAGAGAGAGAGAGCAGAAAAAGACATCTCTGGAAACTGGAGGGGCTGAGAAGAGGGGTAGAGAAGAGGCCTTGCTTCCAAAAGCTTATGAAGAAGACACTCAGAGTCACCAGGCAGAAAACGTTCTCACGTCCCAAGCTCTGCCTCTGGCTGGCTGGTTGTGCCTGAGTCGCCATAGCTTCGCGTTCTTCCACTTCTCCAGCAAGGGGGGAGAGTGTGATGAGAGTGATCTCGAAGCATAAGAATAGAGGAGGAAAGAGCCATACACGTTTCTAAGAATCTCAGCTTCTCGCTCTTCCAAATGACTCAGTGCCAACTCTCCAGGCCTCAATGTCTCCGTCTGCCAAGCAATGTTGTTATGAGGATCCTATAGGGACATGCGTATCGTATATTCTACACCACAGGCATAGAGCCAGTAAATGATAAATGTTAGCTGCTGTTTGTATTTCATCTAGAAGGCATTTTTGAGTGATTACTCTATATAAGGTAATGTAGATGTTAGTTAGCTAAGACCGTCTCAGATCTTAATGAGCTTAAGGGCTATCGGAAGACACAATTGGATTTTACGGGACTTCTTTGTCAGGCAGGAGAAAATATACAGGGCTCTCTGATCAGTAAACTAAAGGTTACTGCTGAAGCAAGATGAACTTCACCCATGTGGCCACTTTGTGAGTGCTAGCTAGATCTAAGGAAGATAATCAAGAGGAGGCTGGTCTTTCCTTTCCTATACCACAATGCTCCCAGCCATAAGAGAACAATTGTTCTTGACTGATATTATGATTTCTGCAAAAATGGGACCTGAGAGATGGTTCAGCAGGAAAGGACACCTGCCACCAAGCCTGGTAACTTAGGTTTTGACCCCTTGGGTCCACATGGTAGGAGAGGACCAACTTCAGGTAGCTAGCCTCTAATCTCAGCATAAATACCTTGGTACATGTGTACCTATGGTGCCTCTGCATATACTCACATATACAAATTAAGAAATAAATATGGTAAGATTGTTAAGATGTCTGCAAAACAATCCCCATAGAAATGGCTGTATGGATGTCCCTTTGTTCTTATTATGAAGAACTCAACTTACGGAATTCTGAAGTTCTTTGTTCTAGCCCTCCTCCGCACACTGGCAAATAGCCTTAGGTGTGTGTCTCTGATGCACAATCACAAAAGTGACATGACATTTCTCACTTGCAGGATTGCTGTGAGGTTGACAGCTATTACAGGATGTGCTGGTGCCCGGTAAGCTCTCAAGAAAATAGTTACGGGTGCATTCTCCTGCAGAGAGAAGCCCTCACACCAGAGGGAAGTTGAGTGGCCTTGAAGAACCTCTCTGTTTCTCCCCAACTTTTGTAGCCTGTCATCTGACACTACTCTGGAGTGATGATAATGGTGACAGGTGTGACTGACTGAATAAGTTAGAGGAGCAGTTCCTGGTCCAGGAGAAGTGTCATCTAGAGCATCCACAGGGTCATCTGGTCTACATATGGCAACCTTCAGGCAGCTTCTCAGGGACCCCACTCTGGTTCCCCAAAGACAGCGCTCCCATTTCCAGTTCTTACTGACCTGGAATCAAAGTCTCTCTACAGCTCATCTTTGAGTAGGTCAAGAAGGCACATATGCCCTGTTCATCAATACAGTCACATGGTTTCCCAGAAGAACAACAGTAACAGAATCCTCTGTGTATGCTCATCCTGCGCTGGAGCTGTGCTGAGAGGCGCTCTTAGGGAGTTGGTATCACTATTCTGCCCACTTGCTGGATAAGTAAGTAAACTGAGACTTAGAGCAATAAAGTAGCTGTAGGTTTTAGGAAGAATCGGGATCTGAATACAATGATCTCAGTGAAGATCCAGCTCTTCTCTCCAGGCCTTGTAGGCACATTGTCTCGCAAGACTTTGAGACTCCATATCTTGGCAGGTCCACCCAGACTACAGTTGGCCCTGCAGAACCCTGACTCTTCCTTCATTTTTTCAGTCCCTTTTCCATGTTCCCTCAAGGCCTCTGAGTAGCTCCCCTGAATCAGCATTGGGGAGAAGCATGCTTCAAGCAAGCGCTTCCCAGAGTCTCCACACCATCCCTGGGGAAGGGCTTCTGGGAGGAGAACAATAAAGCCTTTAAACTTCTCTCAGACCCTCCTGTGTAGGGAATTCAAACAAGACAGAAGAGGAGGGGCCCCAGGGAACTCTGTTTTTCTCCTCTGCTGAGCCAGTTTAGAGTCCAGAGGACTAGAGCCCAACAAGTTACAACTGACCAGAAGCCATCCCTCCAGCTCTACCAACCAGTTAATGATGAGGGCAAAACAGGAGGCTGGGAGGAGCTCAAACTTCTTGTGATGGTGCAATTTTCTTTTACTCTCTTCTCCATTCCCTCCCTTCCTGTCTCTGCTCCTTTCCTTCCTCTTCTAGTTCTGGGCAACATGTTCCCAAAGGAAGGGATGGGTTAGCAGAGTGCTCCGGGCACATGATCTGTGTGCTGCAGAGACCTTCCCAGAGAGAAAGGGTGGAACTTGCATCTTCACACAGTACCCTCGAAAAATGAGAACAAATGGCCTGGACCTTTCTCTGTTGAATGGTAATCTTTAAAAGTCCTGCTTAAAAGCCACAAAGAAGACATTGAAAAGTTCCCATTGTCAGTGCTGGAGAGATGTTCAGTGGTGAGGAGCACTTCCTCCTCTTAAAGATGACTGGAATTCAGTTTCCAGCTCCTCTGTTAAGTGACTCACATCTGTGACTCCAACTTCAGGAGATCTGATGCCCCTTTATAGATTTGATAGGAAAGCATACAGATGTTACACCACACACACACAGACACACACACACACACACACACACACACACACACACACACACACACACAAATAAAAATAAATCCTAAAAATAAAAGGTCATCCATTATCTTAACAATGATCACATACTACGGGTATTAGGTGAGAATTAAACTCTTGTTATTTCCAAAGGCTATATCTCAAGGTCTTTGTGAACACCCACATTTAAGGACATGGAAAAATCAGAGACAATCCCAAGAATATTTGCAAAGAGTTGTTGTTTTTAGTTTGTTTGTTTTGTTTTGTTGGTGCAGATTTTATACTATAGCTCAAGCTGGCCTGAGATTCACTATGTAGCCCAAACAGGCCTCAAACAGCATACCTCAGCCTTCCTCCCAAGCAGAACTACAGGTGTGAGCCATGCCCAGGTTTATAAAGAGATTCTTGACTCTAAATCTAATCTCCATCAGCATAGGCTTAAGGGAAGGATGGCCTAAGTGAGACCAAGGGATGGTTGAGGTGCCATCCACATCAGAGAAGAAGACGCTGAGACAAGGGTCCTATAGGGCTTTGTTATAGCCTTATCTGAAGAGGAGTTAAAGATGTGACAGACAAGAGAATGCTCTGAAGGGTCAGCAGAGCACTGGCTGAGTTGGGTTGGCCAAAAGAGGGAGGCACAGAGAAGCCAACAAAAAGCCTTCCTTTCTAGGTGAGCCCTCCCACTTGACCACACCCATGGACTGGGACAGCTTCTCTTTGGTCCTCTCAGCCTTTGCCTGGAGTAGTGTGTTCTTAGAATTAGAGCTGAAATCCACAAGTCCCCAGACAAGTTAGCCAAGAAAGAGGAGAGGACACTTGCCTGGGCAGTGCTGGAACATTTGGTTCTGAAGTAGGAGTCCTAGCGTGCAAACAGGAAGAGCTCACTATAATTGGAAACCCGTAGCCAGCCTGCCTCCTCCTCTTTGTCCCTCAGCTGACACTACTTAATTCTGGTCAAGTCCTCTGGCCACTGGCATCAAAACACCAGAGGATGTGTCTTGAACAGAAAGATATGGGTGCCACCATTCCAGGCCAGTCAAAGAGCTCTGAGCAACTGTTAGACTCCAATGCAACACGTAATGCTGGTCCCTTTCCCTGTTCTCCAGTACTCGGTCAGTAGCCAAATGTCCTTCTTCCCCTCCTTTCTGCATGACCCAGAGCCAGCCATGCCCCACTCTGTGAAGTCTTCCATCTCTCCTGCCGTGGACTGACTCAAGCCCTGCCAGACTTCAAAGCCCAAAACCTTGGCTTGCCACAGTCACAGGACCGTTGATGGAGTCCCCTCTTGAACTGGAGTTGGAGCGCCGAAGACACGACTTACTTTTCCCTGATTATGCTTAAGTTCTTGTGGCTCTTTCCTCGTATTCTATCTCCAAGAGGAGGAAGGGTGTGATGAGAGCCATCTGGAAGCCTAAGAAGAAGTGGGGGAGGGGCAGCGAGGGAGTCACACACTTCTCTAAGACTTTCGCCTTGTTCGTTTTTTTCCAAATGGCCTAGTGGGGAATTTAATTAAGAGCCATCAGTCAAATTTTGGATGGATATTGGAATTCTCCAACAATCCTCAGGGACTTGAGGAGGGTTTGGAAACACAAAGTTAGTAATTATATAATCATTCAAAATAGAAAAACTAGAAACACGAAAATGACCTCTAACCCAGTCTTGGCTCCCTGTCATTGGCACGGATGAGCAACTGACACACCCTTCCCATCTGCCTCGGTATCTTGCTTCCCATGTTCAAGTGTGTGTACATCTCATCTCCATGGAAACCAGAAGATGCCCGGACTCCAGGAAGATGTGCCAGGGTCAACAAACAAATTACAGGATACCCAGTTTGGTTTGAAGTTTGAGAAAAACAACAAGTAATTTTTTATGTAAGCATGTCACAAATACTGAATGAGACAGGTGTATACTAAAATCTGTTATTTGTCTAGGTCTCAAATTTAGCGAGGCATCCTAAATTGTATCTGGCTCTCCTATCCCTAAAGCATCTATTTCTAGGCACCTTACAAAGGCCCATGTCACCTAGACCCACAAAGATGGACGCTTTCTTCATGAACATAACCTTGAGCTGGTGAATCTTCCCTATTTCCAGCCTCATCTGAAATTTACCCCAGCTATGGATCTAAGGAACAAAGGACTCTTTTCAGATCTCCAACCATCTGCCTGGCTGCAAATCTCACTCAGGAATGTGGTCCATGACTCAAAGGATAGAGAGGAAGAGATGCTCAAACCCACAAAACGTCAATGGCCTTTGGCATCCCAAATGGTTATTATCTTCCCCATTCTAAATTCTTCCTTTGCTGCAGTCCTGGGAGAGGAAGTTTGGGTTAAGGAGGGGATGACACTCTTGGCCCATCTAAGAAGTTTAATTCCCAGGTGCTAGAAAAGAAAATCAAAGAAAAGGTTTTTTTTCTGGTTTCTAGGGTGTAGCATGCTTTTTTGTCAGCAGCCAACTCACAAATAATGACTTGAAGACTTCTTATTATAAAAGTTTGGCCATTAGCTTGGGCTAGTCCCACCAGCTCTTATAACTTAAATTAACCTGCTTATATTAATCTATGTTCTACCATGTGGCTCAGTTGCCTCTACTCTGTACCATATATCCAACCTCTTCAGTGTCTCCCTGGCAGCTCCTGTGTGCCTTCCCTCTCAGTTCCTCTCTTTCCCAGGAAGTCCCGCCTAGTCTCTCCTGCCGGCTGTTGGCCATTCAGCTCTTTATTAAACCAATCAGAAAGCTCCTCAGGCACAGACACATCTTTACAGTGTAAACAAGTATTCAGTAACACTAAGGTAACAGCACAAAGATGTTCTGGACAGTTCAGTTCATTCCCAGAGGAGTGCTCTGTGCCTGTTACAAATGGCCCCCTGCCCTGCACTCAGTAGAAACTGATGGTACCCATGGAAGAATGGTCTCAGAATATCTTGAAACTTGATCTCTGCAGACAACCTGGAGTACTGTGTTGTGTCCCCTTTAAGTTGGTGAGCTCTCTTGCCTAGCAGAGAGGAGGAAGAGAGATCTCCCAATTCCCTGAGAGGACTCCTAGAAACATCTTCCTCCAGGCTCTTCCCTGATTGGGCATGTGTGAACAAGACTCTTTCATGGTTTTGAAACATTCTGAAATGAACTGTACCCAGAACTCAGGTGTCTTTGACAGCTTGGCAGTGAGCCTTTGGAAGGTCAGGGAAGGATGCATTTCCCCCAAATCTCCAAGCTGACCTGTCTTCATGATTCGCCCTTACAGCCAGCCTTCCTGGCTTCAGTTTCAAGGGGGACAGAATGAATTCACTTAGTCTTCCAGATATTGTGGGGGAATACCAAAGAGACAATGCCTGCAAATGTCTCATAACTTCTCCAAAGGATACAATAAGGACCCAAAACATTGGTGTCTTACATGAAAAAGATATGGCTTAAATCTTTCAAGTCAGATTGTGAACACAAGAAACGTGGCTCACAGGTAGAGCACTTTTCTGGTGTGGCCAAGGCTGTGGGTTCCATCCCAAGCACCACAAGAATCCAAATGAGAGGCTGGGGATATAACTTAGTGATAAAGTCCATGTTGGCTTAAGGGTAGGGCTCTTGCCTAGTATGTATGAGGCTCTCAGTTCAATGCCCAGTACTGAAAAAAATAAAATGAAACAAAATCAGGTTTGTAGATCCCCAGGGCCTCTCCAATGAAAACTTCAGTCTTTAGAGGCAGGGAAAAGAATGATCTTAGCCTTCCTAGAACCCAAGCAATTTAAAGAAAATAGATGGAGCTAGAAGGCTCCCTGAAAAAGGAAAGTAGAAAGAAGTGTTCAAACTGCTATGTGGGGAGCAGTGTTTGACATCCTGGGAGATCCCTAGGAATGACATATGTCTATCGTGAAAACTATAGGTAAACAAACACTTTACATGTGGTGCCTTGAGGGTGGGCATTCCGCGACAACGCAAAATCCCAACATTCATCAGTGGGGGAAGGAAGACTTGGTGATGGCCAGGCACCACTTGGAATCAGAAGGTCTAGGAAGATGTTTGAATAAAGTCTCTTCGGGTGACAAAGAACAGAGAGCCAGCTAGTTCACGGAATACCCTGAGAGGGGAAGCCAAGCTCCTGTCCATGACGAACTAGAACTTCAGCTCGGAACCCCCTACCCACATGCTGTTGCGTATGCTGAGAGTCTGACGTGTCCTGTCCTGCTTTGTAACCCCTCCTAGCCTGCTCAGCAAGCTGAATTCTTCCTGTTTCACAGGTTAAGGGGAAAAAACAAAGTCCCAAATGGTACAAAGGTCACTCGGTTGGTGGGGACACTCCAACCCAGGTCTGGCCTCGAGTATCTCCTACACGGTGGCAAAGTCAGCCACTGAACAAGGTTCTTCCTCCGCAGATGGGGTCAAATGAAATGTGGCCTTAAAGGGCAACCTAATCTGCAAGTCACTCTAATGAAGGAGGAATAGGAAGGGAAAGTGTCAGGAAATGGAAAGGTGCGAGGAGTGAGGAAGAAATGTCACCAGTCTGAGAATAGTAGGTAGAGACCGAGGGTGGTTCGGGAAGACAGAAACCAAGGCCGTAGAAAAGCATTCACTTTAAAGGATCAATTTCTGTCCCCTTTGTTCCAGTACCAGAAATACCTATTTTAATATATACATTATTATATAATATATTAAATGTATAAATATTATATATATATGTAACTGTTCCAGCAACAGACAGAACAAGAACTCTTAGTTCAAGGCCTTCCCAGAGCCAGGTGAAATGTCTTCTAGTCTCTCCATGCCCCAACATTTCTCTTACCAAGGAAGAGGGGCAGAAGTCCAGACACACCACACAGAAGACCCGGAACCCCAAGTTTCACTTGAACTTCAGGAAAGTCATTGTCAAGCACGATGGAGCTGATGGCAGGACCACTGTGAACTCAGCACAGTCATATTCAAAGACAGGGACAGCAACCGAGATCAGAATCAGACCCTGAAGAGAAGTCACAAGGAAGAGCAGAAAAAGAAACACCCGCACACAGTCTAGAGGCCTAGATACACATACAGGGAGAAAAAGAGACCAGAGAGAAAGGAAAGCCGCCTTGTTTGTTCTCATGAAGGACATCTGGATTTCTCAGTGAGATCCTGACTTGGGTCTCTTCCCTTTTTTCCAGCTGGACCCAACCATGCAGCTCCTGGCCAGAGGTACCATGAGTCAGCCGCAGATTGGAGCTCAGTCCCTCTGCCCCTGTGCTCTGCTCTCTGCCAGACCACACAGCCTCCCTCCCCACCCTGCCAAACTGGCTTAGCTCCTCATCCAGGTAACATACTTCAAAGGCACCAGGGTAAGCTGGAACAGTCTGGGCCAGCCTCGGGACAAGAACTGATTCCAAAAGGCTCTGGCCCAAGCATCCCTCATCAATTTTCCTGAATGTCTTTCCCCACTTGCCTCACTTCCCTCACACTGTGAATAACCCCTGGAAGTCAGGAGTGGAAAACCTAATTTTTCATGAGATCCGTCAGGCTTCTCTTCTGCACTGCCGCTCTGAGTGGCTTTATTATCATGAGGTTGACCAGATGTCAGCCAACATCAAAGCACAGCCCTACAACAACATTCTATACTTTCTTCTTTGGAGTTAGTCGTATTCTCTAGGAGAGTCAGAAGACCAGGCGAGGGGCCTAAGTGACCAAAAAAATAGGATATCAGTCAGGTTGTCATGAAAAGCTCACAAATGTCTCTTACAGCCAATAAGCCAGCTCCTTGAATCTCTCTTAGAGGATGCTGCTTTGTGTCCATTCTTCCGTAGAAAAGTGTAGTGTCTTGCAGCCAGGTACCACATTCACTTATGTGTCCCTAGTAACACAAAGGAGAGCAAGGTGCCTGGTGCCAGAGTGAACTCGGCAAGTATCTGCTTACTTGAGTTTGTTTGCTGGTGGCTTCCTGGGACTTTTATGTAACTACAGAACTGGAGAATCATGAAAAATAACTCAATGTAGCTTCCTCATCTACATTCTTCCCTCATCTTTGTCTGTGTTTGTGTTTTTGTTTTAGTCTGCTTTGTGATTGAGACATTCTTCCGTTTCAGCCCTATTGTTTTACCAGTGGTCAACTTGGGAATGAAAATGAAGTTGCCCTACTGCTCATTGTGAAGGGCAGAACTCTAAGATAACCCCTGCTGGCCGAAGCTCTTGTACAATTCCTTCCCCATGAGTGCTGGTGGGACCTTTAGGATGGGATGCTCCCAACCACTCGATGATGGCAAGACATAGGACATGGCTTCTGAGCTCAGGCTACCCTACAGGGCAAAGGTGGTAGGACTTGCAAACGTAATGCAAATCCCTAAGCAGTTGACTTTTGAGTTACTCAAATAGGGAGACAGGTACTTGAGAAATTTTTTTATGACAAACAAAAGTAGATAGGAAGATGAAGAAACATAATCAAAAAGAACCCCAATATAACTCAATAACAAGAAGACAAGTAACCCAATTTTAAAAGGACAATGGAGCTAAGTAGAGTTCTTTCCAAAGAATGACCAATAAATACATGAAAAGATTCTTAGATAAACATAAATCAGAATTGCAGTAAGATTCTGTGCCATACCCAATAGAGCAATTATAATAAAAAAATAAGATAATGTGTTGGCAAACGTGGAAAATTGGAGTCCTGGTATATATTGCTCCAGGAAACACACAAAGATGCTGCTGCTGGCCGCAAGCCAGTCAGTACCAGTCTGACAACTCCTCAGAGAGTGAAACGCAGAGCTAGATATCATATGAGCCAGCGATAGGAATGTCACTCAAGAAAATGAAAAGACGTATCTGCACAAAACTTGGTATATAAATGTCTGTAGCAGCATAACTCTCTCATAGATTTTTAAAGTTTATTTACTTTATGCGTATGAGTGTTTTGCCAGAATGTATGTATATGTACCATGTGCATTCGGGATGCCAGTGGAGGCCAGCGGAGGGCACCAGTGCCCCAGTACTAGAGTTACAGATGGTTGTAAGCCACCATGTGGGTGCTGGGAACTGAACCCAGGTCTTCTGCAAGAGCAGCAAGTGCTCTTAACTACTGAGCTATTTCTTCTGCTCCATAGCAGCATGATTCTTAAAAGCCAAAAAAAAAAAAAAAAAAAAAAAAAGTCACATTTCTACCAGCTGATTAATGGATAAACAAAATGTAATATTTACATACAATGGGAAATCATTCCACCATAAAAAGAGATGAGGTCTCATTCAGTTGCCCTGGCTGAACTTGAATTCACTCTGTAACCCAAGTATGTCTTGAACTTGAAGTTCCCCTGTTCTTGGCCTCTGAAGTAACTGGAATTATAGGCCTACACTGCCAGACTTACTTGTTTGAGTGCATTTGTTAGGGTGTAAGACAGGAGAATGTCTATAGACATAACATTGTCCCTGAAGCTGAAAAGCCAACGTGTTCATCATACAGTCATGCATCATTTAAAAATGGGGATATATTCTGAGAAACACCTTGTTGGGCAGTTTCATCATGCAAATGTCAGAGTGTACTTACGCAATCCTAATGGGAGCCTGCCATATGCCAGGAAAAAAATGTGTGTGTGTGTGTGTGTGTGTGTGTGTGTGTGTGTGTGTGTGTGTGTGTGTATGTGTGTGTGTATGTGTGTGTGTATGTGTGTGTTGTAAAACAGAAAGTTTATATTGTATTATGACTAGGGCTATGATGCATAAAACAATGCAAGATTAAATTAATCACAAGAGAAAATGATACAATCAAGAGACATGGTAACCATGAGATGATGACCTTGCTTATGGCATAATGCTTTGCAATATGCTCTTTGTGTGTGTGTGTATATATATATATATTTATGTATTTGTACAAATTCCTATATGGGTGAGTGCACTTGTGTCTATATGTATACACATATAGGTATATGTATGTATATATGCATATGAAGTTAGGAAATAACTTCAGATACTATTCTTCAGGTCCCTTCCTTTTATGCTAGCGTCTCTCATTAGCTTGGAACTTCAGCAAATAGGACTAGACTAACTGATCATGAGCTTGCAGGGATCTGCCTGTTCTCAGTTTTCATTCTGCCATCACTGGGATGGCAGACATGTGCCACCAGACCCATCTTTTTATGTGAGTTTGGGGCAGTCAGAATTCAGGACTCTGCACTTGCAAAGCAAATGCTCTGCCCACTGAGCCACCTCGCTGGCCCTTAGAGTATGTTTTTTTAAAAATGTAAGTAGGTAGAGTTCATTCTAACAACGGAAATTATGTATTATAAATACATAAATCAATAATGTAGTTTTTGTTACCAGTTTCAGCTTTCTCAAAGTTGAGATGTTTTAACCAAAAAATAGTAGACAGTGATGTTCAAAGTTGGAGGCTCAGAGAAAAAAAACCATCTTCCACATTAAGTCTTCCCCAACTAGGTAAATCCCATATTTTTCTCCACTCAGCCTTTCCACCCTTGGACAGGTGGATGGATGGGTGGATGGATGGATGGATGGATGGATGGATGGGTGGATGGATGGATGGATGGATGGATGGATGATGAATGGGTGGATGGATGAAGGGGTGGATGATGGATGGGTGGATGGATGGATGGAGGGGTGGGTGGGTGAGTGGTGGGTGGATGGATGGATGGATGGATGGATGGAGGGAGGGAGTGATGGATGTATGGATGGGTGAATGGATGGATGGATGGATGGGGTAGATGTTTATAGTTAGTTGAATGATGTGTGCTTGGCGGTCAATTGTTTCATTTATCTTTTCCAAGTCTACAGGAGCAGAAGTTTCTAGTGAGTCATGTTTATGCTGTGTAGAATACTCATTCACCAACAAACTGGTAGCTAACTTTCCTGGCCCCATGGTGTCTCATCTGTATGTGAAACCTCTGACCTCTGATACACATACAAATATATAAACTGATCAATATGTAGATAGATAGATAGATAGATAGATAGATAGATAGATAGATGATAGATAGATGATAGATAGATAGATAGATAGATAGATAGATGCATAGATAGATAGATAGATAGATAGATAGATAGATAGATAGATGAGTCCATAACAGCATAGGCTGTTCATGTTACATACATGTGTTGACTTTGTGGTTTTGTCTGCTGAGTCTCTCTCAATTGGACAAAGAATCCACATCTCAGCTTGGCAATGAACAGCCTAAAAGAAGCTCCCAGAGGAACAGGTCTGAGATAGTTCAAAAGCTATTCACTGTCCAATTAAGTTGAATAGGTTCACAATCCCATCAGTAGGCCAGGAGTTGGAGCCAAAAATAGTCTTCCTGGAGTTCTGGGAAGCTCAAGGTTCTGAGGAACTGTGAGCCTAACTTTGGATCTCAAATCCTTTGTGTTGTTAAAGACAGGGACATTGATGACCTCAGACCAAGGAAGAAATCACTGAATACTGTACATGTTGCCCATCTTGAATAATCAGATCAGTGACCAAGCAAGCAGGTCATTGTTTCTCATGCTAGTGTGTTCTGCAGTAAAGTTTCTTTCTCTCTTTCTTTTTTTAATTGACAATAGATTTTTTTCATATAATATATTAATGATTATGGTTTCCTCTTCCCTAACTCCTCCCAGATCCTCCCCACCCACCCAAACACACACTTTTCTCGCTCTAATTTGAAAACAGTCATCTAAAAGATAAGAAGAAGGAGATATAATAAAAACAAACTAGAATAGGACAAACAAAACAAACGGCGTGGGGGGGAGGGGGGAACCAAAGAAAGGGCACAAGAAACACAGGTACAGAGTCACACATATTTGCACACACAGAAATCCTGTAAAAACACAAAACTGGACACCATAACATATGTTCAAAAGACCTGTAAGGTTAAAAAATGTCCAAACAAGGCTTTATGACACAATAAATCTTCAAAAATACCACTGAGCTCATTTTGTGTTGGCCATCTACTGCTGGGTCTGAGGACTCCCCTTAAGCATGGTTTATTTACATCCCGGTACCCACATAGTAGAGAGAAGTGGTTTTATGACTTCCACGTGTACTCCATGAATTACACACACACACACAGTAAAATGTAATAAAAGATGAAACTCTACAAAGAAATGAGATAAATGTTTGCTCCTTCTTACATAAATAATTAAATCTCAACACTTGATATTGAAGGACACCGGGCATCTGCAAATTTTTCAGAGTTGATTGATATTTTTACTTTAAAATTATAAGTGCTGAGAACACTGCTTCATAGATATACATGGTTTAAAAAAAGTGGTAGAAATATGTTTACAGCCATTTCAGAAATTATTAGAAATTCTGTCCTCACCCCAACCCAAAACTCATTTGACACTTTTATAAAGAAAACTCAAGTCAAAAACTCAGGCATCTTTTAAATCAAACATTCTAACACAATACAATCTGATGATACACTCATTTGAAGATGGTAGAAAAACATTAAGTCTTTGTTTTCCCTAATTAAGCCATTATGCTTCTGTAAGAAAACTGTGTGTGCACAGTATAGTCAATATAACTCTGAATGCACAAAAGTCTTGAATCTGAGCCCATGTGTTTCATGCAGTCTACACTGGTGTGTATGACAATACGGTATGTACAATGCAAAGTTTGCATGTTGCACGTTCAGAAGAAGAACCTGTGGTGAAGTCCCATGATGCAACGGGGGGAGTACTGCCCGAAGCATCTTGGATTCATTACACTTTTGATTGAGTTCATTTTGAATCATTGCACTTTTAGAAATCTTCTTCTATTGCCACATTTTTCATGGACCCCCACATTCAGTTCCGTGACCCCATGTGTGGAGGGACATGACTCACATTTAAGAAACAGTCTATAGGTATGTTCTCTGAACGTTGCATTGAAGTGTGCATTTGTGTTTCATTTTGTTAGTAACCTTGAAAACTGCATGCACCTTAGATCACTTTGGATGACCATGTTCTAATCTAGCTGTCGAAGAACGTTTTCCATTTCCAAAGACATCAAAGCTGTGCCACACACCCAACTCACCTTGTCAGTATCTTGAGATAGTGGGAAAGGGCTGAGTGATGGCTGGGTGACACAGCCAGGTTGCCAAAGGGAGGGTTTTGTTTCCTATGTGATTAAGGACTTTTCTGGTAGAAATTTTGACTCTAACCAATTCCTTTATTGCAAACTCATACTCATGGCCTCTTTTTGCCTGACTAGATAGGTATATGAAATAAGTATATAAATCAAATATCTACTAATAATAAGTCATAAAAAATTATTTTAAAATAATTATTTGATATATATGTGATTTACTATTTATGAAAGACAAAGTGGCACAAAGGCCTGTGCCTCTGTGAAACTAGATGGTAGTGGCACAGGCCTTTGATCCCAGCACTCTGGAAGCAGAAGCAGGTGGATCTCTGTGAGTTCGAGGCCAGCCTGGTCTACAGAGTGAGTTCCTAGGCAGCCAGAGGTACATAGTAAAACCCTGTCTTGAAAAACAAAACAAAAACACTGTGTAAGGCAAGACTGTAGTGTTCATTAAGCAGCAATGGAAGGATTAAATTATCAATCAGGACATCAGCCATTATGCACCGAACTCAAAAACTTTACACCATGACAGTTAAATCACGATCACAGATATTGGTTTATTTTCCAGCAAGCCCTCAGCCTAACACCAGCCAACATACTAAATTAGTATTGCCTCCATTTTTTGTAGCATTGGGAGCTTTGGTTGATTTTATTTACATTTTTGGGATGTGGACTAGAGACTATTGTGCATTAAGAATTACACTGACTTTACTGTACATCACAGTTTTCTTCTCTTACAGAAGCAAAATGGTTCAATTACAGAAAAAAGAAGTTTAATATTTTCCTACCATCTTCTCTCAGCAACAAATGAGTTTTTTGGGTTTTTTTGTTGTTGCTGTTTTATTTTGTTTGTTTGTTTGTTTGTTTGTTTGTTTGTTTGTTTGGATTGTATTGTGCCAGAATGTTTGATTTTAAAATGGCTATTTGAGTGTTGACTTGAGTTTTCTTTAAGAGGTGTCAAGTGAATTTTAGTTTAGGATTAAGACTTTAGCATATTTGTGCAAATTGAGGGTGTGTGCAATTTTAAGGTTACCAATAAGAGTCAGAATTTATTTAACTTGAAGACTTATTTTTATTTTAATTATGATGTATATGGATGGGGGTGTGTGCATATGTTTGTGGTGCCCGAAGAAGCCAGATGAGACCACTGGGTCCCCTGAAACTGGAGTCATCATATATGAGTGCTGGGAATCCAACTTAGACCCTCTGTAAGAGCAGCTCAGGCTGCTAACTGCTGAGCCAGCTCTCCAGTCGCGAGAATTTATGTTTAAGACTCCAACGTCTGTTGTTTTGTAACCATTTTCTGATGACTAAAAGGAAGATAGCTTGAGGAAGACCGACTTCTCCCAGCTCACACAAATTTGTCCTGTGTGGTGACCCTTCCACCCTCTCCCCACTGACCTGTGATGAAACCCAGACCCCACCAGGCACTGTGGTTTTATTTGGCCTTTTCATAGCTCAAGCTCATTACATTAAGCATGTTTCAAGCTGTAAACCCTCCATCTCTCTCCATTTACTCCATTTCCCTGCCCACTTCTCTCTCCCCCCTTAGAGCTGGGCCTTCCCACCCTGTCTTCTAAGTCACAACGGATCACTTTTCTTGGTTAATCTCATTTTCCAAAATTAACACGGCTTCTGAGCTGCCTATTGTAGGAACATGCCAGATCCCGTGATCTGAGAGGACAGGAGGGCTCCGGGCCCAAACTGTATTTATGGAGCTCCGCTCTGCCCCTATCTGCCTGGATCTGCTCCAGAGCCTTCTAAACATTAATTCGTAAAACCGTGAATGCATATACTACTCACATAGGGATACAAATCACTCTGAGTCACAGCTGGCTTCTGCTCTGTTATAACAGTCAGCCTCGGGGTCAATTTCAACTCCAGTTAAGTTGCCGGCTGCAGTGAGCCTCACTATAAAACTTGAACTTTAAAGCAGCAGCACATGGTTTGACCTTCAAGATCATTGTCTTTTCTATAAGAAATAGCATATAAAACCTACAAATCCACTGTGCAAAAGGGTCCAGGATTATCTGGAGAAAGTGCCGGCGTCTGCCAGCAGAGGATGGGAGAGGGTGAGGCAGGTGAGCTGTTCCCTGTGACACCGTGTTATTCTTGAGAAAGCCCCCAGCCACAATGGCAAAATGTTCTGAGCAGACAGCTGTGACCTTCTGGGTCCCGATTGTGTGAGATAGACAAATTAACATTTTAGAAAATCTAAAGAGGGGAAGTGTCATGCACTTTGATGGAGATCACGTTCTAATTACTCATCGGAGAAGATCTAGGGCTTGTGTTGATGAACGCAAAGTCACCACAGTCTGTCCAAGCTGAAGGGACCTTGTCTCCAGGGTAAATCGTGAGTAGCTGCTAGTGGGACATGGATGGTTTTGTATTGTAGCTCAGGTAGATGTGGTGCCAACTCCAGGAGCAGTGGGTAGGTTTGCCAGCACATAAATGCACCCACAGGGTATGGGTACACAAGCATGCCCCTCTGTCAAGCCTTTGCTTTCTCCCATGCGCCTAACCCCATTGTTAAAACTCTCCTTGTTAGCCTCTGCGGCTTCTGCCCCGGAATGAAAAGAGATGGAGGCAGGTCTTCAGTGATGTATCGGCTCTGCCACCTAGCCGTCAGCGATGTCATTACACTCAAACAGCCTTGAGAAACTCCTCTGCCCTGACTGGGTCCTGCTGAACTTCTTCTTTACCGTGGGGGGACTTGAGGACTTGGTGCCTCTTTACCGTACAGCAGGATCCAGATAAGACAGTGGTGTTGGTATACCAACATGCTCTGGTCTCTCTGTAGGTGTGTATCGGGAAATAGACAAGCCAATGGCCAGATCTTGAAAGTGGAACCGATGATGTGAGCAATCCTCTCTTGCTGCTCCCAACCCTGCTAGCAGACACCATCCTAGCCCTTGAACCTGCGCCAAAATCTTCCAGAAACAGTCAGCTTATGGAGGCCTGGTAAGCTTGGTGAGCTAAAAAGTGCCCTCTGCCCTTTGAAAGTTGTCCAGGTAAACAGCACAGATCTTTCATTCCCTTGTAGTTCTTGAAGCTTGGTTCTAATCATCATCACTTAATTCTTGTCAAAGTAAAGGAGAGAGTGAGCTCAGAGGGTATGGAATATGGTGGGTGATATTTAACTTTCAACATCTCCAAGAAGATGATCCTCAAAGGCATTTCTATACACAAGCGTCAGCTATACACAAGCATCAGAGCTCACCTATACATAAACAGGGAAGTTCATGGAGGCAAAATTAAACCAGCAGTAAAGGACGTCTCTGGGAGTAGAACCAGATTTGAATCTAACTAGAATAAGCTAGCCATCTCAGTGACACTTGTTGATGTTAACTCCCCCAACCCCATCCCAACTGTAAAGAGCCTGGAACTTCTGCAATAGAGGGCAGAGAGAATGGAATCATGGGAAGCCCATATGCTCCAACACCCAATACCCTCCTCACCTAATGTCTATGAACCATCTCCTCCTCTTTTCCTGGTCTTCACACAATGTATTTTCCAGTCACAAGAAGTTAGCTAAGGGGGAAAAAAAAAAAAAAGGTGTCACTGGAGGCCATCTTTTGAGAGTGCAGGATGACAGGAACTGGGTAATTTAGGGTCCCTCAAAAGAACCTAGTTTTCCAACTTATCTCAAATGCTACCCCGAGCCGAGCTGAACCCATCTCCACGCCATCCCCTCCGTGCATTACCACTCTTCTCACCTGAACTCGATTCGAATGAGAAAATGGCAGTTGATCGCTTTTGCGTCTATAACATCCCAATTCAGTTTTTCAACATTGATTTGCTCCCTGCATCACCAAGCCTTCCAACAGTAGAGACAAACACTTGGAACAAACCTTCCCACTTTTTTTTTTTTTTTTTAAAAGTCAGTGCACACCGCTCTTCCTCTGTCTCCTAGCCAACACCTAAAACTCCTTTGGCAATAGGTGCCAAAGCACTAAACTTCCGGACTTGTTTTAGGATGTGCCTTTTGGCAAACAGAGACTTGAGAATATGGATCAGGACCTGGGAGTGTGTGGACGGCACCAGGAGAGATGCTGCCAAATAGAGCTAGCAAGGGAAATCTTTTCTCAAAAGCAGTCCTCCAGAAAGAATTCTTATCATAGATAAGGGTGCAGTCTAGTGGCAAAATTCATGAAATGCAGCCCCTTTTCTAAAAGAATAGAGTGCTTAGCAAAGGAGGAAGGAGCTTAGAGAAAAGGCAAAATCCCCACCCCAAGAATTCCCCAGAGATAGTCACTTGGTTATTTCTTTATTATCTGTGGTGGGCAGTCTACAGCCCACCCATCATGTCAAATTCATTTTCAAAAAGCAAGCTAAGACCATCACTTCTTTCACGCATTAGTTTTTCTTTCATTTTCCTAAGGAAAGAATGGCCCCTAGTGCCAACCAGCGATCTGGGGTTCCAAGCGGCATGGTGTGGTCCTGGGTCCGGATTTCTCCTGTGCAGGTCACAAGGTCCTACCCTGAGCAGTATTCCTTTGCACGAATGAACCTTAGGACAAGGTTTCCTGCAGTGTGGCACCCCATCGCTCCAGGAACAGCCTACCCCACAGAAATAGCTCCTTGGTAACCCCAAGAAGGTTATCACTCGTCTACCTTCCTTTCATTTAAAAGGACATTTAAGGTGTCCATGGCAAGGACACCTTAGACACCAGATAATACTGACAGCCCACAAGATTTCTTCCAGTCTCAGTCACTACTACAAACAACACTGGATGGGTAGCCCTTCTTGAAAGTGCACGTAAAACACACACCCATGAGCTTCTCTGGTCAGCTATGTAAGTGAAGGAAAATGACCACTGAATATAACTAAAATCAGTACCCCACCAGAACAACAGCGACCGCAAGCTCTCGCCTTAATCCCTTTTCCCCGACTTTTGATGAGGGAAGAATCTACCCCACCCCTCCTCTTTTTCCCTTTAAATTCGTCCCAACACCCTTCACCGGCTAGTGTGCATTACTTGTCCCCCAAACACAACACACAAACCTTCAGTGGTCACTTAGACGCTTTTTTTTCTAAAGGTTGGAAAGGACTTCAGGGGCGGGGGGGGGGATACGGGGGAACGGGGGGACGGGGTATACATGGCTAAAAAGAAAATGTGAATCCTGACAGCCAGTGTCCCGGCTAGTTGTGGGGGGACCGAGTCACTCCATTGTATTCAAGCCAGCTCTTGAAGATTACTATCGGCTGTTCCTCCCTCCACCTTCTCCCGGCTCTCGGTAGCTCCAGTCTGTCCCCCAAGCCCTTCTCGTACATTCCGTGGGGCGGAGGGCACCGTTCAGGGAGCGAAGGGGAGCCCCCGTGTGTCTAGAAGGCCTCTCCCCACCCCCACCCCGTGTGAGTCTGTGCTGCAAAGCTCCTTGGCATCCTTGCATGGGTTGGGTGTTGGGGAGCTCGGATTGCAGCTATAACTGGCTGGCAGCCAGGGGCCGTCTGTTTAAAAGCGCCTGCTCGACCAGAGCCCGCAGTCTCTTTGGAAACTTCTGCCGGGGGGTAAAAAGAGCTAGCAAAGAGCCGCAGAGCTGTTTGGGCTTTTTCCCTTTTTTTTTGTTCCTTTTCATTATCCTCCTCCTCGGTCTGCACCCTTCTCCGGACTTCACGCAGAACCTGCGGGTTTCGAAGAGGTGGTGGCCGAGTAGGAGACAAGAGGTGTTAGGGTCCAGGTTTGGAGTTTTGCTGATTTTTTTTTTCTCTTGATTTCAACATTTTTTCCCCCATCTTCTTGGCAGCTGCCGACGCCTCTTACCTGTTCTGCGGCAGCGGCGGCGCTGCTCGCAGCAGAGGCTTGGAGAGGAGTGGGGGTGCGTTTTAGACTTTAAGCAACAAGGAAAAAAAAATAAGCCAAGTCCATTTTTTTTTCTTCATCACCCCCATTTATTTCCACAGCCTCCAAGCTCATTATTTCTGTTGCTTTGGGGTGAGCAATTCTGTGGTCCCCCCCACCTCTGCAATTCTGACCCGATCCCGCCTGGGGGTTTCTTCGGTCTCCGCTCACTCTGCGTGCACCTGGCGCGCCTCCTTTTTTCACCCCCAACCTGTTGCAAGTCTTTAATCCTTGCAATTGGGACTTGCGTGCAGGCACCTGAATCCTCCTTGCCTCACATTTTGCAAGTGTTTGGGGGAGGGCACCTGCTCTACCTGCAAGAGATAAAAAAAAAAAAAAAAATCTCCGGGAGCCCTCCTGGCCCTTTTCTCTACGCACTCTCGCTCTCCTGCCCCGCCCCAAGGTAAAGCGAGACTCCGAGAAAATGGTGCTCAGCGCGGTCCTCCTGCTGCTGGCCGCCTATGCCGGGCAGGCTCAAGCCCTGGGCTCTTTCGTGCACTGTGAGCCCTGCGATGAGAAAGCTCTGTCCATGTGTCCCCCCAGCCCTCTGGGCTGCGAGCTGGTCAAGGAGCCCGGCTGCGGCTGCTGCATGACTTGCGCCCTGGCGGAGGGGCAGTCGTGTGGCGTCTACACTGAGCGCTGCGCCCAAGGTTTGCGCTGCCTCCCCCGGCAGGATGAGGAGAAGCCGCTGCATGCCCTGCTGCACGGCCGCGGCGTTTGCCTCAACGAGAAGAGCTATGGCGAGCAAACCAAGATAGGTAAGCGCTCCCGGGGTGTCAGCTGCATCGCACACCGGCGGGGAGTGGGTGGGGGGACTTGGACGGGTGGGGATCCGGGAAGGGTTGGGACCCAAGCGCTTTGCGCAGCAAGTGGCTTAGACACGACCCGGGTAGCTCCTGGGAGTAGATGGGTGGGTCCTTGCACCTCGGATTTGGAGCCCTCCTGGCAGATCCTGCTGTCCTAGGCGTCTGTCTAACCCAGCCTCTTACAGTTTGCGCTCCATCCCCTCTCAGCCTCCACCCGAGCCCGGCCCTCCCCCACTCCTAACTCGTGGCAATCCTGACTCCTGAGCTCCTATTGAGTCTCAAAGTCCAAATCCAGTGTACCCACTCTGAAAAAGAACAGGTTAAATTATCAACTCCCTTCTCCACCCCACCCCCATACTTTTCTCCCTAAACTTTAAAAAAAAAAAAAATCTTTTTGTTAAAAGGTCACTTTAATTGGGGCCTGGATTGCGTTACGCATCTTTGAAGCTAACTCTACCTTGATTCCCTCCAAGCCCCGCACCCCATCCTGTTGCCTCCAGACTTATCTATCCCTCCATTCTTACTTGGTCAGGGGTGCACGCGAGTGTACACACACGCACACACACATACGCCCTACATCTTGATAACTAATGCCTTTTGGGTAGAGGTGTTGAGACCTCACCCACATGTACACTTGCTGCTTTTAAATTGATATGAATATGATCGATGGTAAAAAACACATAAGGCTGTAAAACGTGTCTTTTATTTTCCTCCCAGGAAGAGAAAGAATACTTCAAGAGTGCTGGGATAGGGCGTGGGGTAGAGCGTGAAAAGGGTCTGGTGTTCTGTGCTGATTATTCGCCCCTGAATCTAATGATTTTTTTCCCCTCCTGAATTCAGATTTTACCTAAGATTAAAAAAAAAAAATGGACATAGGTTTGAAGACATCCTCAAGTTCCCAATGGATGCTTGCCCTCTCTATTCTCCCCTCCCTTTCTCCCCACTCCACTCCACCCAAGCACCCCCCCCACCTCCACCCCACCACCCCCAATCACTTAAACCAGACTAAAAGTGAGTGTGGCTGAATGCCTGAGGGGCCCTGGAAACGCAGAATGCAAAATTCAAGGGGCGGAGACAGGAAGACCATGTACTGGGAGCCACCCCTCCGCTTACCCCGCCCCTTCTGGCCCCGCCCTCTCTTGCCCCGCCTTCAAGTTCTGTGTGCCTGGAGTCTATGGTTTAAATGACTGGCAGAGTCTCTTGTTCAGTCAGAACAGTTCTGCTTCAAGTAAGATTTCTCTGGGGAGTTATCTTCTCATTCATATATATATATATATATATATATATATATATATATACATACATATATAAATACATATATAAACTATATATATATAAATCAGCGATGTACAAAATCTGAGCTAGAAGAGGTTAAGACTTGGCTAAATGTTTATTTGGTGCAGTTCCTTACGAAGACAAAGGCCTTCTCACTACCTGTCGTCCTCCATTATTCCCAAGCACTCCAACGTGAGGAGTTTTGTAATTTAAAAAAAAAAATTTTAAATGCAAACTAAGGACCTAAGGACAGAGCTCAGCATCTCTCCCCGGGAAGTGCAGGTTTTGGCTGTCACAAGAAGTTGCATCAGGAAAAAGAGGGGGGCGTACAAACCTCAGAAGCCCCAGAGACCAATTTTCCGGGTTATTTTTGCAGTATTCCTGCCCGCCGAAACGGTAGGAAATCATTACCTGGCTTGGAGACAAGGGCTGTGGCTAGCAATCCCATCACTGCTTAAGTGAGCAAGTTATGACTCCGCAGTATCCGGGCCCCACTTTTATTTGCCCAGCCGTGTAATTCATAGGGAGTAGTTGGGCGAGGAGATGTGTGCGCACGCGCGCGCGCAAATGCTGGGCCAGCAGAGCGGCAGCCTCCAACTTCCCAAGCCAACCCAGTGCACGCGCCCGCGTGCACATATGCACGCACACAAGTACACGGGGGGGGGGGGGGTTTGTTCCGCGCCAGGTCGCTTTAGAATTCTCTGCAGCTGCTTCAGTCTCACCTTCAACAGCCAACTCGAAGCAGCCCCCTCTTCTCGCTCTCTCCCCGACCCCAACGCTTCTCCCCGACCCCAGCCCGCCTCAGGCAGGTGCCTAGCGGGCTGCGGTTGCGCCCTGGCTGCTGTCCACAGCGGCGAAGGTTGATGCTTTCCTCTCGGATGGGAGCGGGCTCTGGGAGAAGATCCTTCAACCCGAGAGCCATTAGCTGGATCCCTTTAAAAAAAAAAAAAAAAAAAGCTAAAGGTGACGTCATTCTTAAAGAGAGGAAAATGGATAGTAAAGAGAGGGGGGATGTCCTCTGGGTCCTTTAGAAGAAATTCCTGCTCCCTAGGCCCCCTCCCCCACCATCAAAATCTGAGTAGTGTGAGCGTGGACATAACCTCTTCTCTCGCGGATGCAAGCTATAATATACATATACTGTATTCATATTTGGTATGCAACCAAAAGTACATATTATATATTCATATATTATTTGCATTATGTAACACCCCCAGCACAGTGTGTTTCTAGAATGAGAAGTGAGGAGCGGAGGAGAGTGAGGTGGAAGGCAGCCAAAGCTTCGGGAGAGGGAGGCGTATGCAGGCAGGCGGAGACCAGCGTTTTGCTGGGTGCGTTGCTTGGCAACTGGAGAGGGCGTGGCCTAGAGATCGCCCGGTGCTTGGGAGCGCGCCTGGCCCAGCATTTTCTTTTGGCCAGTTCTGGGGCCAGAGATAGATATAGAAACAGAGGGCAGTGTGTGCGAGGCTAAAGGGACGAGGGAGAAAAGAGTTTCTAGGGCCAAGAGCAATAAATAAAAGTGAGCTTCAGTGGGTCAAGGAAGGCGCAGGCTTTGCTGAGGGCTGTGTCTAGAAAGGGCCTGTGGCTTTCTTTGGTGGTGGGAGTCCAGCATACTGGAGGGTCTGGATAGTGTCTCCTG
Organism: Peromyscus californicus insignis; assembly: GCF_007827085.1. NCBI lineage: Eukaryota > Metazoa > Chordata > Mammalia > Rodentia > Cricetidae > Peromyscus > Peromyscus californicus. The sequence continues at coordinate 25,968,992 of NW_026294514.1, read as the reverse complement.
GGCTAGCCGAGACGTGAAATCTGAGATGTAGGGAGTAGAGGGCTGTAAATATCAATCCTGTCATTGAGAAATAAGGCAAAGAGAAACATGAAATGTGCTTCTGGGCAAGAAAGGGGAAGAGGACATTACCTAAAAGAAAATGAATTCAGCCTTTGCTACTTGGAGGGGTTTAGCCTCCATCCGCATGGCTTCAGCTCCAACCCTGGTCCAAATGCCACTCTGAAGTCAATCCAGAGTAAAGGCTTCTTGGCCAAATCCATGTCTGGGTTGAACAAGATCATGGAAAATTGAAAAGAGCCAGATTCCTGTCCCACCGCACCAGCCTCCCTTTGAAGCAAGTCTGTGAGAGCTGGCTCTGCTGAGGCCAAGCGGAACGGAGAGCTGGGCCCATAATCGGAGCATGGTGCTCTAACTTGACGTTTCTTGCCTTTGCCCCCATCTTTCTGCTGCGTCAGCAAGGCCTGGAGGAGCCAGCACAGCTGGCCCAGTGAAGCGCCTTTTCTTTTCAAGTCCCCTTTTTTTTTCCCCTTCAATACCCTCCCCTCCCCCACTCCCACTCCCCAGACTCTGAGGCATCCCCCGAGGGCAGGAGTTTTTTACATCTGAGCAAGCAGGTGGGCCCGCAGCTGCACGGGCCAGGGCCAGGCTGACCCTCCAGCCAGAGGTCACTGAGCGGGTCAGAGCAGAGGACATGGAAGCGTGCTGACCCCGTCCTGGTCTCTTAATTCAGGGAGGAGGACAAAGACGGAAGGGAGGATTTATTAAAAAAAAAAAAAAAAAAAAAAAAAAGTTTTTCTTTGTACCTGAACAGTTAATGCCTATGAAACCTTCCAAGTATTTAATGTGAAGAAAAATTAAAATTTAAAGAAGGGATTATGACCCTCCAGAGCCACACCACGTTCAGAAGCTGGAAGGGCTGCACACAACCAAGTATGAACAGAGGACACCCCCTACCAAGCCAGGGTGGGGGTGGGGATGGAGATGGGGGGGTGGGGTTACAAGAAGTCATAAATAGGCAAGTGGGAGGGGTTTTATTTCATTGTAGTTAGTTGTATTTAGTTGTAGTATGTAGTTGTATTTAGTTGTAAGCAAAGTAGCAATTCTCAGACTGTCCTTAAATTCCAAGCTGGGGAGGCTATTCAGAGCAGTAAGACTGGTCACATGTCTGCAGAAATAAATAAGCAAATAGCCAAGGAAGCAGGTACGGATGCCTGCTTCCCTCCCACAGCCATGATTTCTATTATGATGTCACTTATTTCTTTGGAAAAAAAAAAAAAAAAAACACCAACAACAACATAAATCCAGATGAGTAACTAGACATTTGTTTGTAAGGAGAAGTGGTCTTTCCTGCCTGGCCACATGGCTTAGCTGTTCCCTAGCTTCTCTCCAGGAATTGTCCGGATATCAGCCAAAGAACATTAAAGCTAGAAGAGACCCACAGCTGCCATCGTGGTCACGGCCCTCACTTTACAGATAAGGACAACGGAACCTGAGACAGGAAGCCACTTGCCCTAGACAAGATCTGGGGTGGTCAGGACTTGAATCCGGCTCCTCACGAGGAGTTGTGGTGCTCTGTCCTGCTATTTCTGGCTCGTTCAGTCATCACCCGGGCTCTTTCTTGCCTGGGCCTGGTCTAACCTGGTCTAACCCAGACCTTTGGCCAACATTGCCAAATGCTCCCCTCCAGGGGTAGGTATTCTGAAAGTGAAAGAAAAACCCTCCACTTAGGGATGCTTTATTTTGTGGACTGGAGAGGCAATGAAATGACCCAAAAGTAGAGGCTCTCACACCTTCTTGCTCTCGGGGTTTCCTCTGTCCCTTTTTCAGGCCAGTGGTTTGGTCGGAGGAAGTGAGCAAGGAGGGTTTTGAAGGAATGGTATTCAGCACAGCCTCCAGCTCTGCGGGCCAAACCTCATTTCCTGAACACAGGGAGCTCTCCTGACAGGCCCTTGCAGCCCTGTGGCTGCCCCTGCTTCCTGTCTCTCCGAAGAACATAGTACCTCAGTGGTCTACTGCCCATGGTAACCTGCCCCCATGGCACAGGCCTTCCCGGGAGCTGGCAAGCAGGGTGATGAGACCCGAGGTAGGATGGGGTGATACAGGTGACTACAGGGTTTCTACGTCACAAAGAGGAGGGACCATCTACCACAAAGGCTGATAAAGATCAACTCATGAGCCAGCGATGTACAGGCTTCTCAGCAGGCCTGCCTTCGGCTGAGAGGTTACAGCTGGGGGTCCAGGTTAATCTGAGGCTATGCCAAGAGCCGCCCTAACCTGCCCAGGGGCTGAGGAAGCTTTCCCTCTGGGGTTACTGGGGAAATAGGCAAAGGACACCAGCCCACCTTCCCAGTAGGACCTGCCAGCGGAGCCTTAAGGCTCAACCAAATAGGTTATCTTACACTTTAGGCCTCAACTTTAACTGTCAGATAAACGGCCTTTCCCCACCCCCACCCCCCATCCCTCGACAACCCCTAAAGCCTTCACTAAAAATGCCCTCAGAACAGGGCCTCAGGTGATGTCTCTGCCAGTGTGTGGCTTTAGATGGGTTCTGGTTATTTGAACTCTAAGTTGTACCATCGGGGCTGTAACATCTCTCCATCCCCCGCTACAGGTGTGTCCCCTGCAGGCGTCTAGAATAAAAAGCTCATTCGACTGAAAGCTAGCACGAGCCGCATGCGTACACACCGTTTCGTTTTCCGGGGGCCACCATTTTTATTATCTATTCTAGCATCCAAGATTTTCAAAGGTTAAAAAGAAACAGAGGAAGTTCATTTTAGTTGTGTGTTTTAACGGAACATACCCAAAATATTATCATCTCAACATGTACCCAAACAATGATAATGAAATCATCAATATTCTTTCATATACTGTCTTGGAAATCCATGACATCTTTTTATATTTACAATGTAAGACTTCAATTTAGACGATTTTAATGTCATTTTACATATATATTATACATATATACATATATATATATATATACAGATGTATATATTTGGGTCATAAAGTTTACGGTATGTTGTTTCAAACACACTTGAAACATTCCCAGTGAGCAAGCTGTTTCAAAATCTAAAGTTAAGCCATTTGAAATTAAATGAGCCCTTCTGGCCACCTCCCACCTTAGGCTACAGATGTGTACATTTGTTTTCCTCTGGGAAGCTCAGCCCATCATTCTGATTGTTAAAATCCGTAGAGACTACCTGTATTACTGACCACAGAGGAAAAGAAAATGGTATCTTCCGGGGATCTTCTGGAGAGAGCTTGGGGCTGGGTAGATGCTGCTGTGGGCCAGACTCCCTCCTCCCTTTCTCTGTATGCAAATGCACTCACACAGTGCCATTGAGCTAATTAGCATCCATCTGCATCTGGGAAGCAGTCGGATTTGGGGAGACTGAAACACGTCTTACATTTTTGGGGGACATGAGCAGCAAGTTTCTGGCTCTCCCAGAAGCCTTTGGTTGCAGCAAAGAGCAGGAGGCTGCCTATTGGCTGAGAGACGAGACGAGGCCAGGAGGGGGCAGAGCATTTAGCCTGACTATTTCTGTCCCTATCCAGACACTGACCGGTGTCCTGGGCCAGCGCTATCTAGTAGAACTTACTGTGATGATGAAAGTGTCCTGTATCTGCCTGGTCCAGCACAGTAACAGCCAACAACATGTGGCTTGGGGGGTGGGGGTGGGTGGGTGGGGGAGGAGGCGGGACTGGAAATGGGAAGTGAGCAACTGAGGCCCCCTGGGGTGGGTTTTGGTTTTGGTTTTGGTTTTTTGTATTTGTTCATGATAGAGTAGGCACATTACAAAGGGCTAGAGAGCCACAGCAGACTCAGAACAGACCTCAGGGTAAATACTGGGATAACATAAAACTAGTCAGCACAAACCCGTTTCTTAATTGTTGGATCAGATCATGACATTAAAAGCTCTGCCACAGTGACTTCCAGGAAGAGGACATTGAGCACCCCACACTTCTCATCCTCTGCAGAAACCTTTCCCAGGGGCATCTTGAGGGAGGAGAGAGCCTGGGTGTGTTTCTCTACCTTGGTACGCCTTCCAGTCACTGACTGAGAAGCAGCACTCTGGAACACGGACATACACACACACACACACACACACACACACACACACACACACACACACACACACACGCCGTGGCCCCACTGTCCTCCACGCCTACACAAGCTCTCTCTTGTCCATCCCCCGACCTTCTCAGTGCATGCTGGAGGCACACAAAGAGGGAGAATGGATTGATAAGATTCTCAAAGTAGCAGGAAGGGGAGACACCCAAATGCCAGATTTTCAAATTGTATCGTCCCTGGGTATGGGCACGAGTTGAGGGGGTTCTCGGTCTCCTGCGCCACCTACTGGCCACCTGGAGGCATGGCCCTGCTTGTTTCTAAAAGCCTTGCTAGTTTCCTGGAAATGTTCTCCTGTACCCCACCTCCGTCCCTTCAGCAACCTCAGTTCTTTTTCTCTTGGTGAAACGACTCAGGGGTAGCCAGGGTATCTGTGTGTGTTCTCTCTGCGCTCTCTCTCTCTCTCTCTCTCTCTCTCTCTCTCTCTCTCTCTCTCTCTCTCTCTCTCTCTCTCTCTCTCTCTCTCTCTCTCTCTCATCTAAAAGCCCAACCTTCCAAAAATAAAATCCAGTTTATGATTCTGCCACCAGGCAGCTGAGCGGGATTGGCTGGCATTCCTTCCAGTTCCAGGCTTGCTCTCCAGCCCTTTAATCCTCCTGACTCTGCTCTGGCCCTCCTCCAAGCTCCCACTGTCCCTCCGGAGTCTACAGGTGACCACAAGACCCTGATTAGTATCCTTGATACTCGACTCTCCCACTGCCTGAGTAATAGGTTTCTCGCTTCCATGGGGTGAAGTGGTACCAAAAACCAGGGGGCACATCAAAATGTTAAGCCTGCCCTTAACACAAGCAAGAAGCCTGCAAATGAGGGGAGTGAGTGGAGGCACCCCTAGGAGCCCAGACTTATGAGGCCCAGAGTTGGCAAAAAAGTCCTTTAAATTCCGTAAGGAAAGATCCCTGACTCTACTTTTCTACCTGCCCAAGAGCTGCCAGACTAGACACACCTCCTCCTGCATTCTGTCCCCAAGTCCCACAGTCGAGAAAATTGGCTTCCTCCCAAGATATCCTCTTTTAATCCCTAGAGTACTAAATTCCACCTTGGCCAGTCAGCCTGGGATTATACATCCCAGCAGGTTCTGAGACAGTAGAGTCAGACACTGGGGGGGGAGGGGGGCACTGAGAGCCCCACGCTGAACTTGACTCAGGGAGAGCCTGCTCCCAGCACTGTCCAGTACTCCCGGCCCCTCATCTTCCTTTTCCAGAAGTTGTTTCTCTTCCTGACCCGTGCATGAACACCCGACCCGATGAAATCCTCTGGATCCACGAAAACCTCCAGCGGCTTCCTCCTAACAGGAACCGATACCTAGTGCGTTAAGCTTGACACGCCCAAGAGGAGCATGTGCTTGGGAGCTTGGTGTCCTCTGCTCTTCTAACCAGGAGAGGCTTGCTTAATCTCCAGATGCCCTCCCCTCGCTCACACCAGATCTTCCTTTGGGCTGGGAGTTTGGAGACACCCGACAGTGCCTTCTCCAAAAACGCCTCTTTCCTTATCGATTTCCCCTCAGCCCAACTTCCTTGAATTCTTTCCCCTCATCTTTCCTATCCGAGATACTTAGCTGTCACCATTTCTGGGTGTCTGAGGGACAGTGTGAGTTTTCCTTCACCCTATTTTATTATGTTGGGGGTCTCCCAAGACCTTTTTTCTTTTTTTTGAGTATTTGAATAGCAAAGGTGATGTAGTCTGGGCCCCAAAACTTTCCTGACTCTACATACCCTGTTTTCTTGTGGGTTGTCCTAGACACACCACCTGGGGACAGCCACCTAAGGTCTCCCCACTCATAATCTATTGAGGTTGCAAGGTCAGGGAGCTGAGAGGAGAATGGTAGGTACCACTGAAAAAGAACTTACTGGAAATGTGTCCTGAGATGGGCTAGACAGGTGGCACTAAGAGACTAACAGACACATGAACAAAGTCTTACTTGTTTTTTCTAAAGGTCATAAGTCAGCTAAGTATAGACTCTGTCACCAAGTTGCGCCTATATATAACTGGTCTGGCCCCCGCCAGCTGTCGGCCCCTCTCAGACTGAGCTGAGTAATGCCCAGCCTCCCGGGGCCCAGAGCATGGCGCAGGGCCAGCTGGGAGGTAGTGTGGATGGATGAGGCCTCCGAGTTCCGCCTGCTTTGTGCCTCTCCGGTCTCTCTGTCCTCAGCATGGTCTCCACCCTCTGCTGTCCCTGTCGCTAGACACCCAAGTCCAGACATCCCTCACTACTCAGCCCGGCTTACTAAGAGGACACACTTGGCTGTTCTTGTCCATGTCTGGGTTGGGCCCTGTTTTCTTCCCTTGGCCCAGATCTCCAGATCCCGACAATTCAATCTTCTGTCTCTAGTCACTTCCTCATCTCCTGAGCCATGCCGCCAGCCAGCAAACTGTTTCCCATAACCTTCACTTGCTTTGGGCCTTGCCCCTCCTCCTTCCCTCTCTAGCCTGCCTTCCCTCATGAGCTAGTGAGACTTGGCCAGGAATCCTCCGATGAAGTCTGCCCTCCTTCTTGCTTTCTTAGACCTCGTCACGTCTCTCTGAGCCTCTACGATGCCTCTGACCCCAAACCTTCCAGCCCTGGTCTCTAGACACTGCTCTCTGGCCTCAGAAGCTGATCATTCTTTGACTCCATCTCCCTGCAGAGAGAGACTCTCACGAGCATGAGGAGCCCACCACCTCCGAGATGGCTGAAGAGACCTACGCCCCCAAGGTCTTCCGGCCCAAGCACACTCGCATTTCCGAGCTGAAGGCCGAGGCCGTGAAGAAGGACCGCAGGAAGAAGCTGACCCAGTCTAAGTTTGTGGGGGGCACAGAGAACACTGCCCACCCCAGAGTCAACCCTGCGCCTGAATTGAGACAGGAATCTGAGCAAGTGAGTCTTAGGGATTCTCTCCTCCTTGCCCTGGCCACCACCACAATCTAATCGTACCTGCACTTACTTGAACATCTATGGACGCTGAAGATGCATAGGCTAGACCAAACTAAGAACCTAATGTGGTCATGGTGGGTCAGCTGAGGATTTGGAAGGGTGCTTGTGAGAACTTGAGTTTATTTATCCAGACTGAGGGCTGAGCCAAGTAAGTGGAAACAGAAGAAGTCTTTCAAAGAAAGTGCCTATTAGAACAGTGAGCACACAGGAGGTATGCGACCCCTAGAGCTATGGCCAGTCCCAGGGAGAGGCTGAACACTATCCTAGCACATCTGGAGCATGCAACCTGTGTCTTCATTACTTGGAAGGGTAGAAAAGTTGATGGCGAGTTGAAAGACAAATGAGAAAGCAGGGCTGTATGCCTGGCTATGCACGGGCTTACTGTGTGACCGAGGCACTGGGCAGGAGAGGGGGAAGTAACTTTCACAGCTTCTGATAAGAGGTGATAGATTTTTCCCTTGGAGTCCCTTGGGATGCCGCCCATGAGTCACAGGACGGCACATCTGAGTGGTTTCCACTTGGGTCATGCCAGACCTCTCATCCCTCCTGTTTTCACAGGGCCCCTGCCGCAGACACATGGAAGCTTCTCTGCAGGAACTCAAAGCCAGCCCACGCATGGTGCCCCGTGCTGTGTACCTGCCCAACTGTGACCGCAAAGGGTTCTACAAGAGAAAGCAGGTACGTGCCGCGGTTCCAAGCTCCCGGGCCTCACCTCTAGGGTTGCTGATTGGCAGGTCTGGAGTGGACTCCAAGCACTTTATATTTCTAACTGTGTGACCTTGACAATACCTATATTATATATTAGGGACCCCTAATCTAAGTTAAGTTACAAACAAGATCTCCATGGGGCATATCTCGACCCTGTCACTTCTAGTTGTGACCCCTTGGCCCAGGTATTAAAACTAGGTATTTAAAACCCCTGTGTCTTTAGTTTTTCATGTGATATGGGGACTAACAGTCACCATCACCCTGATGGAGGAAAGTCAGTGGTACATCTTTGCAAAGCACTTAGAACAACTCCTGCCACGTGACCCAACTTAAGCTGTGTCTGGCACATGGTAGTGCCACAGAGCGATGATGGTTCCTATTTTGATGGCCAGGGTCCTCTCTCGTTGATCCCTGGAGGATGTGAGGTGGGTGGTCCCAAAGTGAATGTCCAAAGGGCGATTGCAGGACCTACTGCAGGGCAGGATGCCTGAACTAACAATTTTCTCTGGGTTCTCCCATAAGATGGAGACACCAAAACCCAAGAGCTGTCTAAGGGTGTACCCCCTTTCAATTCTCAAGTAGAGGGGGAAAGTCAGACAAGAAGAGGGCCTCAGGGTGCCGCGCTCTCACTGCCTGTTGACTCTTCCTTCAGTGCAAGCCTTCCCGTGGCCGCAAACGTGGCATCTGCTGGTGTGTGGACAAGTACGGGATGAAGCTGCCAGGCATGGAATATGTCGATGGGGACTTTCAATGCCACGCCTTCGACAGCAGTAACGTTGAGTGACGCGTCCCCTCCCATCCTCCCCCCTTTCCTATCCCCAGCCCCGACTCCAGTCAGCGCCTCCCTCCACCCCAGGACGTTCACTCATTTCATCTCATTTAGGGGAAATATATATGCATATATATTTGAGGAAACTGAGGACCTCGGAATCTCTAGCAAGGGCTAAGGAGACACTCCCCCCCACCCCAACCCCCCAAAAATGTATTTCTTTCTTTCTTTTTTTTTTTAAGCAAGATGAATGGACAGAGAAGGGAAGAAGAGGAAGGAGCAAGAGGGACCGAGAGGTGGAAAGACGAGCATTGGCGTAGAAAGAGGAGAGACCGATAGGGTTACAGAGAGAAAAAGAAAAACGGAGAGACAGAGAGGGCACCACCACCAGGGCTGGATCTGTCCTTCACTTCCAGCCCTGGCCAGAGGTCAGAGAGAGGTTGGGACACTCAAAAGTGCGGCATTCAGTGACACCCGGTTTAGACTGGTCACAGCGAGGAAAGAAACAACCAGACATATCAGCGCCTCTCTCTCGGGTCTGTCACTTCCTCCAGCCAGCCGACGGATGGCTAGACCCCTGTCCCGCCTCCCCTCTTACCCATGCAGGGTGGTTTCACCCCCAAATTTATGAACACTAAAATGCATTCCATCCCTCTGAAAACAATGGAGATCGAGTGATTGCTGAGAGGTTCCCCCGCCCCCGCAATCGGATGAGTGAACTCGATCCGTGTACAAATTTTACTCTTGATGGAAGTTTTTTTTTTTTTTTTTAGAAATCAGTACCTACCCCCAAACACTGGAAAGACTTGATTTTCCAGGGTGACAGCAAACATTCGGGAGGATGTGGCTCCAGCCCTTGATTTCACTAGACTCAAAGCTAGCCCAGCAGCCTCTGTGGAGGAGGAGGATTGGCGGAGACAGCAAAGGGGCTTGTACTTACCTACAAGGCTCCATGTAGACGTATATAGGCGTATAAATCTATTTTCTTTATTTTTCCCCCTCCTCTTTTCTTTCAAAGTTTTGCATTACCTCTTCAAAGTCGTTTCTTTAGAGCACTGAAGATCTTCCTCATTCTGGGAAAAATCCATAGTCAACTAATACAACCCAGAACACTAGCTTTGCGTGCTTCTGGGCAGCCTGTCCTGTGAGTTACAAGTTTGGCTCTTTTGTGGGACACGGTGTTGGATCTACTCATGATTCCCAACCTGTGTTTAAATGTGTCCACCAAGCCAGGTAGCTGCCAGCACCCAGTCGTGCATCAACTATTCAGCCGGGTCATCCCATTTCAGCCTTCCAGCCCTTGGGAAGTAACTGTCTTGTACCATGATACATAAGCCCACCAGATCCATCTTTCACCCACTGGCCTGCCCAGGCCTTTCCTTCTATCTGTTCAGAAATGTATTTTGAAAGCCTCCCTCAGATGCCAGGCTGACAGATTAGAGAGAAACAGACATGAGAGATGGCCAAGGATGAGGCAGTGGGGTAGGGGCAGGGCTTCCACAGAGAGAAGTAGAAGATGGAGCAGGAACTAGGGGCTGGGGGACAGGAAAGAGACAGAAAGCGGGAAATGCTGATAGAATTTCTCTTGGTTTCTCCCAGCTAGTAAATCATCTGGAATTTGAGAGGAAGATGGGAGTAGGGGGGGTGTCTCTGAGGTAAAAATGAGCTCAATTCAATCACAGAGCCCAGATGGTGGGTAATTGAGGCAGGATCTAGACCTGAGACGCATGGTTGAAAACGAGGATCAATAGCCTGACTGAGTATTAAAGGGACAAGTGGATGCGCCCCGGACGCCACAACTTCAGGTCAACTTCAGCCCATAAGAAGGGACTGAGGCCAAAGAATCTTTCAAGCCAAGCGCTCCGTCGACTCTGCCCCATCCATACGCCCTCTCTGAAGTGGAGGATGGCATGGCAGAAAGCCCAGGACAACTCAGGCATAGATCTTCATGGCTGTTGTCATTGGCCAGCCAGATTTTGATCCAAGAAGAAGTTTTGTTGTCCACTGGCTTCTTCAACAAAGGGGTGGCTTAGGACTGTCCTCGAGGACTGAAGATAGCCTGCCAGGAAAGGGGGCTACGACATTGGTACAGGAGGCCCCTTTTGTGCTGTGGACACAGCTCTTTGCTCTTTCTTGATGGCATGGCATAGTTGAGGCCCCCTCCAACGCTGAACTTGGAGCATCCAAAAGGGACAGCCAAGGAAGAGAAGTATGTCGACTGATAGGAAATAGATGGCTATGGAGCTTAGGGGATGTCTCCTCCTATTGCCTGGACAGGACAGTTGGCTGGGGATGGAAGAGGTAGTTGATCTTCATAAGACAAAGGGTCTGATGGGGATGGCAGTATAAGGACTTCCCAGACCTGCAGGGTCAGTGCACCCATCTCCCTGCACAATGTCCCCAGCCCCCAACTCCCACTCCAATACGTCTTAGGCCAGTATCCTAACCCTTCTCCATGACGCTCTTTTTCTGCCATTATTTCTCTGGATCTTGAGCAGTCGTATGACTGGGATTTGCCAAGTGGATATTGGGGTACCACTACCCCTAAGAAAAGACTGAGCCAGGAACTGCTTACTCGCCTACCCCTCTCGGGTCTGGACCTGACTCCTGAGCGGGGGTGTTCTCTTTACCCCACTACTTGCTGGACCTTGAATGAGCCTCTGCCCCTTACATGGACTCTTTGTTGTGAGCCACGGATGGAGGACATTGTACAGACACTTTGGCCTTCCCCACTTCAGCCGGCACCCCGAAACCTGTGAGTCTCTCCACTGCTTAGAGGGAGAGGCATGTCTAGGCAGTTAAGCTCTCCCTAGAGGAAGCTTGCCTTTAACAGGCAGATGGAATTAAACCTTCCAAATGGGAGGTCTGGATAGAGAGACCAGGGGAATGGGGTCACTGAGAGAAGAGCGGTGCCCTTCGCCATGTCACAGGGAGAGAAGGTAGGCTTGCAATGGCCCCACCATGCCCTGAGCAAGAAGCTTCTTGGCTCCAGGCTAGCCCTTGGCTCCATTAGAGGCCTCTAATCTGGATTTATCCACAGCCATAGGTCTAAGTGGTACCTGTCCCCACCCCCACTCCCCTTGGAAGGCTTCTTCCATTCTCTTTTGACAAACGCCTCCCTCAAGCAGTAGGAAAGATTGCTCTCTTCTCCCACTACTGCCAGGTTAGCTAAAAGAGGCCTAGCCAGGACCGATTCTCCACCCCAGACAGTCTTGACCATCCAGAACAGAGCAGGGAACCTGGGGAGGAGAAGACACTATGTTTCTCTGACGGCCAGGCCTAGACAGACAAGGCTTGGGAACATCTGCCCCACAGGAGTCTGAGGAGACCTTCTGTGGTCTCTTCTCCCTCCAAGACCCTGTCCCTACCAAGATCTCTCTCCATGGCAACATCCTCACCACCAAGCTCCTTAGAAGATCCGGTTGCCATGGCAACCTCCAAACCCCCTGCCCTTCCTAGGCAGGGCAGCAGTCCTTCCACTCCCTTAGACCCCTAGAGGGCTTTGGTGGGTAACCACAACCTGAGAGAGGCACGAGCCAAGGAGAAGAGACGCTCTAGCCTTCTGGCTTTCAAGAGAAAGGAGGCTAGGATTTGAAAGATGGTAGGAGAAGGGAGCGAGGTTTATATCAACCAGGAGCCTGGGGGTTGTACAGTCTTTATTTTGAAACCACTAAAGTGCAAGGATCCTTGCACCATTTGTCACTCGGCCTTCTTCTCCCTTTTAGGTTTTTGTCTCTTTTATCATACTTTCTTGGTTTTCTAATGGAGTATAGACTTTAGCCATTTCACAGACTCTGGCCTCCGCTGTTAAGTCTTTCTGAGTGGGGAAAAGAAAGGTGGAGGGCCAGAGGGGAAGGGGTCCCTCGCCACCCTGCATCCATTCACCCCACATCTCTGGTCCCTAGTTGCCAGCCTCGGCCCCATCTCCAACACCGTCATCACCGTCACACAGTAGCCTGTCACCGGATAGCGCAGTTCAGACAAGACTCCTTCAGATTCCGAGACGTCAACCGGTTGTTTTGGGTTTTGGTTTTTTTTTTTGTTTGTTTTCATTTTTGTTTTTACAACAGCAATAACCACAGCACGTATTACTGTAGGTCTTTGTAGTGTTCCGGTCAGACACCATAGCTCTGATTTCTCTTCTTTTTTTTTTTTTTTTTGTTTTGTTTTCAACTTAAAAACAAAAAATACTTGTACTTTTTACTGGTGAAATGGATGAAAAAATAATAAAACAACAAACCAGTTTGTGCAAAACAAAATGCGGGAAAAGAAATCACCCCAGTGTGGAAGAGCTCGGCTCCTGTTTAGCATATTGTACTTAAGGAAATAAAAAAAGAAAAACGCAGATCTCACATTTTATTGCCAAGTGACGATTGCTGTATTCTGTTTATTCAACTTACAGTTTTTGTTACTCCCCGACCTTTGTCTTCTGTCGTGACAAAGCATTTATTTAATAAAGTTCTGCATCCAGTTAGCTTGCGTCGCCTTCCTCCTGGGGCAGAGGGCTCTGTGAGCACCCAGGCTGCCGACAGGAGAGAAAGGAGAAAGGATCCAGACCTGGGTGCACCCTCCAGAGGGCCCCTGAGTGGAGGAAGGCCGGTCCCCACAGACAGCACCCATTCTACTTAAGTTGCCACTTCCTTGAACTCTCTGCTCCTTTGCGGCAGGAGTTAAAGCCTACAGAGCTTTTACTGAGACACTATAGGGAGCCAAATTACATAGAGCACACGGAACCGTGAGCACACGTGTGCTCTACGGTTGTTGCTATAATCTCCCCCACTGTCAGCAAATCCAGTGGTCTAACCCACCCTTAGACAAATCACCTTCTCTTCTCCTTGGAGAAGATGCTAAGGAAGACATTTCTAGAATGCTCTTCAGTCACTTATACCAGTCGTTTACAAGTTCTTAATGCATAGAAACCCCTGGCCCAGGTGAATCCTACTTTCTGCTCCTCCCGGGTACCTGCTACTCCTGTTTATGCCCAGGAAAAAAGCAAAGCTATGAACTGACTGCTCGGGTTTAACCACACCCTCTGCCTTCTGCCTCGGTTTCCCTGTGGCTTTCCTTTCTAGGTTCTTTCAGCCCTTGGGCTCTTTGCCCAATTCTCCATGGCCCGCGTTTATTCTCAAAGATATTAGGGCAATACACCGCCCCTTAAGTGTGCCATTGACTACATCCTACAGGCCCCGCACAGCTGGGGAAATCAAGGCAGTGAGCTGTCCATCCTGTACCAACTCAATGCTGAGGCTCTGGGAGGTGCTAGTGTCCAGCTCTTGTGGTCCCACAGTAAATGGGGCCTCGTTTCTCACTGTACACTGGTCCTTTGGGAGCGTCTCCCCGGCGCTTCTCAGCCCTCCACGTCACAGAACCGGAGACCTGAACACTGTGTTTTAGGTAGAAATGAATTGTGAAAGGTGCAGGAAATGCTGCGGAGAGGCAACAGGTGTCAGGAGGGATGTGAGCAGAGCACACTGCGTGGCTTGCCGTGTGGTAACACCCGGGACAGTCTTCTGGCTTCTCCATTGGAAACTGCTCATCTCGCTATTGCCCATGCAATGTCTGAAGGGAGCAGGAGCCAGGATTTTCCTCCCAACTGTTCCTCGTGACCCTAACTCACTCCGCATTCCTCATGCCCACCCCTCCCACACACACACAGGGCCTTATCTGACCCTTATAACCCCCACCTTCTAACTCCCTGCTCACAGCCTTGTGGCCATTTAGCAATCTGCCTCTTGGCTGGTCTGCACAATTCGTGATCGGGAGGCATGATCTACATGGCACATTCCCATCATGCATCTTACCTGGACACTTGCAGTCTTGAGTGGAGCCTGGCGTCCACGGTCTCCCATACTCACCCACAGTGGATGGCGGTTGGTCCAAGACCACATGGCTCTGTACCCTATTCATCCCCTCCTTCTGCCTTGGTCCACTTCAGCCACACTCCGAGTCTTGGAGTTTCCTTGTCTCTGGTGATGTCATCATATCCTCCCAGATGTCCATGCCAGACCCGCAGGTCTCAGTCCCAACTCCTCACTGAGGAGCTTATCAGCTGCTCCCTGGTAACTCTGAACTCACCCACTCTCATTATCTTCTCTAGTCCTAGTCTGGGTCATGTTCAATTCTGCCTCCTGGACCCAAATCCACCCCCCCCTCCAGGTCTCATTCTCTTGGATGGCTTTCTCAGCCACCGTGCCCTTTCTAAACACAAATCTAATCTTGCCCATCCTTGACGTAAATGATCTCCCAGCTTCCAGCCCAAAGTTCAGTCCCTCAGCAAGACACCCACATCCCTCCTGATAGGTCCCCCCACAGCATTCCTCTTCAGCTACCCCTCTGCCTGTGCCCTGTGAACACCACACATGTCTTCAGTCATGTCCAGGCCTCCAGGTTAGAGTACAGCTTAGGGCTGAAGGCCTTCCATGTGCTGTTCCCTCTTTCTGACCCCCACTCCTTAGAAAATACACACACACACACACACACACACACACACACACACACACACACACACATTTCCTTTCATTTCTATGTCTTCATTACAACTCCCCTTACCACTCCAAGATGCTCACGGCTGCTCCTCATTGCCCCACGGTCCCAGCTGCCGGAGGGCACACCTCTGCCACATCATGCCCAAAGACGGTCAAGCACTGACTGTGGGCTGTTTCTAGCACTGGAATATAAACACTACAGGACAAAAGCCACCATCTCTTTCAGATCCACATCCAAGCACTGTATCTCGAAGCTTCGGTCACAGCAATAACTCCATTTCGCCAATACTTACTATGACAGAAATGATTTTTTCTATTCTGCAAGCCCTTCTTTGAGATAGACATTATCCCACTACTCAGAGATGAAATTTTAAAAGGTGTACAGAAGTCAGAAATATGCACAAAGACACAGAGTTCATAATCAGGGCAAAACAAGTTCTTCCCAACAGCAGTCCGGGTTCCTAACTAGCACGTTGTAGGTAGCTAATACTAAAGATACACTTAGCAAATGCAGGAGCTACAGCAGGGTGTCTGGACGTCCAGAGGGCATAGAAAGGGGCCAGCCTCATGGACATGTATCTGAGACATCACCCAGAGCACTACGCTTTGGTGCTCTGCTTTCCTATTACTGTCTTAAAGTTCTTAGTCATGTTGGAGCAAGAGGCCTCATGTATTCATTTGTCCCAGGCCCTGCAAATTAAATCACCAGTCTTCCGGTAGAAATCACACGTGAGGTATGCATAAAGATTCGCAGGCCCTGTCCATAGCTGCTAACTCAGGAAGTCTGTCAGACGGTTCAAGAATCCATCCAAAGCCGGGCAGGGGTGGCACACGCCTTTAATCCCAGCACTCGGGAGGCAGAGCCAGGTGGATCTCTGTGAGTTCGAGGCCAGCCTGGTCTACAGCGCGAGATCTAGGACAGGCACCAACTACACAGAGAAACCCTGTCTTGAAAATGGAGGAGGAGGAGGAGGAGGAGGAGGAGGAGGAGGAGGAGGAGGAGGAGGAGGAGGAGGAGGAGGAGGAGGAGGAGGAGGAGGAGGAGGAGGAAGAGAATCCATCCTATGAGGCAGCACCTCCATTTGACTTACTCTGGGTTCCTGCATCCCTTTTAGGACGTTTAAAGCCCAGTGAGTTTATCTGCAGTTCCCCATGCTGCCACATGTAGGCAGTATTGCCTCAGTGTTTAACAATGGCCAGGCTTAAGCTTCAACTTCAAAGGATTAGGCCTCTAGTGAGAGACCAGGAGACACACTCAGTCGCCTCACCCAGCCAGCCCCCTCTTTCTACAGAAAAGATGGACAGAGCAGGTTGTGGCAAATATCAAGAGCCTTCCACAAAATGTCATGGAAAGAACCTAAACAAGGTGGCTATCTGAATGTCTGTAAGCAGAAGAGTGGCCTGGAAACATCCCAGAAGCCCTCCCATCTGGTAGGCTTAACAGCAGTCTCCCCAGGATATGGCCTTGTTCCATGAAGTTTAAAGCATCTGCACTAGGCCCAGGATAAAGCGCACCCACAGGGGGATGCATAATCCAGGACTGAGCAGCAACCTTGGTCCTGGGCAAAAGGGGCCTCTGGAAAACGTTCCCTCATCTGTACAATGAAAATGAGTAACCGTGCTTTTGGTGTGGGAACTCATGAGGACTCGCTGAATTAGTTTATCCCGGAGCAGGAGGACGACACCCTCTTTTCCACCCTGAAGTAGCTCTGTTCGTGGCAGGGGTCTGCTCTAGGAATCTTGCTTTCTGGCACCTGCCAAAGGTCCCAGGAGTCCCTCCGACATCTCCAGATGTGCTAGGTTAAGTCAGATGAGAGGAAGACTGGGCAAAGCCATTAAAGAGGACCCTCCGTGGCCAGAGGGGGGTCAGATGCAGCAACCTTGTGCTGGGGTGGAAGACGGCTTGCTTTCCCCGGGCCCACTGCCAAAAGGTTAAGGAGAATCCCTGGGCTTGACTGGGGCTTCAGGTGCAAACAGAACGGAAATGTTAGAGCCCTGACACAGATCACTGCTTTAAAAAAAAAGCAGCTTCCCCCCCACCCTATACTCTGTGACTCAGTTTCCAGTCTCTCAGCCCAAAGTTCTTTCCTTTTTTGAGACAGGGTTTCTCTGTATAGCCCTGGATGTCCTGGAACTCACTCTGTAGACCAGGCTGGCTTTGAACACCCACCTGAGGTGTGTGCTGCCACCACTGCCCACCACCACCCGGTCCCAGTTCTGTATCCATATAGATCTCTTTGTGGTTGACTTGCTGATCTGGGACCAGTTCTTCAGGCCCCTCCAGGAGCATCTTCTGAAAACTCAGAAGTGACCTTTCTGTGTGAGTCCAGCAACAAGAGTCATCAGCGTTTTCCTTGGGGGGCCCAAGTGAAATTCCTTGTCCTAGGCTGAAAATTCTTTCAGGGGTAAGAGATTCCCAGGTCCAATGTTTCCCATTCCCCATGTCCCACCGCAATGTCATCTGAAGTTTTTGTTTGGTTGGTTGGTTTTGGTTTTGGTATCGCTTTGTTCGGGTGTTTGTATGTCATGTAGCCCAGGCTAGGTTTGACTCTCAGTCTTCCTGCCTGTGCCTCCCAAATGCTAGAACTGCATGCAGACCAACGCATCCAGTGTCCAGCGTCTTCTGGATATTGAAGAGGAAGGCAAGTTTGTGCTTTCCTTTACCACCCATCCCCTCTAAAGAGTCAGCTAGAGAGGTCCAGAGAGTTTTGGAAACCCTCCCTTGGAGAAATAGCAGAATCCTGGGTCCCACCACAGACCCAGATCTGGGTGTAGAAGCCTTTTTCCTGTCCCTGTGTATGGTGGAAAACGTGATCCCCTGTGTTTCCAGGTGCTAGGGGCAAGTTGGATGTGAGGCTTAGTCGGCCTCCGAGGCTCCTTCCCAGGGATGCCCCAAAGACACACACAAGACACACACTTTATTTTTCCTTCCTTTAATCTTAAGTAAAAGAGACGCAGGGGTTCAAAAATAAAAATTTCTTTCCCCATTCCCAAGCCTGTACCCAGCACACCCTTTTCCCTCCCTCATAGAAGCAGGAATAGAGGTACAGGTCATCTGCAGCTGGGGAGGGGGAGGGGGGCTTCTGAGCTCACTCAGTGTTGGTCTCTTTCCAAATATAAATACATGTGTCGAAACTGGGAAATCCTCCACACCCATCACCCTCCATTTCTGCCGGTGTTTGGGGTGGGGGAGCCAGGCACGGACTGGCTGTGGTTTTACTGCACCCTCTGGGCATGAGCCCCACCAGCCTCTTGCTGATCATTGTAGAAGAGATGGCACTCGGGGTCTCCCCGAATGGTGGGGGCTCCCTGGATCAGCTTCCCGGTATTGGGGTTCACACACCAGCACTCTCCACGCTGTCCATTCAGAGACATCTTGCACTGAGAGGTAAGAAGAGAAAAAGGTAAAGATCCCCCCAAAAGCCACCTTAGCTTGCAACCCAGGGCTGACCAGTTCCCAGGTGCTGGGCTATGACACAGCGGTCTTTCCTTGCCATAAGTGAGCACTGGGAAGCTTGTCAAAATGCAGATTCCTATACAGGTGGCCCTAAAATGCTTCGTGGCCAACCAGCTTCAGCAGGGTGCTGAAACTGTAGGGACAGGGGCTGTGCTCATCGCCAGGGCTGCTGGAGACACTAAGACCAAGAAGTGACTCAGCTTCAGTGGGAAACCCAGACTAGAGTGTAGCCACGTTGTAAGATGAAAACCCTCACATCACGATGGAGCGTGTGCCGGGCACTGTACGAGCCAGATATTCCACCCACTGACATGGAGTCACATCGACAGTCTAGTGACATCTATAATTCTGACGACCACTTTGTGTATAAGGCACCATCAACACCCTACTTTACAGCCGTGAACCTGAAGCAAAGATTACTTAAGTGACTTGTCCCTGGCTCCTAGGGAGAGAGCTGAGATCTGACCTGGGAATGTTCCTATCCAGGGTCCCTGACCTTATCATATAAGCTTCAGGGATCACTGTTATAAATGGGTTTGGTGGCTCAGGGGGTACATGAGAACATCTGTTGCTCATTAGATGTCTTCTTTATTTCTTCCAAGTTCCAACTGAAGCAATTAGCTTACACTTGGAGGGAAAGACCTACAAACAGCTTCTAAGGCTGGCGTCATATTGGAGGGGCTGGACGATGATAGAGTCGAGGAAGCAAGACCCAAAAAAGAACAGTAAGAGTCTTGTAGTATCCCAGCTGCTGGCTCCACGCATCCCCTCTTTAAGTGAACCCTGATGGCCAGTAAGATCACCAGAAGAGTTCTATAAAATACCCCACACCCAAAAGATCCAAATCTCTCACACAAAAACCCGGCAACTAAATTTTTTTAAAGCTGCCCAGACAATCCCACATGCACTGAGGTCTAAGGTAGTCTGTTTACTAACAGGGTGACAGTCCAGTCCCCACTGTCCCCACCACACCCCGACTCCTGCCAACCACATCCCCTGCCCCCTCCCTTCTCCTCCGTCAAGAAAATGTATGGCTTCTTCCCCTGTAAGAGGTTGTGAGGTGGAGGAGGAAACGAGGGGTGGACCACCTAAAAGGACTTATACATACAGAGAAGCAGGAGGGTAGAGGTTCCTGGGAGTTTACTCAAACTTCCTTAACTCTTACTAAGGTACCAACTACTATGTTTAGAACTAGATTTTTAGTACTTAACTCCCCAATTTCCCATCTCTCGAGATACCTAGGCACCAAAGAGGCTACTTGGTCAATGACTAAATTGGTGATTCTGAGAATACAGTTCATGGACCTTTAGCAACCCATGGCAGCCTCTTAAAAGGCAAACTGTAGGTTCCTGGCCAACCTACTAAGTGACAGCTTCTGGCGGAGGGTTGGCCCAGGGGTCAGCTCTCAGGAGAAACTGAAGCAAGAGGGCTTAAACCGACTTCTCTCACTTCTCCAGGGCCCTCCTTCCTGACAGACACCCGACAGACAGAAAACAGCTGGGAGAGTGGAGTCAGCCCTGACCTGCCTGAGGACCAAGAGGGCAGCCTCCTGGAGCTGATGCATCATCCTCTTGGTTACAGAAGCCTGCATCTAGGCTCAGCTCTCAGCTTCCAAGAGGACGAGCAGGTTCAGTGCGGCCTAAGCACAGCAGGGCTCAGGGCTAAGGAAGGGCCTCCCCAGCCCAGGCTGGCACCCACACTCACCTGTTTAAGGTTGTACAGGCCGTGCTTGTCACAGTTGGGGATGTGTAAGGAATAGAGGTGTTCCAGAGGGCCCCGGTCATCCGGAAGGCGCATGGTGGAGATGCGTTCCAGGACTTGGTCCAATTCCTGCTGGCAAGGGGTCTAAATGCAAAATGGACACCTGGGGTGAGAAAAATGAGCCCACAAAACCCCAGCACTAGACAAGGTCTCATAAACTCCCTCCACACCAAGCGGCTAGTAGGGCAACATGTGTGGCAACCAACCCCACTGTGCCCTCCTACCCCTCTAGAAAGTCACATGGCTGTGAATTTTCCCTGCTCTCTTCAAACTCTGACAGACAACAGCTTGAATGAGTCAAAGTGGGCTCTCCTTGAAAGATTAGAGTTTATGTCTCAAGTCATGGCCCAATCCAATTCAGACATTGTTCCTAGACAGTTTATACCCCAGCCCAATTCAAATGCTGTCCCTGTAGTCAATACCCTAGCCAATGGCTCAAGCTCTATTCCCTAACATAACCTAACCAGGGTCAATTGCCCAGATAGTGAAGCTGAGCTGGTGAGAAACTCATCACAATACAGGGGAGCGGCTTCATTTGCACTTCTGGATTTTTCTCTCCCAGTTTTCCAAAGTCCAACGGACATGGGAAGGTTTTAGGAGAGATGTCAAGAAACCATGTCGAATCCGTGTTAGGGAAAGAAGTGCCATGTGGCTCCCAGGTCATCAAGTATGTCAATGACACTGTTCGTTTTTTGTTTGTTTGCTCATTTGTGGCAGAGTATGCAGGACACGGTGTGACATCCTTCCCAAGGGTGAGGCTCCCTTTCCACAGGCCCCTTCCTCCATCGAACCCCATTCCTCCACTGACCCTGGCAGGAGGTGGCCGCAGCTTCTTGGGCTCCTCCAGGCTGAGATGGTGTTTGCCACCTTTGCCCATCTGCCGGTGCTGTTCGGTGACCTTCTCCCGGAGCACAGCCAGCTCCTTCATGCCTGACTTGAGGGGCTTCCGGCCAGCACTGCCTCCACCTCCCAGCATGTTCAAGGTCCCATCCACGTGATTCTCCACCAGGCTTCCCTCAGAGTGGTCATCACCAGTGTCTGCAGAGAAGAGGAGACACGCCCGATTCAGCTCCCCAGAGAGATGGGGCTTGCTGAAGCCTACCCTAAAGGAGGGTGGCTGTAAGAATAAGGGAGAAGCCTAACAGCTCAAGAGTGACAGCTACGTCCGTGGCTCATGCTCCACAACTTAGCTGGACTAGTCATCTAGTCACACAGTAACTCTTTAGGAGATATTATGGATTGGATACAAAATGTTCCCCTACAGACTCGTATGTTTGAACTCTTGCTCTCCTGGTTGGTGGCACTGTTGAGGGAGGCTGTGGAGCCTGGCTCGTAGAGGGGAATTGCTGGGGGTGGAACTCTGAGGGTTAGGGCCCACCCTGCTTCCGTTTCCGGTCTGTTTTCTGGTTCAGACTGTGATGCGACAAGCCTCCTATGGCACCACACCTCTCTCGATGGTGGATGAAGTCCCCTGAAACTAGCACCCCAAATAATGCGTTCCTCCTCTGAAGCTGCTTCCATGGGACATCTAAGCAGTGATAAATGGACAGAGGCTCCACTGGCATCCCTCATCTTTCATACACGAGTTGGAGCTCACGGAAGCCGGGTACTGTATTTGACCAAGATCACGATGACCCCGGTAAGTGATGGACCCAGGAGTCGAACTCAAGCTGTGTGACTCCAGAGAAATGGGAGAGTCATCCTCAGTTCTGCCCTCATTCTCCAAAGCTGGGACATAGGAGCCCAGAAGGATGAAGACAGCCACAAAACTCTCAACACGGAATGGAAATAGGTCATCCCTGGGTCCATCAGAATCTACCAGACACACCCACAACCATCCCAAGTTTAAATTCTCCTTCATCTCTGGTCTGAACAGGACTGAGGTTTAAAACTACTACCATGAGCTCCCTGAGCTACGGCACGGTGTGGGAGCCCACAACTGACTCAGAATAGACTTCAGATTCAAACTGGGAAACTGAGTCAGTTGTGGGTTCCCACAGCACGGTTGGCAAGGGAGTACAAGGCAGACAGCC
Organism: Peromyscus californicus insignis; assembly: GCF_007827085.1. Lineage (NCBI taxonomy): Eukaryota > Metazoa > Chordata > Mammalia > Rodentia > Cricetidae > Peromyscus > Peromyscus californicus. The sequence continues at coordinate 25,946,739 of NW_026294514.1, read as the reverse complement.
ACCTGCCAGTGAGAACCAGGCTCCAGCACTCCTGTCACTCTTCATCCGCTCATGCATCCCTGATGAAATTCCCATAGTCCTTTGCTCCTAGGCTGCTACAGTACTAATCCCACCGGCTTTTCTTTGTTTTGACATCTACCTGTGTGTTGCACCCCATCCCACTGAGAGGCCTCAACACAGGAACTACGTAGGATAGCACTGACTCTGTAGATTTAGCTTCTCACAAGGCACGAAACCTAATCGAGCTTTCTGCTAGAGAACAGCCTTTCAGTCTCTTGAGACCATCTTACAACCTGCTGCATGCAGGGGACTCTAGAAGCAGCCCTGAGCTTGCAGTCTCAGCCTGGCTCACTCATGTCTTTCCAGGGTAGATCGACAGAAGGGGAATTGGGAGGGTCAGGTTTGCAACCAGGGACATGTACTGTCAGTCCAGCCATAGTCCAGGAGTCCCGGTAAAACCTAGGTGTTTCTAACAAATCTTGTATCACTCAGCCCTGCTTCTAATGCTCACTCAAAAGCTTTATAGTCCCTGTCCCCAAATGGGATAACACTTAAAGTACTTCTGTGGGAACGTTAAGGCATGTAGCTCCCAGAGGACCCTTCAGCATCCATTCCGTACAGAGGGCACCCGTGGTCCTGCTCCTAGGCAGTACCATGAGTTGGAAAGAGGCAGAATTAACTGCAAAAGGTAAAGTGTACTGCCCTGTTTGAGTCATTAGAAACTAGATGAAGCTCAGCTCTTCCACACCAGGTACAGTACTGGGTACCAGTGTTGATAGCTACCCCTGCTGCCGAGAGGTGCCTTAGCATCCAAAAGCAATCAGGGAAGGTTTGTTCCACACCATCCCTTCATGCAGCTGGGAACCCCGATAAACACAACCCTTGCATTCTTTGTTGGATACAGAGGTAGAGGGCAGGAGCCCTGAAGAAACGTTTAAGGAGATCTGAAATGAGCCAAACCTTGGGAAACATGAGACCTCTGAAATGCTGAGAGCTCTTCACCGGTTCCTGATAATTAACCTTCAAAACATCATGCACTGTTCTGGTCAGTCCTTACCCCAAGGGCCAGGGGTTTCCCAGCCCAATGCCGAAATGACTAGGCTCCATGCAGGGTAGCTCTAGCTCTCCTGCAATAGCTAACTCCCCCACCCCCACCCAACTTCCACCCAGTCACACTAGTCCACAGCTCCATGGAACAGGGCACAGGGTCTTCCCAGTGCATCCAGAGCACTCAGCTTGCCAATCTATTGTTTCCAAGCCCTCCCGGGCACTTAAACCACAGACAGTAGCCAAAGAAGAATCCCTCGGCTGAGTCAAGGTCAGTCCAATATTGAATGCCCAGAACACCCTCTGCCAATCCTGGAGTCATATCTGCAAAGAGACCGGCACTCTCAGATGCTAGATACTTGGGTTTGGCGTCTACAGGCCAGGCAAACTTATCCATTAGACACAGCAGACACAGGATGTAGAAGCCTGGAAAATGTTTTTGTTCACCTTAAGGTCAGAAGATAAAAAAATATTAACTTTTTAAATCAAATAGTCTTAACATATAATACTGATAGACTTGCATTTATAAGGCCAGACGTTATCATTTTAAAATGCTTTTTTTAATGGAAGGGCCCACAAAGGTGAAAAGGCCTAAGGTTCATGCAATGTCCTAATGTGATCCTTGCTGGATCCAGGCCCCAGAAGACCAGGGTCAGCTGGGCAGCTCTCTCCTGGGAGACTAGTTGGCTTCCTGTCCTGAGAGGTCCCCAGCCTCCCCAAGGTGAAAGTCCGTTTGTCCATCCTCACAGAGGCCATCTGGAGTCAAGGGCATGTTTCATTGTTTCCCTTTATTGATCTCACTACCACCAGCAAACACGCCAATAAGATGGGGAAATCCACAGGCATGGCTTGCTGACACAGGCTCCTTTTAAAGGCAGCAGGACATCCATTTCCTTCTCTGGAACAGATTGCCGGACGGACCCAAGCAAATACATCCTGAAGCAGGAGCCGGAGGAAGAGGAACGACACATGCTGGCAAGTAGAGAGGAAAGGGATGGTAGGCTGAGAAAGGCCCCGTGCCTTGTCAGTATCCCTGGCCAAAGGTGTTCAAAGGTTCAAGACCAAAGTCTGATTGACTGAGCCTACAGTCCCTTTCCTACTCAGCTTTGAAGTCCCGAACAAATTCCTTAAGCTCCCTGTGCCTCCAGTGACCGTCAGTAAAAAGCAAATGGCTTCCAGCTTCTGGATCTTGCTAGAATGATTCCCAAGAGCTGTTCATGTTGTATGTGGAATTAAGCATGATGGGAGTATCTGGATAAGCTCATAGATGCTATTTCTCCATATTGGCCCCCACCTCACCTGAACAAGGACCCCACCCCCACCCCCCACCCCGCTGCTTCCCATCATACATTTTCTTTTTCTTCTTCTTTTTTTTTTTTTTGGAGCTGAGAATTGAACCCAGGGCCTTGGGCTTGCTAGGCAAGTGCTCTACCACTGAGCTAAATCCCCAACCCCATACACTTTCTTATAGGCTATAGAAGTGACCCACAGGAAAACATTCCAAATAGGGAATTTCAGCTACAGATGGAATGTTGCCTCAGAACAAAAATACCAAGTTGCATTCTTTTCTGCCTAAGAAAGTTAGATCCAGAATAGTATTTATTAAGCAACCACTTATACATGCAGCTTAGCAGGCTATGTACAGAGGTCACTGCAGGAAACATTTCTTAAGCACTCCCATGATCTAGGTGGGAAAGCCTCCGAGGTAATCGGTAGGGACTTGCAAGGCCCCTGAAGGGACCTTGAGACGTCCCCCTACCGTTGGTAAGCCTTGGCTGTTCTCCCCAACATAGCAACTAAGGAAACGGATCAACATGGAATCTCACAATTATATTAACATGCAAAAACTGAAACTTTTTCAAAAAGAAGGAAGGTAGGCAATGGAATAAACGAAATCAGAGCCCTGAATGGAGGAGGGTCTGAAGAGCATGGGAAACTCCCTTTTCCCTGACCTTGCTGAACGACCACATCATCCCACTTTAGACATGTGGAAATGAAACAGGCAGCTGAGATGAAAGGGAACAGATGGCTTACCCTATTTTAGAACTGGCAAACCTGAGGCCCAGGTCCATCTGGGTCTACAGGAGCAAACACACTCTGCCATCATCAGAGGAGCTTCACACCTGGTACAGGGACCCATGTCGTCCTTTGACCGACACTTACTAACCTGGCCAGGGAGCCCAGCTGGAGGCAGACATCAGAAAAGGGCTCCATGTCCAGTTCATTCATGCATCCATACAACAGTTTTAAGACTTAGTTATGGCGCGTCCCTCTCTCTCTCTAAGGCAATCCTGTTTGAGCATCGAGGACCTTACTCAATGAATCAAAATCTCCATGTTTTCTAGAGGCCTGCTTTCTTCCAGGGCCAGGTTCTGGTCCCGCTGCTCCACTTGGAAGTCCATGGTTCATGATCTGTGGGAAATTCTAAAGCGTTATTAGCAAAACAAACCCCAAGAACCTAAAAGCAACCCTTTGTTTTGAGTACTTGGCCCTGGTCCTTATCTAGTATAGTCAGAAAATGAGCCCTTACCCCCAAGCCATCACCATCTTCCTAGTGAACCAACTAGCCTTCCCCTTTTCTGCCTTGTATTTATTCTAAACTATTTCCCAGCCTTCTATCTCATTTGGATCCCACACTCTTGGAGCTCAGGCACCACTGAGGTGAAGACCCTCAGTCTTCAACAGGCGCTGGCCTTCCAGACCTGATGCAATCAATCGCCCCTGAGCATCAGAGCACAAGAATTGAGTGCTGGATGCTTGCCTAACTTTGCTCTGGCTGGACACAGAACTCACATGGCCCCTCTGCGGACAATCCCTTCAAAAATGCACTTAACCTGGACATCTGCTTAACCTGGACATCTGCTGGCCCTCTTCCTCCTCAGGCAACTTCTCTACTAATATCCATGGCAACAGACAATTCATCATCAAACTCAAACGAGCAAAGCACCCCCAGAACCAACCGACGGAGTTCCACACTCATGAGCTATCTTTCTTCCATGGCTTTGGCCAAACTCTTTAATTTTCCTGATCTCACAACTCTTAAGTCGGAGCAGTGAGAATAATGGCTGCAATCTAAACATGATATCATTTTATTACTCTCCTCATTCAAACTTCCATTACGGGAAAAATCAAGCTTTCTACAACATGGATGGATGATCTGTTTCTTGACTGCGTAAATGTAGGATTATCTGCATGTAGGGGGGAAAGTAGCTTATATTTAATAATAGAATCATCAAATACATGGAAAAAACTAATTAGATGACAGTTGCCCAGTATCCTTGGCTCTGATATTTCTCCATTTTGATTTTTAAGATTTTATTATTTATTTCATTATATGTATAATACGGATTTTTTTTTTCCTGCATGTATGTCAGTACATCATGTGCACGCAATATCTGCAGATGCCAGAAGAGGGTTTCAGATACTCCCTGGAACTGGAGTTAGATTGTTGTAAGCCATAACGTGGGTGCTTGAAATCAAACCTGGGTCCTCTGTGAGGGCAGCAAGTAATCTTAACTGCTGGGTCAGCTCACTAGCCCCCTCAGTTTGATTTGGGGGGGGGGGTGGAGGAGTATATTCTATGTTTTGTTTTTTATTTTTCACTTTTTGCAGTTCTGGGGACTAGCACACACTGCAGGAAGTAGGGAGACAGGAGAGAGAAAGAGGTGCCTATTTGTTTGTTTAGTTTATGTACATGTTGGTTGGTTGGTTGGTTTTTAAGGAGACCCTTGCATGGAGTGGAAGTTTAAAGTAGATGATTTTGCTTTGTTTTTCTTTTGTGGTTCTGGATATGGAGCCCCGAGTCCTGCAGCCTCGAACTGCATACTCCACTATGGAACTCTACGCCCAGACTAGTTATAAATCCTATATGTGGCTAAACAGCAAAGCTCTCTGCTGCTAAACAGAGGTCTTTGGGCAAGATTGGGCTTGCCTAAATTCATTTGATTTACAGAATTTATGCCAGGAGGGAAGGAACGGGAGGGAAGAAGACCGGGGGGAGGGGCGGGCCAGAAGTACCCAGCATGCATGGGTAAATGTCCAGTACACATAGGAAACAGATTGTGTTAGTGAAAATTGGAAGCCACTCCCTTTAGATGGCTGATCACTACCACTACACTCACCGTCATGGCAACCATTCCCCAGCACACGCTGCAGGAAGTAAGGGAGCGAGAAGAAAGGGAGCCCCACTTGTTTGTTTAGTTAATATTTAACCTGAAGACCTTGGTCTTTTGAAGTGACATTGTATTTTCCCCCGTCATTTTTTCAATAGGTCCAGGACAGCAGGCAGCAGTGGCCTCTGGCTCTGGAATCCAGAACAGTGTACAGGGATGCCTGAATACGGAACGGTGCACAGGGATGCCTGAATACGGAACGGTGCACAGGGATGCCTGAATACGGAACGGTGCCCAGGGATGCCTGAATACAGAACGGTGCACAGGGATGCCTGAATACAGAATGGTACACAGGGATGCCTGAATACAGAACGGTGCACAGGGATGCCTGAATACAGAACAGTACACAGAGATGCCTGAATACAGAACGGTGCCCAGGGATGCCTGAATACAGAACGGTGCACAGGGATGCCTGAATACAGAACGGTGCACAGGGATGTCTGAATACAGAACGGTGCACAGGGATGCCTGAATACAGAATGGTGCACAGGGATGCCTGAATACAGAACGGTGCACAGGGATGCCTGAATTCTGAATGGTGCACAGGGATGCCTGAATACAGAACGGTGCACAGGGATGCCTGAATACAGAACGGTGCACAGGGATGTCTGAATACGGAACGGTACACAGGGATGCCTGAATACAGAACGGTGCACAGGGATGTCTGAATACAGAACGGTGCACAGGGATGCCTGAATACAGAACGGTGCACAGGGATGTCTGAATACAGAACGGTGCACAGGGATGCCTGAATACAGAACGGTGCACAGGGATGCCTGAATACAGAACGGTGCACAGGGATGCCTGAATACAGAACGGTGCACAGGGATGCCTGAATTCTGAACGGTGCACAGGGATGCCTGAATACAGAACGGTGCACAGAGGTACCTGAATTCCGAACAGTACTCGAGTGTTCCTAAATTCCAAATGGTGCATGGCGTATCTGATTCTTAACAGTGTAAAGGGATGTTTGTCATGGTATAAGTTAGTCCCCAGGACACAGTCTACTTTAGTTACCGAGTGACCCTCTCTGGGTTGGTTGGTCCATCTACCCTCTGCTGACATCCAGCTTCTGTCCTAACTCTCATCCTTGACCCCGTCCCCCCTTACTCCCAGAATCCAAAGCCAGTCAAGTAAAGCCTGGCATCTCTTGGGCACCACCACCATGGTCACACTCGAGAAGAATGTCTCCTTGTCCAGTGGACCACAACAGACAGCCCTCCTCTCAGAATCATGCTTGTGGAAGGAAATGGCTTGGTCAGTGTTTAGATCCACAGCCTCAGGGACCATCCTATAGCTATTGCTCGGAAAAGACTGTCAAGTGGAAAGCTGAGGAGGCACATGCCATCCTCCCTGTGTGGGAGAGCAAGGCACCAGAGCACAACAAAAGGGCAGAGCACTGACCACTTGCCTGAGGAACCCCCTCCATCCCGCCATATTCTTGCAACACAGGTCTTTGAGCTCCAAAGGCTGACTCAGTTCTAGCGTGGTTGGAGAAGCAGGGCTGCCTTGCAAGTCAAAGGACATGGTTCTGACCCTGAATTTACTGCCCTTGGTGCTGGGAGTGATGCCAGGCTGGGTGCTGAGCAGGACTAGGCATCAGTGTGTTGTTCATCTGTAAGTCGGGCAGTTAGGCTAGGTCACGGTGTCCAAACGTAACTGTACAAGAGGGATCATCTGAAACCTTTAAATACAGTCCTGGACCCAAGCCCTGGAGATCCAGAAGCACCAAGCCTGGGCTAGGACCAAGGAACCTGTATTTCAAACAAGAACCCTCAAACACTGGCATTTCTAGGGTTCCATCTTTCTGTGATTCTTCTATGGGGCTTTCTTGAAGTCCGTGGTGAGAAGAAAAAGAGATCTCTTCTATTGGAGCAAGACAGCCTCGGGTAAATACTTCAAGCTGTCTCCCCATTGGCTCCTGGGTTTGTAGAGGGACACATATGGATGCTTACACACATGCAGAGGGACTGCCCTCCTTGGCCAGGCACCATGGAGATTTCTAGAGCATGCCCTCACACTGCAGGCTCCCCCTGAGTGAACACAGCCTCACTGGAGCCTCCCTGCCTGTGCATACTCAAAAAGGCTGCTTTATAAACACCAGGTTCATTCCTGGAATCGCGAAGACCTGGGGAGGGTCAGAGCTGAGGCAGACAGTTTGAGAAAACAAAAACATACTCAAATTCAGCCCAGGTCCTCTGGGGCTCTGCAAGCCAAGTTGTCCTTGAAGAGCCAGAGAAACCGATATCAAGACGGCAAACAGCCACTATCAGTTTCCACTTCTTCCCATGAGTCCTGAACATTTCTCCTCCAGCTCACCCACGTCATCCAGGAACCTGGCAAAGTGACTCAGTGGCCAAAGACCCAAGTGAGGTGTGTGTGCGCCTTAGCGGACACTGGGACCCGGAAGCTACAGGGACAGAAAGAAAGTATCTGACCCCCAAGGTCTACTTATGCGTAAAGTATGTGCATAAAAGATTGTTCCACTATCTGTAGTTGTAAATTATTAACATCTTGACCAGAAGGTGCTACAATTGGCAAATGAAAACATAAAATTGATATGGAGCAGCCATAACGACAAGCTTTCACCTGTGTGAACACCAAGAGATTCATAGTGAGAGCAGCCTAAGACAACCACCAGCCACTCCTCCCTATCTTAACGAGGGTAAGGATGAACTTGAAGAGTCCTAGAGCACTCCTGACTAGACAAGGCCTTAACTGTGACATGGCAGGCATCAACGCCTCTCTCACTGACTGATGCAATGTTGCCGGTATGGCTTGCCCACCAATAAGTCTCTCCACCGGCCCCTCTCCATTTCTCTGTGACATGGAGAGGTTGGAAAGATGTGTCAGGGGAAGAAGACCCAGAAACAGAGGCAGAGGGTCCATGACTCAGGAAGGACAAAAATGAAGGAATGAAGATGCTCAGCCCAGAGAACGGAGTCAAGCGTACCCTGGGGCAGCCCAAGGGGTCAGTGGTATGGGGGATCAGCAGATGCAAAGAGGTAGAGATGTCCATGGGGCTGTTCTGCCTCCCCAACAACAGGTAAGAGGAGAGATCCAGGCAATTGGAATTTCACAAGAAAGAAGAAAAAATAAGCGACAAATAGCAGGGGGCGGAAATCACATATCTCCTCTGGGATAACTTAGGAGGGATCTTTGAAGGAATAAAAAGGATGGATAATGTGGCTACCGAGGACGCAAAGCCACTTGACTTTGAATTGATAAAAAGACATCACTGGACAAAACACCCTAGTAATTCAGGTCTAGTCCTTTAACAAACATGGGGAGATGTGGAGGAATAAGTGTCTGATAAAGGGCCTGTCCCCAAGCCTGACAACCTGAGTTCAATTCTCAGGAGGTTTGAATGAGATGTCCCCCCAGGGTCTCTGGCGTTTGAATGTTTGGTCCCTCGTTGGTGGCGCTGTTTAGGAGATTTGGCTTTGTTAGAGGAAAATGTCGCTGGAGGTGGACTTGGAGAGGAAAGAGACTCTGATCACTCTTGAGTTTCTTGGCTTCATGACTGCAGTTGTAAGGAATTACATGATTATCTAAAAATACCTATAATACACAGAAGTTGGTATATAAATATGCATTTATAGTTTAAATGGAATTCTCACATCTGGGCTAGCATGGAAGGGGCAAAAGCTCACGAGGCTTCAGACCTAGAGGAGGAACCGCAGGCAGCTAAGGAATGCAGAGAGAGAAGTAGTTTCCCAAGGGAAGAGAGCACCACCTGGCTATCCAATAGCAAACTGTCAGCCCTGAAAAATGCATACAAGTAACATTATAGAGATTGAGAAGGTTGTATTTATGTATTTAGGAATGTGCATGAAAGTGTGTGTGCACCTATATGCATGTGCATGTGTATATGTGTATATGCGTATATGTGTGTATATGTATATATGGACAGATATATGCAACGGTAATTTTTTTAAAAAGAGACCATGAATGTGCAAGAGAGCAAGGGTAGGTAGATATGTGGAAGGGTCTTGAGGGATGAGAGGAAAGGGAGAAGTGATGTAATTATAACCTCGATAATTAATAAATAGAATTTTAAAAGTTCTACATCATCACAGATGGAAAAGAAGTTTGCTTTTCTGGAAAATCGCATGCCTTCTTCCTCCAGTCCAAAGAAGCAGTCCCTCCCAAGCTTGACTCTCTTCTGTGGATTCTGCCACTTCAGGGACCTCACTGTTTAAGAAGGTCTTCCTAGAGTGTCGATCAAAGGCTGGGTCTTCTGCTCAAAACTGCGTTAGATATGTCGACATCTCTTCTGACTTCATAACGTGGGCAATATTTAACTTTTAAACTATTGTTCTTGTGTTATAGGTGGCATGAGAGTCAGCTCTTAGCTGGTGCACAGTATACAATCAATTGTCACTTAAACATTAGAAAAGCTAATTAATGCGAAGAGCATTCCCCGTCCTTCCCTGGAGTACCTTCCTAATTCATTGTTTTCTTTAACATCACACCATCTAGGCCTCCACAACAGCAAGAGTGGTTAGGGAATAAGCAAGAAGCAGTGAGCAGTAAAAGCATGAGATGAGAGGGACACATGTTTCTTCCAGGGCCTATATCCAAGCCACCGTCCGCTATATTTGATTCTGATGATGTGACCCCACAGGCCTGGTCCAAGAAAGCGATACCTACTGACCTTTCCAACCACTCTCCCATCACCTTCCGGTCGGGATGGCCTCCTCTTGGTCTCCATAACACCGCCCCCAGCTACTCCACCCTGACACACTGAACCCAGAGGAAGCAGAAAAGAACTGTAAAACCTGCAAGGATGTCCAGGCTTGCCAGCCACACTCTCAAACCAGCACGCCAGTGTCCTGAATATAAATAAGTGTCTTTAAATAGGTCACCGTGCTCTCCTCTTGCTTCAACTCAACGTTCACTGATTTGTGACTCATCGAATACGACATCACATCCATCACCGTCCTTGACGTGTTGCTCTCTTGGTTGAAGGGGCAACAATCCAAACTAGATGGAGACAAATGATGGCGCCTTGAGCAAGAATTCGCACGTCTGGGCCAATGAGATGGCTCGGTGGGTAAAGGCGCTTGCTGCGCAAACCTGGTATCCTGAGTTTGATTCCCCAGAACCCACATAAAGGTAGAAGGAGAGAATCAACTCTGCAAAGTTGTCCTCTGGCCTCCACTTGTGCTCCATGGTATACGCAAACTCCCCCACCAGACAGACAAACAGACACACATAATAATAGTAATAATAATAATAATAATAATAATAATAATAATAATAATAATAATTTTTAAAAGGATCCTCATTTCTGGGACATACATGAGCCATCAAGCTATCAGAAGAACCATAGTTAGGAAAGATTTCAATGGCCATGACTGCCCATTGGAAATCCTCAGACATGGACTCCAAGCTCTGGATTCACTGAAAGCTTTGCCAAGCAACATGCTACACCAGGCATCCTCCTCAGTCTCCTTACTGTCTTGAGACAGGTTCATTTGCTGAACCTGGAGTTTGGTGGGTTTCAACTAGAATGGCTGACCAACAAGCCCCAGTGATCCTCCTGTCTCTGCCCCCAACACCCCTACACCCCAGCAGCTTTCTTTTTTAGGACATGGTTGTTGGGGATTCTAACTCAGATTGTTTCCACAGCAAGTGAATTTACCTACTGAGTCAGCTCCCCAGCCCTACCCCCAACCTCACCACCCCCCTCCCCCGATCCATGCTACACCTCATCAGAATTCTTGAGATCTGACTTCGTCTGAACAGGCCCTGACTCCCTCCTGACCTCTGCTGAGATGGGGAGAGAAGAAGAAGAAAGAGATCAGAGTGTGCATACATACCATCATTTGATTATTTGAGTTTCTCTGCTTAGTCATTTGTATATACAACTCCGTTTATTGTCAAACCGTCACAAGAGGTTGATGAATTCATAGCCCCTCTCACATTTGATAGCAGCCCTGGAGTTTGAAGGCCAGCGGCACAGTTACCTTGTCAGAGGCAGGGCCCAAACCAAAGCCAGGTTGCTGGCCTACACCGCTCTTAACTCCTCAGAATGCCTTCTGATCATGAGATCACTTAAGGAAAGGCAACCAAGACATTTCAACCCCTAGGGAAGCAGGTTACCAGTTAATATGCCAAGTGGTCCCGCCCAACCACAAAAGCCTTTCCGACCCAGGAAGCCCAACCCACTTGACCCCTTTATCCTGCCTGGCATGCCTCCTGTGACCGTTGGTACAGAACCAGTCAGCATTGTCAGATACAAGGGAAGATCTCAAGACACCAGGGAACTGCTATTCTCCGTCTTTTCTTGGCCTTGGGCACTTTGGAAAGCAAGTTCAGCATCCAGGGGAGGCCGGGCATCTCCGTGCAGAAGTAAAGACAGTAGTCCCCAAAGAAACTCCCTGGGGAGCTGCATAACGGGATGTTTTTTGATAAGTTCCCTTAGTGACTGCCACCCAGGAAAAAAGAACTTTTCCAAGAAGCAGCGTATGCCCACTGATTGTGTGCACGTATTAACTCCGGTGGGAGAGAACACAGGAACAAGGATCCAGGGCCATGGGTTTGCCTTGGCGCTTGACCCAGAATCCAGCCCTGATTTCTTCTTCCTCTGACTCTGAGCTGTGTAGAAGGAAATGCCTGCAGCAAGGCATTTCCAACTGTCCTGGACTCACTGTCTGCCCGTCGAGATGGCACCTTGGCTAACGGCTACCAACTCTCTCCCACCCCACAGTCTAACTCCGACCCGCCAGCTGGAAGCCAGCCCCCCCCCATCTTTTCAACCCACCAGGACGAACACACTAAATAGGCTCCTCTAGTCTTCCAAGCTCCAACAACCTGCCAAGGCCTTCAGGGCCCCCAGCCCCCTTCCCTCCTCGACATCCTGGCTCTGCTTAGTTCCTTGAATGAACATAGGCTAACACACCTACAGCCATCCACTAATTAGAAACCTCCCCAGGCTTCCCTCCCAGCCAACTCCACCAGGGTCTGTGGGCTAATTTCGCTGCCCAGCACCTGGAGGTGTGCCAACCCATCCCCTTCTCCCCAGTCTTCACTTCTGCCCTGCTTCCCAACCGCCAGGAAGGGATGTGGGGCAGACAGCCAGAAGGGCTTCAAGGCTTCCAACTGCCTACCCTCCTCAGGAAAAAAAAAAGAGGAAAAAATTTCTAACTGTAGTGGACTGTACTTCTCTCCCGGAAAGCCAGCTCTCTGAGCAAGGTCTCCCTCTGAGTCCTGACTGACACCCAGGCTGAGCCAGCCCAGATCTTCCTTGGCTTTGTTAAGGAACAGAAGGGGAGGGGGCTAGGAGCCAAGGAGGAGGAGGGGATGGGGGATGGTCCATTCTCCACTAGAGAAAAAGAGGGGGGGAAATCCCTCATTCAGCTCATTGTGGGAAGAGTGACTGGAGAAAATGAAAGCCCCACACATATCCTTGGTCTCACAACTCATCACTAAAGGGGCTTCGCCTTCCCATCCCTACCACAAAGGCCCTCAGGGTCTAATTCACCCCAGATTCCCCAGGGTTTTGGGTTCCAGCCTAAATATATACTCACCACCCCGACTTGCCTAGGGTCCCACCTCAATTAGATGCCTAAAAATGTTGTCACTCAGCACATAAAGGCTACCACTCAAGAGAGGGCTTTCTAGGGTCCCAGATTCCTCAAACATTAGGCAAGACCCCAGTACTCAGAAAACCCTGCCCAGGCCAGCATGCCCCTGAGGATCACTCCTTCCTGAAACTGACAGGCAGCAGCCCCATCGAAGCAGTGGGGTCAGCTCCGGAGACCATGCAGTAAGGAAACGTTGTCCTGGAGAGAACATCCAAAGTCTTTGCCAGGGTCATGCTCAAACCCCTGGCACCCTAGGCTCAGAGACACCGGACCTGAAAATTTCTGTTTCCCTGGAACCAAGAGGGGGATCTCTGGGGTCTTCACTGGGTTTGGCCACTGCATGCCCCTGAACACACCTCCATGAGCTAAGTGTGTGGAGTACTTGTGTTAGTGTGTGACCCTACTGTTCTGAAGCCTGTGTCCAGCCAGCTTCCTGGGAGGAACGCCTACAGAGAAAGGGCTTCTCACTAGGACCATCCTTGTCCAGTGACACCTCAGGTATTCTGTCTTTCCAAGCTCTGGAAGGCTCTGGAAGGCTCTGGAAGGCTCAGTCCCTAGGTTGGCTGGCCGGTGAAAGCAGGCAGGACTCTACCCTTTGTCATAAGCTAAATGAACAGAAAAGCTGGCACAAGAACCCAAGAGTCCCAGCTCTAGGGTCATCTCTTGTCACTCTGGTTTTTTACTCTGGGCACTGTCAAGTGTGAACTACAGCCCTGGAATGGTCAGTCCCAGAAATTTGGACATAAGCCCCAAAATGCACTCAAAAAGCCTAACTCATTCATAAGAAATGCAAACCATTTCTTCTCAGCTGGTTTTGTATTGCATTGAAGTATAGTTTCATTACCTCTTCCACAAAAGGACTCTCTAAAGCTCAATGGACATAGGTCAGAGAATGATGGAACTTCTTCCTTTTATAGGTAAAGAGGTAGGCATCATGTGACACTCCCACAAGACAGCAAGCACTGAGCATTACGCATATTGTCTACTTTGTTGTTGTTGATTTTTTTGTCTTGTTTTATGGAATAGCTAATCTCGTTTGTCAACTCATTGAGTTCTACAATCAAATGAGAGATGATGGGCTTCTAGGTGCGCCTGAGGGGTGTTATCACAATCAACTTAATTGACATGGAAAAACCTGCCCACTGCGGGTGGCGCCATTCCCTAGGCTAGGGTCCTTAACTGCATAATAGGAGAAAGCAAGCAGAGGACAAGCATTTATCCTATGCTTCCTGCATGCTGTACCCCTGGTGCCATGACCTCCCCTCCATGATGGACTGTGTCCTTGAACTCTGAGCCAGAATAAACTCTGCCTTCCTCCAGCTGCTGTTGTCAGGAAATGTCATCACAAAACCCAGAAAAGTAGTTAAAACATTCTGTTTTGAGACTCCAAGCTTATTATGACAACCCTCCTGCTTCAGCCTCCCTAAGACAATAAGCATAAACTATCTGCCTGGCTGCGTTATCCACTTTGACACATGTCCATGCAAACGTAACTCAGTTGAGTCATGAGCATCACCAATTTCTGATTTATATACACGTAAGAAAGAAAAACAGAGGTTCAAAGAGACTGGACATCTTGCATCCGAATGCACAGTTGACATGTGGAATTGGGTCCTAAAGAAATGAGCAGTCCACCTGACTTGTCCAGACTGGCCTTCATTGGAAGGGCCAGCTAACAAAATAGCAAAGATGTCACTGGTCAAGATTAAGTCAGCTAATGTGTATGACAACTAGTTTGGGGAAGACACACAACTAATGTGTGTGACACTTCCCACCACTAGCCTAATGTACATGCCCTGAAATAAAAATTATCCCTACTTTACCAAACCTGTTTTCTGAGAAAGGCCCGTGCTCACCGTGCTCACCATGTCTTGTTTTGTGTCTTTGTTTGGGTTGTGGAACTCACAATGTAGTCCAGACTGTCCTCTGCTCTTGACTGACCCTGCCTCTGTCTCCCAAGTGCTGAGATTCCAGAGACACGTGCCATCAAATCCAACCCACCACACAGGCTGTTAGATACGGTGTCTGCATTGGGGCCAGGTTAGTTTAAAAGCAAAAGCCGGGCTACTTCCCCCATAAACTGTTGTCTGCATAGTCCTTTCTCTCCAGAGACTGTGTGTCCCTTCTGTCTTCGTCATCTTCCCACTCATCTCACATGCTGGCCCCTTATGTTTTTGTGGTGTCCTCTCCCTCACCAAAGCTAACAGTGGTGTACCATGACCTAACCGCCACCCAGATGCAACAGGTATCCAGGAACAAAACCTCTGGCCCATAGGCTCAAAAGTATTTTTCCACCAATAGCTCAACCCTGACTTGAGCAGAGGTAGAAAGAAGGGTTCCGCAGCAGGAAGCCGGCAGAAAACCTTAGCTCTTATACTAAGACTGAGCCCATGTAGGCACCTAGGATGGAAGTACAAAAAGCTCCCTTCCTAGCTGGGTGGTGACAGCGTGTGCATTTAATCCCAGCACTCAGGTGGCAGAGGCAGGCAGATCTCTAAGTTTGAGGCCAGCCTGATCTACACAGCATGTTCCAGGACAGCCAGGGCTATACAGGATAAATTCCGTCCCGGAGCGGGGGCGGGAGGGGACGAAACTTCCCTCCCCTGGGGGGATGGAGGAAAACTGGGCCCAAAGCAAGCAGTCATTTCAAAATAGGACAGGGACACAAGAGGGGCTGACCCATCTTTGGATGGCTGCCGGCCACCACAGGAAAACGCCGGCCAGAGATAACAAAGAGAGGCCGCCGAGGGGCCTGGAACATCTGCCAGCCAGATCTCGGGCTCCCTAGTGAAACATCTGTAACTCTCTCCTCTCTGCCTCCATTTGAGCAAAAGCAGCAGTACTCGCCCTTACGAGCAAAGTGCCACGTCCCTTGTCTATGGAAGTCTCATTCCCTGACCCAGCCCCTGCCTGCTCCCCTGACAGCCAGCCAGCCAGCCTTTTTCATTCCGGAATCTGCGTTTTGTTCAACGTTCCGGTCTCCGGTCACCTTCCAGGCCTCCCTCTGATTGGAGCTGAAGAAGGCTGGGACCAATAGATTATCCATGCTGCTGCTTGTTCTGAACACTGTCCACCTACTTACCATGTAGTCAAGGATTCCAGCTGGGCCCCGCAGTGGAAAAGGCACAGGAAGAGACAACCGTGTGTGTGTCTGGGCGGGGGAGGGGGAGGGAGCTACAGAGACTTCAAGGTCAGGACAGAGGCAAGAAAGAGCTGGAAACGGAGGAGGCAAACACTAAATGCAGCCACAGTGGTAGACCGTTGCAGCATTGAGACCCAACCAGTGAACTAAAGGTTTCTGCCCCCCCCAACCCCTTTTGTGGCCCTGGCCCTACCTTCCAGGTGTGATTTACCCTCTTCTCCATTCCATTAGCAGGGTAGTCCTGATGGCAATCCATCTGACTTTTTATAAGAGTGAAGGGTCACGCTCATCCGATCCTGAGACCTCTCCGAGTAAGCCCTCAAATGTCTGATGCTGGGGGGATGGACTCCTGCTTCCAAGCAATCTGTGACATTTATTATTATAATTACTACTACTATTCTGGGTGGGGGGGTGGGAGGGGGCACATGCCACTGCACGGTTCTAGAAGTTAGAGGACAATTTAAAGGGATTGGTTCTCGCCTTCCACGGCAGGTTCTGGGGATTGAACTCAAGTCATCAGGCTTACATGGCAGGTGTTTTTATTTATCAGCTGAGTCCTCATCTCGGCAGGCCCAGAGTGCTTTTATAGGGTTACTCTCACTGAGCTGTCCCACCCGACCCCCATCGTCAGGAAATGTTCTGCCTGAATACTCTAAGATGTACCGCTAAGGTAGACTGGCAGCGAGGGCCATCCCAACCTCCCTCTTCCTTTGGCTCCCTAGCAAACTCAATAGTCCGCGTTGGCCAAGAGCCCCTTCATAGAGAAGCCTTCCATAAACACAGCCAGTGGGTCGCTTCTCCTAATTCTCCTACCTGTTCTAACTCAGAGCATCCTTAGGTCTATTTTGTTAAAGTGCTTTTTAAGTTTGAAACATTACAAAAGGTTTTTGCTTTGTGGGTTTTTTTTTTCTGTTTTTTGTTTTGTTTTTTGTTGTTTTGTTTTTTGAGGGTTTTTCTTGGTTTGTTTGTTTGTTTGTTTGTTTTTTGAGACAGGGTTTCACTGTGTAGCTCTGGCTGTCCTGGAACTCATTCTGTAGACCAGGCTAGCCTCAAACTCACAGAGATCCGCCTCTGCCTCTGCCTCCCTCTCTGCCTCTGGGATTAAAAGCGCCAAGTTTTTCTTTTTTAAAAAATCTTATTATTTGTTGTTATTGTGTATGTGGGAGGCTGGGCCCACATGCATGGCACACGTATGAAGGTCAGAGGACATTCATGGAGTAGGTTCTCTCCTTCCACCTTAACAGGGGTTCCAGGGATCAAGTTCAGGTTGCCATACTAACACCTTTGCTACCCACTCAGCCATCTCTGCCAGCCCACAGATTTGTCCTTCAGGCTTTCTCTTAAGGAACTGGGTCATCATCGCCACACAAAGGAAACCATGCAGGGAACATTGTTGACATTTGTAAAAGGTGGGGAATGAATCTGGAACAAAGATTGGATATCGAAGCGGCTTCCAATCCCAGTCCCTGGACCAAGGCAGGCCAAGGCCACAGTATGTGCCTCCCTGGCCCCCTCCACTGCCCTGACTCTCACGCCTTGGTACACAGAGCCACACCCTGCACAGGTCCCAAACCAACCAACTCCAGGAGTCCCCCAGCCGTCCTAGAGCAGTGGCCTTAGTCCATGCCTCGCCCTTCCGAGGCCCTCAGCGGAGTGCAGCTACTTAGCCGGACTGGCTAAGTTCTGTCCAGAATCCGGACAAGGAGGTGGAAGGTGGCGCTAAGAATCAGCAGAGACAGTGAGTCCCACTCATTCCAGAGTCTATTTTACCGTTTTTTTTGAACTCGGTATGCAAATTTATGCAAGACAAGATGCAAAGCAGTGTGCTCTGAGCCAGAAGTCCCGTGGCTTTCTCCCCCTTAGTCTTGAAGCCGAAGGGAGTCACTGTAAACCAGGTCCCCCTCTCCTAGTAACTGAAGACTCAGGCCTCCCCTCACCATCACCTATCAGCAGGCTGGCCCTTGTCACTCTGGGACTTTAAATGACTGAACATTTCTATAGCACCTTTATATGTGCTCAGGGCCAGACGGCCACTTGGACGGCCCCGCCCCTCAGCATAATCCCTTGCATTGTATGAAACCGGGAGCAGGGGGTGGGGGTAGGGGGGGTGGGAGTGGGTGGGGGGGTGGGGGTGGGTGGGGGGGTGGGGGTGGGTGGGGGGGTGGAGGACAGGAGACAGGGGACTGCTGAGGAACTAGCCTGGTTAAATTCTGAAAGGGCTTAGCCTGGCCCAAGCCTCCGCCCCGTATTCAGTGACCCCACCAGAGTTTTTTTTTTTTTTTTTTTTTTTTTTTAGGTACTTCTGCCACTCCACCACCTCATTCCCTCCCAGACCCTGTATAAAGCATGGATTTGCGACAGTTCTCGGAGTTCGCTTTTCATTTTTTTTCTCCCGGGGCCCGATTCCCAGCCTGATTTCTGTTTCCATGAACCAAAAAGGCCCAGCCCATCACCTCTTGGGATGCAGGATCACCCCCAGCCACTTCTACCCACTGAAGTGCCCACCCCACCCCCACCCCCCACGCCTTCCTGCCATCCCCAGGAAGCCAGCAACACAGCCCCTGAGGCCCTGGGAACAAAGACAAAAGGACCAGCAGCAAAGCCGGAACTGCTGGGGTGCGCTGCGTGGAAATCAGAGGGTATGCTTAAAATTCTCAAAAGCAACCTGCTCAAAGAGGAATGCTGCCCGTGGGGGAGGGGCCCAGCCTTCAGAGTCGGGAGGGAGGAGGGGTAAAAGACAGTGAGTGAGGGGGCAGCAGCCTTCATCGCTAAGAGCTGTCTGGGCCGTGTGTGATGTCTCCTCCCCACAACTGGGACTTCAACATTCTCCACACAGAGTCCCTAGTCCCTGCCCCAACTCAAAAAAAAAAAAAAAAAAAGCCTCTCCCAAGGGCCTAGAAGCCCCTATCTTTGCCCCTCTTCTAGAGGCCCTTGCAAAACCAGGCTCCCGCCCCAACGACTCCTCTGATAGCCCCGCAGTCCTGCTGACCACCGTTTTCAAGTGTACCTCCTCAGCTTCCAGTTCCCACTCCCACCCCACCCCCTACCTTGGTTAATCCCCCCCTCTTCCAGACAGGAACACAAGAAAAATGTGGAAGGCATCTATCTGGACCTTGCTTGGGAGAAGGCGGAGGCAGCAGCTGGGATGAGTCAGTGGAAGGGAGACCCATACATAACCAGGCAGAAAATCCAGAGTGACATTCTTCCCACGAACTCACCTCATTGTCCCCTAGCTCCCCTGACAACCCCCTTCACCCCACCTCCCCCACCCCACCCCACCCCACCCCCCACCCCACCCCCCACCGCCGCCGCCTGTAAGGAAAAGTGACCCAGGGAACCTGCCACATCTGTTGCCTGCACAAGACTCCAATCTATTTCAGAGTCTTGGGAAGCAGGAAGGGTGGATTTCAGGGTTAGAATGAATGCCATGGGGGGCGGGGGGCGGGGGAGGCACTAAAACCATGAGAGGACAGTATGCCAAGATTTGATAACATGGTCAAAATTTCAAGGATTCTGCAAGGCCTGTTGAGGAAGATGATTCTGGGACCCCAGAGGTGATGGGGGAGGAGGGAGGGCGTGGAAAGAGGACTTCTTTTTTTCTTTTTATTATTATTTAGAAGTAAGAGTCAAGGATTAATTCCAAGGCAGAGAAGAAAGAAAGCCTGGGACTCCAATCAGAGGAAGCCCCACCTTGCTCTGCACTGAAGGTCAAAAATGTCTCCAAGAATGAGAAGGCTTCAACTGACCTCTAACTCTGTTGGGGCTGGGCGATAGCAGACCCAGGGAAAGTGTGGGGTGCACAAAGAAATCGAAAAGCAGCAAGAATGTTTGTACTCCCTTCCTCCCTTCCTCCCTCCCTCCCTTCCTTCCTTCCTTCCTTCCTTCCTTCCTTCCTTTCTTCTCCCTCCCTCCCTCCCTCCTTCCCTCCCTCCTTCCTTCGTTTCTTTCTTTCTTTTAAACCAACACCTCTGAGAAACTTGGTCAAAGTCTCCTTTTAAACATTAGCGAATAGTGGGCACAATTCATCACTGTCCCCAAGACGAAATAAAACAATTACAGCTTTCTCCAGACCGAAGGGGCGGGAGGCTTTTCGTAATGAAGAAGGGGGAGGGGGGAGTGAATTGTGTTCCTCAAGTTAACTTTTTTTTTTTTTTGGAAAGAAGGGCTCCTTAACAAAGAACCCCACCTCCCCCATTCTGGGGGGTAGGAAGAGTTCCCTAGACTTAGGTAGGGTGTGACACACACCCACGTTAAGGGTTCTTGCTTCCCGGCTCTCAAGCTGTTCCCAGCCTTCAGACCTGAGGCCCAGATGCTCAGCCGCACAGCTTGGCTGCCAGGGTGCCGGAATGCAGCTGGCGATCGGGCCAAAGTTAACACAGATGGAGCCCCCTCCATTCTCCACGGGCAACCTTACCCTATAAAAAACACCAGGTCTTTTCTTCTCACCCCCCAATGCCAGAAGGAAGGGTCCCTCCATGCGATCCCTTCTCACCCGAGGTCTGCGGTGTTACCTGCGCCCGGTGGTCTCGGCCTCCCAGCAGCTTTCCCACCGGGGAGCATTCGACTTGGTGGTCACTGACTCAACCTGTGTCCTAAGTAAGTTTCAAGTTCCTACAGCCCCAGCCCCAGGCCCACCCCGCCGCCCCTAGATCTGACCAATACTCTCCTCACCACTAAGTCCCTCCAGAGTAGAAGTGAGGATCACTTTCACCCAGGGACGACCGTGGTGACACGGTGTCTCCTTCTCCCTCCTCGTTTACCCCACCAAATCCCGCCTGCTCAACCTCTAGCCTCCCTCCCGGGAATCTATCTTTCCGGTTCCCGCTCTCCTGAGTCGCCCTGGATCAGATCGAGGACTGGGCTGTTTCTCGTCTACAACAGTCCCAGGGTCCAGACAGACTCTCCTTCCCCCATGTGAGGGCTGCCAGTCAGGAGACCCCGCTGAGCTGAGAGAGACACCCCCCCCCCCCAAACTAGTGCTCACTGTCCGCATTACCTGCAACCTGCTGTGGGGTGGCGCCCACGCGACTCTTTGCACAGGTCCCCGCGCCGGAGACCAGCGCTTTCAGGGGCAGCTCGGAGCCGGGATTGGGGTAGCAGCGCAGCATCTGGGCGCAGCGCGGGGTGTAGACGCCGCACGCCTCGCCCTCCAGCCGGGCGCACACCGAGCAGCAGCCGCAGCCGGGCTCTCGCACCAGCTCGGCGCAGGGCCCGTCGGGCGGGGGTCCGCAGGCGGCCAGACGCTCGGGCGTGCAGGGCGGGCAGCGGAACAGCACCTCGGCGCGCACTCCGGGGCCGCAGCCGCCCGCGCCCAGCAGCAGCAGCAGCAGGAGCGACGGCAGGAGCAGCGACAGCGCGGGGCCGCCCAGTCTCGGCAGCATGTTGGCTTGTGGGCTGCGTTAGGGCGAGCGGGCAGGTGGCACGGTCCTGGCGAGCGCGGGAGACGCCTCCTTGCCTTCTTTCTCCTCCCCCGCCTGTGCCGGGTCCTAAAAAGCCTGCTTCTCCCCGCCCCCCCCCCCGCCTTCTCCCCTCCCCCTTTTGGAGACCACTCCCTTCCCTCCCCACCCCCCCAAAGCACTCCTGTGTGCGGGCACGTGCTTGCGCACACGCCCACTGGCCCACCCTACGTTACTAGGGCATTAAACTGGTCCCCCCACTCCTCGGTGACCACGGCTTTGCACCCTTCAGCCTTGGCTCGCCCGCTCCCGAGAGAGTAAGAGTAACTTGGCAAGCGTGGGTCGAATCGGCGTGGAGTGGGAAAGAGACGGTGCTTTTGTCTCCTTTCTTTTAGTTTAGTTCGATTTGGAAGGACTTAGTTTGCGCACTTCCCACGTGGCCGGCTCGGAACTGACGGCTGGGGAAACACAAAGGCAGTCTTGACCTTAAAGATTTCGGCGCTCACACCGACTCCCCACAGCCCTCGTGTTGCTAGGAACAATGACCTTGAGTGAGTCCCCGGGAAGTTCAGTCTTTCTAGACCAGGCTCGTCCCAAACAGCACCTCCCAACAACTTCAGTTTCCCAAACCAGAGCTCATGGCTACAACAGATGAAAACGCGCTGTATTTCTTGGTACCTCGCAAATCTCCTCCTTTCCCATCCCTCACCCCCAAGTCCTCTAACCTCTGAGAGATCCAGGCCACCGTCTACAAACCCTGCTGTATTTGCCCACCCCACCCAATACACACATTCTCTTCCCACCCCCGCCCCCGCCCCAAGAAGTCTGGAGACACACCCACTGAAGGGGTCTTGAAAAGGTCAGCTTAGACACCCCCCCACCCCCAGGTGTGAGTGAAAGCCCTAGCGCTGGGCTGAAGCGCTCACTCAGGTAATACGTTTAACAAAGTGTGGCTACCTCCGTTGTTCCGACTGACAGTCACCCAGCTGCCCCCAACCTCCATCACTCCAGCCTGGACAGGACCTTAATTATTCATTCATCTCCCCGGGTTGTGACCTTAACAAAGACCTTCGCTGGGTGAGGTGTCTCCCTTCCCCCACAAGACTTGTCCAAGCTATCCTTTCTAACTTCAGGGCTCCGAGCCTATCTCGTTCCATTCAGTAGCTATTTGCTCATGTGTCTGCCGGGCCCCAAAGGTGAATTTCATGCCTCCTAGAAGGCAAATTTCTAATCTTAAGAAATGAGGAGAGAAAGAGTTGGAGGGGAGAGTCTGGGCAATTTAAGTATCTGGCCATCGTCGGGACCCTTGTGGAAGAGGACAAGTCAGATGGAAGAGAAGGGGGACGGGTGTAAAATTAAAGCTTGGAGATGCCATGGAGGGAAATGGCGGGTTGGCAATGGGGTGCTCCCAACACAACGACCAGCCGAAATGAGGACACAGAAAAGGAAGAGTGAGACTAGAAAGTCACTTTGGCCAGAGATCAAAACCCCTGGGGAGATGGGGAACTGGCCGGCAAGCCAGTGAATTGTGCTGAGATTTGGCTTACGTTGGGGCGTCGCAGGGACACAGCATCAGTGTCTGAGGAGAGGGATGGTCCTCTTGCAATAACCTGGATCCACACAGAATGAAGACCTCACAGTAAGAAAGTGACAAAAGCTGGTGCAGGCTCCTGCACATCGTCTCCAGGGGTCCTGGTGTCTTGGGCCTGCCTTGGAATATGTTCCTATCGGCCTCACCCACTGAGCATCCCCTTAGAGTAGAAATAGTACCTGGCACCGCGGTGTGCCACAGACATCTAGTGCAGACTGCAGGGGGAGGCACGTTACTACCTAACTTTCCTAGTAGCCGCATTAAAACACAGTAAAGAGCCGAGGTGTGGTGGCGCACGCCTTTAATCCTAGTGCTTGGAAGGCAGAGTCAGGCAGATCCCTGAGTTTGAGCCAGCCTGGCCTACAGAGCAAGTTCCAGAACACTCAGAGTAACACAGACAAATCCTATCTCAGAAGGGGGGGAGGGATGAAAAAAAAAAAAAAAGCACCATCTGTTTTAATAATATATTTGAATTCTGTTTACTCCAAATAGTATCATTTAATCAGTAATGAATATATAAAAAAAATAAAGGCAAGATGATCCAAGCACATCTGGAGACAACCTTGAACTCACAATCCTCCTGCCTGGGTCTCCAGACATCACAGGCATGAGCCACTGTGAATTTCTAGAATTTCTCTTTCTGGTGAGTCTCGTCACTGCTGATTCCTTCCCCTGATTCCCACATTAATAGCTTTACCCTACACAACCCCAAATACTCACACCCCAAGAGTAACTCCTCTCGGTCCCTTCCTGATCCCCATAACTTTCGGGTTCTACTCCAGAGCCGTCTGCCAACACCGGCTTCTGATACAGCTTCTATCAAATACAAGGGGAATTCGGGGAGCAGAATTAGCAGAGTTCAGCAGCCATTGTGGAAGCAGGACATGGGGTATTCTGGTGAACCCGTGCAATTTCAGGACCTGGGAGGCTGCGGCAGGAAGATCGCAAGTTCAAGGTCAGCCTAACAAGATCCTGTAAAAAAAGAAAAAAGAAAGAAAGAAAGGAAGGAAGGAAGGAAGGAAGGAAGGAAGGAAGGAAGGAAGGAAGAAGAAAGAAAGAAAGAAAGAAAGAAAGAAAGAAAGAAAGAAAGAAA
This sequence comes from Peromyscus californicus insignis, assembly GCF_007827085.1. Lineage (NCBI taxonomy): Eukaryota > Metazoa > Chordata > Mammalia > Rodentia > Cricetidae > Peromyscus > Peromyscus californicus. The sequence continues at coordinate 25,922,706 of NW_026294514.1, read as the reverse complement.
GAAAGAAAGAAAGAAAGAAAGAGGAGGGAAGAGGAGGGAAGAGGAGGAAAGGGGAGAGGAGGGTGGGAAACAGGACTTCTGCACCCAAACCTGCTACTCAGACAAGTGAACTTCACCCTTCATCTGCTGGGTGTGGAAGGGAGGAACAGTTGTGCTGTGTGCTGAGGTGAGAAGCAGCTAAAGATTTGTGTGTTATGTGTGCACTCAGTGTATGCTTTCTTGTCTTTAGCTTCTGTGGTCACAGTCACCCTTGGGAACACAGCCTCTGTCTTCTCACTTTCAGAAACCCGAGTGACACTTTTCCTGCCGTTCCAAGCCCTCAAATGTTTATCACTTCTGTATTTGAACTGAGCTATGCCTGAATCCACCTGAAACCTAAAATGTGGAGAGGCTTGACCATGGCTCCAAATCAGTTTACTGGCTCTGCTGGGTCTTGACCACTTTGCCCAAGCCCAGAGCCTACACCAGTGCCTGGCACACAGAGACTGAATAATCGTATTTTCTGAGTGAACCTAAAGTCTCTACTCCTGGTCTCTTGCTTTGACCATTGTTCCTGGAATATTCCTTACTTTACATTTCTCAGAAAGCCTCTGCAAACGACACGTTCTTCAACTCGAGAGTCTGTCTTTGTTGGGCATCTGGACTGCTGAAGGGATAGAGACAAGCTGAGACCGGTTTTCTCCCTTTTAATCCCTGCTTTCTTTCCATTAAACAATACTGTGCAAACCCCACCCTCTCATGGTTTACCGTCACTCAGTACCATCTGTACTATTACTTACATAATTTTTAATGGAAGTTAATTCGCTCTTTCTTAACTTGAGGCTATTTTAAATGGAAACTCTATATCATTACCATAAATGGAAACCCAGTAAGGATAGCCATATACAGATGGTAACCATAAAAATAAACACAATAAAAACCATTCGGGCTGGATACTGTGACTTGCTGAAGCCTCCAGTTCTGGAACGCACTCCACTCCTGTGGGTGAGGCAGCGTAAGAAGTGCTAAGGGCCAGCCAGACCCACGCTGAGATTTTATTCTCACCAAATGATCAGAAAGGTAGGAAGTGCTTTTCTAGATATTTTATTGGAATATGATATGCAAGCCAAAAGACACAGAGCATAAACTTGAAACACATTTGCAAAGTGCCAGTTGTTTAACAAGCACCCAGAACAAGAAAGACGTTAACCAGCATCCTCCACGCCCTTTGTAGGAGGTATTACCTCCAGGACAAACATTACCTACACTTTGATGAACCTGGATGCATTTTGCTTATTCTGCTTTTTATTTCTTCATATGTGAAAACATACACTGTGCAGTCTTTCTGTCTTTAGTGTGTGTGTATGTGTGTGTGTGTGTGTGTGTGTGTGTGTGTGTGTGTGTCTTTGCTCAGTGTTCTGTGTGAAATTAACGCATATTCTAGCATGTAGCTGTATATCATCCTTTCTCATTAGTGGCTATGTTTCATGAATTTACTTATCCATTCTGCTATTGGTAGGTATGTAGCTAGTTTCCAGTTTGTTACTGGTAAGAACCAGCGGCAGGCTGGAGAAATGGTCCAGCAGTTAAGAGTGCTTGCTGCTCTTGCAGTGGACCAGAATTCAGTCCACCTGTAACCCCAACTTCAAGGGACCTGACACCCTCTTCTGGCCTCCACAAGCACCAGCACACAGAGACACATGTACACAATACACTTAACAAAAATGCATAAATCTAGCCGGGCAGTGGTGGCCTTTAATCCCAGCACTCGGGAGGCAGAGCCACACAGATCTCTGTAAGTTCAAGGCCAGCCTGGTCTACAGAGCGAGATCCCGGACAGGTGCCAAAACTGCACAGAGAAACCCTGTCTCAAAAAAAAAAAACCAAAAAAAATAAATAATAAGTAAATAAGTAAGTAAATAAATAAATAAATAAATAAAATGCACACACTTCCTAGAACATGTCATATTCCAAAAACATGTCATATGTCATTTGTGGAACATGTGAATCTATTCTGTTGGGTCTTGTGGCTTAAATGTACAATGTCCCCTATAGGCTCATGTGTTTGAACACTTGGCCCCTAGCTCATGGCGCTGTTTTGGAAGACCGTGGAACCCTTAGGAGGTACTGACTTAGTGGAGAGAGTAGGTCACTGTGGGCAGGCTTTAAGGTTTAAAGCCAGGTTCCACTTCCTGTAATCTCTCTGCTCCATTGTCATGAAGGGAATGAGGACAGCGATCACACTCCCGCCACCACGCCTTCTCCGTCACGCTGGAGTGGACTTCTTCAAACTGTAAGCCAAAATCAGTCCTTCCTCCCTAAGTTGCTTCCTGTGGGCCTTTGGTGACGGCAGAGAGAAAAGTAACTAAGACAGGTCTACACCTGGATGCGAAATTTCAGAGTCATGGTGGATGCAAATGTTCAGTTTTAGTAGGGATAGCCAAAAAGTTTGCCAAGTAAGTCTGTGAAAGTATACACTTGTTAGCAGCACGTGGAGGTTCCTATCTTGGCCACCAGTTCAGCATTTTTGGTCTTTTCTCTACTCACCTGTCCTGATGAATACATGTTTGTTCTGTGGATATCGCTCTATATAAATAAAACACTGATTGGCCAGTGACCAGGCAGGAAGTATAGGCAGGACAAGGAGAGAGGAGAATTGGGGGAACAGGAAGAAGGAGGGGGAGACACTGCCAGCCACCACCAGGACAAGCAGCATGTAAAGATGCCGGTAAGCCACGAGCCACGTGGCAAGGTATAGATTTATAGAAATGGGTTACTTTAAGATATAAGAACAGTTAGCAAAAAGCCTGCCACAGTCATACAGTCTATAAGTAATATAAGCGTCTGAGTGATTATTTTATACGTGGGTTGTGGGACTGCGGGACTTGGTGGGACCTGGAGAGAAGCTCTCCAGCAACATGTTTGTATCTCATTTAGAGAATTATTCTGATGGTTAATGGCGTCACTGAGTGTATTTTCATATGACAGAATTAGAATAGGAGGGATTGTACAAGGGAATCCATCATACGGGGTCACACTCTGCCATGCCATGGATTGCTCTTTGGGAGCACATGAAATTGCACACTTTCTCTTACTATGTGGAGTTGTTCTAACCTGAGTGTTACTATTTCAGGAGACAAGAAGAGACATAAGGGAGAAGGGGCGTGCCTTGAGCAGAAAGGTCCTGTAGCCTCTCTGCCATCCTGAGGAGTTCGCCACAGACTAGCAACACCTCCTTTGGTGAGCACCGGAACCAAAGAACAACTCGGGATTCCACAAAAGAATTAAAGATTTAGAAGGGTTGTTGGTTTTCGCACTGTAGAGTAGTCTGTCTTGATGAATGCAACCAGTTATTAGCTGTGTGAACTTTGGACAAGCTACTTAGCCTCGATGCACCTCTGTTTTCTCATCTATAGGATGGAAATATACAACCTCATAGGGTTGCTACGAATTCTTAACATTTTAGGTACTTGAAAATTAAAAGCCAGGGGCTGGAGACATCCGTGGTTAAGAGCACTTGCTGCTCCTGCAGAAGATCTGGGTTTGGTGTTCATAGCCCACATAGTAGTTCACACCCATCTGGGACATCAATTCCAAGGGCTCAGACACTTTCTGTCCTTCATGGATACCAGCCACACACATGTTACACTTACATACATGCAGACAAACACAAACACACAGAGACATAAAATAAAAGTAAGTGAATCTTTCAAAATTAAAAACCATACCTAAACACTGCAAGTCCTATGAATTACTTAGTCCTCGGATATTCTAAAGGATTAAGTTCCCCAGAGCTTTAGGACTGCCTGTTCTACTTAAAATCCACATACTCCAGAGGTCTTAGTTTACAGCCTGGTCTTGCCACTTGCTTCTTGGATGATGCTGACACAATCATCCAACGCCATCACACCTGTTCGTTTTTATGTTTAGTATGAACACGTGCCAATCTCACAGAGCAGCTGTGAGGATTCTTGAGAGCTGGAATGCATAGGGCTGATAAAAGACCCCTTCTCCATTGACATTTTGTAAGTAGGGAGTTGGTGATGGCTCTCTCCCAAAAAAAAAGAGATACCAGAGCACAGAAGGGAAACCCCCCAAACTCCAGCTAAAGGAAGCATTCCAGAGCAATGGAACCCACCCAGAAGTAACCAATGACCACGGTCACACTCACTCCTCACAGCCACACTGCCATTACCGGTGTCCTGGTCGCGTCTCACTTGATGATAAAGTAGGCTGATGGGTCAATGGATATAACTCAAATTCATTTTTTTTTCTTGAGACAAGGTCTCACTGTGTAGCTCTGACTGGCCTGGAACTCAATATGTAGACCAAACTGGTCTCAAAACGCACAATATAGCTGAGAATGACCTTGAACTTGAACTCCTGACCCTCCTAACACTCTGCCTGCTGAGTGTTGAGATTTCGGGCATGCCCCCTTTTTTATGTTCTGAGGACCAAACCCAGAGCTTCATTCATCCCAGACAAGCATTTCCCCGATTGAGCTACATCAAAGTTTACATTTGAAACAACCGCTGATACTCTGTGACTCTGGAGTTGATTAGGCTCAGGTAGGTAGTTTTCACACTATTATAGTAGATGGTGTCCAGGCCCAGATAGGTAGTTCTCACACTTTTACAGTAGACGGTGTCCAGGACTATCACAGGAGACCACTGAACCATCATAAGAGAGCTGCTCACCCCCTTGGCTGGCAGCTGATACAGACTTCTGGCTGCAAGTTGAGCTGAGTGGTCGACAGCATTGGCTGCATATGGCTTCTCCATGGGGCTTGGGCTTCTCTGAGCACGATGGCTGAGTGTTGAGAAGCAGTGTGCCAAAAGCAAGTGCTGCGAGGGGCCAGATGGAAGTTACCAGGCATCCTAGCATCCCACTGCATCATTTCTCCCAAATTCTACTGCTCAGGCAGTCATGAGAGCAGCCCGTGCTGAAGGAGGTGAAGAAAAAGTATGTGGTACAAAAGATATTGCCGAATAGTCTAAGTGGCACAGCTTCCACCCTCTCGAGAGCATCTGTACACAGGCCAGGTCTTGTCCTGAAGAGCTGTCCTGTCTCTACTTCTCAAACTCCCGGCTATACCCTGGGGAGTCAGGAGCAGCTGCTGCTCTGAACTATGAATCAGCGCCGCCGCCGCCCCCGCCCCCTGCCCCATCCAGGCCACCACTCCCTCCCAGCTCCAGGGTGTACAGTCTTTAAAAAGCAGTGTAGAGCTTCAAGCCTAAGGTAGTACTAACCCATGAAGCTAATTACAGATTTCCCTCCCCTTTTGGAAGGTTGGTACCATCAGAGAGATGTGAAAAATCCTCTGTGGCTTTGGGGCCATAGGGCCCACTGCATTAAAGGAAAGAGTGTTTGAACAAAGCATCGCTCAGCCAGAATTCTCTAGATGAGGAGCTGGCAAACTTTCTGTGAAGGGCCCTATGATAAGTATTTCAAACTTCACAAGGCTCCATGGGGTCCCTGTCATGGTCGCTCAGCTCTGCCATTGCGCTGCAGAAGCAGCTGAGGACAATATTCCAACAAATGAGTCTGGCTGTACTCCAACAAAATTCTATTTACAAGAACAGATGGAGGCCAGAATTGGCCCACGGACAGCGGTGTGCCGACCCCTGCTCTGGGGCCTCCTCAGCTTTAGAGAGCTGACTTTCAAAGGCTCCCACGGCTGGGAGACAGTGTAGGGCCTGAAGTATCACTTCCCAACTTGCATCCAACCTACCCTCAGGTGATCTTGCATTAACCACAAGGGAGCAAGAGAATGCGGGCGGGAAAGGCAACTCTACCAGTAACCACTTCTTCACGAGGTGTCCCACTCTCGGTCCTCAGCCCCTCCCAGAATCCCACGGTAAAGTGTTCTAAGTCCGCAGCATCCCAACAGCAGAATCTTAACCCAACCAGACTAGTGGCCAGGCCCTGGCAGATCCTGAATGTTCATTTAGCACAGCATGGAGGCACAAGAAAAATCAGTCCCTATAATATCGGGGAGAGAAAGAGGTGAAGCAGACGCCTACATCAGAGCCAGAGAGAACCAGTTTCCTGCAGGTTTCTAGCAGGGAGCATCTGTAAAGAAACAGCGGGGTAGCTGCCTGTGCCCAACAGGGCCTCCTCCCAGCCATCAAGTCTTTTCTTTAAAGAAACAAGTCTACATCTGTTTGGGGACACTCTATCTGCAATCACTAAAGAAACCTTTCAGACCATACAAACAAAAGCCAATCTTATTCCAGTGGGGGAGCTCCTGTAACCGTGGGTTTCTTAATCCTGAATGCTGTCTGCTGCGCCTCCTCTTCTCCCTGCTCCCAGAGTCCCTGGCCCTCAACCCAGAGATAGAGAGCATCACTTGAGACCTCGGGGCTGTTCCCCACTCCAAAAGACCCCTGGTTTCAGTCTTCACATTTGCTTTTCAGCATCGTGCTTGTTTTCTTTCTCTGTCTCTTTCTTTCTCGGGGGTGGGGGTCGGGGTGGGATGGGGGTGTTGAGGCGGTGAGGGGAGTTCCTCTGACTCTCCTGCCTTGCTCAATGAGTCTCAGCCACACAGTACCGTCTGAGCAAACTTGTTTCAGGCGCCTACAATTATCTCATCCCCCTGTTATCCCCCGTTTTCACCCTCATGAGGCCACTAGAAGGCAAAGCTAAACAAATAAAGAACGAGAAGCGACCCAGGCAACCCAGGCGTTTCCAAGGCCCTGGCAATGGGAAATTGCAAGCTTGCAACTCAGCCGGCCTTGTCCTCCCCTCAGGCACTGGCCTCCCCCCCCCCCCCCCCCCCCCGTCTCTCTCTCTCTCTCTCTCTCTCTCTCTCTCTCTCTCTCTCTCTCTCTCACACACACACACACACACACACACACACACACACACACACACACACACACACACACACACTGTTGAGCCCCTCCACAACTGAAACCTACAGAGGCATGCCACAGGGCAGGCACGGCATCTGTGTGTTCAGCTGCACGTGCACACCGCACACTGCTCCTCTTTCCTCAACATGGCAGGTACTCTTTACCCTAAGGCTCCTTCCCAGCAAATCAGAGACTCTCAGCCCAGCGAGAGCCACAGGAAGCAGAAAGCTGCAAAGGCACCCTTGGTCTCTGACATCACTTCTACTTGGCGATGGGGGAAAATGAATTCCAGTCCACCCTTCCACAGCCCTGCCTAGAAGGATGTGTTACAGTTTTGCTCCCCAGGTGCTCGGTGGTTAACCTGGAGACTCTCTTCTCCAATCAGGAGTCAGCCAGTGAGAGATTACGTCCACCAGGGTTTGCGGGGGAAGGGAAGGAGATTTGAGTGATGGGAGGAAATGATGAAATCGTCTAGCTTGGAAATTAGGCCAGGGGGTGCGGGGTGGGCAGGTGGGAGTGGCAGTAACAAGGAATTGGCCTCTAGAAGAAAAGAAAGATGCTCAATTTGGAGACCCCTTCCAGGTCACTTTGAGGATCAGGGATGTTCTCCACTGGTGTCCTTTGATTCAGCCCTTTGCAGAACATCTTCTTGAAAGGGAGATGAATCTCTTCTTGCCCAGTCGTTCGGCTTCACCAGGATCAGAGGCCCTCTGGAAGCTGTTCCCAGGCCTCTGTTTTCACTTTTGTATTTCACATCCTGCTCTGCCTCCCTCCGCCCACCTCTCAATAATACTGAAAGTTGAGTGAGGGCAGGGACCAAGTACTTCTTATTTCTCTGCCCCTGTCCCCTCATCTCCCACCCCACAAGCCTTCAGCCCAGCTTTGCTCGTACATAGAGTGATGGCTCTGTCCTTCCAGTGTTTATAGACTCCTGACAACCACAGTGACTCCCTTTGGATGAATGGGAACACAGCCTGAAGAACGGAAGTACCATGTCTCACTCAGGTGCTTAGGCAGAGTGATTCTGCGGTCACTTCCAAAGCAATAGGCGCTGTTTTTCCCGCCTCCTGTCCCTGGCCGTGGTCAGGCGGTAAAGTATCAATGATTGAGCACTACTGTGGACAAAGCTGATGCTACCAAACACCAGCCATTCAAAACCTGTCTTCTGACCAGATGTGGTGACGCATCATAACCACAGCTTGAAGGAAGTTGAGGCAGGAGGCTAGCAAGTTCAAAGTTAGCTTACCTCCCCCCGCCCCCACACACACACAAAGAATTGCCTTCTAGCTCTTGTCCCATGGTTATGCTACCTTGATCATTTCTCTAATATCCGTGCTTAAGATAACTTACTTATACTGCAAACAGTAACATTCCCAAAAGCATAAATTTAATATATGTTTTTCAATTTCACAGGACAACAAAATATACAACATGCCAAATAAAAGAAGTTCCTGGAGGGCCATGAATATGGCTTTGGTAGAATAGCTATTTAGCATGCCTGAGGGTCTGGATTTAATCCTAAACATCACAGGAAAAAGAAAAGTGTTCCCTTGGAATGCCCCATCAAAATCAGCTTGCGAAGCCTTGCTAGAGGAAGGAGGTCAGTCACTAGGGTGGGCTTTGTGTTATATCCCAGCCTGGGTTCTGGATTCCTTGGCTTCCTCATCCTCTGAGATGTGAGGATGCAACCTCCCACTCTGACTACCCCAGACAGGAGACATTTCTGCCTCAGTGACTCCCTGCTAATATGAACTATAACCTCAAACCAGAAGCCAAAATAAATTCCTCCTCCTTGAAGCGGCCCTTGTAGAGTACTTGGTCACAGTGATGAGAAAGATATGCTGGTAGAAAGTGTGGTAAAAAAAAAAAAAAATGTTCATCTTTTGAATGGCTTAAGTGACTGAGGCATGCCCCTGAGGCTCAGTCCCTTCGTGTAGAAAAGGAGAATAAACACACCAGCTCAATCTTCAAGAAGTAAGTATTGCATAAGGAGCAACCGGCAGTAGAAAGAGCTATCAGATAGGAGGGGAATTTGTAATAAAAGACATAGATGGAAGACTAGCATACAGTTCAATAAGCATGGGGGTTTCCCTTAACCTAGCCACTGCTAAAGGAGAAAGGGGAGAGAGAGCTGAGCATACCCACAAGAACCCGAGCTCTGCAAGGGAGGTGGAAAAGATATAGAGATGTACGGGCTGTCAAAAGACACAACGCGCCGGGCGGCGGTGGCGCACGCCTTTCATCCCGGCACTCGGGAGGCAGAGCCAGGCGGATCTCTGTGAGTTCGAGGCCAGCCTGGGCTACAGCGCGAGATCCAGGACAGGCACAAAGCTACACAGAGAAACCCCGTCTCGAAAAACAAAACAAAACAAAAAAAAGACACAACGCACACCCATCGAAAACCACACATAAGAAAGCCTATAGAGAACTCTCTAGAGTTAGGAATCCAAAGAAAGGGCCAATGAGCTTCTAGAAGAGCCACAGAGAACTCTGAAGCCTAGAGAGAGATCTGGGAGGGCTTCTCAGAGGCGGTGTTAGAAACCGACTGTCTCCTTGGTGGGGGGGGGTGGATAGTTCTAGAGTCCTTTTTCTCTCACCCCTCAATTCCATCTTCTCCGTTTCAACCATGCACAACAGATACCACCAGAAACCACTTTTCTGAAGGTTACTGGTGGTTGGTTGTTGGCAAGGGACCAAGGTTATGGCAGGCAGCCGAGCTGTGTCTCTGGGGTGTCACTTGGCACTATCTCCTGCTGAGGCCTCTTCTATCCACTCCCCTTCCTTTCCTTTCCTTTTCTTTCTTTCTTTCTTTCTTTCTTTTTTTTTTTTTTTTTTTTTTTGTTTGTTTCTTTGTCCTGGATCTCCCTCTGTAGACCAGACTGGCCTCGAACTCACAGAGATCCGCCTGGCTCTGCCTCCCGAGTGCTAGGATTAAAGGTGTGCGCCACCACTGCCTGGCCAAGAATCATTTTTAACAGAGTCATCAGTGATGATGGAAAAGGCAAAAAAATGAGAGAGAAAGTAAGACAACCTCTGAGTGAACACAATGTGCCGAAGATCAACAAAGGAGGCACACGCCTTTAATCCCAGCACTCGGGAGGCAGAGCCAGGTGGATCTCTGTGAGTTCGAGGCCAGCCTGGTCTACAGAGGGAGATCCAGGACAGGCACCAGAACAACAGAGAAACCCTGTCTCGAAAAAACAAACAAACAAAAAATTATTCTTGCCCCCCTACGCCCACCTCCCAGCCTCTCTCCCCTACTCATGACTAAAGACTTTCTATGTTCCAGCCATTATTATCATTGAAGGAGAGGCTTAACAATGCTATGTTGTAATGATCATCCTGGCTGAGAGACTTCTAGAAAGGTGTCATTGAGGGCAGAGGGGAAATCCACCAGCATTACCCTAGCCTGCTCCCCCCACCCCCCACCCCACTCCCTCACATGACTAGGGTGAAGCATTAGGCACCTTGTGAACACTTTCCAAATTGTGCTTCCTGCCCAAGATCCAGAATGGAGAATCAATAATTATTTTCATCTATACCTTTTACAAAATAATGACCAGCCCAAGTCAATGACCTCAGCCTTTGTCCAGAAGCCTGCTCTCTGGACTTTCAATGTGTTATGGGCCACTTCGGTTGTAACACAAAAGAGTTACAAGCTTGAAACAACCCACCTCAGAGGTTGTTGGAGAATACCAAGTCCAAGTATCTTAGGTAACTTAAATATGACATATTTTTGCAAGTCACCAAACTGCTTGGATCCCCAGTTTCCTTTCCCAAATTCCACAAAATTCCTGACTGACTCCAAATGTGTGTCTAGTCCAAAAGGGGGATCACTTTGATGTATGTTACACCTGATGATGGGCCTTTGCTGTGGGACACTGGCCTCTTGGAGCAATCGGCTGACTTTGCAAACTATAGTCCAGAATATGAGGGTGTTTGGCATTCTCCAAGACTGCTTCATGGCACCTTAATCCCATTCTCCCTAACAAATCCTAGGAAATGTACCAAGCCAGAGTAGCACCCGTGGGCAGAGGGCTTTATCTGGCAGGTGTATGTTCCATTACTGCCTGCCATCCAGCAGTGGTCCCAGCTGCCTAGAACGGGACCTTCTCTCAGGGAAAATATTGTTTTTCTGGCTACTTGTTTGACCCACCGGAGTCAATATTTGCAGAGATAAGCACCACGGTGTGATGAAGTCACACACTGGGCTTTGTTTATGACTCTGACCCCATCCATTGCCATCTGGTCCCTTTCAGGCCACCAAGTGAGTGGGTGGGTTTTAACAGAAGGCCCTGCTACTCATCCATCGTGCCTTGGAGCACTCTAGCAAAGGGCTGAGTCAGCTACCTTCCGACTTTCTGGGGCTATGTTCTCAATGCCACTCCGAATGCCAAGCAGAAAGTTACCATGGCCTTCCCACCGAACCGGCAACCTGGTCTTCTGTGGACCATCCCACTCCCAGGCCTTCCCACTAAGTCTCCTCTATTAGATAGCAATGGCCCAGCAAGGTCTTCCTATATCTAACAACAACAACAACAATAATAAACTTCCTGTTTCCATTTCACATAAAAATACACATAGATTTTCCCACCCAATTTGGAGAGCTTCTTTCAAATTTATCTGTCTTAAATTATAGGCTCTGACTGTGCAAAGATCCCTATGAAGTGGCTTTATAGGAGAAGGCACACACACACAAACACACACACACACACACACACACACACACACACACACACACACACACACACCAGCAATTCTCTCCATCAGCTACCCACAGAATCCATCAGAAGGCCAGAGTGACATCTCATTAGGAAAGACACTTACACATCCTGAGCTGCGGAGGACAGAGAAAGTGAGCATGGCTTCATACAGAGGCTCCAAACCGAGAGCCCCAAGGGCACGCAGTCCTAAGCCGCTCCTGGGCTGTTTCCTACATGAGCAGTCCTGTGTTCTCATAAGGGAGCTGTGCTCTCAGCCATCTATCCCTGTAACAAATGCCTGATATAATTAACTTATGAGGCAAAACGACTTGTTTGGGCCCATCATTCTGGATGGTCTAGTTCTTGATCAATGGGCCCCATTGTTTGGGGCCTGTGGAGTGGGGGTAGCACCTCAGGTGGACACAGGTGGCAGAGGAGAACACCTTTCCTTGTGTTCAGAGAGCAAAAAGAGACAGAAGGGGGCAGGGTCTCTCCATCACCTTTTAGGACGCTTCCTCAATCATCTAAAAGACCTCCTACTCTGTCTACTTCTTTTAATTAATTAATTAATTAATTAATTAATTATTGGATTGTGTGTGTACTACGTGTGTGGAGGTCAGAGGACAGCTTTGTGTATCCGAGCTCTCCTTCTACCTTTATATGAGTTCCAGGGATTGAACTTGGGTCAGCAGGCTTGCCTGGTGAGCCCTTTTGTCCCTCTGGGCCATCTTAGCCATCTTCCAGCTCTTCTTTTTCTTTCAGTGCTGGAGACTGACTGAGAGCTCCACATATCCCATTTATCTATACTCCAGCCCCTAGTTTGCTTCTTAACAGTCCCACCACTCCCCAGCAGTGACATCCTAAGAACTCAGCCTTTTTCTCCCGGGTCTTAGAGGGGAATGTTTGACTTCCAAACCACCGCAAACATGGGATCAAGGATGGTCACAAGAAATGCCGAAGAAGCTCGCTAGCTGATAACCAGATGAGGTGATGTGGGAGCAGAGAGGAAAAAAAAAAAAAGGAAGAAGAGAAACAGCAGAGGGGTAGCTGGGCAGTCACTGTGTGCTCTTATCTCTAGCAAAGTGACATACAGAGCCCACCTCACTGGCTTCTCACACAAACCTCCGCAAAGCATTTTCTATCACCCCTACTTTTCCAAGGGAGGCAGGTGAGTGAGGCTCTGAGGGGTTAAGGGGACTTGTCCATGTTGACATGGTTTACCAAGAGCAAACCACAAATGAAACTCCGATAGCCTTGATGGAATACCTTCCAACAGGCCCATTTTTTGATGTTAATGGTGATTTTAAAAAAAGATTTATTTATTCTTAATTATGAGTATGTGTGAATTGGGAGGTATATGCATATGAGTGCAGGTACCTTTGGGAACCAGAAGAGAATGCTGGGTCCCTGGAGCTGGAGTTACAGGCAGTTGTGAGCAATTCAACATGGGTGCCGGGAAACGCACTCAGGACCTCTGGAAGAGCAGGAACAATTGAGCCATCTCCCCAGCCAGAGGGTGATGCTCTTAAAAATCATCAATTAATTATTAAGACAAGGTCTCACTGTGTTGCCCAGGCTGTCTCAAACTTCTGGTTTCGATAGATCTTCTTGCCTCAGCCTTCCAAAAACAGACTACATACATGTGTGCCCCTGTGTCCCTGACACTCCAAAGACCAATTTTTTCATAAACTTGCCATCCTATGCTGCAGACAGTTGAGCCTTACTATTATTTCTGTTCTGTTGTTCCGAGGTCGCTGTTGTTTTCTGCTTTGAGACTCGGACATATTCTGTATGCTCCCGGGTCAGCACAGTGCGGGTCCCAGCTGGCCAGATGAACCAAGTTGACTTACATTGTTTTTCTTGTCATAGTAACAGAAGCAACTTAGGGGAGTAAGGTTTTGTTTTGTTTTTGCTTGTCTAAGATTTGTTTTGATTGCTTTAGTTATGTCCATTAGTGTGTGTGCGCGCGTGTATAGGTCTATTCATGTTTAAATGATGTGCTCACAGAGTTCAGAAGAAGGTGTTATATCCCCTGGAGCTAGAGTTAGGCATTTGGGAGTTGTGCATCGTGGGTGCTGGGAACTAAACTCAGGTCTTCTGCAAGAGCAGATGAGCTTTTAATGAGCCATCTTTCCAGCCCAGGGAGGAAGGATTTATTTTAGCTCACAATTTCAGACCATCATGGAAGTGGGGGGGTGGTTCATAATAAAGTTCACAATGTTGGGACCATGTGGCAGAGACTCCTCATGTCCTCATAGAACAGGAAAAAGAGAAAATGGGACCAGAACCAGATCCTGTCTATAACCCTCAAAGACATGCCCCCAATGACCCACCTCCATCAGGAAGGAAGGGATGAAGGGAGGGAGGGCTGAAGGAAGGATCTAATACAGTGAACAGAGGTACAGTGATTTATAAGGAGAAGAATCTGAAGACAGTCCCAGTGAGGAACAAAAACCAAAATGATCTTTGTTGCCAGCTGGTAAACACTGAGGAGGTGTCTAAGTCAGAAAGCAGGATGGAGACTTCTACCTAGTGTTTCTAGATTTTTATCACTACCAAAGAAATAACTCAGACATCCCTGGTGCATGAGCTGGCTTTTTTGAGCCCATTACCTAAGGTGGGACACTTTGTACAGCCTTGAGGCAAGGGGAGGGGCTTGGACCTGCCTCAGCTGAATGGATCAGGCTGTGCTGACTCCCTCTGGGAGGCCTTACCTTCTTGTAGAAAGGAATGGGGGGTAGGTTGAGGGGGGAGGCTGGAGGGGCTGGAGGAGGGAAGAGGGGGATCTGTGATTGGTATGCAAATTGAATAAAAATTTTCTTAATAGTAAAAAAAAAAAGAATTGGAAAGAAGTTTGTTTTGGAGCAAAAAGTAGCCGTTGTAATGGTGAGCATAGGCTCCTCAAGAGTGTCACACCACCCAAGACTCTGGAGAGCGTGTGAGAAGCAAACTTGAATGGAACTGGGAATGTTCTTTGAGCAGAGGGGGCCAGGAGCTGCAGGGATGGGTAGGGGTTTTTCAGATAGGGTTTCCAGATGGAGTCTGCTCCCCATTTTTCTGTCCTTGTGTGGGGTTTTTGTAGGTGTCCTAGCTTTAGGCACATGAGGGAAAACTCATCTTGCAGGGCTAATGATATGGAGAACGTTAGAATGAAGCAGAGGATAGCCAGGGGTTCTTTTGGTGAACCATACGGGCCCAGGTTTGGATGGTCTTGCGTCTTTACTGTTGGACAGGTCACATGATATCCCACCATAAAACAGCTGGCTCTTGCATCAACCTTCAGGCACTGTGCCCCCCCCCCCCCCCACACACACACATTGTCCCTCTAGGCCATCAAGCCTACTTCTATTTTTTGTTTTTTTCTTTTTAAAAATATTTTATATGCAATTATAGGAATTGAATTCAGGGCCTTGCATATGCTAGGCAAGCACTGTGCCACCGAGACACACCCCCCTACACCCCTAAGTTACTTCATAAAGTTAAAGCCCCTAAGACTTCCTTATGCTGGTCTAGCTAGACCATGCCATTTTGATTGACTGCTGCCAATCTTTTTGGGGGTGGGGTGGAGGGAGAGATTCACTTACAGATTCAGATTGGTTCCTTGGCTCCTAGCAAAAGTGACTCCTTCTAGTTGGGTGTGGCCTGTGGGAGCCTCACTTGGGAGCTCAACTCAAAACAATGGCCTCCCATCGCCTCTTCCTAGCTCAGCGCGCTCCACTGTGACCAAGGGTGGGAACTGTGGTAGCGAACATGGACTATGAAGAGAAGCTATGTCCTCAGTAATCTTCCTAAATGAGGTGAGGACCAGCAAGGGTCGGCCAACAGTCAGTGAGCAGTGACCTCAGAGGTTTAGTCAACCCGAATCAAGAAGTATCTGCGACTGATACCTGCTGCGGTACATGCCCCGTATTGGGTGCAGAGACACGGCAGACTCCACAGTTGAATAATCCCATTAGGTAGGAGCCGCCAATCACATCCATTTTTAAAGAGCACGGTTCTCGTGCCTCAGGACGTTTCTCTTTTCAAACCAGCTAGAGGATCTGGGTTCTAAACCACTGCTTTTTCAATAACTCCTGGTGAAGGGCCGACTTGTCCCCTAACCCATCGCTTTTGTAAAATACAGTCTTAAATGGCTAGACTGTCTGGCTTCGGAAGGTACAGGAATGTCAAGCCGGCGTGTTTACTCCCCCTTCCGTGGTGGGGCCCTAATACATAAGACCCGATTCAGGCTTGGAGGACAGAAGGGAATTGTGAGTCTCCCCGCTTTTAAAGGCGCTGTCTGGCTGAACTGTTAGCCTCACCTTAGGGGTTCCTGACCGCCTCTTGCACTGTTTCTGGTTTGGCTGATTTAGGGAGATACTCCTCAGCCTCAGCGCTGTATCAGGTTAGTTTGCTCTATCTCCCCACCCCACCCGACCCCTTTCCCTACCCCCAACAAGCTAAGCTCCTGCCCCATCTTAACGGCGACCCAGCTCAGCAGGAATGTTTGCAGGGGCCAGCTGTTCTGGTTCATGCATTCATTAATAAAAGTACTGAATGCGGCAAGGGCCACCCCCCATCCCTCTCTTTCTTTTGTCTTGTCTGAAAGGGGGCAGGGAGGGGGCAGGAGCGCCGCCGCCGACGTAGGGGACGTGTCAGACGTGCCGCAGGCAGGGCTCTGCCAGAGGAGGAGCTGCGAGGAGGGAAAGCAGGTGGGCGGAGGGGAGGGGTGGCGTGAGGGGAGGGGGACCTATGACCAGATCGGCAGACTGACAAGGGGAACAAATCCCAAGGCAACGGTGGAGGGCGGAGGGGTAGAGGAGGGGGGAACGGGGGGGGGGCGGGGGGACACACCTGAGAATAAAAGAGACACCTGGCCTGCCTTCTGGAACAGTGAGGGTTAAGGGCTGACGACAGGGCAGAGGCCCCCCCGCGCATTGGGAGCCAACTCTGGGGCTTTGATACCTACTTGGTAACTGGAGAGTGGATACTTTTCACTGTCTCTATCAGTCCTCAGTCAAGGCCCAGCCTGGGAAGCCAGTGGCAACCCTGTAGGCCTTTTTTAGTGGGGAGGGGTCCGAGAACGCTGGGTGTCAATTCCAGGACTTCACACACACACCACACAATAAGCAAGCACCTTCCGGCTGAGCTGCACCCCTGGCCCCAGATCTCTTGTTCAGATTCATATGAAGGAATTCGGCCTTCACGCTAAGAGTTTAGAGGCGTTATCAAAGTGTCCTCTGCTAGAAGGAAGGACAATGAAGGCATCTTCTCTACCGCAGCTGCAGAGCTGGGGCTTTCTGTGGGGGCTGCTGCCTAATGTACAGTGAGCTGGCTAAAACAGGAACCTCAAACACACATAGCAATCTCTAGGGCACGTGGACTGGCAATATTGCTCACTCAGCATATACAAGGTCCAGCACCACAGAATAAAAAAGCAGGACAGAATGCATTAAATACCACAGAATTTTATTCCTTAAAAAGTGGTTAGATGGCAAAATCTAGGTTAAGTTCATGTTGTCTCACCATCATCAAATTTTAACGCACAAAAAATGTGTGAGCTTATCTGTAATTCAAATTTAACTTGTGGTCCTGTCCTTGAGTTGTTAAGTCAGGCCACCCTCCATCTAGCAGGAAGGCTGAGGCTGCTGGGAATGTGTTGGGGGCCACAAATGTGTCACATCTGCTGTCCTAGACAGCAGGAAGTCAAGGGAACTGGGGAGGAGCCTCCTGGAGTTTACTTCCTGTGGAGGCTCTCCAATAGTCTACCCAGTAAGCTAGTATGACCTAGAAGGCAGAGCCAAGGAACCCCAGCAATGCAGGAGTGGGAGCAGGGAAAGGGCCTGTGAGCCCCATTGCAGTCGTGGCTAATGATCCAGGCAGTCTTCTGAAATCTGTGCTCTCTGTTTCAATCCACAGCAGGGAGTCGCTGCCGGCTGCTAAGGGAGCAAACACATTTGGGGACAGAATCTATGCACAAAACTAGGAAGCCAAGGGGAGTGTCAGCTGAGCAGTCTACGCTACGGTCTCCAAGTCTGGTCGTTCATTCTTTCAGTGTCTGTTTACTAGATGAGCCTGTCCATGGCAATGCCATACATCATAATAAATACAGTAGACATTCCATAGTCTCTACACTCCATCCACATGCCTGTGGTACTAATTGGTTGGGAAGATATTGAAGGTTATGAGGTTTACCTCAAATACAAGAAGTAAATGACAAATAGGAGAAAAAAAATGAGCAGAGAAATGGCCAAGAAAGATGCTAATAAAAAGGAAATGGATAGTACAAGTGATGCCTACTGCTTGTATGTGCCCTGCTGGTACCAAATACTAGTGGACAGAAGCTGGCCATGTGGTCCTTTTCTTACCAAAAGCTCATGATGCCACTCAAGAGAATCTCCAGGAAAGCAATAGCTAATATTTGTTGAGCCAACTTGGCTTCTCATAATCCCATAGAGACCCTTGACGAAGAAGATAAACTGAGTTGCCCAGAGTGCCTGGGTTTCTGCCAGGCTTGGCCTCCAGCCCTGTGGGACAGGCTTCAGCACCCTGTCAGAAAGTGCAAGCCAGCTTCGGTGACCTCCACCTGACTGAGATTCCTCAGGACCAGGGCAGGGCTGCTCTGGTCCACAGCTTCTCCGCTGTCACCTCTATCAGCCATCCCAGAAAGGGATGGGAGCCTCATCTAGTCATCTGTAGCCCAGGAGTACTGCATTCCGGGTTTTGAACACATGACCAAAGAGAAAAGTGTGGGTGATTTTTGTGGAGAAGTGGCCAGACACTAGGACCTAATGACCAGTGCTGCTTCTGAGTTCTACCACCTCCTCGGTAGCTTCAGCAGAAGCCTGGGAAGGCTGGGGGCTTCCTTTGCTTCCTCTGAAAAATGCAAAGAGTATCAGTACCTCATAGATGTGTGAGCCCCAAACAAGGAATGTGAAAGTGCTTCACCCTTTTGTGCTGGACCCTATCATTATTTATCAGTCACCATCCTTAGATTTAGAGAACCGTGATCAATTCAGTCCCAATCACCAACGTTCAAGTGGTTGCTTTTCAGTCTGAGTTACCAGCGGGCTGTGGAATCACTTCGGCGGAATCACTTTGGTAAGCATAATATTATACATGTTTAGTAGCAGTTAGAATCTTCAACAAAAGGCAAGAATACAGGGGGAAAATACAACAGAAAATATTAGCATTGCACAAGCAAGCCGGAGGGTAAGTATGTAACAAGTATGTGGCATGTAGTAGGGACTTCATGGGGACAAGATACAGGTTCTCACATCCTTAACCTATACCACACAGAAAATGAAAACATGCCTTTCCTCTCCCTGTCAATGACATCCGAAATGTGTCTTTACTATCCATTTCTTATCCCAGGGACAAAAACCTCATTAGACGTGGGGTGATGTCAAGTTGTTCCCAAAGGTGTACTACAAGCTGGGCAGTGGTGGCTCATGCCTTTAATCCCAGTACTTGGGAGGCAGAGGCAGGCAGATCTTTGTGAGTTTGAGGCCAGCCTGGTCTACAGAGTGAGTTCCAGGAAAGGCACAAAGCTACACAGAGAAACCCTGTCTCGAAGAAAACCAAAGAGAGAGAGAGAGAGAGAGAGAGAGAGAGAGAGAGAGAGAGAGAGAGAGAGAGAGAGAAAGAAAAATCCCCTTAAACTAGAAGGGAAAGATTTCTTTTAAAGTTCTGTCAAGCTGGGCGATGGTTCAGTGGGTAACAGAATTTGCTGCACACACATGAGTTTGAATCTCCAGAATTCATGTAATCGTTGGATATGGAGCATGAGTATCTACAATCCCAGCAGGGAGGTCGAGGCAGAGAGAGGAGAATCCCAGGAAACCCACAGGCCAGCTCCCTTTGTACACACAGAAAAATTATTTAAAAAAAAAAATACTGTCTCAAAACAAGGTGGGAGTTAAAGGCTGGCGGGGATGGGGGTTGTCTTCTGTCACGTGTACACTGTAGCATGCACACACTGGCGTTCACACATAGATGTGCACGAACACACACATGCACTCTCCCTTTCTTTCACACACACATGCGTGTGCACATGCACACATCCACCCGCACACACAACGCTGTCCTCGTGACAAGTGGAAAGTTTCCAGATCCAGGATCACTCCAGCAATGTAGTAAAAGGGCCCCCCATTCCGCCTCTGATTGGCGGCAGCTAGCTCTGTGGGTCAGGGCTGCCATCCATGCCCAACGTCTTCGCTTCTTGAGAAAATGTCTCTATTAAAGCTTTTGAGTGAGCTCACTCTCTCCACAGTTTTTATTTCTGTTACTACTAGGAAAGAAGTTCCCTCACATCCTATATCATGTGTTCATGCATGAGTGTGTGTGTGTGTGTGTGTGTGTGTGTGTGTGTGTGTGTGTGTCTGTCTGTCTGTCTGTCTGTCCAGGTGGAGTGCAGTCCTGTAACTTGAAATGCATCTCTTACTGGGACCCAAAGACTTTGATCCCCATGTTTTAGGTTAAATCTCTGTGTCTATGACAGATTCTTCTTGTGACAAGGCTTTCGTCCGGCCCCTGAGCCCTCTCCTGGGCCTATCTGTGTCACATCCAGTCTTAGCAAAGAGCCCTGCTTTCCAACTCTTGTTTCCAGGAATCCCTGCTCTCAACAGCTCACACCCTCCGCTGTCCCTCAGTGGTGTCTCCTCACCACGGCTTGTCTTCAGTAAGATTCCTATTGGCTCTGCCTACCCAGAACCTCCCCAAGCCCCTGCTGTTTCTGAGTGATTTCCCATCCCCTGACCCCCCTACTGCTCCATGGCTACATCTATGCTTATCCATACTTAAGGTATTCAGCTTTGAGCCCAGTCTCTCTTCCCCTGTGGTAGCCCCCATCACTCTCCTAGTGGTTCTGAATAAAGTTCTTGCTGTGTGTGGTGGGTAATCTTGTCTAGTTGGTCAGATGCGTCTATGAGGGTAACCTAGAGAGAAGTAGATCATGATTTCACTCACTGATGGCTTTAAAATTTGAGTAGTCTACCAGGAGGTAGTTTAACTATGGAAAGTGGGCCTTAGTTCAAAGAATTAGCTTCCTGGAGCCATGCCTTTAAATGGTAAATCTTGGCCCAGGTTCCCTCCTGTGGCTTTTCTCTGGGACCTGGCTATCATGAGTTGAGCGGACCCTGCCACATGGCCCCACCCTCTGGGTCCTGGCTGTCATGAGATGAGCGGACCCTGCCACATGCTCCACCATCATGACCATCTGTCTTCACACCAACCTAAAGCAGAGTCCAGCTGAGCAGGGACCGAAGCCTCTGAAACTCGGAACCAAGATAAATCCTTCCTCCTCCAAACTGTTGTGCCCCGGGGGGTCTTGTCACAGCAGT
The DNA here is from genome assembly GCF_007827085.1 of Peromyscus californicus insignis. Taxonomy (NCBI): domain Eukaryota; kingdom Metazoa; phylum Chordata; class Mammalia; order Rodentia; family Cricetidae; genus Peromyscus; species Peromyscus californicus. Next base: position 25,901,850 of record NW_026294514.1, on the reverse strand, counting down.
GGGAAGTCCAAACACGATTTAAACAAGCATCTTAAGATAATTGTTTTTTCTTTAATATCCACAACTCTGCTCTTTATATTTAAAATATATATTTTTAAAAATTATTTTTTTGCATAAGGGTGTTTTGCCTGCATGGATGTCTGTGCACCATGGAGGTTGGAAAGGGACATCAAATGTCCTGCTCCTGGAGATACAGATGACTGTGAGCTGTGAACCCAGGTCCTCTGCCAGAGCAGCAAGTGCTCTTCACCACTGAGCCAACTCTCCAGTCCTACCTTTTATGCTTTTAAAAGTCCTGGTTCTCTCTGTCCTGAAGCGAACACCATCCCCTGTCTTCTCCCTACCATGTGCTCCTGTCTGTAATTCCCCCTCCCTCCTTCCTCTGCATTGGAGAGTTTGACCTTTCTCCCCGTCCCTGACCCCATGTGTCCACCCGTCCCTGACCCCATGTGTCCAGTGCTCTCCGCTCCCACCCCCAGCTGTGGAAGACCACAGAGGTGCTTTGGCCTTGGCTGCAAGTGCTGGTGCTCCCCCCATTGCTGTAAAGAAGGAGCCACAAGGGAAGGCTTGGCATTTGAGCAACAGGGCATGGAGAGGGACCGACAGGGAGCAGGGTTCTTGGGAAGTGAGAGCGCAAAGGTAGGTGCCTGTGGTCAGTTCTGAAGAAAGACGGTCCTGAGTGGGGTGGAGAAGGATTAAACTGTCAGGAGGATGAAGGGGAGAGAAGGCCCTGGAAGATATACTTGCAGAAAAGTGCCTAGAAGGGCAGGTAGCTAGATGACAGGAGAGTTGGAAGTGTGTCCAGGTGGCAAGGGGACTGTCAGCTGACCACAGCCTGCAGAGAGAGGCTCTCCCGGGGCTCATCTTCTGGGACTTGTCTCTCACCTTGAAGAGTTCTGTTCCTCCTCCTCCTCCTCCTTCTCTTCTTTCTCTTCCTGCCCCTCCCTACTCCTTCTCTCCCTCTTCCCACCCCTTTCCCCCCTCCCCCTCCTCCTCTTCTTCCTCCTTCTCTTCTTCCTCCTCCTCCCTCTCCTCCCTCTCCTCCCCACTCCTTCTCTCCCTCTTCCCACCCTCTCCTCCTCTTCCTCCTCCTCCTCCTCCTCCTCCTCCTCCTCCTCTTCCTGGAGCCCTAGGAAGCAGCTTAAACAAAACAGCTGGTATGGCTCAAATTTAAGCCCACTTAGCAGCAACCATTAGCCAATGAGCAGTTTTATTCATTCAATCTTCTCCAGGTGTTTGTGACGTCAGGGCCCATTCTTTGCACAGCCCCTGGATAGCCGACGGATCCTCCTACAGTAGCTTGCTAGCCTTCTCCTCGTGCTCAAACACCTAGGACAAAGGGAGGTAGTCTCACAACATCCTGGACAGTATCTCAGTGACTTGGTACGGGACGCCTGTGCAGGGATCACAATGTGAGGGGCCCTGAGTGGATCTAATTCTATGAGTCCATTTCTCCACCTCAGCTCCCTCAAGAGTAGATCTCATCACCTTGCATTCTTTGAAGACTGGGGCATGTTGGGCAGCTAAGCCACCTCTTCTCTGGGAATTCTACACCCTCCTCTGGGCCAGCAAGGGCTCCTATTGGATGATAGCTAACAGCCTTTATTGAAAAGCTATGCTGTAACAGCCATTGTTGGGTCTAGCGGGGTAAAGGGGGGAGGGAAGCATGTCAGCTGTAGCACCACAGGAAGGAACCGGATAAGGCAACTGGAGATTCCTCTCAGAGATCAGCCCCGAATCCACTCCAGTTGGCAAAGGGCCTAGGAAGCCAGGAGCTTCCAAACTGTAAATGCTGAGGTCCGATGTCAAGTTTCTAACTATCACAAGGGCAAAGCAAAACAAAACACTGTGATTCTGCCTGGGGCCTTAGGTACCAGGCTTCAGCCTCATCCAGTTGGATTTGAAGTTGAAGTGGACATCACCTTACTAAAGCAGACCGCAGGACTGGGGTATAGTTGAGGCTAGAGCACTTGCCTAGCATCCATGTGTGAGACCCTCGCTTCAGTCCCCAGCACTGGAAACAACTAAAACTACAACTAAAAAGTTGGGTGTGGTGACACATGCCTGTAACCCCAACACTTGGGAAGGTGAGGCAGAAGGATGTCCTTGAATCCAAGTCAGTTTGAGCTACGTAGTGAGATTCTGTTTCACAAAACACAAAACAAAAAAATAACAGCAACACACACCCGTACGTCTCAAAGCACAGATTGCGGGCCCCACCTGTTTCTGATTCTGTAAGTCTGAGACAGAGCCTGAGAAGTTACTCTCTCATCACTCCCAGCTGCTGCTCTTACAGCAGGCCTAGGAAAAGAAACTGACTTTGAAAACCCGCTGCTCTGCACTCCAGGAAACCATCCCAACCCCCATGTATCCCTTTCATAAGGTCAAAGCAGCTTCTCATCAGGCACCATCAAAATCCCAGGCCCACAATTTGACAATTAGAATGCTAATGCTAATGACGGTTGGGACCTTTCCCTAGGCTCCCTGAGGTAGGCAATGTAAGAGCCCCTGATTTCAGAGGACAGCAGTTATTAGGTGATGGAACCAAGACCAGGCAGACAACACAGACCACTGTTCCCACTGTGGTTCAGAGTCGCCATCTCACCCCCTCCATCTGTCTTAGTCAGCAGACCTGCTACAGTAAAACCATTCAGACAGTAACATGTAAAGCTTGACGATTATCTCTCACATCTGCGGGGATCAGGTGGTCCCCAGATCAAGTCAGTGGCCGACCCAGTGTCTAGAGAGAACCTGGTTTTCTTTTTTTTATTTTATTTTATTTTATTTTACTTTACAATACAATTCAGTTCCACATATCAACCACGGATTCCCTTGTTCTCCCCCCTCCTGCCCTCCTCCTCTTCCCCCCAGCCCAACCCCCATTCCCACCTCCTCCAGGGCAAAGCCTCCCCTGAGGACTGAGATCAACCTGGTAGACTCAGTCCAGGCAGGTCCAGTCCCCTCCTCCCAGGCCGAGCCAAGCGACCCTGCATAAGCCCCAGGTTTCAAACAGCCAACTCATGCAATGAGCACAGGACCCGGTCCCACTGCCTGGATGCCTCCCAAACAGATCAAGCCAATCAACTGTCTCACCTATTCAGAGGGCCTGATCCAGTTGGGGGCCCCTCAGCCTTTGGTTCATAGTTCATGTGTTTCCATTCGTTTGGCTATTTGTCCCTGTGCTTTATCCAACCTTGGTCTCAACAATTCTCGCTCATATAAACCCTCCTCATTCTCGCTAATTGGACTCCCGGAGCTCCACCCGGGGCCTAGTCATGGATCTCTGCATCCAGATCCCTCAGTAGTTGGATGAGGTTTCTAGCACAACAATTAGGGTGTTTGGCCATCCCATCACCAGAGTAGGTCAGTTCGGGCTGTCTCTCGACCATTGCCGGCAGTCTGTTGTGTGGGTATCTTTGTGGATTTCTGTGGGCCTCTCTAGCACTTTGCTTCTTCCTATTCTCATGTGGTCTTCATTTATCATGGTCTCCTATTCCTTGTTCTCCCTCTCTGTTCTTGATCCAGCTGGGATCTCCCGCTCCCCCAAGCTCTCTTTACCTCGACGTTCGCCCTTCATTTCCCCCACTCATGTCCAGGCTGTTCATGTAGATCTCTTCCATTTCTCCGTCATTGGGCGATCCCCGTGTCTTTCTTGGGGTCCTGTTTTCCAGGTAGCCTCCCTGGTGATGTGAGTAGCAGTCCAGTCATCCTTGTTCCACATCTAGTATCCTCCTATGAGCGAATACATACCATGTTTGTCTTTCTGAGTCTGGGTTACCTCACTCAGGATGATTTTTTCTAGATCCATTCATTTGCCTGCAAACCTCATGATGTCATTGTTTTTCTCTGCTGAGTAGTATTCCATTGTGTATATGTACCACATTTTATTTATCCATTCTTCAGTTGAAGGGCTTCTAGGTTGTTTCCAGGGAGAACCTGGTTTTCTACTGGGATGGTACCTTGTGACCACAGCCCCCAGAGGGTAGGAGCAAGACATGGGAGGACCAGGAGTGAATTCATCCCTCAAGGCTGTTGGGGTCACTAGCAATGGATCTTAACATCACCTACTCACTCCTTAAAGGCCCCTCTCCTCTCCTCTTCCTCCCCCACACCTGCTTCCTCTGTCTCCTCTTTCATCTTTGGCAAAGGGTTTTACTCTGTAACCCAGGCTGGCCTCTAACAAGCAGTCTTCCTGTCTCCCGAGTACTAGGATCACAGACACACACCCAGATACTTTTTACTTTGGGTCCCACCTCTCACTACTGTCGCTTTGGGGGAATGTTATGGGTTTAATATTAAACGCCCACATAGTTTTGTGTTTCCAATGCTTGGTCTCAGTTGGTCATGCTATTTTGGAAGGGTGTGGAAACTAGCTAGAGGAAATAGGTCACTGGCAAGCAATCTTTGGCAGAGTATAGCAGACCCCCAGTTTCTTTCCCTTTCTCTGCTGAGGCAAGAGCATCATGATTTCAAAGTCATTCTCAGCCTCAGATACATAAAGAGTTGGAGGCCAGGCTGGGCTACCTGAGACCTAGTCTGAAATATCCATAATGGGGATGAACTTCAGGAATTGAGCCAGCTTGTTTGTTCAGAGTCTTCAGGGTATCTCTGGGTCTCCATTACTTCCCTGAACATATAAAGCAATACACCTGCCACATGAAGTTCTTATGACACAAGAGGAGGTATGTCAAAGAATCCTTTTGTGGCCAACTCTCACATGGACAACTAGGAGAGGGTGGAGACACTCCTAATGCCATCTTTAAACCTAGCATATGGTGTGCCATGAGTAGTGAGGAAAAGTTTTTTTGAGATGCCATTTTTACCAAAACCACATGAAATGAAGACATAAGGTGTAGCATGAATCTTAAAGAGTCTTATTAATAAAATCAAACCTGAGGCCAGGTATTGGGGTGAATGCTGGTAGATCAGAGAAGCAGAACAAGCCACAGCTAACCTCACCTGGCCAACTTCTCAGCTGATCCTGTTTCCTCAGACTGGAAGCCTCTGAGTCCTCATCCAGAATGAATCTCAGCTGAACTGCTGCTAGAAGCCTGAAAGCTTAACCAGCCAAAATGCTTCTAGTTTCTGCTCCTCATGCCTTATATACCTTTCTGCTTTCTACCACCACTCCCTGGGATTAAAGGCGTGAGTCACCATGCTTGGCTGTATTCTTGAATACATGGATTTCTGCCTCTGGAATGCTAGGATTAAAGGTGTGTGCTACCACTGCCTATCCTCTATGTTTAATATTGTGGCTGTTCTGTCTCTGACCCCAGATAAGTTTATTAGTGTGCACAATATTTTGGGGAACACAATACCACCACAATAAGGAAATGAGGAAGTGGGGGGGTCGGGGAGACAGTAGTGGAAATGGAGCAGTGTGATATGCTCATGCATCTTCTCATCGCATTGATTGAGAAGTGTGAACAGACTAGGGCTTGAGGGATGAGGTCAAGGGTCAGGCAGATATCTTTAAAGACCATGCCAATTGGGTTAAGACTCCAAAGAAAGCTTGAGCAGAGGAGTGACAGGCTCTGGTTAGGACTGGGTCCACTTCCCTGGGCTGGCACGGTGACAAGTAGACTTCAGGGAGACCGAAGTGCATGAAATGGAGCTGGCGTCTAAACGACTGAGAGGTTTGAAATGGGAGCTGCCATCTGTCTAAACCTCGGGGGGTAGGAGGGAAAATGGTTGAAGAACAAGAAAGAAGAGTGGAAAGAAGTGAAGGCCAGATAAATGGGGACTGAGACGTTCTGCCTCCCTGGCGGAGTCCAGGGAAATATTAAGAAAGAACTTGCTTTCTGATAACAGTACCATGGTTCAGCACACCCAGCATCCAGCTTCTTGACTTTGCCCAGGAGTGGGAGGTGGCCATAAGAGGTGTGGATGGAACCTTCAAGAATATGCTTCCTGCTGGGACTGCTCTCCTGCTATGCCATCTAAATGAAAATGCAAGGTTTCTCATTAGAGGTTGTGCTGGCTAGTTATATGACAACTTGACACAGCTAAAGTCATCGGAGAGGAGGGAACCTCAATTGAGAAAATTCCTCCAAAAAATTGGGCTGTCGGCAAGCCTGTAACAGGGCATTTTCTTAATTAGTGGTTGCTGGTGGAGGGCCCAGCCCATGGTGGGTGGTGCCATCCCTGGGCTGATGGTCCTGGGTTCTGTAGGAAAGCAGGCTGAGCAAGCCCTGAGGAGCAAGCTAGTAAGCAGCACTCCTCCATGGCCTCTGCATCAGCTCCAGCCTCCAGGTTCCTGCCCTGCTGAGTTCCTGTCCTGACTTCCTTCAACTATGAACAGTGATGTGGAAGCACAAACCAAATAAACCCTTTCCTTGCCAACTTGCTTTTGGTCATGGTGTTCTATCACAACAATAAAAACTTAAGACAGTGGTCATGGAGGTATGAAAACTGGAGAATGGTGACAGCTGCCCAGATGTACAAATGTACTAAAAGTCACTGAACTGTATACCACCTAGGGGTAAATATATTTTAAATCCTACCTCTAATAGCCTTGTCTTCAAAATGAAAGACATTTGGCTCTAAGGAACCCATCATTTGAAACTCAAGCCATTAAGTGTACAAGCCTCCAGCACTTTAAAAACACATTGCATAGCATCCAGCTGACCAGAATAGCAAGGAACCACAGAAGCCACGCTTTTCTGTTGTGGAAATCTTTGTGGGTGGCAACCATGCCAATGTTCTAGACCCAGGAAATTCATGCTTTTGAAGTATGCTGGAAAACAGGGAAATATGTCCAAAATGGATGATTTTTCTACAGGTTAGCTAGAAAACTATATATATATATGTCAGTTTTGCTATATGTAGTTGGCTGGTGTGGTTTGTAGATGTTAGTTAGCTTGCTTTTTGTTTCATGAGCATTGGGGGGGGGGGATGTCTGTTTGAGACAGGGTCTCACTATGTAGACCAGGCTGACCTTGAAGTTATAGAGGTACACCTGCCTCTACTTCCCCAGTTCTGGCATTAAGGCATATGACACCACACTTAGCATTATATGCATTCAAAAGAATGGAGGGTGGGGAGAGGGAGAGAGAGAGAGAGAGAGAGAGAGAAGAAGAAAGAAACAGGGGAACAAGGGAAGAGCCCAGTATTAACTAACACTGAGTGGTGGGATTTTTTAATTTCTCTTATCCCTATCATTTTAATATTCAAATTTCTCTATAATGAATGTAAATAATGGAGATTCCACTATAAAACATGTGGGTATAAAGTAAATCCTATACAAAATAAAGTTATGGGGGAGAACAATGTTCTAGCTTGCTTTTCTGAGGCTGTGATAAATACCATGGCCAAATGCAACTTGGTGAGGAAAGGGAAACCGAGGCAGGAACTCAAGACAGGATCTTGAAGCAGAAACCATGGAGGAATTCTGCTTACCGGCTTGCTCCTTCTTGCTTGCTCGGATACCTTTGCTATACAGCCCAGACCCACCAGCCCAGGGATGGCACCATACACAACGGGCTTAGCCCTCCTACATCAGTTATCAGTCAAGAAAACATCCCACAGACATACCACAGGCCAATCTGATCAGGGCCACCTGAGGGTCCCTCTTCCCAGGTGACTCTAGGTTTGGGTCAAGTTGGCAGCTGCAGCTGACATTGACAACCGTGACAAATTGGAATTCCCACATCAAAAGAAACAGGAAATCGGCTAAACTGGAAACAATGAACTCACTGACCATTTCGAAACATTTTGGCTTTTCTCTGCTTGTTCATGCTTCTCCTGTGAACATGTGTTCTCAGCCTCATCAGCAGGAGGGGTGGAATCTCATCAATCATGGGCACCACAACGGTAAACAACACTTTCTCCTTTTGTGTATGCATGTGTGTATGTGTGTGTGTGTGTGTGTGTGTGTGTGTGTGTGTGTGTGTGTGTGTCTACTATTTTTATTTATTATCCATTATGAAGATTTAATTTAGTTCAAAAATTTGGGGCTGTAAGGATGGCTCAGTGAGTTAACGTGCTTACCACAAGAGTGGGAGAACCGGAGTTCTGATCCCCAGAACTTATGTAACCAACAGAGACAGGGGAATCCGCAGACAAGCTGATTAGTCAGGTCAGGAAGCTCTGGGTTCGATTGAAAGACCTTGCCTCAATGAATAAGGTAGAAGAGCTATGGAGGATGATTCCTAGCAACAACCTCAGGTCTACACACACACACACACACACACACACACACACACACACACACACACACACACACACTCACACTCACAAGCACATTCAAACACGCACACACATACATAATACATGAAAACGAAAAAAAAGAAAGGTTTCACCACTTGTCATGGGGCACTGTCGTGCTAAGCACTTCTCTGGGCTTGACAGGAAACAGGAAGATGAATGAGGCATGCACAACTGGCCTCTTTCCTCAAGTGGCCCTGTATCAGTTGAGATACAGTGGGAGGCAGATGTGTACAGCAAGGACCACACTGAATGACATGGAGCATGGACGCAAAGCTCGAAGGGTGAGGAGCACGGGCACTCAGTCCATCAACAATGATACTTTTTGTTTCTTTGTTTGTAGACAGGGTTTCTCTTTGTAGCCATGGCTATCCTGGAATTCACTCTGTAGCCCAGGCTGGCCTTGAACTCAGAGACCACCCCCTCAGCCCCCCACCCCACCCCACCCCACCTCACCCCTCTCCCTAATACTGGGACTAAAGGCGTGGGCCCCCACCGAAGGCAACAATGATGCTTTTTAACAAAGGCTCAGTTACTGCCAACCTTTCTGGCAGAGGTAACCTCTGGCCTCACCGGCTTGCTAAGCAGAGTCCTCTAATGGTCTGAGCTGTGTCAGAAGTAGGCTTTTCTGTGATGATGTTTATCCTGCAGCTACCAGGAGCCTCTGTGTGGTGAGCATTGTTTTCCCTTCCTCTAATCCTCACAATGCTGATTTGGGACTTAACCAGGAGGAGAAGAAGAGCACAGAGTAGTGGCTAGACAGCCAGGCTCCTCAGCCAAGCCGCCTGCTCCCTTATCTCTTTCTGCCAGTCCCTAATTGTGCAACCCCAGGCAAATGTCTTCACCTTTGAGCCTTGATTTCTTCATCCATGTGAAGGGGATCAGAGCAGCACACAGCCAGCAGTGTCTGTGGCCAAGACTCTCTGGGAAGTACTAAGTAGAAAGGCTAAGTAGAAAGGCAACACAGGAATTGTTTTAGATTCCTATCCCACTAAGTGAATATTTCAAGCACCTTCGCACTTCTCTCTTAGCCACACATCAGACTTTCCCCTAAAGAGCTAAAGTATGACAACAATCCAGCAAAAATGTTTGTGTGTTTGTTTGTTTTGTTTTTGAGACAGGGTGTCTTGTAGCCCAGGACAGCCTTGAACTTGCTTTGTAGCTGAGGCTGGCCCTGAACCTCTGATCTTCTGACCTCAGATTCTTGAGTTCTGCGATTTGCAAGCATGTGCCACTAGGCCTGGCTCTCCAACCAACGTTTTTTGATCCCCCACTACGGATCCAACACTGCCCTACTTGGGAAAGCAAAGCTGAACTGCCGTGACCCTCCCTGGGGCTGTTTGCAGGTTAGTGCAGGAGAGAAACACAAACACAATAACAGAACCAAGCTGGTAATTAGTACCAGTGATGGCCTAAAATGCTCTAAAGTCCCAGAAAACACCCTCTCCTCTCTCTCCAAATGTGATTCCCATTATTATGTGTATAGTATTTTTTTTTCACAAAGGAAAGAAGGAAACAAATACTCCTGGGAGTCTGGGGGTGACAGACACAGGGATCACCTATGATGGCAGACACTCCACTACATGCTGATACCATGTTGAGAGACAGGGTATTGCTGCCCTTGCTCCTATAAAGAGAATACAGTTGCTACTCTCCATTTACTCACAAGGAAACCAGTCCTGGGTGGAGAAGTCAGATCATTCCTCCTAGGTTATGCCACCCAAAACTGCCAGAGCTAAGGCTCAAAGCCAAGGTCTTGTTCTTCACACAGCACCATCTTGTCTCCCATAGTGTTCTGCAAGCACAAAATTCAGTGCTCACAGTAGCTGAGGTGTTATGCCCACTTTGGGCACATGGAGAAACTGATGCTCAAAACTTAAATGATTTGCTCAAGGTCAAAGAACTGGTAAGCAGTAGGACCTCTGAAGCTGTGACCCCTGCTTAGATGTTACACCGTCTCCCATTCCTTCCTACAGAGGTAATAGTGAGTGTTCACATGGGCCCACAGGAAGGCCACCTGGACCTGACTCTGCCATTCACTAGTACAATAGCCTTGGATGAAGTGTTCTCCCTCTTGGGGCCTAGGGACACTCGTTTGTCAAAGACAGTTTGGGACTCATGCTCCCCGAAGACCCCAAATGGATGGTATAGACACTAAACATGGAGAAGGAACCTGGAGTGATGTCCCAACAGTGAGGAGATTGAAGGCTAAAGGCAAAAAGCCCCCCAAGAGTGTCAGCAACCTCTGCTGGGAGAAGCAGATCTTCACCACTGGCCACAAGCTACCTGGAGGGCCATGTTGTCATGGGCCACAGGACCTCAAAATTCCCAATACCGTGTATTGGCTAAAGGGTCACATACGGTCTCTGTCTCCCTCAGGGGAAAGGACACAGTGTGAAGAAGGAACCAGAAAGGGACACATGGCAGGGCCAGGCAGTGTGTACACATGCAGGAGAGGACAAAGGAGGAAGGCTGGGGAGCGCAGGAAAGACTTCCCCACTGAGGAGCTGTCCCTCTGTTTGGGACTTTCTGAGGCTGATTCATAGATGGGTCACCCTGGAGCAGAGGGTTAACAAGATGAGCTGGAAAGCTGGAAGCTGTACATGGAGCACGTGAAATCAATGAGCTAGAAAAGTGGTTTTTCTCCTTTTACAATACGAGCTCTCAAAATATTTCCATCAGGAGAGTAAAATGGTTGTAACATTTTACAGAATTACCTGGGGCCAAGTATGACAAATGGCTGAAGACAGGGAAGAATGGGTTTAGAAAAGAAGCCACTGTGGATGGCCTTGCCTTCGCATCCCCAGGAAACCAGGGCAGAGGAAGGAGAAAGTGGAAGTGTGAACCAGGGCAGAGGAAGGAGAAAGGGGAAGTGTGAACCAGGGCACAGAGGAAGCAGAAAGGGGAAGTGTGAACCAGGGCACAGAGGAGGGAGAAAGGGGAAGTGTGAACCAGGCCACAGAGGAAGCAGAAAGGGGAAGTGTAAACCAGGGCAGAGGAAAGAAAAAGGGGAAGTGTGAACCAGGGCACAGAGGAAGGAGAAAGGGGAAGTGTGAACCAGGGCACAGAGGAAGGAGAAAGGGGAAGTGTGAACCAGGGCAGAGGAAGGAGAAAGGGGAAGTGTGAACCAGGGCAGAGGAAGGAGAAAAGGGAAGTGTGAACCAGGGCAGAGGAAGGAGAAAGGGGGAGCGTGACCATATGAAAACAAGAAGCATTTGGAGTTCTGAGCAGATGTTTCGGTGTGAAGGAAAAGACAACTGGTTGTGAGGTGAGTTTGAGGACATTTCTGGGGTTTTGTTTTTTTGTTTGCTTGTTGTTGTTGTTGTTGTTTTGGTCTCTCCAGGATGTTAAAGACAGGAAAACGTCAGTAAGACAAACTGAGAAAATGGCCTTCAACACACGTGTGAAGCGCTGGCACAGAGGTGCACACCTGAAGTACCAGTGCTGGGGAGCAGAGGCGGGGCGGGGATCCTTGGGGCTTACTGGGCAGCTGGTCTAACCAAACGGTGAACTTTAGTTCCAGTGAGGAAGCCTGTCTCAAAAAAGTAACTGGAAGGGGCTGGAGGGGTGGTTCAGGAGTTAAGAGCACTTACTGCTTTTCCAGAGGACCCAAGTTCAGTCCCAGCACCCATGTCAGGCAGCTCATGTCTGCCCTTAACTCCAGATCCAAGGGGATTCATTCAGTGCCCTCTTCTGTCCTCCAAAGGTACCCACAGCACGCATCACATACAGACACACAACACACATTACATATACACACAGAGACACACAGCACATGTGGAATATGCACACACAGACACACAACATACATGACACATACACAAAAGAGATACACAGCACACATGGACTATACACACAGAGACACTTAAACAAAACCAAATACTAATCTTAAAAAAAAAATAAAGTAGAGAGGCTAGAGAGTTGGCTTAGCAGTTAAGAGCACTGGCTGCTCTTTCGAAGACCCAGGATTCAATCCCCAGCAGCTCACAATCATCTGTGACTCCAGTTGCTAGGAATCCAGTACCCTTTTCTGGCCTCCAAGGGACCAGGCATACGTGTAACACACATACATACATGCAGACAAAAATACACACACACATAAAATATAAAATAATATTATAAAAATAAGATAAAAGTAGGGAGCAAATAAGGGAGGCACATTCATGCATGTGCACCCCATAAACACATGCATGCAGCAGCACGTACATGCATACTCATATCCCTCTAAGTAAACCTCTCGCTGGCACTAAAAAAAAAATAAAACAAATGGAACAAAAGATGTCAGCGAGAGAATGGAGAAAGGTGCTTTAGAAATGAGCACAGTGGTCAAGCGAGGCCTTACTATGCGCAGAGGACTCCCAAGAGAAGGCAAGAGTTTGCCCAGGCTTTCCTGGAGCTGAGATACAGGCTGTGTTTAGAAGCTTTAAGGGTTAGATGCAGAAAGTAGTAAGCTGGACTCCACATCTCTCCCCGTCAGTATAGCTGGTCCTCCCTCTCCTCCAGACAGGATGTGAGGTGGTCTCTGGGAGGGAGATGGAGAAGGGAGGGAATTTGGGTTGAATCCCTTAAAGCAGGCTCTAAAACAAGGGTGTGAGGCAAGTGGTTGACTTGGGGATTGATCCAAGGAAGCGGCAATAGGAAGTGCAGAAGGGAGATGTTGGGGGGAAGCCAGTCAACACAGGATGTGTTTTGGGCCAGGGACTGTATCCAGCGGAGACCCCTGAGGACCAGTAGAGCCACATCTCTCTCTCTCTCTCTCTCTCTCTCTCTCTCTCTCTCTCTCTCTCTCTTTCTCTCTCTCTCTCTCTCTCTCTCTCTCTCTCTCTCTCTCCTCTCTCTCCTCTCTCTCCTCTCTCTCCTCTCTCTCCTCTCTCTCTCTCAATAATTTATTTGTATTTTATGTGCATTGGTGTTTTGCCTGCATGGATGTCTGTGTGAGGGTGTCAGGTTCCCTGGACCTGGAGTTACAGACAGTTGTGAGCTGCCATGTGGGTGCTGGGAATTGAACCCGGGTCCTCTGGAAGAACAGTCAGTGCTCTTAACTGCTGAGCCATCTCTCCAGCCCGAGCCACATCTCTTCAATGTATGTTTCCAGAGAGGTGAAGGAACCGGGGCATTTCTCCCTTAGCTCGCACTAGCCTCTGGTTCCCTGCTGGCTGTGGGCATCCTGCAGGACTCTTCAATGGACTGTAGATTCCAGTGATCATGAAACCATTGACTCAACAACGGAAGGAGACAACACAAAGAGGTTGTGGTCAGAGTGTTGCTGTAACCTAGAGAAGCTGTCTGGAAGGTGACCCTAGCACAGAGGCCTCAGGTAGAAGTTGTGCACTAGTGTGTTGTGCTGTCTGGGTAGCAGGGGCCCCAGGGTGCTTATGGGGGCTGAGGTAGTCAGGTGGGGAGAGCACCTGTGGCTGGAACTTGAAGTTGTGCTTGCAAAACAGACAGTTTTTCTTAGACTGGGGGAGCTGGTTTAGGAGATGCATTGATAAAGCTTCAGGGAGTGAGCCAAAGTCTGCTGCAGACCGTCAACGACGCAACCTTGAGATCAAAGCAATAAACGCCATCACCGTCATGGATGTTGCAAAAGATAGCGTTTGGAGGCAATCTTTGGTTTCAATAATTTGTCTCTAAGGAACTTGATTAGACATAGTGAAGATGAAAGTTAATACCTCTACATTTTATCGATTCGTTTTATGGGGATGCATGCGTAAGTCAGAGGACAACGCATGGGAATCAGTTCTTTGTTTCCACTATGAGGGTTCCGGGGATCGAACTCAGGTCTTCAGGCTTGGCAGCAGGTGCCTCTACCCTCTGAGTCATCTCACCGGCCACTACACATTTGAGGACAAGTCTAAATAAAGGCCAGAATTTTGAAAACTGACCTGCTTTGCTTTACCAAACTCAGAAACTCACCACTGTCTGTGCCATGAGGACCTCACAAGCGATCAGACTCTCACTCTCTGATGGACTGTCTCTTGCTTAGAGCAGAGAGAGTGAGTTTAGGGATTGGGCAGAGAGAAAATGGAATTACATGCCAGTCATGATAATAAATGGAATGTTTTGAAGAAAAATCATCAAAGGTCCAAAGATGAAAGGTGCCAAGAGCCTGAGGGAGAGGCAGACAAATCCAGAATTGATAAGAATACAGTCTACGAGGGGCTTGCGAACAGAAGTGTGTCTTTGGCAACAGTAAGACATGGGAGGAAAGGGGTTTATACAGAGAAAAACAAAGGTCACCAGGATGTATCTGCACTTTCTCAAAAAACTATTAACATGTCAAACTGTGATTACAAAAGCCACGCAGGTGTAGCGCTGAACACAGGGCTGTCTCAAAAGCTTTGTTTATTCTACAGGCCTTAAAAGAATGTGTGCCAGGGTCACCTGGCGGGCAAGACGGCAGTCTTAACCAAAATGGCTGTGGTTGGGACAAACTGAGCCCCTGCAAGGCCTGCTGGTCTACACCGAAGGTGGACGGTCCTGTGCTATATCACTCTCCTGCCTATGGCCCCCGTGAAATGTGTGGCGTGAACAAGCCACCAAGTTCAAGATGATTGCAACTCTTTTATTTGGGTGGGGGGAACCTTTTCTGGTCCCACATTTTGGTCATAATCCTTAAAAGAAACAGGCAGTCGGGAGGGTGGTCAAGATTGGCCCCCACTAGTGATGGCGGTGAAGAAGATAGGAACAGACTAGATTCCCACCCCTCAGGATGGTCCCTGACTAAAGCAAGAGCTAATGCCATGAGGAGGGCTCAGGAAGGGCAGGGAAAATGGAGGAGAAGACTGCAAGAGAAAGCTTCCTCGTTACAGACAACCGATTTCAGTCAAGTTTCTAAGGTTGTTCAGTGGGGGAGAATATGCTCACATCCAGGGGAAACTGGACAGCCATGAGTAAAAGAATCAAGTTAACTCTCACCTTATATTTTATATAAGACTTAAAATGTACCAAAGAACTAAGCATGCAAGCCAAACCTCTAAAAACCCTTGGAAGAAAACATGAGGGAAGGAAATACCTTCCTAACATTAGGTTTGGTGACTCAGTAGGGGGAGGGGGTCATACAGACCTGGAACCCAGGGGACCAACAGTGGCCATCCTCCTGTTGTATGAGTAGGGGGAGGGAGGGGGAATGGAGGGGGAGGAAAGGAAAGAGAAGGGAGGCAGGGAGAGGTGGTCCTCAGAGAAAGGACAGAACCCCGGTGAACAGCCTTTGCACTAAGTTGAAGTATGGATGGGCCTGAGCACATTGGTACCTGACACACGGGCATCAGACTGTATGATGTCCTCTGGAAGCAACCAGAGAAGGGAAGAGCCAAGCTAGGATCAGAAGGGCTGGGGTTGGCTTGGTGGAGTTAGGCCCTGAGAGACCGATGAGGACACTAGTAGAGTCTTTTATTGTTTTTTTATAGTAAATTATTTGTATGAAGCCGAAGGCTTAATTCGGGGGCCAGTGAGATGGTTAAGTCAGTAGAGGTATTTGCCACCAAACCTGATGACTACTTGAGTTCAAACCCCAGGACTCATACGGTGGGAGGAAAGAACCAATTGCCCAAAGTTGTTCTCTGACCTCTACATGTGTGCCGTGGCAAACACATACCCGTCTGTCTATCCGTCCCAACCCACCTCGACATGAACAAATAAAGAAATGCTATTTTAAGAATATTTTTGAAAGACTCAACTCTGACTTTAAGCAGTCTCCACTACACATTGTTATGGTTCAAATGTAAAATGTTCTCACTGGCTCATGATGGCTCCCAACTAGAAGTTCTGTGTTGGGATATTGTGGAACCTTCAGACTAGGTGGGGTCTAGCTGGAGAAAATGCATTAGTCGGGGGCAGGCCTTGAGGGTGATAGCCCAGGCCCACATCTGCCCTCCTCCTTTCTGCTTCCTGGTTTGTGCCAAGTGATGAGCAGCCACACAGCAATGAGCTGCCCCTGCTCCCATGCCTCCTCTGCCATGATGGTTTATACCCGAATCCATAAGCCAAAACAAATCCCCCCTCCCTTAGCAGCTTCTCGCTGGGTATATGGTCACGAGCAACAAGAAAGGATCATGTCCTTAAGGGGTTTGGGAGGGCGTATCATACTCCATAGCTGTGACAATTTTTTAAAGCTAGCCTCTTTAAGGATAGGGCTAACTACAGCGGAACAGCAAAGAAGTTAAAATGAGGAAGGGCCGGCAGTAGTCAAGGCAGGCAGTGAATGACTAGAAACGGGGTGGCCATGGCTTTGACGTAATGGCGTGACAGAATCTTGGAGAGCTCCAGTATGATAAGAGGTGGGAGAACTCCCTTTCTGCTGATGGCACATAAACCCCTCTCTAGCAAATGTGCTCCCCACAACAGAAAATGTCACTGTTCCATCTCATTGGCCCCTGGTCGGTTGTGGGATTCTGGCCCTCCACGGGATCTCAGTCAGTTGAACGATGATCCCAATAAAAGAATGAAGAAGTGAAGGGAGGACCAGATAAAGCCCCGTTTCAGCCTGAGTTTTGCT
Organism: Peromyscus californicus insignis; assembly: GCF_007827085.1. Taxonomy (NCBI): domain Eukaryota; kingdom Metazoa; phylum Chordata; class Mammalia; order Rodentia; family Cricetidae; genus Peromyscus; species Peromyscus californicus. Next base: position 25,885,148 of record NW_026294514.1, on the reverse strand, counting down.
GAAAACAGTAACAGAACAAAGGATAAAGTGCCCTGGATTACATACTATTGTGACTTTGTTTAACTTGGTGAAGGCAGTTGTTTAGCTGGGATAAAGGGAGTATGTTACTTGGCCATAAATAAATAAATGAGCGAAGAAACTTCTTGGCATTCGAAGTGATTTATAGTTGCGAAGCTGCTACTCAGAGGAGCCTATAAATGCCTTGCCACACAGGCAGGACAAATCCGACTTTCTCCTTTTGATGAATAATGAAACCGCAATTGAAATAACTGAAATCACTAGGTGCATTGCTCAGAGTGGGGGAACAGGGATTTAACCCAGCACTCTCCCAGACCTGTGCTGCTCACTGTGGGGGGGAGGGGTGGCTCCTACTCACATTTTCAACCCGGTCCACTCCTAAATGAGTCTTCTTTCAATCCGCTTGCCTATAACTGACATTTGGTCTTGCTTTGTGTTGCGTTTTAATTTTGTGCAAATTATACAATTCCATGATGAAACATATAATACAAAGACATCTTCTCCCACAAACAAAAGCATCCATTTATCCCATCTCCTATAACTATCAGAAATCCATGCCTTCCTTCTTGCCCTTCTGGTCACTGCTCTTCCCCACCACTCACTTGTCTGTTTCTTTCCCTGGTGTGTGTGGGGGGCTGTGTGGTTTCTCTGGCTCTGTGTCTCTCCTCTCTTCTTCTCTTTCCCCCAGGACCCAGAGTTCTATTCTTTGGAGTCTACCCGCTCTTTCTTTCCAGGGCCCTGCCCCCACCCTATCCCAGCAACCCACCAGAGAGCTAACCGGCAACTGCTGCGGCTCCCACTGTGGGATTTAAGCAAGTTCCTTAGGAGATCATCAGCACACACACTCTATGATTCAGCTCCATCTCACCGAAGACTCTGGTCTTCATGGCTAACCCATCCATTTCTGCTTTCTGGGTGTGACTTTCTTGTTTTTTCTTTTTTGGTTGGGGCTGTGGGGGTGCCTGATTTCTCCAGGCAGTTTTTCAAGCCTCGTGTGTCTGCTATAATTTTCACTTTTGCCATTGTGGCAAAACCTTACTAAGCTTTCCTTTGCAGGCGTATTTGGTGCTCTGTTATAGCCACATTTACCACTGGCTTAGCTTTCTGAATCCTTCTGCAGGATGGGTGCAGAAGGAAGTTTCAGAACACTTCTGGTTGGGGGACTCCTGACTCAGAGGCCCCCGTGGTCCAGCATTGAGTTTGTAGGGAAGCTGCCATAGCCAGATATTGTATAGGACGTGCCAAGGATTTAGGCACTTGCCCATAGATTTCCATCCCTATTTTATCCCAGACCACACAATGGTCTAGCTGCTTTGTTTTACAGATAAGTAAGCAGATCTCATGGCAAGACGATGGGCTGAAAGGGGAACCAATGTCTGAGGTTTTGCTCACTGTCCTGGGTCAAATCTATATGGATTCTCCTGATCCCCACCCCAGGCTTCCCAAAACACTTCCTGTCTCTGGGTATTCTTGCTTTTCCATATGAATACACATTGGATGCACACAGGCACACTCTGACTACCACACTCAGGCCCGACTCTGGAATTATAGGGTGCAGAGTAAAGTAAAAAGTGGGGTCCAGCTGGGGTTATTCCCATGAATATGCTGCTGTCTGGACCCATAGTGGATAATAGGTGATTTTCCAGGGAATTCCAACGTAAGCGCAGGAGCCCTGGGTCACTGGGTGGAGTGTGGGTAAGAGGCCCTTGCTCAGCTGCCCACTGAACAAGCCACGGCACCACACGTTGAGGAGAGACAGCCACACCTTGCCCCATGTGAGACATCTTGGGGTGCACACCCAGCTTGGGTCCTGTCTGTGCCTGCATCCATGTCAAGGCAGATTAGTAGCAGAACATGGTGCACTAACATGTCAGACAGAGAACAGCTGGGGATGGGACCGGAGACCAGACAGGCATCAGGAGCCAGGATCAGGGACAGATATATAGGAGTCATGCCTGGGAGATGGTGGAAGTTAGACCACATCAAGCCTTCTGTGAATGCCCATCTGACTTGACTTACAGATGCAATCATATGTGAGGAATCTCACGATGGGCTGGGCGTAGGGGCACATGCCTTTGATCCTAGGACTTGGGAAGCAGAGGCAGGTGGATATCTGTGAGTCTGAAGCCAGCCTGGTCTACATAGCAAGTTACAGGCCAGTCAGGACCCTGTTGGAAGAAAAGAAGGAAAGAAGGAAGGGAGGGAGGAAGGAAGGAAGGAAGGAAGGAAGGAAGGAAGGAAGCAAGGGATGGAGAGAGGGAGGGAGGGAGGGAAGGAAGGAAGGAAGGAATATCAAGACAGCAGAGCATCAAACCCAAGCCCAGAGCTCTCTGCCGCAGCCATGTGCCTATGCAGCCCCTGTATGTATGGTACTCAGGCCAAGCTCTGGGATTTAGAAGGTCCAGAGAAAATGAGAAGTGGGCTCAACTGCAAACTCCTTAAGGACAGTATATTGCTCCCAAATGACCCTCTAAGCCCCACCGTTCAGTGTCACATGAAGCTTATCCCTGCCTTCTTCCTGCTCCCGGCAGCCCTTGGACTCCATCAGCTCAGCTGTTCTTAAAGCCTCAGTCTACAGATGAGAGGGAAGACATGAGGCCCGCCTCCCACAGCAGCGTCCCGAAGCTTGTGTTTAGATACAGGCTGCTGTGGCTTGGCTTCCTTATTTGCTTATGATGGTCAGGCATGTCTTCTCCAGGATTACAGTAGGTAACGTTCTGATATAGAGGCGGCATGCTCAGTAAATGAGCCAGGACCAGGCACGGATCTGTGTCACATGAACATTCTCTAATCTGCATGATTATTAGCCTGTTTTAACTCAAAGCACCCTGGTTTGTTTCCTCTTAAGTAAATTTAAATAAGAACAATCTTATTCTGGTGGCATAAACTAGAGACCAAGACCACTTGCCTTATAGAAAACAATCATAAAAGTACATGGGGCAATAATAGCTGTATGGAAATCTAACCAGATCCGTAACTTTGCGGAAGCACACAGCCTGTGCTCTCTCTGTTAAAGAAGGGGATTAGCAAGCACTTAACAATGATACACACACACACACACACACACACACACACACACACACACACACACTTCTCTTTGATTTAATCTTCAAGGGGATAGTTCTGTGACATTCCATTCCATGTTGTTTAACTGGTCCCTGTATCAGTTAATGTCATCTCTTGTACTCTGGTCTGCTTGTCATACTTTGAGAAATACCGAACAGGCGGCCAAGAAGCGGGCAAGCCAAGATCCGTGTTCATGGACCAAGACTGCGAAAAATGTGAAGCCCAAACAAACCAATGCGGAATATCATCTGCAGACACAAGGGCTGAAAGAATGCAGACCAGTTGCCCCCACCCCCCAGGGATGGTCTCCGGGGAGAGCACAGGCTGGGTGCTGTGGCCCAAATGGGCTTCATCACATTAACAATGCTTAGGTTTTTAATTAAAGGTGCTTGACTCAAATGGGAATGTTTTTAGGACATTTATTCAATAGTCTTCATCCCTTCATGCATTTAAAGTTTTTCTTAGGGTTTAATAGAAAAGGGAAAATGAGATTAAAGGAAAAAATATTTGCTGGAGCAAAAGACTCACCACATGCCGGTCAGCTGCATGAGCCTGCTTGAGCTGCCCCAACCACTGACACATACAGGGACTTAATGACAGAAACTTCCGTATCCTTCCGGAGCTTACAAATGCCAGATCAATGCACCAGCCGGGGTTGGAGCGTCTCTCCTTCGCTTACAGATGGCTGTCCTCTTCCTGTCCTCATACTTCCCTGCGGGCATGTCTGTGTCTTGAATTCCTCTTCTTACAAGGACACCAGTGATACTGGATTAGAATGTGCCACAACACATCCTATTTTTTTTTTTAAATTCAGTTAACATTTTAATTTTAATTCAGTTACTTTTGTTTTTGTTTTTTTTCGAGACAGGGTTTCTCTGTGTAGTTTTGGAGCCTGTCCTGGATCTCACTCTGTAGACCAGGCTGGCCTCGAACTCACAGAGATCTGCCTGGCTCTGCCTCCCGAGTGCTGGGATCAAAGGCGTGCGCCACCACCGCCGGGCAATTCAGTTACTTTTAATTCAGTTACATCTCAAAGATTCTATCTTCACCCTACAGTCACATTTGAATTTGGGACACACCCACAGCTCAGCTCCTAACAAGGGCCTTAGGAGTCTCTTGACTCCTCTCCTTGCTGATTCTGATGCCCCATCCTCCTCTTCCTGACAACCCTACAGTTTCCTGATGGCTTTCTTACGTATTCTCCAGCTTTGCTGTCTTCGACTCCCACGTCCTGTACCCAGCCCACTGAGCCTCCCCTGTCCTCAGCACTTCAGCTCAGCCTTTCCCGCTGCTGCAGTATACACACCCATCTTTGGGTCTTCCATTCAGCCTTCTGCTCCATAGCTACTTGCGGCTCAAATTTCGGACTCATGGCAACACATGAAGACATCGCTTCTCTCCGATCCAGCCGTTAAACGCCTCCATCTTGTCTTGGCTATGTCTACCGTAGATGCCAACAGCATTCCTTTGCCCATTGTTGTTCTCAAATGAAGCCACCTTAAATAAGTCGTATAGGTAAGGATCATATTTAAGACTCCCCCAAGGATGTCAGTTGACATCCAAGTAGGAAGGGCAGAAAACTCTCTGGATGCTTTAAGTAAGAAACACGTGATACAGCACATGCTTGAACTGAAGGGCGAGTGTGAGAAGCAGGCAGAAGACGAGAGGAGAGCCAACACATGATGGACCCCAGGAACAAGAGCAACACTGAAGAAGTGATGTAGGAACGGAACCTAAGGTGGTTAGGTTTCCCACTCCATGGAACAACTGCATGGTACAGGCCCAGGCTGAGTTAAGGCAAGGATGTTCTATTCCTGCTAAGCCTCTTGTTCCCAATAAATCTTCAGCCAGCTGAGTTCCCCGTCCAGCAAAGGAATCTCCTTTCATATTGCTTGTTAGGGTGAGATTTGCACACATAAGCCCTTTCCTTTTCCCGGAGGAGCAGAGCTGTGGCCTTGGCCTTGCCGTTCGACACTACCATTGTTCACCGAAGTGGGTGTGGAAGACAGGTGACTACGTTCTCCGCTTGGGTAGATGGGCTTTCTCAGAACATAGGACCTGCAGCCTTTTCCAAATAGGAGGGAGCTGACCATTCTACCCAGTCCTGTGTTTGTTCAAGTGTCTACTTCCTAAAATACACACAAGTCAGAGTCCTAGCCCTGTCTCCTTCCCATGCCTAGGCCCACCCCTTCCCACCAGAAGGCAGCCATCCTTACATTGGCTGGTTCCTCACAATGTCTCTGTGAACAAGACCCAGCAAAGCCCTTCATTCCTGAAGAGAATAAACTCAGGCTCCCGCCTCGGCCTGCCTGCTGGAATTCTTACTCCTGTTGCAGCCCTGGCCCTTTGCACCTGAGACATTTTCCAAAGTAAGTTCAATTGTCCTGCCAATGGGGCTCAGACTGAATTCCTAGTTTTCTAAGAGTTTGCGTGGTCACGGTATGAGTCTCTGATCTAATACCCAAATGAACTTGATAACAAGGTTGCCTGCCCCAGGGTCCATGCCAAGCTGCTGTTGCTGGCGTCTCCTCTCGGGGTCACTGGTGTCTCCTCTTAGGGTCACTGGTGTCTCCTCTTAGGGTCCATGTCTTGGTCTGCTTTTGTCTGGGGTACGGCTATATGGACTGGAAGGAGCTATGGGTTGAGTTCAGATCCTTGTATCCATACAGCCCTCTCTCTGCTCCGGCTCTCTATAAAGCTTGGCATGTTGCTTTCCATCTGTGTAATGGCACAGAGGTTGAAAAATACCCCACCTGAGACAGACAGCCACGAGCTACTGGAAACCACCGGTGCAACTTCATCTGGAAACAGGGCTGTCCTGAGAGAAGGATTAAGGATCTTAAGATGAAGAGATTTTCCTGGTGGTTTTCAACGCTGTCACAAATGTCCTTATAACAGGAACACTGCAGGAGAGGACACATGCAGAAGAATCAGTAATATGACATGAGAGGCAAGTGGCTAGAAGCCAACGAGTGTCCGTAGCTCAGCATTCGAAGCAGGGAGTCTCTCTGTTGGAGGCTGATTGTCCTTCTCCCCAAATTTAGATGTTGAAGGCCCGGGCCCAGTACCTCAGAATGTTACTATCCTTGGAGAAAAGACTTTTAAGAAGTGATTAAATCAAAATGAGGAAGGAATGAGACCTATGTCCTGATATGGAGAAGAAGAGACACCCAGAGGAAAGCCATGTTTGGCCAAGGCCATGAGAAGGCAGCTGTCTGCACACCAAGGAGAGAGGTCACGAGGGAAGAGAGCCCTAAAAGCCTTGGTCTTCATTTCCCACCCTCAGTAATTTCTCCTGTTTAAATCATCCTGCCTGTGGCTCTTTGTTATGACAAACTTAACCAATGAATATGCCTGCCAACACCATGATTTTGACCCAAGAATGCTGAGTTCAGGCATCTGGTCTCCAGAATATGAGGACTAAGTTTCAGTTATTTCATGACACCCGAGTGGTGGTTCTCTGTCATGGCAAGCTCATGAAACTAATGTAAGAGATGGCATCTAGCTGACAGCTGATCAAAGGGGTCATGGGTGGACCTGTTTGGTGGTGGGTCAGTACTCTGCACATTTTAGTGGCATCTGAATTTCTTTCTTATAGAGACTGTTTTATATTTTATTTTTCTGCCCAAGTAGAAGAGAAAAAATACACTGGCCATAATGGCCTTTAGGGGCTATTGTCTAGGTTACACTTTGTTGTTTATTTCCTGCTTTGATAGTCCAGCTTCCTTTAATGAACCCCATTGATCAGGGTTCCATGGAGAGCCAAAACATTGTCTGTTCTAATACTTCTTATTCAAATTTTATCTGTCCTAATACTTCTTAGCAGTGGCTGTAGCAAAATAGAGTACTTACTCTACATAAGGCTTTCTGCTAAGTGCTATACCTAAATGTTTTATTTAGTCTGTTGAGAGCATCTTTAGTACAGATAGTGTTGTTATTCTAACCTTAAAAATAGGAAAGTTGAGAGGATTGCAAAAATGGCTCAGGGGTTAAGAGAACTTGCTACTTTTCCAGAGGGCCCAGGTTCAGTTCCCAGCACCCGTGTCTAGCAGCTCACAATTGTCTATAACTACAGTTCCAAGAGGTCTGCCATTTTCCCTGTTCTACATGGGCACTCTATGCACATGGTGCATGTACACACACTCAGGCACACACTTACACATATTAGATAGATGATAGATAGATAGATAGATAGATAGATAGATAGATAGATAGATAGATAGACAGACTGACAGATAGGGAAAATGAGACATACAAGGGTGAAAGTCTTTGCCCAAGGAAGTGGCAGAGTTGGAAGATAAACCCAGGATACGAATACCTAAGTCTGAACCCTTACCTGTCATTCAACTTCAAGAGGAAGTTCAGGGATTCATTTTGTCTTAGTTAACTCCAACTTTCCACTACAAGTTTGAGCAGCCCTGGACTCAACAGATGAATGGATGGATCCATGCATAAATGGATGGATGCATAAATTCATGGATTTTATAGGCAGATGGAGAGACAGAGGAATCCACAGCAGATGGATGGATGGATGGATGGATGGATGGATGGATGGATGGGTGGGTGGGTGGGTGGATGGATGGATGGGTGGGTGGGTGGATGGATGGATAGGTGACAGGACTTCTTGCATCTCAAAGGAAAGCTAGGAAGATGTTCTTCAGGACTGATTTGAGCAAGTTCTCTCAGCTTAACTCCATTACAATTGCTTCTTCCACAGACCAACCTACCTACCACCCAGCTCACCTCTCTGTTCTTGGCCTCTGTGATGCTGGTGCAGGCGATGACTGCATTGAAGCAAGTTCCTCTGCCTTCCTCATCCATTCAGCAGTTACCTGGTCTCCTCCATCCATAAGCGTGTAGACAAAGAGACTAGAACTCCCAGAAGCCTAGTGAGAAAAGTGGATCCAGTGAAACTGTCAGAATTGTGAGGGGTCGTGGACACACGAGGCAGTATTGCTATTCTAGTGTACAGAAGAAGAAAACTAGGTCTAGGGTTGTTAAAAATACTTGCCCCCATATCACGGGAAAAGGTGGTGTTATCATTTACTCTCACTTTCCTGTTCTTTCCACACCCTGAGTCAGTGAGAAAGTACCCTAACTCAGAAGGGAGAAGCTGGGGCTTCCAAACCTGCTTCAAATCCGAGCATTTATGGGAAGGTAGGTTACTCAAGTGGTGTAGACAGAGTTCCTTGGCCTGTACAATGAGACTCTTTATGGCTCAGGTTCTACCTGACCTCACTGACCGGGATCCTAAGATTCCTGGGAGAAAAGACCTAATTCTAGAGCTACATACTGAAGAAACTGACATGCACAAACCTTGTCTCATCTTGTTAGACCTGTCAGCCCAGGCCTTTTGTGGGAAGACTCTAGATCCTCAACAGTAATGGGGAAGAGTCTTAAGAGCCTTGACTCTACATCAGGGATGGTCAGCCTGCCTCCAGATCAGAATCAGAAAATAAAGGACAAGTAGCAATGAATCTGGACTCCCCGCTCCCTGAGCAAGGCCCATAACACCCTTAGAGTCAAGGACATATTTACCTGGCAGTTATAATTGCACAGTTTCAGTTGTCCCTGCCTTGTGATGGAAGCCTGGTCACCATGGAAACTAATCTCTTTTCTAAAGTATGTATTTCATACCTTAACCCCTACCAGGAATGCTCTCCCATGTGCCTTTCTTCTAAACATGTTTTTCCCTCTATATAGGCTGTCCTGGAACTTTCTCTGTAAACCAGGCTGGTCTCAAACTCACAGAGATCTGCTTGCCTCCACTTTCTGGGTGCTGGGATTAAAAGCATGCACCACCACTGCCTGGCTCCTCTAAATTTTTAAAGCACATCTGAATGGAGTGACACAGCATTTTGACCAGGGATTTGCAGTTGCATTTTCACTGACCTTTAAAGAAGCATGATCCCAAACTCTAGAAGAAGATTTCCCACACCTTGGCATTGCTTACACCATGAGCAAATTATTCTGTAAACTAGGGGGCTCTCCTGTGCGTTCTAGGATATCCATCAACATCTCTGGCTTGGACACAGTAGTTGCTAACTGTGCCTTCCTCCCAAATCATAACAATATAATAATCTGCAGACACTGGCTCAAAGTTCCCTTGAGCATAAAATCATACTCAGTTGAAAACCTTCTAGAAGGAAGAATGGTGATTGAGGACTCTCATATCCCCTCTAAATTTTTTTTTTAAGACAAGGTCTCACTATGTAGCTCTGGCTGTCCTAGAACTTACTACGTAGACCAGGCTTGTCTCTAACTTCCAGATATTCCCCTGCCTCTGCCTCCCAAGTCCTGGGATTAAAGGCATGCACCACTACAACAGGCATTACATGAAATTTTTATGGGAATCCCTTTTGGTAATGAAAATAAATTAAAACGATGGGTTAAAGACTCCTGAGATTAGAGGAAAATATATATTATATGTCTCAAATACATAAAATGTGCACACCTGAGAAGATCATTGGCAGGGCTGGGAGTTAGTAAAGCGCAGGCTGCATCAACATGCGGATGTTAGTTTAATCCCTAGCACCCACATACAAAGCCAGAGGCACCTCAGCCTTGGCCAGAGATGCTGCTCTCTGCAGTGGTTCATAGTTCATGCAGAGAGACTCCTAGCGGGCCCAAGTGCTGCGACTAAGTGCCTCTTGAGTGCTCAGCTCTAAATGGGACCTCTGTGTCAATTCCCTCTCCCAGGCTCGATGACGTCATAGAAGAGGAGTGGGAAAAATGGAGGAGTGAGAGGATGGGGACGGATGCTATGCAATGCTGCGTTGGGACATGACATGGCCATTGCGCCCACGCACTCCCTGCAGCTATGATCACCTGCACAGGATCAAGTCAACAGGGTCAGCCAATATTCCAACAGACACCGCTAATTATACTCAGTGGGCTGTTAGCAACATAAAAGAAGATATGAAGTGGGGAGGGGAACATGCCTGGGATTCCTGGGGGAGTGGGATGGAGGAGTTGGGGTGCCTATGATCAAAATGAATTGTTTACATGTATGAAATCGTCAAAGAATAAATAGAAGATATTGTAAGCACATACCTGTAATCCTAGAACTGGGGAAGTGGAGACAGGAGGATCCCTGGGACTTGCTGGCCGGCCAACTTAGCATTTAGTTCTGGGTACAGTGAGAGAACCTGTCTCTAAAAAATAAGGTAGGGCCAGGCGGCGGTGGCGCACATCTTTGATCCCAGCACTTGAGAGGCAGAGCCAGGCTGATCTCTATGAGATCGAGGCCAGCCTGGTCTACAGAGTGAGATCCAGGACAGGCACCAAAACTACACAGAGAAACCCTGTCTTGAAAAAAAAACCCAAAATAAATAAATAAATAAATAAATAAATAAATAAATAAGGCATAAAGCAATAGAAGACTTATACCTTACACACACACACACACACACACACACACACACACACACACACACATGCACACACACAGCTGCACACACATGGACATGTATTGACACATAGCAAAAAGAGATAATCTGCAAGGTTGGTTTCTGAAACATGATGCTGTGGATTATGCTCATTGTTGATAGTAACTAAGCAAAAAGTATAGTCAGGGAGATCAGACTGAGGATGCTGGGGGTGGAGTCAGAGAGATTCAAGCCAGCCACCAGGGAACAAGAAGTGCTAGAGGACAGGTAAAGCCATGAGTCACATGGCAAAACATAGACTAATAGAAATGGTTAATTTAAATGTAAGAGCTAGTTAGTAACAAGCCTGAGCTACCAACTCAGCATCTCAAATAATATAAGCCTCTGTGTGGTAATTTGGAAGTGGCTCCTGCGATGAAAAACTCCTACAACATGATGCACAGTGAACATTTATGTAGGCATGCACAATAACAGTGCCCAGCGGATCAGCTGTGGTCACGACTTTCCATCTCCTACTTGAGAATGGCTGCCCTCAAAAACACGCCATCCTCTGGTAAGTTGTTTGTTGTTATGGAATTCTTCTTCAGATGAAACAAAACAAATGAACCAAAAAGCACTGTGGACACTCCTAATAAGTTTGTTAGAATGTACAGATAAGGTCTTGAGTCTACAACGTGTCTGAAAATGGTACAAGACACTTGAAGAAGGGGGAGGGAGTGACCGGGCTGGCTCAGGCCAGAAGGTAGTTCTCCATATGTGAAGCCAAGAATAAATTAAATATGTCTGGGACTAACTGGATCCATGGAAAGAGACTTGAAATTACGACTGAGTCCTGGGTTCATCTCCTGATGATGGGTTGTGGCTCTCACATTCTCCTCTCTGACCGTTTCCTAAGAGGGGAATGGATCTCTGTGACAATGGCCTATGATGAATCACGCCTCCCTGTGCCCACTCCCCTTTGCTTTGTAACCTTGTAAGTTCTTCTACCAAGGGCTGCAGTCTGGTCCCCATCCTATGAACCTGGGCAGAACTGATACTCTGCACCCCTCTGGATGAGGACTTCAGTGGTCTCCAGGGTTGACATTCACTCCTCTGGGACACTGTCATTGCCACAACAAAGAGGCGCAGTCCAGCCTCCTTGAGGACAGGACCACAGCAGAAAGCGACCTGACCTTCTTCAGTGTCACCGCCCACCCACTGGGGGAATCCACAGAACTTTCTGTGTGCAGCTGTGTGGAAGGGCCCAGGGTTACCGAAGGAAGATGAAGCCAAGGACTCACCAAATTGTGAAAAATGATAAATGGCATTTATTTGAAACTGTTAAGTTTCGGGCTTGTTCGTTGTGTAGCAATAGATGGATGAGCAGCTTGGATTATACAGCAGGACTCTGTCTCCAACAGTAGGGACATTGAGTAGGAAGGGAGAGCTAACCAAGAGTTGTGGGAAAAGGTTGGGCTAGGGGTAAAAAGGAGATTAGCCACCACCCTATTGAGCACCTAATTGTCCAGCATAACATTGTCCAGTGAAGTGGTTAGTGACACTGGACTCCAGAGCTGCTTCTGCACAGTGGGACCTGGTGACACTGGGTGGGATCCTTCCCTATCCCGGCCTCTGCTTCCCTATGTGTAGAATAAGGTGGTGGGTTGAGATCGCTGTAGCTAAAACATGCGTGTAACTTTAGGATTCTAATTATTCGGATGTTTCTTACTTTCAATGAGCTACTCAATGTTGCAGACATGGGCGGCCTGACACATGACTTACACAGACAACAAGGCAGGGGCTGTTTCCCTACATTCACTCAGGAGTGGGAACCACTTGTGTGTGCTCGAATAGTCCAGAAACAGTACAAGTGTGAAGCTTTGGGTTAGAGACCACGAGATCCACATAAATGCGTTATTGCATAGTCTTCTGAGGCTTCCATGGCATTGGCATTGCCTTGCTGTTCCAATCATGTGTGGTTCTAGTCACATAAGATTTACCCTAGCTCCAGAATTTAGTGTTTTCATCTCTGAAATAAACAGATTGGAACGCAAGATGATAGTCTGGGCTTCAGTACTTTCCAAAAAGCGTATAGGTTCTGGGCTCTGGTGAGGTTCACAAAGATGCCAACCAGTCCAACCTTGGAAAGGGCCAACACAATTGGCCAGTGGCCAGTGTGCTAAGGCTGAGAAGTGAATATTAGTTGAAAGCAAGAGCTAATACATTTGGCCCATAGTGCAAGGACTGAACCGGGTCCTCTAAAAGGCTTGGCCGAACTGGAAGTTTAGATACTTTGGCTGTCAAAAGAATTATATCCAACTTGCTGAGAAGCTGAACATGGAAAATATTAATAGCAGCCATAATCACAGCAACCATTAGCTGAGTGCTTACAATACATCAGAGACTAGGCTACGAATGCAACAAGAATCTCAATTTAATCTAGGTAATTTTCCCTAAGTACTTCAGCTGGGAAGTGACAGAGTTGGATCAGGGAATAAGACCCAGGTTTATCAGACTCTGAGTTTTTCCACCTGGTACACTCCCAGAACCCCCTGGTAGACTTGGGGAAAAGCTTTGGCTCATTGTGGCTGCTCAGGGGAACTACTCAGTAGATCACAGTGTTTTTGATTTAATTGCCTTTGGGATAAACTGCTGATTGCCTCTGTTCATTATCCCACTTGAGCCTGTGCTAATATCTCAGGTAGCATATTGCTTACTTTTGCCTCACAGTGCCCGGTCGAAGCAACCAAGGGAGGGAAGAATTACCTGGACCCGTGGTTTCAGTCCATCACAGAGGCGAAGGCATGGGAGAGCGGCTCAGTCCATGGCATCAAGAGTGTGCGGTGAAGGCTGTTCACACAGCAACAATCAGGAGGCAGATAGAGTACTAAAACCAGGGGCCCAGCCATAACCTTCACAGGCCTGCTCCAACTCACCTGCTTCTGCCAGCTGGGCCTCACCCCCTAAAGGAACTAAAACCTCCCCAAATAGTGCCATCAAGCTAGAGGAGCAAACATTCAATACAACAGCCTGTGGGAAACACTTCCGATTCAAACCATAGCAGCTGGCATACCCATCTCTCCCCTCCCAGGAAGTCTTGCTAATATATCTACTTTGTAAACTCACTGAATCTAGATGTTTTATTTGGTACCCTAAGTTCTTCGGGAAACTATAAAGATGGAAATAGCATGGTGGACTGAAAGTTAAGACCAGCAGATGGCCACCAAGAAAGTAAGATGCACACACTGTTTATGATGCTCCTAGCATCTCTCAAAACTCAAAAGTATGAGTTTTGGCCATCCTTATTCAGAGACTATTGACTTGGGTTTAGAAGTCAGCTAAACCTGTGTTCTAATCATGATTCTAGCTTGGTCCAAGTTCTATTTTATTACTTCTTTAAGCCTCAGATCCATTGTCTGTACAAGGCTAGGAGTAAGTCCATTAGAGGTATTTGCTTGTTTGTTATTCTAAGAGATCATGCATTGTCCTAGTTAGGGTTATCACTGCTGGGATGAAACACCATGACCAAAGCAACTTGTGGAGGGAAGAGAGTGTTTGGCTTATGCATCCAACTCACTGTTCATCACTGAATGAAGTCAGGATAGGAACTCAAACAGCACAGGAACCTGGAGGCAGAAGCTGAAACAGAGGCCATGGAGGAGTGCTGCTTACTGGCTTGCTCCTCAGGGCCTGCTCCACCTGCTTTCTTATAGAACCCAGGATCGCTAGCCCAGGGATGGTACCACTCATAATGGGCTGGGTCCTCCCCCATCAATTACTAATTAAGAAAATGCCCATAGGCTTGCCTATGGTCTGATCTTACGGAGGCATTTCCTCAACTGAGGTTCCTTCCTGTCAAATGATTGAACTTGTGTCAAGCTGACATAAAACTATGCAGGACATGTGTCCACAGGGGTCAACTCGTGGACTGCTCCGATGGGCGGTGCTATTTGTAGCATGCTCTCATTGGCTGCAAACCTGGTTCCTTCTCATGTGTGTTAAGCCCTTAGACAAGTTCAAAAGTAAGCCTGCCTCTGGACTTTTAGCATTGTTCCCCTTCCTCTTTCATGATCAGAAGTAGGCCAAATGGCTTTGAACTCAAGCATAAGGAACTCAGCACTGTTAGCTACGAACCACCTAAGCAGAGAGCACCAAACTAGGCACAAGGAAACTGTCTCCTCCGTAACAGAGTCTGACAGCATAGTTGAGACTAATACCCACCCCAGGATTTTTGGCTGCAATAGTACAAGACTGTACACAGCTAAGCACATCAGTGACACAGAGGACACTCACAGATGTCACCTTCAACTCTGAGCCAAAGGTTCATCTCACCTCCAGAAAGAACCTATTCAGAGGCCCTGGGGTCCCAAAGAAATCGTCGTGCAATTGCAGACACAAATAACCTGCCAGAATCAGAGGAATCTCGCTGGCACTTGCTGGGGGGGGGGGGGTGCCACTGCCCAAGTGGTGACAATGATTTGTGTGTGGGCTGCTGTTTCCACGCATAGAGGGCAGAGCTCATGTTTGGGCTTGTCGGGTGTTTCCCACTCAATAAACAAAAAAAGGAGCCACAACAGGACCCAGGCAAAGTAGCGCAGGGAGAGGGCACCGACCAAGAGGTCAGGTTCCTGGGTCTGATTCCATGGTGACTGCTACCTACCTCCCAGCCTGACCTTCAGCAAGACCTCTGCCCTCTTGTGTACACAATAAGGGTGGTGCATCCAGCAGAGGTGTTTGAACTGGACCATGCAGGAGCCATGATTTCCCTCCAGATCTCAGAGACAGAGAATGATGATTCTTCCCTGGACGGCCAAATGATTGTTAGTATTGTCGAAGCGTAGACAAGAGGCTGAGGGTAGAGCAATTGTCATCCACGTAGGCCTGCCTGGCACAAAAAAGAAAGGAAGAGGAAGAGCTAGGAAGGAAGGAAGGCAGGGAAACAGGAGGTCTCCACTGTTCATCTGGTAACGTTGATCTACCTGTGTTACCTCGCCAGGACTCCTTCGTAAAGAGTGTGCAAAATGAAGGTGATGTAAAATGGAGGTGAGAGTTAGGCATTTTTCCCTAGGAAATCTATGGGAGAGCCTCGGGATCTGGAAAGAGGAGAGCTGGCACCTGTGGCTGAAGGTGAGGGAACAGCACAAGAGAGCCCCGAGTCTCAGCCCACCTCTCACCTGTCTTCCTGACTCACTGATGCCCCTGACCTCCAGAATTTCCAGAACCCCAGGACCACCTGAAGTCCAGACAAAGCCCAAAGGAGAGACTGGCCTGTGAGTGTGTTCTTGATGATTCCTCCTGGAGTGCCTCCCAGACCCGAACAAAGGAGCAGGAGACCAGGCCCATTAACTACCCGGGACATTCCAGAGCAGCTGTCAGGTTTATTCTCCAACACTGTCTACTTAGCCTTTTGCCCAAAGTCAACATGGCATGTGATGAAGCTTTCTTCTATTTGATTAACAGATTTCATTTTTCATAGAGAAAGCAGAGCACAAGGCCTAGAAAGTTGCAGTCCTCACGTTTGCAGCGGTATGGTGCATTTTCTACAGTTGCTGAGCCCACAAAGTCCACAGCTCACATTAAGGTTTGCTTTTAAAAAAAATACCCTTTAAGCCAGTCAGTGGTTAGGGCACACCTTTAATCCCAGCACTCAGGGAGGCAGAGGCAGATGGATCTCTGTGAGTTCAAGGCCGGCCTGGTCTACAGAGCTAGTTCCAGCACAGCCAGGACTGTTACACAGAGAAACTCTGTCTTGTGGGGGGAAAACCTTTAAAAATTACACACATACACATTTGTTGACTTTTATATTGAGGTACAGAAATTTATCTCAACTAATTTAGTCCAACAATAAAGACAGGGAACACTGTGACCCCCAGACTTCCCCTCCTCTGACCTCCTCTGTTAGGATTTGGTTACTGTTTGATCTACAGTTTTCATTTTTCTAGGCTTTTATTCTTTACCAATTTGTGCAGATTTTCAACATTATATATTTTTTCAGTACTAGGAATTGAACTCGGGGCCTCATGCATGTTCGACAAATTCTCTACCATTGAGCTAAATCCCCAGGTCTCTTTTTGCTTTGTATTTTGAGATAGTAGATCTCTAAGTTGTCTCAGCTGGCTTGGAACTCACAACTGAAGCAGGCCTCAAGCTCATGATCCTCTGATCTTAGTGAGCCAAGTGGCTTCAATTATAGACCTGAACAGCCCTGCCTAACAAACATTAGAATTCTTAGATCTATAGGAGAAAAAAAAAATCCCCCCTTACGCCAACAAACATCACCAAGTCCACTTGACACTGTCCAGGAACAAAGTCTAAAATGTTAGGTGCTGTGCTCATTCCAGAGACATACAGGTCATGCTGTTGAAATTTTCTCCATGTATGTGATACATGTGGGTGCATCTATGTACAGGTGCGTTCACCTGTGAGTGTGTACATGGAGGCCAGGGGTCAACATTGGGGTCAGGGGTTGGGTGTCTTTCTCTATCACTCTCCATCTTAAATTTTTAATTTTTGTTTTATTATGGGGCTGGGGTGATGGCTCGGGTGTTAAAACTCTTGCTGCTCTTGCAGAGAGGACTTGGCTTCAGTTCCCAGCACCCACATGGTGGCTCACAACTGTCTGTAACTCCAGTTCCAGGGTATCCAACATCCTCTTCTGACCTCTGCAGACTCCAGGCTCACATGTGGTACTCAGACGTTCAAGCAAACAAATACTCATATACATAAAGTAAAATAAAATTTTAAATTATTATCATATGTGTATAAGTGTGCATGATGTGTTGTGTGTATGTTCAGGTGTGCCACAGCACATGTGTGGAGGCCAGAAGACAACTTTGCCAAGTCTCCATCCACTGTATACAGATTCTGGGGATCCAGCTCAGGTCACCAGGATGTGCAGCACGCACCTTTCCTTACTGACTCAGCTCGCTGGCCCTCCACCTTCTGTTTTGAGACAAGGGTCTCTCATGGAACCCAGAGTTCACTGTTTTGGCTAGACTGGCTGGCAAGCAAGGATCAAAGGTTCTCCTGTCTCCAGTCCCCCAGCAATGGGGTTACCTATGTGTATCCCCGTGCCCAGCTTTTACGTGCTGTGGATTCGAACTTGGATCTTCAGGCTTGTGCAGCAGGCACTTTACCCACTGGGCCGTCTCCCCAGACCCTGTTGAAGAAATTTGCAATCGACTATGTGTGTAAAACAAAAGCCCAAACAGTGTCTCATCCCCGTGATTTCAGACCAAGTAGATTTTATGTTGATAAACATATATACACACACACACACCACACACACACACACACACACACACACACACACACACACACACACACACACATGTGTTTCATGTATAAATATGGAAAGAGCAAGTTATCTACATTGACGTAGAGCGGGGATAAGAAATACAAAATTAAGTTAATTTTGTCATTCTCACAGCTTCTTAAATGCATACTATTTGCAAGTATAGCTTTAAAATAACAATTCTTTTATATTTATATTTAATGTTATATTATTTTATTCTTTAATTTTTTTGAGACTTTCATGCTTATAGCCAATGAAATATAATTATATCCCCATCTCCCCCTCCAATCCCTTTATAAGTCCCAACATGACCCCTCCTAAATTCGTGCCTTTTTTTTCTTTTTCAGCCCACTGAGTCTAGCTAATACTCCATGTGTGTGCATGGGTGTGGGAACATCCACCGCAGTGTGGAAAACTATAAGTGGCCACATCCTCAGTAAAGAATAATTCTCCCTTGTCCAACAGATATCCACTACCAATAGCTCCTCAGTACGGAGTGGGTCCTGGAGATCTCCTTCCCATCTATTCCAGGACTTCACTTGGCCTTGCCTTGTGTAGATCTTATGCAGGCAGCCACAGTGCCACGAGTTCATGATTCCGACAGCCGTGTCATATCCAGAAGATGGTATTTCACATCATTCCTCTTCATCCTCCAGCTCCTACCTTCCTTCAATCATCTCTTCCATGATATCCCCAGAGCCTTCCAGGGAAGAGTAATACAGACATTCAGTTGAGAGTTAAGCACTGCATCTCTTTATTTTCAGCAAATTAACCAACTATTCAGCTCTCCATTTACAGATGCCCACTGTGAAAGAAGCTTCCCTGACCAAGGTGGAGAGCAGCCCAGGTCTACGGGTATAAACACAAATATTTAGAAGGCAGTTTGACAGCATCATTTAGCAAAATAACAGGCTCTACCCAAGGCCTATGACCTTCCCCACCGTGGGCTTTTGACCGAGATCACAGATGAGGCATGAAATCCCCTCCGATGGAGCAGGCCTCAAATCCAATTAGACAGCAGCTAGTTTTTCCATAGCAATCGCTCCACTACTGTACCAGTAGGTATATCTTGCCTGGCAAGTCAATAGTGTAGCATGCAGTATCCCATACTGGATAAGCATTGATGCCTTTCTTCCATAGCAGCCCGCACCCCACCCACTGGCACCATGAAAGCTAGCCAGCAGGGAGGAAGTTTCCTAGTCAGCTTATGATTGGTTTTCTCTATGCTCTATAGCCAAAATGCATGGTGTCTTCAGCAATAGAATCTTACCATGGCTAGGATAGGTAACCAAGAGCAACCGTGGGAGTGGAGGAAGCCATGGGTGAATGAAGTCCTGAGTGAATGTGTATTATTGATATGGACCTCAATGCCTCAGCCCCGTGGGAGTGCCAAAGCCTTCCTGGGGGTCTAAGTGCAAATAATTAAACCAACTGAGAAGGCTTCATGAGATTCTTACAGGATGTACAGAGGCACTGGGTTGAGCCAACCCCGAATCATCCCCAGTGAGCTTCACCAGGGAACCACGCTTCCAGGAAGAGATGTTACAAGTGAAGCACTCTCCATGGTGAAGCATCTCTTGGACAGTCCCACGTGTAACTGAACATTGCACACCTTTCACAAGTGCATCCTGGTCAAATCCTGGGAGAGTGTGAAGACCTGACATCCATGATTTACATCTGGTCACGGGCAGGAAAACCGAACATCCAGTAGTTTCCCAGCCCCTTCAAAAAAAAAAAAGTGAGGCTTCCTTTACTATGGAGACAAGTGAATAATCACCCACCCCAGGCCAGCCACTAAAATAAATCCCTTCCTACCAGCTGCTGCCAGCACCACCGCACACTGTTTCCAGCCCGTTTAAAGTTTGGGTTCATTCGCCGGGGCAGTGGTGGCGCACGCCTTTAATCCCAGCACTTAGGAAGCAGAGGCAGGCAGATGTCTATGAGTTTGAGGTCAGCCTGATCTACAGAGCGAGAGCCAGGACAGCCAAGACTACACAAAGAAACCCTGTCTATAAGGAGAGGGAGGGGGTGGGGAGAGTTCAGATTTGTTACTTTAAATCTTGCTATCATTTCAGTGAAAGTGGAAATGAGTCTGTTGGGGGCAGACACATTAGGTCTCTTGAATTAGCAAGAAAAGGGTCAGTGGTTACAATGTTACTGTCACACTGTGCAAGGGTCTCTCTTTGTGCTGGCTGGGAATAATAGCTCAGTTGGAGCCACCTTCCCTAGTATGTTGGAGGTACTGAATTCAATTCCTAGCCATACAAAATAAGAAAGAAAAATTAAGACTTTAAATAATTGGCATTTTTTCTATTTATATTCTACAATGCTGATTTTAAATAAAAACCTAAGAACAGACACTCGCCTGCAGAAGAATCCCTGAGTTGCAAAATTTGCATTTTGTGGTATTCTGTTTTTACCAAAGAGTAGAAATACTGCCCAAAACCAACTCAAAGTTTCTGATACATCTTTATTCTGATGACATTTGACCTTAATAAATATTGCCCTGTGCCTCCATCTCCTTCTAGGCCATTTTCACCATAAGCTGGTGCTAATACAAGAAAAAATAGGCCTTAAGAAAACATTCTTAGTCATACCATGTCTTAGAACCCCCCTGCCTTCTGCATTTGAAACCAGTTCTGACTTGAATGCCAATGGCCTTTCAGAGAGGACTTGGTCAATCATGTTGACAGAGGACATGAATAAGGGATCCCAGTATTCTGTGAGTAATCAGTTACCAGATTCTAAAACATGCTTATATTGTGTACCCACATGAGTGTCACCTGACTACGTAAACAGTGTGTCCACTGGATACTATCTGAATGGAGCAATGAGGTACAGAGGATGCATCTTTATATTTACCCGCTCTGCTCACACACATATTCCATTACACCATCAGTCTTCACTTACAAAAATACAAGTTCAAAGGTGAAATCATCGCTGGTTTTCAAGTAGCCAGCTTTAGTAGTTGATTCCTAGTCAACTGGACTAGGAAACACCTAGGAGACACACTTTGCGTATGTCTGTGAGGGAGGGTCTAGACTGGCTTCACCTGTAAGCGGCACCATTCCATGGGCTGGGGTCTTGAACTGAATGAAAAGGAGAAAGCAGCTGAGCACCAGCCTTCCTCACCTTCTGCTTCCTGAAGAGGCCACAACGTGACCAGCTCCCTCATGCTCCTGCTGCCATGATGACATATGGCACCCTCAAACTGTGAGTCAAGACAAACCCTTCCTTTCTTAAGCGACTTTTGTCAGTATTCTGCCAAAGTGATGAAGACCGCAGAACATTCCGCTAACCACAAAGTCCTCCCTGGTGGACCCTGTGACAGGGCGGACAGGCCAGGCTGCACATCTCTCAAGCTGGCTCTTGTTTCCTTGAGTCTCACTTGCCTGTCCTGTTCCATTACAGGCCACAGCTCTGTCCTTACACGGGAAAAGAGAACCTTTTACTGGCCGCCTAATGCTCAAGCCACGACCCCAAACATCCTTGTGAGTTCTCTCCTTACTTCCAAGTCTACATTAAGTCACCAAGCCCCTACTGTGTATCCTGCAGAAGTGTCTCTCGAGTCCTCCTGTGTCCCATGTGTACTACAGCCATGTGGCTGGGGCCTGCCCATCTACTCAATGTCTGCCTTGCGGACGTCCCTAACTGCTGGTTCTCTCCCGTAATAGAAGCACCCATCTACAGCCAGAGTAAGCATTCTAAGAAAGAAAGAGAGAGAGAGAGAGAGAGAGAGAGAGAGAGAGAGAGAGAGAGAGAGAGTCCCTTCATAACATGCTTATCATAACAGGCTTTGATACCCACCCAGAGGCCCCCAGATACATGCTTATTCTGACCTTCGCTTACAGAACTATTTCTGGGTTGGCCTCTGCCTGACTTATCAGGAACCTTCCTCACTGTTCACCTCCTGTTCAGTGTGCACTTCGACCTTTGCTAATTCACTATGGTTTCTTTCCCCTTCAGCTACTCTTGCTATTTCCCTGCTCTCTAGTCCAATTCTTACATTTCCCCATGGCTGCGTCTGTGCTGCTTCCATTATATAACGCCTCTAAAGCCCTGTCATAGTGATTTCTCTGTATCTCATGTTACAGTTGACATGCCAGAGAGCAGGCGCTCACCCTGTAGTACTTCAAGTCCCTGGCAGGCAGTCTCACGGTCACACTCAATGAAAATGAGCTGCAAGGACAGGCTCTTCCCGGTGCTCCCAAGTGTGTCCTCAGTTCACAGGCCAATAAGAAAAAAGCTCTGGGATCAATGATTGAATGAGTCTAGTGGTACCCGGTCCAACTCAGCATTTTCCCGGGGCTAGCCTTTTCTAATTCACTCACATTCATTAGCAGGCTGTGCTGGACTCTTTATTAGAGTTTCCTGGGCCAATGTTTCCCAACTTTCCATAACCATCAACAGCTCAGGAGACTTTTACTATTAGTAAAAATGCTAAGCCACACACGAAGACGGGATTTCAGGGACTTCCTCATGACCAGACAATGGTCTTGCTAGGACCAACCTGACTGAACAGACCGGCCGAAGCTGAATGAAGAGAGAAGAAGAAGTGGGTTCATGTATTCCGTTTCTGTTGGAGAATGTCACTGCTGCACGCAGGATGGTTCATCCGAAGTGAAACGAAAGCATTTCCTCAACGTTTACTCAGCACATATCTGAGCACACATCAGAGCGTTGAAAAGCCTCTGTGCTTTTAGAAATAAGATTAAGAAAAGAAGAAGAAGAAGAAGAAGAAGAAGAAGAAGAAGAAGAAGAAGAAGAAGAAGAAGAAGAAGCAGCCAGCAGTTTGGAATTGAGAACAAAGAGTCCCAAAATAGGTTCACTTCCACACACCACAGTCACTGCAAAACAATCCTTTGGAAAATTCTTTTTCCTTAACAAGCCTATTTATTTTGTCTCATTGTAGCCTTGCAACGATTCAAGAGTTCTTAGCAGCCTTCTGTCCCAGCTCTACATCCTCCATGTGTCTTTCAGTGCTATCTACCCATAATGCCCTGTTTTGAGATAGCGTCTCACTATGTTGCCACGGTTTGAAACTGTTCATGTTTGTCCCTTTCTCCCAGAGCTGGGGTTACAGGCATGTGCCACCATGCCCGGCTTTTCTGTATGCTTTGCAGCTGCTCTCTCCGTGTGCCTCCCAATCAGTCCACTGGAAGTTCCTTTGTGCTGCTTTCCTCTTGGGTTACAGGTCCCAGGACTCTCATGGGCCCCATGGCTTCTCCCTCAGCACCCTCGGCTGACCTTGACCTCACTCCTTCTCCCAATTCTCTGTTATAAACATTCCCCCCCCCCCCCCCCCCCGGTGCCCTGCAGTTTCACTGTGGTACATCTAAAAGACGGCTTTTCTTTGTCAAGTTTGGGGTTTGCTGTGATTTCTGGGCCAAACATCTTTATCACATGTTCATTCAACTTTCGTCCCTTTCTCTCCAAACACTCCACACCCAGTTGGCACCACGTTCTCTTCTGAACTTCTCTTCCATGCATGTTGGATGCTTCCATCTTATGCTGTCTCTGTTACTACCTGTCAGGTTCCACCTTGTCTCTAGCCAGGTAATCTCCCAGTTTTAGCTCCAACTTCTTGAATTCTTCCTGAGCTGTATCTAATATGCTATTTAATGTGTTCGTGAATGAACTTTTTTTGACTCTAAGAAAACACACTTTTTTTTTTTTTTTTTTTTTTTGGTTTTTCGAGACAGGGTTTCTCTGTGTAGCTTTGCGCCTTTCCTGGGACTCACTTGGTAGCCCAGGCTGGCCTCGAACTCACAGAGATCCGCCTGGCTCTGCCTCCCGAGTGCTGGGATTAAAGGCGTGCGCCACCACCGCCCGGCAAGAAAACATACTTTTTATATTTAAAATCTGACTGATTTTTACTTCTATTTCTAGATTCTTTGTGGTTTTCAAAAACCTTGTTTTATGTTGTTAGGCATTGTAACACTCCTAGTTCATGATCTAAGATGGCTCTATAATCTAAGGTTCTGGAAGGCCTAATCCTGCTGTTTGCTGGGCCTGCAGACTCTAGGTTACATTTTTTTCCCTTGTGTCTTACATGATTTAAGATTGCAAGCTCATCATCAGCGGAGCAATCTGGTATAATCAGCGTGTGTTTCTAACACGGTGTAATTGGCCCAGACCAAAGTTTATGTTATGTTATTTCTTAGCCTAGGGATTTCTAGGTCATACAAGAACTATTTATGTAAACCCTGACATACCAGAGGGTCATGATGGTGGTTTTGAATTCTTAAAGGAGATGTTTCCCTCTCCTGAGCTAGAGTTCATTTCAAAATGAGCAAGCTTCTTTTCCATGTTTTGCACTACAGATGGGCTTTTCATACTCTGTAGTTTTTTTTTTTTTTTTCAGGATATCATTGTCCTTCCAGGATCCTGAATTTGTATTAGTTTCAGGGCCACCACATCAGCTCTCACAAGCTCCAGACTTAATTTCCCATCCCTAGAGATGAACAGCAGAACTACTCACCCCATGGGAACTGTGAGGGTCAATGCAGACCTACCTTCTAGTTTTAGGTTCTCTCTTGGGATCTAAATAATAGGCACTATCTTTCTAAGTGTTTATCACACATGTTAACACACTTAACTCCTGTGACATTCCCTGAAGCAGGTGCTATAAGCAGCCTCATATTCGTATGAGAAAACGGAGAAACGAAGAGGTAAAGCAACAGATCCAAGGTCTCAAGGCCAGCAAGTGAACAAACTCAGATTTGAAAATTGTCAAACCAGCTTCAGTGCCCAGGATCTCACCAGTAATTTTCATTGCTGCTTTAATTAGGGTATTTAGGAGTTTGTCATTGTCTTGTGGTACTAGAGACGAAGCTTCACAAAAGCCAGGCAAGTGCTCCATGCCATTGATATCCAGCCTCATTCAGGTGCTTTTCTGACTGGGAACTATGTAGTCCTCACGTTGCAGTTTCACACAATTTCTTTCAATAAATCTGAGGTAAGAATAACTCTTAACTACACATAGTTTTTAATCAAAAAGATACTCTCCAGTTACTGCTAACAGGTCCCATAGAGGAAAAGTCACACTGTAACTTGTGAGAGAAGCTCCTCCATGTGAGAAGACATTTTTCAGGCTCCATGTGAGAAGACACTCTTTGGGATCCATGTGAGAAGACAATCTTAGGCTTCATGTGAGAAGACACTCTGCCAGGTAGACAAATAAATAAAGATAAAAATAAAAAACAAAAACAAAAATTCAATCAAGCCAGCTGTGCATGTTGACACACACCTTTAGTCTCAAGACTCAGGAGACAGAGGCACGTGGATCTCGGAATTTGAGACTAGTCTGTACTATATAGTAAGTTCCAGGTGAGGTAGGCTTCATAATGAGCTGTCTCAATTAATTAATTCAAACCAAACCAACCAATAACAATAAAACACTTTTTTTCTAGCAGATTCCATATGTCAGTTAAGTTCTTCAAGAAGGTAGTGAGGTAA
Organism: Peromyscus californicus insignis; assembly: GCF_007827085.1. Classification (NCBI taxonomy): domain Eukaryota; kingdom Metazoa; phylum Chordata; class Mammalia; order Rodentia; family Cricetidae; genus Peromyscus; species Peromyscus californicus. Next base: position 25,859,945 of record NW_026294514.1, on the reverse strand, counting down.
GTGGGACTTGGATGCCACTCTGACCACACACACACACACACACACACACACACACACACACACACACACACCACAAACACCACATCCACCACACACACATACCACACACACACAAATACCACACACCATACACCATATACATATATACCACATACCACACACGACACACACCACACACACACATACCACACACCACACACCATACACATAGATGCCACATACCACACACGACACACACCGCACACACCCACACACACACACACACACACACACACACACACACTCACGCATCCAGGCTCCAGATCACACACACAAGCAGCTTTAAGCTCCAGTGAGGCCCCTGTTCTGCCCAAACAAAGTCAGCCCTTTGATGTTTTTCTGCAAGTGTGCATCCTGGAAGCATCTATTGCAATGCTGTAGGGTACTGAAGCCCCAGGACTGCCCTGCACACTTCTGTTCTACAAAATCTCAAGCCTCCCCACAGAGCTCTGGAATCTAAAAACAGCATCAGCTTCCCTTTGCTCCACTTCTTCCCCTCTAGTCTGGCTCCTGCCTGTCTCTCTCTCCTGGCTCTTTGTCTCCTTCTCTTTCACCTTTGGCTCAGACCTGACTCTGAAACTACGTTCTCACAAATATGAAAGCGTCTCACAAGACTGCTGTGGGGCTGTTACAGGCAGGAACTGACGCTCTCAGCTGTTAAGAGTTGCGCTACTTCCCAACAACAGTCTCCAAGGAAATTAAGAAGCTGGAAAATCTCAGGCTACCAGGATGCCAGACACTGAGCATCCCAGCTCTATTTCTGTTGCTGTAATAAACCATTCTCAATAAAAAGCAACCTAAGCAAGAAAAGGGTTTATTCATCTGATAATCCCAGGTCCCATTCCATCACCGATGGCACTCAAGGCTGGAACTTGAAGACAGGCCTGTTTGTTAATCTCCACAGCATTACCTCTGGCCAAGGAACTCACTTGACTGCCAGGAGTACAGCAGGAACCATGGAGGATGCTGCCTGCTAGTTGGTCCACAGGCCGGCTTACACTCAGCTTCTTTTCTTATACAGTTCAGGACCACCTTCCTAAGGATGGTACTGCCCATGGTGGATTGGGCTCTCCTTCATCAAATGACAGTCAAGACAGTCTCCCACCTTTACCATCACCACCAGGCATGGCCACAAGTCAATACACAATTCCTCAGTTGAGGCCTGCCTCTCAGATGACTCCAGGCTGTCAAGTCGATGGTTAAAGCTACCCATGATGACACCCTATGTGATGATTTGAATCTGAAGTAGCCAAACTGTCCCTTCGTACCTGGGAACATTTCACACACTCGTTCCTGCACTAGAGGAGTTATTCTGGGAGACTGTGGAACCTGCAAAGGGTGGAGCCTAGTTGGTGGAAATGGGTCAGCAGGAGCAGGTCTTTGAAGGTCGTAGCATGCCCTGGTTCCTGGTGTGCTCTTTGCCTCCTGGTCTACCATGGTGTGAACAGCCTTCACTGCAGGCTCCTGCCAGCACAGACTGCACAGCTATGCCATAGCTTCTCTGCCATGATGAACGGAGACATTCTAAACCAGGAACCAAGCTTTCCCCCTTAAAGTTGTTTCTGGTAGGTATTTTATTACAGTGACACACAAAAGCAACTACGCACTAAGTGATTTCCTACCTGTGGAAGCTTGCGTTTGTTTGCTAAAATGCACATATTGAAGAGAAAAAGGAATATGCTGGCTCACGTGTAATCTGAAAATGCTAGGCTGGGATACTAATCCTTTGATCAGGTCCTGATTTCTCTCTCCTTATCACCGTGTGAACGATATTGGCTTTGTCTCGGACGTGTTCCCCTCCATCTAGCCAGATGGGTGCAATAGTTCAGGCTCCCGACCCTGGTTCAATCCTAATGATAGTGCCAGAATTGATCTTCTAGGCTATCAATGATCAGGAAATGTCCCTGGACTGGGAACTGTCACCAAGGAGATGGAGTGACCTCCACCTGGTTGCTAACCAGAAAGAGGATGCTGGAGAGTGAAGTCCAGCAAAGGTCTGCGACACTATCATTTAAGGGCTGGAGTGGCAGCTCAGTGGTAGAGCACCTGTCTCGCATGCTCAAGGCTTGGATTCAGAATCCACTACTGAGATCAACAAGTTTTTTTTAGCATATGCATTTCACTGTATGTGCATTTTATGGATTAGCATGCACGTCATATGAAAGGTATTATCATCAATATTCCATGTTTTTTTTTAAATCACTGAAGATGGTGGTCATGAGACGAAAATTGAAGTCTCCTTGTGAGAACCATTCTTACTCCATTTTGTCTTCAAGTTATCCCGTTCTACAAACCTTTCAAGTTCACTTATCTGATAGTTACCGCCCATTTCTTTGTGCCATATCCCCTGCATCCGACTGTCATCACAGATCCATTTCATGTCACCATAGCCCTGCCACACACATCGGTCTTTATCTTCTACATACTCGGCTTGTCCTGCCATCCTGCCTCCCCTGACCTAAGTGACTCTTGTCACCACTCCCCTCAGCGATGACGGTAGCTTCCTGGTGGGTGTTGGAGCCTTTATGGCAGGGATCTTGTGTTGTCAGGTTCAGATAGAGCATGGTCATATGCCTACTTCATTTAACACGACGGCTTCGGGTCTTTTTGTTTTTGATTTTAACTTTGAGCCACCATTTGTAAGTCAGATCCTTTTTCAAACATGGTATTTCCAGGCTCTTGAAGAATTGAAGGACCTGGCAATGTGGAAGCTGGCAACATCACCCCACAGGAGTAACAGATAAAACCGTGTGGCTGCGCCCACCTCACCGAAGGCGCACGCGTACCTTAGCTTGCTACTGTCCTCACCTCTTTTAAAAGTGAAATCAAGCCGGCGGTGCACGCCTTTAATCCCAGCACTCGGGAGGTAGAGCCAGGCGATCTCTGCGAGTTCCAGGCCAGCCTGGTCTACAGGGCGAGATCCAGGACAGGCTCCAAAGCTACACAGAGAAACCCTGTCTCGAAAAACCAAAGATAGATAGATAGATTAAATTTTTGAAGAAGGGCCAGTGAGATGACTCAGTGGGTAAAAGCACTTGCTTTGCAAATCTGATACCTTGAGTCCAATTCCTGGAACCCACAGCAAAAGCAAAAAGCAGGGTCTCAAAGGTTCTCTAATCTCTGCATGCACATTATGGCCTGTGTGCACCCACACATGCATGTACATACACACACAGATGCACACAAAGCATATTCTTTTTTATCCCTACCACTGTCTCTCTTCATTTTTTTGGTTTTGAGACAGTCTCCTATAGCCCAGGCTGGCCTGCAAGCTGTAGCCAAGGATGATGTAGCCAAGGATGACCCTGAATTCCTGATCTTCCTGCTTCTACTACTGAAATGCTCGGCTTATGGGGAAGCACCATTATGCTGGCCTCCTTTGCTTTACAAACACAGGAACCCACTTAACTCCCCACTTCTTACCTTGTGCTTTTCTCCTAGCAATATCTCTTGGAGATTATTTTATTTTTTCAATATATTTTATTTTATTTTTATGTGCATTTGTGTTTTTGCCATGGGTGTTGGGGTCCCCTGAAACTGAAGTTTCAGACAGGTGTGAGCTGCCATGTGGGTGCTGAGAATTGAACTCAGGGCCTCTGGAAGAAGAGTCAGCACTTTTAACCCCTGAGCCATCTCTCCAGCCCAGAGATTGTTTTATGAGTCTCTATGTAAAACTAACTCATGTGTTTTATAGCTGGAAAGAATTCCATCGAGGATATACCATGGTGTTTTTAATCCAACACCATATTGAAAGACTTAAGGGATACCTCTAGTCACTTGCTGCTGTAAGCATTATATTGACAAAGAATTTGTTATAAACAAATATTACCTCATTATATTACTATACTTGCATATAGGTGCACACACATATAAGAATAAATACTAGAAGTTGAATTATAGGGTCAAATAGTTTATGCTAAAAGGAAGTTTTCAATTGTAAAATGTATCTCATGGAGAGGGATTAAAGATGGCTCTGGCTATGCGTGCTATCCACTAGCCGAGTCCTGTCGGGATGCCGCATCTCTTTCAGCACACACTGAGTGCCGTCAGGAGTACCTTCTACTTACCCGTACATTCTTAGCCTCCAGTATCATGTGGTAAGAAGTAGCAGCTAAAGAAGAGAAAGGAAAGATTACCTGGAATGCAGACTAAGGCCTGGGTATCATGAACCTAGATGGCTCTTGACCACCCACGTCTCTGACTCCGTGATCTTATAGAATAAAAAGTCACCATGGGGGCTACAAAGATGGCTCACTAGTTAAGAGCAACGGTTGCTCTTTCAAAGGACCTGGGTTGGCTTCCCAGTACCCACATGGTAGCTCATAACCATCTGGAACTCCAGTTCCATGGAACCTGATGCCTTCTTCTGGCCTCCATGGGTACTAGACAGGCATGTGGTATACAAGCATACAGGTAAGCATGTCGTTCCCCCAAAACCCACATGGTAGATGGAGAAAACTCACACACTCACACACAACACACATGCACGCATGCACGCATGCATACATGGTGGCAGTGTCTGTATCCCTCCTCTTCCCACACACAAAATAAAAAAAAAAAAACGTAATAAAATTATTTAAAATAAAAGAATAAGCAATCATCTGGCTCTTTGTATTCAATGTCCACCAAAAGGAAAAACGGAAAAAGGCAAATCCATCCTGCTGCTGGGCTGTAGGAGAGTGAATGTGCCCCCTTTAGAAAGAAGCAGTCATGTTGGGTACGCTGTCTTAATGAGGCTGGGTAAGGACCACACGGTGGGGTTTAGCTCTTCTCTGCTCCGAGGAAGGAAAAAGCTGAGCTGGTAGGAGAAGAGATGTTCCATCAGGGAGAAGATGAACCAGCCCTGTGGCCCCATTTCAGCAGATCCACATCTGCTCGCCAGTCTGGCAGAAGCAGCTGATGAATGGACACCTATCCTTCTCCTTCAGATGTTCCTCCCCCTCCCCCATGGCTTCAGAAGTCTCCCGATCACCATTAGCTCCACAAAGTCAGGAGAGAATGAACAAGCCCTTGGAGCTAACTCAAATCCCATCCAAACCCAACATTGAGACCCTGTGTCCTTTTTGGAAGCAAGGCGCCAGAGAAATGCCCTTAGTAAATATGTGAAATCTGTTTATGCATGAAAGCAGGGTGCTGGGAATATAGAGAGTATGGAGTACCTAGGGTCTGGAAACCTCTTCCTTCCCACACCACAGCTGGATGGAGAGGAAGGAGAACGAAAGAAAAGGAGAAAAGGGGACTGGGTGGAAGAGACAGGCTGGGGACCTCGCGGAGCTAGATGCACCTGGAATAGCGGCAGGAAAGCTTTCCACATTCTGGCTCAGGAGAAGGAGCATAAAGGAATGGAGAGGAGGGGTGAGGAGGAGGAGGCAGGAAAGGAGGGTATATGCATGTGAAGACGTGCGGGGTTCCAGAACACCTTCCTCCAGTCCCCCCGAGCCTCCTCATGGCAAAGGAACATCTCCAGCAAAGCCCACACGATCCACAAGAGGCTGCCCCCAGGGAGACTGTCGACACAGAGTCTGTGGGCAGGCAGGCAGACCGACCGGAGAGGCCTTTCGGCTATGGTTTGCCCTGGTATGTGAAAAATCCGTCCACTTAGATAGTTGGCAAACATTTTGGAGGCAAAATGGAATTTATTAACAGAAAATATTTGTGAAGGATTTTTCCCTCCCCCACCCCTTTCTTTTTTTTTTTCCTCTTTTCTTTCATCTTCTTCCCGTGGTGGAGGACTTCATTAACAAGATTCTTTCATCCTTGCTGGCAGTTTGGGTCATTAAGCCTGGCTTGAAAGAAGTGGGAGATGGCTTTAGGGAGAATGCCGCTCCCCATGAGTCTCATTTCTAAACATGAGTGTCAACTTTCTGCTTTGAGGTGGGGGAGGAAAAAAAAAAAAAACTAGTTAGAAAAGGAATTGCCTTCCCAACAGAATTCCTGCTGTTCGCCATGGGTGGGTTTAGGCTCTGCCATGCAGGCCCATGGACCTAAGTCTGAATCGACAAACTTGTCAGCAACATGGCTCCCACCTTTTCCAGCTTCCTGGCCCTTAGGAGTCAAGTGGTGAGGACTGGAAGGGGCAATGTACAGTCAGTGTCTAGTATGGGATCTGTCCTGAACGGACCGTCAGTGAAGGGCAGCTCTCTTCCTCCCAATGTGGGACCAGCCTGGTGGTCACCCACTCATGGTCGCTCAACCAGGGATTCAGCTGTGGCTGCTTTGAGCATCAATTAGTTAAGGGGAGGGGAAACCCCAGCATCTGGGAGACTTGTAGTTAACCAGAGGCAGCAGCAATAGATGATGCTCCCTGGGGGTTACTGAGGGTCAGACGTTCTACACGTGGCACCAGGGTGGACTTATTTAACCTGCCCGACTCTCCTACTGTTATCCCTACTGTTAGGGATGAAGCTAGACTGTGGCTGTATCAGCACTGGAACCAGTGGACATTCTGAACATTTGAGACTCCCGCATCATTCCACAATGCGGGGGACAACGGAACTGGTCATTTTAGGGACTGAGTGGGCTACAGAGACTGGCTTTTCTAAACCCTACCCCACTTTGTAGTGAAGGAAAGGCAACCCATGGAGGACATGTCAAGACATAGCACAAGAGAGTGGAACATACACACACACACACACACACACACACACACACACACACACACACATACACACACACACCGCACCATTTATGTAACTGGGAAAAGGCCCTGGGTCACATTAAGCAGCTCATCTCTGACAAGTTAGAATATGACAGCTGCTAGAACAAGATTTTAGAAGCCAAGGCTGGGCTGTGTATAGAGATGTGGAGAGAAAGGGGCCTGGGACTCTTAAGGAGTCAGAGAAGACACTTAACGGTGACCTCGAGAAACCAGGATTTCGTTTTTCCCCTCTGGGCAGAGCCCCAGCCATACTTGTTTGCGCTGGTGCAGGCATACCAGTTGGTAGCAGTGGCAAACGTCTGCCTTGGGAAGTAGTTGTTACCCTGCACCTCTCTGCTGCCCTTGATCACCTACTCTCTCCTGGCATAGGCAGATTTCATCCCGTTCAGCGCCCAAGGAGTTAATGTTTGCTGCCACGGAGGGCCTCTAGGAGACACTCCTGCAGAGCCAGTTATCTGTTCAGATTAGTTGAGGACCAGACTCATCCTTACTGTTTTAAAATACCTTAGCCGTTACCCCCAGATGAAGCTACCCACGGAATGCGGCATGTAAACAGAGCTATGTGGGTCCATCTGGAGTGGCTCCCCAGGGGGCAAAGCAGGCAAAGGGAACCTGAAGGGTAGGCACAATTTAGTGGCCAGGAGAATGATGGTTTAGACAAACTCTGATTGAGGAGAAATCTTCCTGCATCAAGCCAGACTTTAAATACAGGGTTTACATGGATTTACAGGGTTTACTGCCCTCTGTGGCCCTTCCCTGACATGGACTCTGAGGACGGGTCCAGCACCCACCACCAACAGTCCTTGATTCCATGTAGCCAATGGTGGCCACCCCCTCCTCATTGCTCATGGCAGGGCTTATGTTTATGTACCAGGAGAATGCAGGTGAGATCAACTCAGAACCCCTCACCCAGAAGCATTTCCAAAGACCTCCAGACCAGCTTGAGACCTGGAAGAGGAGGCCTTCCTCATATGCAGATGTTCTGAGATTAAGATCAGTAACTTCCAGGGGATGGTGTCCCATTTCTTGTGACCCTTGGAAAGAGGTTGCCTGTAGTCATCTCACTGACTCCTATTCAAACAGAGAAAGAGCCATTTAAAGCGAGCAAGGAGGAAAGGAAAAGGCAGGGGAAGCCTAGTCTCTCTCCATCCCTTACGTCATAGGGAAAGCCTGGGGCCAGACCAGGGGCTAATATTTCTGGCTCTGGATCAGGACAAGCCAGGTCTCACTTTGGGGCTCCATTCTTACCAGCTGTCTGCCTTGGACAGGCTACCTCACTGCTTAGGTCCCATTTTTGTTATTTATAGCATTAGACAGTCTCACCTCATAGTCCTTGTGAAGAGGAAATGTGGTCATATATGGATGACATCTCTCCATATGTCCACTGCTAATTCTCCTTTTCTCTCTTGGTAGATTTTGATAATGAAACAAAAACTGTCTCCCAGGACATTGAGATATTTGTGAGCCAAGTTCAAGTCAAGTACATCTCTTCTCTTGTCCTGATCTCGTCTTCCTTTGGACACTCCATACCTGGGAATAAAGCTCAGGAGGTGCCCCCAGGTACCAAGCCAGCACTCTGAAGGCTAGATTCTGAACTTCTGTGCTATGCTATCAAGAATCAACATGAGGCAGTGAGGCCCAGGGGGAGCATGCCTCTAACTTCAGCTCTACACACACACCAAGGAAGGCGGGTCTCATGCCCAAGGCCAGCTTGCACTACATAGCAAGAGCTTGTTTCAAAAGAACAAAGAGCAGGGCTGAGAAAGACAGCTCAGCAGGTAAGGGCATTTGCTGTACCACCCTGGTAACGCGTGTGTGAGGCCCAGATCTCACTTGAGTAGAATGAGGGAACTGACTGACTCCTAAAAGTTGTTCTCTGATTTCCACAAGTGTGTCATGGCATGTGTGGCATACCATACAAATACACTACCACCACCACTACTACTACTACTACTACTACTACTACTACTACTACTAATAATAATAATAATAATAATAATAATATGCTTATTATTATTAAGTAACCAATAAATTGAAAAAAATTAAAAGCAGTGAAAACACTAAAAATGTAAAGGTTCAAAGAAGTTTATGTATGTGTACATGTCTGTGTATAAAATATATATGCATATCACAATCTAAATGTCAATTAAATTCTATTAAACAAATTAAGTAAATAATTAAATAAGTGATTTATGCTAAAACACTATAAAGAATCTATGTATGCTAGGGCAGTATAAAGTCATTAAAGTCGGCCTTGGGAAAATATTTATTGAGAGAAAGAGACTCCTAAAATATAAAGGACAGCGGAAAGTCAAGACTCAAGACTGTATTTATGGCAGGGTCTTAAACACACAGCAGATGTTTGAATACAGATGAAAGACGGGAAGGAAATTCATCAGAATGTGAAATCTGGTGAACCATGAACATTAGCTTTGGAAGCTATCCAATCTCTGCCCACTGCAGAAACATTAGAAAACGCCGAGTAACATAAACAGAAAGAGTTAAAGAGATGAATGGCTAATTTCTAAGTGATACACAAACACACACACACACACACACACACACACACACACACACACACACACCCTGTGATTCCACTTAGGCATGCCGTGAGGAGAAGCTTGTGGGAGACTGAGGCTAAGATGGTTTCTGCTCGTAAAGGGGAAGAGGAAAAACTAGGAGAAGGTCGTGAGGGAGAAGCAGGGTGAGAAGGGAGGCGAAGGGGGCTGCTTGATCGCTGCCACCTTCGTTCAGAGGAGCGGGGAAGTTTGGTGCATTTGTTTGTCAGAGAAAGACAACTTTACAGGCTAGCTGGATTAGGGCTGTTTGAAGGAAAATGTCAGTGCCATTTACAGGCCTAGAGGAACCCCGGGTTCTTCCCAGCCAAGAACCCTGGCTTTCTATTGCAGGAACAAAACATCCAGAGACTTAGAGACTAAGGGGGTAACAGCCATCTACCGTGCGCATGGATCTGAAACCTGGGCTGGGCAGCTGAGTGAATGAGTTATCTCTCCTTCATGTCCTGCCAGCTGGGGCATTTGACTGGGGGTGGGGTACAGGATGGCTGCTCTCAGAGCTGGCATCCTGATGCTAGGGATGGCCAAGTGCCTGGCCAGGCCTGTGGACTTGGAGAGTCGGCCCTTCTCCACATTGGCCTTTCCTCCTCATGGGCTGCCTTGGCATTCTCTCATCGTGGTGGCTAGGTCCCAAGAGTGTCTCAAGAGACGGGAAGTGGGAGCTGCCAGTTCTGGAGGCCCGGGTCCAGAAGTTGGCACAGCACCTCTTCTACCGTATTCATTCATCAAGGAGTCTCAAGGCCAGGTTCAAGGGGAGGGGAGACATCTCGCATCTTGGTAAAAGGAGAACCAAAGAATTGGGGGTTTATATTAACTACCTCCTCATTGCTGCGTCCAAATACCTGAGAAGAAGCAATGTAAGGGGGATAGGTCTATTGGAGTCACAGTTCAGTGGCAATCCAGCACATCCTAGCAGGGAAAGTATGATAGCATTATCAGCTGTCTGGTGACCGGAGGTGGCTTGCTCACATCTCGCTAGGTCAGAAGGAGGACAGGGTTGAGGATGCTGGTGTTCCGATGGATTTTTCCTTTGTTCCTTTTTACTCAAGGAGAGACCTCAATTTACGATGGGATGACCCACATTCAAGGCAAGCCTTCCCTCTTCAATTAATCCCCCTGGAAACACCCTTGCCGACACACCCAAAGGTGTGCCTCACTGATGCCCTACATGCCCCTTAATTCAATCAAGTTGATCATCAAAATCAACTAGTCACTGGAGCTGTATTTTGAAAGAGCCAGAAGGAGACGGGTAAGGCCTGTGCTAGGGACATTGTTCTGGATCACACTATGGTGCTCAGGAAAGGAGGGTGGGATGAAGAGTGGCCTGATTTGGCTTGGGAAAGAAAAGTCCAGTTTTTCTTTTTGGTCCACTTCCCCAGCCCCTGTAACATGACTTCATCCAGCCTTTTTGGCTCCTCCTTATAACTCTTCTGAGCCTAAACTCTGAGCAAGCCCCAGTTCCTGAAGATCCCCAGGCCTCTGTGAGCAAGCAGAAACCCCTACTACTTCTTAGAATGACCTCTGGCTGGGACCCCAGGACACAGCTTTAACGACTGGAAGATGCCAGGCTGTACTCTAGGTAACCATCTTGTTGAGTTCTCCCAACCTCCCTTGGAGGGCCCCATGTCCACTCCAAAAAGCTGTCACATCACACAATACCTAGAACCTATGTTGGGAAATGACCCTAGGAGTGTATGATTCTACAGCCTGTTCTGTTTCTGCTGTGTGTCACCTCCTATGGGACAGCCCACTTTATTTAAAAGAAATGAGTCACTTTCATCTAAGCAACTACTGAATGGGGCATATTGTCTGATCATGAAAAAATGCCTACCCTTCAGCCGCCATCCTTGATAAAGACAGACCACAAAGCCCCACATTTGCTCATGTGCTGATTCCTCATGTTCTCCCTCTTCCCAGGGCCCCAGAGAGGCTGCGGGTTCTACAGCTATGACATATCCACATCTCAGAAGAGGGAGAGAAACGAGTCTTCTAGGAAAGTCTATTACTCTAACCTCATCAGGTTTCTGTGTCCTTCACTGCCCTTTCATGAAACCAGAGACCCAACCACTGAAAAGACACATGAGCTTGAACCTCAGCGCAAAGAGCATGACGCCATCTTTAGAAATGCTGGCAGCTTATGTCAGTTCTATGGTAACGCCTCAGCAACCCTTGTTTTCTAGAGTAAGGGCACTTGGAATCTCGGCCCTGGGTATTGAGAGTGCCTGGGGTGGGAGTAGTCCCCACATCATGTCTCTCCCTCTACAGTAGAGAGACCAAAAAGTGGGCCCAAGCATCACTCAGACAGACCAGGCAGAGCCTAGACTTTAATCTGTCAGTCAGCAAGTTCCAGCACGAGGGGCAGAAACTACTTAGCTGCAGTCACAAACGTTAGGCCTGTATCCACCTTGCTGCCATATGAAAAGCATTTGGGAAGAATTGGTGCTTAAGACCCAAATAACCATCCCTTCTAATTTTGAAGATCTGAGACAAATATTCCATCTATTAATGGGGACTTCTACCAACTTGCTTTCCAGCTGTTCTCCATTTCTTCTCTGTATTTTCTTTCTCTACACATCTTCCTTGCCTGTGCCTGGTCTGAGAGTCCCTTCAGCATGCAAGCTGATGGGGGGGGTTGGGCTTAGATCCACAGTCTAATAGAGTGGGGAGTTTTTCTTTTGAGTTCGTGGGAAATTTCTCACATCTGAAAATCTAGTTAAGGCACATGTATTTATACCTAAGTTCTTTTTCTTGAATCTATTTCATGGCCCTTTCCATTTGATTATAATATGATCTCACACAAGATTATGCACTGTATTAATTAGTTTTCTATTATGGTAACCAATGCCTTCGGTAAATCAACTTTTGAAGAGAAAAGGGTTACGTGGGTTCACAATTTTAGAGTTCTCAGCCCATAATCAGTTGACCCACTGCTTTGGGGTGAGTGATGGGGCTATGACGTAGAAAAAGGTGGGAACAAAAGAAAGAAGAGATAACAGAATGGCAACATCCCCTTTAAGGATATGTCTCGAAAGTCATCTGCTAGACTTCTTAAAGGTTTCCCCATCTCCGAACAATGCCACAGGGTGTGGACTAACTCTTTAACACATGAACTTTGGGGAAATATTTATTCAAAGTAGTAGGCACTAGTCTTGAGAGAGATACTCTACCAGCTATCTTTTCCTCCACACCTTGCTTGTTTAGTTCAAAGACAGCATCAGACATCCCCAGGCCATTTCCTACCAAGCAACACCTTAGAAGAACTTCTCTGTAGGTGGAAGTTTCTCTCCTGCCTGCCTGTTCCCAAATACCTGGCAACCACTTCTTAAATAATTGACTCTGAGGCTTAATATTACTTACAAATGCTCAGCTGGTAGCTCAGGCTTATTACTAACTAGCTCTTACACTTAAGTTAACCAGTAATTCTTATCTATGTTTAACCATGTGGCTTGATACCTTTTTCTCAATACAACATTCTCATCTTGCTTCCTCTCCATCTGGCTGGTGACTCCTTGACTCCCCCCTCCTTCTTCCCAGCATTCTCAGTTTTAGTTTCCCATCTACCTTCCTGCCCAGCTACAGGCCAATCAGTATTTTATTAAACAAATTTGAGTGACAAATCTTTACGGTGTACAAGAAGATTATTCCACAGCACTTCTCTCCCAGAAAAATAAACAGGACATTCTCAAAGAGACACAAATATACAACTTGCCTTTTGTTTCTCTGGGGAGAAAGAAAGAGCATTACAGAGCATCAGTTTGAAACATAAGCTTTCAGGGGTAATGAAAATAAACATAGAAGATGGCTGGCCAAGATGGCTCAGTGGATGAAACCACTTGCTGTGTGAGCCTGATGACCTGAGCGGGGTCCCCAGAACCCACTTACAGATAAAATGAGAGAACTGACTCTACTGGTTACCCTCTGACTTCCTTCCACAAGAATTCCAGAGAACGTGCACTCTGTTTGTCTCTCCATCTGTCTGTCTGTCTGTCTCTGTCTCTGTCTCTCTCTCTCTCTCTCTCTCTCTCTCTCTCTCTCTCTCTCTCTCACACACACACACACACACACACACACACACATGAAATAAATAATTTAAATAAACACGAAAATTTTATTCTAACTATGGCTCTAAACACACCTCCTCTTCATGTGTCTGATTCAATACATTTAGGAAGACCCTGAAATACACCTTGGACTAGAGACACAGTGAGTAACATCAAGCTGCCCCTGCTGCAAATCCTGGTTCAAGCATGTAGCAATAAGGGATATATGAACACTTTTCTGGGATTTTCATTCTTTTATCTATGAGACAGACCAAAGCATTCACCCGGGATCGCCACTTTATATTGAAAAGACGTTTAGTGGAATATAATAAACTACCGATAGATGCTGTGTTAGAACTTAGCAACACCAACCCAGCAAGGGCATAGAGGGGACCATTCTGAATTTAAAGGTCCCAGGGAAGATGGGCTTCCATGGCCTGGGAAATTGCACCAGAACTGAAGCTGGCATTTCAGGCCCAAGCCCGCAGGAAGAGTGCAGGAAGACTAGACAAGATTGGCTTGAGAAGAAAAGCTCTGGAATGGAACAATCCAGAATGTTGAGACAAGGAAGGGATGGTCTGGGGTGTGTGGATGCTAGAAGGCTGGGTAGAGGGTGGTGGCCATGATCTCACTAGACTGTGGCTAGTGGGAGGCCCTGGTATTGTGAAGCTGGAGTTCCATCTCCAGGACTTCCTCCCACAAGACAAGGCAGGCCAAAGGCATCGGTGGGAGAACCGTCCACAGCGGAGGGAATAGGAAGGCTCGTCAATGGCTTGGGTGAATGGGGTACAGGAAACAGGAATCAAGACTGCTTCCTGGTTTTTGTCAGGAGAGTGAAGGAACCGTACTGACAGTACCGGAGAGTGAATGGCAAGTTAGAAAGGGATAGCCTGAAGGATGAAGGCATTCAGGCTGTTTGGAACAAAGTTCACATTAAGTTGCTGGAACCGGAGCCCTCCATGCATACCTCGGAGAGAGCCTGGCTCACCTCATATTTAGTCTCACCCCTGCTTCTCACTATATCCCAAGGTCATGTTTCCGAAAACCTTGATGAATTCATAACTAAGTCTTCCTGGAGGTGGAGAGTCTTGCAAGCTCTCCAGATGAAGCTAGCAGTGAACTCATCCCCTGCACTTCCTTAACTTAGGCCCCTGAAACCATCAGTAGTTCCCAAAGGTTGTATTTAGATTCCTCCATTCTGGTGAAGAGTTTTGTTTTGTTTTGTTGATAGTTGTTTTGTTGGAGATAGAATTTCACTATGAATCCAAGCTAGCCTGGAACTCTTGGTCCTCTTGCCTCAGCCTCGCAAGTGCTGGGGTTACAGTTATGAGCTACCAATACCCAGCTACCTCCCACTTTCTTACAGAGGAAGGGTGAAAGTTTCTGGAGGGACTGAACTCCATAGCAGGTAGTCTTGTGACTTGAGGGATATCGGTATTTCTGAGCATAAAATCACTGGGCCCAAACTTCATTTGTAGATTTCTTTGTATGCTTTTGGTAAAATATCTTTCCTGGGTTGCGTGCATTATTACATATTCTCCTGGTCTGTGTCCTTTACGTCCTTTTTAATGTATGTTCTGATGAACTCTCAGAGGTCACAGACAGGTCTCCTTCCTCATGAATTCTGTCTCCAAGGAAGCCTACCCTTATCCGGTGTTGCAGTTTAGCAGGAATTTGGTTGGCAGAGCTGTGTGGGTCTCTGGGCACCAGAAGAGCAAGCAGGCTCAGAGGCAGCCAGCAACAGGAATTGAGGAAGGAAGTTCCAGATGGAAGCGGCGGAGTGTGAAGATGCTTGGTTGCAGGCCAGCCCTTCGATGGGGGGAGAGGTGTAGGGGTTTGGAATGCCCCTAAAAGGCTCCAGATCAGTGGGGAAGCCACTAGAAAAGGCTAAGCATATCCAAAGGCACGCAGACCCAAAGGAACGTCTGGCATTCAGTGCCTATGTTAGTAAGATTTAAGGAATTATAGACTCCCAGGATTGAAATCATCCTCGCCCTAAAAATACCTTGTCTACCATCCAGCTCTCACCAAGATCACCAGGGCACTGTCCCTGGACAGAGATGGCAATCTGACACTAGTCTTGCGGGGCTTTCCTTGATTCCTTAACACATTTCTCCTGCTTTCAAGGCAGTGTGAAGAAGGAACAGAAGTCCAGCTTCAGACTTTTCTAGATGATTTAAAAGAAACAGATAAACACAGAGGAAGTGGTTACATTAGCAAAAAGATAAAAATGAGGTAACCAGAAGGACTACTTTTCAGGAGGCAGAAATGGGGTGAGATGCACAGTCGGGGTATCTTAAGGAGCCTTGAGTTCTTCTCTGCAAGAGACAACATTGGCCTCAATTTCCTGGTCTATACAATGGAAAGGTTGTTCCCTAGCTCACCTGTGTTAACGTGACAAAGAAGAAAATCCGTGAGAGACGCCAAACCCGCACACTGAAAGCTGTGTGGTGAACTCTAGGAGGGTGTCCTACAAAAGGAATGGGGAGTGAGGGTTCTTCACCCCTAGACCATCTCTAAGAAGCAGAACCGGCTATAATGTGCCCCCAGGGTATAGTTTGAGATTTGTTTTATGTGGTTTCTTTTCTTTCTTTCTTTTTCTTTCTTTCTTTCTTTCTTTCTTTCTTTCTTTCTTTCTTTCTTTCTTTCTTTCTTTCTCTCTCTCTCTCTCTCTCTCTCTCTCTCTCTCTCTCTCTCTCTCTCTCCCTCCCCCTTCCTTCCTTCCTTCCTTCCTTTCTTCCTTCCTTTCTTTCTTTCTTTCTTTCTTTCTTTCTTTCTTTCTTTCTTTCTTTCTTTCTATCTTTCTTTCTTTCTTTCTTTCCTCTCTTTTCTGACACTCCTTCTGTTTTTTATATAGCGGTCTCCTTCCTTTCCACTAAAAGAACTATGTTTCCAGCCCTCAGTGACCCCAAACCCCAAGACCACCTTCTGCCAGCCTCCGTCAGAAGTGCCCCCTGCAGCCAGAGACACGGAGCAGCCCCACATGCGGATAGGGGTAGAAGTGACTGCCGGGGCACTGGCTTACAGCCAGGGGAGCCTGCATCACCCCCTTAAGCCTTCAGCTTTCACGGCAGCCCTGGAGGTCCCTGAATCTCTGCTGTGGTGAGCTAGTGAGAGACTGAAGGGAACCAGCAATGACTGGGATCGCCCAGCCCTGTCCCAGCCAAAATAACTGGGATTTTACTGTAATGGAATATGGGTACCGTAGATGCTTTTGTTTACAGAAAGGGTTCTGTGTCACTAAAATGTTTATAAAATATTTTTTCTGTACTAATAAATTTTATAATGGAAACAAAGCCTGGAGAGGAAAAATTAATCATATTTAAGACTTCTTTGGGAGTCGAATATCAAATCCAACAAAAGAATTCTACTGGGAAAGGTGCCCAGGCTATTGACCCCAAGCTAATGAAACACGCACTGGATTTCATCTACCCTGTGTCCTTACTGTTCCTCTCTCCAGCCTCCTCCATTCACTTAATTCCTAATGCTGCTAAGACCGGTGGGGATGCTGGTACTTAGGAAAATGTCCCCCGTGTGTCCTCTGTAAGGCGCCGCAAACGCTCCTCTCGCCTCTGTTTTGTGCATCCACCATGCCTGATACACCGCTAGAGCGTGAGCACCCAGGGGCCAGGTAATGTCGTCAGTCTGTGTGATTCACGCTAAACATGGTGCCCGTAATAACTCACAGAGCTCAGCAGACATTTTCATGGATGGGGATGGAGGAGAGAGAGGGGGGGAGCATGGAAGCAAGAATTCTCTGATCTCTCTTCTCTAAGCAAGTCAACATCCTTCTACATTTTTTTCCCTTCAGGTCACAAAGGGCTAATGCTGTAAATTCTCTCTGGGGGGAAAGCTGGGCAAGATGTACTTGGGAACCTTCAAAAAAAAAAAAAAACTAGGTTGGCACTGGGGAGGAAAAAGTCAATATATTTAGCCACCCATGGCATGCCAAGGCCTTATTGAGACAGAAATAGGCAATGTAGGAGGAATCGCAGTAAAATATTTTTCTAAGCAGTCAGTGCTGGGCTTTGCCTGAACATGGATACAAAGCTGGGGTGAAGCTCAGGACAGAAAACCCAGAGGATTTGAAGGTGGCTTCTAAATCATCTCAGGACTTAGTCGATAGCAATTCAAATGTGGTGACCAGAGAATGGGGGACAGGGATAGTGTTTTACCCTCCACAGTCCAAAGGCCAGGGCATCCTTCTTGCAGGCACTCTCCAGGACCTCCCACATTAGAGAGACCGGTTTCTCCCCTCACACATACCGTGTGTGGAGTGGTACCAATTTCTCTGAAATAGTCTTCCAGAGTCTACTCAACCATTTCCATTAGGCAACCATTCGTGAGAATTCTGCCTCATCTAGAAAGTTCCCTGAAACTATTTGAGGGGAAACAATGATGCTTTGGGCATAGAACCATGTCACACATTCTGCTTGTCTTTCCTCTGTTAAATACACAGCATTTTGGTCCAGAGGCGTGAGGATGGATTCTCACACCAGGCAGGGTAGGGATGGAAGGGTACCTGGTAGTGGTGCAGGTGGTCTAGTCTGGTTGTCTGACAACATCTGCATACGTGAAGGATCACAGATGCCCTCCTTTCCACATCTGGGCTCACACTGTTCTGGAAACAGTTTTTCCCACTTAGAAATGTGTCACTTGCATCCACATGGAACTGAGCACTCTTTTACAAGATGTGCTTTAACATCTATACCGTGCGGCCTCGTTTGGAAGCCACTTTTTTTCTGGAGCGGCTCTCCAGATGTTAAGTGTGTGGATTGCTTCTTCCTATTGTCCTATTAAAATGAACACTCTCGGGGTGAGGGTTGTGTACTCTTCCCATCATTTCAAGAGGTAGTATTGTCTGGTGGGTAAGAACGAAGGCTTGCCACTGTCCTCACATCTCAAGCTCCATGTCAGGATTCCTTCTTAGACTTGGTCCAGACGGCTTAGCTCACTGCCTTTTTGAAGAAATGATACTTATCTTCTCGGGTTGTTTTCTTTTGTTGTTGTTTGTTTGTTTCGAAACAGGGTTTCTCCATGTAGCCCTGGCTGTCCTGGAACTCACTCTGTAGACCAGGCTAGCCTCGAACTCAGAGATCCACCTGCCTCTGCCTTTTGAGTGCTACCACCACCCTACCCATATGGAGTTGTTTTTAAAATTAAATAAGATAGTCAATGTAATCAGTGTAAAGTTCTTAAACAAGGCCATTAACAATAACGTCCTTAACATTAGCCATTGGTTGAGAATGGACTGCCTAAACTTTGATGGTTGTATTTTCTGAGTAATATTCTCCTTGAAGAATTTCTAGACCAGCAAATTTGGACTTCTTAAACCCTTTGAACCATATTGAAATTGCCCTTCAGAAGAGTCATCTGTATCCTGAAAGCAATTTATGAAGACACTAGCTTTCTCATGGTCTCCTAAAGCCCCCTTTGAACTACTCAAAGTGTTTGCATTTTCTAGAATTCTGTGAAGCAGTAAGCTTAACCCTGTTGACCCCATTTTCTGGAATCTCTTTGCCCCTGGTTTCTCTCTCCCTGCCTCCTGGATGCTTGTTGTATGCCTCTGCTGTCTCCTGCCTTTCTTTTAATGGCTGCTTTCCTCAGAGCAGGCGATACTGAGGCTACTGAGTCCAGACACCAGCAATCTCCTCTTTCTCTCGATGTCATGGGATCCATCCAAAGCCCCCTTGTCTTTCTAATGGACACCGCTGGCCCTGGCTTGCCGCTAATGTTTTTTTTATCACATATGCATTCATTCTGTGTGTGTAGCCTATCTCATCAGATCTCTGTCTCTAAAACCAAATGGACCCGTCCTACTTAGCTGAGGGTACCCCAATTGCAGAGCTCTCCAGAACAGAGTGGCCTACGGCTACGCCTGGAGATTGTCTTGATTATCTTGATTAGTGTCCACTGTGAGCACCACCATCCCTGAGCAGGCGGGCCTGGGATGTATAAGGAAGGAGAGAGCAGAAGCCAGACAGCAGGCCAGTAAGCAATTCTCCTCCATGGTATCAAGGTTCCTACCATGCCTGAATTCCTGCCCTGACTTCCCTCAAGAATGGACTGTAAACCGTAATGTGAAATGAGCTCTTTCCTCTCCATGTTGCTTTTGGTCATGGTGTTCACACAGCAACAGAAAGCCAACTGGGACCCTACCCTATGCTGGTTCCTCTCCTCAACCCCTAGGCAAGTGTTCAGTTTCCATCTTCCTAAAGCCAGCGTGTGAAACTTCAAAGTAACCCTGGACAACTTCTCCAGGATCTCAGCAGTCATCAGATCTGATGGGATTCTTGCTCATGTCTCCTGAGCTCTCTCTTACTTTCTGGGTCTCATCTGCTCTCTGTATTCAAACTTTTATCGTGGAGCAAGCCCTCTGGCCGACCAGTTCCATTTCCCACCCCACATCAACCTGAACAAGGATCCTCCCACACTCCCAGCATTTGTCCGCTCCAAGCATCCTCCAAGACCTCACAGCCTGAATCCAGCCACTCACACTCCTCAAACTGGCACCCAAGGACTTCAAGGACCTGGCCCCCAGTTTTTATTCTAGCCCTGTCTTCTGAACATGGCCTCTTCTGTTTTCATAACCTGGAATGTCCATTTGTTCTAAATTTTATCTGTCCTTCAAATAACCCTCCCTGAAGGCTTTTCTGACCACTCTAGCCAATTGTAATTAGAACAGCTGAGCTATAGGTTACAGTTCAAGAAAAGACTAGCTTTGGCCATGAAGTCAGGGGCTCTGTAGACAGAGACTTGAGGGGCAGTCCCAAACACAGCTGCTGACCCGCATCTAGCTCCCCCTTACCTTGTATAGCAGTAGCTCATCTTTGTCCAAGTGTTCATAGCCTGAGCCTTCAGGGGAGACGTTAAGGACACAGGTGCTGGAGTCCGAGTTCGACATTGAGTGTTTTCACTTGCTAGCCCGGCAGTCCCTGGGCAAATCTTTAAACTTTGAGTTTCAGTCTCCATGAGGACCCCTTCTAGAACATTATTAGAGGCATTTCATGAGATAATAGATGTAAAACACATAACCAGTCCCTAGCCATAATCAAATCTGTATTAATGGGTCATGTGCTGTTTCCACCCTGACTAGACTAACGCCACCGTGGAACTTCCACGCCCCTTTTATCTGCCTGGCTTTGAGTAACCACAGATCCAGCACTGCCTGTGTCCACCCCACCCCCCAACTCCCCACTCTGCCCCCACAGTCACAAAACATCCTTCTGAAAGTACCGTCTTAATTCTTTTTTTTTTTTTTTTTTTTAAAGATTTATTTATTTATTATGTATACAGCATGTATGACCGCAGGTCAGAAGAGGGCGCCAGATCTCATCATAGATGGTTGTGAGCCACCATGTGGTTGCTGGGAATTGAACTCAGGACCTCTGGAAGAGCAGTCAGTGCTCTTAACCTCTGAGCCATCTCTCCAGCCCCCCGTCTTAATTCTTGAGAAGGAGGCCTGCAATTGTCCATTTTACTTTCTGAAGTCTAAACATAAGGCCTGGGAGGGAGTGGGGCTTATTGGTGGATGACGTCACCAGGGACCTAGACTCTCACTTCTTCCTGCCTCTTGCCCATGTGGCTTCTCTCCTCCTACCTCCTCCTTGACCTCCTTCTTCAGGAGGAAGAACTTCAGTCCATGGTCTGTCAGGTCTGTTACTTCTGGGCCTGTGTTAGGATGGAGCATCATGCAGGACCTGCCTCCCTCATGGCAGCTGGGATGCAAAGAAAAGGCCATGCTGGCTCCCTCCAAGGAGCAAGTTAACCGCACAATCCCAGCCGTCGTGTTCCAGACACAGGAATAAGTAGAAGGATGGAGTTTATCCTTGTTGGGCAACAAGTGCCTTCCTCCCTAAGCGGTAAGGACTGCTTGAAGACGGCTTCGGACAAGCTGGGCTGCCCAAAAGAGGCTGAGACCACCTGAGATGCCTGAAAGAGATGCTCTCCGACCTGTCCAGCTGCCTGCAAGTTGTGAAATGCACTCCAGGTTTCCAGCTTTCATGAGCTGTCACCTATGCTGGGGTTGCTTTTGGTGGTACAGCTGTCTTTGCATCATTTCTGCTTCTATAAATAAGCCACACACACACTCACATTCCTGTACTCCCAATAAAACTCACTGGCTCACCAAGTTAGAATTTCATGGTATCCTTTCCTGTGGCCTGCCATTGGCTCCCTATCTGGGATGAGTAGGTGTTGTTCATGTCTCCCAGGAATAGTTTCAGACAACAGTTCTTTCCTGTGGCTGTCTTTAGGAGAGAGGATTTTCCCCATAATCTACTCAGAAAGCTGCCATTTATATCTCATTAGCTAGAATTATTTCACGTGTCTTTTATTCTACCAACTTATGGTGAAGAAAATGGAATTTCTGTAGCCCAATCAGGGTCAGCTTAGCAGTGGCCGGCCCGGGTCATCATCCATCACTCCTGAAGACAGCAATGTTCCTTCCTGCAGAATGCCTACTGGTACCTTGGTCCTCAGGCAAGGATTCCGTAGAGGGCTCAGGAGATCTGGCTCTGGCTTCCACTGCTGCTCTTTGACTGGGTGCCTTTGAGAAGTTCATCCAGTCTCCCTGGGTCAACGTCCGAATGGTCACCCCGCTTACAAGAACCAAGGAGAAGGTTCAGGAAGCCCCTTGTCAGTTTGAAGTGGCTGTACAAATGGAAAGTGCTGAGTGTGCTTAGAGCTTATCCCCTTGCCTCCTCTCTGGAGTTTCTAGAGGAGTCACCCAGGGAATCTCTGGCCTCTTACGCTGGCCTGCCAGCTGCCTTCTCTCAAGCCCATTCCTCCAAGACAGCCTTGCCATGGGTCCACCAAGCCCCACTTTCCATAGCCAGGATGATTTCAAATTTGTTGAAATCCTTTTGCCTCTGCCTCCCAAAATGCCGGGATGGGCCTGATTCTGTAACGTTTCCTTGCCTGTAAAGTGGCAGGGGCTGTGCAGAGTGAGCTCTGAGCTCTAGCTTTGTGCTAAACGTCCACGGGCTTCCTTCCTGGGCTTCCTCTGGCAGGGCCTCCAGGCTCTTCTCCTATCTCTGGTTTTCAGAAGTGGCTCTTGGGGCCTGTCCACCTTCTGTCACTTGCTCCTGGGGGTCCTTGCCATCCTTGGGTCCAGGAGGTCTAGTCACCACATCTCCGATCAGATGCAGCCGCTTCTCCTTCGTCTTCCTCAGGGGCTGCTCCTCAGTTTCCAGGAACTCGTTGCTTCCCCCAGACCCCCTCTTTCTTTTGTCTTACTCAAATTCCTGGCTCCATGGGCCAGGTAGGAGAGCAGTTTAGTTGGACCCAAGCTGGCAGTTCCTCAGAACCTCCCCTGCCTCTGGCACATTCCTTGCATTTGGGCAGGACCCAGGGAGCTGGAGAATTCCTCTCCCTCCTTAGCGTGGGTCCTCGTGTTGGCATGCCAACAGCCCCAAATATTTAAAGCAATCATGAAAATGAGCTCAGAGTCCCATGCCAGAGCCTTGAAAGGAATTAGGCTAAAAACGGGACAAAAGAAGAGGTGAGGCCAAACGGAAAATGCCATGAAAGGCAGTGCCCAGCATGGCCGGGGCCCAGGACTCTCCTCACTGGCTCCATTCATCTGCAGCCAGGCACTGTGCTGGGCACTGCGGAGGCAAAGTTGAATGAATCGCTATCCCAGCACTTGAGGAGCTCCCGATCTAGCCAGGGAAGCCACGGACAACCACAGTACAGTATGGTAAGTATAGACAAGAAGCCACCAAAGGCACAAAGGAGCCATCACAGTGGTGTACCTCCCAAAGTCTGACCCCAGGCCTTCCTTACTTAGGGCAGGTGTCCCCCGCCTCGGGACAAGATAAAAGATGTGCTGCTGGCCGACAGAAGGGCCCGGGCAGATGTGTAGGTATACAGAAGCACACAGCAGCTGAGAAGGAAGAGAATGCTCAGGCATGGCTGCTTTGTAAACTGCAAAGACCCAGCCGCTCCACAGGGATGTTTATGCACATGTAACACACAGAACAGAGCGTGGAATTAGACAGACTCAGCTTATGGTTTAAAAAAATCTTAAAAAATGCTGGCAGAAATGCATACTTGAAGACAGAAGCCAGGTTTGGGGCAGAAAGCCTTTCTCGGAAGATGCCTCCCGGCCAATAGGGAGAACGGGGGCAGTGCAGAGGAACAGCAGCATGGCCCTGTGAGCAATCCAGGCAGCCACCCTGCTGGAAGGGACATGGGTTTACTATGTCACAGGAGTGAAGGAAGAGGGTAGTTGGCAGGCTGGGCAAATTGGCAGCATCCCAGGCACCCAGCACAGCGCCCAGGAAGGCGTCAAGGTTGGAGGCAGACGCCTGAGTGACAGCTGTAAGGAAGCCTCGGGGTACCTGGTTTCCTGGAGGAGGTGGAGACAGTGGGTCCAGTGCCTCATTCTGCCGGAGCACATCATAGTCCTCACGACAGGGGTAGAGTATGGCACTGACCTGAGTCTGGGGTGCTGGGCAGCCACGGTGAAGCCTCCTGGAAAGAAATGAGCCGAGTGGTGATCACTCAAGCTGATGGTCACCGGGTGCTGTAGAAGCCCGTTATGATGAAGTCACCCAGTGATAACTGGTGTTCACCAGCGTATCACTGACATTTATTTTTATTATTATATCTTCAAATGCTTCTAGCATTTACCGGGCACTAAGGAGGCAGGCTATGCTAAACCACACATGTGCTCAACCCTCACAACAACCTGAAGAGATCAGAATTCTTGTTAATCCCATTTTACAGAGCAAATGATTCTCAGATAATCAAGATTTGGGCCATGTGTATTTAATAACAGGAGAATGCTGAATTCGTGTGTTAAAGTTCTAAACACCAGAGAGACTTAATAAAGAACCATTAAGTTAGAAGGCTGTCCTTACAAGAAAAAAAATATTTGTAACAGAGACAAGTACAGAGAGACCATGTGAGGACAATGGTGTGATGTTGGCATCTACAGGCCAAGGAGACAGGCTCCAGGAGGCGCCATCTTGCTGGCACTCTAATCTCATACTTTCAGCCTTCAGAACTGTAGAATTGATTTCTGGTTCTTAACCCCTAGCTGAGTGCTCTATTACAACTGTCTGTGCAGGTTTTCACAGAAAGCAATAACCAGGAGTACCGCAGAGTACCATAGAGATGGGGGACCAGGTCTGCCGGTGTTGCACCAGTTGCCAAGGTGTGCGCATAATGTACTTCCTTATGAGCCAACCTGGAGTCTACCTGAAGGCCTAGCAACAGGTGCTGTCAGAGTTCCTGATCACGCCCAGCCAATGAGGGACAACCACGCAATGCCACCAGATTGGGACACAGCTTTGGGTGCTGGGAGGAGGGTATATAAGGCCTTCCCTGTTATTAAATAAAGGAGTTTGTTGTTTGCCTTCAACTGACTCCCGGTGTCTGTGCCACTGATACAGCACCTTCTCACCCCCTCTCCCGAGGGAGCCATTAGGATCCAGCAACATTCTGGGAGTGGGGTACCCACAGAGGACTGTCTACCAGTGCCTTATTCTCAGCCGTCAGGAGCCAGAGGACCCTTACCATCTTCAACTGGGTTCTGAAAGAGGAAGGCCCAAGATGGCTTGGAGCTGGACAGCAAGAGTCCCATGGTGTCTTCTTTGACAGGATCGGGGCTTTAGAACTGGGGTTTCAAGAGATTAAAACTCAAAGCCTAATGCAAGGCAAAGCCATCGTAACCTTTCCATACAAGTCTTTGGACATTCAACCACCATGAGAAGTGAAGTCAGGGGCAGGCTAATGTTTCCACCTGGCTTGAGAAGTGAGACTGATGCCCCGTGAGAAACCAGACCCTTTCTCACATAAAGTGGGCCCTATCCCAGGGGATGAACTCTCACAGGGGACATCCCTAGAATGGGTCAGTCCCCTAGTCAGAAGCCACCGCATCTAGTCCCTTGGGCTCCTCTAAGGCAGGCATACATTAAAAGGAAGAGGCAGAAATCTCATCTTGAGGCTTGGCCAAACTAAAACTGGTCTAGTCAGAGTGGGGTGAGGAAGAAGGCTTCAAGGACTCTGACCTGCCCTCACTTCAATACCATAGAGTGCCAGGTTGCCTTGAGCTCTTTGGTCAATGTGGAAATCACCCGGAAGTACAGAGAGGTGGAGGTTCCAGGCCTGAAGATGGAGCTTGGGGGAGGCGGGGACACAATGACAAAGGCCTCCTGCAGCTTCCAGGGGTTTGAATTTCTGTGACGAGAACAGACTTCAAACAGGCACAGGCCGCTAGGATAGACGCAGTAGCTAAGGAAGCAAGTACTTCTGGAGGAGGGGGCACTGAGGCTCAAGGGAAAAGGATGTGAATTGCAGAGGACAAAGGAGGGTTTGTTTCATGGAAAGTACGGAAGAGGAAGGAGGTCCTCTCTGGGAAGTATAGAGCTGGCTGGGTGTCTGGGCAGCATCTGCAAGGTGTATGTGTGCATGAGCACGCATTGCGTGATACATATGATATGTGTTTATATGATGTGGCATGCATGCATGTATGTGTCTGGCACATGAACGGGACATGCATGCATGAGTGTATGTGATATCTGACATGGGTGTGCATGCACTCTGTGTGTGTGTGTGTGTGTGTGTGTGTGTGTGTGTGTGTGTGTACACATGCATACAAATGTCCTGGCATTTTAACGGTGTGGATAACTTGGGGAAACATTCCTGATGAGAAGTCAGGCTTACAGAGCCAGAAACAGCAGTGGGGTTGCAGCAAGCTGTGAGAGGGGAGGCATCCAGCAGGAGCCTTCCATAGGGAACAGGGCGTGCAGGGTGGGGTGGGGTGTAGGGATAAGAGTCAGGACAAAGACCTGCTGGATTTTCCATCAGAAGTGTGGTATTGAGATGCAGTTCAATTGATACCCAAATGTCCCGTGTCTCTATTTCATCATTTCCATGCTGCCAGTAAGCAGGGCTTACCATCTGCATAATGTCCAGCCAAAGGAATACGAACCAAGAGGAAATTGCACTCCGGTGCTGCATAATCTGTCTGATCCTCCGGGATATTAGTGGAGACATGTGAGTCTTCACTCATCTGAGCAGTAATGTCCTGATTGTTTCTCAGCAGGAAGTTTCCCATTTCATCTGGCTGCGAGGCAGCTGTACAATGAGAGCAGAGTGATGGTTTTCCGGTCTCACGGAGCTCCCTCGCTGCTCCTAAATCCCACCACTGCCTCAGCTGCTGCAAATGATTCTCATGTGCTGACAGGTCATACATTTCGAGACGAGACACCCGGCAGGAGTTCGGGGCTGTAGTGGTGGGCCGGTGAAGTGAGAAGGATGTTAAGTGACAGGGGCAGGAGCCTACCTGCCCGCTCTCCCCTCCCCCTCCCTTCTGCCCTGCTGGCCTGTCCTCTGCAGCCCTGGAGGGCAGCAGCACATCTTAGGCAAGTCACAATAGCTATGCAGACCCAA
This sequence comes from Peromyscus californicus insignis, assembly GCF_007827085.1. Classification (NCBI taxonomy): domain Eukaryota; kingdom Metazoa; phylum Chordata; class Mammalia; order Rodentia; family Cricetidae; genus Peromyscus; species Peromyscus californicus. The sequence continues at coordinate 25,833,231 of NW_026294514.1, read as the reverse complement.
GCTTCTGTGAAGGAAAAGCAGCAGGCCCAGAACTGCCTATCTTACGGGACTATGGGGAAGAATGATGTGTCACAAAGGAAGGCTCCTCACGTAGTGCTAGAGACACAAAGCACCCTGAATTGGCAAAAAACAAAAAACAAAAACAAAAAACAGTGGTTGCTGATGCATGCTCACTACAAGCCCCAAGAGCTATGAGGTATTTTAGGTACAGTCACTAACTGAATATTCACAGTCCTGTAGATCCAGCCTCCATCACTGCTGTTATCTTACTGAGAAGGAACCCAAGATACCGAGAGTCCTGATAGCTTGCCTGTGCTCACAGAGCCGAGCTTCTAACAAAGGCAGTAGGGCCTCAGACACTGAGTAAATAGCTGAAGGTTGAGGTGTTGGTGGATGGATGGACCAAGGTCATGGACTCCTAGGAACCTCTGCAACCCAAACGCTGGAAACGTTCGTACCGGCACCACGATGTCCAGAAAACCCAGCTAAACATTGAATGTGGCTACCTAGTGGCCTTGCCCACCTGAGTCGGAAGTGAAGTGGCCTCTCTTATTCATCTGGCTTAGTGTTCCATAGTTTGAAAGGACAGACCTGAAAGATCTAGAAGTCCTAATTATACACCTAAAGGAACTGAAATAAGAGAAAGGACCAGAGAATGGTCACATGTGTCTGATGGGACCAGAGCCTCTCTGCCCAGTGCTGTTTCCACTCTCCGACCACTCTGCCTTTACTTCATACCGTGAAAGTTGTATCCGGATGTAGGGAAGGAACTAAGAACATAAATGCAATGCTGGGCACCTGGGAAGCAGAGGCAGTGAATCTCTGAGTTCAAGGCCAGCCTGGTCTACAGAGTGAGTTCCAGGACAGCCAGGGTTGTTACCCAAAGAAATCCTTTCTTGAAAAATAAGAATGTAAGTACAGATTTAACAGGCCTATGAGCCATCAAATTCTTCCAAAGTGAGGTGGTCTTACTTTGCTATAAGGACATTCCTATTTATGTGTTTCTGGTAAAGTCATCGGACCTGCCCCTCTCCCTTTTCTGCCTGAATTCAGATACACAAGTCTGGGACAGAGGGGACAACTGTGTGGATCATAACCTATGCCTGGGCCAGGTGGCTACCACTGCTTCCCAAGCATGCCTAGCACATTCCACATCCCCACCACATGATATTGGCTGATGCTGTCCCTACACCTGAATCCTGTACCCCTAGCCCCAGGGTTCACTGCAGCTCCCCCAGTCATCAGGACCGGGCAGGAGGCCTCGAAGCTCAAGGATCGCACTGGCAGTGGGTAAGATTCTGTGTTAGCCAGGCCAGGACTCTGTCTTCTGTCCATGAAGGTATGCTTGCTGATTGCCTTCCTAGTTTCCCATCCCCATTTCCAGCTTACCAAATGGGAATCACGACAGTCCCCTCATGCCAAGTTCAGAAGAGTAAAACTGGAAATTCACATTCTTGAACAAATGCTGAGTTCTAGGTACAGGCTGGTTACAGGTGTGACATGCTCCAGACGCTGTCATCACCATGCTTGTCTTCAAGCCACAAAGCACCCCCGTGCTCCAGACACCCTTAGACAGCATCTCTATAGGCAAGGATACTGTGTGCCCAGAAATACTTCAGCACAGCACTGGCACTGTAACCTGGGTGTCATAATTGCCTCCCCTGGTGATCTTATCCCACATGCCGTTTTGATTGATGGTGGTTTGGATTTTGTCTTATCTCCCTTCCTAAGGAGATACTCATCTGTTGGCAAGGACTAGGTCAAGTTCACTTTTCATCCGCTGCACTGGAGCACATGTTCAAAGCCACAGAACAAAGTCAAGGTAGGTGTGTTAAACTGAGATAATCAGGAATTAAAAAAAGAGAGAGAAGTGAGGTGGCACACGACTTTAATCCCAGCACTTGGGGCGGGGTGGCGGGGGAGACGCTAAAGCAGGTGGATCTCTGAGTTCGAGGCCAGCCTAGTCTACAGAGTGAGCTCCAGGACAGTCAGGGCTACACAAACCCTGTCTCGAAAAAAATCAAATAAATAAATAAAGGTGAGTTGCTTGAAGCAAAGAGCAAGAAACACAGATCTCGTTAAAAGCCCGTGGTGACTGTCTCTATAAACTTCAAATAGTCCATGCCAAAGGTGATGTACTTTCCATTACAGCATAGTAAATCCTATAAAGTAGACAGAGTTATCCCTGTGCTTACAGGAAAAGTGAGGAGAAGGAGGCGAACACGCTCGTCAAAGTCCAGATGCCAGTTTGTGTCAGAGCTGAAGTCTGAGCCCAGGCTCGCCTGACTCCCAGCTTTAAGCTAGGGGCAGGCACACCATCTCCTGAGGTCTGGCCAAGGCCCATGTTTGGTATGGTCTTAAACTGAAATAGATTTTGCATTTTAAATACTTGGGGAAAAAATTTCATATCACATAAAATTAGAAGAGATTATTTTAGTGTTCATAAACTTATATTGGGCCACAGCCCCATTTGCTCATTTATGTCATGTCTATCGGTCTTCACGCTCTGGGAGACAAGCTGGGACGTCTGCGGAAGGGAAGGCTCGCCCCTCCGAGCTTGGAACCTGAGTTCTTGACAGAAGAATTTATACCATCCGCTGTATGTCAAACTGACCCTTGCAGACAGACAAACAGGAGATCTTCACAAGCTTCTCTTCTTCAAGGAAAACTTCCACTTCCACAAAAATGCACACTTCTAGAAGGGCTCACACCACCACTGCAGTAATGGAAACTCTGACTTTTTGTATGCGTGCTGAACCATCTCTAATTTTTTTGCCATCACGGGCTCCCAAGTAGATTCTGAAGGCATTGCTGGGGGAAGCCACCGGCCTCTGGGGAAGGAGGTATGACAGGCCAGAGCAAGTCTAGAAGCAACGGCAAAGGGATTTGGAGCCAGAAGCCAGCTTAGCTTCATGAATTCCTTTGCCCCTGGATTCACGGTTTCCTGCCACATCTTGTTCAACTGTGGACATGCCTGGGCCCCGGGCAGGGACAGGCAAGCTGCAGATGATGAAAGCATAGGACCTCCAGGCCCTGGATCCTGAATCCTGCCTCCACCCTGACCGACAGCAGAGCCCCGCCTCAGCAGATCCCTCCCGACTGTATCCTCAATCTCCTCATGTGGAAAGTGAAAGGTTGGCTCAGGTGTTCTGATACGCACACCCACCCAGTGCTGACCTTCTTCAGGTGAATATGTGCTGTATTGATTGTGTAACACACTAGGACCCTCCACTGCCTGTCTTCAGGGTGAGTCCAAAATGCACACTCTATTCTTCATCCAGCTGGATCTTTTGAGGATCTGCGTGTGTCCAGCTCTGTGGAGATACAAAGTGAGAGTAAAGGTGGCCTTCTTAAATTGTTTCGGGAGCTACACAATGACCTCAGGCAAGTCGGGTCCCCATACAGATGCTGAGGACCCGGTTTAGACTCAACATACTCCTGCTGCCTTGATTCCCATGCTTTCACTAAAGCCACACAGCACACCTATGGCCCAAGCATCCTAGGCCCATTTTACAGGTTAGAAAATGGAGATTCTGAAAAGTTACATGGAGGCCAAATGGCTGTTAAGAGTGGCACAAGGCTTTCGAGGCTGGTTTCACCGGTTCCAAAAAGTGAAGACTGGTGAGCTGTGTCTTCTAGCATAATGCCACTGGGTGCCTGTGTGGGTACAGGACAGACATGCTACGATAAAGTTCGCAAAAGAAAAGAAGAATGTATTTTCTTCATGTTAGCCCTTCCACAGCAGAAGAAAGACTACTGAACCAGCATAAAAACATTCTTCTAGAACCAACACTCTCTATGAGGCATATATCTCCGGGTGATTTTTCTTTTCTTTCCCGAGTCTCAGTTTCCCTATTGTAAAACCACAGTGAGGGGCTGGGCAGCAGGATGATGGAGTACCACCAGTGTTCACTGGTCCTCTGCGTATGTACGTGTTCATGAGTGCTAGGCTCGGGTACAGGAGTCGGGTTCGGCTCCAGCCCTGAATCACAAAGCTCAACACAGAAGACATTATCACCAGAACCATAAAAATACAGAGAAGTCCTGAGAGAACCCAATAGTTGGTCCATGTGGGTCCAAAGCACTAAGCTAGGTTTGGAGGGAAAGATGGAGGAAGATTCGTGTAGCTGTGGGGGGTCCCATTCTCACCCCACCCTGCTTCTCATTTGTCAGATTCCGACACTCTGGGTTCTGTTTAGGCTTTGATGACATTTGAGGGCCATCAAAGCTTGGGGATAGCTGTGGCAGGAAGGCCAGACCCAGGTCTTAAGGATAGGAAGGATTCAGACAATGTTACAGGCAAAGATTTGAAGAAAAACTAGGAGACCTTTTAGGGACCCAGCGAGGCCAACAGTTGGTTTAGTGGGAATTAGCGAGAAGTTAAGGGGAGCCGGGAAAACATGGGTATCCTGAGTGCTGATGGGAAATTTAAAACGTAATTGACCAAACAAGGCAGCACACCTGGAACCCCAGCACTTAGGAGAGATAAAAGAGGATAAGGATTTCAGTGCCAGCCTCAGCTACGTAGTTAGTTCAAGGTCATCTAGAGCTACATGAGATTCTGCTGTTTGGTTTTGTGGGACTTTTTTGTTTTGTTTTTTGTTTCTTTGAGACAGGGTTTCTCTGTGTAGTCCTGGCTGTCCTAGAACTCGCTCTGTAGACCAGGCTGGCCTCAAACTCACAGAGATCCACCTGCCTCTGCCTCCTGAGTGCTGGGATTAAAGGCATGCGCCACCGCCACTTGGTGAGATTCTGGTTCGTTTGTTTTGTTTTGTTTTTTTATTTTATTTTATTTTCCGGAGCTGAGGACTGAACCCAGGGCCTTGTGCTTGCTAGGCAAGAGCTCTACCACTGAGCTAAATCCCCAACCCCAAGATTCTGTTTTTTAAAACCAAGATAAGCAAAATAACATGTAATTTGACAACCTAGTAGCAACTCAGATCTCTATTTTGAATACTACTCACACAACATGGGTTTCTTGTAGAGATATTTGACTAGTAGGAATGTTAGTATACAGATGACCCGGAGCATCTGTAATGCCAGAAAACAGGAAAGTAATTCTGAAAACCCTCAAAATTATCAAGTCCTTGTGACATTATGATATATATTTTATTCTATGGTTCTTAGCTCATAACTCCCTCTTTAAAGAGAGCTATAGAAACTAGGATTTTTTCTTCCCCAGCAATTTTGCATGAAAACCCTAATTTTCAGCACCTATCTTTTGGGTTTTTTTTTTTTTTTTTTTTAGTTTTTTGAGACAGGGTTTCTCTGTGTAGCTTTGGTGCCTGTCCTGAATCTCACTCTTTAGACCAGGCTGGCCTCAAACTCACAGCGATCCACCTGGCCCTGCCTCTCGAGTGCTGGGATTAAAGGCGTGCGCCGCTACCGCCCAGCTCAGCACCTATCTTAAAAGGCGTCTACAGAGAGCCGATCTGACCCACTGTGTTCGACGGTAGACCAGAAGCCCCTGCGTCAGAAAGTCTAGCTGCACGGGACAAACGCAGCATGGGGCCAAGGAGACTCTGGACAGGCTGTACTGCCAGCCTGCCTTCTGTCCAATCCCGTTTCTCCAGGATTGGCTCTGCTTCGATCATCCTTACCCAGTGACGGCTCCACCAAAACTCCGAGGATGGGGTTTAGAACTCGTGGTGCAAAGTGGAGGGTTGTACACCCCGCAAATGCAAGCTCCCTGTCCTGTCCCTTACACCTCCCCCAAAACACCTCTCCAGCTGTCCCCTGTGTAAGTGAGAGTGTCTCTGAGTTCTGTCAGCTATTTGGGTCCTCAACCCACGGGGGCTGACTGGCTCCAGGAGGGCTGGTTATGATTTAACTGGGCTGTGGGATGCGGTTGATGTCTGCTGTGGGCTTCATTGCTTACGTGCTGGCGGGGAGATGCTTCACACACGGGGGTCGCCCAAGCGATCTGTGTTGTGAGCAAATGGCAGGGCGACACTGGCTTGATTTTTCCTCTGTGTCCCCGTCGCTGTCAAAACAAGGGAAGCCCAAGACACTGTCGTGTCTGAGCAGAGCCTGAGGAGGCACGGCAAGCTATATACCATGGCTTCCTGGATGGGAGAGTCGTGTAAAAAGACAAACTTGGATGCCAGAAAAATAACATGGAGCTCTTTGATAGTTTAACACTGGCCTTTGCTGGAAGAAATACATTTTACAGCCTTTTTCCAGGGCAGGAGTCCAGTTATTTATACTTTGCTTTCAATTGCGTATATGTGACAATTACTAACAGATGGAACCCGTGAGCAGAAACAGACCCTGGGAAAAGCTAAGGAAATCTGAGTAAACTATGGATTTTTATCACAAAATGATGTATCAACACCGATTCATTAATTTTGACAAATACAGCGTACTAGTGTTTGAGGTTAGTAATGGAACACTATGCAGAGGAGGGACATAGGAGAACTTGGTGTCCTATCTGCTTAAAATCTCTTTTTATCTAAAGTTACTCTAAAATGTAAAGCCAACCGAAGTAAAAGTAAACTTAAAAAAAAAAAAAGTATCTGTGGCAAACATTAGCAGACAGTTTGTTAGAAATTCAGGGTGAGGCTCCTGCCTCAGACTCTGCCTCCCTTGAGCCAGAGATAGTGTTTGCTTAAAGGAGCAAAGCCAGTTTGTGTGGACCTTGGGGACTGGCTCACAGTGGGACTATGGGCGGGATCACTCTGTCCTTGTGCCTATACAGACAGCCTGGCGTGGAGCTATCCAGCCGTTGGCTCCATCTGCCTTACTTAAGTTTCCCCAATCCAAACACCCCAAATCTGCAATCCTACAATGTCTACAAAGTTTTGAGTGCTGCAGTGATACCAGTAGTGGGAAAGTTCCACACCTGACCTCACATGCCTGGGTTGCAGTTAAAAAGAGTGTATACGATTCCCTTTGAGTTGTGGATACAAGGTGTAGGTGACATAGAGATCAATTTTGTGATTGATTTTGGGCTCCATCCCCAAGAGAGCTCCTCATGTACTACTATCTGTAAGTACATAAAATATATGGACCCCAAAAGAGGTAGGGTGGGGAAGGGAGGGCAGATGAGGATAAACTATGCACAGTAGAGAAGAAGTGGCGTTTGTAGCTTACGACTCTCACAGAAGAGGAAGCTCATGGGGGGCTGGCAGGGTTGGTAAGACCTTTGTGGGCTTCCGTAGTCATTCTCCCACAGGCTCCACATTAAGACAAGCACATCTAAATGCAGCCGTGTTCGGGGCTTTGAGGTAGACCAGTGGTTAAGAGCACATACTGCTCTTTTGTTGTTGTTGTTGTTGTTTGTTTGTTTGTTTCTTTGAGACAGGGTTTCTCTGTAGTTTTGATACCTGTCCTGGATCTCACTCTGTAGACCAGGCTGGCCTCGAACTCACAGAGATCCACCTGCCTCTGCCTCCTGAGTGCTGGGATTAAAGGCGTGCGCCACCACCACCCGGCACGCACTGCTCTTGCAATGGATGAAGTCTGGTTCTCAGTACCCATGTCAGGTAACTCATAACCAATTCCAGGGGATCCAACACCTCTGGCTTTCACGGGTACCTGCACTCACCTGCACACATCCACAGACAGGCACAAACATAAGTTTTGTCCACACGGTCTCTCCAGCATAGTGCTAATTGTCCTTCAGGTTTAACTGCCAGTAACGTATGAGATCTATGGTTGCTGTCCAGGTGTGGTTGTCTATGCCTATGATCAACTAAAGATGAGCAGGAAGACTATGAGGTCCAGGCCAGCCTGTATTACAAGCAAGACCCTATCTCAACAAAACAAAAAAACCTGAATTTATAGTTGCTTAAAATTCTTGGATGGTTAATTATTCTTTGTGATTCCTGAAAAATCTGAAAACGTCAGCTAAAAGATTTACAGGAAAAAAAAACCGTTATGTTAAATGTAATAATTAATGGAGAAGTTTTAGCTCAGCATGTATCCATTTTGGTCTCATGGTTTCCCTCTGGTGTCTTCTTTCTTCAGGACTTGGCTTTCTGGATCTGGGAAAGGCTCCTAAGGAGCAAGTACTGTGGCCAGTGACAGCAGAGGCGCAAGATATATCCTCCACCTCCCCGAACAAGGCACCTGCAGAGAGCATCAGGAAATGGAGGCATATGTCTCCCTGACACACATGCGCACACACACACACACACACACGTACACACACAGGCACACATACACACACATGCACACATGCATACACACATGCACACACACGTACACACACAGGCACACATACACACACATGCACACATGCATACACACATGCACACACACATACACACATGCACACACACACACACGTACACACACAGGCACACACACATGCACACACACACACACATGCATACACACATGCACACACATATACACACACACACACACACACGCACGCGCGCACACACATGTATGCACGAACGCGCACACACACACACACACGCACACACCCTTGCACTGTCAAAGAACAGTGTCTACCCACATGACAAATGCTGGCGATGATGGAGGTGACAGGAAACATGCGTCTCCCCTCCTCCGTCTCAGGTCCTGAGATAACTCACTAGGAAAGGCTGCCCCGCCCTCCTTCAGCACCCCCTAGCAGCCTTCCTGCAACTCTATAAATCACCAAGGCTCTATACAAACCCTGTTCAAGGGCTCCACAGAGAACCACTATCAAATAAAATAAATGTGTACGTGTGTGCATGGGAGGCAGGATGCTCCTTAGAAGCTACCCCCAGCATGATTCAAAAGAAGAATCTAAACTGGAGCGTGCCAGGCTGATGCCAATGCAGACTTTGCTTTTAAGAGCACGGCACAGTAGCTTCCCTGCGGCTTCGATCTCGTTGCCTGTGAAGTTGACCAGGGAGGACAGGTAGACGTGGGTTGAAGTTGGGATTGTACAAGTGGATGAAGGCGAGTCGAGGCTTAAAGCAGTCAGATGGCCAGTATGTAAAACTCGTGATTATGGTCGCGTTTTTTCTTCCCCACTAGGGACCCAAGAGATGACAGCAAATTACAAAGAGTCTATTTTACAGGACAGGAAAGAGCAGTGACTGCTGTGTGACCACCAGACCCTCCCACTTCAGAGAGCACAGAGGGAGCCGAACCACCCAATCAGATGGCGCCTAACAGTCCATGGAATGTCTGCAGGCCAACGCATTATTCTTGGATGGCATCTGTTCAGGCACTTAATTAGTTCCTGACATGCTCAATGCCTTGTGTGTACACTGTGTGTGTGTGTGTGTGTGTGTGTGTGTGTGTGTGTGTGTGCACTTGCATTCATGTCTGTGAGTATGACACGTATATGGAGGTGAGAAGACAGCCTCAGGGGTGAGTCCTCACCTCCCTCATTGTTTGAGACAGGGTCTGTTCATTTCTTTTCTACTATACGTACAGTCAGGAGAGCTGGGCTGCGAGCTTCCCGAGGTTCTCCCGTAGGTTTAGACACTTGAACATTTCTGCTAGTCAGTGGCATTGTTTGAGTGGTTATGGGGAGGGTCAGACTTGCTGGACGAAGTACATCACTACAGGTGGCCTTTGAGAGTAAAGCCTCAATTCCAGTTCCAGGGATCCCAAAGAATCATATATACATATATACGTATATATGTATTATTTGACAATTTCATACATGTATATGTATGCAGTGTATCTTTATATATATATATATATATATATATATATATATATCCCCAATAATCATACTCCATCCTGAACCCCCAACACATCTCCCTGCCCACTTCATGTTTTCATCTCCTTTTAAATAACCCACCGAGTCCAGTTAATACTTTTTATACACCTGGCTTCTTAGGTGGGTTCTGGGGATTTGAACTCGGGTCCTTACACTTTCACAGCCCTTTTACCAACTAAGCCATCAGCCCGGCCCCCTGAATTGTCTTCCGATTGTTGTGACAGGTGAGGTAGTGCCCCTTACTCACGCTCACCCACAGAATGAGATGGAAATCTTAAAGTGAACTCAGGTTGTCCTTGAGCTCTCTCGTGCCTCCATTATGACTCTGCACACCCCTGTGGGACTTTCCTATGGAGCAGCCAACACTGACTCAGCAGAGCACACTCCTAACGTCTCACAGCAACCCTGTGGTGTGGAGGGTGGGGACAGGCTTCCCATCCCCTTGCAGCCAGTGAGGCAGCTGGATCGGAGTGAAGGAGGTTTTCCGTGGCCACTACAGGGATTTAGTGAAGGCTGGAGCTCACACCCTTACTTGCCAACACCAAGCAGAGAGTGAACAGGAGGTGGGGCAAGGCTTTACACTGGCAAAGCCCAGCCCCAGTGATGTACTTCCTGAAACAAGGCTGCCCCTTCCAAACAGCGCCACCAACAGGGACCAAGTGTTCGAGGGCCTGAGCCTGTGAGGGACATTTCTCATTCAAACCACTGCAGTCTCAAAGGTAGATTTTTGAAGCGGCACGTCATTTCTCAGCAGTGGCTTATGATCTACCTTCCACGACCTTGGCCAGGTTGTCTATTCTCACTCCACTCTCTCTCCCCTAGCTGCAAACCGAGGCTAACCTATAAGAAGATCTGTCCCCACAGCATTAGGTGGAAATCAAATGAGACAATCTGGGTTCTTTGCAAACACTAAGGCCACAGAGAGATGTCATTATCATTCACCCACTAATCGTCTTTATCCCTAATTGGCTGTTCTTCATAAAGTAGGTACCAGATTCTGTAATTAAATATTTTATTGGACAAGATGAAAGGGATGAAAGGCAACACATGCACATGTTTGCACATGCACACACACACACACACACACACACACACACACACACCTGTTGGCATTAGAATGTAGGCTTGGAGCAATGGTCCTGAACTGAAGTCAACACCAGCCGTGAAAGGGAAATGTCAAGTTCTTCAACCTTTGCACCACACTACAGAAGGTCATTGGCCCTGACTCACAGGGAACACAAATATTTTTTACTCCAATGTGTTTCTTTGTTCAATACACTCTTCCTGTTTCCTCTGAATCCTCTTCACACAGACCAATCTGATAGCTACTTTTGAATACTGACATTCAAACTTGGAATGTGATTTTAAAAACACCTCATAGGCATTTTTTAAAAAAACTTCTGGGTCCCACATCTAGAGATTTTTGATCTCACAAATCTGCACCACAAACAAGCTTTCTGTGAGACTCATGTGTTCTTTGGGATGCCTTTTGGTCTTAAAGGGAAACCCATTCCTTGAAAACGTCTGCTTTTCAGCCTAGTTGAGGACGTACATTGTCAGCAGCCTACGTACAGCAAAGCCAGCACTAACAGGCAAGAACCATGAGAAAGACTGGGAGCACCTTCTCACTGCGGCAGTGGTTCCCAGCACCATTTTATAATTCCAATACGATGCTCAATTTACACCTCTTCTTACGAATCAAATTCTAGAAGCGTTGTCTTTCCCAGATCTCCTTTCTGGACCCACCAGACTAGACTAAGTGACCCTTCTTTGTGATGACCCCACTTAGAGACCACACCAGCCCTCATCTTACATCTGTCTGTGGACTTTACTGTCTACCTTTCCACTAGAGGCCAGTTTCCCCTTTCCCCAGAACATAGGCCATGTCATCCATCTCTGCGGCTTTCATTGTCTGCTCTGGATCATAGGTTATCACAAAATTAGCAGAGTTTGGACTAACATAAGGTAGGTGGGAGGCTCTTTGAGGTGGGAGAGGGGAGGTGAACGCTCTATAGCATGTGAGTGCAAAGACCTTACCCTAGAATTAGCGGAATAGCTGTGAAGCTGATCTTCAGTGAGTAGGAATTTTCACTTTGCTTTAGGGTATTTGAGAAATCATTACAAGGAGTGGGCATCAGAGATGTTCTTTCAATGCTGTAGAAGAGACGTTTGGTTCTTTATACTGATGTTGACGTCTTGAGCTTGTGTCTCGTCTTTGTTGATGCAGCAGATTGTTATAAGTTATATTTCTCTTCACCAATATCTGGCTACCTCCTGGTAAGAAAACCATGCTCAGGCACATTGTGGAACTCACAGCCATGTTTGAAGGGTGGGCAGCAGTGATCTGGGTCACTCCCTAAGGGTCAGTTGTGTGTGTCATCTGCTGACATCATGGGCTGAAGACAATGATAATAGTAGAGCCCACATCTAACCATAGGGACCTAGAATGTGGGCAACAGACATTTGGGAAGTGTTACTAAGATGTAATCCGGCCTTCTGCGGTTTATGTTCAGATGCCCACATGACCACTTATGTTTGATCAATGAAAAAAAAACGACTACTTATATTTAACTATATTGGTTGTGTGTGGGTGTGTGTGCACGCGCTCTTTGGGACTCAGTTTGATGCCTATGAAGTAAATGAAAGAATAATATGATGATGATAAAAATGTCAAATAGTAATGAATGTTTATGAATCAAGCTCAGTACTTTTAAAAATCATCTCGCCGGGCAGTGGTGGCTCACACCTTTAATCCCAGCACTTGGAAGGCAGAGCCAGGCAGATCTCTGTGAGTTCAAGGCCAGCCTGGTCTACAGAGCGAGATTCAGAACAGGCACCCAATTACACAGAGAAACTCTGTCTCGAAAACAATAACCACCACAACAACAAAAACCTCACTTATCCTTATAAAACCAACTAAGATGAGGATTATTACTAAGCTCATCCTATAATCCAGGAGATAGACATGGATAGGCAAGGACACTTGCCCAAGGATACCACAGCTACTTTGATACTGAAAATGACTTAAAAGGCTGAGAATTATTGGTGAAGAGGGATGGTTGTTGACATGGGAGTCCAGCCTTTTGACATCTGTGACCCACCAGGGATCTCACCAGGGACTTAGAGTATGCCACAATTCTGTGACACTGCCATGTGGTCAGTGGCCTCTTGTCTTCAGTTTTGAAAGTAAGACCCATTTTCACCACTGCCCTGGTCTTGCAGGGTGAAGAAAAGCACGTATGCTGTGTTCTGAAGGCCTCAGAGGAAGGCCCTAGGAAATGGAGGGGCTGCCTTGTCCACGGTGGCGGCTGGGCCTCCCTGCTGAGACAGAGGCCCACTCCAGCGACATTCCTCTCCAGAGTCACATCTCACTGGGTAAGAAATGTGCGGCCAAAGCACAAAGCCTTCCCACGCTTGCTGGGAGGATGAAAATCACCTACCCGAGAGGATGAAAATCACCTACCCGAGAATTTGGGAAGGCCAGGGCTGGAGGTAGTTGTGATGGGTTTCATTAGTCCCAGGTTTACAGGCCCAAGGAATTTCATTTCACTTTATCCCCTTAACCCTCACAGCAGGTACTGAGGAAGGAGCAGGGGACAAGAATGGCCCCGGATGGATGTCTGCTACTTTCACAGTGTAGTAGAAGCTGGGCACATACAGACTTCTCATGTCCTGGGCCGAGTCAGGCCCTTCCACGCTAGCTCCCTCTTCTGCCAGGCAGGGGTGAAGCTGTGAGGGACCATTTCTGCTCCCTCTGAAGCTCTCTGTTTCCCTCCCACCAATCTTTCGGGAGACAGAAGCAGGCAAATCACTACGTGTGTGAGGCCAGCCTGGTCTACGTAGCAAGATCCAAGCCAGCCATGGCTACACAGAGCCTATCTCAAAATCATAAATAAATAAGTAAATAAATAAATACAAAGATAGAGCTGAGGCTGGCAAGATGGTTCAGGCGTAAAGTGCTTACTATGTGCCTGTGATCTGAGTTCAATGCTGGTGCTCACATAAGAGAAAGAGAGAACCGACCCAAGACTTATCCTCTGACCTCCATATGCATGTGATGGCATGGATACACACACACACACACACACACACACACACACACACACACACACACACACACACACACACCAGAGCTAGATGAGACCAGCAATCTGACTCCAGGGGCCAGGTGGGGACGGCAATGATCGAACTGCCTTTCATGGCTGTTGGGAAGAGCTGTATCCCACCTGCTCTCATCCCAAGTTATTGGGTGAGCTAACTTAAGTTATGTCTCTCTATCTACCTTCCAGCCACACACAATTCTTCCTTTTCTCACTACTCAAGGGTACTATGGATAAGGAAGTGAAGACGAGGCTGTGAATGTGACCATCCACTGTGTTTTGATTTCCAGGAGTCCTGGAAAAGGTCTGGCCTGTGTCTGCAGGTGTGTGAAGACTGTGCTCATGTGCCTTCTCTGTGTCTCCCATGGCAGAGTTGATAAAGATCTGGTTCCATTTTGTCGTCTTTAACAGAATGGAGGTGAACCATGGGACACGACTGACAATTTTTAGGACCTTTAACAATATGATTTGAACAAACTTCTGAGTTTTCCTACAAGAAAGGGTTTCCTTCACACCACAGGTCAGAGGTCCTGTGACCACTGCAGCCCTTTGCCCATGCTCTGACTATACGCACTCCAGCACCCTCCACTCACAACCCTGCCTTCCTTGGAGCCACAAAGTTCTTACGCCCTCCCCAGTCTCCCCAGAGTCTCCCACCCCCTCCTTCCCTCCCGACCCAGCTCCCAGCTGATCTTGGCCTTGACTCATTGGTGCTGACTCAACAAAGAACAGCAGACCCCCGGGCAGCTGGACAGTGGAGCCGGGCCAGAGTCGGCAGGAGTGGGCAAGAAGGCAGGCCAGGGGCGGGGAATCCATCAATCAGCTTGTCACCAAGTCTTTGCTGAGCCCCCCTGAAGACTTGGTCCCATGCCGAGCTGCACAATGGGGGTCCAGAGAAAGAAGACAGGAGCCTCCATTTTGTTCTGTATCAGCTCAGGATTTCGAGTTGGAGCTCCTTGTATTTGGGGACCACCAAGCACAGCATGGCCTTGCCCACGGTCACACAGAGGTGGAAGTCACACGTTGGAAGGAAAAGTCAGCTCTGGTGTGCCGTGTGCATAGGAAAGATGAGAAGGTATCACCCAAGGAGGGTCTTGAAGCTGCATTTGCAAAGCTTTGGACATAAGGTCATGTCAGCTGTTTATAAATATTAAGAGAGATGAATGGAATCTCTGGAGATTTTAAAGCTCCAAATCACTATTAGCCTCCACATTCTTCCCCTTACAAGACTGCCTTTGAGTCAAAGCATTGTGTTTCTACAGTGTTCCTTGCCAAAATATTAGTCCAAGAAAGTCGTTTTTAAAGTTTTCTTTTTAATTTCCAGTACACTACCTGTGTGCAAAGCCCGTGGAGGCCAGAAAAGAGCACTGGGTCACCTATTGGAGTCATAGCCCATTATGAATCACCATGTGAATCTCAGGTGGTTATGAACCACCTGAGAATCGAACCCAGGTCCTTTGGAAGAGCAGCCAGTGCTCTTAATCTCCAAGCTATCTTTCCAGCCCAAGAAAGTTTTCGAGACAGTGTTTCTCTGTGTAGTTTTGGTGCCTTTCCTGGAACTCACTCTATAGACCAGGCTGGCCTCGGACTCACAGAGATCCGCCTGCCTCTGCCTCCCGGGTGCTGGGATTAAAGGCGTGCGCCACCACCGCCTGACCAAGAAAGTAGTTTTTAAAGCCCACTTGCACATGCAGAGCAGGTAAAGGGCCACAAGGAATACAAGGATGTATTGGGGACCGGCATGAGAAGGCAGGCTGCGTTTGGAATCCTCACACCTCTTCTTCCCACCTGCACAGCTGACTTACAAGCTCAGTTACTCGGTTCCTGGGCTTTGCTAGAGCCTCAGGTCATGAGGAGAAAGGGCAGCAATCTCCCCGGCCTTTGGGAGGCAGCAGGGCTGTTGGTGGTCATTTTAGTCAGGGAAGCAAAATGTGTGCACTGAGCAAAGTTAAGAGTGAGAGAAAAAACTGGTGGTCAAGGATCCTGGGGGAAGAACGCACATGCTTGCACGTCCCCTAAGGCTTGGCAAGGGCTCCCCCTGCTGTCCACCACCTGTACTCCCTCCACGTGGTCTTGAGATACAGAATGTGCTTGGCCCTGGGTGAATCAGCAGAAGAATCCTATTGGCAGTTCGTTTACAGCATCTCATGGTAGCGGCACTTTCTCTCCATCCTATTGGAATCTTTTAATGTTATATCCTCATCACTTGCTTAGATTGGCCTCCAACCATCAAAATCCCTCACCAGATGCCATTCTGTACCTTGGTCTCTTCATCTACAAGAACAGAACAAAGCTAGTAAACAGGGAGATGAAGTTGAAGGACATAACTCATGGGTGAAGTTCATTCTTTCCCCGTTCAGTGACCCCTTTTGGAGTGGAAAACCTTAGAACAGTGAAGCCCTCTATGAGGTTTCGTCATCTATAAAATGGGAAAGGAATCGCATCAGTTTCGGGAGTTTAGAGTAAGGCGGAGAGGAGAGAGTGTGGGAGGAAAGGAAACTAAAGACAGGAGGGTACTATGATGCTACCTACAATACACCAGAGCACAGAGCATGTGACTCCAACGTGGTCGAGTAAATAGGACATGACAGCAGGTAGGGCATGCTAGATACACAGGACTCATGCCATGAGGAACCCCGTAAAGTGTGCTGGGGAGCTGTGAGTGTTAAACAGGTGTATCTAGCTCAAGCCCTTAGACTACAGCCTGGGTGATGCAAGGTGCATGTGTTAGGTAAGTACTTCTAAGCCCTGCCCTCAAGCTAATCGGGACCTAGAGAACAAAACATAGCAGTATACAAGCAGAACAGAACTGAGTTGTGAGTTGAAAGCATGGTTGCTTGGTGGGAGGAGGAGAGGTATAAAAGACTTACAGGAGCAGGGTGTAGTGGAATATGCCTGTAGCTCAGCACTCAAGAGGGCCGAGAGGCAGGAAGATCAAAAGTCCCAGGCCAGTCTGGGCTACATAAAGAGACTCCATGCAGTCACCACCATTGTCCAAAAATCAAGTACACAAACACCACCACCTAATTAAATAACAAACCAACCCAAAGGAACTCAGAAGATCATCAAAAAAGAAAAGACACACATGTAACTCCAACACATCAGTTAAGTACTGGCCTTAACGAGCGGACAATTTCCTGTGTGCACATGGGTGTACAAACTCCGAGCACAAACAGTCCTTCTCCCACTGGCTCCCTCCACGCTACACTTCCACAGAGTCGTCTACCACTAGCTCCACCCAGATACAGGGCTCTCCCGGAATCTCTGTAACCTCTTGGTGCCCCGTGGGGGGTGCGGGGCAGGCTTTTGCTTAGCTTTCCCATTCTCTCTTCACCACTCTACTACATAGTTACAAATTCCAGCGTATGACAAAGTAGTTAAAAACTTCCCTCCTGAACTGACGTTTTCAAAGGGAAAAAATTCTAGTGATCCTAACTAACAACGTGGTCAGAGACCCCCGACACCTTGGTTTGAGAAACTATTGACTTTTAATCTTGTTCCATGGTATGTACTTGTTTTATGGTGCATTTTCACTGCAAAGGAGCTTTTATAATTTTTAAATTCTTAAAATGAAGACTAGCTTTGTTCTAACTAGCAGCTCGAGAAAACATTCAAGTTCATCTTAATTGCATGTTGGTGGGCCATTTGTCCCAGAAGGCCTATGATTATTAACTCTTTTGAGTGTATTTCTTTTTTTTTATTATTTATTATGTATACAGTGTTCTGCCTACAGGCCAGAAGAGGCCATCAGATCTCATTACAAATGGTTGTGAGCCACCATGTGGGTGCTGGGAATTGAACTCAGGACCTCTGGAAGAGCAATCAGTGCTCTTAACCTCTGAGCCATCTCTCCAGCCCTTGAGTGTATTTCTTTACCTTCGTTGACTTGGTTATATTCTGACATTGTGGAAATCTAAAACGGACTTAGCACTTACTGGCCTGTAACTCTACACATGCTAACTGTTTTGAACATGAATTTACGATCCTCTAATCTTTATTCTGAATTCTAAAGTGTTCTGCCCTTTCCCTCTACTCTGTAGCACCCCCTGGCGTTCTATATGGCACTTGCAGTCAATACATTTGGCACGTTTTCCTGCTTTGCTGAAGGGAGTAACATCTGTAGGTAAGTATTTTTGTGACTGACAGGTAGGTTCCCAAAGAATTTGTGTGAAATGTCTAGGTTCCAAGGTCAAAGTGCACCATATAAATCTTCAAAACCTAGAGGAATCGCCATCTGTACCATGACATGTTAGGAGGGTAATTTCCAAAGCCAGTAAACAAAATAAAGTGTGGACATACAGGAATTATTGTCTTTCCCTGTTTAATTTTTTAGGCATGTTTGAATGTTTAATAGAAACATAGGAAACAAAATAAAGTGGAAATTCACAAAGTTGAGGGTAGCTCTAGCCCAGCATGGAAAAGTTTCCATGGTGAACTCCTGTGACGCCCACTTCTCAAGTGTTGAAACATCTTGATATTTTGCTTTTGCTTGGCAGAGATAGCTACGTTTAGAAATTAGCACCCAAACAGGTTGGCGGCAGCGGCGGCGGCGCAAGCCTTTAATCCCAGCACTTAGAGGAGGCAGAGGCAGGCGGATCTCTGAGTTTGAGACCAGCCTGTTCTATAAGCTGGTACAATGGACCGACCGTCATCATCACCTGTAGGCAAATGCTGACTCAGGAGTGACTACTGATACCAAAGACACCCCCTGGTATACAAGTCTCCTTAGAGCAGCTCCTCAGGAACAGGGAAGCTTCCACCTCCCAATAACTGAACCTACCGAGAAGCCAGAAGACAAAGGGACCTATTGGTACAGTCTGCCCAAGGCCGAGAATCTCCTGGAACACACAGCAGACTGCAAAAGGTGATACCTCTAGAAAGACCCTTTTCTGCCTGTTAGGTTGATGGTACAATGAGTCCCAAATAATCAGACTCAGTATTTCAGATTAAATATAGCTAAAGTAGTGTTCCCTAGAAGAAACAGACCAGTTCCTTAGGTGCTAGATTTGAAGCTGGCGAAACAAAAATGCCTTCAGTGCATTGGTTGATATCATTCTCCATGGGTTGGGTCCCACCTCCATCATTTGATTTCTCGTGTATCCTGGTTTGTGGGTAGACAGCACCATATGCTGATAGTTTTTTAAAATATTTGCTGCATCTTGTAGAACTCAGCAATCTAAGTCCCAGCTGGTAGTATCACTGAGCCTCCAGAAAACTAATAAATCTCCTAAGCAAGTTATCTGGATAGATAGGGGACACACAGTAAAGGAATCCCTGCCCCCCCCCCCCCATGAGTGTGACCCTATTGCAATTTTTTGTTTGGATTTTGTTTTGTTTTGTTTTTCAAGACAGGGTTTCTCTGTGTTGTTTTGGTGCCTGTCCTGGATCTCGCTCTGTAGACCAGGCTGGCCTTGAACTCACAGAGATCTGCCTGGCTCTGCCGCCCTAGTGCTGGGATTAAAGGTGTGCACCACCACCGCCCAGCCCTATTGCAATTTTAAAGACTGTATACTATCACAGTGATAAGGCCTTCAGTAGACATAATGCAATTAGAAAGGCAAATCCAAGCCGGGCAGTGGTGGTGCACGCCTTTAATCCCAGCACTCAGGAGGCAGAGCCAGGCAGATCTCTGTGACTTCGAAGCCAGCCTGGTCTACAGAGTGAGATCCAGGACAGGTACCAAGTCTCAAAAAACCAAAAAAAAAAAAAAAAAAGAAAAGAAAAGAAAAGAAAAGAAAGAAAGGCAAATCCAAGCTGGGCAGTGGTGGTGCTCATCTTTGATCCCAGCCTAGTCTACAGATTGAGTTCCAGGACAACCAGAGCCTCAACAGAGAAATCCTGTCTCAAAATAAAAACAAAAGGTAAATCCATACCTGCAACACAGGTCAAACACAGCACACTTTTTTGGGGAAGGGGTCCGTGCTAAGGAAAGGACCTTGGGCCTTGTACATGCTAACCACTTAGACCCTGAATTACACGCCTGTCTCCACATCTACCAGAAAGATGGCACACTGCTGTCTTTGCATAATAAAAAACATCCGCTACAATCACTTGGCCAGACGATAACCCCAGAAATGTTTGCCACGCTGAAGGCTCAATCTATGCTACCATGATTGTTTTGTTCCTGGGTCCTTAGAACGAGCACCACCAAGGTGGTGGTGGGGACAAGAGCTGACATCCTCAGTCCTTTAATGAAAGCAATGGCCTTGCAGCAACTTACTGTTGGGCATGCCTACACCCCTTCAATAGCCTTGCCTCCGTTCCTAAATCCAGTCTCCCATTCTTCTCAGCAGCCACTGTCAATATACAGCTCTACTTCAAGGCGTCCCTTTACATGCGCTGGACAGGACCTGAAATCCTGCCCCAGCCCACTGGAGGACTTTGTTTCTCCTCTTTCAGAACTCTCTGTCCACTTTCAGCTGATGCCAACAATGCATAGATTACAGAGTGCTTTTCTCTTCCGTTAACTGTCAAAGAACTCCCTAAACGAAAACGTAGCAAAGGGAGAAACAGGCAGGGCGAGCAGACTTACCTATACATTCCATAGGAATCTAAGCATGCCATGGTAGTTTACTTGCAGTTTCTAGACTCCACACAAGAGACATACTTTCTTGGTTTTGTGCCTTACCTGTCCATGTTTTAGCATATCAGATGGTCTTGTTTATTCTGTGTAATGTCTACTTTACAGTGGAATGCTGCTATATTAATCTGATTTGACAACTTTATAGGTCAAAGAGCAGTATTTACACAGCATTTTTGATGCACAGACACTTAACGCCGTGTTTATTATATACAGGGCCAGGAGCAAACAATCAACTTTTCAAATGCTTAGTAGGTGTTCAGATCCCTGTGTTGGCTGTGTATAGAATGTCGTTTCCTTCAACTCTGCTAAGTTGAACTTGCCATGTGACAGTACGGAGATGGAATATGAAGAGGTGCTTAACTCAGAAGCCCCCACCTTTAGACTACTAAGTGATCATTTATCCCCTGCACCAGAAGATGTGCTTACGAATCTCACTTCCTCACCTCCAGGACATAATCCACTGCTCTCGTCAGTTCCCTTCCTAATCCCCCCTTTTGCCCCCTGACCACTAGTCCCCTCCCACCAACACAGCACCAGTGTCTCTTACATTTGTATGTGTGGAGGCCAGAGAACAACTTGCAGGTGTTGCGTCTCTCCTTCCACATGCGTCTTGGAGATTGAATCAGATAGTCACACTTGGGGAGGAGGAAGTACCTTCTCTGTTGGGCCATTTTGTCATTCCCGCCAATGCTAATGCTGTTTGGCCTAATGTCTGTGAACCTCATGTGCCTAGAGACCAAGAGGGCATTGGGCCCCTGGAATTAGAATTACAGAAGGTAGGTAGTGCGCTGGGGACTGAAAAAGGTCCTCTGGAAGACTAGCCCGCGCTCTCAACCATCTGAGCCAT
This sequence comes from Peromyscus californicus insignis, assembly GCF_007827085.1. Taxonomy (NCBI): domain Eukaryota; kingdom Metazoa; phylum Chordata; class Mammalia; order Rodentia; family Cricetidae; genus Peromyscus; species Peromyscus californicus. The sequence continues at coordinate 25,812,031 of NW_026294514.1, read as the reverse complement.
CTCTCCAGCCCCTCAGTGGGTATTACAGAGTATTACTTCTTTCCCAAAAGCCACTCTCTAGACCTTACCATCAGTGAATGTTCTAGATCCAAATTTAAGGTTTCCTCTGTTTGGAAGGGAACTATCCACATTCATATAGGTGAGAAAAGTGAACTCCAGAAAAGGACTAACTTATCCAAGGACAGCTAACATAGCCAGTAATTAACTAATAATCAATCTCACATTGGAGATTAATCCCAACTCCTACCTAGAGAAATCCTGCCTGCTATGCTATACTTACTTATATTCCGATTTTGTTCCCAAATTATATTTAAAAGCACTTTTGCAGTTCAGGGTGAAAAAGCAAATTTTGACTTGAATTCGTCTTACCCACTAACAGACCTGTAGGTCTCTACCATCTACCACACTATCAACTCTGACTCTCGGGCCCTCACCTTCATGGTTAGTTGTGGGGCCAACATCATGACCTTTGACTTTTATTTCCGGTCCACAAATTTGGGGTTGAAATGCTTCAAGTAACAAAATGACTGTTTCCCAGGAGAGTTACAGCAAAAAACTTAACTTTGGTTCCAACACATGTCAAAATAGCTGTTGTATTACTTCCCATCTTAATTTGGTTCAAAATCCCTTCTCAACACTTATAATCCTTTAAACCAAGGCTCAGTACAAATCCCTGACTACACTATTCAACCCGAGACATGCTTTGTAAGGTATGAGATGGTCTGCAAGCTTACCCCACATAGCGTTTCAGAACTGAATAGGGGAGCCATGAAAAGTTCACAAGTCTTGAATGGTAAAATCATGGAAATTGAAGTCTTAAAGTCAATGTAATGATCCCAAGGTGTTTCTGGTAGTGCCTGCTGGGTTGTATCAGCACTTCACCTCACTGCAGCTTAGCTCCCAACACATCCTTTACACTGATGTGATTCGCCACACACAACCCTGTAACTGTACACCTCAGATTCAAGGCTTTCACAGAAAGATGTCTTAACCACAGAAAACAAGGACTTTACTAATTTTCTAACATTCCTTAATATCTATCAAACTAACTTATCTTCGGATTCATTATACATACTAGAATGTTTGAATTTAAAAACTGTTGAGTAGTTGGCTTAAGTTTCATTTTAAAAAAATTAAATGAGGGGCTGGAGAGATGGCTCAGAGGTTAAGAGTACTGACTGCTCTTCCAGAGGTCCTGAGTTCAATTCCCAGCAACCACATGGTGGCTCACAACCATCTGTAATGAGATCTGGCGCCCTCTTCTGGCGTGCACACAGAACACTGTATACATAATAAATACATCTTTAAAAAAAAATTTAAATGAACTTTGGGTTGTATTTAGGGCATTTCCCAAATGGGCCCATTTCTGTCATTTTGACATTCTCAGCACTGCCAATTATAAAGTCAAAACACCACTTCTGAACGGTGTTCTACATCTACATGGATATATCAAACATCCAACCAAGATCTTTTTTTTTTTGTTTTTCAAGACAGGGTTTCTCTGTGTAGCTTTGCGCCTTTCCTGGAACTCACTCTGTAGCCCAGGCTGACCTTGAACTCACAGGTCCGCCTGGCTCTGCCTCCCAAGTGCTGGGATTAAAGGCGTGCGCCACCACTGCCTGGCTCCAAGATCTTAAACTCACGTGTTCGTGAGTGTACGTAACTTCTACAGGAGGTCAATTCTCTAACCTACCATGTCTCAGGGTCTCAGGGATCAAACTCAAGGTTGCAGGCTTCACAGCAAGCGCCTCCACCCACTGTCTAATCTGACCAAGATTTAACTCTTTATGTGAAACAAACATCTCATTCACTTCTACTCTTTGTAAATGGTAAAACTACAATTATCAGTAAATATTTCACACCCAGAGCCACATAAAATTTCCCTGCAAGGCCAGGCAGTGGTGGCAGACAAGTTTAATCTCAGCACCCAGGAGGTAGAGGCAGGCAGATCTGAGTTTAAGGCCAGCCTGGTTTACAAAGTGAGTTACAGGACAGCTAGGGCTGTCACACACAGAACCGCCGCCCCCCTCCAAAAAAAGAAAAGAAAAAGTAGAAAGCAAGCAAGCTCTGGTAATGCTCAGTTAAAAGACCAAAGGCTCAGAAAACCTAGTGATTAAAACTAGTCAAGTGGAAATCCTGAGCACAGGAAGGGGCAGGGTAAAAGGTGACCTAAGAGAACTGAGAAAGCAGGAATCTAACTTCCAGCCTCACTCCACCGCCTGCTAACTCGTGGCTTCTATTTCCTTAGCCACCAAACACTATGCTTCAACCTTTAACTGGTATCACTAGCCATTGCTATACGCTCAACTGTCACAAAAGCAATTAAAATATGAATCCTGGCTCTGGGGCCAAGACCCAAATTCAAACCCTGCTTCCTCACTGACAAATTAGATTTCTTGGGGGCTAGAAAAATGGCTCGGCAGTTAGGAGCACTGGGTATTCTTCCAGAGGACCCAGGTTTGATTCCCAGCACCCACATGGCAGCACACACCTTGTTCCAGGGGATCTGGTGTTCTCTTTAGGAACCAGGTACACAGTGGTGACACAGATACACATGCACAGAAATAGTCTTAAAAACCATGTAATTTCTCATGCTCAAGCTCAACGAAAAACTGCTCATTCCTCAAGTGGAGGCAGTTACGCTAACTGGGGACACCCCAGTGAGTGGAGTGACTTGAAATTTGAAGCTGTTACGGCTGTAGGTCTATAAAGGCTGAACCCACCTGAGAATGCTGAGGCTGTGCCTGGGTAGGACTAGAGTATAGGCAGCAGGAGACTGTAGAAACCTTAGATCAGTGGTTCTCGACCTTCCTGGTGCTTCGGCCCTTTACTAGTTTCTTTTATAGTGGTGACCCCCAACAACACAATTATGTTGTTGCTACGTCATAACTATAATTCACTTTTGTTACTTACCTATGTACTATCACTTGTTTCCTCTAAGTATGCACATCACAATCAATTCAATCCTATGAATCCTTTGCGTGAACCGGAAATCTGCCAAATCCTAGTTGCTTCAGTTTGCTGCTGATGTGCAGTCAAATCGGACTCCCAAAGGAGCGGGCTATGCGCAAAACTGTCGAGTGCGCATTACAACTTCAGCAACATCTTGAGTCAGATCTAACAGCATACACTTGCACTTAGGAGATGAAAGGAGGAGGACCAAGCATTCAAAGCCAGCCAGGGTCACATAGTGTCTCCAAACAGCAAAAATCTCCTTTTAAACGGAAAAGAAACAAACAAACAAACAAAAAAACACGTAGCATATGCCAAAATGTTATAATTAACCACAAACAAGGAAAAAGTGTTACGTAAATTAACCCATTTATTAGAGCACAGGCAGGTCTCAGACGGTATGCTTCTACTGGTCTTTCAGTTCCTTCAGTCTTCTGATGGCGGACTTCACTGTGACAGCAGAAGTCGTGCTGTTAAGAAAGTTTCCAACACAATTAAGGATGTTAACACAGGAAACCTAAGCCAACCTGCCTCTCAGGGTTCCCCTGCAATCCTCAAGTCTGACCTTTTCCTGGTAAGAATTCTACGATGGTCTCCTTCCTTCCCCAATACCACGCTGCACAAATCCACTAAAGACCATTGCTCAGAAAGTCACACTGGCATGATGGCACTCGCAGAATTCTAAGGTTCTTCTGATTTCTCTACCATTTAAAAAGAAGCTGACCCAGACTCCATGAGATAAATAAAAAATATCTGAAGGTACTTTCCATAGCAAAGGCGGATGACAAGTTTCAGGACACATGCCAGTCAAACAGCCAGACCACAGCTTGTCTGGTCTGGCTGTTCACAGGTTCACCTGTCAGGAGAGCACTCTGGCTTCCATCCTTCCTTCTGCTATCCTAAAACTCAAGATACTTAAACACATCCACACTATCATTTCAACACCAAGACTTCAGTAAAAACTGAAACCATACAATTCAACAACTAGCCACACACCACAGGAACAGTATGCAGGGACCCTAAGGACCTCAGGGCCAGCAAACAGCTACAGGCCCCCAAGGTGCCTTTAATTCTCAGATGCCAAGCTCTAAGGACAAAGCAAACAATGACAGAAAGGAGGGCTCACCTCAGCAACACCATCCGGCCCTGTCACAGCACTAAAGCTTGTTAAAAGGACAAGGGCGTGGAAGCCCAAATAGCCTCACAAATTTTTCTACACAATCCCAAACCAACTAACCTCATTTAAAAACTATTTTATAGAAATAACTTGTCGCCTTTAATCCCAGCACTTGGGAGGCAGAGACCAGTCTGGTCTACATAGTAAGTTCCAGAACAGCCAGGGCTACATAAAGAGACCATAATTTTCAAAAGACCCCAGTAACTGAATAATTCAAAGTAATAGAAGAATCAAATCCCAACTTTTATTTCAAATAGTTTTCTATCTCAATTTTAACCGAAAGAAAACCCTACTTTTAAGAAATCCTAAAGCATATTTACTTTTCCAGTCATAAAGATTAAAACTAGCCCAATATGTGCCAGACCTGGAACATGGGCTGTGCGCTCCATAAACTTCCCCATAGCACAAAAAACTGCACTCACTTGTAGGTCCAGGCTCCACCAGCCACTGTTTTCATGCAGGAACCACAGTGCCAGATGCCAACGGCTCGTCTCTTCATCTTGGTCTACAAACATTTTTTAAAAGTTTTGATATGAAACATGTGAAAACATAAATCAAGATCTCAGAGCCTAGACTAGGTTAAAAAGGCAGCTTATCTATCTGGTAAGCAGGCAAATTATAATCATCCAAGCAGGATATTAGATGCAGACCAACTCTTGGGGGGATTGGTATAGAAGCATTAACAGTACAATCATTTCCCCCAAATAGAGTCGTTCAGGATTCCATCCTTTCCCTCCCCAAAACCAGTTATCCTTCATGTCCTCAGGGATTTCACACAAACGAGGAATGCTTCGCAAACATTAGCCCCCAAATCCTCACTCATTATCTTAACCCTGGCCCACCGCTTACAAAGCACCTGAGGTCCCCTCCCCGCGGCCAACTCACCTTGCCACAGAAGGAGCAGGTGTACTTGGCGTGCTGGCTGATTTCAATTTTCTTCACCATTTTCCGGAGGGAGGCACCATAGCGGGTCCCGTATTTCCCGACGATCCCGACCTTCTTGGTGCGTTTAGCCTGCGGGCAGAGGACATGACAGCGACATTGAGCGATGGAAGGGAGTCCGTGCACACACACACACCGCTGCGCACCAATTCGACTGGGGCCTAGTGCTTCCCGAGCTCAACCCGCAAGGCCAGCAGCGTCCGCGGGGCGAGCGGGGCTCCGGAGCGGAGCATAACCCGCGGAGCTGGGCCAAGCCCCGCCGAGCCGCCACCGGCCACCTCCGGGGCTCCAGACGCGGCGAGGACCCCGACAGCCGGCGGGACACGGGACAGCACAGGCTGCCCGAAAGCGGGTGAGGGCGGAAAACCGGACAGACCGGCAGATGCAGACGGATAGCGACTTCCAAAGCGGTAACGCCGACACTCACCATGCCGCCGGAACCGAAGCCCAAGCCGGAGAGGAAGAGACGCAGTGCGCAGGCGCGGTTTTTAGACCGTGAGCGGAAGTGACGTCAGCGACCCCCTCTAGGCACTGAACTCGGTGTTCCGGAGGCTTACTCGCTGTCTCCCGGCTGGTGCCTTAGGGGGATGTCTAGATTGGGCTGGTGTCCCATCTCTTTCTTGTTCACAAGCTAGAGGAGCACCCTTCTTAGCTTGCACGTACACCAAAGTTATACAAAACCGGTGTGATTTTTTTTTTCTTCCGTTCTGTTCGCGAGGAAACGGGTTTTAGGTGACTTGCTTTTTAAGTGTTTCAGTCTCAACGTTGGGACTGAGTCTCATTGCTTTTCCCACTGTTATACTTTTCGAAAATCGTCAGAGCCTGAGCCAGATGCTAACCATAGTAAAAGCCTAGGATCCGCTCCCAGGCTAAGTTGCGGTTCAGCTGGGACACAGTCGTACTCGTCACAATTAGGAGTTATGAAATGTTGCTGCTCAGAGCTCTGGGGGGTAAGGTAAGGAAGAGGGTCCACTTGAACGCAAGACCCTAGAGCAGCGGTTCTCAACCTGTGGGTCGAGATCCCGTTGGAGCGAGTCGACCGATCCTTTCACTAGAGTCGCCTAAGATCGTTGGAAAACACAGATATTTACGACTCACAACAGTAGCAAAATTAGTTATGAAGTAGCAACAAAAATAATTTTATGATTGGGGTCATCACAACGTGAGAAACTGTATTAAAGGGCTGCAGTATTAGGAAGGTTGAGAACCAAGGCCCTTGAGTCTGGAATTCTCCCAAGAAAAATGTGGTTGGGTTGGAGACATGGCTCAGCGGTTAGGAGCACTGGCTGGCCTCCCAGAGCGCTAGGGTTGGATTCTCAGCCCCACGTGGCAGCTCACAATCGCCTGTAACTTCAGTACCAGAGGATCCGACGCCCTCTTCTGGCCTTTCTGGGCACCAGACACGAACTGGTACACACAGTCGTTACATACAGGCGGAACATTACACATAAAACAAAATAGAAATTGTTTAAAAGAAAGAAAAGTGGCCGGGCGGTGGTGGCTCACGCCTTTAATCCCAGCACTCGGGAGGCAGAGGCAGGCGGATCTCTGTGAGTTCGAGGCCAGCCTGGACTGCCAAGTGAGTTTCCAGGAAAGGCGCAAAGCTACACAGAGAAACCCTGTCTTGAAAAACCAAAAAAAGAAAGAAAGAAAAGTGTAATTGCAAGGCTGGGACTAGTTAACAGTCATTCCAGTTTTGCCTTCGGTTTGGTCCCTTGGTTCCACCCGGGACTTTCTTCCTATTCATTTCAGAAACCGTTCCCTTGGCCTTGCAGGCAGGTTTCTGGTCCAAGCCTGAAACCTTAAATCCCAACATCTTACTCTGTGACCTCCTAGCTTTCTCCGAGGGTCATGAGCAAGGGTCTGCTTTCTCATTCAGGACAGGAAGGAAGTAAACAAATGGTATTACTTCTTCATGTAGAACACATTTTAAAATTTTTGGCTTCCTGTTTTGAAGGGATGGACAGGAGAAACAAAGCTCAGGTAATTATTAGAATATAAGAGTACAAGGCAGAATCCACAAGAATGCTGCTAGGCAGTGTAGTATTACCTGACCATACTCCCAGTCAGAACTCTGGTAATAAGTAGCTTCGGGGTTGGGGATTTAGCTCAGTGGTAGAGCGCTTGCTAGGTTCAGTCCTCAGCTCTGAAAAAAAGTAAGTAGCTTCATTTCATACAACTAAATATTAACTACCTCAAGTGATTTCTTGTGTTTTTGTTTCTTCACAACAGCCTGCAGGCATGCATTTCATTTCTTTACTCTCTTGGAGAAGTGACTGAATCAAACATTGAGTCCTTCAGGATCTGAGTACTGTGCTGAGAGGGTCACGGGAACTCAAGAGCAGCAGACAGAGCAATAATGATGCCAGATGGCACTATTTGAAAGGTGATGTGTCGTGGGAACCGTCTAAGTGTATGTTCCATTTCATTTTCACTGTGATCATTGACAGTTGAAACAATTTTAATCTGCATTGTTAAGATAACAAATTTCAGCTGAGCAGAGGTGGCACATGCCTTTAATCCCAGCACTCTGGAGGCAGAGAAAGGCAGATCTCTGTGAGTTTGAGGCCAGCCTGGTCTACAGAGCGAGTTCCAGGACAGCCAAGGCTACACAAAGAAACCCTGTCTCAAAAAAAAAAAGAAAACAAAATTTCATGTGTTGTTTAGGAACACAGACTCTGTAATTGGAGAATCAGGCTTTTCTATTTTCCAGTTATAAGGCTGTTGACAAGTTCTTTCCTCTTTCTGTATGTTGGTTTCTCAAAGTTCTTTCCTCTTTCTGTATGTTGGTTTCTCAACTACAAAATCTGCATAAGTATAATACCTGCTTCATAAAGTTGTGAAAAGTCAATGAGCTGAACGCATACAAAGTGTTCATCACAGTGTCTGGAGCATAGCAAACACCGTACAGCTGTAAATATCACTGTCTGGATGAAGAATTGAAGGCCCAGAGGTTAAGAACCTTGCCCAGTGTCTCACAGCAATGTAGTGGTGGAACTAGAACACAGTCTTGGGCTGACGATCCCAAAGCCATTTCTCTTCAGTGTTAGCAGGCACTAACCCACATCCATAGTAACACTGAGAAAACAATATAAATCAGGCAGGGTACAGGCCAGATTCTGTAACTAACTTATGGTATGACTTTGGGTGAGCCACAGTCCCTTATATAAAGTACCACCTCCCAACTTCCCAGCAGCCAATGTGTTTACAGTGAGGGGCTGGGCCAGATAACCCCTAAGGTCCCATGTACTTCCTAGCTTTTGTGGTTCCAGGGAGAGCTTCCAGATGCTGAGTACCGTTGGGACAATGGCTGACTGTGTAGTTTATACCATCACTGCCTCATAAAGTCTTATGGAACAAAAGCAGTTCTGTTTTTATCCTCTCTGTGCATTACTTGAGCTCTGGTTGTGTAAATCCAAGGAGGAGAAAAAGCAAAGAGTCTACTGTTAGGATAGTGGGCTGTGGAACTAGTTAAATGAATTTTTTCTATGCATATTTCTTAATATTTCTATCATGAGCATGCACTTCTTTCATAATCTGAAGAAATTACCACTTAAAAATAGTCCCAGCAAGGGTTGGGGATTTAGCTCAGTGGTAGAGCGCTTGCCTAGCAAGTGCAAGGCCCTGGGTTCAATCCTCAGCTCCAAAAAAAAAAAAAGTCCCAGCAAAGGTGGATGGGGTGGCACATACCTGCCATTCCAGCCCTTGAGAAGTAGAGGCAGGAGAAGCGGTAGTTCAAGGTCATCTTCAGCTATGTAGTGGGTTCAAGACCAGCCTGGGTTACTTCAGACCCTGTCTCAACTTTTTAAAATTAACTCTAGCAACCCCAGTGGCAATAAGGACACCAACCACTCAGATCTTGGTTTCTAATATCATCCCCCAACAGGAAAAAAAAAACAAAAAAGCAAAACCAGAGTTCCCTGGAGAAGCAACTGACTCGAGCACTGTGGCAGGAACTGTGTAAGATGAGCCTGGAGCCAGAGAAGAAGGAAACATCTTCAAACCCAGAAAATCCTGTAACAATGGAGGGAAGTCAGAAAGGAGCCGACTGAAAGGGCTGCCAGTAGACATGGTTACAGGATTTCATAAAATAGTGTTGATTTACAATCCAAAGAATAAAATTAATATCCATGAATGCCTAGAAATAATTGAACAAGTCCATGATAAGAAGAGAAACATCTCCTTTAGAGCAGTTTTAAGTCATTTATGTGGACCCTCTGCCTCCTGTTAAGCAGGAGCGTAACTGCCGGTCTTTGAGTATGAGGTGTACAGAACTCTCTTCCAAAGACGATGGCAAGTCTGGAGGGAGGACTTTACAGCAGAGAGGCCTCACAAGTACCACCTTGGACCAGATGATCAAGGTCAACATTAGCAGTGATGTCATACTGGTGGTGTGTGTTCTTGCTATGATGTGGCACTTTACCTTTGTGATCACCATGTCTAGCACAGCTTGGTTCTGGAAACCTAGCTTGGGTGACAAGAAAATAAAGGACAAACACACAGATGCACGTACAGAGAAGCTGGGATCAAGTGGGCCGTGCTTACTCTGATAGAGCGGGACCAATTATATGCAACAACCCAGCGCCTTGACTATGTACAGCCAGGGAGGGAAAGGTTAGCTAGTCGGTGTGAGGGGTCTCTGCAGGGAAGCAGTCTCAGGCCGTAGACATCCAGGAGGGGGAAGCTGTAGTGGATGCCTTCTTTACACTTTGTCAATATTCCCACAGAGACCAGACGAAGGCTTTGCCGGCTCTCTGATCCTGACGTGAGGAAGGCTTTGTCCGTTCCCATGGGTCTGGGGCAATGGTTCCTGTCAATAGTACACACCCACTCAGGACTTATCCACTCCTTACACATTCACTCAAGGCTTCCTCCGCTGGCCATATGTGATGGTCTTCCAAACCCTCAAACTCATAGCCCATCATACTTCTGGAGATGCATACAAGGGTATGGTGTGCATGTGTATACATGCATGTTCACATGTGTGTGAGCATGCATGTGAATATCATTCTCTATTTGATTCTTTAGGGTAGGGTCTCCCAGTTGACCACAGAGCTTGTAAACCCAGGTATTCTGGTAGCCTGCTCATCTCAGGGATCTCTTGTCTTCGCCTGCCTAGTTCTGGAATTACAGGTGGTCTACCGTGTCCACCCTGAGTTTATATGGGTTCTAGAGACCCCAGCTCGTGTCATCAGACTTGAAAGTGCTTTATCTACTGAATTATCTCTACAGCCCAATAGTTCCGTTCTAACCGTGAGAAAAACATCAGACATTCTAATAGAGAGGCTCCTAAAATGTTTCACTGATACTTTCTCAAAATTGTCAAGAACATCAAAAACTCAGAAATCTTGAGAATCTGTCAATGCCAAGAGAAGTCTGGGGTGACATAATAACTGAGTAAACCATGGAATTAAATTAATTAAACTATCAGTGTAGGTTCACTGATATATTGGGTGAGAAGATATACAAAAATATCTGGACTACTTCCTCAGTTTTCTATAAATCCCAAACAAAGTCTATTGAAACCACCACTCAAGGGCACCATAACTAAGAAGGGCAGAGCTGTGTTGGTCTTTGCATCCCAGTGCCCTAACAAAGCCTGGCACACCAAGGGTAAGAATATTTGCTGACTGGGACTTGTTCTTTTACATATCATGTGATAGATTTATAAAGAGTTTTGCAAGTTTGGATTTCCTTGCCTTCCAAGGTCGATCCACTCACTCTAGAACTGGGTGGAATGGGGGGCAGTGGGGTGTTCTAGAGGTTCAGAGAGATCTCATGATTTGTCTGAAGTAGCCAGTAAGTGATGTCTAGACCTCCTGCTGTCCTACTGCCTTTGAAAACTCAAGTCATTGGTTTGCTTTCTCTGCGGTACAGAATACCGCACACTCTGTAAGAGGGAAGATAAAATCAGCTTCCAGTGTCCAGTAGCCATTGGCTCTCTGTGGTGGCGATTATACTATGGAGATGCTGCTGCCTGGATCTCAGATCTCTCAGTGCCTTTCAATCCTGTCTTCTCTCTGCCTTGCTTCAGGATATGTCTTCTAGTCTCCTTAATTTCTTTAGCCTGGGCACAATAAGACAACCAGAGTCACAGCGACTGGATCTGAAGCCTATACAGGGGTAGGAATGTGCTCACCGCATCTCTCTTCCATGACAGGCTCAACGTCCCTTCTGCCCGCGTCGGATGGAAGAATAGCAGAGGCCACAGGAGCAGCCACTTCTTTCCAGAAGGGGACCAGGGTAACTCTGGGAAACTCTCCATGTGAACTGGCTGCTTTTGGAAGCCGCACAACCAAACCTATTTATCTTAGTGCAAACAAACGGGATCGATGTTTGATGGCTTCGGTGTGCAGAAACAAGTATTTGACCTTCCTGTCCCGTCTGGGCTTCCTAACCAGGCATAACTGGAGCCCAGTGGTGGCTGGGTGGGTAGGTCCTGAGGTGGTCTAGGCCATGCTGAGCGAACTGTTTACCCTGTCCCTATTCTAACCTGGATCACCATTCAGCAGACTCACTGCCTCTCCTGGCACAGCCTCTGGCCTGGTGGGGTCAGGGAGGGGATGAGAAGAGACAGAGCATGAGGAAGAATGCGACAAAGAAGCTGAGAACGAGACACTTCATAATAGGAGGGAATTGTTCATGCTCAGAGCGATTTCATCAAACCGAACAATTCTCTCTAAATAGCAAGCTCGAGGATATACATACAAATAGCTCTCCCATAAAATCAGCTCTAAGTGACTGCAGAAAATTGTGCCTCTCATAAAGTCTCAATTTGTCTTATTTATGGGCAAATTCCCATCCCATTAGAGGACCATGAGTTATAGGTGTTCACCACATCGTGCTCCCATACAAGTCTCAGTAAAGATCTTTTCTGAATTAATCACATCATTCTTTGGAAGCACTCCAAGCGCACCTTTCACCTCTAAAATAATGAACTCAAAGCTGCTTCCAGAGAGGGATCCTTTCAGCTGCTGAGCCAAATGGTTCTCTTGGGGCATATGCAACATTTTGTTCGTTCTTTATAAGAAATCTGAAGCATACGTTCATCTCATGCCAGAGCTATAAAGGGCTTATCCCAGAGTCACGGGACTGTCCAGGGTCCTATAAGGCCTCAACAGCTAATTCTGGACACTGAGAATCAACGTGTCCAAAATAGATTCACACTCATTCCTTTTGTAGCTCCTTAAATTCATTTAAAAATCACCCAGTTTTTGTCAAAGGGCCAAGGCATCTGGCAGGATCACGGGTCACTCCTAAAGACAGACAGGGTAGACCAACCTGTAACAGTGGACAAATGCATCATAGGAAATGGACCACTTCAGTATGGCAAATTTGGTACAGTTTTTAAAAGCAAGTTTTAGGTATACACGAAATAAATGCCCCCATCTCAAATTATATGAGCTATTACCTCTAAGAAGCAGTAGCATGGGGTGAGAGGGGGAATTTGGGACTTTCATTTTTTTACTTAAAATGTATATTTCTAGAGTAATTTTATATCAAATACACAGTAGTGAATGAATGTCCCCCCCAGAGTCACAGCTGAATGGGCAGTCTTTTAATATGTGGTGCTGAGAATAACTGTCATCCAGAAAAAATTACCCTTGACCTGTCTCACCCCCGGTGGATGAAGCTGAACATTGAAAGTAACAATGCTTCTGGATAGCAAGGATAACACTGGGCTCGTGCCTGCACAAATGCTTATCTCGGTTAAGCTCCAAATGGTTTTAAAAACTTTTCTTATATTTCACTCTCAGAACGAAAGGGTTGAAAAGTGGCCGATACATTATGGGGTTAGGGAGGAACCTGGTGCTAGGGAAGTCCCCAGGAACCCACAAGGATGTCCCCAGCTAAGACTCCTAGCAATGGTGGAGAGGGTGCCTGAACTGTAGTCAGATTGGGGACTACCCTAACTGTCATCATAGAACCTTCATCCAGTGACTGATGGAAGCAGATGCAGAGACCCACAGCCAAGCACTGGGCCAAGCTCCTGGAGTTCAGTTGAAGAGAGGGAGGAGGGATTATAGGAACAAGGTGGGGGGTCAAGACCTTGATGGGGAAACCCACAGAGACAGCTGACCGGAGCTAGTGGGAAGTCACGGACGGACTCAGGACTGACAGCTGGGGAGCCTGCATGGGACCAAACTAGGCCCCCTGAATGTGGGTGACAGTTGTGTGGGTTGATCTGTTTGTGGGGCCCCTGGCAATGGGACCAGGACCTATCCTGGGTACATGAACTGGCTTTTTAGAGCCCATGCCCTGTGGTGGGATGCCTTATTCTGCTTTGATGCGGGCGGGAGGGGCTTGGTCCGGCCCCAACTTGGTATGCCAGCCTGTGTGGACTACCTAAGGGAGGCCTTACCCTCTATGAGGAGTAAATGGAGGTGGGTGGGAAGGGGGGGGCAGCAGGAGAAGTGGGGGAGGGAAACAGTGGTTGGTATGTAAAATGAAAAAAATTCTTAAATAAAAGAAAGTGGCTGATAATAAAATCCATTGAATGGGAGCAGAAGGGAAACATGGGCAGAGAACGCTGCACAACCAAGTGACTGCCGGCTGCCCCGTGCCCCAGTGACTGACTCACAGGCTTCGCTGTGCCATTCGCTGGGTTAGTTCCCTCACTGAGACGCTGAGATCTGAAAACAAAATCGAAATAGGTATTTTAGACTGTTCCAATTAACCCCTTCCAAGCCACTTAACTGTGATATTCCTGGACTGACTTGGTGGGAAGTGGAAGGGTAAATGGATGATCAGACTTGATGGATCCATTTTGCAAAATAAGGAACAGTCTCAACCTGTGTTTTTTGTTTTCCTATGGGGTCTCCTGGCCCCTGGAGACAGCCTCAGGTCACGGCGCAGGGATCCCTGAGGTTTCTTAAAGCACATGAGACCAAACACACACAGCACAGACTGCAGATGGGTACAGAAGTGACAAAGGAATGTTCCTTTTCCAGTTTTCTCAAAACCAACCAAACCAACCAACCCTTCATTTCCTGGTCCTTAACTCATTCCAGACTTTTCCCTGAGAGAGTGATTGCTGTCTCCATTAATGAGCTGGGTGGGTAGGGAGAGGGCGCACTACCAGCATCAGGGAGGTGGAAACAGAAGGATCAGAAGTTCAAGGTTATCCTTGGCAACATCGAAAGTTTGAGACAGACTTGGGATACATGAAACCCTGTCTCAAAAACCGCAAGTTCTTATGTTAATATGTTGGCTGTATTAGGAGAAATACATTGGCCTTGCTTCTAAATCTAAATCTGCTAGAAAAGTTAAAATCATGGTATGTGGTTTATATTGTATTACTATTGGATTCTGTTGCTCAACCAGAGGCCGGCAAACTACAGAGCATGCTCAGTATCTACACCACTCATTTTTGTATGTTAGTGACCTCAGAATGTCTTTCATGTTTAACGATGGTTTTAAAAATCAAAATAAGTTTATGACAGGAAAATCAAAATTTGCATTTCAGTGTCTATAAATAGAATGTATTAGGAAAGATGACTCACTATCGCTGCCACTTTTGTTGAATAAACCCCACAAGGGCATGTGCTTTTTCTTCCGTTTAATGAGTTTCTATCCTGGACAGTGCCTGGTACTATGAGGTGCTTAATAAATATTTGTAGTTGTTGAAATTTTTTAAAAATTTTATTCATATTTTATGTATGAGTGCTGGGCATGTATAGCTACATGCCAGAAGGAGATCAAATCCTATTACAGATGTTTGTGAGCCACCATGAGGGTGCTGGGAATTGAACTCAAGACCTCTAGAAAAACAGCCAGTGTTCTTAATCCCTCAGCCACCTCTCCAGCCCCAATTGTTGAAATTTTTAACTAGATAAAGGGGGTTGTACTAGGAAGCACTTCATTATTCAAGACTGTAAATTATGACTACTATTGTAACAGGGCCCTCAGACCTTAGGCCCTCAGACCTTAGCACAACTGACTCCATGATGGAAATGCCATTCAGGCTGTAAAACACAGCATGTAGATAATACCACCTGCCAAAACTAAAACAAAGGCCTAATCCATCAGTCCACAGAGTTCTGGGAAAGCCTCTAAATGTACCAATCTTCGTTTTTAGCTTCTATAGTTCCCCTTCTGGCTAACAGTCCTTGTTAACTGTAGTGTATCAGCCCAGAACATGGCTTTTTGTGCTTAAAAGCTCATCCTCAGAAAGGCTCAGGCCACACTGAGAGCACCCAGTGTAGCGGCAGCCTGGCTAATAAAGACTTTCTACTGGCCATGTCCAAGCAGTCTTCTCTGGTGAATACCTCACAACACTCTAAGCCACTGTCACCTTTCCTAATTCAGAAAAGCTAAAAGTAATTAAGCCTCCAAGCAGGCCATCAAGAACACAGGAAGGGAAATGCTGGTACCTACTGGCCTTGGGCTCTTCTACTGCCCGACAAAAGGAACACAAGCTTTTAAACAAAATACTTTATTTCAATGAATCCCATGATTTTTGAATGCTTCCTTTCATTTTTTTCTTTGACGCTTTTAAAAGGTAAAGCTGTCCCAATTATCAAAAAATTCAAATCTCCTTTTCTTTGGTGGACTGTCTGTCAAGGAGTTTTCATCCAAGAAGTCTCCCAGATCCTGGGAACTACTTCCAGAGGTTCCTGAAGTACTTCCTGGGTCAAAGGACTCTGCTGCCTCCAGAAGTTCCATGTCATTTCCATCTTCTTCGAAGGACTGCTGGAACACGTCATAGATCGTCTTCTGTTTTGGGTCCTTTATTAGAAAACATAAAATGTAAAAGGAAGAAGCTAATCCTAACGCTGACCCTCACGGCCACGCTGAGCTGAAAGGTGGTACACTCTATTTAACCAGGGAACTGAGGTGCTCATCAGACTGCGGCAGGAAGCCAGTGACCTGAAGAGATGTCCACCTCCCCCATGTCTTCTCCACTGCCCTCTGGTCGGAGATAAACGAAAAGGTGGGTGCAGAGAAGAAGCTGCTCTCGCAGTAAGATTTATGTTGGGAATGTTTTTTCCTTTCCGTTCTAATTTTCCATATCCACACTTCATTACAGCAGCTCCAGGAATCTTACTTCTTCCTAAGTTCTGGTCTTTCTAAAAGGAAGTGAATTAAACTGTAATTTGTCTCCCATGACACATCATACCTCATTTTCAGAGAGGAGACCTGCCCTTGTGTCTGATGTTAAAGCTACAGATGATCAAAATGCAGGCCACCTGTGTTTGTCCACTGTTGGCGATGTTGAAGCCAGGCCCAGCAGTGACACCCATGACACCGACAGGCTCGCCATCACCCCTCTAGTCAGCTCTCCTGAGCCTAAACTCTCAACGCTGACCATCTCATGGTCCAGGAGCACATTTTTAACATCACTGTGGAAATCCACAGAGCCATAAAACTGTTTAAAATCAAATGCTGAGCCAGGGGGATGGCTCAGTGTGTAAACTGCTTGTGGCTAGGCCTGCTGACAGCAACTGCATATGACGGAAGGCGAGAGCCAACTCCTGTGCATTGTCTCTGACCTCCACATATGTGCCATGGCCCGTGGACAGGACAGACAGACGGACAGAGTGATGAATAAATGTAATAATATACTCTCGGCTAATTCCTATGTCCCCAACATTGCATCTCTCCCTACTTTACAAATCTACCAACATTTTCATAACCCCTCTGCCTGAAATCGCCAGTATGCCTCAAGTCTGGCTCCACAGTTTTATTCCTGCCATCACTTTTTCTTATCAAGTCACTTAAAAAATATTTATGTGCATGTGTGTGCATGTGCCATGTCTGTGGGTACCTAAGGAGGCCAAAGGAAGGCATCAGATCTCCTGAAGCTGGAGTTATAGGCAGTTGTGAGCTATCCAGTGTGGTGCTGGGAACCGAACTCCGGTCCTCTGGAAGAGCAGTAAGCACTCTTAACCACTGAGCCCTCTCTCCAGCCCCTCCAGTTACTCATCACTTGAGCCACAGCTCTTGGTATATGCAAAGACTTCAAGAGCTCAACTGCATTTCTGCCTCAGGCTTCTTGCCGTCTGTATCAACCCGATGGTACTCCCATGCAATCCTTCAACAAGACTCCCTTTGTTACGGCATGGACTCTCCTATGTCCTCCTCAAGTCTAAAGTTACGTCACTGGCTTTCTGGTTCTCTATAATTAGGTCACTATTTCTCTCTCTTTTTTTTTTTTTTTTTTTTTTTTTTGAGACAGGGTTTCTCTGTGTAGCTTTGCACCTTTCCTGGAACTCACTCTGTAGACCAGGCTGGCCTCAAACTCACAGAGATCTGCCTGCCTCTGCCTCCCAAGTGCTGGGATTAAAGGCGTGCGCCACCATTAGGTCACTATTTCTTAACAGAATTCCTCAGCACTGATGAACTTCCTTGAAAACCAATCAGGGGAGCATGACATGTAAGAACTCCAGACTATTCCACTAACCTGTGCCCCAGGTCCCAGCCTTTCAGAACAGGAAGTGATAGTAAAGACCATTAAGCATGCACTACACGTCCTCCCAAAGGATATACTCATCGGCCCCTTTGAGAAGAAGTGCAAGGAAAGGAAACGTTGCTACACAAGGCAGGCCAGAGCAGCAGAAAGACCTGCTCAGGACCCTTTGATTATGAGGCTGACAACACTGCTCACAAACGGGAGCACACGGAATTAACTGGAAGCAGGTTCCAGGACATGACTCTTCTCTCACCCCCTCTTGGAGCATACTGACATAAGCTCCTTTGGCTTCTGTCTCCATGGAGGAGGTAGTGCTTTCTTTCTCCAGGTGTTAGTGAAATTCTTAGCCCCATCCTAGTAAAAGTAGGTAAGCTGATGAAGTTTTAATCAAAAGAAACACCAAAAAAAAGGTTGGGGGGGGGCTGGAGAGATGGCTCAGAGGTTAAGAGCATCAGTTGATCTTCCAGAGGTCCTGAGTTCAATTCCCAGCAACCACATGGTGGCTCCCAACCATCTGTAATGAGATCTGGTGCCCTCTGCATATATGATAAATAAATCTTTAAAAAAAAAAAAGAAACACTGATAAATCTCATTTACATCACTCTGCACTTGTACTTTAGGCAGACAGTTTTTAAGGGATTCAAAGTTTCTGAGGGAAAGGCCAGGATGAGAAAAAGATCTGATGAGAATCCTTTAGAAGTAGCCTCTTTTAGTCGGGCAGTGGTGGTGCACGTCTTTAAGGGGAGGCAGAGGCAGGCGGATCTCTGACTTTAAGTCCACCCTAGTCTACAGATCGAGATCCAGGACATCCAGGGCAACACAGAGAAACCCTGTTACGAAAAACCCCTCAAGAAGCTGCTTTCTTTTCTAAAGTCATTATTAACTTAGCGCAGTCACCACTAGATGAATCAGAGTGCTTTCACAGCTTAAAGGCAAGGCCGTTTTACTGGTGTGTCTTAGTTGCTGTTTTTGTCTAAAAGGGTAAGTTATCATCAACATTCAAAAATATGGTAGAATGTGCTATCTCAGGCCTATAATCCACTAGCTCTCAGAATGCTGAGACAGGAGGACCTTGAGTTCAAGATCTGCCTGGGAGACAGAGAGCCTATCTCAAAAGCCAGTTACTCCAATAATTACACACACAGGTGGATTTTTTTTTTTTTTTAAGAATAAATGAGTGATCAGAACCTCCGACTTTTAAGTCTTAGCCACATGCTCTACAGTATCTCCTTCACACAGAGCGGAGGAAGCACTGAGTGAATGGAAAGTGGCAGATGTAGTCCGAGTGAATGTGTGCTGCTGACATGGGCATGGCCACGTCAGGGACCCCCGGAAATGGCAAAGCCTCCTCCAAACAGGTGAGGCTCAGAGGGATGGCAAAGCCTCCTCTGAACAGCATGTGCAAGTTCGAGTACTTACACACGAATGACCAGTGTGTGTAGAAACTACCAGCTGCACTTCCTCCTCCAGGATGGGTGTAATCTGGGACTGCTCCTCACGTAAGCCCCTGCTGGTACTAGCTAATCCCCGTTCTCAGGCTGTACGCAGTAAACACCATGAGGTTCTGACACGGCCCACCTGACCCAGCTATTCTGTATGTGGTCTGTGTATCTGCCCTTTCTCCATTTCCTAGTCACCCTCGTTAGGTTTCCAGGACCAAGCCATGTGGGACGCAGCAAGGCATGATGGCTTCACCCTCTCCAGGGCCAAGCAACCTCCTCTGGGCACCTCTGACAGAGTACACCAGTCACGGGAGGATGCTCTCTGGCCTCTCACACTCTTTAGGAGAGCTGATGCTACAGAAGGACCAGTGGGTTGAGGTGGAAAGACTTCTATCATGGGCTGATTTCACATGTCATAAGACTATGCTGGGACAGCTTTGTGGAGGCCCTGCTGTACGGCTGGTATTGCTGTCGTACTGAGGAGACAACCTAACAGTGGCCATGAGGAGTGTTCCCTATTTTTCTCATGGCTGATGAATGAACAGCAGCTCAGCCTTGGATGTGGAGTCTTTAGGGCATGTGAGAAACAGCGCGAGTTACCACCAGCACTTCCTCATAAGCGAGGCACACAGATGAACAGAATGACTACAAGCCTGCCCTTCCTTTCTGGCTCCAGGGATGAAGGACACCCCAGAGGTGTGGGAGCCCACAAAGATCCCAACTTGTGGTTTGACTCAAGGTCAGAGAGTCGGGGTTAACGTTGCTCTCCAAGGCTGCGTAATAGGGTGCAAAGGCATGGTTACCAGGTGCCTTATACTTCAAGGCCTGATAACAAGATGCTTTGCCATGGGGCGTGGTTACCAGGTGTTTTGAAGGGTCTACACTTGGTTGTATGCTGTGCTTTGATCTTGAAAGGGGGGAGGCCTTTTGCCTCTCCCCTTGCTAGTATAAAAAAATCCCATTAGAAATAAACTCGAGGCTGATGGGTATTGACCCAGGGCCTCCCAAAGCTCTGTCTTTCTCCGTTTACATCTATATTTCTTCCTATTATTTCTCAAATCCTCACTCCGCCCTTTCAGGGACCCTTCGATAGGTTGGGGCTGGACCCCAACCCTGGGCCCCGATACAGAAGTGATTGACACCTCCCCCATCTGGACCCGAGAGCTCAGCAGCCAGTCCACTGCCTCGCTTTATATAGCGATGAGGAGTCGTGTGCTGGCGTTACCTTGTAGAGGTAATCAGTAGCTTCTGTCATTTCTGAGAAATTGGTCTCGGAAAGCCCAGCTTCCCCCAGAACTTTAATTTTCTCTTGAATCAGAGGCCTGTGGGGGAGAAATGAGATGTAGTGAAAACAAATACCCAGGATCTGAAGACTGATGAAGTGAGCCCCCTCCATTCTTACAGGACTGTGATGTAACTATAACACATTTTTTGCATCTCTCAGCCCTTCCTGAAATACCTGCTCTGTCTCAACTGGAGCAGTCCAATATAATACCAGGCTCAACATTCTCTCTAGTATAAGATGTCTAGGAAATAAATCCTGCCTCATTACAGTAATAATTTGAGTTTGCTCTTAGGAGCTGCCCAGTGACCAAATCCACTTTCAGACTGATATAGTGCACTGTAGAGGTCAGGCCCCCCAGTCACAGGGCTGAACACAGACACGGAGAGTGGGCACTAGTGGAATCACTGAGGAACTTCACATCAGGAAGAGGGAAAGGGACTGAGGAACCTGGGGAATTTTTACTTAGATGGCAGACACAAACTCCAAGGACTGAAATGTGACCCATGAGGCCTGGTGGAGCAGACCTGTAGTTTCAGCACCACAAGAATCTGAGTCCCAGCACTCAGGAGGCAGAACCAGGCAGATCTCTGTGAGTTCCAGACCAGCCAGGCCAGCTACACAGAGAAACCCTGTCTTGAGACTTAAAGATCAAAGTTCAAGACTTTCCTGGGCTACAGAGGGACTTCAAGGCCAGCTTGGGCAACTCAGTGAGGCCCTGTCTCAAAATGAAAAATAAAACAGGACTGGGTGCTAAAGCTTTTGCTTAGTCTATGTGAGGGCCTGCACTCAATCCTCCACACCACAAACAACAAACAAACAACAAACCCACGGACTGCAGCCCTGCCACAAAGCACCACCTGGTTCAGAATAAGCCACATTCTTCACGTCTAGCCCTGAAAGAGGCAACCATCATATCACATATCACAAAAGAGAAAAAAACACTGTCCCCATCCTAACAAGTCGGAAGTCTTAGCTAGGAACAGTGTTTCCTAAACTAAATTCCACCTAAAGTTTAGGTTCCTCTCCCTCTTGCACCAGTGGGAAGAGTCACCTCCCTTTATCCTTACTGGTTCTCCTCTACCCTGCACCTCTCCAAGAATGCTAGTGATGAAGGCAAACATGGTCATGGGAAGCAGGACGCATCCCTAGTTAGTCTCAGCAAAAGTCTAAGGACTGAAGGAGCCAAGGCAGCACACCCCGAGTCACTCAGTTCAGCTCCTCACCCAGGTCCCCCAGGCATACCAAAGGTAGTCATCCGCTGTGCCTTTTGCCACCAGGTAGTGAATGCCCACAGAGTTTGTCTGCCCGATGCGGTGCACGCGGTCCTCAGCCTGGATCAGCACCTGTGTGCCCAGGGAACAAAGCAGTTGAGGAAAGGCCTTGGGAAGCCATCCTACCACAGTGAGGGGCACCGAGCCGTCAGGCCCCACTCAGCTTCCTCTATAAAGCATTTCCCTAGCTCTTGAAAAACTGAGAGGAACTCAGACCTCAGGACCTGGTGTCTATGTACTGAGGGGCTAAGGACAGAAACATGGCACACTCCATTTCTTATCTCTGGAAAATTATCTTCTAGGGGCTGCAGAGGTGGCTCGTAGCCATCTACAACTCAGTTCCAGGGGGAGGTAATGCCCTCTTCTGACCTCCAAGGGCACCAGGCATGCACATTGTACAGTGACATCCATGTAAGCAAAATAATCATGTACATAAAAATATATCTAAATTTTTAAAGTTACCTTCCAAATATCTAGATATGTCACATCCAGAAAAGGGTCCTGCATGATGATCAGGGGTAGATGTGCTCATATGCTGGTAAGCCCCATAATAACTAATACCAGGACACTGATTTATGGATGGCCTCAACCTTGGAGTCTACTCATCATTAAAACAGTGGCTGATATACAGCCAGTAAAAGCAACATGTCAGAAAGTTAGAGGGGAAATAACTTTTTTTCTGAGACAGAAGTCATTTTATGAGTCTGAGATCTGCCATCACAGCCGTCAGTTATCAGTCACATCAAGGACACAACGACATTGCACAAACACCTGGTATTGCCACTCTACCTGAGGCCCCCATCGGCAAACAGCTCCCAGGGACGGTTAACAAAGGCGGCCTGGGTGAGTGCCTCTAAAGGTTTAGTGCTACATTCCTGGAGCTCCACTTGGGCTTTCTCACAGGAGAGATGAAGGCTAGGACTTTTCGAGTCCTCTGCCAGGACTTTCTCATCAGTAAGACAGAGTCAATGATCCCACAGCTGCTGTGAAGACCTGAAACCTGGCCCGCAGACTTGCAGTACTTGAAAGGAGTAAACAAGTACAACATGAGAGTGAACAGAGACAGACAGGACTCAGTGCTGGGAACACTTGCGGAGCATGTCATCTTTTTTTAAATTTATGTATTTTTATGTGCATGAATGTTTTGCCTGCATGTATGTGCACTGCATGTATACCTGGTACACATGGAGGCCAGAATAGACACCCTGGGACTGGAGTTACAGATGATTGTGAGCCATCATTTGGGTGCTGGATTTGAACCCGGGTCCTCTAGAAGAGCAGCCAGTGTTCTTAACCACTGAGCTATCTTCCCCAGACTCAAGAGCAAATCTTCTACCATTCATTTATGGACGTTGTATTTCTCAGCCCTGAGTACACCCAGGAGGATTCCAGTCGAGTACCTTACCCCTGGGTTCCAAAACAGCTCAGCAAACACCACCAGATCAGCCGAGGAGAAGGTGAGGCCCATGTTGGCGGCGGTGATGGACAGCACTGCCACAGCGTGCCCTTTGGACAGCTGGAACTGCTGGCACAGATCCTCACGGTCTGCTGAAGGGGTGGAGCCGTCAATCCGGATGTTCTGAACCTGCTGTATGACAACGAGGAAACTAAGGTGAGCTGCAAAGGTATTGGGGGCTGCAGAGCCAGCTCGTCTAGGCAGGGCCCCCACACAGAAGCACTCCACTACTCAACCCTCTGCCTTCAGGGCTGTCTCTCCTTTTATAAAATGGAAGGCTAGACTGCTACAATTGTATAACCACATACCGTCATAAGAAACAACACAGACAGACCTTCTGTACATGGTACTGAGTTTCTCATGCCTTCTGTAAAAGTATAGAAGAGGATTACCATCAGGATGCTGACTGTTTTTTTGGTTTTTCGAGACAGGGTTTCTCTGTGTAGTCTCGGTTGTCCTAGAACTAGCTCTGTAGACCAGGCTGACTTCGAACTCACAGAACTACATAGCAAGAGCTTGTCTCAAGAAAATAAAAGAAGGGCTGGAGAGATGGCTCAGAGGTTAAGAGCACTGACTGCTCTTCCAGAGATCCTGAGTTCAATTCCCAGCAACCACATGGTGGCTCACAACCATCCGTAATGAGATCTGGTGCCCTCTTCTGGCCTGCAGACATACATGCTGTATACATAATAAATAAATAAATCTTAAAAAAAAAAAAAAAAAAAGAAAAGAAAAGAAAGCATACATCCTCTGTTTTATTAACTCAGTTACTAGTGGAACTGAATTTTCTTAAACAGCCATTGCTATGACCTCTTTTACCTTTCTACTAGGAACCAGTGTTGTTTTTGAAGGTAACTACCATGTTTATACGTCATACAGGTGCTTCTAGTCTCCCTTTTATATCGGTTTCCTTTTATTTTGTATTTAGAGGTATCTTAGTTTTCCTGATTAGATGGTTCAGTGGGTAAAATCGCTTGCTGCCAAGTCTGCCAGGCTGAGTTTGATCCCAGGACCACACATGGAAGGAGAGACCCAACACCCACAATTTAATACTATAAACAGTAAGGTAAAGATTCATTTAATTCCTCTCCTTGGTACATAGGCAGCTACCCAAAAGTTATTTACTGAATAAACTAAATGATTCCTTGGTTATATGCTTTCCAACTGTTGGACTACATGATTCAGTGTTAATGACGTGTACATTATATACTGTGACAGATGATGTCCAGGGTCAAGTCTTTCAATGCTGCTGTTCTTGTTCATAGTTGCCTTCCACACTTCTGCTTATTCTCTGAGATGTCCTTTGGGATAACAGCTAAGGTTCCCTTTAAAAACAAAATTCGATCGAGTTGTGCCCAGTTGTGCGGGTCTGTAACCCAGCTGTTTGGAAGGCTGAGACAGATGGATCACACGGTCAAGATGTGTCTGGTCAAGTCAGTAAGACAATGTATAAATTTTTAAAAAGTGAAAAGGGGCTGGGAATGCAGCTCAGGGGCAGAACACTTCTAACAGCTGAGTTAGCTCTGCCACCCTAGTCAGTGCATTTTAAAAAAATAACTTATTTTAGGATACTTACTTGAAATCCAAGTACTGTACTACACCGTTATACATTCTAATAGTTTTGGAATTAACTGTCTTGGGTTTCCTGAAAACTCAAGAGGGTCCTTCAGAGATTACAGATTCAGCTATTTCAGCCTGCTCCTAAACAGTTTTGTATGCAAGGATCAAACCCAAGAGGGTTAAAGATCCACTTCTACAACTTCCAGATAAAACTCCAAGAGAAAAATATTTACAGCCTTATTTAGAGAAAAAGTTCTTAAATTAATCACAAAAAAAGCATAAGCCATAGCCAGGCAGTGGTGACGCACGCCTTTGATTCCAGAACTGGGGAGGCAGAGGTAGGTGGATCTCTGTGAGTTCAAGACCGGCCTGGTCTACAGAGCGAGTTCCAGGACAGCTAGGGCTGTCTCGAAAAACCAAAAACCAAAAACCACACAAACAAAACAAACAACAAAAAACACACAAAACAAAACATGAATAAACTCAACATATAACTAAAAGATAAAAAGTTAAATCTTTTATTCAAAATAAAGCTAATAAAGTGGAAAAAAAAACCAAGATAATTGATAGATGACTAATATCCAGAATTTATAAGGAATTCTCTTAGTCAACAAGAAAAAGACACTCCAACAGAAAAGCAGCCCCAAATGAGTGCAGGCAGAGTCCTCACAGACTGAGCCCCACTGACCCTCCACACCTGGAAGGAGACATATTTTCCCGGTAGTCAGGGGACCGCAGATAGCATCAAAAACAAAAGCAGGGTTCGTTTTCCGAACTGGCAAAAGTAAAATGTAAGCATCTGATGTGTGAGTGTGTACCAAGTATGGATGAGAACACGGGACAGCAAGGGTTCCTCAGCGGGATTATACATCTGAGCAGCTGTCTCGACAGCAATCCAGTTAAACTGAAGATGAGCCTATCCTATGACTGTGAAAGATCATACTCGGCCACACACAGGCGCATACAGACACACTGTACACACAGAGACACATGTTCAAAGCCGGTGGGCATCAGCAGAAGGCGGAGAGCCATGCCGCCCCACACTACTCTGCAGCAGCGCATGCGCTACACACCTAACTAGTGTCACACCATATGGAGAGATCTCAGAAGCAATGCTGAGCGACACAGGGATAGTCGATACTCACGCTGTGCTACTGCTGATGCAAAGTCTTTAACTATAGAGACCAGATTTAGGAGGGGAAGGACATTGTGGCGGCTACTCTTGGTTGTCAACTTGACTACATCTGGTATTAACTAAAACCCAAATGGCTGGGCACACCTGTGAGGGAATTTTTCTTAATTAAATCATTTAAGGTGGGAAGACCCACTTCTAATCTGGCTCTTTGAGGTGGGAAGACACACCTTTAATCCAGATCTGGGGTGGGAAGATCCACTTTTAACCTGGGCCACACCTTCTGCTGGCAGCCTATATAAGGGCCTGGAAAAGGGAAGCTCTCTCTTTGCCTGCTTGCCTTCACTCTCCACAGCAAGCCTCACTCCTTCACCGGCAGCAGAGCCTACTTCTTTGGGATTCAGGCATCTACTGAAGACCAGCTGAGACATCCAGCCTCATGGACTGAACAACTACTGGATTCTTGGACCTTCCATTCATAGGCTGCCATTGTTGGATTAGCTGGACCCCTAATCCAACAATGGTGCCCCCCCACTCTCTCATATATATATAGTCCTTTCTATATATAGAGAGAGATTCATTCTCTAAGTTCTGTTATTCCAGAGAACCCCGATGAATACAGACATGCACTAAATTCAAGCCAGGGCCTCTGGGGAGGGGAGGGGAGGAACAAAATCAGATTACTTGCTGGGGTCCAAGTATTTTATTAGAAATAAACACTTAGAAACAAGAGACTGGAGGGATGGCATAGTGGTTAAGAACATGCTACTACTCTTGCAGAGGAGCAGAGTTCAGTTCCCAGCTCCCACACTGGGCGGCTCCAGGGATGCCTTTAGCCTCCACAGGCGCCCACACACATATAAGTGATTAAAAATTAAACAAATCTTAAAAATAAAGCAAAATCCCCCAAGTGTTGAAACACAGTGAAGCTTCTTCAGTCTGAGTCAGATCCACGGTGTTGTGTTTTACGCTCTATCCCTTAAACCTTGTGGAAGTGCAGGAAATGAAGGAAGACAAAGAAAACGGACGGTCCTAAACTACAGCAAGGAGAAGAGGAGTGAAAACGGGAGGGGTTCGTTTTAATGAGCATCTCTGGAACTCCCTCCAGACAGCTTTGCTCACTTTATCAAGATCCATCAAACGGTTCTGAGAAGCCTGACACTGCCAGGTGCAACCAATCAAGGCCCCTGGATGACAGGAAGGAGGACGGTCACGTGGACAGTCACGTGGACGCTCGGCCGCTTCCTTGCAGGTTAGCCGTTCTATGAACGCAGAGAATGGGAGAGGAGAGCTTACAGCAGGAGGATGTCAGAACGCCACATGTGGGAATCTGTGGTTCCCCGAGCGACAACTCCTCAAAAGGCCTTCGCAATGTTTCTAGAAACCGTGGCCTCACTTCTTAGTTTAGTCCTGACCCGATGCTGTGCAGAACAAACAGTAGACATCAAGACCCCACCCTGAACTTCAGAGAGGGCTTACCTTCCTCTCGAGCTCCTTAACAACTGCATCCAGAACCACCTTATGGTGTGCAAACACTAGAAACTTCTCTCGTCCACTCTCCAAAAGGTCCAGGATATATTCACTAGAGTTGACAATGATAACAAAGTAGATTAAACACAGAACTGCAGTTGGTTACCCAAAAGTGACTTCAAGAGCCTACAAGGTACCTGCCCGCTCCTGCCCATTCTCTCCTTTTCTGAGAGCCAACCTTCCCCCTTTACTCACATCATGTCATATGAACAGCGCAAAGGAGGAAAACCATCCTCTGACATGTATAGAAAGAGTTTATACTGTCATCCTACATACACAAACTGAATTCTCTGTAAGCAAGAGCACTACGTGTCTCTGGTATGTTACTATGTGGGATTCGCGTCATGTAGATTACTAAGATAATCATCAGCTTTCACGTTAGCGGCTACTACCAATTAATCTGTTTTCAGTACAAACAGAAGCAGGTTAGAGGATTCTTGACACAACCTGTAAGGTCACCGTTGAGAAATAAGTGATGATACAGAAAAGACACGTAAGGGGGACTTTCCACTTCCCGTCTACTGAGACCACAGATGACAGAGCCCATAGTTAACCAGTGCTAATGGAGGTCTTTTTCCATTAATTTACTTTTCTCTTCTATCCAGTGTGTGGTTTTTTTTTTTTTTAAAGATTTATTTATTTATTATGTATACAGAAGAAGGTGCCAGCTCTCATTACAGTTGGTTGTAAGCCACCATGTGGTTGCTGGGAATTGAACTCAGGACCTCTGGAAGAGCAGTCAGTGCTCTTAACCTCTGAGCCATCTCTCCAGCCCCAGTGTGTGGTTTTTTAATTGTTTATTTAACGTGCATGAGTGTTTGCCTACATGTATGAATGGTCACCGTGTGTGTGTAGGGCCCACAGAGGCCAGAAGAGGGCGTCAGATCCCCTGAACATAAATTATAGATAACTGTGAGGAGTCCCATAGGTGCTAGGAACCAAATCTAGGTCCTCTACAAGAGCAGTCAGTGCCCTTAATCACTAAGCCATCTCTCCAGCCTGTACTGTGTTTTTTCTTAACTTCATATTTTTACCTACAAGCCTTGGGTCTTAAAGGCAGGGGTGATCTGTACGGGTAACTATTGCTTTCTTCTTGGGGCACAAGAGCCCTCACCCAGCCTGTGTACAAATCTCCTGTGAGTCTCGAGACCTCCAATCTCTCATTAGACCACATGTCTAATGAGAGATTGTAAATCCAATGTGCATCTTTCAGTGAAACAGACAACAGTATTGCAGAAGGCGAATGTGGAGGCTTGTCTAGGCAGAGTAATCAAGGCCTTCTTTGGGAAGGACAGATCTCGGCAGCTTCCTATGACATAGGCATGTCTGGAAAGGTAAATTACTGTCCTGTAAACATCTAAGACTTATTTTCAAACAAAAATACAACTGACCAAAGTACCAAACTGGACTTCAATTTGTAATGACTGCATTAACAGAATCTAATTATTCTGAAAGACATAAAATTTGCCATGAGATAAGTGAAAGTTGATTGCCATAGCACTGAAATACCCCAGGGTCACAAAATCAACTTGGTCAGCTCATAAAAACCTCTGGCCCCCGTTTTTCTAATGGCCCTTTCCCTCCACATCTGACACAACTCAACTGCTCTGCCCCCTTCGAGTTTCTCTTTCAGTACCAGAATGGACACATTCACCTACTACAATACTGCTGCCTGTCTCACTGAATGAAAGATGCCCATTAAAAAGAAAATGAACAGCAGCAAAAGGGGGAGAGAAGCAGCTAGCAGAGGAAATTGGGTTTTTACAATTTACAATCTAATTTCTACTCATTAGACGTGTGTGACTGGAAGATCTAGAGACACATGAGATTTGCTCAGTACCTACACTTTAAAAACTGGGCCAGTAGTCACCCTCCAGATTCAACAAAGAGGCTCTAAGTGTGAGATACATTGAGGTAAAGATTGTTTAGAAACAATAAAGCACCGCACATTTTGGACAGAATTTTGACAAGGCATGGCCCAAGTTTATGAGGTAACAAGATGGCTGGACTTGAGCATGGGATGCATTTCCATGTAGTGTGCTTGCCTACTCTGCACAGGGCTCTGGGTTTGAGCTCTGGCATTGCAACAAACAAACAAAACCAATACCAAACAACCAACCAATGAGGATTTGTCTCAAATTCTAGGGAAAACAAGTAGTTGGGGGGCTGAAGAAATGCACCTCCCAGACCTTTGTGGGAAACGAGGCAGACAACTGCCCCCTTGCCATCTGTCACTCAGCAGCATGTAAGAAATGGGTCAGCAGGGGCACTTCAGGGCCAGGCAGGTTGACCAGGGGGTGTGGGGATGAGTGAACGGACCAAGCCAGTTCGGTTCCTTTCTCTCTTCATACACAGGTCTCACAGACAGTGTGGCACTACTTGGCTCACAGAAAATTCGCTTTCATCGTGAATGAATCACTTGGGCCACCATCCCACCAACAGCACATGATGTCAGGCAATGAAAAAAATCAGGCAAAGTGCACATTGTTAGGATTGCCTCAAGTCCCAACTGCAGTGATGTGCATGTATGTCTGCGTGTACAGAGGCCAGAGAGCAACATCAGGCATCCTCCTTAATCTTCACAAGTGACCTCAGTCAAAAGGTCTCTTACTGAACCTGGAGATCGGCTAGGCTGGCCGGCCAGCAAGCTGCAAGTATCTGTCCATCTTTGTCTCCCCACAGCTGGGATTACAGATGTGGGCCGTGGCCCCAGGCTTTCTTTTGTTTTGTTTTGGTTTTTGGTTTTTCAAGACAGGGTTTCTCTGTGTAGTTTTGGGGCCTTTCCTGGATCTCACTCTGTAGACCAGGCTGGCCTTGAACTCACAGAGATCCTCCTGACTCTGCTTCCCGAGTGCTGGGATTAAAGGCGTGCGCCACCACCACCCGGCGGCCCCAGGCTCTATATGTGTGGCAATTATTTCCTATTTTACACCCTAACTGGATCTATCCCACTACTCATTGCCCTTATTTCTATCCCAGACTCAAGGCAAGCACTACACTCACTGGGCCATCTTCCTGTCCCATCCCGCAATCACTGCTTTTCAACATGAGAGCTCACGAAAGGTGACCAGTGGGGATCACTTACATGACACAGGGGATTTTAGCTTCTGCTGTTCTGTTGAAGAAGACGATGAGCGCTTCTTTCTGCTGCTGTTTCTGTGGGAAGAGAGGATGAGAATTTAAAAACCTACTCTCGGTGCTCTGGAATTAGCTGACCCAACTGGAAATACTCTGAGCTTTCTCCAGCTTAGCAACTACTCTATCCTAGCACATTTCAAAACTATTACCCAGTGTTTGTATGACTCCAGTTCTGATTTATTTATTTATTTACTTATTTTGGTTTTTCAAGACAAGGTTTCTCTGTGTAGTTTTGGTGCCTGTCCTGGATCTCACTCTGTAGACCAGGCTGGCCTTGAGCTCACAGAGATCCGCCTGGCTCTGCTCCTGGGTGCTGGGATTAAAGGCGTGAGTCACTGCCGCCCAGCTTTCCAATTCTTCTTTTAAAAGACATATATCAGGCTGGAGAGATGGCTCTGGAGTTAAGAGCACTGGCTTCTTTCATATAGCCCGGGTTCAATTCCCAGCACTCGCATGGTGGCTCACAGGAATCTGACACCCTCTTCTAGCCACACCACAGGCACCAGGCTCACACGCAGTACAAAAGCATAATGTAGACAAATCACCCATACATAGAAAATACTAAGGGGTGGTAGCAAGGATGGAGCACTGGCTCAGCAGTTCAGAGCACTTGTTGCTCATGCAGAGGACCCCACTTTGATTCCCAGCACCCACATGGTGGCTCACAACCATCCATAGCTCCAGACGCAGTGTATCCAATGTTCTGATCCCTTCAGGCATCATGTACGCATGCACATGGTACAAAGGCAAAACATTCATGCATAAAAAATAGGAATAAGTCTAATACATTTTTAAAAAATAAAACATATATTGCTCATTACATATATTATATATTCATATTTAATTATATAAAAATATATTTTATACAGAAGGTTATATGTAGACATATAAAATGCCCATGTATAGGCATATAGAAATATATATATTTAAAAGTGTATATATGTGTGTATGTATGTGTGTGCATATATATATACATACACACACACACACACACACACACACACACACACATAAATATTCTACCAAATAGCAGAAGTAGAAATTGTAGTGTTTCTAGGGAGCTCAAATATCTGGGCTTGGAACCTGATGGTAAGAGTTCAGTAGCCAATACACATAAAGCAACATACCCAGAAAGTCACAAGTACTCAATAAATGCCACTTATTCTAAGTGTTTACCTTTATTCTACAGAGCAGACATCTATTATTGACGTCTACTGTATTTTTCTTTTTCTCTTTTTGCAACACTGGGGATCAAACCCAGGGACCTGCACATGCTAAGCAAGTACTCCACCACTGACCTACATCCCCAGCCTTGGTGCATTTTAATGTGGGAGAAATCAATAATTTTATCTTTAAAAAGAAAGGAAAAACTTTCCCAAACCAAGCAGACATCATACTATCCATGAATGGTCACATTTTTTTTCTAGTTGTGGGCAAAGGGTTTTTAAACAACTTGTACCCTTTGTTCCTTGACTCCTAGACTCTTATTAAAATAGATGCACTGGGGTTCTCAGATTTCTTTTCTATACTGGAAATTTGAATGGCCGGCCCAACGACAAGGGAGAAGGGATGCTGTCACCGGGACTCTGCATGGCCCTGTTTCATTTTCTTCTTCGCTGATCAGAAACCAGCTTTAGACAGAGGCCATTATAGCCAGCTTTCCTCAGCCTTTGAGGAAACATTTCCAGCTGAAAAATGAGAAAAGCTTTCATGATAACAGGTTTTATAAATTGGCTCTTTGGCCTTCACTTTTATACACAAAGGTTATAATAATGTCTTGCAGACAGAGAGGTGTCAAAGAACAAAGAACCAGTCCGTGACAGACAAATCAGCAGAGCCTGACGGAGCGACCATGATGTAGGCTGAGAGGCACTTGGGCTAAAAGTAAGGATAACAAGGGTCCTTCTGCTGAGCCGCGAGTCTCCTTATTTGGCTAACACCATGAAAACATGGTTCTGTTTAACCTCATCGACTGGGGGTTTCACAGCTGTGGGGTTTTGTCTGTAGGCATCCTATGCACTAGCCAGCCACTGCTTCTGCTTCCTGGATGAAGTTAAACATCGGATTTGCAGCAGACAGCAGGGGTGGGCTGAAAAGGGCTCTGGGCTCTAGGCTGGATGTTGGAAGAACTTACTGAGCTCAGACTTCACTTCCACAATCTCCGAAAGAGGATGAGAACTCTACGGTATCTAAGACAAGGGTGATAGTCACCAGAAGGCAGCAACTGACACTAGCCTTATGGATCTCCAGCACCCTGTCCTACTTATGAAAGCATTAAGATATTCCCTCAAAAGAAAGGGGTTTGTATGGCTGCTTAAAGTTAGGAAATACCCAACATTCCTAATTGTCACGACTTATCTTTAATTTTACCAATAAAATATTGTTTTATTGGTTTGATGTGAAGTCAAGCTATCAGGCTGCATGTGGAATAATATGTGGAGTTATGCAGCACACTTAAAGAGCTGGACACACTGGTGCAGGTTTAAAAGCTGCTCACTCGACTGCTGAAGTACCACAGCGTGCGCACGCACACACCCAGTGCTTTGTTTTAGTTCTCTCTCTCTCTCTCTCTCTCTCTCTCTCTGCTTTTCTGTTTTCTTGGTTTCTATACCAGATGTTCTCAAGCTAGCTCCAAAGGCAGACCAGGTAATAGTGAGAAACACTTACTCCATTCACACATACAACAAACCACCGCCATACTAGCAAAAACCAAACCAAAACTGTATCTTTGAATCTAAAAATAATGCATGCCTGTCTCCCCATTAACATTATATTTGCTGCCCTTGTTCACTGGTCAGGCAGTAAGGGCACACCTAAGAAGTACAAGCAGGTGGATCTCTGTGAGTTCCAGGCTAGCCAGGTCTACATAGTAAGACCGTGTCTAAAACACAAGTAATGGGCAAGGATGAGCTCAGTGGTAAACCACACATTCAGTATGAGCAAGGCTCTGGGTTTAATCCACAGCACAGCCCCCACAACCCCCTGTGAGAGACAGAGAGAGAGAGAGAGAGAGAGAGAGAGAGAGAGAAAACACTTAAAATTTATAAATAAAGTTTCTATTCACTGAATTTTATTTGTAAAGATCAGCAAAAGATCACCAAGATTGATTTTTAGGACAGTGCTTTCTGTGCTACCAAAATATAACTACACATGGTGGCATACACCTACGATCTCAGCCAGCAGGAGTCAGAGGCAGGAGGATTGTGAGTTGGAGACTAGCCTGGGCTATGAGCAAGACCCTGTCTCTAAAGACAAACCAAAGCACGAGCCACCACAACAAAAAGACCATGATCCGTCCTGTCCACATCAGTGGAGAACTACCACAGAGACTACACCTCCCTTTCCCGGGGTATTCAGGTCATCACATGTAATTAAGCAGACAGTAAATATGCTATGACAACCCGCCAGGGCTTCCTCTATCCCGCCCAATTTCTTTTTCTTTTTTAAGATTTATTTATTTATTATGTACACAATGTTCTAGCCTGCATGTATCCCTGCAGGCCAGAAGAGGGCACCAGATCTCATTTTAGATGGTTGTGAGCCACCACGTGGGTGCTGGGAATTGAACTCAGGACCTCTGGAGGAGCAGCCTTAACCTCTGAGCCATCTCTCCAGCCCCCCACCCAATTTCTTACAAGTTACTGGCCAGCCTTGCTTCTCCCGCCATAACACTGAAAACACTGCACATTTCATCACATTCATCTTGTTCTGTGCATTCTGTCACTTCTCAGAGGCTGACATCGCAGAGGTGGCTGACTGCCTTTGTCGGGGGACTATCGGGGTCCAGACGAAGCTCTGTGATGTTCAAAAATTAGCAAGGGTTGTTTATTTTCTTGCTAATGAAAAACATAAGGCTTTCTCCCAAAAGACAGATAGAGCTGGTGTAGAGTTCTTCATAGCACTTCCTACAGTGTAACACTGAAGAAGAGTATGAAGTAAGAGCCGACCAGCAGGGCATCTTGTATGCTGTATCTAACCTCAGCTCTGTGAGCCTCATTTCACTCTCTGTAACTACAAACTGCAACTCCTGACAACCCAAATGCATGGCCCAGTGCCACATCGGCATACTTGCATGCATGCTTTCTCTACATGCACGCATGCATGCATGCATGCATGCACGCACGCACGCACACACATGAGTAGGTCAGGCTAGGAGTGAAATGGGTTGGCTCTTCTTGCTCAGGCAGGGTGAAAAGACAGTGAAAAGTCACATTTGGAGAACTCGGACCACACGCACAGAGCAGCTTTCAGGACCCCCGTGGAGGCACCCATTTCACAGCTCCACTCACAGTTTTGATCTCCGTCATTTCTTTGGCTGCTGCATCCAGGGTCGCCTTGGCCCTGGTGCTGATTCGACCAGGGTTGACCACCACCATCTTGCGCTGCTTGGCTGGAAGCTGGGAAAGGACGTCAGACTTGAGCCGCCTCAGCATGACTGCCTCCTCCAGCAGCAGCTTCAGCTCACCCAGGTTGGAGGAGCCCGAGTAGTCCCAGCCCCAAGGGAGCTGAGGAGAAAGACAGGATGTCTGTTAGCCTCAGAACTCCAGGCAGCACTCTGTTTTCCTGTCGCCCCACTGTGTTCAGACCGCTTCATGAGGCTTCACAAGACTGAATGAACCCCAACTGAGACAGATGAGGGTAGAAAGGATGCGGGAAAAGCCAGGCATGAGATAAACTAAAAACCCATGTCACAGCAGCCCACAATTTGAAACTAACATTTCTATCAGCTTAAATGATTGATGTTTGGGTTTGAAGAGCCCAGAAGATAGGTTTGTGCTGGTCTGGCTGGAATCAGATCACAATTTTGGAATTGAGGGTTCCCTTGAGCAGCGGGTAGGCTGAGAGTTCAGATTCTACTCGCTCTCCTATAGCTACAGAAGGTGTGAGAAACTAACATAAAAACCCTGGCTGGGTGTAATGACTGACAGCAGAGCATTTGCCGGGCATATGCCAGGCCTTGGGTTTGAACCCGTCACAGCAATCAGTTCATCAGATACCAATCAAGCAAGCATCAGTTATATCCTATCCTTTCCCAGTACTCTCACTAGAAACAGGACCGATTTCTTAGCGGAACACCAGAGAGCACAGGGCCTCTGCTGCTCTGCATAGTCACAACTCAGTTGCTTTCCTACCTCGCCTTCCCCTGGACCATGAGCTACCTGAGGTGAGGAGCTGGGCTTGCTCACTTTTGAGGAGTCAAACGACCTAGCACAATGCTGGAGACAGGGTAAGTGCCTGCTAAACTGGGGGAAGAAAGAGATGGCCAAAGATGGAGAGAGAGATTGGTCTAGTGCTGTTTTTTTAATTTAAAAAAAAAAAAAGAAAAGGGCAAATTCAGGGGAAGTTCTTAGTAAATGCCCCTAGACAGTCACTGGGTATCAGATGAGCTTGGTACAGTGGGCTTTCTCTAGTGAGGTCTCTTAGTGAATGAATCAACTTGTCCTCTAGGATAGACTTTGGAAAAATCTCGGAAAGATGTGAATATCATAATTAATTTGGATATCTTGTCCCCAAGTTTAATGCTCTTATCTCTTAACCTTGTAGGTTAAAACTGAATAATGCCGAAGATTTTAAATCACATTCTAACAAGGTCCCATGCACTGGGCTGGGAGGAACAAAGGACATGAGGAAGACCCAGACACTGTCTACACCTATGGTTTGAGGTGAGGAAAGTGAGTAGGAAGGAGTTGAGGATGGAGCCACACAGTGTCAGCGACTAGGGAGGGGTGGCCGGGCACTGGGAACAGAGGAAGGGATGAATGGGGTCAGAAGGATGACTCCACCTTTAGTGCTTCCACTGGGTGGTACCTACAGACTCAGCTAGTTGAGGGAGGGATCCCATTCAGAAAGCAGATCATTTGCAAATAGGACCGAAGTAAAACCACACAGGAAATGTATAAACAGTCTACTCTGGAAACAATCCTGGAGAAAGTGGGTTGCAGACTGTGTTAATGAAATACATGGCTTTTAAACACATTCAACAACTGAGAAGCCACCTTCACAACAACCCAACCAAAGTCTGCCATTAACTCTGCAAAGCACTGTAATTTACATTACATGTACTTTGTGAGTAAATGGAAATGTTTTAAAATATCTTTTTTAAAGGAGTTTTAAAATATGGGAATCAATCATGAATTCACATGGCAGGGATTTTCACTCAGAGATTGTCTGTGAGTAACTGCAGCCATTTCTCCAAAGTATCAGTGGCTTTGATGCACATAGAAGCTCGCTATATTTGTGATTTGATCATAAGACAAATGACGAAGGTCTGACCGGGTGAGGATTTACAAACAGTGATACTGATTGCATTGCATTTCTGTTTGCAGTACTCTCTCTCTTCCATCCTTGGAGAACTGGAGCTGTGCAGGCGGCAAGTTTGGAGTCATCTTCAGAGGGGTGATTTGTGGGCCAGGGGCAACTATCCCCTAGGAACCACCACTCAGGAGCACAGGCTCACAGAGAAGCCCTCCCAAGTCCGCTTGAAATCCTGCCCCACTTCATCTGCTCCAAGAGTCACTATGGTCTTTTTGTAGAGATCACTTCCTCCCGGGCCAAAAACCCCATTACTTCACTGCTTACTTGGCTCTGCCTGGGCCCTTCCCCCTAACTTGCCTCAGTGCCTTTTCTGCGTCTGCTTCTGGTGTGAACTTTCCTTCTGCAGCCCCAGCTCCAAGCCTTGCACAGGAGCTGTAAGGTGGACCCAGACAGCACCGCTCAGAGCCCTACACATCCGTGCAGTGACTACTGGACCCTTTCCTAGAGAACACCTACCTGCAATCACCACATGTGTTAAAACTTGGAAGGATGGATTTCATCTCACCTTTGAAAGCACTCTAAGGTCAAAACCAGAGGCAAACTATAATGAAATTTTTGTCTGGTTTTCCGGCCCATTTCTTGGTTCATACATTGGAAAGAAAGGTGTCAACACAAAGGTAAAAGACTAGGGGGCTATGGAGACGAGAATGAATACCCGCTTGGCATCACAGTAGCGAAGTCCAAAGGCATGAAACTGAGGGAAGAATGTCGGCTTGACAGCAATGATCTGTGTGTAGAGCTCTGCAGGCCGGGACATGGCTGGCGTGCCCGACAGGAGGATCACTCTCTTGGCAACCTAGAGACAAAACAGCCAGAGATGCTCTCAACACAGTGAGGAGAAAATGATGGGGACTGCTACCCCATGAGTGATTCCTTATTACAAAATAGCAAAAATGCCACACTGGACTAGCAGCTGGAAGCCCCACATCCTACTCCAGGAACAAACCCCAGGCCACAGCAGCTTCACCTTTCACTTCCTGGCTCTCAACTTTAAACATATACATTTTAATTCGTGTGCATGTGCATGTGTGTGTGTGAGAGAGAGAGAGAAGGTCATCGGATTCCTTGCAGCTGGAGTCAGAGGTGATTATAAACAACACAATTCTGGAAGAGCAGCAAGCGCTCTTCACCACTGAGCCTTCTCTCCAGCCTGTTCTCAACTTTTTGTTTTTTTGTTTTTTCGAGACAGGGTTTCTCTGTGTAGCTTTGTGCCGTTCCTGGATCTCGCTCTGTAGACCATGCTGGCCTCGAACTCACAAAGATCCGCCTGCCTCTGCCTCCCGAGTGCTGGGATTAAAGGCGTGCGCCACCACCGCCCGGCTCCTTCTCAACTTTTAAACATCTCAGATCTTTCCTTTATCAAAGATGCCAAAGACAAGCCTCCCTCCAGAACTGTGTGGTCTCTAAATCAGGGCGGGCGCTCTAGCCAGAGAAAAAGACCACACGTGTTGCAAAACCCAAAGAGCACTGCTGATGTGAGCATTAGATGGCCTTCCTTCAGTCCCTCCTAGGTGCTGTCACAGCACACACACCTCCCGAACCATCTTGACTGGGGCCCTCGTTCGACCGCAAGGCTCTTGAGAGTGTGATGGCTATTCTTGGTTGTCAATGTGACGACATCTGGAATTAACTAAAACCCAAATGATCTGGCACACCTGTGAGGGATTTTATCTTAATTAAATCATTTGACAGTGGGAAGACCCACTTCTAATCCAGATCTTTGAGGTGGGAAGATCCACCTTTAATGTGAGCCACACCTTCTGCTGATAGCCTTAATATAAAGGACACAGATGACGGAAGCTTGCTCTCTCTTTGCCTGCTTGTTCTCACTCTCTAGCAAGTCCATTCCTTCACTGGCATTAGAGTCTACTTTTTCAGGATTCTGGTGTATACTGAAGACCAGCTCAGACATCCAGCGTCATGGACAGAACTACTGGATTCTTAGAACTTCCATTGGTTCCAGCCAACCAATGTTGGAATAGCTGGACCACATCCTGTAATCGTTCTAATAAATCTCTCTCTCTCTCTCTCTCTCTCTCTCTCTCTCTCTCTCTCTCTCTCTCTCTCAGTTCTGTTCCCCTAGAGAACCCTGAGTTCAGGACGGGGCTGTTCCTACTTACTTTCTGTAGCACTTTGTGCCTGGCACCAAGTAGGTAATCAATCAATGTACACTACATGCTGAGAAAAACTCAGAGGAAAGCTAGTGAGTGCTGCAGGGAACGTGAGGTAAGCACAAGGGATCCCGTGTTGGAACAAAGAGATCAATAGGCCTGAATTTCCTGCAGAACAGATTTCTGATATTCATGTTAAATTTACCATAATGACCCTGCTAACATCAAGAGTAATGATAGAGAAAGCCTGTGTAGAAGCCTCCAGTTCAGTGGTTCTCCACCTTCCTGACACTGCGACTCTTTAATACAGTTCCTCATGTTGTGGTGACCCCCCCTTACCATAAAATTATTTTTGTTGCTACTTTATAACTGTTATTTTGCTGCTGGATGAATCATAATGTAAATATCTGAAATGCAGGATATCTGATATGTGACCCCTGTGAAAGGGTCGTTTGCCTCCCACAAAGGGATTTCGACCCACAGGTTGAGAACCACTGCTCTAGCTGATGTTTTTGTATATATTGTATGTACATATTCATGTAGGTGTGTGCAAGTGTCATGGAGGTGCACATGGGTGACGTGTGCACAAAGGCCAATGGTCCATGCCACGTGTCTTCGTCAATCACTATTTACCTTATTTTCTGACACAGGGTTTCTTATTCATTCAGCTAAGCCATCGGGCCAATGAGCTCTACGGATCTGACTTTGCTCAAAACCCAGCGCTGGGGATCTGAACTCAGATCTCCATGCCTGTGCAGCAGGCAATTACTCACTAATGGTTTAAAGGAAAAATATCTGTTCTAACTTCACTGTATTTTAAGACTCAAGCTCATTTTGTAACTACTAAGAACCTTAAATGGTGGGCCCCAGACCAAGCTCACTGACCAAGCTCAGCCTGGGTCTGCAGCAGCCTGCTGGGCAGTGGGCAGGAGGGAAACACACAGCCGGCTGATCCAGCTCCAAGGGACTCCAGGTTCTTCACTTCCCTGACTCAGGCCTGACCTAGGCAGATCACTCCCAAATCATACCTCAGTGAGATGGGAAAGAGCGAGACCAACAGGAGACCGTGCCACCACAAATATCACGTCGCCACGACTGTGAGAGGTGAAATCCCCTCAGCTTTGGGAGAGACCCCACTGTGGAGCTCAGCGCCTAGAAACTGCTTGCCAACCACAGTAACCTCGTGCTAACGGCAGAACTACAAGGCAGTCACAGGAAGTACATGTCCAAAGGGAGGAAAGCAGGTTTCCAAGTGGATACGCTGCTCATGACAATAAATAAAGGTGTAACGGTAAGAAAGAGGATTCCTCCAAATATACAATACACACAATTCTCAAAATGCGCTTCTGCCTTCTCAGTCACGGCCGGTGCCTAATTCCATTCTGATGGCAGAGCCAGGAGTTCCTCTGGCTGTGATTTCCTGCACAGTTTAACGCAGGCCCATTAAAAAAACAATGGGCATCCTGAATGGTGTCTGTAGCATCTCTGTTTGTGGCTTTAGCCTATTTTAAGGAAAGTGGCAAGAGCTCCCCCCACCGCCCCCCAAAAAAAGTGGAAACAGAAAGTTTCAATAGGAGACATCTGCCCACCATCTAGAATGTGCTCCCAACGCCTGGGTTTGCCTGGGGACAGAGCCTGGGCTACACCAGCTCCCAGGTCAGGCGGCAGACTCACCCTGGGATGAGTCAATCGTTAGTTCCCTCATACCCTTCCCAGACGGAAGTGACAGGGGAAGGACTAAGGGAAGGGTGTGGGGGCTGAAAAGCAGAGGGTGTACTGCAGGAAAGAGAAAGGCTGGCTTTGAGAAGAAACCAGAACAGCATCTCATCTGCTATGGAATGACGTAACCTGCTCCCTGTTCAGACCCAAAACTGTGATCAGTCATCTATAAGGCCTTGGATCTGTGCCCAGCTGGAAATAGTTGCTATGCTTGGTCTATCTCTGAGAAACCCACACCTAGGAAAAGAAAATGTATAAGATGATAGAAACCCCCAATGCTAAGTTAAACACTGTATCGTCAACTCCCCAGGCTGAGGAAAGACAGTGGCATCTGAGAAAAACACAGTGAACAACGTAAAAGACTATGTTTGGTGTCAGGAAGACAGCAGTTCCTAAGCAGACACTGTGAGGGCAGCTGGCCATCTCAGCCGTTTCCTCAGAGCTGAGCGGCAGAAGTCCTGCAGGATACTGCAATGCAGGACAAGTTAGAGCATCTAATGCACCAAGGAGAACGCCCTGCAGTTAGCCAAAGCAGATAAGCTACGCACAGAGGTGAAGTGTGAGCCCAGGGATGCTTGAAGCAAAGAACCCGGGTTATTTCAAGTCCATACAACAAATCCAAAGAGAACAAAGGGTACACATTTTGGTGGACTTATACAACAGAATGCTGTATGTAAGGATGAGGCAGTCATTTGGAATGATTTTCAGGACACACAATCCAGGGAAAAATAATAGGTATAAAGCAGTGGTTGTTATAAAACTAGGTGTGGGGAATGGATGAAGTCCTGAGTGAATGTGTTTTGTTGACATGAGCATGTCCATATCAGGACTCCAGTGCCACACACCATGGGAATGGCAAAGCCTTCCCTGGTTTAGGTTAGGGAAATGACAAAGCCATCCCCTTGTCCAAGTACTGATGTTAAGAGGACTGACCGTCAGCTAAAATCAGTGTATGCAGAAACTAGTAACCACAGCTGCCTCCTCCAGATGACTGCAACCTGAGAATGCTCCCTACAGAAACTTCCCACTGAGATGAGCTAGCCACTCTCCTCCTCCAGCTGCATAAGAAACCTGCTTCCTCATTCAGCGGTATAGAATAAATACACGGAGTTTTCAGGCTGCTAGCGTGCCTCTGTCAGAGCACACAGCCCACCCAATCCCAGCTTTTCAGTAGGTATGTCTATTGCCTGCTCTCTCATCACCCCAGGCAGGCCAGCTCCAAAACTGGTTGGAGCAGCTAGGTACAGTGGCCCACACCTGTGATCTCCACAATAGAGAGGCAGAGGCAGAAAGATCAGGAGTTCAAGACCAGCCTGGGCTACACAATGCCCTGTCTCAAAAAGGAAGAAAAAGGAAACAATGAAAATCCAGGGGCTGGAGAACACTCTGCAGGACAGAAGAAAACACACATTTAGAATCAGGCTCCTACAGAAGTAAACCATAAATCTGATAGCTACGGCTATCTCTGAGGGACAGCAAAGACCAGGGGTCCAAAGATGGGAGGAGAAGACAAGTTTTTTGTTTACTTGTTTTACTGTACTGTAATTTTTGTAAACTTAATCATCTATTTATTTTAAAAGCAAAACATAAACAAAAACCTCAGAGTTTTAGCTGGCATCTCATTTAGCCGATTATCAGAACTAGGGACTC
This sequence comes from Peromyscus californicus insignis, assembly GCF_007827085.1. Classification (NCBI taxonomy): domain Eukaryota; kingdom Metazoa; phylum Chordata; class Mammalia; order Rodentia; family Cricetidae; genus Peromyscus; species Peromyscus californicus. The sequence continues at coordinate 25,769,939 of NW_026294514.1, read as the reverse complement.
CAGAACTAAACATGGTGTCACAGACCTGAGGAGTGGGGTCCAGGATACAGAACAGACAAGGGTCGGACTTCATCAGAATGTGTACAGAGAAAGACTTGACCCTGCTCTACAGGCCCACTGTTGTCCACCCTGAAGCCAGAACACACCCCAGCCCACGGACGGGCTCAGGGACAGGTGTAGATCTGAGAACATGTGGGAAAAAAAGATGTACACAGTGGACCATCGAGTTAACCACAGGCCTCAGACAATGGTTAATCAGCTTACCTAGATCAACCAGGTAAGCCTCAGCTTTGCCGGAGGTTCTCTCTGATGCCCACAGCCCTGGCCGAGTTCTACACTTAGATAACATATCACACCCTGGCAGCTTTGCCACTACAAGTGATGTAGTTTCTCCTGAGCTGTTTAGTGACATGCTGTTACAGGTCCTCTTGTACTGGCAGGAAGCCAAAGGAAGACTCAGAGTCTCTTCTCATCTGAGTCTGTGACCCTCAACAGGACTTCACGTGGACGGGGTTCTTGGCAGAATGTAAACTAGCACATAACCCAGGAAGAGATGCCCAATGCCAGCACTGAGTCCCACCCCTAGCTCATCAGCCTGGGCTGTTTGGCCAGGACGCCCTGCATGCCTGAGCAAAGAACGTTGTATCAAGGCCCTAAGTCTCTCTCGGCCACACTTACCTTTAGGATAGGCACAGCTGCTCGGCAGCGGGCAGTCTTAATGTTTTTGAGGAAGTGTGATTCATCCTGAAAGAAAACAGCCACATGAGTAAATAGAGACAGTCCTTGATACACAGGCAGTCCACATGACCTCTGGGGACCATTATGTTGAAAACATGGCATTTGATAGATTTACAGTTGTACATTCTGTATATAAAGAAACATAAAAGTTTCCATATTTTCTAAAAACAAAGGTGTTGTGAACATATTATTACCCAGGAGGGAAGTTTTTAGGTTGGCATATTCCAGTTGCTTGCCAAATAGCTCTGAGCTATGGTACCGTTTCTTTACCCCTATAATGGATATAATGCTAGCTCCTAGAATATCAGATCTCTATGTGTGAAATAAGCTAATGCAGGGGCAGCCTGCAAAGCAGTCCTACTACCTAATGAGTATTTCTTGTGTCAGGGGCTACTAGCGATCCTACCTCTGTCCCTGAATCTGTTAAGTTCCCCCAAATTGCTCCATTTCAGCTATGACAAATAAAAGGGGCCTCAAAAGCACAATGGGCAGTGTGAGACTTCTCAAAAGTCCAGAAAGCATCCCCCACATTCATGATCCTGATTCAGGATAAGTCTTCATAAAAGTCACGAGAAAGCCATTTATAGAGAGAAGTTGCAGAAAACATACCAGGCATGAAAGGGAACTGGCCCTTTCAAGCATGGGTAAAAAGGTACCACTGCCAGAGCAAGCCACAAACAGCAGCTCAAGAGAAGAAGCCTCATCCGCCGGGCGGTGGTGGCGCACGCCTTTAATCCCAGCACTCGGGAGTCAGAAGCAAGCGGATCTTTATGAGTCTACAGAGCAAGGTCTAGGAAAGGCTCAAAGCTACACAGAGAAACCCTGTCTCGAAAAACCAAAAAAAAAAAGAAAAAAGCCTCATCTACAATGTGTGTGTAGAGAGCTGCCACTTCATCCCTTACTACAGTGAAGCCAGAAAATGGCAGGCTGTATGCGGCATCTGAGGACAGACCAACCCTAGTGGCTAGCAATTTGTCCAGAATCTCAAGGCTGGGTGAGTGATGAGCCAGGAACAGAAACACATGAATTCGGAAGCCACATGCCACGTGCCACAAAGCTCCAGTCAACGGTTCTCCAACATGCTAAGTCAACGGTTCTCCAACATGCTAGCTCTGCAACTAAGGACAAGGATGGACCAGCCTGCACTGTCAGCTCAAGGGAATGAAAGGCAGTGCCACTTGGGACCACAGGAAAGAGTAGTGGTTATATATGAAACAGCTAATACAAGGTCACGGTCAGCAAAGGCAGCCATCACTGGCCCTACATCCTACAGCCACCGAGACCATCCCGGAATATTTCTGTTAATACTTCATTTCACCAGAATGCTGCAATCCTTTTAAAGCCACACCTGAATTTGTGCCAAGACCAACATGACTCCCCCGAAGCCTCATTACTCAAATAGCTTTGATAAAATATGTGTTCTTGTTTGCACACACTAAGAATATAGGGTGGTTCTCATTTCCAGACCACACTGACTATCCCCCGAGGTCTACAACCATCTCTTCTCTTTCCCTGCTCTGGGTTCCAGCCGTGTTTATATTTGGGAACCATGCCCACATAGTCTATGCTGACAGCTGGCTGGGCGCCAAGTCTGCCCAGGTGTTCACGAAATGTGTGAAGAGCGCAAAGGAAAGCCAGTTGCTGAAGCAACACTGTCAGACTTGGAAGCAGGTGCAGATGTCTTTAAAAACAACTCAAGTAAAAACTGCTTTTCTTCTAGCAGGGATGGCGACGTGTCTTCATACCAGGTGGAAGAACATGACTGATTGCTGAACTCTACGTCGGAGCCACATTAACAAGGTGGTACCAATGCATGCACACACCCTTGCAGACAAGGCTTCAGGCCTTGGGACCCAGAATGGTCTGGTGCACACATCCTGGCCTCCATCCCTGGCCTCACAACACAGGAGGGATGGACTATTTTAAATGCTCCTCAGGAAAGTCTGGTACACAGTCAGGTATAAGAGCTGCTTCAGGAAAGGAATAGATCATTCCCTACCAAAGAAAGGCAGTGATTTCTATTGCCAGAGAAGATCAATGAGGTCAAATTCTCAAATCTGAGGAGCCCTTCAGAGTGTCTAAGAGGTCAAATACTTCAGAACTCTGCCAAGTCACTTACGATAATGACGACTTTGAAGGGGGTTTTTAGCTGCTTTTCCAACTTGCTAAGAAGATCAAAACTAACAATGTTGACTAAGCCAGCTGTTAGGCGGCCCTTCCCGGTCACCACCACGTTGATGTTCTCTGGGCTCAGAGACGGCAGCCACCGAAGAAAGGCCTGCAGGTGACAGGGGACAGTAAAACAAAGTGACGACCCCAGCCAATGCATTGACAGCGTTCTCAGTGGGGACCAAGTTTCACATTCCTTGAAGACACACTCCCTCTCCACATCCTCCTGCATCTGCCAAACCTGGTCATGTCTCTCGGCCTCCAGTCCACTCCTCCCTCTTCGCTATTTACTGACAGGACTCTCTCCTGTGAGCAGGCCCCTCACATGCCTATGATATCTTCTCTGTGATCTCTAGATGGTCAGCACACCAGTTTCTGCTTGGAAGAATATGATTCAAAGAATTTTATGAAGGCCCTACAAGAGCCTCGGACAATAAAGGCAAACTGGGTTTACTGAGGAGGATAAAAACATTAATGCCAGTTTTCTTCAAACCACCTGCTGTCCCCCAAAGCCCATCACTGGATAAATCAGGCAACTTGGGGCTGCAGGAAGGCCACTGGGTGCCCCCATATTGGAGCCTGAGCATGTACGTGCCCCTGGCCTTGCTTGGGTCTCCTATGTCCAGACATCAATTCTCCAGTCTTGGTCCTGTTTAGAAGCAGCTACCTCACTCTTTCTGGACGTTCTGAGGGAAATCTAACACACACAGATATATACTGGGAGCTCTCTACAGGTAGTGGCAGGATCCAGACCTCACCAGCAGCAGGCTGAGGTACATCCTCTGCACCCTGACACCTTAGGAAGAAGTCACCCATGAGGAGACTGATACCCCACATCAGCAGCATAAAGCATGAAGCTTGGGAAATAAGCTAGGTCTTCCTTCACTGAATGTGCTTAAATTAAAAAAAAATTCATTATTCAGTGTTTACATCAGGCTTCCATCTATTGGGGTGTCTGGGGAACATAAACATACTATGGACTCCACCCTACAGCAAGCCAAACTCTGAGCAGAGAAGTCAGGAAGATGCCTCCTTAGGAGGTAGGTGCACAGCTCTTGACCTCCTAGAGACCTAGTTTATCTGTAGAGTGGGTCACTGAGTGCTGTGTCACAGAACTGGAGAAACAAAGGAAGTAAAGACAGTCCAGAAATTGGGTGCAGTACAGAAAGAAGGTCTTGTTTACAAGGGCACAGAGGTACGGCACCTGCCGAGGGACTGGCACTAGGTCCCTAAGCTAGTGACTGCTTGGCTTGCCTCCCTCTGGGGATAACATGACTGACTCCCCATTCTCAGGGACCAATTCGCCTTCCTGATGGTCTTTGACCCACATCTAGACCTTTGAAGACCCCAGGCCTTGCCTCTACACTGTAATTGGGATGTTCTAGCCCTAAGGAAGCCCTTCCCAGTGACTCCAACATAAAAAAAATCTAACCTGCTCCCAGGTGAAGCGCACAGAGGAGGGTACGACCACCAGGAGCGGCCATTCCTTTCGGTAAAAAGCTGCTATACAGATGGCTTGGATGGTCTTCCCCAGGCCCATGTCATCAGCAAGCAGCAGGCGGCCTCTTTTTGATATGGCAAAGCTGCAAACACACAGGGTAGGTGAGCATCACAGTGCACGGGGCCATTCTGTCCATCTTAATCAACCTGCCAGCACAGAGCCGAGGGCCCTCTGTGCAGGCTGCAACACCGACAAGAACGTGCTGTGCTCTCAGCAAGGCTCTCTCCAGAAAGGACAGGGCAGGAGCCATTTAGGAGACAGACTAGGAGGACAAGAGAGAACCAGACAGTGCAAACGCAGAATGTTAAGTACGCTGGAGGAGGATGCAGGAGACGACCGGCCACAACTGGAGGATGAAGGAGTCAGGAGTGAAGCCGCGGTGAGAAAACTCCACCTGAACCAAGCACAGGGGACCACGAGAGGTCATGATGCAACATCCACATCCAGGGGTTTGATCTCCCTTGAGAAACGTGCCCGGGAAGGACAGAAAGAAATGAGAGTCAGTGGAGTTAGCAATGCGGCATCCTGAGACTCAAAGCTCACTCCACTGCTCAGGAGCAGAGTGGAGCCAGCAGTGACTACAACCACTGGCAAAAAGGACAGAGAGGGGAGAGGATGAGAACTTGGCTCTAGCAAAGGGTTTTTTCGCAGCCTGGCAGCTCCCAGGCACTTAAGTGCACTGGGCCTTGCTGACAGTCTATAGACGAGGGTAGAGCCAGACAGGCCTGAACTGGAATCTCAACTTGATTACTCAGTCGCTGTGCCTCCTGATGTACCTGCAAGTGCACCGGTGAGGTCGGAGAAAGCAGTGCCTGACCCACAGCTGGGAGAAAGAGTGAAAAAAGCACTTATGATTGGTATGATTGGTGCCTGGCACCTTCCTCAACCCAGAGAAACAGTCTCTGTTATAACCATCATCCCACAGAAGGGAGGGAGGTAGCGAGAGCAGAAACAGTGAATGACTTGCTCGTGTTGCAGATGAATCACCGAGAAACTACAAAGAGTCTGCGCATCAGACATCTGGTCCCCAGCTCCAAACTCCAGTCCTCTCTCATCGGATTTGTGAAAAACTGATTGCTGGCTCAGAAACCTAGTAATGAGCTGGTGCTGGTGGATAGCTCTTCTCTTTCCCTCTTACACTGTAAAAACAGAGAGTAATCTCTTCTAATCGGCTTGTGGGCACTACAAGACTTTTCAGCTGCCCTTGGCCTTCTGGTAAGTTCCCCAAGATGCAACAACTGAGTAGCTCTCTGGAGACCAGAGGCCAGCACACCAAGGCCCAGCAGCACATGGGCCAATGGGTATCCTGTCAGGGTACTTCCTCGTCCTCTCCGCAGCCTCAGGAAGCAGCCTCCCTTTCTGTAGCACAGAAACAGCCTTAGTCTATGCTGCCAAACTGGAACACCAGCCACAAAGCCCCTGAAAACAGCACCTGGCTGAGCAGCGTGTGAGCTAAGGAGAAAGCAGAGCTAAAGCAGAGAATTCTGGGGAGAAATCTCTTTCCTTCAGCTGATGAGCACCTGCAATCCAAAGCCCTGGTTAACTCACGGAATTGGGAACCAATGGTAACAATAAGCTTTGGGAACAGCACACCTGGCTGTTTAATGCTTAATCTAGATGCTTCCAGACATGTATGCAATGAATACATGTAAGGATTCATAAGAGGCATTTGACCCCCACCTGAGCTAAGTGATGAAATTCAAGCGAGAGAGAGAGAGCAAGAGGAAGACCAGGAATCTACCTAACTCCCTCTCTCTGGAAGGGCATGAGGTTAGACACAAGCTTGGCATCCACTCCAGAAAGGTCAGCTTCAGGCACATCTGCTTGGGCATTGAGAGACGTCTTCTCCAGCTGAGATGCAAATGCCAGGGTCACTGTCTTGGGCAGAGGGTCCAGCCGAACTTGCCGGAGATCACGTGACTTTGTAACTGGAAAGATAAAACAGAGGTGTGTGAACCAGAAAGCACAGGTCCAAAAGACCTGGACAAAGAGAAAGGGCTTTAGTACACAGAATTCGGTAAGAGGCATTCTGCTACACTTCTTACGAGGGCTAACTGCAGAACATGCCGCTAGCGGAGCACTGGACCAGACAAACGCCGGTGTTTTCTCTCTAGTCCTTATACCTACAGGTAAGAGGGTATGCAGTAATGCGAAAGTGGTTTGGCTGACTATACCATACTAGAAAGAACGGTCAGAGGTTTGTGATTTTTTTCAACCTGATTAATTTTCTTTCTTTATAGCTCCATTCAAATACAGAAAGGCTCATACCTACTAAAATAGCCATTCAAAATCATCCCAGAAAGATCCTAAAAAAGCCAGTCTTCAGTAGAACGAAGCCTTGTTCTGATGGCTTCAGTGTTTGGGGGAAGAGAGGGCCCTTAAGTGGCCTTCTGTCAACAGCAGAAGAAACACGGTGCTCTTCAGAGAGAAGCCACTAGGGTTCCCAAGTTAGACTGGCAGGACCACAGTGTTACTAACAAACAATAGCAAAAGGCAGAGTGCACGCACAGGCCGTCAACCAAGACAGACACACACTTTCAACCTTGTTTCATATGAAAATAACAATCTCCTCTGGAGAGGGTTTTAGAGTTGTCATCTCTACAGGGAAGCAGCTGAAGTACCTGTCACTGGGAGTGTGCGTTTGCATGTGTGTATGTGTGTGTGTGTGTGTGTGTGAGTGTGAGTGAGAGTGAGAGTGAGAGTGAGAGTGAGAGTGAGAGTGAGAGAGAGAGAGAGAGGGAGAGAGAGAGAGAGACACTCAGTGAGTAAAAGAGCTTGCTGGGCAAACGTGAGAACCAGTTTGGATAGCCAGAACCATGTAAAGGCCAGATGCACAGCATGAGTCTAGAATCCCAGGTTCCTCCAGGGAGACAGCAGGCAAACACAGGAGGATCTCCTGGAGTTCCTGGACCAGCTACCTTCATGTATGCAGCAGAAAAGCAATGAAGAGACCCTGTATCAAAGCTAGAAAATGAGGCTCCAGAGGTTTCCTTCAGATTTCCACACACAGGCCACAGCTCTGTAGACCAGGCTGGGATCAAACTCACATCTGCCTGCCTCTGCCTCGAGTGTTGGGATTAAAGGCATGCTCCACTACCACCTGGATACAACATTTTTTTTTTAAAACTGGTAAAATTATGGTTCTCTTGAACATAGAAGCAATCATGATCAACTCTGTTCAAGATACTGTTTCTTAATACTTCAAGGGTATTCCCAAAGTTCTGGGCTTCAACCACCAGTGGATTACTAGGGCTAACACAGATGTGAACACGGACAGCTGTGCCATCTACTGCTGGCTTCAGTTGCTTAGTATTTTTGGTTTGTTTTGTTTTGTTTTTAATTCAATCTTTGTCCTTTACTAAATATAATTATCAGGTGCTAGTGAGATGGCCCAGCAGATAAAGATGCATGCCGCCAAGGCTAGAAACCTATAGTCAATCCCAGGAACCCACATGGTAGAAGAGACTGGCTCATATAATTTGTCGTCTGATCACGTGTGCCACAGGCTATGACACATGGAGATATATAGCCCTCCCCACTCAAACACAATACATACATACATGTATGTATATATATGTGTGTGTGTATATATATGTATGTATATATATATATATATGTGTATATATATATATGTGCCACAGGCTATGACACATGGAGATATATAGCCCTCCCCACTCAAACACAACACATACATATATGTACACACACACACAAACACATACCCCAGTTGTTTCTGGAAAGTTTCCATGAATAGAATTAACAACAGAAATTAAGTTAGGTTGATGGCTTTAATATAAAGTAGGCTGTTCCATACTGATGTAGAAATCTACTTTTTATCTCTTAGATTAAATTGGAATGTGCTAATTTATACAAACTTCGGGAGATGGAGCACTCAATGTACTTGGCAGAGGCCATTCTCATCAAAATTCTAGAAGTCTTCAGAACTCAAGTACCTGGGGAAGGAAAGCTAGGCATTGCTGAGAGGCTGGCTTGCAAGGCCTCTGTTAGCACCCCGTTCTTTCAACCACTCAGCGAGGACGCACCTGATGCCACTGTCTCATACAGCTCTGTTTCCAAAGTCTTGTGCTGCTAGTTCAGCTCACCGGTGCTTCTGAGCACTCCGCCCTCCCCTGTCAGCGCTGCCTATTGTCCTTTCATGGGTGCTGGTGAATGACAGGCATGTGCTGTCTGGCTTCGTGAGTCATACAGAAGTTATTTCTACAAAAAGCTTGCTGGCAGAATGTGCTAGCCACACAGCTGAGAGATGCGAGTGTTTCCAAACAGCAGCTGACAAGACGGGATCATGGAGAACCCTTCTGGACTGTGACAGCCAGAGAAAAACAAACGGCCTCATGCCAATTTCACTGTGGGCAGAAGGCGTCCAGTCACTTGGAAAGAAGAGAAACCTCTGAGTCCCTTTCCTAGAGGAAATGACTCTCGCCACGTCTGTGATGACACACTCAGGCCTCATCACCATTTCTTAATTAGCATCTCATGTGTGTGCTCAACTAGCTTGGCGTCAATAATCTGATTTCACACATGAGGAAGAGGATGTGCAGGGAAGAAAGAAGGTGCAAATTCCCCAGGTCTGCAGCACAGATGGAAACTGAACCAGGCTCTCTCCGGAGTGCCCACTCGGGCCTCTCAGTGCTCAGAGCTGGCTTCAGAACTTCTTAACGGTTACAAATGCAGGAGGAGTTTAAATCTTACTCCCACCACCACTGATGCCACTGTGACCCCAAAATGTCCCCAGTAAGGCAAGCAAAGGTTTGCTTACTGAGACAATAACCAGGAAAAAACAAATAAAAATTATAAATCTCGAATTACCGACTCCGGGTCTAGAGAATTACTAATGTCTAATACAAACTCTAGAAGTGTGCTCATGAGTTCACTAGATATTTTAAATTCTGTAGCCTGCAAAACATTAGGAGCCACGACGCACGGTTTCCCAGCACTGCGTTCATCAGCTAATGCCAAGCATCCTGCACTGTCGGTCCATAAAAGGCAGAGAATTTTATTGCTCACATATTTGTCTTTCTTGGTCAAGAAAGGCAATGAAGGGACAGGAAAGAACTAATTCCTGTCTCTCATCAAAAATTCAGGTTAGGTCAACAGTTCTCTTTGCATCAGAAGCTCCAAACAACGGTCAAAGAACTTCCGATCTGCACTGGCCATCCTTCCTGCTTCAACCAGTTTTCATGGATACTAAAATAGCACCACCTCACATTCAACTTAACCTTGCAGTTTACAGGTTAAGCCTTCCTCAAGGAACAAAAAGTTTTTCTTTTGTATTTATTATTCCTTTGTATTTGTCTGCCAGTGAGACAGATACGGATTTTAAAAAATAAAAAAATTTAAAAAAATTAAAAAAAAATTTTTTTCAGATAGGGTCTTTTTTTTTGTTTTTTTGTTTTGTTGTTGTTGTTGCTGTTTTGTTTTGTTTTTTTTGAGACAGGGTTTCTCTGTGTAGCTTTGCACCTTTCCTGGATCTTGCTCTGTAGACCAGGCTGGCCTCGAACTCACGGGAGATCCACCTGGCTCTGCCTCCCGAGTGCTGGGATTAAAGGCGTGCTCCACCACTGCCCGGCTCAGATAGGGTCTTATGTAGCCCAGGCTGGCCTCAAGCTTGCTAGGTAGCCAAGGATGACCTTGAACTTCTGATCCTCCTGCCTCCACCTCCTGAGTATCGGGATAATAGGTACATGCCACCACACACACTGGATCAAACACAGGCCTTAGGTATGCTAGGTAAACAATGATCTCCAGCCCAAAAATGCCTTTGCTTAACAAAAGGACAGTGGGACACAAAATAGTGAGCCATCCCCCTGATGTCTGAAACTACACAGTAAGTCAGGAGACATGGGGCACAGGAAGCAGCCCAGCTCTGCCCTCTTCCTCAAAGCCCTAGCCTGAAGGACAAGAAGCTAATGGCAGTAGGGTGGTGGTGGCACATGCCTTTAATCCCAGCACTCAGCAGGCAGAGCCAGCCTGGGCTACAGAGAGAGTTCCAGGAAAGGTGCAAAGCTACACAGAGAAACCCTGTCTCAAAAAACAAAAAAAAAAAAAAAAAAAAAAATAGGAGGAGGAGGAGGAGGAGGAGGAGGAAGAAGAAGAAGAAGAAGAAGAAGAAGAAGAAGAAGAAGCAGAAGCAGAAGAAGAAGAAGAAGCAGAAGCAGAAGCAGAAGCAGTAGCAGAAGCAGCAGCAGCTAATGGTTCCTCACTCCCAAGGCTGGCCAGCTCACTGCTGTGACTGGTACCAACACACAGCTCCTCCCACCATCTGGGAGGCCCAGTAAGTCCACAGGGCACCAGGAAGGGGAAATACAACTGAAAAAATCACTACTGCTTTACGTTAGAGAAGACTAGTGTTCCAGAGCAGGATGAGCTATGACCACAGCCACACCACAGCCACCTGTCTCTGGCACATGACAATTCTCGTCCATCCGAGAAGATACGAGGAAGAAAAGGTAAGCAACCAGGCAGCTCCCTTTTGTGGTCATGGTAGCAATGCACACGTCCCTGCTCTCGGTCAGTCTCTAAGTCCTGCTCAAATTCTTCGCATCAGGTCCAGACTTCTGCATCTGACAGAAGGCAACCCACGATGCAGCCTCAAACCACAACCCCCTCCTACCTTCTTGGTCATCAGGTTCTGGAGGTAAACTGAGAGGCTGTCTAACGTAACTTCCACTCCAGTTATGTGATCCTGGCACTCCTCTGATTCCCCACGTCTGTCTCCTTCATTTTAACTGTCTAAGATGGCAGGAAGACTTCCAGGCCCTGAGAACTTCAACAGTACCACCGTGCCCTTATGGATCAACAGCCCTGTGTGTGAAAGGTTTTCACAAAGCTGCTGGTGCCAGCACGCTTGAACGAGGCAAGCTAGACACTTCTCTCATTCAGCGACTCTGCAGGCAAGCATATGGAGGTACCCCTATTACAGCAGCGGGGAGGAGAAACCTCTCTTCAGAGCCATTTTAAGGCTAAGGCCATGATGAAAGGCTAACAGCGTGATAAACAGCAGAGAGGTAGCTTTCTCACTCAGTTTATTGTGCTCCTCCAGGAGAAAGCTCCACTTCCTGGTCTTGGCATCTGCAAGGAGGAGAGAGAAAGAGGCACACACTCACTCACTCGCTTTCCAACTACATGAACCTCCAGCAAGCTCTCATGATGGGCGTGGTGGTCCTGAGGTTGGTACCACAGCCACCACCAGGGAACTTCTTAGAAAGACATCCACCACCCCCCAATCCCATAGCTACAGTGTTAGCAACCGGCGTTTCCTGCGCATGCCCAAGCCTGACCCCACTGTCTTAGGGCACAGCTGTAGGGCAACTACTGTTCTTTCTGTTCTTCTAAGGCTAAAATAGAAACAAATGGGCTTTTAAAAATGTTTTTTTTTTTTTGTTTTTTTTTTTTTTTTGGTTTTTCGAGACAGGGTTTCTCTGTGTAGCTTTGCGCCTTTCCTGGTACTCGCTTTGGAGACCAGGCTGGCCTCGAACTCACAGAGATCCACCTGGCTCTGCCTCCCGAGTGCTGGGATTAAAGGCGTGCGCCACCACCGCCCGGCTTAAAAATGTTTTAATTATTTTTATTTCATGTACATCGGTGTTTTGCCTGCACCTATGTCTGTGTGAGGGCGTCAGATCCCCTGGAGCTGGAGCTACAGACAGTTGTGAGATGCCATGTGGGTGCTGGGAACTGAACCCGGGTCCTCTGGAAGAGCAGTGGAACTCTTAAGCACTGAGCCATCTCTCCAGCCCCAGCAAATGGGTTTTAAAGTCGAGGCAGCAAAGCACCTGCACTTGTCAAGACAACCCTGGCCAGGCAATTAAGAAAACAATAGAATGTTCTCTTTGGGAAGCTCAGCGATAAAGCAGCTGCCATTACGTGTTGACTCTCTGTGACAAGTGAGGTGTCACTGTCCTGTAGATACAGTTATACCTCATCAGGAAAGTCAGTTTGACAGTCAAAGACAGAGACAAACAGTGCCATCACAGATCTCTCGGAGATCAACCACTTGCCGTAATTCCTGGAATCCATCTGTTTAAACAGTGCGATCACCTCCTCCGAATAGCCGATGTCAACCTCGAAGCGCGCCCGGGAGATGAGCATGCACCTCCCTGTGACAAAGGCAAGGGACGGAGCTGAGGGAAGGCTGCTCTGTCCCCTGACACTGCCATCAACCTCTTCCAGAGGCTGGAGGAAGACCGTGGAGAGTTGCTCGGCTGCTTTCACTGTGAAGAGGAGGAAAGGATGGAAGTAATTAGGTGGGTGACACTGGATGACTTTCCCCTGACCCACGGCACTCAGAAAGACAAGACAGGGAGCAGGGCAGGGCAGCAATTCTTCTGTTCCCTAAAATTGTGAACTTAAAAACAAAAAACAAAAACAAAAAAACCCCACAGATATCAGAAATTAACAGAAAGGTGTCGCTTGTGACGACATTAAACGTTGTAAGTAATCTCAGTTGTGCCTGAGACTCTGCAGGAGTTAACACACCACAAAGCACCCATGGGACCCTATGCTGAACTACTCTACCAACTGCTTAGACAACAAGGAGGTGAGACACAGGACTGAGGCCACAAGGACACGGCTTTCCACATTACTGTATCACCTATCACTGATGCGCTTTTCGGTCTGTCAAAAAAAACAAGGGGGAAAAAAAACGATACTTATTTGAAAGGCAAAGGAGGTGCAGCCAATTAGAAAGCAGGAGGGAAAGTGACTAGAAAACAGAAATGTTCAACTTTACAAATAACGGAAGGAATGGAAAACCATTTTTTACTATCAACATTGCAAGATAAAACAAACAAATAGCAAAAACCACAGAAAGACATTTACATTACTAGGTGAGAAAAAAAACTTTTGGGAAAAGTGGTGAGACAGGCATGAGTTTAAGAGGTGATGCTCATGACTCTACTTCTGGCAACTGAAAGTACAGACAGAAACTTGTGCGCACAGGGCTTCCTTACGGACGCAAAACCAGGAGACAGGAAGCAAATTAAACAGCAAGAAAATGACGTGGGCAACGCTGCCATATTCATACGACAAGACGTTACGCAGTCATTAACGTTTTCTGTCAGTAAGAAGTTTTGGAAAAGACAAAGTACAAAATTTACTATGTTCAATAATGCAAAATATTTTGAGGTTCACAGTGGTCTATCATAATGATGACACCCATATTCATCACACTGAACCAACTGCCAGCTTTCATTTAAAATGAAAATGTTTATGAGAAAGGCAGGGTACAAATTATATACAAAGGTAACATTGTTTCACTTAACGACAAAAAAAGTGGGAAATGAACAGAATCCAGGTGTCAGTAGTGGCTGAGTCCAGAGACTGTGGGCCTAGTTAATCCTCCTTCTTTGGGCGTTAATATGCTCTGTGTTTGTGTGGTGAATGTGGGTAGGGCTAAAAGAGCAAAATCCAGGTTAGGAATATAGCTCAGTACCCAAGTGCTGACCTAGCTTGTCTGAGGTCCTGGATTCAATCCTCAGCATTATAGTAAGGGGAGGTGGGGGTATGTGTGTGCAGAATCCACAGACACATTTCAATCGGTAACTGCTGGGAACACTATTTATTGATATGTGAGAATATTAACAAGAATAACTGGGCCAAGGATGCACGTCAGTGGTTGAGTAATTGCTTACTATGCACAAGACTTTGAGTTTAATCCTCAGTACTTAAAGAAAATAAAAGCTGGGGGGGAGGGTGCACACCTTGAATTCCAGCACCTGGGAGGCAGAAGCAGGCGGACCTCCAAGTTTGAGGCCAGCCTGGTCTACAGAGTGAGTTTCAGGACAGCCAGGGCTACACAGAGAAACCCTGTCTTGAAAAACCAAAAAAAAAGTATAATCTGAAATAAAAATTATAAAAAGACACAAAAATAATAAACCTATGTGAAACTTAAAAATGGAAATACAATTTCTAATTCCAAAGCTGCTGCAGGTGACATCAGGACATCCAGAGGGTCCACATACTCCAGTCAGCTTCATCTAAAACCACATGGAGACTTTTGTGCCTAATACTCTTATTTAAAAACAAAAAACAGGTGGAACAGTACAAAAAAGTAATCATCCCACACAAAAAGTCAAGGAGAAAGGCCTCAGGAGGGACCAAGCCTGCCCACACCCTGACCTCAGATTCCTTTCCTTCAGAACCGAGCAAACACATTTTTGTTCTTTAAGGCCCAGTCCTCAGCAGCCCTACCAAAGAGCAGGACACCACCTAGCCACGTGTTTTACAAAGACAAGACAAAGAGAAAAGTCTGCAGAAATTGGCCCATCACTCCCCAGAAAATGTCCTGGTGAACCCCAAGAATTCTACCTCATATGCCAGATCCTCAGAGAAGTGATCTGAGCATGCATCCTCAGCTCCTGAAATGGGCAGAGGAGAATGGGTGCTGAGAATGAGGAGAGACTGGGGAACAAGAGGAGTGCCAGCAATTTCTTTGACAGAAGCAGCAGGACAAGGGGACAGTGTATCAGGCTTTCTTTGGGGCCACCAACCAGCTCCCAAATCATGACACGGAGACTTATTATTATGAAGGCTCAGCCTTACCTTAGCTCTTGTTTTAATCTGTTTCTCTTTATCTACGATTTATGCCAGGGCTTTTTACCTTCCTTTCCTTCTGTATATCTTATTTTTCTCCTTCCTCCATGTCTGGCTCGCTGGTGGCTGCCTGGCTTCTAACCTTGGGGGTCTCTGTCTCTTTCTCCCTTGTTCTTGTCTCTCTTCTCTGTCATTCTCTACTTTTCTCTGCCTGCCAGCCCCACCCATCCCTCTTCCGCCCAGCTATTGGCCATTCAGGTGCCTTAGGCAGGCAAGGTGAAACAGCAACACATCTTTACATAGTTAAACAAATGTAACACATCTTTACATTGTTAACAAAGGCAGCAGAAACAATTGTCATATACCTTCACACCATTAAAGAAATACTCTGTAACATAAGCATACCTTCACACCATTAAAGAAATACTCTGTAACGTAAGCAAATGTAACACATCTTTGCCTAGTTAAACAAATAGTCCACAACAGGACACAAACATTGGTGTAAGACAGTGGTGCAACCAGAGCTGACGGTGACTGGACCCATCACGATAGACCTGCCTGAGCTCCTGAACTTTGGGGTTCACTAACCAGTGTCAGAGGCTAAACAATCTTCTCCCCAGGAGCAAGGCCTGACACAGTCACTGGTCACTGCTGGCGCTGGCAGAGCCCTGGGGGAACAGGCACCCTGGTTTGAATTCCAGTTGAAGAACGAATTAGCTGTGTAGCTCTGCATTAGTTACTCACTAGAGACTTCATTTCCCCATTTGTAAAGTGGTTATTATGAGAGATAACAGAGATCATGTAACGTAGGACTGAGAAGACCCAGTGCACAGAACCCTTAGGTGCTAGCCCCTGCTAACTTCGCACAGAACCATTAGGTGCTAGCCCCTGCTAACTTCACATAGAACCCTTAGGTGCTAGCCCCTGCTAACTTCGCACAGAACCATTAGGTGCTAGCCCCTGCTAACTTCACATAGAACCCTTAGGTGCTAGCCCCTGCTAACTTCCCACTTACTCAAGGCTCTGTAGTCGCTCATGCTGAAGTCCCACGTCTTTGTAATAGGATCTGAAATAAACAGAAGGCTGATCACTTTGCGTCTTCATTTATTCTCTGACACTCTGTGAGAGTTTATTTCCTGAACAGATCACGGCCAAATTCAAAGTTGTTGACTGGCAGGCTCTCACAGGCTTCAAGAAATCTCTACATGAGACAAACAGCAAACTGGTAATTCCGTTTCGTGCAGACAGCAGCTCAGGCCCAGGGAAGGCATTTAACTAAGTGGGCTGAGGCAGTGAGGATGAGAACCCAGCTCCTCTGAATTGCTGTGTAGTTGGGCAACGATATGGGCAATAGCTCTGAGGAAAAGCAGAGCTAGCCACACCCCAGCTCTCCCATCAGGTCAACTAACCCAAGCACATTACTCAACATCACTGAGGTAGTTCATCACTTTCAAAACTGAAAGGGAAAAAAAAAAAAAAATCCACGGATTTCAAACTACTGTTATTGTTGTTGTTTGTTTGTTTGTTTTTTTTCCAGAGCTGAGGACCGAACCCAAGTACCACTGAGCTAAATCCCCAACCCCTCAAACTGCTTTTAGGCTTCAATGCGACCACACTTATGCCACACCTGGCAGAGGAGCTGGTTCCTCAGCAAAGAAAGTTCTCACTATGACCATATACTAGCTAAGTTTGACAGCTGCTCGAGACAATGTCTATTACAAAGGGAAACGCTAGCTAAAATAGAAAAAATGTAATGTGCCAACGTGCCCTCTTAATATTTATGAGAAACTGTTAGAAGAGAGTCCAAAAATAGAAAAGAGAAAAAGCCTCATTACCATAGCGTCTGCTGGGCAGGGACTTAAACATGGCAATGAGCTCTTTGTTGTAGCCGATCTTCACCTGGAAACGATCTCCCATCCTTACGCACGTTCCCTGCAGACAGCTTGTTTTTTGGGATGAGGTTTGCAGTTTCTTTGGGGGTCTGCCTTCTGCTCTAGATGTTTTTCCCCCTAAGGCATAAAAGGTGTCCGAACCACCCTGCCCAGAGGTGGAGGGCTTCACTGTCTTGGCCTCTAACTCAAGATCTCTGGGAAATGGTCCAGAGGAGAAAGCCGCTGTGTCCTGGGCACTCTGTGCTTTACCCAAAGGCTCCTGGGGTGTGGTAGCAATGGGCATCGACTTGATCTGATGAGAAGCCTGGGGATGACCCTGATCTGACTTATAACCCAAAAGCTGCTGGTTACAGATGTTTGGAGGACTCGGGGCAGGGCTTGAGCAAGCTGTGGACCTCCCTCCTTGGATCTTCCATATCCCCTTTGCCGGCTCTGGTGTGCTGGGCTGAACATGGTCGGAACCCTGAGGTCTCTGATCAGTAGGAAATGAATTGTTGAGATTCTGTGGCTTGAAAAGGACACCGTGGCCCACTGGCTTAGAAGGCCCCGCTGGAAGATTCAAGAAAGGACCCTGCTGGGATTGGGAAGGGCCAGCAAGAGTGGGGCCTGAAGCTGTGCTCTGAGGCTGTTCTGATAACTTCTCAGCTCGACGGGCCAGAGCCTTTTGTCGATTCTCTTCAATCTTTTTCTTCTGCTCCTCTGTGAGTGGCAAGGACATTTTAACACCAATGGGCTTACGCAGGAATGTCGTCTTTTAACTAGGAAGCTGGCAAAAGCTGTGAAAGGTAAAAAGACTGAAATAAAATTATGTTCACTATGTTCCTACTTTGATTTAACAAGTTTTTGTCCCAGGAAATGTATTAGAAAATGCTGTGGAATAATCCTCTTGTACACCATAAAGATTTGTCACTAAAACTGGTTTAACAAAATGCTGATTGGCCAATAGCCAGGCAGGAAGTATAGGCAGGGCAACCAAACTAAGGATGATGGGAAGGAGAAGGGAGGAGTCAAGAGTTGCTTGCTAGCCAGATGCAGAGGGAGCAGGAGATGAATGTGCCATGCCAATAAAGGTACTGCCATGTGGCAGATCATAAATAAGGAATATGGGTTAACTTAAAATGTAAGAGCTAGTTAGTAATAAGCCTGAGCTATTGGCTGAGCATTTATAATTCATATAAGCCTCTGTGTATTTATTTGGTACCAGGTGGTCAGACGGGAAATGTCTGTCTACAAGAAAAAGCTAAAGGACAAACTGAGTTTTCTTTTATAATTAAAATGAAAGCATACACACACACACACACACACACACACACACACACACACACACGCGCGCGCGCAGCATATGCTAAAATAATGACATTGATGAAAAAGCAAACTAAATCCAAAACTGATTGTATTTCAGCTGGTGTATTTTTCTCCTTCCCATTCCCTGGTCAAAGCGAGTTAGCAGATCCCAAGAAAGTTTTACAGTGAAATGTAACTTTCATTAGAAAGGACAAAGACTACTACATTTTACACTAGAAAGGTTAATGGATGAGACAGAAATAGACCAACCCTACATACCATGGCGTGACACTTGCTAAAATGAACTGTTTCCAACCTAGAAGAAGGAAAAAGAGCATTAGCCTCACAGAGACTAAACACTGAATTCTCCCCTTGTATTAAATCCAATCCTCACTGCATTTCTGTTAATCAATCTGCAGGTGGCCTTAGAGCCTGATTTCCAAAGTGCAACACCAAAGTGACTCTTAGAAAAATAAAGAGGAGAAAGGGACAATGATCACTGTACCAAATCTGGATACAAAGATGTAAAAGGTCGAGTTGAACTGTCACACATTACCATGTTAATTCAGAGCAGAGTTCTGAATTTTTCTTGCCACATACTTGGAAAACACAGATATTCATTACAAAGTAGGGCCATCCTATACATTTTATTTTGTACTGTGATTTAATTTACCCTTGCCATTTTCCTATAGGCTGGACCAGCTTTACAATACTCTAGAAGCAGGGGCCAGAACACCAAATTCTCTGGACGGGTTCTGTCTAGGCCTTATATAAATGGCATGCCTTATAATGTTTATAACACAGGAAATACTCCAGTAGCACTGTCGGTCGTCAAAGGAGGGTCTAGACTCTAAACTTTATAGGGTTTAAGATTTTCTTCCCTGCTGATACTGCCTTTAAACAAAACACCCCGAAACATCTCATCTCACGGATGTTACACTCCAGCCAGCCAGCAGCAGGTAAAACTCTCCATCTGGTGCTCAAGCAGGGTGATCAACCTAACTGCCAAGGCCTGGCTGGTATGCTGACTGACCACCCCAGTCGGGGAGGTGAGACCACGGGATGAGAGGTCCCACTAATAAAGCCACAAGCCACAAATGCACCCCACCCCACAGACGTCCCTCTTTGCTGGGACCTAGGCTTCACTTTCTTTCTGGGACACCTCCCGGGCCCCTGATGAGAGGGGACGCCCCGCCCTACTTGGCGTTCCATTTGGATCCTTCCTTCCCCGCCGCTCCCACCTCTAGTCGCAATTTGGTCTCGTCCGCAACGCCGCTGCCTCCTTCCCAGACCACTTTCTTACCTAGCGAGGTCCGGAAAGCGAGGCACCTTCGCAGAAGAGCCCTCGTCCAGGAGCGTCTCCAAAGCTTTGCCTAGGCAGTTTACGCTTCTAGCCGGACTGTTAGAGGAACTAAAACTTAGAGCGGCGCGAGTTGACCCATCTTGGGGCGGACCATCTTGGCCTGCGAGTGGCTCGGCCACCGTCGAACTACACTTCCCAGCAGCCAATACGGCCGCAGATCCCGGTCATAAACTGGGGGGATGATAACACATTTAACGTAGGGCCTTCTGGGGTTTGTAGTTTGAGTCCGAAAGCCTGCCCATCGGGGGGTTGGTGAACTGGAGGTGTGACATTATGGGCGGGGCAAGGTATGGTGCACCCTGGGAGTTGTAGGTCTCGGTCTCTCCAAATGTTTAGCCAGGCGTAAAGGCGGCCAGTGATGCTGAGCATTCAGTGTAGTAGTATCAGTGGTGTCTCCGGTGGACATCTCAGACAGCCAGACTGATTAATAAAGATTTTCCCGACACACCCCTTTCTAATAGTGTTGTCCTTGTAGTTTAAGGCCCAGCCGCCTCTCTCGTGGACCAAACAGGAACCCGCGCTGTTAGATCCTTCATCAGTCCGTGTGATGATCATTAAGATGAACCTCGATTAATCCTTACTACAACCTATGAAGCGTAGACAGGATCTCTTGTCTGGAAATTCCTACAGACCCGCACCATCATAAGATTATTATTACCTTTTCTCTCTCTCTCTCTCTCTCTCTCTCTCTCTCTCTCTCTCTCTCTCTCTCTCTCTCTCTCTCTCTCTCGTTTTGCTTTTTAGGTTTTTTTTTAAAAGACAGGGTTTCTCTGTTGTAGTTTTTTGGTGCCTGTCCTGGATCTCACTTTGTAGACCAGGTTGGCCTCGAACTCACAGAGATCCTACAGGCTCTGCTGGCATTAAAGGCATGTGCCACCACCACCTGGCGGCTTGTCCCCTCCCCTCCTGTTTCTTTCTTTCTTTCTTTCTTTCTTTCTTTCTTTCTTTCTTTCTTTCTTTCTTTCTTTCTTTCTTTCTTCCTTCCTTCCTTCCTTCCTTCCTTCCTTCCTTTCTTTCTTTTTCTTTCTTTCTTTTTCTTTCTTTCTTTTTCTTTCTTTCTTTTTCTTTCTTTCTTTTTTTCTTTTTTTTTTCTTTCTTTCTTTCTTTCTTTCTTTCTTTCTTTCTTTCTTTCTTTCTTTCTTTCTTTCCTTTCTTTCCTTTCTTTCTCCCTCCCTCCCTCCCTCCCTCTCTCTCTCTTTCTTTCTTTCTTTCTTTCAAAACAGGATCTCTCTCTCTCTCTCTCTCTCTCTCTCTCTCTCTCTCTCTCTCTCTCTCTCTCTCTTTCTCTTTCTTTTCCTTTCAAGACAGGATCTCACCCTGTATCCCTGACTGGCCTAGAACTGACAGATCCTTCTCTGGAGTACTGTGATTAAAGGTGTGCACCACTACACCCGACTCTGTTATCCTCGTTTTATAGATAAGAAAACTAAACCAGAACTGGTCCACAATGTTCTCAAGGCTCTATTCAGCTAGTTTGTTATTCTGATCTCAAAACCCTTGCATCTCTCAGATACTTTCATAGTTAGTTGTCCCCATTTCTGGGCACCAGCATTTTTTTTTTTTTTGCCCCTACAATGATTGAATATAATCTTCTATCATAAAGTGTATGTGTGAAGGTTGCTATGATTCTGTTTTCAAACATAGCTCATTACAAAGAGGTAGATCTCTGGATGCAGAGTTAGTCGGGAAAAACAGCCAGATATTTAAGGAAAAGAAGACACAGTGGTGGGTGTGTTCTTTGATAGGGAAAGAAGATGATGTGGGAGGGAGAAGAAAAGAAATTCCTTTACAGGGAAATCCAAAAATCCCACCAAGCCACCGACAAGTTAGGTAGAGTGGGATGCATATCCCAACATTCGAAGCTACATTTCTGTGCATTTGTTTTGATTTTCTCATAATAATCATATATTTTGTGTCACTTGAAACATTTTGTTAATAACAGAGGCTGATGATTTAAGTAAGGCTTAATAGAGAAAGTATTCGAATCTAGTGTGAATATTTTGAGGTATGTCCACCAGAGAACGCTCTAAAAACTGAAAAGAAAGATGGCTCAGAGGTTAAGAGCACTGACTGTGCTTTCAGGGGTCCTGAGTTCAATTCCCAACAACCACATGGTGGCTCACAACCATCTGTAATGAGATCTGGTGCCCTCTTCTGGCCTGCAGGCATACATGCAGACAGAACATTGTATACTTAGTAAATAAATAAATCTTTAAAAAAAAAAAAAAAGAAAGAGAGAGAGAGAGAGAGAGAGAGAGAGAGAGAGAGAGAGAGAGAGAGAGTCTTTATAACAGGCTGGCAGCTATATGGGGAACTTGCCTAGATCATGCAGCCTGGATCCTCATAGCTCTTTACCTTTTATACACAAATCGCATCCCAGTTGGCACACTTCGGTTAGCAAGAACAGTTAGCCAGAAGCAGAACTACAGGAGCCAAAAAGCAAGGTTAGTATATTTAGGGGCTTTCCTGGATCCTGGAACTATGGACCAGGTCTTGATGGATTAGGTCTTTGTTCTCATTTTGCAGGTTTGGGGCCTACATCCTAGGCTTTGAGGTGAGAATGGTACCTTTAACATGGCACCAGTTGTGCTAAGGTCTGGGGGCCTGTTAAGTAAACATAGCCATAGTGTCTCCATTTTTCATTTGTTTTTAATCTCCTATCTCCTCATATGATTTTCCCTCTGTGTGTCTGTGTTTTTGTTTTTATCTGTAAAGACAAAAGTCATTGACATAAGACAACATCACCTCGTTCTATCTCTTCACTGTAGAGTCGAAACAATCATGGGTGACATGCTCAGCGATCTGTGAAATTCTACAACAGCTGGAAGAGGAATGTTGCTAGTGTTGAGGCAAATCTTAGATCTTTGGTTTCCCCATACTCAGCATCCATTTCCTGCTACCCAGTGTGAATAGCTGCTAACTAGCCAACACCTGTCTTGCCCTTCCTGTCCCCACCGAGTCAGTTCATGTGTTAAGCCAGAGTACTGTGCCTTCATCACGCCTGTCTGGAATCCACATGACAGTCACTTCACTCTCCTGGCCCAGCTGACCCACAATACAGCAATATACTGTCCTTTGGTACAAGTCAGAGAACATATGGATCCATGGAGCCTAATCGTGGAACCCAGGATTCCTATAAATTCATAGATCTTGTTCCTAGAAACCCCAATGTAGAAAGTCCAGAATTGGGCCAGAAATGAGCTCTCCTGTCGAGCTCCAACATCCTACCATTGAAATAGGGGTTTAGTCTGAAACTTGTAGCCAAAAAGCAAACTAATCAGATCCCAATCAATATTCCTTACCATTGGCTCTGTCAACAACGCAATCTATTAAAGTCTTGCTGTAGTCAACCTTTTTTTAGGGGGAGGGGAGGTGCTGAAATGCTCTCTTGCTACACAGGCCTGCCTGGCCTCAAACTCAACACAACTCAAACTTAACACAAACTTCTTATCTCAGCCTCCCAAGTGCTGGGATTCCAGGCGTGCACTGACATGCCCACTTTTTAAAAACACTTTATATACTTTTGAAGTTCTCAAGGTAATGGTGAAAATCTATTACTGAAAATGGTTAAAGGGCTGGAGGGAAGCAGGGGAGGGCACAATTGTGGCAGCTGAGTTCCAGTTTAACACTGAGCTCCCAGCAACTAATGCAAAAACTTAGGAGACCGTGCAAGCCATTCGACTGAGGTTTCCAAACACCAGACACTGAAGCAGTCCCAAACTGGTTTGAAATGCTACCTGGTTCTCTTACAAACCTGGAGGCCAAAATGAAGATTTTTATTTTTTTTACTTTATTATTATTATTATTATTATTATTATTAATTTTTTTTTTTGGTTTTTTGAGATAGGGTTTTTCTGTATAGCTCTGACTGTCCTGGAACTCAGATCTGCCTGCCTCTGCCTCCCGAATGCTGGGATTGAAGGCGTGTTTCATCACCACCTGGCAAAAAAAAAATTTTTAAAACTAGATTATTGGCCCGCCAGTGGTGGCGCACGACTTTAATCCCAGCACTTGGGAGGCAGAGCCAGCCGGATCTCTGTGAGGTCGAGGCCAGCCTGGGCTACAGAGTAAGTTCCAGGAAAGGCTCCAAAACAACACAGAGAAATTCTGTCTCGAAGGAAAAAAAACCCCACTAGATTATTAAGTATAGAATCCAGTAGGATGTGGTAGCTCATGCTTATAATCCTAGCACTTGGGACATAAGGCAGGAGGACTAGGAGTTCAAGGTCATTCTCAGCTACATAGCAGTTCAAAGTCAGCCTGGGCTACCTGAGATCCTGACCCAGACAACAAATAAATAAAATGAATGAATTATTGCAATTTATTTTTTGCTTTTTTATATTTAACTGACTTTTCATTAGTAAAATGCTGAGGGCTATAAAATCACTCTGGTAAAAATAAAAGGTTGCTATATCTTTAAAAAAAAAATCCAGGGGCTAGAGGATGGCACAGTGGTTAAGAGCACTCGGCAGTCCCCCAGAGGACCCGGGTTCAATTCCCAGCACCCACATGGTGGCTCACAACAGTCTGTAACTCCTGTTCACAAGGAACTATCCTCTGTGGGGAGTAAGCACACATGTCATACACATGCATGCAGGCAAAACATTAACACACATCAAATTAATAAACAAATAAAAAGACAAAACTCCCCAAACTAGAAAGTCAGCAACCCAGCTCTGCGCTCTCTCTCTCTCTCTCTCTCTCTCTCTCTCTCTCTCTCTCTCTCTCTGCCCTCCCTACTCCTTACTCCCCCTCTTCCTCCTCTGCCTCTTCTCTCTGCCTCCTTCTTGAAAAAAAAAAAAAAAAATCCAGGCGGTGGTGGCTCACGCCTTTAATCCCAGCACTTGGGAGGCAGAACTAGATGGATCTCCGTGAGTTCGAGGCCAGCCTGGTCTACAGAGCAAAATCCAGGAAAGGCGCAAAGCTACACAGAGAAACCCTGTCTCGAAAAACCAAAAATAAATAAATAAAATAAAGTCCAATTAGGCCTGTGAGATGGCTCAGGGAGTAAAGGTGCCTTCCACCAAGACTAAATACCTGAGTGTGATTCCCAGGCCCCACGTCCTGCAGGTAGAGGACTGACCCCCTCAAGTTGTCCTCTGAACTCCACATACACACACTAAATAAATTTAAATATAATAAAAGTACAACATTCAGTCTATAACCCCCCCCCCCAAAATGAAGCAGGCGTTATTGTAAAGAAATCCAGAGAGATATTAAGTCTATTCTGTCTTTCTGTCGTATGGCTACAGAATTTGCAGCATTGATTGCGAATAGGTAAAAATGCCAGATTTAACAACTGTTCCAAGCATCTGTCCCACACACCACATGGGGCATACCTGCACTAAAAAGGGTTACTAGCCGTTTGAAATTCAAAGTTAGCTCCATGTCATATATTTCATTAAAAGCAGCCCACTTCCCTATTAACATTATTTCAGGACGGAGTTAAGTGCCAAATAAATAGCCACTGATAAACAGATGATTCATAGATGAATAAACGTATACCTTATGTTGTAGAGCTAGAAGGTACTAGGTCCCATACCTAGCTCATCCTCTCTCTCTCTCCCCATTTCTCTCTGTTCCTCACTCTCCTCCCTCTCCCTCTCTCCATCCCCTGCCTGTCCACCCCAACCCCTGAAATCAGGCCATGGCCCCCCTGCAGCCCTCTGGAACCAAAAGCTGGTCAAGAAGGCATGCTGTGGCTTGGGGGTGGGGGGCTCCTCCTTACAGCTGCAAGTTTTTGGTCCTACCTAGTGTCTGGCTCCTTGGTAGGCTAGACCAAGCTAAACCACATGTCGGGGAACTTCCTACCACCCTCTGGAAACTTAGAGAAGTCGGAAGTCCCCTCAGTTCCAGAGATTTAAAGGTTTCGCTTTCACCCCCACCCCACCCTATCACGCTGTTCTGTGGTAGCTGTCTCTCCCTATGCAGTTCTTCAAAGATTTTCAAGGGAAGGCGGACCTCTTCTCCCCGCCAAGGCTCTCTCAGAAATGATGCTGTAAATGTTCTGATTGCTTTCTGGACTTAAGCAGAAGTCAAGCTCCACCCCCATGGCCACCAGGCTCTCCCATTAAAGCTCATTCTGAAGGGTGATTTCAGGGTTAGCGCCTTTCCTGAAGTTGTCATTCTGATTCTCAGCAGAAGGGACTTTTGTTTTTGTTTTGTTTTTAATTTATTTATTTTTTTATTTTATGTGCATTGGTGTTTTTGCCATGGGTGTCTGGTCCTGTGAGCTGTCATGTGGGTGCTGGGAACCCAGGTCCTCTGGAAGAGCAGTCAGTGCTCTTTTTTTTTTTTTTTTAATAATTTATTTTTATTTTATGTTCATTGGTGTTTCACCTGCATGTATGTCTGTGTGAGGGTGTCAGAAGGCCTGGAACGGGAGTCACTGTTGGTTAAATGGCGCACTGCTCGAGGCTGGCCGCCGCCCGTGGTGGCCATGCCGACGGAGGAGAGTGCTGGAGGAGGGATCACAGGCCATGGTTACCTTTTTAGAGCTTTATTGGGAGGGGGCGGGGGAGGGAGAGAGAGAGAGACACACACACAGAGGGCCCACCCGCTTTCTAGGCTGGGACGCCATCGCAGGCTGATGACGCAATTAAGGACCAAATCCTTACAGTTACAAACAGTTGTGAGCTGCCATGTGGGTGCTGGGAATTGAACCCAGGTCTTCTGGAAGAGCAGTCACTGCTCTCAACCACTGAGCCATCTTTCCAGCCCCCATCAGTCACTGCTCTCAACCACTGAGCCATCTCTCCAGCCCCCATCAGTCAGTGCTCTTAACCACTGAGCCATCTCTCCAGCCTCTGGACTTTGGTTTTTGGTGTTGGGGATAGGACCCTGGGCCTTGCACACTTACTAGGCAAATATTTAACCATTGAGCTTCCTCCTCAGTCTGGGTCACTTCTTTTGTTGTTGTTGTTGTTGTTGTTTTGTTTTGTTTTTGAGATAGGGTTTCAGTGTAGCTCTGGCTGCCCTGGAACTAGCTCTGTAGACCAGGCTGGCCTTGAACTTAGAGATCTACCTGCCTCTGCCTCCCTCACCACTTCAGTGATAGGATTAAAGGTGTGCACCACCACCACAGCCCAGCCCCTGAGGCCACTTCTTGCATAGACTCTAGGACTCTTAAATCATCACCCTTATGACCTCACTTAACTTTAAAAGTCTCTTTCTTGGTCTAATCTCCAAGTACCATCATATTGAGGGTCAAATCTTGGACATGTGAATTTTGGAGGGACACAGATCATCCTATAATGCTGTGTGTGGGATACACTCCACCCACCCACAAGGAGCCTTGTTCCAAACCTTAAAGCAGAGCATGGATTTTCCAGCTCGTGTTTGCCAGCCCCCAGCAGCCTGACTTTGTAGAGGGCACAGCATAGTGGACTGTTAATGTAGTCTCATTGCCACTGAAGAGAGTGTTGCTTGATCCTAACGACTCCCTCAGGGAGAGGAGTGAGAAGGTGTGGAATCAATGATACAGACACCAGGAGTCAGTTGAAGGCAAACAGCAGACTCATTTATTCAATAACAGGGAAGGCCTTATATACCCTCTTCCCAGCACCCAGGCTATGTCCCAATCTGGTAGCATTGCATGGTTGTCCCTCATTGGCTGGGTGTGATCAGGAACTCTGACAGCACCTGTTGCTAGGCCCTCAAGCAGATCCAGGTTGGCTCATAAGGAAGTACATTTTGTGCATGCCTTGGCAATTGGTTTGAGCTAATTTCCTCTACCCTATGGGCCTGTCCTACTACAAGAGAGAAAACATGATTTTGTTCCAAATGAGGGTGTGGCCCACCACGTGGGTGTTGGGAATCCAATCTGGGTCCCCTGCAATAGCAGCAAGTGTTTTTATCGAGAGTCATCCCTCCAGCCCCAATTTTTTTAAGTGTGTGTGTGTGTGTGTGTGTAGGGGGTACGTGGGAGTTCTGGGAACTGAACTGGATCCTCTGCAACAGCAGCATGCACTCTGGACCACCGTACCATCTCTCCAGCCCAAGTGTTTAATCTTGAGGGATCCATACAAGAGAAGAGGATGCAGGGGATGGGACCATTGTGCAGCCCAGTGTCATCTTTAACCGCAGACTATTCCTTGGCTTCTGCCACACAACTTCTAGAGTAGCCTTGACCTTGCTATTGTATTTTTGAAATGTCCCCCAGAGGGGTGACGGTCTGAGTGCTCATTCCTCACAGATGTTGATATTTTGAGAAGCTGTGGAGGTGGGACCTGACTGGCAGAACTGGATCACTAAGGGAGGGATTTGAAGGTTATAGGAGGCTCTTGGTGGTTCCTGTCACACTCTCTTTGCTTCCTGGTCTGCTGTGATGTAAGCATCCTATATGTTCTTGCCACCATGATGAGCTGATGTGTTGAACCCTCCCCGCACCCCACTATGATGTACTGAACCCTCTGAAACTGTGATCTAAGATACGTCTTTCCTCCCTGAGTTGTTCCTGCTGGGGATTGTGTTCCCCATGACATAAAAGTAATGCACCCATTTGGCGGAATGCAGGAATCAATCCAGGGCCTCATACATGCTAGATGAGTGCTCTATCACTGAGCTATATCCCCAGTCTTGTTATTCTCAAATCTTGATTCTGCTACCCTTATGAATGGCACTTAGCTCTCCAGCGCGTTGTTATTTTGGAGCCAAGGTTTGTTAATTACTTTCATCATCGCTGTGACAAGATGCCTAACAAAGGTGACCTAAGGAAAGCATGGTTTTATTTTGTCTCCTAGCTGAGGGTGGAGTCCACCACAGTGGGAAAGTGTAGTTGCAGGAGCTTGAGACAGCAGGTCCTGTCGCATCTGCAGCCAAGAAGCAGGGCGGTGAATTCGGATGCTCAGGCCACTTTCTCCTTTTCATTCAGTCCAGGATCAATGCCTAGAACGGCGCTACCCACATTTAGGGGGAGTCTTCCCACCTCATTTCACCGAATATAGAAACTCCCTCGCAGACTTGCCCTGAGATTTGTTTCCATGGTGATCCTAAATTCCAGCAAGTTGGCAATCAAGATTAACCATCACAGAAGGAGAGGGGCATAAATTAACCAAACTCAGTCTGGTGTTTATATGTAGAGATCAGTAGCCCCTACCTCTCTTGATAGCCTTCTCCCCCTGCCCTCTGCCCCTTCTGTCCACTGTCCCTACATTCTCCCCTTCCTTTCTTCCCTCTGTTGACTAGTGAAACATTTGCTTACTATGAAAAACAGGCACAAAATGGCATTAATCACAAAAGGATCCGAAGACGTGTTTGTCATTCTGAGGTTTAACCCAAGTCCTTTGGGATTCTATATCCTCTCCGGGTTGTCCTGGACTCTGGGTCCCTAGAGGGCACCTGCTGTGTCTACTTCACATTCTTTCCAGTCTGTAATTATTAATTTCTCCCCCTGTATACTCCAGGGACCTGAAAACCTAGGAGCGGTATTACGGATACGTTTCCAGAGAATCTCTGTAATTTTCATTTCTTGACCCTCAAGGGGAAATCAGAAGGGACCTTAGAAGGTATCCATCTCCTCCCTTAGGGGTGAAGACACAGAAGCCCAGAGAGGTCAGCTGGGCCTGATTAACCAGGCCAGAGGCAGGTGCCTTAGCAGGGCTCTTTCTAGGACTTAATTAGATGTACAAATGGTCACTGCATGCCTTCCCTTGCCTAATGGCCTGTGTCTGGACACCTAAACGAGATTAAAGTCTCCCTGGGGAGCCTCCTGCTGGTGATGTAAATGCTGGGCTTCCCTCCCCCCACCTCCAGTGCCCTAGAACAGGGCTTGGCAGTCTTCGGGGAGGATTTTTTGACAGCCGCCTCAAGGGCACGCCACCACTCAGGTTAATCACACCAAGAGCACTGCTATGAGACCCAGGCGCAGACGCAAGGGTTTGGGTCTGTGAGGAGGCCGCTCGTTCCTAGGGTGCTGCGGGTTGGCAAAGGTATTTGCATATCCAAAGCACAGAGGAGCCCTGGGAAGGTTTATAAGGCAAGAAATTCACCTTCCTTGGCGGTTGTTCCATTCTGGTGGACTTAATTACCGAGTCTGGCAGTTCCGCTCCTGTTTGCCTCCCCCAGCCCCCTCCCCCGAACTCGAAAGTGGAGTAATGTCAGGGCCTGCTGCAGGCTCTGTACAGGGCTCACTCCAGGGGCTGCTGTTCGGGGCCCCTCCCAGCATCTTCACTGCTCTGGCTGTTTGGGCTTCCTAGCTAGGATTACTTCACAAGCCTCCCTCTCAAATCTGGCACTCCCCCCACCCCCCCTTTCTGGGACAACGTTACACATCGTCTGCCAAAAGCATCCCCCTCGACACCCTGCTCCAATTTTCTTCCACTTGTAAAATGTCACTTTTTCTGTTCCTCCAATATTGCCACTTTCACTTAAAAAAAAAAATCCATTCATTCACATCTTCACTTGAGGAAAACTCCAGGGCTACACCATGGGTGAGCATCAGGACTGCAGCCATAAGAGCCAAAGGATGAGACACACGCCTCATAAAATTCCAGGTCTAGCGGAGGGGGCGGAGCAGAAAGAAAGAGGAGGAGGAGGAAACTGAAGACTGAGAATCATGGAGGACCTGAACAGGCCGGGGAGAGACGCCGGAGAGGACCAGTTCAGGGTGGCTGGGAAAGATGGCGTGGACCCCGAAGGAGGACAGCAGGCAAGCACTGTGCCCCAGAAGCAGAGGCAGGCTGCTGCCTTACTTCTCTTGAGGAGATGTGAACAAACCTTATCCACCTAAGAAAGGGCAAAAGTCCAAGGAAAGAGGTCCACTTACAGGAATATGAGTGGTGCCTAAACACCTGCTGAACTGAAAGCCTCACTCCACAGTGGGTGATTGACTTCCCCAAAGCTGCAGAGATGGAGTCCTCTCCCTTCACTTAACCTTCTACTTCCTGGCTATTCTAGCCTCCCTGGAACAGGATTATATACAGTTGGGAGCAGGATGCGGGATGGGGTGGCTGAAATCTCAGGAGCAAGTCTAATGCCTCTCCCTACTCCCTCCTTCTACTCGGGAGCATCAACAGACTAGAGCTTGCGTGGGTCTCTCATGAGTGATCATGGCTGCTTTGGTAAAGACAATAACGGCTGTGCTATGCTCAGAGGATACCATTGCACAGTACAGGCCCACCGCTAGTGAGGGCCTTCCGGTTGACAGAGTGCTGAGGTGACGTGGGGGGGGGTGTGTGTGTCTGTGCACAGGGGTCAGAATTCCTCCTTGGAGACAGGCAGGGGTCAAGAGAAATCCA
The DNA here is from genome assembly GCF_007827085.1 of Peromyscus californicus insignis. Classification (NCBI taxonomy): domain Eukaryota; kingdom Metazoa; phylum Chordata; class Mammalia; order Rodentia; family Cricetidae; genus Peromyscus; species Peromyscus californicus. Next base: position 25,739,204 of record NW_026294514.1, on the reverse strand, counting down.
GACCAAATGGCTTTTACAGCAGATTTGCCCTCCAGGTAACCTGCTAGCCCATTAATCCCACGCGTGGGTGATTCTACCCGGGAGGAGAGAGCCCTGTTCATCTCTTGACAATCCTACCTCTTGACATCTCATAACGGGGATTGAATGAGAGACTCAGGCACCATTGCTCCATCCCAGAAAGTCTGACTATATGCCTGGATCCTACGGCACTGGCCCTGGGCTGCGAGCTATCCTCCAAGTATGTATCTCTCCTATTGTCAGCGATAGATGTGAGATTGCCTTAGGAAGTTGAGGTAGCGCGCTGACTTTCTTACAGATTGTTCTTCTTCCTAACATTAGGAAAGCAGCTTCTTTACAGACAAAGAAATCAGGAAAACGATGCCCTTCTCATGGCTATTCAGGGAAAATGAAGACAGAATGAAGGCAAGTAGCTTGCTCAAGCATAGAGAGACCACTGGAGTCTAAACTAGAGCGTAGATATCCCAGTTCTTCCTGTTGACCTAGTATGCTGCTCTGTGGATGCTACAATAGAGGTGAGTCCCCAGCATTTGATAGGATTTTATCCCTTACTTCTGTAAGAAATTCCCTAAGAGATTTCCCAGTTTGTATCTGATGTGAGTTGAAAATATAACATGAGACTAGAAATCACTGGCCAATTACAACATCCCCGGAGACCACAAGGGGGCCCATGGATGCCCACCTGTGTCCTTCTGTGGTGCCCCACCCCCATCCCACCCCTCACACAAAGTGCTTCTCTCAGGGTCCCTCTCTCCTTGGTCCTTTATGCTTTGCCTCTTTTTCACATTTATTAACATTTTATCCTTCCTTTTTACTAGTTCATCTACATCTCACCTGTCTGTAGCATAGACTAAAGCATATTATAAATTATTTGCTCTGTGTTGAAGTGCTCCCCGTTCTGAGCTCAACTCTTTTTGTTGCTATTTGAGACAAGGCATCACTGTGTATACCTGCCTGGCCTGGAACTCACCAAGTAGACCAGGCAGGTCTTGAACTCACAGAACTTTGCCTGCCTCTGCCTGTTGGGATTAAGGGCTCGTGCCACCACACCAGTTTAGATCTCAGTGCTCAATAGATATAAACAAGAGGCCAGTCTGCTGAGAAATTTCAAGAGCAAGGGAGGTTTTAGGACCTGCACCCTGTCTCCACTGTAACTCAGACATCATCAAACCCCCACCCAAATGTGGGATTCTGCGGATCCTGGGGGAAGGTAACACCTTCTCTTCCTAACACCAGCATTTCATTTCTCCTTCTCAGAAGATTCTGTTTAGTTAGGGTCCACTCCAGATGCTCTGCAAGCTCAGATCTGTTCTGTCCACTGACGAAAGATCCATGGAGGAAGCTACCAGAGGCAGCTCCAAGCTGCAGGTTCAGATGTCGGGGCGGTAATGGTGCAACACGGCTTTCTGCAGCAAACAGAACTGTTCGCATCTGCACTTGATGGAGCCACTCAGACTAATTCGGGAAGGAATGGGTCCATTCATCATGACTGTACATTATCCTAATAGAGTAGTGAAGAGCAGAAATGCTTTCTAGGTAGCTTACAGGAAAGGACCTCCCACTCCTGGATGCAATAATAGAAAACCACTGACTCTCAGCTCCATTTGGGAAAGAGTGTTAGCATCCCTTCTGATCACTTCCTTGGTCCTTAGCACTGGCTTCCAGGAAGTCAGCCCCCTCTTCGCAATCAGTTCGATATTATTTGAGTTTTAATTTTATTTTTCTTCCGTAAGCTTTAGAAAAAGTGGGCTTATGCTCTCCTAACGATACACATTCCAGCAAACACCCAAAGCCTTTTAGATTTCTGGCACCAGTCTCTATTTTGGGATTATGGAAGTAAACACCCACCTGCCCCTACCCATTTAAATAGGCAATCCCACGCTTCTCTCTCAGGGACCTCACCAACTTTCTATAGGCCCCATCCTCCTCTATTTGTATATAAGTGAAAGCATTGTCTCAAAAAAATCCACAAAGAACAATGGACAGATTGCTATGGGGATTTGAGGAGCTCTGATCATGAGTACACAGGGACTATGGAACAAGTTTAAGCTGATTGAATAGTATCTTAGCTGGACTTTGAAGCTTGAGGGGATTTGACACCCAAAAGCAGTAGGGAGAATGGTGGTTATACAAGAATATTCCATCTGATACAAGTGCAAATGCTGAGGAAAACTTGCTTAAGTGAATGAAATAATATTTAAAACAGTATTATTATTACTATTATTTCATGACTGTAAGGACGAACCCAGAGCTGCATACTAAGCAAGCACTCTACCCCTGAGCTACACCTTTAGTTTGAGAGCTTACGGTTTGTTAGAACTTGATTGACGGACAGGCTGTTTTCCTAGATGACAAGATCTTTGGCACCCTATGAACAAGGCTGAGCTAGTGAAGGAGAGCTGGACAAGTCTCTCGATAAAATGTGATGGAAGCTGGGCGGTGGTGGTGCACGCCTTTAATCCCAGCACTTGGGAGGCAGAGCCACGCTGATCTCTGTGAGTTCGAGGCCAGCCAGGTCTACAGAGAGAGTTCCAGGACTCTGGAACAGCCAGGACTGTTTCACAGAGAAACCTTCTCTCAAAAAAGCAAAAATAAATAAATAAACAAACAAACAAACAAACAAATAAATAAAATAACACAAAATGTGATGGAATTGGGTATTTCTGTGTAACTCTCAGCCGCAATGAAGGAGAGTCTCTATATTAACACAACCAGTCCCCCACGAGCCACCTCAAACTTCGTGTCTTCGGCTAGCACTTTATCAATAGCGTGCCCTAATTACATCTGAGACTTTGAACATATGCCCCAGTATGATTGTTTCTGCCAAGCAGATTTTAGTCACAGGGACTGATACATTGCAGCTGGTTCAGGAGAAATGGGGAGCTTATCAAATAGTGTCATTTGATTATAACTGCAGATATTGATAACTCCATGTTTGGAGTAATGGTTCCCTAACCAAATCTCCCACTGCCTTCCCATATATCAGCTGATATACCACACATTCAAAATGATTCAAAGGCCATCTGAAAACTCCCAAAGGTCAATTGGGTCTTTACAGCAACTGAGTGCAAAGCCACAATAATATTGATAGCTTGATCTCAGGAATTAATAAAAGCCAGTGACTGAGTGAGGTTCCAGACAAAGTTGGGCTCCAGAAAAGAGTCAGTTTCCCAAGGATCCAAGTCATCAGCTGTCCACAGGGTGGGCATCTTCTCGCCATCTGATACCTCTTTATCCAGCTTCTCCCAGGCTAGATTTCCCTGGACCTCGGGGCCTCACCCAACCAGTGTGTGCTCTTTGTGTGATCAGCAAATCATTTAGGGGAGAGCCTTTTAATTAAGAGGAGAGCAACAAATTATTACATCAGAGCCATTTATTAATTACCCTGCCATCTGGCCAGAGCTCTTTCTGGCCCCCTTCTTTCCCAAGTCTTCACAGACATTTAAAAAAAAATCGAGAGAACAGAAGCAGGATACCTGCCTGGACTTAGAAAGGACCCTACGTGTAGCCTTTAATGGAAGCCGAGTGGAGATTCTAGGGTGACCTCTTAGTGTCTGACCTTCTCATAGACTGCTTTGACACCTGCAAGATGGAGATGCTGGGGTGCAGCCGGAAGCTCTGAAATGCCTTAAACAACTGCTGGATTAGTGGAGGTGCTCAGGGAACAAATTCCAATGGAAAGCTGCAAGTGAAAAGCCTCCCCATGGATGACAGTGGCAGCAATGACTGCCACAGTGACCCTTCTGTGAGGCCACTAGACGGTTCCTCCTGGGCCCCATTTTGCTGTGACCCACAGGGACATTCCTCATGCTTTTTTTCTAACTATTTGGGCTGCCCAGGGAACCTATAGTCACCTCTTGGCCCATTCTACACAAACCTGGATGCCAGGATATCAAGGGACGTGCAGCTAGAGTTTTGGGTGTTTGGGCGTGATTAAACAAAGAGCTAAAAGAGGCAGAGACCAAGAAGAGGCTAGGGGATCAAACTTTGGGAGTACATTTAAGTATGTAGCAAGCTGGGGAGGGTCTCACAGCATGACATTAACAGTCAGATACGATGTCCTACAAGTAAAATCACTATGAATGAGACAGTTACAAATAAAGACTCATATAAGCATATTGGAGACTCAACTGCCATGAGCAGCATAGCTGTCGGGGATGTGATTTTCCAGAATGGTGAACAGCTCAGACACAGAGCTGAACGAAACAACTTACTAAGAACTTTCAGTTTTATACATTGAGCATATAATAAAAATCACATTTAAAAAGCTCCGCTTACGAGGCCGTGGAGATGGCTCAGTGGCTAAGGTACTTTCCAAATAAGCGTAAACACCAGAGTTCAGATCCCCAGAACCCATGTAAAAAGTTGGGCAGGCATGGAAGCTCGGCTGTAACCCCAATGCTCGGGAGGCAAAACTAGGGTGTCCTTAGGGCCAACTGGCTAAGCTAGACTAGCAAGCTCCGCTGGCTGCTCTGCTTCTGTAACTAAAACAGACAAAAACGAAGTGGAGTGTGCTAATAGAGGACACTCAGGCCAAGCAAGGGTGGCGCACGCCTTTAATCCCAGCATTCAGGAGGCAGAGGCAGGAGGATCTCTGTGAATTTGAGGCTGGTCTATAAAGTGAGTTCTAGGACAGCCAGAGCTGTTACACAGAGAAAACCTGTCTTGGAAGACAAAAAAAAAAAAAAAAAAAAGACACTCAATGTCAACCTCTAGATTTAACATGTACATGCAAACATGTACGTACGTGTACACACATATGCCCACATGCATATAAATATGCATACATTCATGCATATGTGTCTCAGACAACATACATATATAGTCCTGTTTACATATGAAGTGAAGACATTATTTTTTATCTTTTGAATTGTATTATTATTGTGTGCATGGATGATGTATGTGTGTGGGCACATGCATGCGGAAGCTGTCAGAGAACCGGGTAGCCTTGTGAGGTCAGTACTCACCTTCCACCTAGGTGTGGGTTCCAGGGTTGAACTCGGGTTGTCAGGCCTGTGGGTAAGAACCTCCCCCACTCAGCTGTTTCTCCGTCCCAGAAGTGAAGAGACATCCTAAAGCTCTGAGGATGGAGTTTTTCCCCTTTGCAAGTATCTGATGGGACGTTTTAAAGTTGTGCAGAGCAAATCACCTAGAAGACTGTCTCACAGACTGGCTAAAGATCCAGGTGTCTGGGGTCCCATCTTCTTGCCAAGAGTGAGTCCCCTGCACATCATTTGAGACAAAATACCTCCTAGGGAGTGATCTGGTGCTAGGTGAAATTGAAAACGGGAATGAAGCTAAATTAAATTTAGAAATATGCTGTGACATAATCAGGAAATCTTAAATTTGAATGGATAACAAAGGATATGACGTTTTTGTTCATTTGTGTTAGATATGATAATAAAATAGTTTTATGTAAAAATAAATACACGCAGTACATGTTAATATATAGAGAGTAAAGCTGTCTCATAACAAAGCTTAACAATGATCATTTAAGCATAATATGCCTATGAGCTTTATAGAAGACATTTCTTGGCTGCCCGCTCAGCCCCGTCTGGGAACTTCCTTAATATGACCCTTAAAGGAGAGTAGGAGTCACCTCCTCTCCACCCATAGGTCACTGATCTAGGTCGAGTGGGGCCTCAATTACACCCTCTCACACAGAACTTTGACATTTTGAAAGGAATAACGATGGTGTCTTAGTCTGTTTTGTGTTGCTTTCAGAAAGCACCCAAGACTAGAGATTTTATTTTTGTTCGTTGGTTTGTTTTGTTCTTCAAGTCAGGGCTTCTCTGTGTAGCCCTGGCTGTCCTGGAACTCACTCTGTAGATCAGGCTGGCCTCGAACTCACAGAGATCCGAGATCTACCTGCCTCTGCCTCCTGAGTGCTGGGATTAAAGGTGTGTGGCACCACCATCTGGCTAGGGAGGCTATTAAAATAGAATAAATAGAAGTTTAGTTTAAGAGCATAACACCAGCATTAGTGTCTGATGAGGGTCTCATGGTGAACGTGTCACAAGCTGTGGCTAAGAGTGTATTAGGGACACTCTGTGTTGGAAGAGAAGGCAGGGCAGCAGGATCAGGCGGCAGATGGTCACATTGAATCCACCATCAGAAACAGAAAGTAATGGATGCCTAAGCTCATTCCATTTCTCCTTTTAACTAATTCCAAAACTCCAGCTCATGAAACGATATTTCCTGTGTTTAGGGTGAGTTTCTGCCTCAGCTAACCTAATTTAGATAATCTCACACAGACCTGTCCAGAAATCTGTTTCTATGATAATTCTAAATCCTATCAAGCTACCATTCAAGATTAACTATCACAGGGGAGAGACAGACAGACAGGAAGAGGAGGAGGGTGGTACCACGTGACAGGAGAGGAAGCAAGAGAGAAAACCAAGACAATGGAACTTTTTTTTTTTTATGACAGTCTATGTTCCACCCCCCGGAACCAATCCAGTTCTTTGAATATTAACTCCCTCCCATGATAGAAGCCTGGTCCCTTCTGAAGGCCATGCCCCCAATGACCTATTTGCTTCCCACTAGAACCTCCCCCTTCGAAGTTCTAAGTCTCAATACTATTACCTCAGGCACCATGACTCCAGCGTACAAGCCTGTGGGGAACAAACCTATGTAAACCATGGCAGGAGGAAGGGTGGGTGGTAACAGAGTCCCAGGAATGGTACCTAGAGAAGAACCTCAGCCTCTGAAGTCTCTAGAGACAGCCTGTTTCCTGCCTTTCTTGAGGTTGGGTAAATTCAGTCTTTCCACAGTTTCTGTGACATACCGTAGACACCTTCCAGAAAATTCTATTGATTTGATCTCAGGCCAACTAAAATTGGTGTGTGTTGCTTATATAAGATCCTCAACAAGAGTCTCTCGTTCTGCGAGCAAACCTTATATCAGAAGCAGGTCTGCATGGCCTAAAGACAACCACCATAGGTTAGGCTCCTTAGAAATCAAAGTTGGAGAAATGCTGAGTTTCCGAATTCGGTTGTATGTAGATAAACTCTATAAAGGGAAGCAATTGAACTCAGCGAATTCTCTCCCTTGACCTACATGAAATCTATCATTGTACCAGAATAACTGTGATGCTCATACTCCAAAGGGGCTCCTAATGACTCTGGCTGCTTGGAAGTCATACGCTTGTTTGTCTACTTCTTATTCTGGACTGACTTCAGTCACCAATCAAATATCGCAAAACAGCCTGTGTCACATATGACTTCTAAGTCGAGGTCATGAAAGGCGTTGAGGCTTCCATTTTATTCTCTCTCGAATCACTCACTAAAGAGGAAACTTGGTCGGCTGGTGAAATCTCTTATATTACCTGCCGGGAGGGCCATGTGGTGAGAGCTGTCTCCTGCCAATGCCCAGCACCGGCTTGCCAGGCAGAGGAGTTGAGTGTGCCATCTTGGAAGCAGGTCCTCTGGCCCTAGCCAAGAGCTCTCAGATGAATAAAGCCCCTGCTGACATCTTGGTTACGATCTGAGAGACTCTGAACCACCGAAGCCAAGAGGAAATAAACATCCACCATGTTTTGAAATTTTTGTTATACTCCAACAGATAAATAATCAAAAAAAACCCAAAGTCCTCAAAATGACCTTCAAGCCTCCAGATGGTCGGCTTGTCGCCCTCCTCTCCCTTCCTCTTGCCTGCTTGTTTCCTTTCTCATTGTGCTTAGAGTCCCCCACCACCCTGCCTTTTCTGGAATACGCTAGCCACGCTCCTGCCTCGGATGCTCTGCAGCTGTGGGCCTCTTTCCTGGACCACTCTTCTCCCACATATTCAAATGACTTGCTGCCTTCAACTCCTCCATTTCTTGGTTCAAATTACAACCCCCCCCCCCCCCAGCTCCCCTCGACAGGGTTTCTCTGTGTAGCTTTGGTGCCTGTCCTGGAACTCACTCTGTAGACCAGGCTGGCCTCGAACTCACAGAGATTTGCCTGGCTCTGCCTCCCAAGTGCTGGGATTAAAGGTGTGCGCCACCACCCAGTTCAAATTACATCTTAACAAAGCCTTCTTGATGTCTCTCTCTTAAAAGGAGAGCCATCTCCCTGACCTGGAAATTCCATCCACCCCCTTGCTTTGGTTTGACCTTTCACATCAATTAACATACTTTCTAGTTTACTTGGTCTTCCTTATCATTGCCCCCGGGACAAACTTCTTAAGTGTTTTCTTCATAGCTTTCTTAGGGTCCAGGACAGCACCTAACATACAGGAAACTCTCAATAACTATTTCTGGGGAAAAAAAAAAAAAAAAAAAAAAAGAATATGAACTAGTCTAGTTAGCTTACTCCATTGAATACCTTATTGGTTTCCTTGTAGGAACAGTGGAACCTAGGAGAAGGTTTAGCATAAAATAACAACTGTTACCTGGAAAGATCCAATGTTACTTTTGCTATCTCCTTCCTCTCTGCCCTAATTAATCCTTTTCGAGTTGTAAGGAATGGAAATGACTCCGGCTGACCCAGACAAAGTGGGTATTTATCAAAGGCTGCAGTAGACTCTAAGGGAGAATTGCAAAGCACAAAGTGCCTCTGGGCATTAAGGAAGCTGAACTCCAAGAGACTCTAAGTGTAAAGCTTCTCTCTGGCTCTGGGCTGAGGATCTCCCTCCTGCGCCTGGGCTTTTGCTCTGCTCCAACCCGCTCCCTGTAGATGTCTCCAGCTCTCTCAGTTCAGAGGGCTCATGGCTGCCTTGGGACCACCTTGATTTTTCAGTCTTGCTGGTCCAGTCTTTTCATGCCCAGTTCCAAGAAGACTGATTATACCAGGTGTGGGCCAGGCATCCTTATCTGGTGACCAAAGTCATAAATCTGTATTAGTCTGCTGGATCTTTCCAGAAAGTGAGTGTGGCTCAAATGTCAAAAATTTATTGTCTCCGCATTTAGAGCACAGAAATACGAGGCAGGGCTGGTTCCTTTTCAGTGACTGGTTGGAAGAAGAATGTGTTTCATGCCCTTTTCTCAGCTTCCTACAATCTTTGTCCTTCCAATGGCATTCCTTGGTGTCTAAGTTATTTTATCTGTTGCTATGATAGAAATACCTTGACAGAAGTAACTTAAAAAGTTTATTTTGCTCACAATTTAAGGTTAGTCCACCATGGTGGGGAAATCACAGCAGCAGGAACCCAAGGAAGCTAATCATATCTACACTATATCTACTCCACAGTCAAGAGACAGAGAGTGATGAATACTTGTGCTCACCTCAGTTTCTCCTTTTCATATAACCCACCTAGGGGATGGTGCTACCCAGAGTGGGTGGATTTTCCCACTTTAGTTAACTTAAGATAATCTCCCATGGACATGTCCAGAGGCTCACCTCCCAGGTGATTCTAGATCTCATCAAATCAATAAATAAGAAAGAGCATCACACTTTGCTTCTACTTCATCTGCACATCTCTGTCTTCATTTTCCTAAGACATTCCTCCTATCTCTGGCCCACTTTCCCCTTTTATTATAAGGACAATGGATTAGAGCCCACCCTCATGACCCCCTTTTCATTTAATCATCCATAAAGAGCCTATTTCTAAATAAGTCAACATTCACAGAAACTACGGATTGGACTTCAGCCTCTTTTGGAGGGACACAATTCAGGCCATGGCAGTCACATTGAAATAATTAGCAGATTTATTTACAGTCAAGTAGCAATGAATAAAGTAATGATATTTGTCTAGCACCAATATTGTTTCCTATGTATCTATACTTTTTCTTGACAAATGGGATCATATTACACACTTTTCCTTTGACGATACATTGTAAAATTTTCCATGACAAGTAAGTTGTTTTCCTTATTCTTAATGGCTGTATAATATTTTCTATGTGAAGATACATAATTTATTCAAGAATTTATTCTTTGCTTAAGTTGCTAGATTTACTTTTGGTTGTCATTAGGTTGCACAATACTAAAATAAATATCTTTATGTTTAAATATATGTGTACATTGATAACTATCTCCTTGAGATAGATTTCCTCAAGTAGGATTAAAGGATATGACCTTTAAAGTCGGACATGGTGGTGTACACCTTTAATTCCAGCACTCAGGAGGCAAAGGCAGGAGGATCTCTGTGAATTCAAGGCCAGCCTGGTCTACATAGTTAGTTCCAGGACAGTCAGGGCTGTGAGGACAGATCCTTTCTCAACAAGAAAAAAAAGGAAAAGGATATGACTTTTGAAGTTGGACAGTGGTGGCACATGCCTTTAATCCCAGCACTGGGGAGGCAGGTGGATCTCTGTGAATTCAAGGCCAGTCTGGGCTACAGAGTGAGTTCCAGGACAGGCTCCAAAGCTACACAGAGAAACCCTGTCTAGGAAAAAAAAAGTTTTTGATAAACTTTATCAAGCTGATTTTCAGGATGTTAACTGAGAATGCCTACCCCCTAACCTCTGTGTCAGTATTTAGTAGAGTGTTTTTTTTTTTTTAATTAGCCTAATATGAAGGAATTGACATGTATCTTCAGGTATTTTTAGTTTCTAGTTTTAGAGAAAATTTGAATGTTTCTACACACTTATAAGTCAGTAAATTTCTTGTTCAGGGAATTGTTTCTTCAACTAATTTGTTTAATTTTTCTATGGAATTTTTCTTATTGATTTGTACTAATTCTCTGGTTTATGGATATATAACCTCTAAGATGCTGTAGCTGTTTATATCCTGATGAGATTGTCAGAATATAATTAGAGTCATCTTTATCAAACCCTGACTAAACAGAACCAGGAGGACAGGAAGACCTTCAAGCAAGGTTTTCTTTTCTTATTTTTGCTATATTCATTTATTTTATCTGAGTGTTTTGCCTGCATGTATGTATGTATACCATGTCCACACAGTACCCAAAGAGGCCAGAAGAAGATGTTGTGTGCTCTAGAACTGGAGTTACAGATAGCTGTGAGTAGGTGCTGAACCCAGGTCCACTGCAAGAGCAGCAGGTGCTCTTGACCTCTGAGTCATCTCTCCAGTCCCGTCATACAAGACTTTCTTGACGACAGGAATGGTCCTAATATCATCCATCAAAATGCAGTTTCAGCGTGAGTCACAAGGACAGCTAGCCAGATGTGCAGAAACAGTTGACTGTCTCAGCTGGGGAAATGATGTCAGCTCCTGTGATCAGCCCCTATGGGTAACTGATGTTCTCCCACTCTCAAAACAAAACAAGGAACTTTGTTTTTAGAAAACTATGGCTTGCTGGGTGGTGGTGGTGGCAGTGGCACAGGCCTTTGGTCCCAGCACTCGGGAGGCAGAGGCAGGTGGATCTCTGTGAGTTCGAGGCCACCCTGGTCTACAGAGGAAGTTCTAGGGCCACATAGTGAAACCGTGTCATGAAAAGCCACCCCCCCCAAAAGAAAAAGAAAAAAAAAGAAAAGAAAACCATGGCTTCCCTTTATCCACAAGGGTTCCCCTAGAAACCTCTTCTGTGGTTGTCCAAACTGCACCTTACCATAATTTGCTCCCTGGATATGTTTCTCATCGAAGGGCCTATCTCTCTGAACTTCCTTTTAAGTTGAGAGTTTTTTTTGGTTGCTTGTTTCTATTTTAGGTAATGGATTGAGCCCAGGGTCTTGTACACAGTAGATAAGCTCACCGCCACTGTTTTATTTCCATTTTTTTGTTTTTGTTTTTCCGAGACCGGGTTTCTCTGTGTAGTTTTGGAGCCTGTCCTGGATCTCGCTCTGTAAACCAGGCTGGCCTCAAACTCACAGAGATTCACCTGGCTCTGCCTCCCGAGTGCTGGGATTAAAGGTGTGCGCTACTACCGCCCAACTATTTCCATTTTTTTAACAGTAATTTTTGAAATGCAAAGATTAATCTTAACATTTGCCTTTCTGGTTTTTTTCAAGAACTTATTTTTATTTGTAAGTTTTTAATAATAAAGTTTATGTGTTTATTTTTTAAAGATTTATTTATTTTTTACTTTATGTATCTGAGTGTTTTGCCAGCCTGTATGTATATGCACCACATGCATGCTTGATTCCAGCAGATGTCAAAAGAGGGCATCAAATCCCCTGTAACAAGAGTTATAGATGAGGCTGGAGAGATGGCTCAGTGGTTAAGAGCACTGGTTGTTCTTCCAGAGGTCCTGAGTTCAATTCCCAGCAACCACATGGTGGCTCACAACCATGAAATCTGACGCCCTCTTCTGGTATGCAGGCAGGAAACTGTATGCATAATAAATAGATCTTAAAAAAAAAAAAAGAGTTATAAAGGGTTGTGAACCACTATACGGGTGCTGGGAACCGAACCCAGGTCCTCTGCAAGAACAGCAAGTGCTCTTAACTGCCAAGTCATCTTGTTAGTCAAATAAAGTTCGTCTTTTTTTTTTTTTTAAAGAATTTCTGCATTTGTAAAGGATATAAACACATGAATCTTTCCTACCCCTCCACTCCCATAGTTAAGTTTCCCCCCTTTACATCAAAAGTATTGGTCTGTATGTTCCTGTTACCACTGGAAGATTAACCAATAGCTTCAAATTCTTTGCTATTCTTTGAGAGTCTCATGTTCTTTCTCTTAAAATCTGTGTGGCTTTAGTGACTTTAGTGACTGACCAGAGGCATATGGTGGGACTGAAGTCCTGGATCCTGAAGCTAAGTAACACTCTTACTGCACAGGCTCATGAAGTTCCAGGTCTTCATGTAAGCAACCTGACTACCCTAAACTACCATGCTGGACATGTGTAAATACGTGAGGATGCTAGCTGAGCCCCGAATCCCAGCCATTTGTACCAAGGAATTAAACATGCGAATGAAGCCACCTTGGATTCTTTTTCACAGTGGGTCAACTGAAGAACACCACTAAACCTCTGTCAACAGGAAGTGGAGCAGAAAGATCAGTCAGCAAAGTCCTTTACAAATCTGTGACCCATAAACTCACAAGATGGAGCGTTTGCAATTGTTGGCTTAAGCTATTTAATTTTAGGGGTAGTTTGTCATGTGACAACAGAAAATCGGATCATCACATGTTTCCTAGAGTATCATAACAGAATCATATTACTCTTTGAGATGCAGGTAAAGGCACTAGAGTTCAGAGAAATGGAAGAACCAGAACATTGGCCCAGCATATTCCCATTCCTTCGTGTCTTAGTTAGGGTTCTTATTGCTGTGAAGAGACACCATGACCATGGCAACTCTTATAAAGGAAAAAATTTAACTGGGGTGGCTTGCTTACAGTTCAGAGCTTCAGTCCATTATTATCATGGTGGGGTGCAGGCAGACACGGTGCTGGAGAAGTAGCTGAGAGTCCTACATCTTGCAGGCAACAGGAAATCTGCTGAGACACTGGGCAGTATCCTGAGCACAGGAAACCTCAAAGCCCGACCCCACAGTGACATGCTTCCTCCAAAAAGGCCATACCCACTCCAACAAAGTCACACCTCCTAATAGTGCCACTTCCTATGAGATTATGGGGGGGGGTACAGTTACATTCAAACTACCACAGTTGGTGATCACGGACACTATTAAATCTTGCCATGCATGGTGGCTAATGTCTCTAATCCAAGCACTTGGAGGCTGAGACAAGTGAATCTCTGTGAATTTGAGGTTAACCAGCACTACAGAATGAGACTTTGTCTCAAAAAAAAAAGAAGAAGAAGAAAAAGAAAAAAGAAAAGAATCAATCCAATGGGGTGTGCATATACTTTGAGGCAGAAGAAGAGGCAAACCAACCCTTACTCCAAAAGTTTTGAGATAAAAAGCTTTCTTCTTCTAATGGTAATCCATAGAGCATTTTAAAGGTACCATATATAGAGCTAAGCCTTAGACATTGACTCTTCTAATTTAATCCTGGCTCCCTGTGAGCACATGCCATCAATGTCTTCATTTTAGAGACAAGACAATAGAATTTTGAGAGTTTCAGCAATGTGCCTGTGGCCACAGGGCTAGAACCAGGGCTTGGATCTTGGTGTTTAGTATGAGTCTCAGCCACAGAATCATTTCCTTTTTCTCAGATTTTGTTGGTCATCCTTCCTGTAGCTGAGACAGAATACCTGAGAAAATCAACTTAAGGAAAGGCTTTTTCTGGCTCACAGCTTGAGAGGGCATAGTTCATGAAACTTGGCTCCATTGCCTCTGGGCTCGTGAATGGTGAGGAGGAACCTCATGGAGGGGAACTCTGTGGAAGACTGAAGTGGTTAACCTTGTGGCAGTCAGTAAACAGAGAAGGTGTGTATGAAAGGTCTAGAAGTAAGATAAACTCTTTAAAGCACAGTCTAGTGGCCTGCTTCTTCCAACTAGACATTGCCTCCTAAAAGCCCATTTACTATGGATTAATCCACTGATAACATTAAAGTCCCCATTATTCAATAACCTCTGGAGACAAAGCCTTCAAGGTTTTATCTTGAAGCCTTCAGGGGACATTTTTAGACTCAATGTGTAATAACCTCTGAATGTTGGTGATGCTCTGCTATCAACTTTCAGGAAGTACTCCCTTTACCAAGGGACACATCTGATCCCCCTCCTCCCCAGCGATCCTGCCACTTAAGTATCTCGGAGTCTGGGAGATCAGAGTGTTGATCCAAATAGTCTTTTTTTTTTTTTTTTTTTTTTTTTTTTTTTTTTTTTTTTTGGTTTTTCGAGACAGGGTTTCTCTGTGTAGCTTTGCGCCTTTCCTGGAACTCGCTTTGGAGACCAGGCTGGCCTCGAACTCACAGAGATCCGCCTGGCTCTGCCTCCCAAGTGCTGGGATTAAAGGCGTGCGCCACCACCGCCCGGCCCCCAAATAGTCTTGAACCTTACAAAGCACTCAGCCCTGGGCTTGGCAACACCCACAACGCACAGGAAAGCAGGCAGTCCCTCTGAGCCCAAGACTCAGGGGCTTCTGGTTTCAGACACCTGGGTGGACAGGGCCAAGTCACTCTATGAAGGGAAGGATCAAGAATGAGGACTAACCCATCATCTTTCTCACTAAGCTCAATATAATGCCAGGTTGCTCTGGACATGCTTGATGTACAGGAAAGGGGAACTCCAACCACAGTGACCTAAGACCCTTGCCTCCTGAGGCCTTCGTGCCATTTCAGAGAGCTTCCTAGAGCTCTGCCTCACACTTGTCTAGGAAGAAGTTTACGAGGTTGCTTCACTGTTTTTCCTCCCAGTCACTACCTCATCCGTCAACCCTCAGGGCTGTGCCCCTGGGCACAGCTGCCCTACAATGACTACTGACTGTACTTCGATGTCCTCGGGGAATGGACACTGCTCACTGCTCTGTTACTTGATCCCAAGTAGGTCTCTTCCCTCAGCCACCTCAGTGTCACTGTGGCCCAGTTGTAGACAGCAGGGGAACTTTTCTCTAAGCCTGGGTTAATCAAAGAAAATGATGGAAACTACAAATAAAACTACCATCCCACATCAGATCAGGCTCAACCTTGGGATCAGATTCCTGGCCTCACTCCCAACCTGCCTTCGCTTGACAAAGGACAGCCCTCCTGATGCCCCAACGTGCTCACGCTGGATACATCCCAGGCCTGTCTTGGCCTTGGGACATTAGCTGAAGAGATGACCTACATATCTTCTTTACATCCTTAGAGCCAGCATACAATTAAATTTTTGCCAGAGCAATTGACAATGAGAGCATCCATTTGCTTCAAGGGCAAGCTTTTCTCCCTCCCCTCACGACTGAGGTATGTCTGGCTCAGATAAGACAATCACAGAACGGCTTGACACTAATCAATCTCTTCAGTTGGGTTCTGCAATCCTGTCCATGCATACCTGGCTAATAAATGAGTGGATGACTTGGTCAAAATCAAGGTACTCACCCTGATCCCAGTCCACAGTGTTCTTGAGTATTCAGACAGCCTCCCCTTCACACCAGAGGGTATAAATCCTTAACACAATACCCAACCCCATCAACACTATCCTCCTCTCCTTTGACCATTGCCTACTCTCGAAGACTGAGATCATTAATCACCCTGCCGCTCCGCAGGACTTTTCTGTCAGTGAGTGCTCCCCTCTGACCTACTCTGTCCATCTCTCTCCTCCGTTCCAGCCTCTCACAACAGAGCTAAAGAAGCTCACGCCCGCTGGAACATGGTGGACAGAACGAATCAATCAACAGGGTTATGATTCTCCTCCGTTAACTCCCCACATCCTCCAATATTTCATCCCTCCTTTTTTTTTCCCCCCAGACAGGTTTTCTCTGTGTTATAGCTCTGGCTGTCCTGGAACTCACTTTGTAGACCAGGCTGGCCTTGAACTCACAGAGGTCTACCTGCCTCTGCCTCCCAAGTGCTGGGATTAAAGGTGTGTGCCATCACCACCACCATCACACGGCCCCTCTACTTCTTAGTCGCATGGCAGACCCTGACAAATCTGGTTTTTCTATTTCCTTCTGGAATTTGCCAAGGGGTGAGAGGAGAAAGCGGAGAAAATCCTGGGAAAGAACAACACTTAGCATGGCCAGCCACGCTTGGGGATCACTCTGACTCCACGCTGTCCCGGTGCATCAGAACAGCTCTCTCTCTCTCTGTCTCTCTCTCTCTCTCTGTCTCTCTGTGTCTCTGTGTCTCTGTCTCTCTCTGTCTCTCTGTCTGTCTCTCTCTCTCTCTCTCTCTCTCTCTCTCTCTCTCTCTTTAGTTTTGTTTTTTAGGGTTTTTTTTTAAAAGACAGGGTTTCTCTGTTGTAGTTTTTTAGTGCCTGTCCTGGATCTCACTTTGTAGACCAGGTTGGCCTCGAACTCACAGAGATCCTCCAGGCTCTGCTGGCATTAAAGGCATGTGCCACCACCGCCTGGCGGCTTGTCCCCTCCCCTCCTGTTTCTTTCTTTCTTTCTTTCTTTCTTTCTTTCTTTCTTTCTTTCTTTCTTTCTTTCTTTCTTTCTTTCTTTCTTTCTTTCAAGACAGGATCTCTCTCTTCTCTCTCTCTCTCTCTCTCTCTCTCTCTCTCTCTCTCTCTCTCTCTCTTGCACTCAGATTCCCCCCAGGGAAGAGTCAAACCTAAGCAGGACTGGCTACAGAACAGAGGCAAAATCTGGTGCTTTTCTTGTAGTCCTGCTACGTTTTCTTCGAAGCCTACTACTTAATTGCTGCAAGCCCCTGGTCACAGAAGCATGAATGGATTGAGTGACTGGTGTCTCAGTAGGAAGCAAAATTGCAAAGCAGGCCACTCCTGTTTGCTCTGAGCTTCTTGCAGAACTGGCTCTTGGTGCTAAAAGAGGCCCACTCATGGGCCTCTCTCTCACTCCCAGGAAATCTCCTTTCATGGTGACCTGCTGGGAACTATGCCCCATTCTTTGTCCTCCGAGACCTTAGCAACTCAAATGGTAGGAACTGGAGGCCCGGTAGGAAGGGAAGGATGTCCTAGGTAGGTGGGTAGTGTAGATATTTTTAGGTTGGCAGAGCCTCAGAGAACCCATCAGACCACAGAAGCCTTCCCACTCCACCTGTGTGTCAGCTTTAAATTTGGATTCGATTTTGGTGCCACAAAAGATACTGTGTCTCCTGCCAGTGGGAGGCCTGTTCTCCTCCCATGCCATCCCTGGCTTTTCTACCCTTCTGGCATCCAACTGGCTGGACTCAGTCTAACAGAAAGCAGGCTGCTGGTCCAACCTATCGAGACTGGCCTTCTGTCCCAGAGGAGGGTTGTGGTCTTGCTCATCCCAGGGCCTCCCCAGGCTGCAGATATAGCTACTCCAGGAAGAATTTGAAGCTTGCATTCACCTCAGTGCCAGTCCTTAGTAAGATCTGAGTTCTAGAATAGTAACTTCAGGAAATGTAGGACAATTTCTCAGCTTCGTTACGGCCTCTTTAGAAAATGGGATCTAGTATTATGCAGGGAATGTGAAGAATCATGGGCAAAGGCAGAACAGTTAGGAGATGTGGCTTCTGGCCCTGGATCTGTTACTCGGCAACTACAGGGCTTTAGGAATCAGTCTTTCTGGGCTTCAGTTTCCTCTGTAGAACGAGACATTTGGGAAAGATGTATTTAAATTTCTTTTTGCTCTTTACCTTTGTGGGTACAATCTGATTCAACATGAAAACATGGTTGACTCAGGCAATCTCTACCATAGTGTAGCAGAATTTGAAATCATGCTATGTGTCCAAACTCAAGGTATATATTTTATTCTAGGCAGAAGTAATTTGTTATATTTGGGGAAAGTATGGGGTGGGGGGACTAAGGAATGTTTATTTATTTTATGTATATGAGAGCTCTGTCTGCATGTACGACTTTATGCCAGAATCAGATTCCACTAGGGATAGTTGTGAGCCACCATGTGGGTGCTGGAAACTGAACTTGGGACCTCTAGAAGAGCAGCCAGTGCTCTTAACCACTGAGCCATCTCTTCAGCCCCTAAATGTTTTCTTTTATAAGTTGCCTTGGTCATAGTGTTTTGTCACAGCAATAGAAAAGTCACCAAGGCAGAATTGCTAGGAGATTTCACGTCCCATATGGGATAGAATTGTATTTCACGGCCATTTCTCAACCAACCATTGAAGTAAGATAAAATTTTCATGGTCAGCTTAGGCATAGACCAGCAGTGGGTTTTGGTTTTTTGGGTTGTTTGTTTGTTTAATGAGACACTGCCTCAATGGGGCTAAGAACACAAGAGACATATTTATTCTCAACTGTAGAGCTAAATGCTATTGGCATCTAGTGGACAGAGGACAAGGCTGTTTCTCAACATCTCACAGTGTAAGACCATCTCCCCCACTCGACTCCAAAGAACTACTTTGTCAAAAGTGTCAGTGGTGGTAAGTTTGAGAAATCTTGGCTTAGACAGTTACCTAGGGAAAACAAATGGCTGATGCAGAGACAATCAGTCATAATGTCTTCCAGTTTAGAGGGAAATCAGTCCCTGTACCAGCATTTCTGGTATCACAGTCTTGTGATATTTTTATGATATAAAAATCTAACAATGTGGTTGCCTTGGTCACACATCCATCTCTGAACTAACTGGAAAAGCTGATGAGATACGATGTTTGGTATAAGCCTGGGTTATATGTCTTACATCAGAGCAAGGTGTGAGTCAACTCGACCTATAGCACATGAGCTATAAAGGAAAGGTGAACCCTGGAGGGAGAAACAAGACTAGCAAGCAACATGAGGACAGGCACTGGGCAGAAAACAGCAGCAAAACCTTCAGCACCTTCAGTCACAGAGCCAGCGGGAAACAGCGGTTTGCACTTAGGTTCAAAGTAGCAGGAGAAGCAGCGGAAGGGAGTGTGACACTCCAGGAGCACTGGCGGGTATGAGTCACTTACTCCACAGGGTGAGCAGAAGTACTATGACTTTCGCTTGCTCCATTTGGGCAGCAATTTATATCTTTAGAGATGCTCAGTTGATCTAGGAGAAGAAAAACCAGGGAAAGAAAAGGAGGAGAGAGGGGAGGAGACAGCTGAGAAGGGTCAAAGTGGGAAGAAGGGATACAAGGATATCACTTGTTCCCAACCTGGATGACCTCTTTGCCTTGGAAGTTGATCTCTGGGATCCAGAACCTCCAGAGTCCCCTGGTCCTGTAGCTTTAGCTGGGTTTGCCCCATAGAGATAAAAAGGAGGGAGAAAAGAGATTGAATTATTTATTCCTGCTTTTCTCTGCCTGACTTGTCAGATTCTGGCAGTGGCTACATCCCACTGACTATTACTTCTGTTGGACACTTCCCCTAAGACATCACTTCCTCCTTTTGTTTCTACATGTCTGAAGATTATCAGCTCCCTAATGGGACCTTTTTGGGTGACTCAAAACTTCCTATCAGTTCCCTTTTTCCTACCTACATATCTGTAAATAATAGTCCATTAGAAACTACTGAGTGTACATGTCACCTGGCTTCTATAAGTTTCTTGAGTGATATAATAGGCAGTTAACAAAGAATCATTCATACTAAATTGTCGTAACAGGGTACCATGTGATTTGCTTATACCCAGTGCTTTATGAGTCTAAAGACTAGCCACTCATACCCAATTTTTAGGACCTAGCTCTCTGTGGATGCCTAGTAGTTAAAAGATGGATTTAAGGATGGTTCATTTGCCTTTCCTTTCAATCCCTTATATCCTCATCTCCCTAGTTTCCAAGCAAGCAAAAAGTGTGTAAATCATTCTGTATTTGATAATGGTACTTACTTCTTGTGTGCATACAGTGTGCTAGGTACAATGCCAAGCACTCCACATACTTGATCTCATTTAATTTCAACTATTGTGAAGATATTACTGCTTCCCCCATTTTATAGAGAGGAACTAAGCAACTTGCCCAAGATCAAACAGCTTGTAAGTACTCATGGTAATCAAACCAGTAAACACCAATGTTTTCTATTCTCTTCCTGGATAAGTAAGAAATTACATTTTTCATCTCTCTTTGAAATTAGTGTCATGTGACCAGTTTTGTCAATGTATTGTGACGTCAAGTGATAAGGTAATTCTGGGATGACACATTTAAGAGCTGACATATGATGTTTAATGCCTGATTCTTGTGCCACAGAAAGAATGGCTGTATGTGCTACCATGGAGGTGCTGTGGGTTGACAGCGAGTTGGATTGCTGAGCCACCACATGAGGATTTCAGCCCTGTAGTCACTGAACTTTCACTAACTCAGTGTAATGAATGTCATTGTGTTTTTTTTTAAAAGGTAAATGCAGGGCTATTTGTTACTACAGCAAAATACAACCTATCCTGACTGAAACAATGACTGAGATAAATATCAAGTCTTTCTAAATCATCAATTTGTCTTTAACCATTGGGCATGGTGCTTTCCTTATTTGTTCATCAAAGAGTTGTCTTGGAAGTGGTAACCTTGGAAGAATGAGAGAAGGGTAGAAGAGAAAGGGATACTCATGAGGACATTCTCAGAGGAAGAGTTAGAAAAGGGTGAGTGGGTAATCATGCCTGTTGTTACTAGCGAGAACAGTTTTAAAAAAAATAAGAAAATTGAAGAGAGTAATCTTTAGAAAAATATTTATAGACAGGGCCTGAAGGATTTTTGATCTTGGCCAGGGAATTAACTGTGGCTGCTATTGGCTGGACATAGTTTTGTAGCCTTCTCCAGGGAAGTGTAAGTGAGAATGGTGTGTGCTTTGGAAGGTAAGCACCAAGCCACAGTCCTGGAAACAGGACACAGCTTCATCTGGGTCACTGTCTCCCTGTGTGGTTTCTCTCTTTCTTAGCTCCGCAAGGACAACCTGTTGGTTTAAGGCTGTTTATTAATCTTAGCTGCCTCCTTTCTTCCAGACCTCTACAGCCACTCTCAAATCCCAAGGATGGACAGAGCAAGCCCTGGTATCTAAGTTTCAAAATAACTAGGTAATGAGGTCAATATTCATGTTAGCTCAAGGCATTTTGGGTAATAAATCACACGTTACTATGAAACCCAAGTTCAGATAGAGGAGAAGCTGAAATGACTTACTTTTCTCAGGTGAAAAAGATGCTACTTTCTATTTAAGAAACAAAGACTTGATGATGAAGATGCCCCATTACTCATATATCTATTGCTTAGAACAGAACCACTCTGCATTTTGCACTAGTCCGTGCTTTTCTTTATGCACTATGCAAGGTAACTGTGATACACATATTCTTGTGTCCATTCTCATACAACCCCCTAGCATGGGAATGAACAGTCCCACTTATCTACATAAAGAAAGTAAGACTCTGAGAGGCCAAGAGCATGCCTGAGCATGTGTTATGCGTGTATGCACACACATGCACGCATACACACACTCCCTGTTCACCCACATACCTCATGTTAGTTCATTGGAGAACATTAGCTAGGCCACTTTTCCCAGCATACATAAATTCAAGAGGTTATGTGAAGGGGGGTGATTTCTAAAAGGACCAGGAAGTAGGGTCTCTGCAATACAAAGGATGAGGCAGCTGGCAATGAAAAGAGGCCATAGTGTTTGCTGAGAAAGTTTGAAAACAATGCCTTGCTGGGGAGTTGAAAGATCAAAATGTAGCTGGTTGGTGGTGGTAGCACACGCCTTTAATCCCAGCACCCGGGAGGCAGAGGCAGGCGGACCTCTGTGAGTTTGAGGCCAGCCTGGGCTACAGAGTGAGTTCTAGGAAAGTTGCAAAGCTACACAGAGAAACCCTGTCAAAAAAAGAAAGAAAGGGAGAGAGAGAGAGAGAGAGAGAGAGAGAGAGAGAGAGAGAGAGAGAGAGAGAGAGAGAAGGAAGGAAGGAAGGAAGGAAGGAAGGAAGAAAGAAAGAAAGAAAGAAAGAAAGAAAGAAAGAAAGAAAGAAAGAAAGAAAGAAAGAAAGAAAGAAAGAAAGAAAGAAAGAAAGAAAGAAAGAAAGAAAGACCAAAATGTATGATCTGGATGTTGCAGATGAAATTGGCCAAGTTAGGACATTAAAGATTGTTAGTTAGGTCTCTGGTTATCTGTAATCATTTCTGTTTTTGCAGATTTCTGGGGTGCAGAGGTTGTGACCCATAATTGATGCTGAGCATCAAGTGGTCTCTGGCTGTGTCGGTGCTAGGGGTCAGGGTAGCTGTAGTCATAATGGAAAAAGCCGGCTGTGAGTGAGTGTCGTGTGCCAGACACCATGCGAAGTAATCTGCATTCATTTTCTCCTCTGCTCTTTATCAAGCTCTATGGGGTTGGCTCATTTTGTTTGCAAATGAGGAAACAACACAGAGACATTAAATACAGTGACCAAAACAAAAAATTCACAATTACCAGAATCAAGGTTCAGCACTCCCCTCCATGTGAACCAACAGAGTTTGGAGATGGGTCTCATATACTATGCACTCTCTACTACTCTGGACTAGTTTATAAGACTATATCCTGAATTTGAATCAGCAACTTTGTTACACTGGGGTATTTACTTATATGCAGTACATGAATCCGAAGTGGATAGCTTAATGAATTTTTAACCAATATCCATGTAATAGCTTTCTATTTCAGTAATTAGCTAATCTGAACAGGTAAAATGCTAAATATACAGAACTACTATTGCAATAAAAATTAAAAAACCTCCAAGTAATGTTATTTAGATCACAATCACACAGCATGCATTGGTATAACACACACTCTTGTTACAATTGATAGAACCCAAGTCTTCATGGCCTAGATTGTGAAATCAGATGCTCAAAATATATAAAGTGTCTAAGTTAGCATGTAATAGGTCATTATTTGTGTTTTTGTTAATTATTTCCAATCTCTTGCACAAACTTTTGTGCTCTCCATATAGGGAAGACAGACACATCCTGTGAATTTCCCACAGGCAGAGGGTATATAATTTCAAGATTTTATTATTGTTACATAAGTATCTAACAAAAATCAATACTTCTATCTGTCTTGCTATTGATCCACATGTGCACATTGGGTAGTCATTTAAGAAGCTCTTTTTAAAGCAATGCTGTGTTAAGTGGGCCCTCTGTTAAAATGGGTTATATGTACATGCCTAAAGTTTATAGCATGTGGGTATGTTCATCTGTGAGCTGGGGTCAGGTGAGGGGGGACTGAAGTAAATACAGAGTATAGTCTGATTAAAGGCTACAAACACACACGTATACGTTCTTCTCAGACACCTGTGATTCCATGCATAGTCACACGTGACTCAAACAAGTTGACAGGCCGTTAGTGGGATAGGGTCTGTGGAGGGCTCCTCCCCAGACAGAACCAAAGCCCACAGGTTCCGGGACCACTTGTGAAGTGGACGAGTCAGAAGAAGAGCCCTGAGAAGCGTCAGCTGACTTTTTCATAGGAGCCTGACTGAGCGCTCGGGCAGCTATTCCCTCAGCACAGTTGGGAAGCAGGTTCCCTCTGGCATGTCCACTGGCTCATTGCAGGCTCGCTGAATATTTAATGATACCATTTGCCTTCCCAGAAGGAGCTCAGAAAGGCGTGCACTGCAGGGCTGGGGTGGATTCGAAGCAGGCTGGCCAGGGTCGTCATCCCAGAAGCACCTCCAAACTGGAAACCCTGAAAGACAGTTCGAAGCTGGGGAGACAGCAGGGCAGGGACAAGAGGCCAGGCAGGGCCCAGGGAGGAGCCTTAGAGAGGAAGAGAAAAATGCTGAGCTGGTATCAGATGGTATCAGGTGACCATGCTATGCTGTGAGATGGAAACTGAACACTTACTTTCTGCTCCCACGGAAGAACTCAGCTCAGATGCGGGGCCACACAAGGCCTGTGGAACGGTGAAGCCAGAGAAGAACCACATTTCTTTGTTTTTGTTCTCAAATAAGTATTTTACAGACTGAGGAACTAGAGCACTGGTTACAGCCAACCTCTGGAGTCACATAGACATATAGTGGCCAAAAGGGGTCCATTCTGTCTACTTCTAGGCTATTCCCTAGTCAGCAACCCGAGTGATCTCTCAGATGGGTTCTCTACCCCTGAGCTACATCCTCTAGCCATCCAAGTGACCTTTGAAAGGCTCAGCTCCATTGCTTTAAAGCCTTGATGGCTTCCCTGCTCCCGTGGAATGAAATGTGGATTCCCTCCCCATTACTAAGTGACGTTACGTAGGATTCTTGCACTGCACTCTCATTTCATCCTTTTCCCTCCCAAATCACCTGACCTCCAACTAGCCATCTTCCCATTGCTCTAAAGTGCCACCATTCCCACCTTTGCTTGGGGACTGCCCTACTGGAGCTCTCTGACTCAGGTCTTCTTCGGAGGGGGTGCAGTTCGAGACAAGGTTCTCTGTGTAGCCCTGGCTGTCCTGGATCTCGCTCTGTAGACCAGGCTGGCCTTGAACTCACAGAGATCCGCCTGCCTCTGCCTCCCGAGTGCTGGGATTAAAGCTGTGTACCACCTCCGTGTGGCTCAGATCATCTTTTCATTGGTTTCCTCTCCCTCTTTGCATCTAAACTCAGGGATTGTTTCTATTTTTCCCCATCAAGACACATACCACTGAATCATTCCCTATCACATTTCTCTGTTTATATTCTTCATAGCGCTTGTCACTAGAGGAAATTAATGTATTCTACTTATTTTGCTTGCTTGTCTCTTTTTCACACTGGCCTATAAACTATATGAGGTCACAGACAGAATTCTGTCTTGCTCTCTGTTGTATTCCTATCCCTGGGAATAGCATAGACTTCCAGTTGCAAACAAACAGATCTCTATTTAACACCTTCCGCACTTCACTACATCGCCTCTGGCTGATGATGATTTGAACATCACTCTGTCCTTGTGTCTGGAGATAATGTGAACTCATGCAGGAGAGCAGCTAGCCCTCAGCGTGGTGGTTGATAACTGGAGGGTGAGAGCTCGGCTCTGTGCTTGTTGTTCAGAGTTGTGGTTTTGAAAATTAGAGAAATGTCACCTGTCTGAGCATTGTCCAAGGTCAAGGTAGAAAACCTGGGCACAGTGACTGATGCTGAATGTCTTTATGTATAAGTTATCACTTGTGCTATAATAAATTATTCCCAAACTCAGTGCGGTCCTCTCATTTAGGGACACTTTTTTGGTTCACTAGAAATTCATTGAGAAATATGGGATAGGGTGACATGAATGAAGAGCAGAAAACAGACCAGGAATTAACATCCATTTCTTACTCCTTGTCAGTGGCTAGGGATATTGGTTAAGATGAGGCCTCAATATAGCTGGGGACTCTTGTGATCCATAAGTAAAAGAGATCTATGCTTATAGTGATGATGAATGTGGTGATGGTGGGAACCAGGCATTCCACAAATATTTACTGAGACCTACTGTGAGCCATCATTGACTAATGCACACGACGTCAAAATAAGGACAACACAAACTCTGCCCTCCAAGTCTGAATCCCAAAAGGAGGTATGGAGAAAAGGACACTATGTTCCCTTCTCATGAGCTCTTAGCCATTTGAGACTTAATCTCTGCCATCAACTTCAACAAGAGCTTCTCAAAACTTCTTCTTGTCCCAGATGTTCAGTCTGGTGCCTGTTCAAAAATGGCGTCAGATGGAGAGGGAGTCCTCTGCATATGTTGGGGGTGGTGGATGGGGAGGGAGTCCTCTGTGTGTGTTGGGGGTGGTGGATGGTGAGGGAGTCCTCTGCATGTGTTGGGGATGATGGATGGAGAGGGAGTCCTCTGCATGTGTTGGAGATGGTGGATGGAGAGGGACTCCTCTGCATGTGTTGGGGGTGGTGGATGGAGAGGGACTCCTCTGCATGTGTTGGGGGTGGTGGATGGAGAGGGACTCCTCTGCATGTGTTGGGGGTGGTGGATGGAGAGGGACTCCTCTGCATGTGTTGGGGGTGGTGGATAGTGAGGGAGTCCTCTGCGTGTGTTAGAGGTGGGCAGTGACAGAGTTCAGACAGTTTGAAACAGTTCTGATGCTTTAAAGATATCTACAAGTTTGGGATTCAGGCTCAGCTAAGCTGGGCCCTCTGGTTCAGGCACTTTCATGAATGTTTATAAAGAGGTAGGCCAATTCTGACACCATATCAAAGCTCAGCTGAGGAAGGATCCATTTCCAAGTTCACTTACACAGTGGCTGTCAGGGTTCAGTCCATGGACTGTCAGCTGATGACCTTGGTTTCTCCGGCTGTTGAATAGCAGATACTTTCTGTTTCTTTTTCTCTCTTTTTTTGGGGTTGAGGGTGAGGGGTTGGTTTTTCAAGACAAGGTTTCTCCTATATCAGTTCTGGCTATAGTGGAATTGCTTTGTAGACCAGGCTGGCCTCTAACTCACAGAGATCCGCCTGCCTCTGCCTCCCGAGTGCTGGGATTAAAGGCGTGTGCCACCACCACTCTATTTACTTTCTGTATCTTATCATGAGACCCCCTCAGTAGCTCACAAGAGACAGTGCAACTATAGGGAATGTCTTTGTATGCTGATCTCTGAAGTAATACTCCATCTCTGTTTACATGTAGTAAAAGCCAGTTACCAGGCCCATCCACACACCAGGCCATGAATCTTAGGAGGTGGGGATCAGTGGGGACATTTAGACATTCTCTGCCCTAAGTTAGCTTGAACTTTGAACTGTCTCTTGACTTGATCGACTACAGTGTAACAGACAAATAACTATGTAAGGGCTCCACATGGCACCTGGGATTTAATTAAAAGCTGCACTGTGTTGCAAGACTCCAGGTTCAGGGTGACTCTTTGTAGAATCTCACCTCTGTAGCTCTCCAACTGCATGAGCTTTGATTGGTTTCTTCAAGTCAAAATTGGAAAATAAAGGCTACTACCTAAGAAATAGTGAGAATTAAAAAAAAAAAAAACCAAGTCAGCTACCCCGGTTCAAATCTGTCATTCCAACATTTGAAAGCTGAGGCAGGAAGATAAAGAGTTTGCAGAAGGCTTGGCTTATAATAGTGGGTTCAAGGTCAGCCTGGGCTACAGTTGAAACCCTTTTATTAAAAAAAAAAAAATCGCTTTAGTGACACTTGTCCAAATATATGTTCCTAGGTTGCTCTCCAAGAAATTCTTTTTCAGTAGATCTGGAAGTAGTCTCTACGAATTTTTTCTTCCTCACTTCCTCCCTCTCTTCTTCCTATCTCTCTTTTTCCATCCTTCCCTTCCCTCCCCACTTCCTCCCTTACTCACCCCCCCTTTCTTCCTGACACTATTGTACTATGTAGCCCTGGATGGTCGTGAACTCACAGTCCTGCCTCCCCTTCCCAGGTACTGGGATCACAAATGTGTGCCGCCATGCCCAGGGAGAATTCATCTGTTTTTCTTTAAATTTTTTAGATCCGTTTATTTTATGTATGCGAGTGTTGTGCTGCACGTATATATGTGTGTATTTCTTGTGCACGGATGGTGCCTGTGGAGGTCAGAAGAAGGTATTGAATCCCTTGGAACTGGAGTCATGGATGGTTGTAAGCCACCATGTGGGTGCAGGGAACTGAGCCCGGGGCCTCTGCAGGAACAAAAAGTGCTCTAAATCTCTCTCTGATCCTTTTCTCCAGCTCCAAGAGTTTCTGTGTTTTTATTTTTTAAATTACTCTTTCTCCCTCCCCTCTGTGTGTATGTGTGATGTGTGGGTACATATGTGAACAGTACACGCATGCGTGTCAGAGGACACCTTTACATGGATTCCAGGGGTTGAACTCACGTTGTCAGGCTTTTGCAGTAAACACTTTACCTCCTAGACCATCTTGCTGGTCCCAAGAATTCCTATTTTTTTTTTTTTTTTTTTTTTTTGGTTTTTCGAGACAGGGTTTCTCTGTGTAGCTTTGCGCCTTTCCTGGAACTCGCTTTGGAGACCAGGCTGGCCTCGAACTCACAGAGATCCGCCTGGCTCTGCCTCCCAAGTGCTGGGATTAAAGGCGTGCGCCACCACCGCCCGGCTCGAATTCCTATTTTTTAATGAGTATTCTAAGTACCTATGAAGAGGGTGTCCGGTCCTGTATAGAATAGATGTTAATAATTTGCATAGTAATAGAAATTCTGCAATTATTATGCATTTGAAGACAGTCAATGAAGGTATTGCAAAATTTGGAAAACAAATTATAGGAAAGATTAGAATACGGATGAATTATGTATAGTACTCATTTGCTGTGTGATCTAGCGCTCAGAGCTCTCCAATTCCTGTAAAACCTCCTCTGTCTTTGGCACACTCTGTCTAGGCAAACAAGAAACAACAGCCGGGCTGGAGGCCCTCGGAGCTTCCCTGTTCAGAGAATTAAGCACAGCAGCCTCTCGAATGAGTCATCTTGGATCTCTGGGGTCCTAATATTTCTTCCTAGACTATTCCACCGACTTCTCATTCCTTCACTCTTCTTGAAATTCATACGACCCCAGCATCTTTGTGTGCATTGAAATATATCCGAAAACAACCTCATTTAAAAGAATAAATCCATTAAGGAGCTGAGAACTTTCTGGCGTGAAATGAAAAATATTGATTGCTTCCTACCTGTTAGCAATGAAATCCCATCCAGTTAATTAACCTGCTCAGCGATAAAGTTTATTTTTGCCCTTCACCTTCGGTTCCAAATCTTTAAAGCCATTAAAACAAGTACCTGGTCAATGAATAAATCTTCTCACAGTGAGGCATTTAGAACCTTCTGGAATCTGGCACCATTCACCTTTCTGCCTTTACGTTTAGCTGCTTGCCTCCAAGTACCTTCCAGCTCAGCCGAATGGAAGGGCTGACGTAGTGTGTTCCTGTTGCCAAGAATTACTTTCTTCTTCTGAATTCAACATCTTTTAACTCAGTTTGGATGTCATTTTTTGAAAAAGGCTTTCCCAGAACTCTGGCACCCATCCCCACCTCCCCCAACCTCTTCCCACCTCTTCTAATTGCTGCTAAACTGTAGGTATTACCTCCCTATCCTGAACACTCCTGAAACTTTTTATATTTGGGTAGCACTTATTGTGTGCCTTACATTATGATTATGGGTGTATTTCTAGTATGAGACTCCCGGGGATGCCATTCTAACCAATTCATTTTTGTGTTCCTGTGTCTTCCAACACCATTCCTTACCTATGATTGGTGTTCAGTAAATGTTTTCTGAATGTTTAAGTGGAGACCCATTGATTTAACATTTTCTTTACGGTTGTTTTTCCTCTCGAGGCTCATGATTCAGCAGTAACATAGAGGGAGTCTAATTCAGTGAGATGTTTTTCAGGACTTGTATTACATTCTAAACAGAATTCACAAGGATCTGTCTTTCTATAGACAATCCAATTGTGTCCCCGCCCCTATCATTAGCAGCTTTCTATTTACAGATATCTTTCACGTGGAGCAAAACAGTCTGAACACAGAGGCTCCAAATCTCTCTGAGGTGCAGCTTTTCTACCTCCCGCCACATTTTACTACACAACACAATTGGAATGAGCATTTCATGGCGATAAAACCTTAAAACTCAATTTTAGATGCGACAGGTACTCAGTCGTGTTCACACTGATGGGGAGAAAGACATAGCTTCACTGAAAAAGGCCATCGATCTGTTGAGTCCTTTCCCTGATCACCAGCTGGACTTCAGGTGCTGCTGATAAAAATACAAATACTGGTCCATTCAAGGAGCTCTGAGTCAGATGGAGGGAGACAAACGCGTGATGAGGTCAGTTTTATAGAGAGTGACCTCCACAGTGCCAGAGGCAGATCCAGGGTGGTGTAGAGTATAGATGCTTTCAAAGAGTTCATTTTGCAGCAGCGTTCATACAAGTATCAATAATCTAAGCATTATTTTATAGTTATTAAAACAGTGGCATTCTTTTTATTACATTTATTTGTTTATTGTGTGTGTGTGTATGTGGGGGGGAGCATGTGTGTGCCACAGTACACACGTGGAGGTCAGAGAAAAACTTGCAGGAGTTACGTCTCTCTTTTCACTAGGGATCCCTGGGATCGAACTCGGGTAGGTCAGGCTTCGTGGTGAACACTTTCCCCTGCTTACTGGCCTGGCATCAATTTCAAATACTAACTTTGAGCAGGATCTCGGCAATCACGTCAGCTGCTGGGACATGATTTAGCCAAGCAGTTACGCTTGGTTGACCAAGACCTAGATATAGGCCTTTGCTCCCCAGGGCTCAAGGGAATGAATCATTCATGGAGACACCAACAAAAGGGGCAGTTTTCTTATGATTCATTGAGCTGAACTTCATGCCAACGATATTCTGGTGTGGTGATTTTACATTCTACTCTGTCTATAGCTTCAGAATTTCTAAATGCATTAGCATAATTAGCTCAGCTGTGTTGATGACTCACTGGAGTGTGTTCTCTTAAGTCTGTGACCCTATAGGAGTGGTGGGGGTGGGGTGGGGGGGCAAGGAGAAATTCTAAATTATAAATGCCCAAAGTCTGCAGATGTAAACACTGAGTATTTATGCAGCCTTTTTAAAAATTTCCTTCTCTTTTGGGTTCATTGCATTTAGAGATACTCTTCTGCTCATTAGAAATTCCTCCAGAAGGATGGGTAGGGCAATACAAGTCAGAAGAGGAAAAGGTAGAGGAAATTCAAATCAGTTTCAAAGTTCTCCTTGCTGGTGGCTCCGTGGAAGACTTGGATGGGGGGGAAATTAGGGATATAGGTTAGTATGAGGCTATATCATTGCCCTGGTTTCTTATGACTCACAGCTGAAAGAACATGGTGGCTTGGAGTGAAGTCGATTGTGATAATGATGGCTATAAGTCATTAACAAACATATACCTCACCTCAAGCCATCGGCTTAGGCATATGGGATCAAAATAAACCCAAAACACAACAGAGAAAGGGAGGGTAGGGAGGGAAGAAGGGAGAGAGAGAGAGAGAGAGAGAGAGAGAGAGAGAGAGAGAGAGAGAGAGAGAGAGAGAGAGAGAGAGAGAGAGATCCTTCCCTGTTGCAGTTTAAATTCTAGGAGGTGAAGTTGCTTGCAGGTTTAAATCCCTTTTCTCATGAGGTCTGAGTCATGAGAGATTTAATCTCCAGCAGGTCCCAGCTTCGATATGGAAGTCACAAAACTTTATCTTTTCCAAAGCTTCCAAAGTGGCATCTCCTTTAAGGGCTTGTAATGAAGAGCACCAAGGATTCTGGTTAAGAGGCAACTGTATCGGGTGCATATGTGCTGAGGTTAAGTGGTGAGAAGGTACAGTGAGCAGGGAGCCTATGAATAGTACTGTCCACCCGGATCCTTTCCAGCTGGGGGAAGATGTGGGAGTTAGTACGCGCATCACTCCACCATCCAAGTTCCCATTCCGCCTCTTTTACTCTTCCCTGCCTCCTCCCTCCTCTCCTAAATCCCTCCTTCCCTTCATTACCTCCCTTTCCCCTGGTTCCTCCCCCATCCTCTTCCATCTAACAGTTCCCTCTCCTCCTCTGGCTCGGTCCCTCCTCGTCTCTTTCGCTCTCATCTCCTTTCCCTCCTCCAGCCCTCGGCGGCGTCTGCGTCAGGCCCCCCACTAGCGTGACGCGCGGGGTCTGGGTGGGAGCTGTCCACTCACCCAGGTGCTGAACGCAGCCGCGGCTTCCCGGGCCGCGCGGGTGGAAGTCGCTGGGTGCCTTCTCCGCTCCGAGAAGCTCGTTTCCAGTCCTCGGACCGTCAGCCTACCGCCCCGGCACCTCCCTTCCAGCACCACCCCTTTGGGACCTGAGCCAGGGGGGCAGCAGTCGCGGCGGCGGGTGCTGAGCAACGGCGGAAGACAACACCTGGCAGCAGGCTGGAATCTGATTTGCTTCCTTTTCGGCTTTTCTAAGAGATATATTTATATACGGTTCTGGGGAGTCTCCAGGACCAAGCTGGAGCCAAGTGCCGTCTGCCTGACCACCTCGGCCACACCGTCTCTATCCCCCCTCCCCACCTTCGGCTGACACCGCCAACAAGCCTTACCTCCGTGCATCTGCGAGGAGAGGTAGCAACAGCAGCGAGCCCAGCCAGCCAGAGGCAGCCGGAGGAGGGAGGGGCGGCGTGGGGGTGGGAGCAGAGAGCCGGCCGAGGCCGCCCTAGGTGGGGGAGCGGGGGCAGAGCTGCCGACAGGACCTGGCAGTCGCCCTCCTCCGCCCCCACCCGCCAGAAGCACTCTTTGCTGATTATCTGAGGACTGAATTGTTCCATTAGTATTATTTTTTTTTTATTCTCCCCATCATTTCCCCACCGCCCCTACCCCCACGCGCCTGCCTTGTCTCTGGTTGCATGGCAGCACTGCCCGGGAGCGGGGGCCCAGGGCCAGCCCCCCGGGAAGGAAGAGGAGGAGGATCATGAAGCCTGGAGTCGCGACCACGCTGGACCGCGGGCCGCAGCAGCCAGAGGACCAGCCGGAGCAGCAGCACCCGCCGGGGAGACACCAGGACGCCGATCAGCAGTCGCTTCTGCCGCCACAGCAGCAGCGCCGGTCGCGTGCAGACCCACAGCAGGAGGAGGAGGAGGACGACGACGACAGCGACCCCGAAGAGGACGAGGAGGAGAAAGCAGCGAGGCCACTTTCCAGCCCGGACCTGCCTGTCTTCCAGCTCTCGAACCTCGCCCGAAGGGACCTTTGATGGAACCAAGGGGAGGGGCCTCCGATTTACAGACTGCAGCTGGGGTGGGCTGGGGGCTGAGATCATGTAACTATTCCTTTCTCCTGTCCCCTCCCCACGCCCCTCTTCTCCACCTCCTTTCTCTGCTCCATCACCTTCCCTCTCCCAAATACACTCTTCCTCTATTCAGGACTTTAGGCTCTGGAAGGAAGCAGCCCTTCGAGGGTTAAGGATCTTTTTTTTTCCTACATCCTTTTCTGGTCCACCGCCCTATACTCCACCTCGTCTGTGTAGCCTTTGGCTGCAGAGACCAAGCACAAGCTCTTTGCCCAATTTCACCTGCAAACAGTCTCCCAACCCCTTTCTTCAAAGCAGCTCTGGTGCTACTGGGGGTTTATTGCCCCAGTTTTCTGCCCAAGAGAATCAGAACTTCTCCTAACCTTCTCTGCCCCCCTCCCCCATCTTGCCTTCCCCCAACCACTTCTTACTACCTGAGGAAGCCTATCTGTTCTCTCTCTCGTGCAGTCTTCACTGAGCTGGTTTCCCTAAGCTCAGATCTAGCTGCTCCAAATTTGAGTTATAATCTTCTCCACCCTTTTATATAAAGGAGATTTACCACAGCCTAGAGATTTGAGAAGAATCTCTCAATCTTTTCCTTGGGAACTTTTAACAATTAGACATTGGTCATACATCCCAATGTTTCTACTGCCCTGCTCCTAGTAGTACTCGGGGGTCAAAGACAGAAAGGAGACAACAGCCTGAATTAAGTCTGAGGTTGGGGTGGGGCTGCCAGGGCAAGAAAAACTTCTTTTTTTTTTTAACTTTGCATTTTCTTAGGAGCGTTCAGAATCATTGACTCCCAGTTGTCAGTCGAGGAGGTAATTTATTTGCTGCTTGGAGGGGGTTATAAGAAGAGCCAATAAGAAAGGAGGTTCTTCCATAACACAGAAACACTGTGGACCCCAAGCCCCACCCTATCCACCTCTTCAAAGACTCCAACTGCCCCTCTCCAGTCCTCTGCTTCCCCATCACATGCTCATGCCCCTGGGTGGGCTGCTGTGGTGCTGCTGCTGTGGCTGGTACTGCTGTGGATTGTGCACCCCAGCTCCCCAGATGTTGCGCCACCAGGGTCTCCTCAAGTGCCGCTGCCGAATGCTCTTCAATGACCTGAAGGTTTTCCTGTTGAGGCGCCCCCCTCCAGCGCCCCTGCCCATGCACGGTGACCCCCAGCTCCCTGGTGTGGCGGCCAACAACAACACCCTTCCGGCTCTGGGTGCCGGGGGGTGGGCAGGCTGGAGGGGCCCTCGAGAAGCGGTGGGAAGGGAGACCCCTCCTCTGCCGCCTCCACCACCTCTGCCTCCTTCTGTGGAAGACTGGGATGGCCCAGCCACAGGGCCACCTGCCTGCCTGCTCAGCAGTGCTTCCTCCGAGGAATTCTGTAAGGAGAAAGCTGAGGACGGCTACTCTCTAGGAAGTAGCTTGGACAGTGGTATGAGGACTCCCCTCTGCCGCATCTGTTTCCAGGGACCAGAACAGGTGAGTCCTTTCCATTTCCCCTGCTCTGGTGTGTGGTATCTCCTGGCCATGCAGATGGCCACTTAACTGTTTGCCCCAGGGAACTATTATGCTGTTTCTAGTGTCAGCGACGGTGTTTAGAGTTTCTCTTGTGGTGAAGCTTGACCAATAGGTGCCTGAGGGAGCTTGTTTGGTAACTAGCTCAGTTACGCTTTGATTTTGCACCTCCCCCCCAATGCAAGTCTCTTTAATTCCATGCCCAAACTTCCAGAAGCACTCAGAACAGAAGATCCAGAAGCAATGATGTGACTCAGAGGGACCTTCATGGTTGTTGCTAAACAACACTTTCAGTTGGTGTCTTGCTGGTAAATCCCCACCCCAGCCCAGACTCAGCTCTACCTTCAAATTTCTTCCTTTTCTGAAATTGTGCCAAGATTGTGTTCTTTCTTCCTATTCTCATAGAGTGAAGCACAAAAATCTTGTTTGTTTGTTTGTTCTTTTTTCTTTCTTTCTTCTTCTTCTTCTTCTTTTTTTCCTTTGCGGCTACCTCAGTTTGCCAAGACACTTCTTGGTGATCTTGCATTTTCCTGTGTTGGAAGCAGATACTCTAAGCCAGAGTGAGTTTAAGGGACATTAGGAAAGAATCTTGCCAGATCTACTCTCCTTCCCTTCCTTTCCCTTATACTTTCCCCATCTAAGACATGGGATGGAGAATTTTTTTTCAAGTCAGGCAGATTCTCCCTTCCTTATCTATTCAGATTTCCACAGACAGCCCTCTTATTACTCCACCAATTGTCTTGTGTTCACAACACTGGGTAGATGTGCTAACTCACAACAGCCCTGAATTGTGAAAACACATAAGGAACAGTCCCAGGGTTCCCCTGGAAATCAGGTCTCCTTAGTGATGCGGGAGAGGGAACGTTTGATAGGGATGTGGGCGGGGTACTGTTCACCTCCGTGACCTCTTCAGCGGAGAGATTCTGGGTGTTCTTGAATAGTTGTCAATGAAGTAGGATGCCTCGTTGGTGCTCCTGATAAGTCCCCCCCCCCTTTTTTTTGCTTACTCCGTGAGATGCAGGCTTAGCTGACATTTTCATTCATTTTTCTTCTCTTGTCTCTGAATGGGCAAAGCCCTTAGGGACCGGGGATGCCTGGGGCTACAGTCTAGGCATTATGAAAGGAAGTAGTGAATAAGGATCTCTGAGAGACCGAGGGTTGGGCTTCTCCTTCATATGACTATGATTACCTGAAGCATCAAATGATATGCTGGTGGGTGAGCAGGTCCAGGTTGCCCACTCAGTGGCTTTCTTCTAGCATGTTGCTCCATTGCCAATACTGAACTTCTGTAGAAGGTATGTGGGTCTGTGACTAACAGCAAAGATGAGCCTGACTTTGGGTCAGCATTTGTCTCATTCAAGGACCTCAGCTTTTCCAAAACATAGAGTGATTTTGCTTATTAACTTCCTAAAGTATTTCTTCCTTCTCCCATATGGGCTGGCACATGTGTGCATATCACAGGGGCTGTTGGAAGTGAGCCTTCTGGCAAGAGCTCTCTTGTCTCTAGAAAACAGCAAGTCTTGGAACATGTGCTGAGATAATATTTCACCTGCTGTGAAATATTCTTCAAATAACTTTATGCCTCTAGGCCGCTATTCCAATTTCCACGAGATAGCACTTGCTTTCCATATCCTTTCTTTGTAGGAGAGCCCAGAAGTGTAAAAATACCTTGTAAGGGATTAACATATTATTAACATGTTTTTCGATCATGGAAAAGCTGCATTTTATTAGAAAAGGAAAATAAGGGGGGCGGGGTCATTAGTAATATTCTAAAATGCCCTCTTGTGGCACAAGATCTGCTCAAGGATTGGGAACTTTTGTTGTTGTTCGTCATCTTTACTATATGTTATAAATGGAATGCTGAATAAAAAAGCTAACATCATTAGAGGAATGGGATCTCTTATTATGTGTGAGGGGCTGTGTCTTCATTGAGATGGGACCAAATAAAACACTTCTTAAAAATGATTATCATGGGTCAGGCAGTGGTGATGGCGCACGCCTTTAATCCCAGCACTTGGCAGGCAGAAGCAGGCAGATCTCTGGAGTTCAAGGTCAGCCTGGTCTACAGAGTGAGTTCCAGGACAGCCAAGGCTACACAGGGAAACCTTGTCTTGAAGAAAGGAAAAAAAAAATGATTATCATGATTAGGACGGTTTACTTGTTGTAGGAGTCAAGGGGTTTTACTGGGATCGTGTTATAGTGGTAAGAGAAATGTGGGTGTTGTGCTAGATGTGGGGAACATGGTTTCCCACTTTCTTCTCACTCTTCTTTACAGAATTTCAATGAGGAAGGAAGACAAAGGAGGGAAGGGGGGGGACTCTAGAGAAAGAGGAAAGAGAAGAGGTGGGGATAGACAAGGAGAGAGGGAGATGGAGAAGTGGTCAGGTGGAGATTTCTGTATTTCAGTTCTGTTGAGAGAGAGAGACAGAGAGACCACACTGTCAAGCAGTTGTCTCTCCCTGGTCTAGGAGAGCAGTGATCTGAATAGCTGAATGGCTTGGTTTTTTTTTCTCTGTCCAAACAAAGGAACCAAAAACTTACCCTCCCACATACCATGCTCTAGTTTGTCAGTACTCTAGGATCCAAAAGATTGACAAAAGTAAAGATTTGGTCTCTTCTTGCAAAGTGCTTGGAGTGTTGTAGTGAGGGGTTCCAGGGGGATTCAAATCGGTTAGGTTCACACTTGCAGGTTTCCACAAAGGACTTTGCACCCATTCACTCATGCACGTACATGACAAATGGTTCAAAGCCACAGGGTGCTATGGCGCCAGTACTAAGCATCCGTGAGTAAACAAAAGCAGGGGAGATCTCTGCTGTCTTGAAGCTGGCCTTCCAGTGGGGACACAGCAGAGGGCAAATGAACTAGTAGATGAGTAAGGTGATTCCAGATGGAGAACCGTGGTGCAGACGAGTCAGACAAGGCACTACACAAACATGAAAATGAGTTAACCATGAATGAAAGGGAAGGGACGAGACGAGGACAGCCACATCCGGATAGGGCAAACAGGAAGAGTCTTCCTAAGAATGCTCCATCCCAGCTGGCACCTAAGTGACGAGGAGCGGGTACAGACCTGGGGAAAGCAGTCTGGCTGCATGGGACAACTAACTCAATAATGCAAGTGTGAGCAGACTTAGAATGTTTGAGAAACAGAGGAGGGGTTCTGGGAGGAGAAGGAAGGGTGAGGTGTGAACAAATGCTTTGAGAACCTACCTGTTGGCTCCCTGCTAGAAAGTTCCTGAGTAGCCATTCTTTTCTCTTCTCAGCCATTCCTTCATGTAAGACCGTGTTCAAAGACCCCTGAGAGTGTGTGGCAGGGGCTTTTGCATATCCCCTCACTCTCTACTTGTGGCTAATGCTGTCCAATCCTCCTAGAAGGACAGTGCACTGTGGTTGGTAGGCTGAGTCTGCCTGAAGCCAGATGGCCCTAACTGGAGTGATGAACTAGTTACGTGGCCTAACGGTGCCTCGGATTCCTCATTTGTAAAATAACGGCAGCCCCTGCTTTGTAGGATGACTCTGAAAACCAAGTCGGTCAATACTACATGAGCAGCTGTGACAATGTTCTGTTATTGTTATTATCACGCTCACTTGCTTTTGTTAAAGCGGGCTCCAGCTCATAGGCTAGCAGGAGGGCTGGGACAGTCGTGGATGGCTTCTCCTGCACACACAATGCTCTAGGCACAGAGTGCTGTTCCTCTGTTTCCAACACCAAAGTCTTTACTAAGGGCCAGCTAGGCCTGCTGCTTTGCTGAGCAGGGGCTAGAGACACACGTTAGATGTGGCCCTGTCTTCTGGGATGTCTAGCCCAGACATCACAGGACCTGACAGAGATCAAGAACACACAGCAGATGAACCTGAGTGAACTTCGTTATTATCTGAACAAGAAAGAGGCAGGTTTAAAAACAGCCAGTGGGTTGGATACCTATTCAGAAAGACAGGTATGGAGGACGGTAGGTGGGTGGGGGGTTTGCTACTTTTCCCCCAATTAGTCAGGAAGGCTTCTCTGTTGCTGCTGAAGACCAAGTGAGAGGAAACAGATTCAGAAAGGTGGAGGCTAGATAGAAAGCTGCAGAGGAGATGTGAGAAGAGTGTGCTTTCACAGAGATGCAACCACCTGCTAGGCTGGGAAGCTGTGGAATGCCTGGAGGCGGGGCTAAGGGCTAAGGATGCAGTCCGGAGCAGGGTAGGGAGGAGGTGCATGTTTTGGATTTAATGAAAAGCAGGAAACAGGTCTAGAGGAATTTAAGACTTGGGTGCCTTTCTTGTTCTTTTGGGGGCTGGCTTCCTGAGACCTTTGTTCACAGGGAGCAAGAATAATGTGGAAGGTCTTAGCCAGTGTGGTGGGTTATTGAACCATAGAATAAAGGGTTTTACAAGGTTCAGGGGGGACCTGCAAGGTACACTGAGAACTCTGGGAAATGGAGATCCAGAAGAGCAGTTTAGGCCCAGAGGATGTATTTGCACTAGGAAGTGCAATTTGGTTTTATATCTCTTTGTGTACTTGCTTCATTAATACCTCTTTGCACAGTGAACAAACCCACACCTATAGCATGGATCTTAGGCAAAGATGGTAATAGAAGCTCACATACTGTAGGCTAGAATATTTACAAGTCATAAAGCCAGCTGACAAACTGTTAAATATAGCTCTACCCTCTCAGCCTGACGACTGTGCCTTCAAAGCAAGCGGGAGAGAGAATTTGAATGTGTAACTTTTAGATTTGTCTGAATTCTGCGTTAGCTGATGGAGATGTCCACAGACCACTCTGATTCTCTTGTCCAAGTTCTGTCCGTACCATTCCCCGAACAGTGGCTTCTCGCCCTAGTTCTCTAGCCTGGGACTGAAGTTTATAGACCTGAAGAAAGTCTTCCAGGTCCTAGGATCAGGCTCATCTCTATCTTGGCAAGAACTCCAGGGTCCCAGGAGCACATTCCAGAAGAGGGACATGGTTCCTCGACTTTGGAGACTCCTTCTCTGTGGACAGGTGTTATTGAAGAGGGAATAGCTATAAACCTTCTAAAGCCAGAGACGACTTGCCTGGGTCCAAGGGAGGCATTATGAAAGGACTATAAGATCCCAGGAGGAAGCAACCAGTGTGTGCTTTTTCCTCGGCATCCTGAGGCCATTAGATCTCAGCTCAGTACATGATACTCACTTCATGCTCAAAATTAAGTGATGAAACGTTTGCTTAATTGGACATATCCATAGTCAAAATCATTGAAAAAAAAAAAAAAGAGAGAGAATGTTTAGGAGGAAAAAAAATCAACACTACCACCCAATGTTAAAAGCATGTGGTACGAAAGAAGGGCCATAAAGGGCAGTGCCTTGGCCAGTGAGGGATCTCCAGGGAAGTCAGTTTGAGTTTTGACCCCTATCAACTGCATTCTGTCAAAGCTAGGCTGGGGCTAGAGGACTCATGATCCCTTCTCGATTTGAGAGTTTCAGTTCACAAATGACATTGTTTGGGAGGGTCCAGAGGGATTTCTTAAATCCAAACAGAAACAAATGACACTCGTCCTTCTGCAAGGCTTATCTAATGTTGGGACATCTTGTTTCAGTAAACAGAGTATAAGGAGTATTCAAACATGTCATTGAGAAGCGAATGGACTTTTTCATGTGTTTCTAGGAACCCCAAGATGTTGGTAGTCATATGATTGGTGCAATTGTGAATTTTCACCATGCACATACCAGGATAAGGGAGCAAACCCTTCATAGCCGATTGGCAAGGCACCACTGTGGACTGAAGACTACAGGTTCCTACCAGAAAAGGTGGCCACTACCCTCAGCGTTTCCATTGCTGCCTTTTCATTTCTACTTCCATTTGAAGTTCCTACTTAAATTGGAAGCTCCAAGGACCCTTTCTTCATCCTAATGTTCTTCTAAGTCTTCATTACTAATGCTTTAATGGTCTGTTGGGCATAAAGATGTCCAAACTTACCGCTAGGTCCCTGGACATTTTGCCAATTTATGTATCATTGACATGTACATACTATGCTTACGAAAATATTAGAATATGTCTCTTTCTCTCTGTCTTTGTCTCTTACACACACACACACACACACACACACACACACACACGGCGGGGGGCAGGGGGAATGGGTTGGGGGAAGACAATTGGTGTCCTGACAACTGTGTAGTACAATTCTCAAATCAAATATCTGTTGATCCTCCACATCAGTGGTTCTCAACATTTCTAATGTTGTGGCTCTTTAATACAGTTCCTCATGTTGTGGTGACCCCCAACCCTAAAATTATCTTCATTGCTACTTCATAGCTGTAATTCTGCTACTGTTGTGAGTCATAATGATATGCAAACCCTGTGAAAGGGTCATTCGACCCCCAGAGGGGTTGTGCCCCAGAGGTTGAGAATCTCTGCTCCGCATGATGCCCACTAGAGTAATCTTGTACTTGCCAGTCAGCATCAGTTTGGGAAGGACTGGCTCACTTATTGGGCGTGGCTTCAAGCTCAGCCATTCACACAGAGCGTTACTTAATAGAGCTGGGAGGGCAGGAAGTTGTGGAATATGGATTCCAAGGGAGCCCGAGAGAAGATGAACATGGGCAACAGCCGAGAACATGGTATGTTGGAGAAGCCCAGCTATGTCCCATGAGTGTGGGGGAGGGAAGCAGGCTGAAGGAAGGGGACAGTCTAGAAGGACTGTGGAAATGAGTGAGCACTTCTGGTTTGATGGGAAGAAAGCCAAGTTGGAGGGGAGCCTGGATGTGAAGGGGCTGGCCAGTGAATATTGTGTGGCCCAAGCTGCACAGCAGTCCCCCCACACCCTATGATGAAGTGTATGCAAGGCAGGCTTTACATGTGTGTATGATGTACAGTGCACATTTGACACCTCCTTGTTTGGATATGCAAAGCAGAAGTGGGCGTAGACAGGGGAGCTAACCGTGTGACAACATGGGATTAATTTACATTTTCCAGAATATCTTATTTGTTCTTTGATGATTTCATATAGACAGAGTATATATTGATGTCGTCTACCCCGATAGCCCTTCCCACTCCCTCTGACTGTCCATCAGAATACCCCCCTCCACTTCATATCTTCTCTCTTTTTTTTTTCTTTTATAACTCACCGAGTCCAATTTGTGTTGCCTGTTGGAATTCTGACTGATCCTGTTGGCTTGATATTGGGTGGGCAACCACAGCAGCCACAGAGTTCATGAAGGCAATGACCGCATCATGTCCAGAAGGCGGCGTCTCAGAGCGCTCCTTCCATCATCCAGTTCTTACATCCTTCCCATCTTCTTCTCTGCAGGGTTCCCCGGGTCTTGAGTTGGATGGGGTGATACAGGTGTCCCAGTGGGAACAGGCACTCAACAGTCACTTGTCCTCGGTGCTTTGATCCGTTAAGAGTCGCTGCGTTAACTGCTGTCCATTGCAGAGAGCAGCCTCTTTGGCCAAGGTTGAGAACAACGCTAGCCTACGGTATAAACGTAAATATTTAGAAGGCAATTCAGCAGCACATCCACATAGTGAAACACCGGTAGAGGTTTCCCACTAGAGCCCTGGGGCTCCCAGGCTGTGGGTTATTGACCAGGGTTATAGTGCCAACTGTGACTTTCCTCGTGAGAAAAAGGCCTCAAATCCAACCAGAAAGTGGTTGATTATCCCTATAACTTGCATATCACTGTTGTACTAGTGGGCACATCTTGCACGGCAGGTCGGTATTGTAGAGTTCAGGTTCAGCACCAGGTGAAAACATTAATGACTTTTCCCTCCCCATGGCCGCCTTCTGGCTCCACCAAAGCTAGTTAGAATGGAGGAAGTTTTCTGGTCAGTTCCAGCTTGGTTTTTCTGTCCTACAACCCACTGTGTGTTATATCTTCAGCAAAAGGTCTTACTGTCAGTTATGGTAAGAGTAATAGGAATAACTTGTGTTGTCTGGAGGAATCCCTGGAGTCTCCCTGACTGCTAACTTGTAAGAAGATATCCCAGTCTTGGCACTGGACATTTTCATTTGATAGCCCATGTCTTCTGGGGGAAATCATTGCCAACCCATGCAGGGTACCTGTGTTCAAACTTTCTTAATACTTTATTTATCAATTTAATTATTTACTTATTTATTTATTTATTTAGAGACATGGTCTCACTATGTATCTTTGGCTGTTCTGGAACTCACTGTGTAGACCAGGCTGGCTTCAAACTCACAGGGATTCACCTGTCTCTGCCTCCCAAGTGTTGGGATTAAAGGCATGTTCCGCTATACCTGGCTTTAATAAAACTTTTAAAGATTCATTTTATTTTTAAATCACATGTATGTGCGTGTTCGTGTGTGGGTATGTGAATATGAGTGTGGGCACCTGAGGAGCCCAGAGGCATTGGAACACCCTGGAGCTGGAGTTACAGATGGTTATGATCCACCTGGCATGGATCTGCATCTTCTGTGAGAACAATGCACGATCTTAACTGCAGATCCATCTCTCCGGCAATTCCCCAGTTACATTTTTATAATCAGCTTAACAAACTAGTGGCTTTCCAAAAACGTTTTTCTACATTCTTAGAATCGGTCAACCCACTCTCCACCCTCTCCTCTCACCGTCCCACTGCCCCAGTTCCCACTTAAACCTTGAATCCCCAGGATCTCTTCTCTAGTTTCACATCACGTGTGTACTATTAGACCTTCACACCTGAAAGCCTCTTCCCTAACCTCCCTTACAAGCCCTTTCTAGCTTCCCGACCTCTATAGACTTCAAGTAAACATGCAAATCTAAAATTTCAAAGCTAGCATCCACATATGAGAGAACACGTGGCATTTGTCTTACCAGGGTATGAATTACATTTTGAGTACCAGGTAGATGCCATGAGGAAAAGAGGTGGAGGATCTGAAAATATAGTCTCTACCTAACACTAGGATCCAAGGAGTTACCTCTTGCCCCATAAAAGGATACCCAGGTCCTAGTTTTTAACTCAACTAACTGCTCTCATGAGGATTTCTTTTCTTTCTCTTTCTTTTTTTGGGGGGAGGGGGCAGGTGGAAAATGGGTGAAGTCTCTCTACATAGCCCTGGCTGTGCTGGAACTCACTCTGTAGACCAGGCTGGCCTCAAACTCACAGAGATCCGCCTGCCTCTGCCTCCCGAGTGCTGGGATTAAAGGTGTGTGTCACCGAGCCTGGACTCATAAATATTTCTCTAGGCTGTGTGAAGTTGGCAGCTAAAGCTAACTAGGACAGACGCTAAACTCCTTACTTGTTGTACCGGATTAAGAGAAATGGTAAAAACA
The DNA here is from genome assembly GCF_007827085.1 of Peromyscus californicus insignis. Classification (NCBI taxonomy): domain Eukaryota; kingdom Metazoa; phylum Chordata; class Mammalia; order Rodentia; family Cricetidae; genus Peromyscus; species Peromyscus californicus. The sequence continues at coordinate 25,695,660 of NW_026294514.1, read as the reverse complement.
ATTAACAGTCCTGGGTTACACAATGGGCCAAAAACTCAACACTAATCTATGAAATTTCAAGTTGTCTACAAAATTACTGTGGAAGACAGACCAAATTATTTTCCTCATTTATAGAGAGGTTAATCTAAATGTGATGGAAGAGAATCAACATCTACAGAACCCTCTTGAAGCTACTACCATCATGGCTAAGACATGACTCTGCACATAGTAGGAGCTTGGTTATTGTTGATTCTTTCTCCTTCTTCCTGGAGCACATTCATTCCATGTTAATAACACTATCTATGGTCCCTAGTACATGCCTGGTAGAAAATACATTTGTGAGTGTCTGTGTATCTGTTCACTTATGTGTGTAAATTAAAATTCCAAACATGGGGCTTATAGATAATTCCTTCAGAGGCCCAACCAATTTAATTTTCTGATATTGTAAGGACAAATACTAATGACTATTGTCCTAGCAATCATAGTAACCATTATCCTGGCTCGAGGCCTCATGGCCAGAAACATACTTCTCATTCTGTTGAAGAACGATGGGAAAAACAGACTTTTTTTTTTTAACTACCCCCCTAAACAGTATAGACCTTGTGTCAACCCCCACCCACGTCTCAGGGGACATTGTGACCTAGGCTGTGACATCAGAAGGACGTGAATTCATTCCCTTCAGGGCCCTCCCAGGTTGGCTATTTATTCCCCTGCACTTGGGTGTCACTATTTATAAGACAAAGGTACAACGCTAAGTTTGAACACTTGTAAGAAGTTGACCCTACAAGCTAAAGATGTAAGCACATGACAGCCTCTCATGAGTTAGGGTATAGCTCCCTTTCCATCAATGAGACTCAGACATTTAAAGCCATGTTTGGACCACAGCGAACCCCAGTGTGGAGAGTGTAGATGGGGAGCCTGTGCTCGGCAGCTCCCACTGCTGTGTTGCCTGACTCAGCTGAACTCTGTCCTCTCCCCCGGGTTGGAAATGCTCTCCCTCAGTCATCCTTCTCCATTTCCACCATCATCGTGTTGTGAGTTGATTTTATCAAGCACTGCTCTATGCTTGGCAGCACCTGTTTCAAATAAAAAATAGACCCTTTAGCTGGCCTCTGAGTCCCCAGAAGCTGGGAGCAGACTAAGTCTGCAGAGGAGCCAGCAGAGAAAGGTAGAGGAAATCCTTACCCAGTGCACATCAGCAGGGTGCTCGAATTCCAGCCATCCCTGGACTAGTGTTCTGGAATATCTGGAATAGGATAGATACGCTTCTAGATAACATTGACTCACACACGAGAATACTATTCCTGTCCAGTTTGATCTTGTGCCTTAGGATTGTGTCCAGGACAGAAATCTCATTGTAGTAACAGTCCGTCTTTAATACTTCTCGAACGTTGTTAATCTCCCTTGTAAACAAAAAGAGAAGGCATCAGACTTTGGATTCACTCCAATATCTAAATAGAACTTCTGATTATTTTCTCCCTATTTGTGTCTATTATTCTTAATAGTCTTTTCATTAGCGCGATGTTAACAGTAAAATAGGGCAGGAAGTTCAGAGCGCTCCCACGCCTTCCCAGTCTTCCCACTGTCAACGTCTCCCACACAAGAGGTATGCTTGTTACAACTGGTTAACCAGTACTAACCTCATGATTACCCAGAATCCACTAGGGTTTGCCGTTAGCTCCCCACCACGCCGCCCATGTTCGTATCCACCATTACAGCATCAGATAGGATGGTTTCACTGCCCTAAAACTCTGTCCCACCTCCCAGTCATTCACCAATTCCATCCATGTAGTTTGACCTTTTCCAGAATGTCAGATAGTTAGGGTTATAGAGCATATAGGCCTTTTAGTTTAGCTTTTCCACTTAGTAATATGCATCCCCATTTCCTCCATGTCCTTTTAGGGGTGTGTGTGTGTGTGTGTGTAAAAACAGTGTTTTTTCAGTGCTTGGTAATATTTCTTTGAATGGAAGTCCCACAGTTTGTCTGCTTTTTTTTTTTTTTTTTGTGGCAAATGACACTAATTTTCATTTATGGTAGCAGCAAAAAGTCCCCTTTAGCCGGGCGGTGGTGGCGCACGCCTTTAATCCCAGCACTCGGGAGGCAGAGCCAGGCGGATCTCTGTGAGTTCGAGGCCAGCCTGGTCTCCAAAGCGAGTTCCAGGAAAGGCGCAAAGCTACACAGAGAAACCCTGTCTCGAAAAACAAAACAAAACAAAACAAAAAAAAAAAAAAAAAAAAAAAAAAAAAAAAAGTCCCCTTTAGAGTAAATGTACTGAAATGAAGATGTGAGACAATTAAAAAGAGATGATAACTTTGAAGAAAGTAATATAGGCGGAATACATATAAAATATCCATGACTGAAGTCTGAATAATGCTTACCTGGGCTTCACACCTTGTAGTCGTGACTTTTTATCATTTCTGTGACTGGACATCTGACAAGAAGCAACTTAAGAAAGAAAGATTTGGCTGGAGAGATGGCTTCTCCAGTAAGAGTGCTTGTTGCTCTTCCAGAGGACACAGGTTCGATTCCCAGCACCCACAGGTGCCTCACAAGGTCTGTGACTCCAGTTCTGAAGAATCCGATGCCCTCTTCTGGCTTCCATGTGCACTGCATGCATGTGCTGCGTTGATACATGTACAGGGCGACACACCAATATGCATTAAAAATACAAATAAATAAATCTTTAAAAAGAGAGAGAGAGAAGGGTTTATCTTGGCTCACAATTTGAGGTTGCAACCCATCCAGAAGGGGGAAGGCGTGGTGGCTGAGCTTGCTTACCTCTGTGTCAATCAGGAAGCAGGCTCTGTTGCTCTGGGGACTTTCTCTTTCCGCCTTTCTTCCATTGCTCATGAAATGGTGATACCCACAGTTAGAGTGGTTCTTTCCTCCCCAGTTCAACCTCTCTAGACACAGCTTCATAGGTACACCCAGAGGGGTGGCTCCTGGGATCCTAAATCCAGTCAAGTTGACAATGACCATCAACCACCATACACTTTAAGAATGGTTCACAAACCTTCATGGACATCAAAAGGACCCCAGGAAGGGGATGAAATGCAGAGCTGGAGGCCATGATCTGCATATGGTGCCGTAGATTCTATTTTAAACCCTAAGGTTTTTGCTTTTGATGCTTCTTTTTTTTCCTCTCTCTTCCTTCCTTCGTTCCTTTCTCTCTCTCTCTCTCTCTCTCTCTCTCTCTCTCTCTCTCTCTCTCTCTCTCTCTCTTTCTATTCAATTCCAAGGTGGCTAGCTGATTGTGCTAAGAATACTGTATATTAGGAGACAGCTATATGGGAAAAAGAAACATAGCCACAGACTCAAAATTCTAGGACAGATAAGGACTAGATCTTTGGGCACTATATCAGGAGGATGGGCCTCTTTGGGAAGACCCAGGACCATGTGTCCCTGAAGGAAGTGCCATGCCACCCAGGACAAAGGCAGGAAGAAATGCCTCGTGCATTTCTCTCTTCCCTGCTTCAGGAACCCAGAAGCTTCCTGTTCCAGACAGGGAGGCTGCTAGATGGAAAAGTTCATCCATGTGGGATACTGACACAAGAGGGCGCTACTTTTTATATGTTGCATTAAGATTTGTGGGGGTTGTTTTGTTTTTCCTGTTATTCAGTTAATGTAAGTTTCCTGATACAATCATTGGTTCCACTCCTGGGTTGGTGTACTGCATAGTTTTATGTCAATTAGACACAGGCTAGAGTCATCTGAGAGGAGGGAACCTCAGTTAAGAAAACTCCATCAGATCAGGCTGTAGACAAGCCTGTAGGGCATTTTCTTAATTAGTGATTGATGGGGGTGGACTCAGCCCATTGCAGGTGGTGCCATCCCTGGGCTGGTGGTGCTGGGTTCCAAAAGGAAGCAGGCTGAGCAAGCCATGGGGAACAAGCCAGTAAGTAGCACCTCTCCATGGCCTCTGCATCAGTTCCTGCCTTCAGGTTCCTGCCCTGTTTAAATTCCTGTCCTGATAACCTTTGGTGATGAGCAGTGCTGTGGAAATGTAAGCTGAATAAACCCTTTCCTCCCCAAGTTGCTTTGGTCCTGGTGTTTCATCACAGCAAATAGACACCCTAACTAAGACGGCTGTGTTCAGAGAGAATTTGAATGCAGTCAAATCAGGAGCTTCCCTGGGAAAGCCCAGGAATCCCAGAACAGAGCAACAGACACTGAACAGACCCATGCCTCACAATTCATTAAGTGCTTCAGCTCAGAGTGACACATTGATTTCTTCCACAACTCACTGACTGCATCTTGAAACATGGTTTTGTCTAACAGCAATCCTCCGGATGCCTAAGGAGAAGATGCTCAGAGATGAGTGAGTTCTAGAAGCCTCTCCTGCAATAGTGGTTGTCTTGGTAGTTATGAGTGTTGACTGATACACTCTGTGGCAAACACTGAGAACACAGCCCGCCCCTCACTACACACTCTGTAAATACTAGTTAGCATCATCGTTTCCTCCTTTATACAACGAGGCTGAACTTGAGAATACTCAGGCTGCTTCTAGCTCTGCTGCTTTTGTTTGTGATGTGTTAGAGCAGTGGTTCTCAACCTTCCTAATGCTGAGACCCTTTAATACAGTTCCTCATGTTGTGGTGACCCCCAATCATAAAATTATTTCATTGCTACTATATTTCATAACTATAATTTTGCTACTATTATGAATCATGATGTAAATATCTAATATGCGGGATATCTGGTATTCAACACACCTGCTGAGAACTACTGCATTAGAGGGAAGAAGAGTGGTACCCAGGGCTGGTAGAAACCTAGTCTCTCCTTCTACCAGAAGAATGAATGGCTTTATGAAAGGGGGATGTACAGTACTTGCTTAGCATGTACAGCGCCTGGGGTTTGATTCCCAACATGAGGAGGGTCGGGAGAGGGGAAGGGAGGATAGAAAGAGAAAGGGAAAACAGCTTTAGAACTGAGCATTAAAGATCAAGTTGGGGGTCGGGTGGTGGTGGCCCATGGCTTTAATCCCAGCACTCGGGAGGCAGAGCCAAGCAGATCTCTGTGAGTTCAAGGCCAGCCTGGTCTACCAAGTGAGTCCCAGGACAGGCTCCAAAGCTACACAGAGAAACCCTGTCTTGAAAAACAAAAACAAACAAACAAACAAAAAAGATCAAGTTGGGGAAAGAATTTAGAACACAAGCAGTGAAAACTGTCTCACAAATGAGTTCAATGGGAACACAGAGTCAAATGATGAGCTTTTGACAAAATTAGCATGGTGCATGAGACCATAGGACTATGAACTTGACCTTAGACAAAGGGCTGAAAAGCTAGACCAAGATGCTTTCAGAATTGGGATCATAAATCCCAATGCTACTGTGCAAATGTGTGACATTGGCTGAGTCACACTCCGAATCTTAATTTCCTCCACCATAGAATAAGAAAGATAATAACAGGGCATTGTGTGCAAAAACTCTCAGCAGAGTGCATCATGCCAGAATACAATAAAGTTACAGGCACACAATAAACATCCTCTGGATGTTGTTATCCGACCTTGTCAGTCTCCATTGTTTCCTGCAAGATTTCCTGGAGAATTTCTGCCTTGGACTGTGTGTGACTGTGGGCTGATGACTTCAGGAAGAGGTGCATATGTATGGATGGGTGCGTGAAACCAAATTTACCCCACCTGTCAACTACATAAAAATTACCTTAGATATATAAAACATTTTTCAAATGTATAGGGAAACCATCACGGTGAGCAAAATCAAAATCGTCCTTCCATGGAGAATCACCTCTTGTCAATAACTATGCCAATAAATATTTTCAAAGCATGGCTATGATCGTTTGAGGGTGCATGAAACTTTTTCTCAGCATAACACTAGTTCATTACTTTGAAAAAGCTTATTATTGGGGGCTGGAGGGATGGCTCAGTGGTTAAGAGCACCTGCCGCTGCCCTTTTAGAGGACCTGGGTTTGATTCCCAGCACCTTCATGGCCTATAACTCCAGATTCAGGAGACTTGATCCCTTCTTCTGACTGTCTTAGATAACCAGGCGAGCATGTGGTGCACATACATGCGGCAAAACAACCATACATGTAAGTTGAAAATTAAACTATTTTTTTAAAAAAAGCTTATTATTACAATTTATTATAAAGGATACAAAAGAAAAGGCGGACCAAGAAGCTCATAGGGTGATTTGTGAAACTTTATGAGTATGCTATTTTTTATTTATTACTTGAAAATTTCACACATGTATGTGGTGTAGTTTGGTCGTATCTACCCTGTTCCAACTTCTCCAACTGCCCCCCATGTTCTGCCACATCTCACTCCCAAATTCATGTCATCTTTTATGGTTTTAAATAAGTCACTAATTGGTGTTGCCCACATATGTAGGGTTATGGGGTCATCCATTGGAAGATGGAGAATCTACCAGTGACCTTACCTCAAAGAAAAATGATACCACCCACCCACCCCCATTAGCCATCAGCTATCAATAGCTCCTCAGCTAGGGGTGAAAACCTTGTGAGCTTCTCTCCCATCCATGCTAGAAATTTGACTGGCTTGATTTGTTCAAGTCTTGTCCAGGTAGCCATGGTTACTAGGAGTTCATGAGCGTAATGGCCACGCCATGTCCAAAAGACAGGCTCTCACGCACTCCTCATCTTCTGGGTCTCATGTTCTTCCTGTCCTCTCTGTCACAGTGTTCCCTGAGATGTGGGAGGTGGTTGATGAAGCTATCCCACTCAGGGGCTTCCTAAAACTTTTCAAATACTTAAAAAGGTCTAAACTAAATGATATTCTAAAATAAATAGCTGGCTTGTACTTTCCCAAAGTGTCAAGGTCATTAAAGATGAAGAAGGACAGGGGAATTGTCCGAGACTAACAGAATCTATGTAGACCAGACTGGCTTTGAACTCACAGAGATCCACCTGTCTCTGCCTCCCAAGTAATGGCTAGCACAATCTAAAGAAATATGAGAATGAAATACAGTGTGCCATCTGGTTTGGACTCTGGACAATAGAGGTGGCTGGTAAAATTAGGATAAAGCACGCAGTTTCAACAATAGCCTTATGTCAAGGCTAAATTCTTGATATATTGATAATATTGATTATTGTAATATGTTCACTGGAGACACCAACTCTGGAGAAGTTGGGTGAATGGTGAATGGGAATACTTTGTTCTGCTACTGTGTTTTTACAATAATACTGATTTTTTTTTTTTTTTGAGACAGAGTTTCTCTGTGTAGCAGCCCTAGCTGTCCTGGAACTAGCTCTGTAGACCAGGCTGGCCTTGAACTCAGAGAGATCTGCCTACCTCTGCCTCCAGAGTGCTGGGATTAAAGGCATGTGCCACCACTGCCCAGCTTACAATAATGCGATTATTTAAAAATTAAAGGTTAAAAATCAAAAATTATTTAAATAATGGAAATTTGTCCCACATGAAAATCATAGGGATTTCCGGTGTAGAGGGACGGATTGGGTACCTGTGACATTGACTAGCTCTGTAGCTTTTGGGGGAAAAAAAAATCAATGAATTCCTCTGAATCCCAGGCTCCTGTGTCTGCAACATGGAGCTAACATAAATAAATAATAGAGCTGTTTTGTCAAGTTAAGTAAGGGGGCTGGAGGGATGGCTCAGCAGTGACGGACACTTCCTGCTCCTCCTGGGGACCCGAATTCGGCTCCCAGCACCCATGTCTGGTGTCCACAAGTGCCTGTAACTCCAGCACCAGGGGATCACACACCCTCTTCTGGTCTTCACAGGTACCACTCCCCCAAACCCCACACGTGGTGGACACTCACAGAGACCCCTACCCATACATGTACATTAAAATGAATCATCAAAAGAAATGAAGTAACCTGGACCTGAGACAGTGGAAGAGGAAGGCTCATGAAAGCTGTTAGGTTTCCGTCTGGTCTGTCCTTCAGGATGATGATGTGTTTCACTCACTCCTTAGGTGTAAGTACCGTGTGTTAAGTGCTTCGAGATTGACAGGATGGCATCAGAGCGAGGCAAAGTGTTGTGTGGGCAGGAGTTTCCCCACTGTGGGATCTTAAGTACATAAACAGAACTAATAGCTCCCCGTATAAACAACACTGGCTGCTATGTGGTGTTCGTCACCAGTTTTTAGCCTGATACCCCAAAAGGAGCACTTTGGTACACAGAGTGAACGTGGGTTGTATGTTTTGATCCATCCCGTGGTGATCCCTCCAGGAGCCACAGATCTGAGCCTCTGTGGAACAATGTTCTGCTTGAGAAAGAAAAGCTTTCCAGGCCGTAGGCTCTGGGTTCTCTCCAAAGTGTTTGGAAAACAACTGATGGGAGCAGAGTGCGTGGGTGGATAGAGGTGTCTCTCCCGTCATGTGCCTGCTTGTGGGAGTGGGTGCGTGTATGTATCTGGGTGTGGGGTACAGTATCTGATGCAGAACGAAAAGGCCCTGGAGTGGGTTTGTCCATTTGGCTGCTCCTAACTCTGTGCATCTTTGTTCTAAAGAGAGCCCAGAGGCTCTGGTCTTTGCAAGGTCAGCACTGGCTTTGTACATAGTGCCCTGGTTCTCGCTCTGGAGGAATATATATCTTGATTTCAAAGGATTTTCATACTTCCCCCATTCCATTTATTGGGAAGTAACTCTACAAAGGACTTTCTCAAGATTTAAAATTTTTAGACCTTGTACGAATCAAAAAGCATTTGTTCACCACGATGCCTGGAATTTGCTTCAAAATAGTCCAGCAAGTGCAGGTGAAGCAAGACTGGACACAGGCTGGGGCTTGGTGTTGGGTATGTGAGATTTATTACAGTCTTCCTACTTTTACGTGTGTTTAATTTTTTTATAATAAAAGTATATCCTATTGTTTGGTTAATAAAACGTTATAAAAAGATACGCATGAAAAAAATTTCTTTTATAAAAATTCAGGTTGAGGTAGCAAAGGGTACGTTGGCTGCCTTTGGGCACAATGATCTTGAGGACCAGATCAAAACCAGACAAGACCCAAGCCAGTCCCACTGGCGTTTCGTCAATTTCGTTTCCACGCGTGGACTAAAGTTGATGTCTTCTTAAGGGCATGTTACCCTTAGGGTCACTATTAAATCTGAAAATATCTTGCCACTCATTTCCTCTCTGTCCCCTGGGTCTGGTCGTGAAGGAAACAGGGCAAGCATCGATTCTGAAGACACAGAGTGACCACACCTGGGTGCCAGACCCTAGGCATGCCGACGTGAGATGCAGGTTGAGAGTCTAGGACAAAAGGCTAGTATTATCCTAAGATGCAGTCACCAGACAATGCAATGAGTGCCTCAGGCCAGGGTTCTATGCCTTGTGATCTGCACTAACACTGCCTACAGAGCTGGCAAGGATCCCAGAGCAGCCAACTGTTGAACAGCAAGGCAGGCTAAGAGGTAGAAAGGCTGCTGAGGATAGTGGATGTGTGTTCCAAAGTACAGGCGTGAGCGAGTGAGCCCACCACCTCTCACCAGAAACGTAATCTCTCACAGTTGGTCAGTCCTGTATCTTTCTCATTGCTTTCCCATCACTCTGTTAGGCTTTAAGACACAGTGTAGTTTCCCCCAGAGCTGGGTGATTGAATGGGCAGGGTGCAGATAAGGTGTCAAGTCCTTGTTAGTACTAACTAGTTAATACTAACTAGTCTTCTCAATGCCTGTTTTTGTAGGCTTGGTCCTAGTAGCCTTATAATAGGAATGAGTGGTTTTGTGGTATTTAGGGCCACCTATCTTAGAATAATAACTCCATTCAATGGTTCATTGAATGGTATTTTTAATCTAGGCCTCTCCAAAGAGTCTGGAAGAACCCCCGTGAGTCTAAAAGCTCCCTTATTCTCTAACACAGGGAGAACCATCAGTTTGTGTGTCTGTGGATGGGAAGGGAGAAGAAATTATTTTCTCGACTTTTACAAGCAGGAACCAGGGTCCAGAGAAGTGAGGTGATATGCTCAGTGTGGTAGTTTGAAAGAAATGGCCCCCAAAGGGGGAGGCACTATTAGGAAGTGTGACCTTGTTGGAGTAGGTGTGGTCTTATGGGAGGAAGTGTGTCACTGTGGAGGTGGGCTTTGAGGTTTAATACATGCTCAAGCCACGCCCAGTATCTCAGACCACTTCCTGTTGCCTGAGGGATCAAGATGTAGCAGCTCCTTCTCCAGCACCATGTCTGCCTGCACGCCACCATGTTGCACCATGATGATAATGGACTAAACCTCTGACAATGTTTTCCTTTATAAGAGTTGCCATGGTCATGGTGTCTCTTCACAGCAATAGAAACTCTAAGACACTCAGGAAAGATGGCAAACAGGATAGCCAGGGTCTCCTCATCCCACCCCAAGAAATATCAGTGGACACATGTGCAGGGGGGAGATTCCTCCTGCTGCATCCTTTTTCCAGTCTCAGATCTAGTCATCCTTCATATCCTAACACATTAATATATCACCAAAAAGCCTAGAGCATTGAATGAATGGAATACACCATGGATGTCTATAGAAGCAGCAGAACATATAGTTAATTTTATTTTCTAATTAGTCTGAGGCTACCCTATAACTTTTATTAGACATTGATCAAAATTTCTTTCATTTGGAGGATTATTGATTAAACTCAGGCTATGCAGTTACAGAAGACACAAGAAGTGAAATTCTCATTTTACAGACAATAGGTATCTTGGAGATGCTGGTGGGTGGATTTTACTTAAATCACGTTATCAACCTGTTTTGGCCTTTCCCCATGTCTGTAGAGTAAGATGTATACAATAAGAATTTATTGAGCAGATACTTTGTGTTAGAATGACACAGAGAATTCTGGAGCTCACACTGAACCAGAGCACAGCTCCTGTCCTCTTGGAATTTCTCCAGTCATGTGTCTGCTAGTGGGGCAGTTACAGAATGATGGCATAAGGACTATGTACTATGGAAGTGTGGACTGTAAGACACAGGATGGCTTCTCTTTAGAAGAGATGCTTATCATGGACCTGGTATTGGCTGAGATAGAGGATCTAGGCAGGAGGAGGAATAATGGAAGGGTCAGGGATGCTTTAGCACACCAGGTCTTGCTCATCCTCCTTTCCTGACATGCTCTGGCTAATACCGGTCCATTCTCTCCTCTGAGCATCATCTGCAGCAGCTGTGGCCTTTGTTCTATTTGGGAGCATCTCTGTGACAGTGGGGCACCAGGGTCCCGTTGTTTGAGGTGATTGTCATGGTAACAAGAACTTTGTATCCTTGGGGAGTACAACATATTGACAAAATTGAGTCCAGAAGCTCAAGAACTCCAAATGTGCCAATGTCCCAGCAGGGCTGTTGATAAACAGTGCTTCATTCAAGACTCAGTTATACTTCCTCTAGATCCCTTACCTACTGGCATTTTTTTTTAAACGAAAACCAAAAGAAACTGTGGCATCAGCTCTATAGTTGTCCAGACTTTTTTAAAAAATCAGGTTCTCCTTATCTCTCTTGCTCATACCCATGGGGATCTGGTAGATGAAGAGCCAAAATGCCATGTTTGTCTTGATTTTTGTAACCTTTTGATACTATTGTTCCCGGCTGACTTCAGCATTATCACTATCCACCCTGACATCCAAAGAAATCAAAGGTTTGATGAAGAAAAGGGAGCTCACATGGAGAATGAAATCCTCCTTGATTTTCTAAAATGAAGGGATTTGAGGCCCCAAAAGGGTGAGTGATGTGTCTGTGTCACCACTCTATACAGACACTGGGCTAACAGGACTCAGTCAGGGATGAACAGTTAGACCTACAACCCCAGGGAGCAGACATGAAATGGGGCAGGATTGTGTGTCCTCAGACCCCCACAGTGGTCCCAATAGAGTTCTGGTAGCATTAGGCAATGGGGGACTTTCTCCAGCTTCTTGGAGTTCTATGTAACTCTTGCCAGATCTCTGCTGACCAGCGATCATCCTCTTGGGAAATGTTACCAGTTGACTAACACTCAACTCCACTGTGTTTCTGCTTCCGGTACCCAAAGGTGTCATTTAAATTGTGCTTGGTGATGTCTGACACAGGGTGGCCTCACAATGGTGGTCGTATCTGTTCTATGTTGTCCCTCTACCAACTTTGTGGACCCTGAGTGAGTAATTATGGGTGAGGTAAGTGTGCTGGGCAGAAGGGCAGCCACTATGCTCTGAGATATACCGGGGTCTTCTGGGACAAATCTATGAAATATTGTCATCCATTATCCCTATGTGGAGACGAGGTATTTTCTGAGGAGTCAGATCATTTGTTGGTTGGTTGTAGGGTTTAGACTTGGGGCTCCTGAATCCAAGTCTAGTGCTCTTTCTACTGTCTCATTAAATAGAATTTAGTTCAATGGTTATTTTTCAACTATCTGTGATATGTCAAGCATGATATTAGCTTAAGCAATGTAGGGAAATAAATATGGTTCCCTCTCTCACTGATATTTCAATCTAATAAGAGGGATAGCAATAACTCTGCCATAAAGATTATGATGGAGAGATGTTCTTGTTGAAGCATGAACAGAAAGGAAGGATGGCTTAGTCTTGAATGAGTCACAGGCAGGTGGCTTCACAGAAAAACCAGAATCTCCAGCCAATAGCAAGAAAGAGCTCACCAGAGACAGGGTGTGCTCTGGCACAAAGAAGAGATAATACATCATAGCATGGTGGTATATTAGAGCAGGTGGGTATGCCATGACTTGGTGATATGGGATAACTGAGTAGTATGGGATAACATGGTGCTATGTTACGGCATGCTGATATGGCATGACATGATAGTAGTGTGGTGGTATCATGGTGTGGTATGATGGTGTAACACAGCATGGTGGTATCTTATAGCATGGTGGCATGGCATGGTGTGATGCTATGTTACAGGATGGTGATATATTGCAGTGTTGTGGTGTAACATAACATGATGGCATGGCAGAGCATGGTAATATTTTATGACACGGTATGATAGGATGTCACAACATGATGTGATGTCACAGTATGAAAGTGTGTCATGGCATATATCCTGGTGCAGTATTGTACCACGGTTTGGTGGTAGGAGGATTGCCTGAGACGTGTCAGGAGATAGTCACATCATAACCAGAACCCACCTCCATCACATCCATTTTCTTACATTTCTTGAATACTCGGCAGTGAAGAGGCTGGGGAGAGTATCTGCTGTCCTTCTGTCCCTCATCCCAAGTGCTCTGAGCAACCCACCCTCAGGCTTTTCACTGCCATGGAGAAAAATTCACTCCCCCTCCGAATAGTGACAGTTGGAGACTGGTGGGATTTGGACTGACTTCTTCGTTCGGCCTGCCATCTCAGCTTCCCAGAAGACATTGCAGTGAGACTCCACTGCCTGTCACTCTCCACACTTACCTGAGGGCTCCCAGCTTTTGAATTTTCGTTTGAAGGCCTCTTTCTTAGTCAGTGTTCTATTGCTGTGAAGAGACACCATGACCGGGGGAACTCCTATAAAGGAAAACATTTCATTGAGGCTGGCTTATAGTTTCAGAGGTTTAGTTCATCATCATCACAGTGGGAAAAATGGAGGCATGCAGGCAGACATGGTCCTGGAGACCTCTCCAGCTGAAAGTTCTACATCCACATCAACAGGCAGCAGGAAGAGAGAGAGATACTGGGCCCGGCTTGAGCATTTGAAACCCCAAATCCCACCCCCAGTGACACACTTCCTCCAACAAGGCCACACCTACTCCAACAAGGCCACACCTCCCAAACCCTGTTGAGTAGTGCCACTCCTAATGACCAAGCACTCAAATCTATGAGCCTATGGGGACCATTCTTATGCAAACCACCACAGCCTCCACCTTCCTGAGACTTCCTTGCCCTCTTATAGTCTAGGTCCAAATCCTAAACTCCTCCAGCATCACCTCTTCCACGAAGCCCTGTTTCCATGCTCTGCATCTTCTCCCTGCCTGCAATGCATACCCAGTGCAGGCTGCCTGCCTTGCCATCACCGTGGACCTCCATTTCCTTTTTCCTGTAGGCAGGCTTCAGGGAGCATCTTCTAGATCTCCAATTCACCTACATACTGCCCACTGCCATGCCCGGCCATTGTAGAGATTCAAAGACCTAATGCAATGGATCCAAGTGACTTTTGTTGACTCATTTAAGAAAAGCATTCTTCTTTATTCTAACTAGAACTTTCCCCTTTCTTCCAAGGCAGAGGAAGGGATGGTGTAGATCTTTGAAACATTCTACTTACAGCTGACGGGCACATTAGGGTCCCTGTTATTACACTGGCACACTGAGCTGTGCAATGTGCCAGGGACCAATCCCCCAAGTCCCTGCCCTCAGAGAGTGTTCCTCCCCTGAAATCGCCATCAGAAACAAAAACCGGAAAATGACTGATAGGCCCAAATTTGAGTCGTGTTTCTCAAAAAAGCTGACCAACAGTCTCAGGAAGTCTTAAAGGTAAGAAAGGCTGAGTGACTCTTGCTGACTGCTGGTGGCCAGAGGTACATAGCAGTGAAATGCTAGGTGGCATAGGTAGGATTATGAAAACACACACACACACACACACACACACACACACACACACACACACACACACACACTCACACACGCCTAATAGTGGAAAGGGGTAGGAAAGCCTAGTAATCATCGTTGTACCCTGAATGTGTATGGTGGTAACAGTGGGTGGGGCAGGGGCAGACAGAAGGAAACTGTACTTTTGTGGACCTTTTCCATAAATCTAGAAACTATTACAGAAAAAAAAAACAAAAACAAAAACAAAAAACCTGTTCAGAGCCCTGTCTCTTTCTTCCTTTGCCCCTCCCACTGGAGGCAATTACCAATGAATACGCCCACCTGAGGCGTTTATTTCCCATGATTCTCCAGCCCATGCATGTCATCTCGAAACTGACACCAACTCAAACCCAGCTGCCCTCATTTCCTTCTGGGACCACTGAGCCTCTCCTGACTCTCCTCTACCACTTCTGTTTTCGCCGCTCTGTTCCCTACAGACTGTGGAACGGTTGACGCTTCTTCACTTCCTCTTCTTCCGAGGATTCCCCCTCCTCTGGGGACCCCCTCTCCTCCCTGACATGTTTTCCGAAGTCCCTCCTCCATCAGCTCTTGCCTAGCCCCGCCCTCCATCTTCTGTTGCACTTTCCTCAAAGGTGTTGACCTGCCCTCAGGATCAAAGTGGCTATGCTCTTCCAGCTATTGGTAGATCCCTATTCTCTGTGCTATGAAAGTCTCTGTTTCTCATAACATACCTGCCATTGCTCACATGGCTGACAATCTTGCATGTTTCAGAGGTTCCTGGGCCCCACGGTGTGTTGGGACCGCTGCCTGTGTCTCTTCCTACTGATCACAGAGCTTGCTCATTGCATACTACTAGTTCTGTAACCCCGTCTAGACGATATCCTCCTGAAACTCCTTGGGACTGTTGTTTCCTGGCATGTCGCATGCAGGATAAGGACATTCAGTGAGTTTTTTGTTTCTTCATTTTTAGGTTTTTTTTTTTTTTTAAAACAACTTATTCTGAATTCATTGTTTATTTTATTTTATGTGTACGAGTGTTTTACTTGCATGTATGTCTGGGTACTACATGCATGCCTGTTGATCCTCTGGTAATGGAGTAAAGGCAGTAGTGAGCCACCATGTGAGTACTAGGAATTGAACCTGGGTCCTCTGCAAGAGCAACAAGTGCTCTTAAGCATTGAGCCACCTCTCTAGCCCTCAATGAGTTTTTGTTGAATGAATGAACCGACATGTCTAATCATAGCATTACACAGAAAACACCAATGTTCCTAGCTATGTATGTTCCCAAGAGGGTAGGAATACAATGAAGCAGATCTTACCTTTGATGTGTGTGTGTGTGTGTGTGTGTGTGTGTGTGTGTGTGTGTGTGTGTAGCTAGAGTTTTCCTGCCTTGCCCACAGTCAGGACAAATCTCTCTCACCCACCAGTCCCGCAGCCGCTCAGACCCAACCAAGTAAACATAGAGACTTATATTGCTTACGAACTGTATGGCTGTGCCAGGCTTCTTGCTAACTGTTCTTACAGCTTAAATTAATCCATTTCTATAAACCTATACCTTGCCACATGGCTCGTGGCATCTTCACTTACTGCTTGTCATGGCAGTGGCTGGCAGTGTCGTGTCGTCCCCCCCCCCCCCGCCCCCCCTCCCCCGCCTTCCTGTTCTCTCAATTCTCCTCTCTGTTAGTCCTGCCTATACTTCCTGTCTGGCTACTGGCCAATCAGTGTTTTATTTATTGACCAGTCAGCAACACATTTGCCATACAGACCATTCCACAGCGCGCGCGCGCGTGTGTGTGTGTGTGTGTGTGTGTGTGTGTGTTTGTGTGTGTGTGTGTGTGTTTGTGTATATCGGGTAACACAATTCCAAGTGTTAGTTCACATGGTGACCACCACCCCCTCCAGTTTGCCAAGAACCAACACATACCCCAAGACAAAGCACTTACTTTTCTAAAAATGGGGAAATATCCGAGAAATTTAAGCGATTGGTCACCCTGTAAGAATGTCCCGACTCTAAGGTAGACTGTTAAGCCCAAGAGTCAGCACTTAAGTGTGCAGTGTCTGCTTGCCTGAAGCCGGGAAACGCTTGTGGCTTGGCTTATGGGTGCCTATTTGACATTCCACACAGCAGCTATCAGCTCTTTGCCAGGCTGCTTAGAGATCAGGAGTTGGGATCTCTCTATTTGATCATACACAGAACAGACAAGAAGACTTAAATGGTTAGACCTCCATCACAGAGCTCCTCTGACCTTGGCATACATACGAATGGCCCTGCTTTCTCTGCTTAGCTGTACATTACAACCTTTCAGGCATGATGGGAGCCTGAGACTCTGAATTCTCCAAGTACCCAGGCCAAGGTGAATGCAGCATACGTGTCAGGGACATAACACATGGGCAGTTGAGTCCCATGAGATTTTATTGCCTAGTAATGGCGTCACCGTCCTGGTTTGTGCAAATACACTCTATGTGACCTCCCACTGGTGAATCTGCCTAATGACATCTTACTCAGGACTTGTCCCTACCTACGGTCAGGCAACACAGGGCTGTGCTGTTAAATATATCTTTGGCAGTGAATTTTGAAAAATCTCTCTTTCAGTTTGTTTGACTGTGCTTCCATACTAGGAGGTGAAAAGGACTCTTTCTAGACCTCTGAACTGACATGCTGTTTCAAAAGATCGAAGTCAAGTTACACATGGCAGCTCACATCTATAATCCCAGCACTTGGTGAATGGAAGCAAGGGGGATCAGGAGGGTCAGGTCATCCTTGGCTGACTAGCAAGTTAGAGGTCAGCCTGGGTCACATGTGGTCTCAAAAGCACAAAATAGGAGGGGAAGGGGGTGGGAGGGGGGAGAACAAGGGAATCCGTGGCTGATTTGTAAAATTAAATTAAATTATAAAATAAAAAAAATCACAAAATAAATAAATAAAATAAAGGGAAGTCTGTCTTCTGAAAATTGTGCCTTCTTCTAAATTCCCTATATTGCTAATGTTCCTTCCCATCCCTTAACTGCTCTGTGATCCCTCCCATTCCCGGTATCTGTCCTCCCTCTTCTCTCCACCATCCATCCTAAAGCAGTTATCTAGAGACCCAGTCTTTGGATCCAGGCAGCCTTCCTGCCTGCCTGCCTGCCTGCCTTCCCTTCTCCCTTCCCTCCTTCCTCTATCATTTGTCCTGTCCCACCGTAGTTCCAGACATTACTAATCTGACCCAGATAGTGCTTCTAGCTCCTCTTCTGGGTCTCTAGTTTCTTAAAGTCCCCAGGCTTCACTTAGGATCCCATTTTGTATTCACTAGCTGCTGTATGATGCCATGAATGTTGTTGGACATTTCAAAACTCAGTATTGTTGCCTGCAAAATAGAAATATCCTCACAAAGCTGTTCTCAGAACTGGAGATACGCAGAGAGATGGGAAGAATAGGTATATAAATAGATGCATAAAGCTGGATAAAGGATCTACAAAAGAGGCTGGAACGTGGATGTTAGCTTCCTGCCTCCCAGTTCCTGAGACATTGCTATGGACTGGATGTGTGTGTGTGTCCTTTGCCAAATTCAGTCTTCAGTGTGGTGGTATTACATCGTAGGGGGAGGGGGCTTTGAGAGGGAGCTGGGCTTAGATGAGGTCTTGAGGATGCAGCTCCTGTGATAGGGATGGAGGAGAGGAGGAGGAGGAGGATGCAGCAGGAAGGCAGTCAGCTGAAAGCCAGGCAGAGAGGCCTTCCAGATCCCGACCACATCGGTACCCTGGCCTCAGAGTTCTCAGCCCCCAGAACTGTGAGGAAGAAATGGCTGTGTTGAAGTCACTTAATTTATGCTCTTCTGTTAAAGCAGTCTGAACTAAAGCAGATACTTTGTTAAGAAAATTGCCATGGCTCCCTATTGTCAACTGAAAAAGATGCCTCAACTCTTGTCTTAGTCCATTAAACCTCCCTTAGTCTGGCGCAGTCTTTCATTCAAGCCTGCACTTTCCACAGGCCCCTGCTTCTTCGGTGAGACAATGTATCATTCCTGTGCTTTCCCGCCTCCTCAGTCACCTCTCTAGTTGTCACTACGGAACAACCTCACAGGAGGTGATTACAAGAGCCCGCCTACCGCTGGTGGCCCCAACAGGGACCTGGGGAGCAGTCTGGTTTGGAGCTCAGACACAGCAGCCTTCTGAGAAGGGAAAAGGACTGTCACACGTGGTAATCACTTCCTGGAGCCCAGTGCAGACAAGACCCAGAGAAGAGAGCTGTAGATGTTTCTGCAGGTGTGAGGGAAGAAACAGCCCACTCCTAATTCTCTTGAAGCAGTGGCTGGTTCCCAACCTTCCTAATGCTGCAACCCTTTAATACAGTTCCTCATGTTGTGGTGACCCTCCCCCCAACCAAAAATTATTTCATTGCTACTCCATAGCTCTAATTTTGCTACTGTTATGAATCACAATGTAAATATCTGACCTGCAGGATATCTGGTATGCAACCCCTGAGGGGTCGCAACCCACGGGTTGAGAACCACTGTTCTGAAGGGAAGTGTGACTTCTCCAGTGAGAACCCCTCAGACACCCTGCCCATTCCCTTGACTGCATAGGGACTTCTTCCCACTTCTCCACCATTCTCCTGGCCTTGTCACAAGTCACCCCCCGCAGCTTTACCAGTCCCTCTGAGGGTCTGTCCTAGCCCCAGCCCGTCCATCAGCAGCGGAGATACCAAAGCAAAAGAGCATGGGGGCCCTTTTACACCAGAAAGGCCATTTCTCTTCGGAGACAGGGGCATGTAGTGTGAAAGGCTGCCCTCCCTGTGCCAGTTGGGTGTCCTGTGGGTTCCAGTTACATCCATAGATGACCAATCTTGGTTTTGTCATCTTTGGAGAGATCGCAGGCACCTGTGGGTGAGTATGTAATTTTTTTTAGTCAAGTAACACACACACACACACACACACACACACACACACACACACACACACACACCATTCGATTCTTCTTGAACATTAGAAGATGAGAAATAAGCGGGCTTCCTTCCCCCAGAAGACAGCTGTGGGCTGATGCTGAGAAGTTGGCTGTCCCTAAGACAAGCAGTGGGCTACAGCCCTGTCCAGAATCTCCATGTATATAGCTGATATGGAAGGTCTCTGGCATTGCCATTCTGTGCTGGCTGATGAGTAGCTGTTGTCCGAAGCTCCATCATTCTAGCCTTTCAGTTCCTTCCTGGGGATGAACTTCATCAAGACCAATAACCAAAAGGTGAATGCATGCACTACAGGTGGCCTCTGGGACTTTCTTCCAGCTACACAGCGACTGATCGGTTGTCTGTTCAGGTCAAGTTGTTAAATACTTGGAATCACACCTCTATGGTCATGCATTGAGGTCACCCCCTACCCCTGGGTTCACAGCTCTGTCACCTCCATTGAAAATGGAGTCCCCATACAGAAAGTTGAGTCCTGCTTGAACCCTCATAATGCCAGCTTTTCTCCGTGTCTCTCTCGCCTTTGATGCTAACAAACACCCACTATTTACCTGTGTCCTGCCCTTAGGATTGCCCTGCTCTCTGTTCAGCCCCCGTGCACGCCCCAGCCGTGGACTGAGGTGGCCCCTCAGCCTAAACCCCTCAGCAACAAGCAGCCACGAGGCAGGATACAGATGGCTGTCTTTTGCATGTGGGCAGTCAGAACAGAGCTTCTCATGAGAGACCGTGGGTGTAATCAAAGCCCTGTCATTTCTCAGACAATGGAAACAAACAGAAGCACCATCTCAGTCGGGGTGGAGAGCACCAGCAGGGGGCAGGCCCGCGGGAGAAGCTGCAAAATGGTATAAATTAATGAAAATGACTCCGGCTGAGCCCTACCGCCTGCCTCCTCCTCAGAGTGGTTCTAGCAACTGTCTTCCTGGGGCTTTCACACCTGCCCCCCCTCCCCCCCCCCCCCCCCCCCCCCCCCCCCCCCGGCAGACAAAATGACTAGGGGAGAAAAGGAGTGGGAAGTAGAGGAAGTGACTGACACTGGGGAGCAGTACACACCTTGGACAGAAACCAGAAACAATGAGCGTCTTGCCTGATCCCTGCACTGCCCGGGCTGTCCATGTCACCTTCAACAAGGTGTGCCACCTCTCAGGACCACAGTGTGGATATTACTGAGTAGGTTAGGCTAATACAGTATCCAAATTCGCGAGAGTCCCGTATTCTGTGTCCCCCCCCCAAAAAAATACTTATCCGTATGTCCCCAAAGCACTGTTAATACTGTTGAAATTCTTCATTTCATCCTCTCTTTCTCCCCACCCCTTCTGCGGGCCGAGGGATGCTCAAAAAGGCGTGAGTGCTAAGGCTGGTTGCACATAGTAGCTGTGTGGGCAGACCCAGCTGAAATCACAGTCTCCCCTGGATTCCCGCGGGCCCACTGAGTCCACTATGCGACTCAAGCCGAGGAGTGTTCTTCCTCAACCTCCTTCAAGGACAGTCTAGGGGTGTGGGGGGTTCTAGAGGCAGAGCTGGAGAGAGCTGTAAGTTAACTCCTGGCAGAACAGAACTGCTACCACTTCCAAGTCATTCGGGGTTGATATTCACGTGTGGCCTTAAATCAAACCACAATCGGGTGGAAAAGTTTCCCCTCCAACTCATCCATAGGTGCCTTGTTTGGGCCAGGAGACCTAAGCAGGGCTGCAAGGCCCAGGCTGTCTCACAAGGCTGACAGCAGTTTTGGAGGACTCTGCACTCTGGCCTTCCTGTTTCTTTCCCTCAGGGCCAGGATGGGTAGGAAAAAGAGAGAGAGGCCTCTGCCTGGAGATGGTTGGTTTCCCCACCCCTGTGACTTAGAGGGGCCGGGAGGAGCAGCCCAGCAGGGAAGGAGCTAGCTGCTGCTTCATTTAAGAAATTGTTTTTAAATCTCCCAGCAGGAGCCCAAAAAGATGGTGGGAATTAAGAGTGTAACTCCCCTGGGGCTCTGTGGTTCAGTATTGCCCTGGCTGGGCCCTGGGTGATAATGGAGTCTCCTGGAGTGACTTGATGGGATCCTTAGTAATACTGTTTTATAGTTTAGAGACCCCAGTAAAACCCAGAACCCTAAGTCTGCCATGACCTCATGGTGGGCAAATCGATGATCATGTGACAGATGGATGATGACCAAGAGGGTAGATGAGGAGTTTAAAAGGCTTGTTGAACTACCAGGCTTCTCCTGTGAACACTACCTTCTCTCTTGCTGAAGGAAAACCCTTCTCAGCTGAGCAGCTAAGAGAGAGAGAGAAGCATGTTTCACGAAAGGAGGGGGAGGGCGGGTGGAGAGGAATGAGTGGATTTTGTGTTTTGACATATTTACTAAGAAATGTGGAAACTGCTTAGCACCTGCTAATTAGAGTCAGAGCAACCTGAATTCCCTGCGATGTGCAGATGCCAAGGGAGCCAGGGCCTGAAGGATGGGTGGATTTTCTAAAGAGGATTATGGGCTTTTCCTGACTGGGGATGGAGGACCCTGGGAAGTAGAAGAGAGAAGGCAGGCGCTGAGGACTGGGAAAAGGGCAGAGTCCTTTCTGAGTGCAACCTGGATTTCTCTGCACCTTTTCTCCCACCAGAAACCAGGCACTTTGTTCTCTCACTGATGTGCTGAATGAAATAACTGCTGCTGGGGGCGGTGGGGGGGAGGTGTGTGTGCTTAGGAAGAACGCTTTTGGAGATAAGGTTATCGAGACAAGCTGTGGTTCAAGAGCTACAGCACCTAGGTCAATGGGCTAGTCCAATGTCCTGAGGTCCCTTCTCTGCTTTGTCTCATTTTGAGACTCTTCCCCCATCTCCTTTCTTTCTTCCATCCAACCAGAAGACAGCCTCATGGTTATGAGCATGGCTGTGGTCCCACTTCCCATCCCCCCTCTTGTTATTAGGGAACATTTCTGGGCCTGGGAGATGCACTGGATTCAGAGGGTCATTGTGAGGATGAAATGTGATGACCGATCTAAAGACCTTGACCCTTGGTTAAGTGCTCAGCGACTCTTGGAAATCACCCTTGAGGATTCTGGAGTCCAAAACCCCTGAGTATAGCAGTACAGACAATCAATAGGTGTGTGTCTGGCTGGGTCAGGGTGTGTTCAAGGAGGTTGTTAATATAGGGACCTAGTTACAAAGATGTTCATGGTTCTGTAAGTAAAAGCAGAAATGGGATACAACGCAAAAAGGTAACACCCTAAAGCTGGAGGGACAAGAGGAAGAAGCAAATGAATAGGGTTTGGGAATTCACACTTCCCAGTGAAAACTGAGACCACCCAGTGGATGGGATACTGTGGGTGCTGAAACCAAGGGGACAAGAGCCACTGTGGAAGCTGCGGCCTACAGCTGGAAGATGTAGGTGGAGTTTTCCTGTCCTGACCGCCTGCTCCAAAATAAACACACAGAGGCTTGTATCAATTACAAATGCTCGGCCGATAGCTCAGACTTGTTACTAGCTAACTCTTACATTTAAATTAACCCATTTCTATTAATCTATGTATTGCCACATGGCTTGTGGTTTTATCTGTCCTCTAGCATGCCTTGTGGTTGGCTGGCATCTCTCCCTGACTCCACCCTCCTTCTTCCCATCATTCTCAGTTTGGCCTTCCTGCCTAACTTCTTGCCCACCACTCTCGTCCTGTCAGCTTTTTATTAACCCATGAGAGTAATACATACTCACAGTGTATGGAAGGATTGTTCCACAGCTGGGAGGAGCCTCTGTGATTGTCTCTAATGGCCATCTTTCCACTTGGCAACCCCATTGAGGAGCTATAGTTTGCAGGAGTCACTGTCCTGCTCTCTTCAGTGGAAAGGGAAAGACAGTGACAATCACACTCTTGCGTAGATTACTTGTGCTCCTTTTGTGTTCTAAAGTTCATAAGAAAATGTGAGGAGAGGAAAACGAGGCTGGCAGGCCTGCTGGGAGGGTTGGAGGAGATAAGCATGCAAAGCTCAAAGCACAGCTTTCCCGGTCCTCCGGGTGTGGGTTCCTGCCGTTCCTGCTTTCCTGTGCAACCCTGCCAATCCCTTCTCGGGAAATCTTCCCTGACCTCACTGATCTGACACCGTGTGACACTGTTGGTTCTGATAGCAGTCTCTTCCACTGGATTGCTTTTCTCCTCTTGCTATCCCTCGCTCCTCGAATGCTGGCCATACGATATTTAAGAAAACCCCCATATGGCAACCTGCAACACGTGACTGTTTGGAACAGTCTCCAGGAGATGCTGGCGTTTATGGGATATGGTTTCACTAACAGAATTTTTAAGGAGGGAAGGGAAGAGCAGGAAAGAGAAGGGAAGTTTAAGGATGATGAGAAGGATTAGCTAGTCAAGATCAGGAACTCAGGGCTGCCAGATCCTCTGGCTTCTAGAAAAGCTAATGGGCAATTAAAAATGTGTTCATTGTTGTTTGAAAAAAACAAAAACAAAAAAACCAGGACATACTCAATGTGGAAATTTTAGAAACACCAGGTAAATAAACAGTATTCATAATGCCAATCCCCAAAATAACGGTAAATATTTTGGTGCCTATTCCCACGGTCTTACACATATGGCATTTCTTCTTACTATAGAAGTGTCAGTCGGCTTCGCAGTCTGTTCCTTTTAACTTAATAACAATGTCTGACGTTATGTCTTCGCAGCACTGATTCCAAAGCTCCACACCCACACAGCTACCCTTTGACTCGCTGCATTCAGCCAGCACCCTGTTGTTGAAAACTTAGCGCATGTTTGAGAATCCTGTTCATTAGACAATTCTGTCAAGAAATCCATGCAGCCTGACCTGTTCGCATACTGCATACTGTCCTTATTTCTTTATGATAATTTCTTTCTTTCTTTCTTTCTTTCTTTCTTTCTTTCTTTCTTTCTTTCTTTCTTTCTTCCTTTCTTCCTTCCTTCCTTTGTTTTTGTTTTTGTTTTTCAAGGCAGGGTTTCTCTGTGTAGCCCTGGCTGTCCTGGAACTCACTCTGTAGACCAGGCTGGCCTCAAACTCACAGAGATCTGCCTGCCTCTGCCTCCCAAGTGCTGGGATTAAAGTCACCACACCTGACTAGGATAATTTCTTACAAGTGGCTTGTTGGTCAGGGAACACGTATATTTTTACAGTTCAGGCTTAACAGGGATTACCAAATTGCTTTCCAGAAAGCTTTTAAAATTATCTGTGTGTGCTTTACTTGTGACAGAGGAAATGGTTCTGCATAAACGTATCAACACTGAATTGATCTGAAACTATTTTCCAAAATTAATTTATCAAATGACCATAAAATAGTCAATGAGGTAAATAGATGAAAGAGATAAAACAGATGTTAGATGATTGATGGATAAATGATGTTAAATAGATAGAAGATAGGTAGATAGACAGAGGATAGGTGACATATGATAGATTAATAGAAAGATAAATGATTGATAGATGATAGATAGTAGACAGATGATAGATTGATAGATAAATAGGTAGATAGGAGAGACAGATGATTGATAGATAATGTTGTGCCCAGATAGCAACCCCCAGAAAGACCACCAAAGATGAGCACGCCAGAATGCAAAAGCAAGGTTTAATTTGGAATATCCAAAAGCATATCCAAAAGCAATACAAGCCTAGGCAGGTACTTCATCCAATACATCCAACACAGTGGAGGCTTGAGGAAGTGCCCACCTCTCTGCAAGCTCAGTTTTTAAAGGCAAAACCCACAAGGTTACATCATTTAGGGATGCTAGTATGGGTACAATTCTGATTGGCTCGCTTCTAGGGACTTTCTAGAAATCGTGGCTTAATCTTATTTTCTAAGGGGGTGGTTGCCCACCACTATTTCTTATTGGCTGCCCTCAGGTGGGGACATTTTTATGGTCAGTTACCTAGGGAACCAGGGAGAGGACATTCCATAGTCCGGTAGTCATTACCTTGTGACTACCTTGTGATTGTATTTTTACACTTCCTGGTTTCTGGAATCTGAACTGACTGGTTTTAGTACCTCATGGCCTTTTCCAGTAACTCATGGCCTGTGCCTAAAAGGAGAAATCTTAGGCCTTAGTTTTAGGATGAAAGCATTTTGTTCTTATTTCTAAGATGGCTCATTTTGGTCTCACAATAGATAGATAGATAGATAGATAGATAGATAGATAGATAGAAGAGATGGATGATAGATAGATAGTAGATAGATAGATAGATAGATAGATAGATAGATAGATAGATAGATAGATAAATAGGTAGATAGATGATAGATATAAAACTGCTCTTTAATAACTAGTTAACAGAATAAGTACTTTAACAACTGACATAATCACAGAGCAATTTCTACTGCGTAGGAAGACACTCATGTGGTTTCTGGAAACTGCCACCCAGTTTGAATGGACCAGTTTTCATTTTGTTCTTATGGCAACAGTTCAAGGATTGCTCACTTTGTTGAAGTAATGGGGACACGGGTGTGAGCATCTTCAACATCTAAAAAGTGAGTTTCCTCATTAGAATCTAGAACGGTGTTATTTTAAACAGTGCCATTCAGTGTTTACAGATTTCTCTTGGGTTTTTTTGTTTTTCTTTTTGTTTTGTTTTGTTTTTTGTCTGTGTATCATTTCCTGTCACCATACTGTTATGAGTCATCAGCTAATTTCGTAATGGCTCCTCAGTTTCTAACAGTATGTGGTGTGGGTGCTACTGATCTTTTTGTTTTGTTTTTGTTTTTTGTTCTTCTTTTAGCTGCTGGTGTGATTTTGTTTGGTTTGTTGTTTTTAAAGCAGGGTCCTATAGTAGCATTGGCTAGCTTGCAACTCCCTAATTTCAAATTCACAGAGATCAGCTCCTCTGCCTCAATGGTGCTGGGATTAAAGGTATGCACCACGGCACCCAGCCCTTTAGTATGTTTATTAACCCATTTGCTTGTATTCTGTCCTCAACAATACCACATTGAATACCAATGTCCACCCCTGGATCTAGTCATTAAGCCACGCCTTCTTATGTTCCCTTCCTGCTGCTTTGACTGGTACCCTCTTTCATGTGGATGCGTCTCCGAGTCTTCCCGATCATGCCTCACTAGAAACTCAAACGCCAGGCTTTCCCCTTAGATGGGATCATATTATGTGATTTCTTTAGTATATGGGCAAATGTCTGGTCACTTTTACCCATCAGATTCATGTTTAACATTCCCTTGCTAATTCCACAAGTGCACGTCAGCCTTGAGGGTTTCTTCTTTCTGAGAACCCTGTTGGGGTACTCTCACATGGTTTCCTATTTTTCTTTTTTCTGTCATCTGCAGCATTCTTTCATCAGCTGCTCAACCAACAATGAAATTCCTGGAATCCCATGGATGTGGTTCTTTCTGCCTTTTTCTCACCTTAGCTTATCACCTGAAGTTGATTATGAGTATCGAGGCCAATTAATGTCAGACTCTGGTAGTTTGAATGTAATTGGCCCTATAAGCTCACAGGGAGTGTCACTATTAGGTGTATGGCCTTGTTGGAGGAAGTGTGTCACTGTGGAGGTGGGCTTTGAGGTTTCATATATGCTCAAGCCCCACCCAGTGACACTCAGACCACTTCCTGTTGCCCGCATATCAAGATGTAGGACGCTCAGCTCTAGCATCATGTCTGCCTACACACTGCCATGTCCCCCCATGATGATAATGGACTAAACCTCTCAACTGTAAGCCACCCATTAAATGTTTTCCTTTATAAGAGTTGCCGTGGCCATGGGGTCTCTTTACAGCAATAGAAACCCTAACTAAGACAGACTTCTTCCTCAATGCCATACTTAAATGAATCCATGCCCAGCCCAGTGGTTCTGTTCTGCCCCGGGACCTTCCTTTTCATGTGTTGGCCAGTTCTAGCCCAAACTGTGAACTGCACAGATGTTATGCAAATCGTTAACAGGTTGATCTTTTTTTCTTTTCTTTTTTTTTTGGTTTTTTCGAGACAGGGTTTCTCTGTGTAGCTTTGGTGCCTGTCCTGGATCTCACTCTGTATACCAGACTGGCCTCAAACTCACAGAGATTCTCCTGGCTCTGCCTCCCAAGTGCTGGGATTAAAGGTGTGAGCCACCACCGCCCGGCCTTATTGTTGTTTTTACAGCACAGACATCATTCAGATTACCAGAATCAGCTGATAGCCATCAGGATAGTGGTGGTCACCTCTCATGCTGTCTCCTAGCACCCCAGGGTGACAGTTCTTCCAGCTTCATATATTTGATATGTTTCCTGACTTCTTCAACCATCTGACTACTGATTCTTCAATGGAATGACTTTCTGATTAAGCAGGCTACTGTTTCGGGAACGTCCTTTGTCCTTGCCTCTGTGCTGACTGGATCAGTTTCCCCTCATGGCTGTACTAACCTGCTGTAAACTAAGCAGGGTTGAATGCCAGATGCTTATTTTCTGATAGTTCTGCAGATCCCAAGCCCAGTGTGGGCTGCGGGGAAACAGAATCAAGATGTTGACACACTGAACTCCTTTCTGGAGGCATGGGGGTGGGAGGGCATTTATTCTAGGATCGCTTGGGTTGTTGGCAGAACTCAGTTCCTTGTGAGAGAAGATATGGTCCCTGCTTCCTTGCCCTCTAGATGCTGAGGTTCCGTTCAATTTTCCAGCGGCCACCAGAGTCCGTGACTCCTAGATCTCCTTTTCCTTCTTCACGTCTACCAGCCCTGTCATTTCTCATACTCTTTCTCTCTTTCTCTCCCTCCCTCCCTCCCAAGTGATGGGATTATAGTTGTGCGACACTGTGCCTTTGACTCACTCTTCTACCATTTTCCACTTTTAAGAGTTTGTGAGATTAGATCCTGCCCACCTGGATAATCTAAATGATTTTATTTTCAGCTGGGTGGTGGTGGTGGTGCATTCCTTTAATCCCAGCACTAGGGAGGCAGAGACAAGTGAATCTCTATGAGTTCAAGGCCAGCCTGGTTCCACAAAGTGAATTCCAGGATAGCCATGGCTATACAGAGAAACCCTGTCTCAAAAAAACAAAACTAAAATTTTCTTATTTTCAGGTCAACCCGTTGGCTGCTTTATATCTCTTTTCTCATACATTCACAGGTTACATGGTTTGGGATATGGCCACATTTAAAGATCATATTCTGGGGTTGGGGATTTAGCTCAGTGGTAGAGCACTTGCCTAGCAAGCACAAGGCCCTGGGTTCGGTCCTCAGCTCCGGGAAAAAAAAAAATCACAGTCTATTCTGTCTATCAAGCCAACATTAAGTATTGGCTCTAAGGGGAGGGAGATCACTTCTACAGGTCTATACAATGTCTTGATCTGAGGGGGTGATAAGAAAGCCCAATAGCTGCTTTCATGTTATATTACAGAATTTCCCCCCCAAATCACAGGTGGGAGTGATTGCAGCTGTGACTCCTTTCCAGGGATGTCAAAGGGATGTATCCCACAGCCAGGCATCCCTTCATGGGCTGACCCTGAGGGAGAACAGGTGAGACAAAGAACTTGGACAGTTTTAAAGAAATTAGGTCAAAAGACATTATTTGAGAGCAGAGAGAAAATGAGTAAAGCAGGAGTAACCAAGGGACTGATATTATGATGTGTGTGTCCAGCTAGTCCCCGGGCAGGTGTCCTGTGTGTGGACCATCAGTAGAGACTGTCTACGAACCAGTTCATAACCAGCCATGAGGGCCCTGCATAGCTGCTTCAACCCATGGCATCTTTGATGGGTATAATTTGCCCTGATTTGATGGGGTTACCTGAAAGCTAACTCTGGCTTTGTGTGTATTCTTTTAGTTACTGTTTATGCTGAGCCTGCCCCCATAATGGTACTGGCCTTTGGGCCATCTCCTTTCATAACATGCACACTGCTGTCTCTGTGAGCTTCATGGGCTCATTATATATTCTGGGTTTCGTTTATGTCACATACGTGTTTTACAAATGTCTTCTATTCAGAAACTTGACCTTTCATCTAAATATTTGAATGATCTAAACTCCTTAATTTTATGCACCCCAACCTGTGTGTGGTTAATTCTATTTGTATGCTATATGGAAAGTTTTACCCATCCCAAAGATGGTAAAAATTCTTTTTTCCTTTATAGATTTTCTTTTCACATTTAATCAATCTAGAATTGATAATTGTGGATAGGGTGGGGGAGAGTCACCCTCATTTTTTTTTTCCACATGAAATCATGAGTATGATTTCATTAATTTTTTCCTCAGGAGACGTGAACAAATGTCCATTTACCCCAAATAGAGCATCAATAACAAATCAAAGAAACCAGCCCACCCAAGTCTAGTTTAATTGGGGTTACTTAT
This sequence comes from Peromyscus californicus insignis, assembly GCF_007827085.1. NCBI lineage: Eukaryota > Metazoa > Chordata > Mammalia > Rodentia > Cricetidae > Peromyscus > Peromyscus californicus. Next base: position 25,666,082 of record NW_026294514.1, on the reverse strand, counting down.
AGGAGTGTGGGTATGGGGTCAACTACAGGAACATGGTTCCATTATAGGGAAGAAGAGTCCCCCCTCTCTCCAGCAACTGATTATATCCCCTGCAGAGTGATGGGGCCTCCTGTGGGCTTGTGGGCAGCTTCATAAGCCCCCGTGGCTCTGACTCATGGGCCCCGTGAATCCATAAAAGCCTTGTGAGCCCTCGCTCTCCTTCATGACAGAATGTTAGGGGGTCCAGTCCTGTGACAGTAGTCACGATCACTCTGATTTCAAAGCAGCAGCAACCACGTCACACCCACGGGGCTGTACTCTGCAGTATGCAATTGACATCACACTATGTACTGAAAAGACTGGATTCTTGCTGGCCTGCACTTTCACATTGGTCATGACTAAGTCCTCGTGTGACTGACTGTCTGTGGACCTGCGTCTGGACACTGCTTGATTCTGGGAATCTCTCTGTCCACCCCAATCCAACTGTGAACTGTGTTAGCGTGGCCCTACGGTAGGACTTGATACGTGGTATTCCACACAGCTCAGTTCTTCAAGACCGCCTTGCTCACTCTCAGCCACTGCTTTCCCTCATAGAACGGAGGCCAGTTTCCAAAGGAAAGGTGGAATTCTGATTATGATTGCCTTGAAATCTCTCTGAGTTCGAGGCCAGCCTGGTCTACAGAACTAGTTCCAGGACAGACAGGGCTACACAGAGAAACCCTGCCTCAAAAAACAACAAACAAAAACAAAGAGAGAGAGAGAGATCATGTGACTTTTCCCCTATGTTCTGTTTCTGACATGAGTGAGGCTGATTGGTTTTCATTTGTTCATAAACTTCTGCAAGAACTTACTTGGCTCTAAGTGCTGCTGATGTTATGTGTAACTGATTCAACTCATTGAATTGAGTTGTGGGCTGTGCTTAGGATTTTTGTGTCATGGAAGACAATGGCCAGCCATTCTACTTTTGTTTGAAGTTCGTGTTGGGTCTAGAATCACAGAACGTAGTATTCCATTTTTTTTTCCAGTTTTCATATTATCAATGCCATTTATTTCTCAAATGTTTCGAGTAATTTAGCAGTGAAGCCCTGAGGTTTACAATTATCTTTGTGTGCAATTTTGAACAAATAGTTCAAAACTGCAAGCAGAGATAACTGATTGTTTAGCAGAGATAGAGACAGTCGGACTTTTTCTTCCTTTTATGGTGGTTGAGTAAGTTGTGCTTTTCTTTTCTTAAATTTTATTTACATGGCTTTGGGAGGGCAGTTATCCACAGAGGCTATAGGACATTGAACACCCTTGAGCGAGAGTTACAGGTGGTTGTGAACTGCCCAATATGGGTGCTGGGAACAGAACTGGGGTCCTCTGGAGGAGCACTACCACTCCTAACTGCTGAGCCCTCTCTCCCGCCCTTATCTCCCTTTGATTAATTAAAAAACAACTTTCATTTATTTAATTATTTATTATTTCTTTATTTACATTGAAAATTCATGCAGTGTTTCTGATCATGGTTTCTCCTCCCCGCATCTCCTCCCAGATCCTTCCCTCGTCCCCACTCATCCAACTCCATGCCTTCTTTCTCTCTTTTTAGAAAACAGGCAAATAAAAGAGCAAGCCAGATTTTTTTTTTAAGGCACAAGAAACACACACACAAAAGCAAAACCCATAAAATTACAAAATCAAAATCATACTATATGAGCAAAGGACCAGTAAGATTTTTTAAAAAAAAAAAAAAGGCTCAAACAAACAAAAAAATCTATGAAAACACCATTGAGTTCATTTTGTGTTAGCCATCTACTGCTGGTCATGGTGTCTGCCCTCAAGGGTGGTTAATACATCCAGTGAGACTCCATAGGAGAAAACTGATTTTTCCTTTGTAAGCAATTGTCAGTTGGAGATAGCCTCTCGGTTAGGGGTGGGAGCTCATGCCTACTTCCCCCTCTCAGTGCTGGGCTCCCTTCTGGCTGGAACCTGTACATGATGCCACAGTATCTGGGAGTTCATGTTCGAGCATCTGTCCTGTTGTGTCTGGAAGATACTGTTACCTTGGCCCTATTCTCTTTCTGTCTTGATGAGTCTTGCTAGAGATGTATCTGTTTCACTTAACATTTGTTTGTTTGTTCATGTGCAAGGTCTCACTATGTAGCCTGGGCTAGCCTGGAACATGCTATTTAGCCTTTCTAGCCTCAAAACTCCTGATCCACCTGCCTCTGCCCTGAACCCCAGTGAGGGGATTATAGGTATGTACGTCCACACGCAGCTCTCTATTTCTTTCTTTGTTTTTTCAAGAACACAGTTTTTGGCTGTGCTGTTTTTTTCCTTCTGAGCATTTGTTTTCCATTTCATTCATTTCCATTCATTCATTTATTTCCATTCTCACTTATTTCCATTCATTCATTCGTTTCCATTCTCATTCATTCCATTTCCATTCATTCATTTCTTATTTTTCGGACTCTCTTCTCTCTACTTTGGGTTTAGTTCGCTATTCTTCTTAATTATTCAGATGAATATCTAGATTTTTGGCTTTCAGCCTTTCTTCTTTCTTATGTGAATGTAAACAGAAGTAAAATTTATTGCAGTCATGTCTTTGATATATGTCTTATTTTTATTCCTAATGACTGAAGTTTCCATTTGATTTCTTCTTTGACAAAGGGATCATTCAGGGGCTTGTGTGTGTCATTTTCTGTTACTATAACAAAACACTTGAGATAATTGATTTAAAAACAAGGAAAGGTTTGCACTGGCTCAGGATTTCCATTTGTGGGCATTGGACCCTGTTGCTTTTGGGCCGTGGCATTGTCTTGTTCTTCTAGGGACCACCATTGCTTCCTAGGTTCTAATATATAACCTGATATCTTTCCCATTTCTGAGATGATGGGGGACCTTAGGTTATAAGAGTCTGCCACCTTTGTCATAATGGATTTTAATGCCGCAAATCTTTAAAACCCGTCACTGCTACCGTCTTACGCAGTCAATACTGCATTTGTCCATGCATCTGCTCTGACTCACCCCTTATTCCTTCACAAACCCCTGATAAAATGCGGGTGGTGAGAGATGAGCAGGGGCTCTAATGACCCCATAGGATGAAGATGGGATGTAGCGGGAGGCATAGTGAAACAGATCCATAGTGTGAGTCTGCTGTCTCCGTGGGTCATTGGGAGTACTGAAGCCTTGGCTTTCTCCCCTCTTGAAGTCAGGATTGTGTGTTTGCTTGCCTGGCCTGTCGTGCAGGTATCCTCAACATTAAAGGAAACAGAAGCAGACAGAGACTCTGCAAACACTAAAGCAGGGATTTCAAACCCAGCATGGGCTGTATTTAGGCAGTCAAGTATTCTTTGGGCTTACAGAACCCTTCCTTGTTTAAACCAAGCCACTGTTTAGAAATCTTATTATCTCTACCTTTCTCCTTGGGGGAAAGAAAATAACTTGAAGCTCTGACAACTGCAGACATGGCTTCTCCCCAGTTGTGGTCCTGGGTAGGAGCCCTCCCCCGTCCCCATCACGATCTTGGTTTTGGGAAGGGATGGTGTCAATGTGCACAGATCTCAGCACCTACACATCTGCATTCCTGGTGCCAAGCTTCCTCTGCTGTCTTATTATCTGAGCTGTGGCCCTGGTAACACACGCATCCACATTAGTTGTTATTACTCATTTAAAGTCGGGGACACACGGGGACAGGACTTTCTAGTGTTCACGGTTGCTAAGCGCTGAGACAGGTGACTGAGAGAGGTTGTAGAAACACTTTCCCTGGGGACCTAAAAATAAAACAGATTCATCCCCAGTCTCTCCAGGATGCCGAGAAGGGAGGGCAAGCTGACTGTACCACATTGCTTCTAGGTTTTAAGTCTGTCTGGGGATGGGGAGGAGCTGTTTTAGAGTCTGTCTATTGGAGGGAAGTAGAAATATAATCATAGATAGATTACATATTATAACATAATCCAGCATTTGGAAAACAAAAAATGTCTCATAATCCAGACAACAGAAAACATGAGGACTTCATAAAAACAGGCATGACTTAGTGAAACTTATTGAACTTCAAACCTGTGACTATCACTGTATGTAAATTATATCTCAATTTGTTGAGAGAGGGTCTTACTATGTAGTCCAGGATGGCCCCAAACTTGTGGTTCTTCTGTCTCCCAAGTGCTAAGATTACAGGAGTATATCACCATGTCAGCTATATCTGAATTCTTTTTTATATCTGAAAAAATTTATGCCAAAGTATAAATAAAAATTAAGGAGGAGGCAGGGGATAAATTCTGAGGGTAGGCTGTGCCAGTCACTAAGTAGACCACTGGACATTGCTTACAATATTAGATCCTCACAATATCTTATAAGGTAGGTATAATTATTACTCTAATCTTTCAGGTGTTGAAACTGAAATTCAGGTGATAAAATCCATAGCAGTTTGCACAGTTGGGAGAGCCACACCTTACAGTCCAGATGGAGTGATTCACCCAGGGACTCTCTCCGTCTGCTCTGTGAGCTAATCATTTGGATGGTTAGGAAAACTGAGAAAATGCATCACTGTACGCTTGAAGAGGGAAAGATGGAGAAACAGCCATAACTTACTGTGGTGTCTGCTGAGACATCTACTGAAGACCTCACTTCTTAACTCAGTACTAGAAACATTCATTCACAAACCCCAGCAGCTCGAGGCGTCAGCCCACTGTTGTTACAGCAGGATCATCAGCCTGTGTGAGAGAGAAAGAGAGAGGGACCTTTTGTGAGTCACTGACCTCTCCTTCCCAAGAGACACTATGATTCCTCAGGCCTTTGTAGTCACTGGTTCTGGTCTAGGATAGGATATTTCATGACAAGATGTTTCCGTCCTCACAAAACACACTCTGAACCACCCAACCAGGTCTGTGGATCTTCGGAATAGTTCTAAGACTCCTTGTGAATGTTGAAACCTCTCTCACAGGAAAAATGAGCATGTACATATACGTGCAAACTAACATTACAATTTCGAGAGGGTGTGAGTTCTCCTAAAGATCGCTGAACTACCCTGGCGTATATGAACAGGAAGGTGGGTCCCTAAACAGGAGTTGCTGGGTTTGAAGAGCTGATCGTTGGAAGAGGAGAAATCTAGCCTGTGCTTTCATCCTCAGCCGAGAAATCTAGCCCGTGCTTTCGTCCTCAGCCTTCCTGGCTCAAGGACTGAATTGTTAAGACTATATGCGAATGCAGCATGTGGGATAGTGGCCGTCCTGCCTGATTAACATTGTCACCAAGCGGTCCAGAAGACTGACATATCGGAAGATAAAATCCAGTGTCTCTGTGCTGGTTTTGTGTCACCAGTTAGTTGCCTTGTCTCTTTTCTCTCAGCAGTGAATAAAGCTTTCAATGTTTCCAGGGTTGGCTTGAAAGCTAATGTCTTGCATCACCTCATCTCCACACGCTAGGATGCCGCCGGTGTCTACTGCGGCAAAATGAGAGGGAAAGAGGAACTCTAAACAGCCTTCCTCTTGTCTTCGAACACTCAGTTCCTAGTCATCACTTAGACCTCCACTTCAGTACCACGCCCTCAAGGACACACCAAGGACCTTTAGATGTCCTTGTTTTTTCTTTCACTGGGGACCTTCCATCACTGCATGTAATATTGGTTTGACATGTTATCCATCTATGTCCACATCTCAAATACCTGTCTGTCCGTCTTTCTACCTATCTATCTCAAAAAACCATAAACTTCCTGAGAGTAGGAAGCATTATTTCATTTTCCATGCATCCCTGTTGTCTGGCACAAGGTTGGTGTTTAGTTAAATGTTTGTTTGAATGAGTGGATAGAAGTAAGATAATGAGTCCTAGTTGCAGGAAGCCTTGGAGTTGTATCTGGAAAGCTAATACCTGCTGACAGATAGTAGGAAGCCTGTATCCTCGGCTACATGACCTCATCTCACCAGGGGTTGTGTCTTATAACTCTGGCATTTCAGGGCAGTTCTCTTCATACCTACCTTATTTCATGGGAATTCATTGAAACCTTGAGTAGTTACTATTCTACATCACGTAGTAGTTCCAAATGGGTACAGAATCATAAACCTGGATTGCCTATTGGCTAGCTCTGTTACTGCTTTTTTTCCTTTTTTCTTTTGGTGAGACAGTGTCTCATTAGGTAGTCCAGGCTGGCCTCAAATATAAGATCTTGCTCTAGCTTCCAGAGTGCTAGGATTCCAGATGTATGCCACGATGCCTGGATGACTCTGTGATTGTGGGAAAACGATATAATCACTCTGATCTTCGGTTACTTCATTCTATAAAATGAAGGTCAATTAAATCTTCTTATAGGATTAAGTAAAATAATCTGTGTGAAATCAGAAAGCCTGTTCATAGCAGTTGCTTAATCAGTAAGCATTTTATTATTATCTAAATTGAATTCTTATGAAATAGGAGGAGAATTAACCATCCTTAGGAATAGTTCCCCAAAGAGTTAATATAAAACACCTTTCTTTTTGGTTTCTCGGAAAGCCTGCCAATAAGGTGCCTTCAGAGTTGATATGCTCTGCAGATTTGTTTAACATCAATTCCTTTGTGCTCCCTGAATATAGTTTTGGGTCTTACAGTGATGTGTCAGTCTGAATGAGGATGTCCTCCCATAGGCTCATATGTTTGAATACTTGGTGCCCAGTTGATGGAACTGTTTGGGAAGGATTAGGAGGCGTGGCCTTGTTGGAGGAGGTGTGTCACGGAGGGTGAGTTTTGGGGTTTCAAAAGCCTCCTGCTGTCTCCAGTGCTCTCTCTGCCTCTTGCTTGAAGATCAAGATGCAAGCTCTGAACTGTGGCTGCTGCCATGCCTTTGCCCCACCATCGTAGACCTTTACCCTCTGAAGCAGACGCCAAGTTAATTAAACGCTTCCTTTTATAAGTTGCCTTGATCACGGTGTTTTATCACAGCCACAGAAAAGTCACTAAGACAAATGGCTCCAGGTCTCTAGCAGCTTTTACAGCCTCCTTTCAACACCACCTCGCACACTGGGGAAATGAGCAGACTTTTGTAAGAGACTGACTGATGGTGGCGGCTTTTAAACGCATAGAAGATTCCAGACCAGAGAAGCATGTCAACAAAGGCTGGTGTAAGAAGCATGTTTTTCCACATAGTTATGGCATGGTGCTTGTCAGGTTAGGTCAAGTAGCTGAGGGTGATAGTTGCAATAAGTGAGTCTGGTGGTCTCTCAGCGCCCGAGGAAGGAAGCAATGTGGTGGAGCAAGCCTTAAATTCCAGTATCAAGTTGTGGTGATTTGACTGAGAATGGCCCCATAGGCTCATATGTTTGAATGCCTGGTCTAGAGTTGGTGGAACTATTTGAGAAGGATTAGGAGGCATGGCCTTTTCGGAAGAGGTGTGTCACTGGGAGTAGGCTCTGAAGTTTCAAAAGCCCATGCCTTTCCCAGTTAGCGCTCTCTCTCTCTCTCTCTCTCTCTCTCTCTCTCTCTCTCTCTCTCTCTCTCTCTCTCTGTCAGATCAGATGTAAGCCCTCAGCTACTGTTACAACACCATGCTTTGCTACCTGCTGCTGCCATGCTCCATACCGTGATGGTCCCGGGCTCTAACGCTCTGGAATCACGATTAACTGCTTTCTTTTATACATTGCCTTGGTCATGGTGTTGTGTCATGGCATTAGAAAAGTAACCAAGATGCAAGTGGAAGCCTCCGGCTCCAATCCTGTTTCTCCCATCACCCACTCTTAGCAGAAAGTCTGGTTTCTTCCACCAGTCTTTTCAGCATAAACCCTGGTGTCCTGAGGTCATACGGAGACTTACTGCGCTCCTCGAGGGGTTAACAGAAGGCCGATAGCCTCATTGCTCAGAATCAAAGCATTTCTCAAGTCATCAGATTCTCTGTAGAACATGGATAACTTGAAAATAGTCAAACTCCGAGGGTGAGTTACAGAAGCTAGGATGATACCTCCTTGTTTCAACTATAGCTTAGACCATTTCTCATCCTCTCGCCCCAGAAAAGAACACGTAACCCATCTCAACAGTCTCATTTCACTGTCCCCAAAGCAGCTACCAGCACCCCACTTGCTTCAGGTACAACTCCAAGCTCTTGGAGAATAGAAACACCTGCCTGACCCGTGGGCAGTCGGTTTCCTTTAAAGAAAATATGTTTTATATTCTAGAAGCATTCCAACAACAAATTCATTTAAAAAAAAAGAAACCGATTACACAACCCCCCTTCCCTAATGCAAACAACTTTTATTTTCACGTGACCCTCTTCGACCATCTTTGTTGGCAAAAGCCCCTAAAGAAGCCCCCCCTTTTTTTTTAATGATTTTTTTGTTGTTGTCACATCATGAAAGTCTGGAGAAAAAAAAAATCTCCCAAACTTTAAGTGCTTCCCATTAGTTAGCGTGAAGTTTCTACCATGACCAAAGGCAATGAGAGACAGTCTCGTGGTGTCTCTGTGTTTCATTTCCTGCCTTCTCCTCACCCATGGCAGCTGATCCTGCTCCTATCTGAGGGCCTGTGAATGTGCACCCCGCTGTCAGGAGCAGGAAACTCCCCCCAACAGTCACCAACTCATTCCTGTCTCTGCTCAAATTTTCTCCTTAGGGAGGCTTTCTTTGATTACTTTCTAGTATCTTCCATTGATCTCTATCTGAATTTAATTATCTTCATAGAACCTATAACCTCCACACACACTGCCCCAGCCCCTAGAGCAGTAGTTGGCCCAAGAGAGGGCCTCATCTGCCTGCTCAATGATGTGTCTGCCTGTGTCAGCAGAGATGGTGGGGAACTGGCTGCCTCCAGTTAGGAGAGGGGATTTAGTGACCAATGGGGAAATTGGATTTGATGGTTTAGAGTCCGGTTTCTCTGCTGTACTTCCCTAATAACCCATGATAAATCAACAACAACAACAACAAAATACCAATTTCCCCAGAAGCCTCTATACAAATAAGAAAATATGAGGCTAGGGAGATCATTGTGTTGGTAAAGGGTTTGCCATGCATGCCCAGGATCCTGAGTTGGGATACCCAACACTCATGTTCAAAGCAATGTATGGCAGGATGTGTCTACCGTCCCCGTGCTAGTGAGGCAGAGGCAGGTGGATCCTGGAACTTGCTGGGTAGCCGGCCTAGACAAATTGGTGAGCTCTACGTTCATAGTCCCTCTACTATATATATATATATATATATATATATATATATAGTAGAGGGACTATGAAGACGGCTCAGCGATTAAGGGTGCTTACTGCTCTTGCAGAGGACCTCAGACTTGGTTCCCAGCATCCATGTCAAGCGATTCACAATCGCCTTCATTTCCAGGGAACCTGATGCCCTCTAGTCTCTGAGGGCACGTGTACACATAAACTCACACAGGCATGCACACATAAATAAAATGAACAAATAAATTTAAAACATATGGTAGAAAGTAAGAAGAGGAGATATCAGATGTCAATCTCTGGCCTCTACACGCACATATACATATGTGCTTGTGTCCCTGTGCACACATACATACACACATGCATCATATGCAGAAACACACACACACACACACATACACACACACACACAATAACACTGTCAAACAATTAATTCGCTGTAAGGTAGTTGTCCAGCTAACATATCAATGTATCACCAGAGGGCAAGTCTTCTAAGAACATTAATTGGAGGATATGGCTTAGTATGCGATATGGTTTGAATATGGTTTGTCCTTTGAAATTCACGCTGGAGTTTGATCTTCACTGTGAAGCTTAAGCTGATTGTTTAAAGAGGGAGCCTTGGGAGATGAGTTGGGTTTGGATATGGCAAGTTGGCTAGAACTCCAGGGATTGGATCCCAGTGGCTTTATAAGAAGTCGGGATGGGGGTGGGATGGCTGCCTGTTGCCTCAAGATGCCCTGTGCTACCTTGGGACTCTGCCAGAAAGGAGGCCATCAACAAAAAATGGCTCCTCCGACTTTTACCTCCAGAACTCTGAACCAAGAGAAATCTCTTTTCTTTTACAAAGTAGCAGTCCTCAGATATTTCACCATAGTAACGAAAGCTCTGAGGGACTCAGGGAGTAACCCACAGCAGGCTGGTTCTGACAGACTCCAGAGTCCTCCCTGGCTGCCCTGCAATCCAGAACCTGTCCTTTCTCCCCTCTCCTTCCATCCTGGCAAAGGTCTCTGGTCCTCTGCTTAGATCCTCTAATATGGCCAGGCTCTTAAACACGCCCATTCTCTACCCTTAGGGTAGGATTCTGAAATAAGATGCCCAGACCACCTGCTTCCAAGTCACACCGGGCACTTCATTTTCTGTGCTTCGTAGGCATCCCTCATCTGCAGCCTGGGAGTTTCTGGGGTGGGGCAAGGAGCACCGCGCCTTAGAGAGACTATCTGCCTCCAGTTCTGTGTGCTCATCTTGGCGGCTTGCCCCTCCCCCCCCCCCCCCCCCCCCCGACTCTGTGTTGAGTCCCAGCTACCTCTCACACCCCAGGAGAGTGCTCACCTTTCCTTCACAGACGTTTCCTTTTTCTGCCGCAAACACTATTCCTAGAAATAAATCCTCCTGGCACTCTCGTTGTCTGAGAACTGCCTCGGTCCCCGCCCCACTTCCTGCCCCCCAAGGTTTTGTGATCTTTGGCTTTTTCCCCCCTCCTCTCTCTCCCTGGAGGATGGGTGGAAGGTGGGGCTTCCGTCGTCATAAGGAATTGAGCAGGCTGACACCCACCACGGGGAAACACAATTAAGAATGTTCACAGCAGGAAGGCTGCTCTCCGGGAAGCACAGAGAGCTGTCAGGACAAGTGACCTTTCTAATCACGCCTGACATTTCACAGCCTTGAAGGCGGAAGAGCTGCCCTTATTCCGGAGGCGCGATGTCGCTCTGTGTCACCCCAGACACCTGCGTCTGAGGCTGCGGTGACTTGGCCTCCAGCCGCGCAATGAACCAGAGCATGCAAAGGGCTTTGTTTCCCTCCGGGGAAAGAGAAGACGCTGAGCCAGAGACTTAGGTGGATGGCAACCGCGTCTAAACCTGGGACAGAGAGGCGCTGGAGAAGAATATCGCCTCCCCTGAGTAACAGCCTGCTCCCGAGGGTTCAGCAGGCCAGGCTGATCAAACAACGCCCCTGGGGAGGAAACCAAAGAGGATTACCTGCCAGCCCCAAAGTACTGGCTGCTGTGACTCATGTTTGACCCATCTCAGTATGAAAACAGCTTTGACTTATTTTCATATATATATGAATATATATATATATATATGTTCTAGAAAAAAACACAGAACATATATATATATATATATATATATATATATATATATATATATATATATATATATAAAGAAAAAAGTAAAATTACGTTTAATCTTATCAGCCAGATAACCATTGTTAATATTTTGAGGACAGCTGTTAAGAGTGGTATCTTAAGCCTGTAATCCCTGCGGGGGCCAAGGTAGCTCTCAGGTTTAAGGCCAGCCTGGACTCCTGAGCAACACTGTGTCTCAAACAAAAAGCAAGAAAGAAGAAAAAGAATATTTTGAGGAATGCACAACACACGATATTTTTAAAAAGAATTTTTTTATGTGCACAAATGATTTGCCTGCAGGTATGTAAGAGGTCTACATACATGTCTGGTGCCCACAGCGGCCAGAAGAAGGTGTGAGATCCCCCCCTGGATCTTAAGTTACAGAGAGTTATTAGCTGCCATGTGGGTGCTGGGAATTGAATCTGGCTCCTCTACAAGAGCAAGTGGTTCAACTCTCTAGCCTTTGAGTGGGTATTTCTGTGTGTGTTAGAATTTAGAAGATTTCCTGTGTTTATTGGCCATTTGAGTTGTTTGTTTTGTGAATTCTCCTGACCTTCAATCCCCTTTTGGGAATGCCAAAACTTTCTGAAATTTAGTTTTAAGTAGTTTCTGTATAGTAATGAGAACTATTTGTTATTATTATTAAAACATTTTTATTAATAATATTATTTGCTATTAATATTATTGATACTATTTATTAATAATTAATAACTGTTATTAATTGTTAGAAAAAATTACATCTTTTCTCTCTAGTTTATCAGTACCTTCATTTTCATGGGGGTTCTACCATGAAGACATAAAAACCTTCTGATGTTGTCTGAATAGCATAAGGTTTTAGCTTAAGAAAAAAGAATCATATTTATAAATGCCTTCTTCACTCTGTGACACTCTGTCTCTTTATTCAGTATTTGCTTCCCCAGCAAGACTGTAAACTGTATGGAGGGCAAAAATAAGTCTTTACTGTGTTTTCTTCTTGTGTGTTGTCTCTCAATTCCTGGGCTCTTTTGGCCACTCTTCCCGCTGTCTGCAATGGTCTTTGCTCCTTCTCATCGCATGAGTAGATGGCATCTCTGCAGAGAACTCTTTCCTGGTTAGCCTCTAGGGAAGCTTCCACCAAGCCCGTTCTTCTCTCTCCCGGCACTCTTGTTTCCTCTGTGACCTTTGCTTTAAGAAGAAGCATGGTCTAGTTTGTCTATTCAATATTTGCTTCCCCAACTAGAGTATAAACTCCACGGAGGGCAGAAGTCATGGCTATTTTGCATTCTAAGCGCCTAAACTAACATCTGGCATACGGCATAAACACAAAAGGAATTTGTTAAAGGTCATTGAATGTTAAGTCCGTCTAAAATTTATTTTGGTATAAGGTATGCACTAAAGATTTGGCTTAAATTTTTCCAGATGGTATCTTGTGATCACAGGGCACAGCAACAAAGCAGACCAGCTCTCTGCTAATCCTCATTTCATTTGACCCCAAGAAATGAAATCCAGGATGCAGGAGGGGGATGGAGTTACTGGCCCTCACTCCCTCCAGGCCCATGGACCTCCTTCCTGTCTTGGCAATGACTTTCCTGCCTCCATTATTGTCTTAGTCTATGTGCTTCCCCACAGGCTTATTTCGGGGCTTAGCCTAGAGAGGATCCTTAATTAATGATATTTACTCGCTGATTAAAGTCACTCGGATGGCGGGGAAATCCGAGGCTCTCTCTGGTGTGTTTCATCACAGTAGCCTCTGGAAACCCTGAGGAACCTCTCCTCTCTCCACCACGCCGCAACACTAGATTGTTCTGGGCCCTTCAGCACCCGGCTTTCACTTCTCACAGTTGTGAACGTGGCGACAGACCCTGGAGGTCGTCAGAGGAAAAAGGGGGAAGATGGCCGTGCCCACGCACGCGAGATTTGGAAGTTTCAGGAGCCACATCATGTCCCATCCATTTTTTCCGTCAAAGCTGGCCCGTGGGGCTCATGAGGTGGATCAGTGGATAAGGGTGCCTACTCCCAAACCCGACCACCTGAGTTCTGTCTCCAGAACCGGTGTAAAGGTGGAGGAAGAGAACCACGTCCACAAAGTTGCCCTCTGACCTCCACACACGTTTTGTGGCATATACCCCGCCTCCACTTCCTGCACACACACACAGTAATAAAATAAAAATAAAATTTACCTGTGAGATAGCTCCAGCAGCTTTACAATCAGGCCTCAGGAGGTCATAACTTTAAAATTTTATTATCAGTAAGTTTCTTTCCCAATTTATTAAAATGTTAATACTAGATATAAAAGAATCTGTTTCTCACCATTTAAACCTTTTGTTTGTTTGTTTGGTTTGGTTTGGTTTTTTGAGACAGAGTTTCACTGTGTAGCCCTGGCTGTCCTAGAACTCACTCTATAGACCAGGCTGGCCTTAAACTCAGAGATCTGCCTGCCTCTGCCTCCCGAGGCTGGGATTAAAGGTGTGCACCACCACCACTCGGTCCATTTAAAACTTTTAATGAACTCTTAGTACCCAAAGAAGTCCAACTTACTATTAATACTAATCCTCAAAGGATAACATTTAAAAAGGAGAAAAAAAATCAACTATCATTTACCTTGAAACAAGGACCTCACAAAGAAGAGTCAATTGTACACTTAAAACTTATTAAATGTGGAGGCCGAAGAGACGCTCAGTGGGTGGGGTGCTTGCTGCCAAGCCTGATGGCCTGAGTTCAATCCTCAGAGCGCAGTGGGAGAAGGAGAGATTTGACTCCTAAAAAGTTGTCCTCTGACCCCTACTTGCAAGCTGTGGTTTCTGTTCCCATGCTCACATATGAAATTAATAAGTAAAATCGTAACGCTATTTAACACTTCATCTTTAATCCTTCTAAAACCATTTAGAGTGGCTTCCTTAGTAGCAGTTTTTTGTTTTCATTTATCTGTGGTCGAGGCAGAGAGCAGCACATCCTTGCTAACCAGCAGCCATCAGGCAAAGCACGCTTACGCTTCTTCCACGCTGAGTGAGAGGTCAACTCCTCCACACCCGAGTTTTTTGTTTGTTTGTTTTGTTTTTATTAATTTTTTTTTAATGCCGAATGCCTTTTATTGAAGGACGGAAGAGGTCTTAAATACGGGCTTACAGTACAATGGGAGAACCCTGGAGGGCAGAAGTTCTACTGATGTTTTATAATCTTGCATCTAAGCTGTTAACGCCCAATATGCAGGATACACAGACAAGGAACTTCCCTTAACCATTCAGGAGGGTGGAATCCGGTAGGGAATTAGCATAGGAAGGATATCAGGGTCAAGGTCAGCAAGCAAGGCAACAGTTACTCAAAACGGGGGCCAGGGCCCTATAGGTCCCCCCCTTTTACTAAAAAATGAGCTTCTGACTTAGGTTGCGTGGGACGTCAGCAGGTCACCTTCCCCGTCATGGAGACACCTGCCCAGGCCACACAGGCACTCTGTCTTAGGTTGGTGAGTGCCCCCCAGGCATTACCCATCTCTGAATACTCATTATCATATAGGCCCACACCCGAGTTTTTTGGGACAGTGCCTCAAGTAGTCCAACCTAACTTCAAACCCACCATGTAGCTGAGGATGGTCCTGGTCTTGTCTTAAACACCTGGTCCTCCTGCCTCCCTCTCCAGATATCAACTTCCTTGTTCTTTATAATTGGAGGAGAGTCATAGCATTAGAGTAGACATCGGGAAATGTTGATTGCGCAGTTGTAGAAATCATTTCCTTAAAATGAACATGAATACTAGATGAGAATGATGACAGAAATAACGTGTTTATTTCAGTGAACTTTTTGCACATGTAAAACTTTGGTTAAATTCCACCTTTGGGATCCTAGACTTTGCTTTTGTCTTATCGTGGGAAACACAAAGTCTCTTGCAGACACTAGTAATTTCAAGATGAGAGAGGGTCAAAGGGTGCTTCTGTTGGTTTAAATAACAGCCAAACATTCTTCACATAGGGGCCTAGGATGTGACTGTTGTTAATACGGAGTCTTTAATGATAGAAACATTATTCAACTAAAAATATAATACAAAAAATTTCACCCAACTTATTAAATCCAAGAACATCCAATTTTGTAAATAATGAAAAGATACAACTTAACTCATTGAGCAAATCCTGGGTGCCCCTAATTCATCCATTATAAAATAAGAAATTAAAATGATGCTGAATGGAAGGTTGCAAAACAAGTGTTTCACAGTCTGGGTGGAAGAATAAAGAAATATGTGCCTAGACTAGGATTTCCCAGGAACCTTCCAAATGTTCATACCCCAGGGACTCAGTCTTCCTTCTGCAGATCTCAACTGGAAACGCTTACCTCATGGTTCTTTGGTAATATGTGACTTTAAAGTTTAGGATTCTAGCCAAGGTGGGCGACCTGGAGCAATGCTTCCGTGGGTCATTTCACAACAAAGGATATTCTCTCAAATCTCAAAAGGATCTGGACTTTGACTCTAGTTTTTATTTTTTTTATTTTTTTATTTTATTTTTTTTTTTTTTTGGTTTTTTGAGACAGGGTTTCTCTGTGTAGCTTTGCGCCTTTCCTGGAACTCACTTGGTAGTCCAGGCTGGCCTCGAACTCACAGAGATCCGCCTGGCTCTGCCTCCCGAGTGCTGGGATTAAAGGCGTGCGCCACCACCGCCCGGCTTAGTTTTTATTTTTAAATGTTTCATAAGAAAAAAGATCATGAAAGAAATATCCAAGTGTTAACACTGCTTGTCTCTAGGTGGTAGGGTTATATGTAAAAAGTTACAGTTACAATTTTCACCAACCAGAAATCAAAGATGAGGAACTTTCCTTGTGTGTTCCATCATTGTCAATCGATTTACAATGCAAGCCTTTCAGTCCAACCAATCAGATTCATTTGTTCCTTCTGTGGTTAGGAACAGCCATAATGTTACTAAAGAACCAAAGAGGCATCATGACTCTTTCTATGGTTTAGGGAGGAGGTTGGTTGGCCATTGAGAAGTTCTTAGCTCCCCTAGGGCTTGGGCAGCTGAATCTCATTTCAGCCTGCAGGTAAAATGGAGTCTAAAGTCAAAATGGCAGTCCTCAGGCCAAGGTGCTTTTGCCTGCTCCCTTCATTCCCCACTTGGCTTGTGACTAGCGAGACAAATTTTGGTCCAAGGGCTCAAATAAGGGGTTGTACTGTACCCTTAGAATCATGAGCTTGGGCTGGAGAGATGGCTCAGAGATTAAGAACACTGGCTGTTCTTCCAGAGGTCCTGAGTTCAATTCCCAGCACCCACATGGTGGCTCACAACCATCTGTAATGAGATCTGGCTCCCTCTTCTGGCCTGCAGGGATACATGCAGACAGAATACTGTATACATAATAAATAAATAAATCTTTTTTAAAAAAGAAAAGAAAAGAAAAGAATCATGAGCTTAACAGCGCCTACACAATCTTGAACAAAGTGTTCAATGGCATTGATAACATGAGGGGCAAACAGTAGAACAAGGAAGAGGGAGGTTAGGGGACCTACCAGACTTGTGACGAGGGTTCTCAATCAGTGGGACCAGTGGACAAGTGATTCGTATCAGTTGGAACTTTTTCCTCCTCCCTAGTGAGAAGATTTTCTTTAACTTTTCTTGAGGTCTTTCTATAACACCTGAAGGGTTGGCATAAATGCAATATGCTTCTCCCAGGGTCATGCATAAACCTCCTTCCCTAATGAAAAGTGGATTCAGATCATGGTGGTTTTGCAAGACCATTTCAGCCAGTGTGTCAACTTGATTTTCTAGGAAAGAGATGGAGGGATGGAGATGGGAAATATCTCAGTCAGTTTGCTCACCTAGGAGCCATCGGTTGTGGTCCCCAGTGATTAAGGCTGTTTTCCCAAGGGCTGCTGACCCAGCAATCCCTGCTCCTATCAGAAGAGGGACAAGTATAGGAGGTGCATAGTAAGCCTGTAGCCCCCATATGTATTCTCCTTGCCTCCCCTCCATAGTATAGGACTTGAGGCACAATATGAACCAATCACAAAGTTCAGGCTTGTCTTTCAGTGAAATGTCCTAGGGAAAGGCAGGTTGTCAAGCCAAAGGTACAGGCAAACCAAGTTGAGGTAGGGGCCACCAAGAGGGTATTTTGGTTTAGGGCAACCTATTCATAAACTGTAGGTTGATAATAGTTTGGGGCCATCCAAGAGGGGGTTAAAACGAACAGACCAAAAAAAAAAAAAAAAAAAAGACAGGGATCAGTCTGGCATCAGTCTTATCTCTAGTGGGTTGCACTGGTCCTGTTAAACTGTCCATCTCCTGGCATCAGTGTTGGATCTTTTGTCAGGAACACGTTTCAGGTGGGTGTGATGTATCCAGAAACAAATGTCGTTGACTTTGACAGTAGGAGGAGTAGTCAGGATCACAAAGTGAGGACCTTTCCAGTGGGGGCTGAGAGTCTCCTTTTGATGATGTTTCATCCAGACCAGGTCTTCCGGTTGGTGGTCATGAGGTTTAACAGGTAGCTGATTGTATAGTGGCAGAGCAATATAACCAGAAAAGCCTAGAATGCATGCTTCTCAAGGTAGCTAGACTAAGCCAATTCCATGGCTCTCTGCAATTTCTTCTCTCTTTTCTATTGTACTTAATAGCATTTGAAATCTTATCTATGAACGAATATGATTATTGTTATCTTTTCTCCAACACCATTAGAAAGTATACTTTACCAGAGACAAGAGTGATTATTATTGAGAACAGTCACGGCAAGGTACGTTCCTCTAGTGAAAAGTTCCATCTGAAACTGGTTCATCCTTTAATATGAAGCTCGTGAACAAGGCAAGCCTGTCTGCCCTTTCTTAACAATAGATCTGGTAACTTTAACTAATGAACTGACTAATGAACCAACAAGGTGGCCGTAGCCTCGAGAGAAGAAGCTAATTGTCTGTTATTGCCCAGCTAACAAAGCTATAGTTCTCTTAGCTGTCAATGTCAGAGATCTGACATCGGCCTGAGCCAAATGATCCTGGTTTGTTTTCAGTTATTTGTTTTAGGCTATACTTTGAAAACATATAAGAGGCTAGATACAAATTTTCCTGTACTTGATTACATTAGTACTTAGTATGACTCATGTAAGTGTAGTTCGGAACATCTCCAGGCTTAAGCGTCTTTAACAGTTTTACAATAAGTTAGTCTTAAAAATGATAATTTCTGAATTGAAGCTCTTTCAGTATCAAGATAAGACTTTTGACTTATAAACATAGTCTACAAAGGGACTTGGAACTTTCCTGATCCTTACATAGTGTACCATTACAGAATAAAATAGTTTTTTTAATATGACTCAGTTTACCAGAATATCTATAGCTTACAATGCTAACAAAAACAAGGAAGTTAGACATATATCTTTAAACCAGTTTTTCCAAGCTTAAATAAACCTTAGCTGGGCGGGTGGTGCATGCCTTTAATCCCAGCACTCGGGAGGCAGAGCCAGGTGTGATCTCTGTGAGTTCGAGGCCAGCCTGGTCTACAGAGTGAGATCCAGGGCAGGCACCAGAACTACACGGAGAAACCCTGTCTTGAAAAACAACAACAACAACAACAACAACAAAAAAGGAAAATAAACCTTAAGTAAGGAGAAACATTTTGTAAGACAATGGTTTTTTTTCATTTTTTTTTAATGGGGGGTATGGTGCATTGTTATGCAAATATCCGACATGCAGGCAACCCTGGACTGCTCCTGTAAAAAGGCCTTTAGACCCCAAAGGGTGAGAAACTGCTGCAAGTTCTTTACCAGACTATTTAAGATCACTGTCTTACTACCTCATAAAATAGAAATATCTCAGTTTCTGTTGCTTAGCAGCTGTGACCCTAACTTTAGTTGGCCAGTGACTACATTGTCACTGGTTTGGGATCCCAGTGTAGTCTTGAGCCTTTCTCTGGGTGAGCCTTTAAGCATAAGAACCATGTTTTGAAGTGACATATTTCCTTTGACAGAAACAGTTAGTCAGAAGCAGAACTGAAGAGGTTAAAAGGCAAGGTTAGCACATTTGAACATTTGCCCAGAACCACAGACATTGATGGATTAGGTCGTTGTTTTAAGATTACCTATGTAGCCTTCTGATTATTATTAACCTGTGTTAAAGTTATAAGTTAGCTCTTTTTGCTACAAATACTACAGGTTTTTAACCACACCTAGTAATGTGTAAGCCAGTGCTTTCTTAGCTGTTCTGGTCTTGTTCTTTCTGACCTCCAATTTTATTATTTTTTATTTCCCCGAGACAGAACTTCTCTGTGTAGTTTTGGTGCCTGTCCTGGATCTCACTCTGTAGACCAGGCTGGCCTCGAACCCACAGAGATCCGCCTGGCTCTGCCTCCCGAGTGCTGGGATTAAAGGCGTGGGCCACCACCGCCAGCCCTGACCTCTGCTTTTTTAACCCAGACGTAGAGACTTTGAAAGCAAGTCTGGGTCTGAAAAAGGGTGGGCCATCATTCAACTCCAGAGTCAGCGCTTTAATAAAGCAGAAGAGCATAAAACCATTTTAATATCGCTCATACCCAATTGACATTTGAATCCCTATCACATTAGTTCCAATGGCCAGAACTCCTAGAGATAAATTCTGAGTCCCGGTGGCTGGCTGCAACAGTAACAGCTGAGTTGTAATTTCAAAGGGTGTGAGGGACACGGAATTCAATTCCCACGGTGTTGTAATGGGAGGGGCTCCCTACTTCCCTGCCGGAGACTGTGGGTCTTTAAGCTACCCACTGATCCCAAATCACAGTCTCCAGCCTTGGCTTAAAGGAGCCAAGGTGTAGTCCTCCAAGAACAGCACTTTTTTTTTTAATTTTTTACTTTATTTTATTTTATTTTTTTTTAAGGTTTTGAAGCGCTGTAGTATGAGATCTAGGGGCGTAAGATGATGAGATAGTTTGCCCCATAATCTCAAAGTATAAAACAAGATAGAGACCCACACAGAAAAGCATCATCGAAAAACAAAACTGACAGTTATAAAGAGACACTGGATGCAGACCACTGAGATGAAAACGGACAAATAAGACAGATGAGGCAAGAATAAGACAAGCGGGCAGGAGGGACAAATAAGACAGACAAAACTTTGGCCAATAAAGACACCGTCCCGGTCTCATGGCCTGGGACCCAGATCCAAGCTGGGGAATCCCCGAGATCCTGTCCCATGTGGGTCACTGATTCTGGGATACTGCCTCACCTAGGACAGATCCGGGTCTGGGACCCCCTGGGGTAAGAGAGGCGTGGCTTCCCTTCCCAGACTCAAGGAGTGCTGCCGCATCTGACTCCATATTGAGCCCAAACCCTGGTGCCAAAACATTACCTGCCCCCAGGGGACTCTGGCTCTGCCTGTGAGACATCTCCATCCCGTTCCTCAATGGGGCATCTCAGTGGAACCTCAAAATGTTACACCTAACCGTTATGCGTCACAAGGAAGGAGAGAGACAACACTTATGGGTTCCGAAGATTTTATTAAACCACCACGTAAGCGGGTCACTGATCAAGGCTGCAGGACAAGGGCTTGGGAGCCTTTTTTTTCCTCCTGACAGTCCCAAGCAGGGACAGAAGTGGAGGTTATAAGCACAAAAATGATAAACATTTGTTGCCAAGTTACAGTTACAATTTTCACCAACCAGAAATCAAAGATGAGGGACTTTCCTTGTGTGTTCCATCATTGTCTACCGATTTACAATGCAAGCCTTTCAGTCCAACCAATCAGATTCATTTGTTCCTTCTGTGGTTAGGAACAGCCATAATGTTTCTAAAGAACCAAAGAGGCATCACGACTCTTTCTATGGTTTAGGGAGGAGGTTGGTCGGCCATTGGAAAGTTCTCAGCTCCCCCCTAGGGCTTGGGCAGCTGAATCTCATTTCAGCCTGCAGGTAAAATGGAGTCTGAAGTCAAAATGGCAGTCCTCAGGCCAAGGTGCTTTTGCCTGCTCTCTTCACCACAGCTGACTAAATTACACTTGTCTTGTTAATATTTTTCAAGTTCTTTACAGTCAAATATGACTTTTTTTTTATTTTAAAAGAATAGACAAAGAACTTTAGGCAACTAAGGAATGCCAAGAGGGAGAATTCGCTGTCCTGGGCATGAGCCCCTTAATAGGTTATCCAATTCCAAGTGGTCATCCCGAAATCACATCCATATACGAAACACTAAATGGACACGGCACATTTTATTTATCTATTTCTACATTTCTACATGTATGTAACAATAGAGAAAAAGAAGCCATGAATTTGAGAGGGAGTGGAGGGACATGGGAGTGGCGGGAGGGAGGAAAGGGGAGGTGGGAACTGATGTAATTATATTTTAATTTTAGAAATACGCCTGAAAATAAAAACAATGATGAAAACCTAATTTCCTGCTTATCTCCCATATCATACCTTAGTAATGTTAACATGATCATGGGCTATAGCGAGTCTTTCTCTGTCCTGTCAGCCATTTCCCGAATAATGACTTGGAAGCTCCTTATTAATTATGAAAGCTCAGCCTATCACTTAAGCTTATTCCTAACTAGTTCTTATAACTTAAATGAACCCATTATATCAGTCTACGTTCTATCATGTACCGCCCACCCTGCTTCCTCCCTGTCTTCTTGAGTCGGTCTCGTGTGCCTAGATTCCCCCTCCTGCTTCCTCTCTCTGCCCTGAAGTCCCACCTATCTCTCCTGCCTAGCTATTGGCTGTTCCACTTTTTAATTCCACCAATCACAGCAATACACCTTCGAGCGGTGGACAAATATCCCACAACAATGGACCACAGTCACTAGAATCCAGAAATGTTTGTGACTCTCATGTCAGCCAAATGCCTACCATGTGCAAGGTGAAGCCCTTAGGGACATGCACGTCCAGAGACATATAAAGGGAGGTTCATGTTGAATAGACTCAAAACCAATGACCTGGGGAAATCTCAAATCCAAACGTAAGCTCCGGAAGCCAGCCTGGCTGCCTTGAAGCAGAGCAAACCCACTCTGTGTCGCCCTAGAAGACAGTACCAAAGGCTGAGGGTAACAGAGAGCACAGATTTCTGTTTAGAGTAAGTATCAGCTGCCTAGTGACTGCAGTTGCCCTCAGTGAAAGAGGGACACTCATGTCTGGGGCCAAGGCTAGATACGCACTTGGCGGCAACGCTAAGAGATACCTTTTTATCACAGAGTGATCGGGTGGGTAAGTGCCTCCCTTCTCAGCAGACCCATAATTTATCTATCATCAAATGGAGAGCCTGCTGATGGCACTCTCCTGCCCCTGTCTCCCAGCCTCCTCTTCTGTTTTCAAGAAGGGACCAATGCCATTTGACACAGGTGACACTTGTTTGTGGCAGAGACAAGATGGGCTAGTCCTCTGGGGTTAGGGAACAGCTATAACAGTTAGAGCTTTTTTGGTGGCAAGTGACAGAAAACCAACAGAAACTATGTCACACAAACCAGAAAGGAATTGGCCAACACTCGGGGGAGCCAAAGGGAACCAACTGTGTACTGCATGGGAGGAACCAAGGGCTGTGTTTCTATTTCCAACCCTTGATCTGTGGAGCAGAGTTTGGCTACAGGAGAAATCAGGCCTGTTCGTGTGGAAACAAGAAGGCCTCTGACAGCCTGGAGTTTATGTTGCCCTTCTGACTCATTACCTTCAGCCCTGATTGAGAGGGTTCTGCCCATCCAACTTAGGAAATGGCCTTGAGAAGACCAGCTTCTAGATCTTGGTCATGTGACCCATTCCTAACTCAATCAATGTATCCCAGGAACAGGGGTCCTTGTATTAGTTAAGGTTCTTTCTGTATACACACTCAGGACCAGGATGTCCTGGGAACAGATTAGCCTTCTGTGGACACCACATGGGTTGAGCCAGATATGGAAAGGATGTGTCTATATGCACTGTAAAGAGAGCTTTTCATTGTTAAAAACATTTAGGACAAAGAGATGCAACCACGATCATAGGAATGTTTTTCGTGTCCACATCACGTGGTAATCCCTCCTCTTTTCTATCCTGAAATCCTCCTGTTGAAGTTTCTGCCCATGGTGTTCCGTTCTGTCTTCAAGATAGATTTCAATCAAAACCTCTTCCTTGGCAGACACACTGTGAGGGTTAATTAGGTTTTCCAGAAACCATCTGTAGAGTGCCATGGGATCTTCAGGACCAGATGCTGTATGAAGAAAGCTGTCATTAGAGATGACTCTTCATTTTTATGCTTATGAGGAATGCAGGTGGGGTGCGGATCAAAGGTCAAGGAAAAGGAAATCTACCAATGACCCCAAACATTATTTTGACTGTGACAAGCATTCTCTTCCCCTTCCCATTATTCGTAGCTGCCATCCACAAGGAGCAAACATGAAATCCGTGAATGGGTTTGCATCTCCACACCCTTCTCAGAGAGGAATGCTAAACTTGGGACCTCGGAGCCAGGAGTAGCTAAATGGGCTGTGAGCTCAACCAGGATTGGCACCCTGGTGGATTAGCAGCTGGCTGTGTTGAAAGGCTTTCCTTTTTTAGCTCAGGTTAACGAGCTATGAATGATACATAACTGTCTGGGCAGTGTGAGAACGCCACAGTCTAGGCTTCTCTGTCAGCCTGCAAGATGCCTTTCTGGGGACTGTCAGAGGTGAATGCTGGGAAGCCTAGTGGGTCCAGGAGAGGCACATCTCAGGGTTCAGGAAGGAAAGCACAAGCAGGCTCACAAGCCATCCCTTAGGCATGATGGGGCACAGAGCAGGGGGCTCTTCTGTGCCATCTGCTCACGTAGGTTCTCATGCACCCATCAGCAGCATTCACGGTGACTCAGGAAATAAGTTTCTGCAACTGGTCTGGCAAGGCCGGAAGTCCAGGCTGAAACTATGTGTGCCCAACTGAAAAATAATTTTTGAAATGTTCCCCCAACTTTTAATTTTAAAGGCCTTCAGAACATTATAATTCATCATTATATTGCACGATGGTGTTTTACCTTATTATATTGTATGATGGTACACATTTGCAATCCTCCACCCCCCCCCCCACCCCCACCCCCATCCCCACAACATTGGGACAGTGGAAACAAATGGATCTCTGGTCAACCAGCCATGCCTCATCCGTCAGTTTCAGGCCAGTGTGACTATTTATTTTAAAAATGGGGGATGGGGGTGGGGTGAATAGCATGTGAGAAATGACGCTGGAGGTTGACCTTGGGTTTGCATACCTGCACACCCATGCATATACGCACTGTGATGGTTTGAAAGAGAATGGCCTCCATGGACTCAGGGAGTGGCACTGTTAGGAGGTGTGGCCTTGTTGGAGCAGGTGTGGCATTGTCGTAGGAAGTGTGTCACTGAGGTTGGGATCTGAGGTCTCAGATGGTCAAACCAGGCCCCGTGGGGCATTCTCTTCCTGCTGCCTACCAGTCCGTATGTAGAACTCTCAGCTCCTTCTCCAGCACCGTCTCTGCCTGTGAGCTGCCGTGCTTCCTCCCTGTGATGATAATGTACTGAACCTCTGAACCTGTGAGCCAGCCCCAATTAAATACTTTCCTTTATAAAAGTTGCCATGGCCAGGGTGTCTCTTCACAGAAACAATAGAAACTCTAACTAAGACACACACATCAAAAAAATGAAAAAGGTAAAATCTACAACATGCTTATGTGTTTTGACTTGGAAGTAAGAAGAAAGACGCATTACACACAGCTTCAATTCCCCCTTCTTATTCCAGCCGGAAACAAAGGCTGATCTTCTACAACTGGGTATGAGTGGAACAGGTTCTCTATAGGAATCCCTTTCTCCTGAGGATTGAACCCTCACATGACAAGGAGAGCATTGCATTCTGGAACTTCAAGATAAATACAATAAAAAGCAATGTGGCAGAAAAGTAAAAAATACAAAAACAGCATTCAAAGGCAGAGCAGTTGGATGACCTTCATTTTGATACATGCTACTACTGTCTCTGTCCCCTCTTTCGATGTACGTACCTATGTAGGTGTGCACAGAGATACACATATATGTCTACACATCTGCAATGACATACATTTTTCTCTGAGCCATTTGAGGAAAAAAATTATACACTTTATGGTATTTTACCTTTAAATACTTCTCTGCGGTCCTCTGGAGAACAAGCTCGTGAGGCTGGTGAGATGATTTAGCGGGTAGGGACACTTGCTGCAAAGTTTGATGACCTGAGTTCCATCCCCATTATATCAATGCTAAAAAAAAGAATATAAAATCTCTATAGTCGATGATTTGATTATCTCCATAATGCCCTCTAAGCTGATTTTCTTCCTCCCATCTCTTCTGCTGCCTTTTCTCTCTCCCTCTCCACCTTTGTCCAGCCCTCAGGATGTTGGTAGGTGTGCTGTTTGGGAGGCAACATTTCAATTGGGCTATGTGTGTTCATTCCGTCATGGTCGCATCTAAGTTATAAATGAATGAATTCTTTGCTGTGTGACCTTGAAAGAGTCACTGGATGAGGCGGTGCCTCATTTAGCCATAATGTTACATATCTCCCGAGGTGGTGGTGACAAGCGACAGCTGTAATAACTGGAGTTCTCAGCATGGGGACAGGCAAAAATCAGCACTGGGAAATTGCTTGTTTTGCCGTTAGCTTTATAATTGTTGGCGCCATCCAGAGCCTGAGGGATCCTGATCCCAAACAGGCTCAACTTCCTGGAAATTTCCACACTCCCTAACTGCAGTCTCCTCCCCGGCAAGCCAGGGATCATCCCTAAATATCTGCCAGGGTGGTGGGGAGATTCAAATCAGAACCACCGTGATCCATGGCACAGTACAAACTGCAACATTATTATTTCCCGAGTCTGCATCCTTGACGTTATTCTCAGTAACAAAAAAATTCAAAGTGAGACAAAAATGAAATCAGCACCCACCCAAAACAACAACAACAACAAAAACCTCATTTCAACTGTGTTTAACCAGTGTAGTCATTTTCAGACTTTAATTACCTTATTTTCAAGTGAAAGTCATAGAACCTCCAAATACTACATTAAAATAGAGGCACCCAGAATGAAGTTTAGGGTCAGTCCACCCCTCTAGGGACCCTATAAAGAGGACGCAGAGAATGTAAGAGTTGGGGGGGGGATGGAGGATGCCAAGAAAACAAGACCCTCCTAATCACCATGAGCAGAGCTCATATGAACTCACAGAGACTGAAGCAGCATGCACAGGGCCCCGCACGGGTCTGCGCCAGGTCCTCTGTGCTTAGATTATGGTGTCCAGTTTAGTGTTTATGGAATTCCTGAGTGTGTAAAGAAGTGGGCCTCTGATTCTTGTGCCTTTTCTTGGGTTCTTTTCCTTCTGGTTTTTTTTTTTTTTTGCCTTGTCCAACTTCAATTTTTTTTTTATCATTTTTGTTTTATCTTCATATATTTTATTTTGTTATATTTTAAAAAATGAATGAATGAATGAATGAATGAATGAATGAATGAATGAAAACCTAGCCACTAGGGTAAAGGTTAACAACTTATACCTGCTGGGAGAGGGAAAATCACTTTTCTCCAATAGAGTGACACTGGGTATATCAAGTGCTCCAGGACAGGCCTCAAGTTCAGGAGTAATTGACCAACATATAATGGACTCCAGAGTTTCTGTGTGTGTGCTTTTATTTGGCTACAGTTTGGTGGGTTTTGTTTTTTCTTTTTGGGTGTGGATTTATTTTGTTTTCTTGGTTTTGTTGGGGGTTGTTGTTGTATTGGGTTTTTGTTTATTTTTTGAGAAAGAGCCTAAAGTTAGGTGGGTATGGAAGGAGAGGGGATCTGGAAGGACTTGTGGGAGGGGAAGAATATGACCAAAATATATTTAAAATTAAAATTGCTTTAAATAATATATAATACATATATATACATACATATACATACATACATATATATTTAAAGACCACCCCTGAAGGCTCCCAGGACAGACCCCAGGTGCTGCAGTGGTAAGGCCTCCCCTCGACACCTTCTCAGAGCTAAGCCATCATTTATATCATTTATTTTGTACTTCTCCTTCCTGGCCCATTTCTGATGAGAAGTGATAATAACTGTAAACCCCAATGATAGCTCGCTCAGTTCATTATTAATCATTATTAATTGCCTATGAAGATCTTTCCTGGAAACAATATTAAATGACTTACGCAGCAAGGCCGACTTGCCAGGTCACGCGCTGAGACAAACAAAGGCTGTCTCTGGCAGAGCAGTGCCTGCTGAGAGCCCTCATACCTGGGTGGCACGCATCCCAAGCAGAGGCTGAGTGTTCCTGAAAGCCCTCCCCGCAACACACACCCTGCCCCAATTGGCAAGCACCCAGCTTTAGTCCTGGCGGGCGGGCAGCGCTTCGTCTAACACTTCGACCCACGTATTATTTCGACCCAGCAGAGCTTTTATGGAAAGCAGTAGAAAACCAGGGAGAACCCAGTTCCTACGGTGTGCCAGGTGGATCGCCTGCCTCTCCCCAGCAACCGCTCTCACACCGACAGGCTGAAGAAAATCCCTAGTTAGGCGGTGGCTTCTTCAAGCTCTGCCAGCCTTAGCCAAGGGGGACTCAGACCAAGACCTTTTTGGGTTCTGAAGACTATCCACGCTCAAATGAGAAGGCTGTGGAGTGATCCATTTTCTTAGAACTTCCAATGCCACCACGCACGCTACCTGGCATCCATGGAGCATTGCCATAGTCATCTGCTGTGGTCTTGCCAATAATCTTGTGAACCAAAGCACTAGTAACATCAGCCAGAGCTTCTAGGTTACCATGTGTCTAGTGCCATCCCAACCACTGGCTTTATATTAACACCTGTAGTCTTGACCATGGCCATGTCATATAGGCGCTGTTCCTATGACTGCTAAGGATGAAGAAGAGCAGAGAAGTTCAGTAGTACAGACAGAAGAAATGTTGTATAGCCTATCATTGGCAGCGCTGGGACCTGAACCCAGGGAATCCAGCTCCAAGATTAGTCTCTTACTGATCACTAAAGCTAAGTGAGGATTAGCTACTAGCTCTAGTTTACAGACAAAGGGGACTAAAAGTTTCAGAGGGTAGGTGACCTGCCCAGGATCATTATAATGGTATTCATTATAAGAAAACATACTAGAGGGATAAGGTCACTAAATTGTGTGGACAAGAAGCCAAAAATCGGTTTACAAATAATAGTCTTGTTCTATTGGTTGGATGAGGCATGGCGGATGGTTGAATTCTGGAAGCAAATCTAAGGGTAAAATTAAGAAACACTGATAAGGAACTAAAGGCACAGACATACTGTGGGGGAAGGGGGCATATTTATGTGTGCATATATCCATGGAGGTATACATATGGAGGTCAGAGACCAACACTGGGTATCTTCCTCAACCATTCTTTACTTATTCTTTTGAGACTGGGTCCCTCCCTAAACCTGGGGCTCACTGATTTGGCTAGAATGGCTCGTCACTGAGCTCCGGGGATCTTCCTGTATCCACTCCCCAGCTCTGGAGTTACAGTTTGACACTGTATCCACTCCCTATCTCTGGAGTTGTTACAGCTTGACACTGTATCCACTCCCCAGCTCTGGAGTTGTTACAGTTCAACACTGTATCCACTCCCCAACTCTGGAGTTACAGTTTGACACTGTATCCACTCCCCAGCTCTGGAGTTACAGTTTGACATTGCCATGGTTGGCTTTTTAGGTGAGTACTGGGGATCTGAACTCGGGTCCTCACGCTTGAATGACGAGTCATTCACAGCCCCAGACACATTTGTGCCAGGTAATAAACTTCTAGGATTAGGAGAGAGATGGGAAAATCCTGGTGGGGCTCCTTAGATGCCTGTAATCCCAGCTTTAGATCAACCCGAAAGTCCCAACTGTCAAGGGTTAGAATTTCCAAATGTAAGAGCTGGGCCATACTGGGAACACAATATAAGTTTCCTTGAAAGGCTGGTGTGTAAGATGCTGGGGCGTTTCTAAAGGGAGAGAGACAGCTGGCTAAGAGGAGGGGTTCAGAGAGGTTTGGCACTTTCATCCGCAGTGAGGGCAGCCTTGGCTCCTTTCTCTAGGTATCATCTCTCTCTTCACCCCAGCAAGCATTCCTGTTTCTGTCAACCGTGAAGTTGAGTTAGGTATATAATCCTGGTCCTTGGGAAGCTAAGGGAGGAAGAAAGCAAATTGGAGGCCAGTCTAAGCTACTTAGTAAGTTCCAGACCAGCCTGTGCTAGCCACATAGCAAGATCCTGTTTCCAACAACAACAACAAAATAAAACAGTAGCGGGCACTACCCAAGGATATTGGAGTTCTACATCAGTGGACAGTGTCCACATGACTTCTGCATATAACAACCAGAGTCCACTGACAGCCATGCTCTGCTAAGTCTCCAACGAAGGCACAGCCAGATGGTAACAGGTCAAACCTGAGTCAGGCTGGAGTCAGGCAAGAAGAACAAATGTAATTCTTGAGGCCAAAAGGGAAAATCAACAGGAGGAACCTGACCAGACCCAAGAGTCAAGTTGGAGTCAGAAGTATGTATGCAATAGTAAGTCCAGTAGAAAACTGGGGGCAGACAAGAAAAGCCATGACAGCTGGAGGGTACTTCAGAGTAGCCAAGACCTGGTGGCTTTGCCATTGGCCAGACAGAATATTTGGAAAAGATAAGGCCTTTGCCCAGAGTTTCTGTCTGGGGAAGGGAAGGGGACTTGTCTACTTTTACAATGGAGTAACAGACCTTTGATTCTAGCTCTAGGTAGACTCTTCCAAGTTGCCATGACCCACACTCTAAACTTTAAACCAAGTACTGTTTCAAGTATCAAGTTGCATGCCTGCTGTAAATATGGGACAGAGAAGCCTTGATATGAGCAAAGTCTTTTGGCTCTCATGGTTTCTGGGGTCCACATGGCCACTCACAGTTGAGGTACTTTGTAACTGAAGGGTCTCATTCTCATAGCCTACAAGGGCACAGCACTGCCTGGACTTGCATTGTGCATAACCCACATGGATTTATGTGCAGGTCCTATATGGATAATAAAACACTGTGTGGCCTGAGGTCTGGTCTTAGCCTTTCTTTAGCCTCTTCAACACTGTTCTCTCTCACTTCACTCTAGCTACACTGGCCTTCTCTCAAGCCCCTGTCTCCCAAGATAGATTAAAGATGCCTCTGTCTTCGAGAGAGAGGTCCATGTTCCTTCTTCTTGGATGTAGTGGAGCATGCCATGACCACGTGAGCAGTAGAGCGCAGTAGAAATGATGCTGTGAGGATTTCTTGGTCTCACATTCTCGGAGGACAGTCCTTAGGAGCCTTGAGTCACCATGTAGGGTGTGCAGCTCCTGTGAGTACCATGGGACAGCCAGGTAAGGGCCAAAGCCTCAGCTGTGCCCAGCCCTCCTGCCATCCTTATCAAGACCCCAGGTGTATGAGCTAAGCCAGCTTGAACCTTCCAGGTCAACTCATCTGTCAAGTGAATACTACCCAGTGACCTTAGCCAATGTCCTGAGGAATAGGGGCTCAGGCAATGGCTGCCCACCTGTCTAACCCACAAAATTACCAGATGAAAGAGAGTGCTGTTTTTAGCCACCGAACTTTAGAGGGGTTGTTAGGAGCTAGGGGGTCGGCTCAGTCAGTAAAGTACTTCCCACACAAGCATGAAGGCTTGAGTTCAGATCCCCACACCCATGTAAAAAGTCGGGCATGGGACATATGCCTATAACCCCAGTGTGTGGTTACATCACAAACATTGATTTCCCTTTCTAGATGGTAGCAGGGACCACAGTTCTCCAGGCACATAGCTGGCACCTGGCACACCATATATACTAAGTCCTCCAAGAATGAATGGATGAGTAGTTGCATGGATGCACGCATGCATGGGCATATGATCCTAGCCTTCCAATCTGTTTCAGAGTGATGCTATCCCAGGGCTGCTCAATGTGCTGGGGAGAAGCCGAGTGAGTAGGGATCTAGAAGCTGCCCCACCTTCATACACAAAGCAGCTTTCTTCCTATTGAGTCGTAGGTTGCTAGTCCTTCATAAGATGCACAGGAGAAAAAGAAATCTCGCAGACACCTTACCCTTTTTCTAGCTCTCTCTCTCTCTTTCTTTCCTTCTTCCTTCCTTGTAGAAACTTCCACAAAACTAAGGCCTGGCAAGAGTTTATAAATAGAAACTCCTCTCCCTCCCTCTCTTCCTCCAGTTCCTTTCCTTCCCACTACCCTGCAATTTGTTGTAAAAAAGGAAACCGTCTGGGTGTGCTTCATTGAAAAGACATACTTTTCCTGACTAATCCAGGCCAAGGATGCATTCTCCTCCCTGGACCTGGCCAAGCCACTGGGGGTCAGCAGGGCTGGGCCTAGGCTCCTAAGAGGTAGTTGCTCCCCTGCCCCTGGGTGGGGCAGAATCATGTGCATACTGGCAGGCACACATGCAAGTCTACACACACACACACACACACACACACACACACACACACACACACACACTACATCGCATACATCACATCAAATACACAACACACACACACACACACACACACACACACACACACACACACACACACCATAGCAGATCACATACCTACTTCCTTCAGACTTCTCAGGTGGAACTCAGAGTACACGTGAGTGTGAAGCTGTGAGGACCACCTAAGGAGTGGCCATAGGAGCTGCAGTAGAGTCCATCTACCAGGGATGGAGGGGAGGGAGCCATTCTGTTCCTGAAGATCAGGCCTTGGCGGAGGTAAGAGGTGTGTGTGTGTGTGTGTGTGTGTGTGTGTGTGTGTGTGTGTGTGTGTATGTGTGTGTGTATGTGTGTGGTGTGTATATGCATGTATGTGTGATATGTGTGGCGTGTGGTATGTGTGTATGTGTGGTGTAGTGTGTGTGTGGTGTGGTATGTGTGTGTATGTGTGTGTGTGGTGTGTGTATGTATGTGTGGTGTGTGTGTATGTGGTGTGTGTGTGTTTGTGTGTGTATGTGTGTGTTGTGTGTGGTATGTATGTGTGTGTATGAGTATGTGTGTGGTGTGTGTGTATGTATGTGTGGTGTGTGTGTATGTATGTGTGGTGTGTGTGTATGTATGTGTGGTGTGTGTGTATGTATGTGGTGTGTGTGTGTGTGTTTGTGTGTGTGTGTGTGTGTGTGTGTGTGTGTGTGTGTGTGTGTTAGGGGGGTAGGAGGGCAAGAGAGAGAGAAAACAGGAGTTAGTCAAGAGTCAAGGATGTTTAATAAATGTGTTATAGATGTTAGAGATGTGTGAGAAGCCAGTAAACAGCGTATTTATGAATGAAGCCAGAGCTGCCAAGGTATGGGAAAACACCAACTACTCACACTCAGAGACCTAGTTTTCAGTTCCCATCTATCACGTAGCTGCTGCGTGGCACCAGGCGGATGACCCGCTTCTCCCCTCAGTTCATTACCTATGAAATGGGGATAATGAGATCTCTCCTCTCAACACTGTCACAGGAGTCAATCGAGTACTCTCAGCAGTTAATGACGGGCCCTTGCTATGAAGCGGTGGACATCTTCACTTCGTGTTTAGAAGTGTTTAATACACTATTCAACTAAATAGCTAAGGCTGCCCTCAGCAGAAGTTACACGACTTATTAACAATCTGACAGATTACAACCACTTTGCAAAATTCATATCTGTAAACTATGACATAGAAAAATATTAAATATGTAAGAATAACAAAATGATAGAACAAAGTATTCCATGATCAAGCTATAGTGTATTTAATGTGGGTCAAAAAGAGAGGGACTTATCCAATATATTAGTCAATGCTTACTTTGCTGGTAAAATGAAGCTTTATAAATTTATCTCAGTGAAAAATTTTAGGAAACATGGGAACAGTTATTTTTCATACTTTTTATTTCCCTACTTTTTGTGCATGTGTGCAGACCTAACTGTGTTATAATGTATATGTGTATGTGTGTGGGCCTAAGTGTGTTATAATGTGTATGTGTGTATATGTGTGTGGGCTTGAGTGTGTTATAATGTGTGTGTGTGTGTGTATGTGTGTGGACCTGAGTGTATTATAATGTGTGTGTGTGTGTGTGTGTGTGTATACATGTGTGGGCCTCAGTGTGTTATAATGTGTCTGTGTAAGGTGGAGTACAACTTTTGGGAATCTGTTTTTTGTTTCTACCATGTAGGTCCCAGGGATTGAACTTAGGTTGTCAGGTTTGGCAACAATCACCTTTTCCACTGAACCATCTTGCCATCCCTGGAAATAATTTAAACCACTCCATACTTTAAAAGAGGAGAGAGAGAGAGAGAGAGAGAGAGATCACAAATTAAATTGACTTTAGAAAAGTCCTTTTGGAAAATACAATCTCATTGAGAATTTTCAAATGTAGCTATACTTCTGATTAAAACTGTACACATGTAAATACAAAACCCAAATAAACTGAAATGGGCTGGCAAGATGGCTCAGCCAGAACCGACTCCACAGTGCTGTCCTCTGATATCCATGTACACGCTGTGGCACATACAGCCACACACATACCACGCACTCACATATACACAATGGTAATTCCAAAACTTTTAAATGGAAACAAAGTGCCTCGGGAATCAAACGCCTGTGTGTGTGCCAGTATGGCTGGGACACCATGGGACCTTTCCACCCCTTCCGTCAGCTTTCTCGGTGAGTCTTTTGAGAGTTCCTAAGCACATCAGTTTGGATATCCAAATGATGAGAACGGAGAGTTTGTTCAGTGATAAGGAGGGTGACAGCAAGAACCATGATTGGGATTGGCGCTATCAGGAGATGTGGCTTTGTTGGAGTAGGTATGGCCTTGTTCGAGGAAGTGTGTCACTGTGAAGGTGGGCTTTGAGGTCTCATCTGTGCTCAAGATACTGCTCAGTGTTTCAGCTGGCCTCCTGTTGCCTGGAAGAAGTAGAATTCTCCAGCACCATGTCTGCCTGCATGCTGCCATACTCCCAGCTACCACACTCCTGCCATGATGATAATGGACTGAACCTCTGCAGCTGTAAACCACCACCACCACAATTAAATGTTTTCTTTCTAAGAGTGGCTGTGGTCATGGGGCCTCTTCACAGCAACAGAAATCCTAACTAAGACGGTGTGCCAGTTTGGCTGGGGCAACATGAAGTCTTCATCAGTTTTCCTAGTCATCTAGTGGTTCCTAAAAACATCAGTTTGGTTTTTTTGTCCCGTGTAACCCTTCTCTTCTCTCCCTTTTCTCTGTTCTTCCAGTTTTTTGTTTGTTTGTTGTTTATTTGTTTGAGGCTTAGAGTAAGTATAGGATGATGCTCATGGCAAACATGAATAAGACTTTATCCCAGAAGACAGATGTAGGACAGCTGATCAGAGAAATGGTTGCAGAAGAGATGGAAAGAACGGTCGGGACATATACCATGACTATGTGCACATTCAGAGAGAGCCAGTGTACATCCCTGATCTTACGCCTATCCCCTTTCTATCCAAAGATAGCTATGTCATTTCATCATCTTCAAATTTTTAATACTACCTCCTTGCCACACCTTACAGATAGCCCTGCTCTCCTGCTTCTCACAACCTAATATCTGTGGTGAGATATTGTGTACCCTAATAAAGCTTGCCTGAGGATCAGGGGACAGAGCCAGCCACAGCCACCACCTATTACCAGCTCCATGAATCCTCAGACTGAAATCCTCTGAGTCCTCACCCGAAAGGGTCTCAGCTGGACTGCTTTAGTTCCTGTTTCCTCATGCCTTACATACCTTTCTCTGCCCTGCCGTTACTTCTTGGGATTAAAGGCATGTGTGCTCCCCAATATTGGGATTAAAAGTGTGTGCCACCACTGCCTGGCTCTGTTTTCAGTGTGGCCTTGAACTCACAGAGATCCCGAAGGATCTCTGCCTCCCAAGTGATAGGATTAAGGGTATGTGCCACCACTGTCTGGCCTCTATGTCTAATCTTGTGGCTGGCTCTGTCCTCTGATCCTCAGGCAAGCTTTATTAGGGTACACAATACATCACCACAAATATTTGTCCATCCCTCCAGCAAGCATTGGACAGCTAGAACTAGTTTTTTTTTTTTTAATGCAATGAGTGGCCTTGTGAGGTATAGGCTCCCCACCACTGAGAGGTTAGTTAATGACCATGAATGCATACATGAGGTACTTAGATACTGAGCTGAGTACTTGCATGGAGTCCATAGGTGTTTTCTACCATCTTAGGGGCTAAGACATAATTAGCTGTTGGAGGTTTGTAGAGTGAAGACCAAGACAGAATTAAAACAAAAATACCTGGCCATACAACACATGCATCTTTAAAGTAACACCTCTCCATTGCTAGAGGAGGGTGTCGGGGAGAATCAGGGGGAGAAAGAGCCAACCACTATAATAGGAGTTTTGTCTCCATCTCTCTGCAGCTGTTCTCCTCTGGGAGATACAGGGATAAATTTAACATGCCTAGAATCCCATTCAATAACCTCTTACTCTAGGTGATGATATTCAGGCCAAGAAACCTCCTGAGAAGCTGATTGTGTTTACAGTAGGGAGGCTTCTTTTCAATATCTACAGTGCCGATGTTTCCATGTCAAGGGAGCTCAGCCTAGGATCTTACACAGCAGAAAAGCCAAACAAAAGCTGAGGTGCCTGCTTAGTGACCTTGGGCATGACCAAGTGAGTCGGATGCTTTGAAAAGGGATTTTGAATGAGCAATAAAAACACACTAGAAACACACCTTTGCAATCTGGGGAACGGTTCTTTCCAGTGCCCTGAATATTCCTCTCTCCCCTTCCGTTCCTATGTTGTTTCCTCCCCCTCCCTCCCCCCCTCTCCTTTGCTATGTTATAGTTACACAACGCTATATCCTCTCTCTCTCTCTCTCTCTCTCTCTCTCTCTCTCTCTCTCTCTCTCTCTCTCTCTTCTCTCAAGCCCCCTATTTCAGTATTCTGGGATGGGTACAAGTGGCTGTTGGTGCCACTTCCAGGTGACCTCTTGAGCTGCCCAGCAACGTGCTCACTTCAATTACAAAGCACCCCTGCCTCTCTGCCTCTGGCCTAGTTTATCTGCAAGCAGTTCCTGGTGTCTGCTGTTAGGCCGTTTTTTCATCTGTGAACCTTTTTGTATAATTTATAGATTCTTAAAAAGTCAGAAACTGCCAGAGACTAGTAGAGATGATTAATCCAACACTCCCTTTTGACCAATAAATAGATGGCAGCTTTAGAAAGAGAAATGGTCTTTCCCGTGCAGCCGGTGGAGGGGCTGGACTGAAAGCCAAGCCTTTGTCCACAGCTCTGTATCAGCTACCTAGGTTGTTGCTGTCGCCAAATACCAGAGAAGAGTCAAGGGCAGAAAAGTAAAGGGGATACAGTTCATCGTGGCAGGTAAGCTGCGGAGGCAGGAGCATGAGGCAACTGGCCACATCATGTGACAGTCAGGAAGTAGAGAGATGCATGCCGCCAATCAGCTTGCTGACTCCTGGGATGCTGCTGCCCATATCCAAAGTGGGTCTTCCCTCTTCAGTTAAACCTTTCAGGAAACACCCTCAGACAGACTCCAAGGTGTGTTTCCATGGTGATTCTAAATGCAGTCAAGCTGACAATGAAGAGGAACCATCATCACATGCTCCCAGAGGATCCTCATCCCTTATGCCATCAGGGATGTGCCCCCTTAGGGCATCAGCACCCTTGAGGCCTTCATGTCATCCATAGCCTCACTCCCAGCCAACCAAGGATCACAGATCTGTTTTGTTTCAGTGCCTTGGATAGCAGGAACGCTGTAGGCTCTTCACAGACCCGCTCCCCCTAAACCTATTACCCAAGGAGCAACGGTGAGAAGATTCATTCCTTGAGGTGGTGAACTGCTTTGTGTGGCACATGACTTCTTTAAGTGGCCTGCAGATCACAGAAGTGTGGTCTGAGGACCGGGTTTAGAAAAGGAACGGCTCGTTCTTTTCCTCTCTTACCATATCCTTCCCTTCTTCTGTCTTCACGGGCATGAGGGGGCACGTGCGTGCATGCGAGTGAGTAGAAGCCAGAGTTTGACATCAAGTCTTCTCCTTTCCTGTTCGTCGTGTTATTTTTTGATGCTGAGTCTCGCACCAAAGCCCAAGTTCCTCACACTGGCTGTAACAGCTGGCCAGTAGGCCCCCGGGACCTGCCCATCTCCATCTCCGCCCGGTGCTAGGGTCACAGGCATGCCTCTCTGTGCCTGGCTTTTATGTGAGTCCTCGGGATCCACACTCGCATCCTATGCTTGCACAACCAGCTCTCTACCCACGGAACCCTCTCCCTAGCCCTGCTGTTGTTAAGTTTAGAGTCAAGATCTCAGTACGCAGCCCAGACTGGCGGTGAACTTGTGGTCCTCCTGTCTCAGCTTTCCAGCTGCTGATATTACAAGTGTATGCCACAGCTCTTAACTTGTAAAAGTTTGGTTCTAATACTGTAAGGCCTGTTTTGTTTACAAAGGACAGGACTCAATGCCCTCTTCCTTGGGCTCTTCCTAAAGCTACAGATGCCACTCTGCTTCTGGCTGGGGGGGTGGGGGTTGAAGTCATCACCGCTGCAGAGAGGGTACACTGCTTGGTCATTCATATCTTTTATTCTGACCATTCTATTTTCATTGGTACATTCTGAGCTTATACCAGAGAGATGTCTTATTCCTCATGAAGTATAAATGGGGACAAGGACATTGAGAAGGAAAAATGGAACTAAATGTGCTTTCCTTTCCTTTTTATTTTTTTTTTTGTTACAAATTAGAAGCTTGTCGTGCCTTCATAAGTTATAAAATGCCATTTCAATGGTCCCCTTAAAGGAAATGCTTCCCTTCCTAACTGAATTTATGATGACTTTTCAATAAAAGTTTGACAATAAAAGTCCAAATGCACAATAAACATAAACCTGCTTAGCAGTTATAAATGATGGTTCATTGCTTCGAGTTTTAAAATATCAATCAATGAAGGTTTCCTCGAAAATTCTGAATTTTCATCTCATTAAGAAGAGTTTTCTGAGCTGGGCGGTGGTGGCGCACGCCTTTAATCCCAGCACTCGGGAGGCAGAGCCAGGCGGATCTCTGTGAGTTCGAGGCCAGCCTGGTCTACCAAGTGAGCTCCAGGAAAGGCGCAAAGCTACACAGAGAAACCCTGTCTCGAAAAACAAAAAACAAAAAACAAAAAAAAAAAAAAGAAGAAGAGTTTTCTGAAAGGGCCACCTGCATCTGTGTATTTTTCACAGCTCAGCCTTGGTTTTTGCCAAGGTTCGCTACATGATTAAGTCAACAGATTCCAGGCGGGCCAATCGTTAGTTCGTTAGTCCCGCTTCCTTGTACCTATATTCACTCTGAGTGACTGCGAAGCACAGTTGAGTCTCTGCTCTGTCCGAAGCACCTTTCCATCACATTATTCTTTTTTTCCATCCCATTATTCTTTACAGTTTTATCAGATAAGTACTACTGTCACTCTCATCCTGTTGGTGAGGAAATAAGGCACAAAGACGTTAACCAACCTGCCTAACTGTCCCTGAAAACCATATGGACACTCATGAGAGAAAGCTTGAATTGTCTTGCTTGTCACGGACACATGTATTGACCTTCACTTGTCATCCTTTGTTACATACGTTCCGGGAATTGCAATAAGAGAACACACACACCACCCAGAACAAGTCTTTCCCCGGTCACCATCACATTCATTTATTTGAGTGGGAAAATATTAATGTCTCTCTGAGACCGTTGTGGAGGAATACGGGACCACTGCTTCAAGCCACAGAAACACACAGATGAACCACACATCATGGTAGCACGCAGGCATGATAGCCCACAGGCATGCTAGCACACAGGCATGCTAGCACACAGGCATGCTAGCACACAGGCATGCTAGCCCATAGGCATGCTAGCACACAGGCATGCTAGCCCACAGGCATGCTAGCACATAGGCATGCTAGCCCACAGGCATGCTAGCACACAGGCATGCTAGCCCACAGGCATGCTAGCACATAGGCATGCTAGCCCACAGGCATGCTAGCACACAGGCATGCTAGCCCACAGGCATGCTAGCACACAGGCATGCTAGCCCATAGGCATGCTAGCCCACAGGCATGCTAGCCCATAGGCATGCTAGCACACACTCTGAGGTGAAGCTTGTGCTTGGAGCGCTCTCTGAAGTACGAGCGGTTGGTTACACTAGTGACAGTTGCTGAGTGTTCTTTCTTCCAGGGGAAGTCAGAAGCAAGGAGGAGAAGGTTTAGAAGCTTGGTGTTCTTGTGGTAAGCACCCTGAGTGTGCTGTATGAGGAGGTCCTTCACCTTGGCTATAGTCCAGGGACAAGATGACCTCTAAGTGTGGCAGGTGCTTGCTACCATGTACCTCCTTTGGGTCTTCCCTCAAAGCTTTCCTCACCTGCTTTGGGGGTGAGGACCAACCCTTCCCTGCACCTCCTGCCATGATGCTTTCACAGCCAATTACAGTTCTATTTCATTCCCAGCAAGGGAGCTGGCAGTTTTGGGTCCCCTCAGCAGGACTGGCTGGCTGCAATTAGTCTCTTGTAGAGCATGATCAGCTAAGGGGAGGCTAGAATATTCATTCTACCCCCAAGCCCACATTTAAATTCGGAAATGGAAGGTTTCCTCTCTTGTTGCCTATACTCAGAGTCCCAAGCAAGTCCAAATGTGTTAACCCTTCATATCTCACTCTTAGTGGCGGAGTTGGATCAGAGAACCAAGAGACCATCCCTGGACCGGACATTCCCAGGAGTAAAAGAGGAGAGTCTTCTTGACTCTTCTTTTTAATATCCCCAATCAAGATCAATAGGATGAGCTGGGGGCCCGTTAGCTCTCAGGTAGAGCTGAGGATTCAACAGAAGCCATAGACCTAACGTTTAGTGTTCTATTAGACCTCTGAATGCAGAAAGTAATGCATCAAGATCATTTGCTTAAGGAAAGAAAGTTCAAATTATGGAAAATGAAGAGAGAAGGAAATGAATAAAAATGTAATTTTATCATGTGGCACACATTTTATATATAGTAGAATGAGAAATTGTTATAAAACTGCACTTTTACAGATAATGGGACTAAGGCACAAGTGAAGGAAATTGTCCAAGGCCATCTAACTAACGTGGTGGAGCGACTGTATTAATGGCCTCTCTGTTGTCACTTCCTTTTGGCTATGGCTATTCACATCAGTTCCCGAGGAGCTTCATGACTTGCTTTGGGCGGTAGAACCTCGGCACAGTTGATGAAAGCAGAGATGACTAAGTCCTGCCCTCTCTTGCCAGTGGGCACTCTCGCCATCACGCCAACAAGCTGGGCAGTATTACTAGATGATATAAGACACATGGATCTGAGTGGGGTCATCCCATCCTGGGTCAGCCAATATCTAGCCCATTCAGAGACCTTGAAATACATCCAGTCAAGATCAGCCAAACCATATCAGGTGAACCATTCAACTACTTTGTAGATTTGTGAAGAATTGTGAGTGGCTGTTTAAGTTTTTGATTTGGGGGTGCTAATGCAGAAGCATAGTTAGCAGTTGACTGATAGAGCTTATAAATGCCAGAGTTTAGGCATTGTCCATTCATAAGGAAAAAAAGAAAAGGCTGGAATTGTTGCAGGGGAAGACACAGGTCCATTAAAATACCTTTTAACCACAGGCTCTCAGTCACATGAGGCTTTTTACTGGGAAGACTGTAATAATCTCTGAATCTGGGTATTGTAAAGGGTAATTGTGGGCACTTATCTGGCTGGCAGGTCTTCCATATTCCAAATGCTTTCATCTCAAATGCTTACCCCTATAGCTGCCATCTTGGAATCTGGGTAGCGCAGGGATTCTTGACAGGCATTCTCAAATCAGTTCTGCCTTCTGTCTGTTCCTCCGAGAAGGCAATCCCCTCAGGCTGAGATCCTGCCTTGCTTTCCCTGCCTAGGTATGTTGTGCTCCTTTCGTGGATGAAATAGTCCCTCCTTTCCTAGACTTCCTTCACTCGCATTGCTCACTGCCCGAGTCTTACAGCTGAAATCTGCCCCTTGCCAAAGAAAGGTACAGAGACAGAGTGTCCGCATTTCCTGAGGCTTCTTTCTGGAGTCATGGCTATAGTATCCTCAACCAATAGCTCTGAGAATATGGAGATGGGGCACAGCCTTGAGTATGAGTAACAGCAGCAAACGCTAACTCTGGTGTTAGTGAACAGCAGGATCGTTTTGAAGACTAGCATGGCAACCTGTGTCCATGGCCTTAGAAATGCCCATGCCCTTTGAAGGAGTGATTCCATTCCAGGATTCTCTCCAAAGGACACCTGGACATGATTTGTGAAATCAGAAAATCACTGGGGAGGAATTCTTATAGAACAGGTATGATTGGAAAATACAAGTTAAAAATAGGCTGTATATTATGCCCCTGTTTGGGGAGCAGTGATGGGGGAGTTGTAGTTACAGGAAATTTTAATTTGTAATCAATCATTACATGGTTTTAAGATACCGCTTTCCTCTCCCATGCCAGCCTCTGAGCAGGAACATAGACGCAGTTGGAAAACTTGCCTTCAAAACCTAAAGACCAGCAAGGATCTATAAAAAGTGGCTGAAATGATCAATGATGTGAGAATGGGATCTAAATATAGGGCCTCTCAGCCTAGATGGATGATGGCTGAGGGGAAAGTGAATGAACTGTCAGACAATCATAAAGTCCACGAAGAAGCAGGTGGGCTGGCTCACCAAGTCCCAGAAACGTCTGAGAACAGCCAGTCACAAGTGCTCGCCGAACGGCCTGGTCATCTGACAGAGACTGGAAGCCTGTAAAAGGGAGTTATACTTTATTTATCAGCCCCCAATGAAGTGAGACACAGGCAGAAAATACCATGCCAGGAGCTGAGACACTGGCTGGGTTTGGAGTGTGTGTGTCGTCACATGAGAATGGTTCTTGGGCTGGGGCCATCTTGCATTTTCAACACGAGGACTAAGAGGTGGTGTTCTACCCACGGCTACTGTATGTGCTACTGTATGTCCTCAGTCCTTAGAGGGAAACAGTGCTGATCTGTAAATGTCCCCCCACACCGCTGTACCCCTACACCTGGTCCACTATCAGCTATGCCCCATACAGGTTTCTATGCCCGAGCTCAAAGAGGACATTGGGAGGTGCTGGTAAGCAAGAGA
The DNA here is from genome assembly GCF_007827085.1 of Peromyscus californicus insignis. Classification (NCBI taxonomy): domain Eukaryota; kingdom Metazoa; phylum Chordata; class Mammalia; order Rodentia; family Cricetidae; genus Peromyscus; species Peromyscus californicus. The sequence goes on along the minus strand of NW_026294514.1, from coordinate 25,623,963 downwards.
GGCTCTTGGATTCCTTCTATTTGTCGGGATTAGGGGCAGTCTAACCAGAGGCTGGGGTAGGAAAGAATACCTTTAAGTCACCTCCCAACACACACACACACACACACACACACAGAGAGAGAGAGAGAGAGAGAGAGAGAGAGAGAGAGAGAGAGAGAGAGAGAGAGAGAGAGAGAAGTAAGGACTATAGGATTCTTTGAAACAGAAAATAAAATTGCCAAGATAACAACAGCCCCAGCGACTTGGAGCTGCTTCACAGAAGCATGGAGCCAGCAGCCTGGAGTCTTTTCACATGCCAGAGTCATTCAAATTCGCTTAGCATGCTTTCTGCTGACAGGGAGCTGCAGCCAAGATTTCAGGAATAGTACGCTTTCCTGAGAGGTGTGAAAAGAGCCTCGCTGGGTTTGCAGCAGACGCTGGCATGGGCATCCCAGTCCCGCCGGGATGTGGGACTTGCTCTTGGGAGCATAGAATCTGGACAGGGCTCGGGGGGCAGAATCTTTTCTGTCTCACTGCAGCATCCTAGGGGAGGCCAACGCCTCTCCTGGGTTTCAGGTTGATCTGTCTAAGTCAGTGGTTCTCAACCTCAGGGTCACATATCAGATGTCCTGCATATCAGATATTTACATTACAGTTTGCAACCATAGCAAAATTGCAGTTATGGTTGGGGTCACCACAAGATGAGGAATTGTAGTAAATTGTAGTAAAGGGTTGCAGCATTAGGAAGGTCGAGAACCATTGATCTCAGTGCAGTATGGTTAAGGCTGGTTTGAGGAGGAAGTCAGGTGTATAGGAAGAATGGACAAACAACAGACAGGGTTACTGTAATCTCTTTAAAAAGCATGCGAAAGATTACAAGGCAAAAGTCTTTCTTTCTCTGAATCCTCTTTTGTTGCTAAATTCCTTTTTTTAATTATAACTATTAATGCACATTAATTATACAAACTAGTGTCCTCCGCTACAATTTTCACGCGTGAATAGAGCACACTTTTTGATCATGGCCACTCTCCTTCCTTTTTTTTTAAGCCCTTTGCCTTGCCCTTGCTCCCTGTATCCTCCAGTTTTCCCATGAACGCAGAAGATCGAAGCTGAACCCAAACCAGGAAAGGGAAAGAATCGTGACTGTGACCATCCATAACTTAGTACTTACCCCAAGGCGCCGGCACGACAGGTAGAATTCATGAATATGAAAGGAAGACTTGGGTGGGGAAGCGTAGGTCCTGAAAAAAGGAGGGCCATGGAGGCAGGAGGGTGAAGAAGGACTTGGGGCCCCGGCTTGGTTCGTCTCTCCTCTCAGAATGCCAGGGTGTGTATCCAACACCTGGAACCTCCAAGCTTCCCGGCAAGTTACCGCCTAATCTCATATTCCTGGCTAACAGCACCTTCGGGTTCACAGGTTTCAGGCTGGTGAACTCTACTTTCAAGACAGAGTGCTTTCGTTTGCAGAGCTGGTAACTGCCTCCTTCAGTGAGGGTGTGAAAAGTCTCAGTACAGGTGGCTACACTGTTGTTTTACAGTGGCTATGCTTTAAACTACTGGCCACCGACCGTTAAAGCTGTAGCCTGGCGGGGTGGGGAGTTCTGTTCTCCCAGACAATGGCTCTGTGGCTGCCGCTAAAGGTAGTTCTCACTAAATATCTGTCATTCGAATAAAACTTGAGATTCAAAGGCTAGGGTGAAAAACCTGCGAGCTCAGAGAGTTAGGACAGCAACGGGCTAGCTTTCTGTCTTTGCTGGCGACCAAGAAGCCGCTCCCTTCCACACCACCCCAACTAACCCCGCCCCCTAGCAAGCTCCTCCCCGCTACTTCCCTGTCCACCACTTGCTAACCCCACCTCTCTGAGCCCAGGTTATTTTGATTGAATGAACGCAAATGCAACACATCTTTGTATAGTTAACAAATGCAGCGCGAACAAATGTAACACAGCTTTGCCTGGATAAACCAATGTTCCACAACAGTATACATGGAAGAGCATGGTTATAGTGCCACCATGAACATTGCCTATGTGTTCCATAGGTTCTAAGCAGTTCTCATAGTGTCTTACCCCATTAAATCCTTCTAAGAAACCTTGGAATACAGGAAGTATCTTTACCCCTAAGAAAACTTGCCTATGGTCACATAAGTAGCACATGGCAGAGTCAAGGGCCTCATCAACCATGCCGTACCACCTCATTCATGTCAGATGCTTAGGACAATGCCTGGCTGCTGACACATATTCAAAGGCAGGGACTAGGAAGAGAGACAACAAGAGCAGAAACTAGTATGACGGTGTAGACGCAGAGGCCAGATGGGGGCTTGGCGAGGAATAACTTGTCCAATGTCTCTCACCCAGCAAGTGAGAGAATTGGTATTTGAACCCAGATTTCAAAGCTTGTGATGGGGATTGGCTCACAATGAGCCCTCAGTAAGTTTTAATTCTTGGTGCTTATTTTTAATCTTTGTGTACATAAAAGTCTCAAAGTAGTGTAGGAGGCAGAAGGTTTGTTAATGAGTATCTGGTCCAACGCTTTAGAAAGTGAGTCTTAGCCAATTTTGCTCTAAGTGGGTCTTCATGGAGTTGGAGTCTTTGGGTTGCAGCCAGCATGGGGGTACTGAACAAGCTTCTCAAGTGATTTTGATGCGGCCTCAACTCGCAGGAAACATTGGATTGAGGTAGAGACCACTTAAACCCAGAGGCACCAGCCCTAGAGCGGGAAAGCTGAGATCGCACTGGGAAAGGTCTTTTGTTCTTTGAAGGAGTCAGGGGGGACCCTAAGAACCCAGGGCCCTGACTGGAAACATCAGAAAGTAATGCATGATTCCAGCTCGTTTGCACCTGCAACCTCCACTGGCTCCCCTCAACACTCCAAATGTTGCATTAATCACAGAGAAGGAAAATTAATTTTAGGAGAATTTCACCACAGTGCCTCCAAGGAGCATCGTAAGAATTTTGCAGTTTGTGAGGCTGCACACCCCTCTGCTAGTGTATAAGGATCATGGAGGACTGATTCGGGGTGTGCAGGGCGGGCATGGGGGTGGGGGGTGGACGGACAATTTTGTACTTCCCCCCATAACCTGTCAGGTGATTTGGCCTGGTTTCTGGAACAAAAAGAGAACACGGTGACCTGGCATCTCTGAAACTTCCTGAGAAGTGTAATGGCCTGGAACCTTGGACATGGGCCCAGGCCACCTCATGCAATAGCCCAGTTCTAGCTACTCAAGGTTTATCTAAATTAGGCTTTGCTACTGAGCCAGGCAGAGGAACGTGCCAGATCAGCCTTTAATTATGCCCCTTTGGTAACGATAGTGATGGCAAAATGAGTTAGACAGAAAGACAAACAGACACTATAGTACACATTCAGGCTGTTGGGAATCTGGACACAGTTATGAATGTGCACATTAAGGATGACCTTCCTTCTTCCCGCCAGCCCTCCAGTCCTGTGGTTTGTGTGCTATGCAGATCATGTTTGACGTCACAGAATCGGATGTTATTTAAATTCAATTATTGGAAGGTGAAGTCCTTCTCTCTAGTAGCAGTTGAGTAAATTTAGAAGCTGTTAGGGGGAATAGGTGCATTTGTCTTATACCAGTTAAATTATAGGGAGAGAAGCAGGGCAGTGGTGAAATAATTACCAGGATAATGAATGTTGCCGTTTGGACGGCTTGGGCTCGTCTGCTCGGGTTCGTCGGCTTCCCTTCTTTGTCCCTTTGAGCATTCCTTTCGTTTTGTTTTTGAGATGATGAGCAGATAGAGTAGGACACTTACCATGAAGATGGAAGTAGATTATATGTGTGAGGCTTTGTGTGTCCGCATCTGTGTGCTTCTGAGGGTAAGTGGCTGGGATGAGAATAGAAATTGAAATAATTTTGTAGGTTAATTGGATTCCATATAGATAACTCTGGCTTATTGGGCTTTGACTCTCCTTTACTCTCTTCGTTAGATAAAATTATCTCACAACAATTCAAAATTCCTCTCTGCTATTATTGGCATGCTGTTGGTCCCTTGAAGCCAAGATTTGTCCTTAGATCCATTGAGAAAAGCACGGCCTGTCTGGGAAGGGAGTATGGATGGGTGGTGGGGCTAACAGACCCTCTTCAGAAAACAGAGCTGCTCATACACTGTCTCCTACAGAATGCACAGAATTCAGAATGGCTTGTCTGTGAACCATGATGGATTTTCAGGTCTTGGGCTATCTTTGGAGGTCATCACCCTCCCTTCCCTTCATCCTTCACAGTCGGCTGGCAAGGAGGCCATCATGAAGAGTCATTTTTGTCTTGCTCCCGATGCCAGAATACATTGACTCCCACAGTCTGGAGAATGAGGAAATGATTGCCTGCTGTCCTGATGGAAGAAGACACTGGGATTTTCCAGGTTATCCTAGCTTTGTTCTTCTGTTCATTAACCCCTATTTGGGTTTTGTCTCTTCCTCTCTCAGTCTTTTTCCACAAACCTGGAAGATGACGATACCAGCAACTGATCGATATTGTAGACCCATGATGTTGTTTGGGGCCCATGATATTGTTTGTTACGCCTATAGTCAGAGGTGTGTGTGAGTGTATGTGTGAGTGTGAGTGTGTGTGTGTGTGTGTGTGTGTGTGTGTGTGTGTGTGTGTGTGTGTTATTGATAGTCCTCACTGTTTGCTGGTCCCAGAATGTGAGGGCTTCAAGGAGTGACAGAAAACAGTGCCTGACTTTCCCTGTCAGCTACTTGTCATCAGAAACGCTACCTAGGTCAGACACTAGGAAGTCTCTACCTTCTTTGGCATCTCCATGTCCCCAACACACACACACACACACACACACACACACACACACACACAATCCCTATGACCTAATTCTTACCCCTATACCCATCCCTCCCTATCACAATACAGAGTTCTAGCCTGGAGGGGAAACTCTGACTTTAAAGTTTAGGTCCTGTGGTTTTTCATAGCAGAACAGCCACAAGACCACCAAACTTTCCTTTACTAATATAGACTCTCAGATCAAGATTTAGTGGGCTATTCTGCTTATGAGAATCTTTGTCTCTTAACTCTTTCTCAGCAAATGTCTCCTCCCTACTAAGGTTGGAAGCATGAGGGAAGAGTGGAGAGGAAGTGAGATTCTATTTTGACCTGTCCCCCACCACACATACATCAATGAATAGCCAATGACTGTGGCCCAGAACTGACTTCAGAGATGGAGATGCAGGAAAGGGGACTAGGGTGCATGTCCTTGCGCTTAGGTGTCAATGGGGATCCAATAAGTTCATCTCTCTTATCAGGGCAGGAAAGTTAAGGGTCTTCAAGACAGGCTGTTGTGGGTGGGAGACGAGACAAAGGCAACACTGTTGTACCAGTGTGGAAGAAGATGATTTGGGTAACTGAGGTAGTCTGATGAACAGAACTAGTTCAGAGCCCAACTCTTCCATTCTCATGGGCATGTAACAAACTCTCTTCATTGGTTATCTTCACTCGTGAAGTGGGAGCAATCATTACTAACCTCAGTGTGCTGAGGTGGCAGACAGCATCACATCTACAGACCTGCTCTACAGACAGTGAAGAGAGCAGTATAGAAAAGAAGAAGAAATGAAGGAAGGAAATTCATATTTGAAGGAGGTGGGAAAATGGTATGATAAGCAAGTTTGCAACCCCCCCTTGTAATCCTTCCATATTGGCCTCCAGTTAAGCCAAGTGAGTGCCGACTTGCTCCCTTGCTCCCCTGGTTTCACAGATGAGGCAATTTGTTTTGATAAAAATCTCCCTGAAGCTCTCCTGGTGTTTTATCCGGATCTCAGCCCTTCGATAACTCTCCCTTCACCTTCATGCTCAGCTCACAACTGCTTTTTTTCCCCCATATTTCACCTAGAAAATGGGGTTGGCGAATCAGAAGTGAAGTTTGCAAGATTTTCAGATAGGTCTTGGTTCTCGTCTAACTTGGTCCACCAACATTCGACAAGGCTGATGGCCCCTTGTCTTAGCACACTTTGTATTCTTCCTCAGCTTTCAGAATGCCATGTTCTCTGACCTGGCTAGCCTTCTCCCCTCAGCCTCTTCTGCTGGTTCCCAACATCTTCTGACTTTTAAACATGGTCGTTCACTGGGATCAGACCTGGTGCCCCTCCTTTTCTGACGTAGGCTGACCCCCTTGGTTACCTCATCTAAGTGGTGGATTTGAACACCACCTCACTGCTGATGAGTCTCATGCTCCTAGCTGGTCTCAGCCCCGGATGTCAGGCTAGTGCACATTGCAGTTCTTCTTGTGCATTCCCACTCTATAGCTGATGGCCTCTCATGGTTGATCCTTTCAAAAGCGGGCCCCCACTCTTCACTCCAAGACCCACTCTTTTCAGTCTCAATTCCACTAGAAGCAACTCTCCGGTTCCTTCCAATGCTCAAGTCAAAATTAGCATTGGCCTCTACTTTCCTGTCTGGCTCACATACCACATCTAATCCACCCACTGACCTCAACATGCATTTCTCCAAATATGCATCTGGATTTTGTATTTCTTCAGTTTTGTGTTGATACCATGTGGTCTGAAACACATTCCTCCTCTACCTGGATTATGGCAGTGGCCTTCTATCTCGAGCTTCTGCTTTATTCCCCTCTAGTCTGTCTCCAGTAGAGAAGCCAGTTAGATCATGTCCTTTGAAGGAGACAAGAGGAAGGGCTTAGAGACCAAGAAAGTCTCCATAATCTCTCGCTCAAAACATGCAAGACTACCCATCTCATCCTTGAATGCCAAGCCCTTATGATGGTCCATAACCCTTGCCTCACCCCTTTCCCCACTGTTCACCCCATTTTGACCTCTTCTATTCTCCTTCCTCTCACTTACTCAATCCTAACACACCCACATCTTTGATTCTCCTGAAATATGTCCGTCACATTTCTGCCTTGGAACCTTTGCACTCAATCTTCCTGGTTCTCAGATTGCTCGGTCCCATCTATCCACATGGCTTATTCCTTTGCCTGCCTCACATCTTAATAAATACCTTTCTTTAGAGGGCTTCTGTAGCTATTGGTTATGGAATACAGTGACTTTCGTAGTTGCTCTGACAAAATACAAGAATTTTACTTGATTCTAGATCCACTCAAGTGGGAGACCAAGATGAGCCACCAGGGAGTTCCAGGGAATCCGGTCCATTATAGCAGGGATGGCAGAGCAGTGGGAACGTGAAGCATCTGGTCACACTGCTTCCAAAGGCAGTAAGCAGAGAGAGATAAATGCTCATACTCAGCTCCTTTCTCAGACACTCTGGGCCCCAAGCTGTTGGGGTACTGCCACCTACACTCAGGATGGGTCTTCCCTCAAGTTAAGCAGTTCTGGAAACGACTTCATAAGCACACCCAGAGGTGTGTTTCCATGGTGATTCTAAAAGCAGTCAACTTGACAATGAAGATTATCGCCACACCATCCTATTTAGAATTTCAGTCTGCCTTGTCCTCCTCCGTCATCTCTTTTCCCTTTCCGTGACTATTTTCTCCCCAGCACATGACAGCATATCTTAGGCAGACACAATGGACTTGTTTATCAGATTTATTGTCTTTCTCTACCGGGGAACTTTATGCCTACCATCTAGAAGATGAAACATAGTACATAAATACTGAATGGACAAAGGAATGGGCATACGCAGCTTAGAGGGGTCGACAAGTTGATCAAGGTCACACAGACTGCCAGAGCCTAGATAAAGCCAAGACTGTCTAGGAGGAGAGCCAAGCTCTTAATCACCATGAGTCTCGATAAAGGAAAATAACTATAAACTGTGCCCTAAGGCTGGTGTTTTACTGTTTCCTTGTTTTGGCATTCCAGAACAGCGTACTCCAGCCCAGCATGGGGCTGTCTTTGCCACAAGATGCTGTATATATTTCTTCCTGCTCAGTGGCAGGGATGCCTGGCTATGGGTGAGTGGGAAAAAAAGGCAGTCTTAGGCTTACCTGGCGTTGCCATAGCAACTGGGTAACCTAAGGACTCTTGAAGCCAGACCTTCAGACTGAAAGAGGCAAAAAATGAAACAAGCCCAAGAACAAACACAAAAATCTGTGAATGGAGAAACAGTCGTGGCTACCAACTGCCCCATTGGTAGAAGAATCTTTGTCCTTTTCTTCATCCCTCCCACCAAGTTAGTCACAGCCGCAGCTAGAAAACTACCTTGTCCTGATTCCTGCCTGTGACACAGTGTCAACCCAAGAGACTTGGGTTCTTCTCTTGTCTAGCGTCTCCAAACTAAACGTCCCCCAAGTATTCCCAGTGTCTTGTAGTAACACCAGGACATTTCTGGACTGGGAATCTAGAACACCACATCCTGATTCCTGTCCCAGAAGGACAGACTTCCCCTAGAATGTTCTTTAATCTTAACTTCTCTCTGTGACCCAGCTGAGCCTTTTCTTAAGTCTCTTGTCCTGTCTTACCCATTTGTCTGATCTTAGCATGACAGTGTAGATGTAATCAACCATCTTATTAAATAAGAAACACAGAACCAATGCAAAGATGAAAGTCAAGAGATTAGAGCTAAGAGCCTTACGCGTCTGCTGCAGCTAGCCTCTTCAGCCAAGAGAGACCTACTTCCTGTGTATTGTCTTTATATAGACTTTCTGTTCTGCCTTCTCATTGGTTGTAAACCCAACCACATGACCACCTCATCACTGCCTGTTTGTACAGACCTCCAGATTTTCTATGGTTGGTATTGAGATTAAAAGCGTGTGTCTCCAATGCTGGCTGTATCCTTGACCACACAGAGATCTACCTAGCTCTGTCTACCAAGTGCTGGGATTAAAGGCATGCGCCACGAATGCCCAACTCTGCTATGACTTGCTATTAGCTCTGACCCCCAGGCAACTTTATTTATTAACATACAAATAAAATCACATTTCAGTACAAATAAAATATCACCATACGACAGTAGAAAAAACAGAATTGTAATAGAAAAAAAACCCTGAAGTCTTAAAGAAATATGAGTTAAAACTAATTTAGCAAGAGGGCTTACTTATGCTGGGGACTGTCAAGCACTTAGCATGCTTCATCTCATTTGGTCCTTTAAGGAGGTAAGAGTCATCTGTACTTGGAAGGTAAATACACAGAGCATCACAAAGGTTGCCTCCATTTGCTTAGCTAGTAATGGGTGAAGAGGCATCCAAAACCAAAGTGCTTGATTTCTAAAATACATTTTCTTAACCACTCCCAAACACTTCACCCCTTGGAGGACCAGTTTCTTCCTTGTCCCAAAGCCCTGAGATCACTGAGGAAGTATCTGGTCCCTTTGTGTTTAGTGAGCCTCTTTGATCATTGGAGTTTGCTCCACTCTGAAGAGAAGTTGATTATAAGCTTCCCCACTGAAGGGGGCGGGGGTGCCTCAGAAGCTGAGCTAGAGGGTTTTTTGTTCTTCCCCACACCCTGGAGCCTGTCCACACCTTAGGGCACACCTTTCCTGGGCATCTCCAGTTTGCCTAGTGACTGGGGTAATGCTGAAACTAGGTATTGGCCTAAATCTCAGAGGATATGAAAATGATGCAGTACCAGACTGTGCGTGATGAAGCAGGAGAGGAGACATGGTTGCAGCTGGCCGCCACGGGAGATTTGGCTGAGGGGTCTGAGGTGGGCCAGAAATACCCCCCTCTCCTCCAGGGAAGGAGACAGAGAGAGACTCACAGCACAGACTTCAGTGTGGCAAAGCTCAGTGGCTGATGCTGGTCAGAAAGCCATGGCCTCTCGTGTTCCCCATGTCACTGACTGGTTCTACGACATTGTGTTGTTGTTGTTGTTGTTGTTGTTGTTGTTGTTGTTGTTGTTGTTGTTCTTCTTCTTCTTCTTCTTCTTCTTCTTCTTCTTCTTCTTCTTCTTCTTCTTCTTCTTCTTCTTTCTCCTCCTCCTCCTCTTCTTATTCTTATTCTTATTCTTATTCTTAAAGACAGGATTTCTCTGTGTAGCCCTGGCTGTCCTGAAACACACTCTGTAGACCAGGCTGGCCTCAAATTCACAGTGATCCAGTGGCTCTGCCTCCCGAGTACTGGGATTAAAGGCATGTGGCGGCGCTGCCACCACCGCCGCCCAGCAATCTACCTTACTTTTGAGACATCTCTCGGTAAGACTTGGAACTTGCCATTGTTAAGCTAGGTCACCTAATTAGTGAGCCTCAAGGACCCCCCTGTCCCTGCCTCCCAAGTTCCGGGATTCAAGCACGCGCCGCTAAGCTCAGCCTTCTATGTGAGTGTTGAGGAGCAAACCTCAGGTCCTCATCCGTGTGCACCAAAGCACTTTACCATGTGAACTGAGCTATTGCTCTAGCCCCCACCGCCCCTCCCCCTCCATTTTAGCTTTTAATGGAGTCTACTGTGAAGAGCATCTTCATTAAGTTTAACATGATCCCGTTTGGGCTGCCAGTTATTTCTATCTTATTGTTCCCGAAGACGCGTGGGTACAACCAGAAGGACCCAGGCTAAGTTGGCATTTTACCCTAATCAGTAAAAGGACTGTGACCTTCGCGTCCTGAGGTACATAAAATATATACATACATGCATACATACATACATATATATATATATACATACATACATATTAAGCAATCAGCATAGCACTTGCACAAACGCTAAGTTTAAAAGAACTCTGTGGATTTTTTTTTCATTAAAATCTAACATTGCTTTATTCATCAGACAAATACGTTTTTAAAAGAGTTTTGGTACCCTGTTTACTAATATCCAGTCTGCCTTTGGGGTTGTCCAGTGTACATGTGGGGGAATTAAGGAGTTGCTTCAGGGGAAACACCTCAGCTCTGGCCTCTTGGCCCCTGAGCCAGGCACTGGGGCCAGCCTGGGCCAAACACCCTTCCTCTATAGATAGGTATGAGACTGTTCAAAGGACTCTAGTGAGACCCAGAGGTCCCCATACAGAGCCAAGGCGGAGAGCGGAGACTGTATTATCAGCTGCTTCCAGCCAGGAGCTTCTTCGTACCTCTTCTCCTAGCTGCGGCTCGGGAAACAAGGGGTGCAGGCCTGCTGTCACTTCGTTTCATTGCCAGCGACCGGAAGTAATGTCTTTTACCTGATCGGCGACTTGACATGGCTGCTTAACAACCCGATTAATCAAGCCTAGCTCATCCTGTTAGAATTAATGAGCCTAGGACATGCTGCCGTGAATAATGAGGGCTTTGCCCCTCCCCCAGCACCTCGCTCCACTCACCCCCTCCCATTTCCTTCTCATAGCCACAGCACAGACACTCAGCACCTCAGGGAGTTTTGCCCCATGCACCGTGGGGCCAGCAATGTGTACAACTCCTGCCTCCTCTTCGCAGACAGGCATCACAGAACCCGAGACCGGCTATGTCCCAGAGCAGTAAAACCTCTTGCTCATCACACAAATAAGCCCAGGATCAGCGGCCAAAGTCAGATAGATTATTGTCTAATGGTACTGAATGCTAGGGATGCAAAGTTGTGCAAAATTCTGCCCTGTGAGGGAGTGAGTCACGGTGCAATGACCTGGAGACTAATTGGGAAGTGCTGTGAAATGGGATTGGGAAAGGCCACAGCCCAGAGAAGCTGTCAGTTCCTGAAGAGCAGCATGGGGAACTAGGTGATGGATGGTTTGTGGTGCTGAGTACCCAAGTTTCTCTGCTACCCAGGAAAGTCATTGCACACAGGTGCGTGGGCTTCCAGGTACTGCAAAAATTGCTAGGCTAACAAGATGAATATGGTTAGCCTGGCGGTGGTGGCACACTTTTAATCTCGGCGCTTAGGAGACAGAGTCAGGCAGCTCTCTGTGAGTCTGAAGCCAGCCTGGTCTAAAGAGCTAGTCTCAGGAAACCAGAGCTACATAAAGAAACCCTGTCTCAAAACAAACAAACAAACAAACAAACAAACAAATAAATAAATTAATTAATTAAAAAAAATTAACATGGTTCCTATTCTCATAGAGTGGGCAATGCAGGAGCCTAGAATAAGATTTGGCTTATTTTTTTCATTTAGTCATTCAAAAGGTTGCCAGGCACCTTGTAGGGCTTGGCATCAGGGAGAAGATGTACGAAGATGTAAACCTCACCCCTGCCTCCCTTTGGAGGGCAGATAGGTACATGACTAGATCCTTGTGGGCATGTGTTGAGTGATGTGCTAAATTCACCCAGCGGAAAGTCCTCTCAGGTTAGAGTACCAATCTCCATCTGGAGAAGGATGGATGACCCCCTGCGGGAACTGGCATCAGAGCCGTCTGAAAAACAAAATTAACCATTTGAGTAGACTGAGAACAAAAAGACCCCTCCACGAGCCAAGACTAAGGCTTTGTTTGAGTATAGGAGCTGAAATGAAAGGGAAAGATGATCCCAGAAATCATAAGAAGGAGATGGCTGGTTCTGGAGTCAACAGTGACGAATGTGACTAAATATGCAGACAGGTGCACTCAGAGGCCAGGAGACCCTGGGCTTGTTCGCTCACGCTTGAGAACAAGGCACCGTTTCTGAAATGACAAAACATTCAAAGAAGCAGGGAAGTGGTTCGAGCAGCCTTATCCCAAACTTAGTATCTCAGGGCTCAGGGCCGAGGACGGGTCCTTGGACAGGACTCAGACAGAGGAGCTGGATCTGAAATGAGTGACCCGGCCCAGAAGCAAAGAGAGCAAAGGAAGAGTAAGACGCAAGAGCAAAGCCCCCGAGTAAGGTCAAAAGGAATGCAGAGCCCAGATGTTAAGGTCCCTAGGAAGGTGAGTGTAAGACCTGAGTCAATGGGGGGGGGGGGGGTTAATGAGCAAAGAGGGTGGATGGGGAGCTGGGAAGGAGAAAGAGGGTGAGAAAGAGAGAGCAAAAAAGGGAAATGGAAGCCGGGCAGTGGTGGTGGCGCACGCCTTTAATCCCAGCACTCGGGAGGCAGAGGCAGGCGGATCTCTGTGAGTTCGAGGCCAGCCTGGTCTACAGAGCGAGTTCCAGGACAGGCATCAAAACTACACAGAGAAACCCTGTCTTGAAAAAACAAAAACAAACAAACAAAAAAGTTCAAACACATGAACAGGAAGAGAGAGAGAGAGAGAAAGAAAGAAAAAAGAAAGGGAGAGCGAGGAAAGACTAGCCGGTGAGGTTCACAGAGGCACTTTGGGGCCACCATATCAGGTGACAAGAGACAAGAGGTTCCAGTCGTGGCTATCTGAAGTGTCACAGGCAGCTCTAGAGAATGAGCCACACTCTACAGTTCAGTTACAAGGGGTTTCCCATCCTGACACCATCTAGCTTGGCCAGATTTGTTTCCCAGCTTCCAATGCTCCTAAGCTGGTCTTTTGTCCTTAGCCCCAAAGTTGGCTGGAGCAACCCAGGCCTTCGGCAAGGACACTGGCCAGCCTCCAAGATCCCCAGGATTCAGGCCTGACCTACATTTCTTTTCCACTCAGGGGCCCAGCACGGAAAGCATCACTGAGAGGACCAGTGTCTTTGCAGGAGAACGCAAGGGCTCAAGTTCCGAGTCCTATGGCCTATAGGCATCTCTCTGCACTCGGTCAAAGTGACCCGTGTGACATACTTTTAACCTGTGACAATCAGGCTACCGAGAAGTTTTAGAGAAAGATTCCCTGTAGAGCTGAGAATAGTCTGTATGGGGTCCTGGGTTCAGTCACCAGCACTACCAAAAATACAAATGCTATCAAATTCCCTCATCTGTAGCTAGCTGGTGACAGAGGTGGCGGTCCTGTTCTCAGTCTGTGTTCCCCAAATCACTCCTGTCTCCTGCAGCAGATATCTGTCATTTGTCTCTCCTCTCTAGCCCTGTGGGTATTTTGGTTTGGTTGAGTTTCTAAAGAGAAACTTGAGGCGCCTACCACCCACCATTGAACTACAGAAGGTGTCCATGGACATCCTAGGTCTTAAGCAGCTTAGGAAGCATTGTTTTGTGCCGTACCAGGAAGGAGGGATGACTCAGAATTGGTAGTTTAGCTGACTAGAGCTACTTGGCTTCTAGGATAAGAACAGCGGAGCCCAGGCCTCTTCAGTAGACTCCGGTGCCTCCAGACAGAGCTGTGGCTTGGATGGAGTAGGCTTATCTGGCTTATCAGAGTGAACCAGATCAGGATTTCGGTATCCATCTGCCTATCCATCACCCGCCGGACTGGGGCTCCAGGCTCACCATAGTCCCTCTTTTTCCCCCACAGGGAGAGCTGCTAAGCCCGTGCCGCTGTGACGGTTCAGTGAAATGTACCCACCAGCCATGTCTCATCAAGTGGATCAGTGAGAGGGGCTGCTGGAGCTGTGAGCTGTGTTACTACAAGTACCATGTCATCGCCATAAGCACAAAGAATCCTCTACAGGTAAATCCAGGGCTTCCCAGCCTGAGGTTCCCTCGTGACCTGCTTCATGGGAGGGAAATTGCTGAACCTCAGGCTCAAGGCAGCTTGCAGGAGAGGATGAAAGGTGTTCTTTTCCCTTAAGTCTAGACAAGAAGGGGAGGCCTGGGCAGAGAGAGACATATATGATATACGTGGAAAGAGGTCAGGGGAGATGGATGGAAGAGACGGAATAAGATAACAGATGGGTTAATGAGAAGAGGAAAGGAGGAAGGAAGGAATGGGGGAGGAGGAAAGAGGAAGGACCAGAAAGACAGGAAGGGAGGGAGGGAAGAAAAGAGAAAGTCAAAGACAAAGAGAACAGGTAGTTGGGGGTACATGGCGGGAAAGGTGAGGTTCAAGTTAAAGCCAAGGGCTTGAGAGGAAGCTGTGCAGACGAGACGGCTCAGTGGTGTTTTTCAGACTTTGATGTGCTTGTGATTTACTTAGAGTCTTACAGAGTGGATTTCAGTTCAGTTCAGGGCCTGGGAGCCTACATTGTTGACAAGCTACCGGGGCTACTCCTGCTGGCCCACAGACCACACTTTCTGTGACAAGGGACAGTGTGGGAAGGAATGGAGAAGAAGCAGAAAAGAGGGGCAAAGAAAATGGAGGAGGGGGGTGTACAATAAGGAAGAAGGAACCGTGACGTCATAGTAACAAAAGGCTACCGTGAGCGGTAAGGGAAAGCCAAGCCAGAGCTGGAGTAGGGACCTGTCAATCAGATTGGCAGAACTCAGGGCTCTCTCTGCCCACTCTCTCCTCCCCTCCGCTGACATAGCCATCTTCACCCCAATTGCTGACAGGTCCTGTGCCAATCAGCCACATCAAGCAGTTGACCAGTGAAGATTGTATGTACACACACACACACACACACACACACACACACACACACACACACACACACAGCATTCTGCTTCTGCAAATACCTCCACATACACGTCATCAGCCAAGCAGCCATGTAATCAATTAGCCAGCGAGACAGTGAGGATGGAGCCCACAGATGCCTGACGTTTTCCCTCTTCTGTGAGTGGGGCAGAGTCAACCTTGCAAATCCAGGAGGGTTGGGAGCGGATGATTGTAGTAGGGTCTCTGCACTGAGGAGCACCTAAAAACGTGGAGTTGCCCTGTGGCATTCCCCATGGAGGAACTCTCAGGGAATTCGTGGGAGGGAAGCGTCAAATTCCCAGGCATCTCAGCCTCTTGATGGGGACCCCCCTCCCAACTGCTGGTTCCATCTTCAGCCCGTTCGTTCATTCGTCTCAGATCTCAGATCCTGAAACATCTTAAAATAGCAGCGCCAAGCAACAGCTGATTCCACGTCCTCAGGGTGCAGTGGAGGTCTGAGTGCATTAACCCACCCCTCGCTTTACAGCTGACTCAGGCCTCAGGAAAGGTCAGATCCAAAAATCTATGAACTCACCCCAAGACACCCCCATCTTGGTTCCACCTTTGACTCATATAATGAAAAAATCATTCAGGTATAGCTTTCCTCTTGGCGTAAAGAAAGGTTATTTTGAGTCTGCATCGGGTAAGCAAATGGCAGCGCTGGCAATATTGGCCTGTTCATCTATTTCCGAGTTACTCCGCTGACTTCAATTATGAGTTTCTAGGCACAGGGGACCCCTCTGATTCTGTTGATCCTGGAAATGCAGTAGTGCGCGCTCAGTAAATGCCAGTTCATTTTTCTGTCTAGAAACAGTTGGGACTCGAAGGTGTGCTGTGTGGTTGTGTCCTAAATTGTTCCAAGCGTGTGTCCTGGGCTTCTCTAAGTGTCATGACTGCCTGCTCTGCTACAAGTGGCCACCGTCTGTGCAAAAAGCCCAGCTGAACGATCTGCAGTAGAGGCTGGAGCAGGCAGACCTGACTAGAGGCCAACAGAGCTATGGATAGGGTTCCGCCATCCTAGCTGGGAGGTACCTTTCCATATATCTTGGCTCTCTCAGCTCCTGGTTTGTGTCCCAGGAGAAGATGTAAGAAAAATAGCTCAAGTCTTCACTATAGGGAATTATATTAGTGACATTCTCAAAGTAAGGCTTGTAGCTAGAGTTTTCCTGCCTTGCCCACAGTCAGGACAAATCTCTCTCACCCGCCAGTCCCACTGCCGCTCAGACCCAACCAAGTAAACACAGAGACTTATATTGCTTACAAACTGTATGGCCATGGCAGGCTTCTTGCTAACTGTTCTTATATCTTAAACTAATCCATTTCTATAAATCTATACCTTGCCCACATGGCTCGTGGCTTACCAGCATCTTCACATGCTGCTTGTCATGATGGCGGCTGGCAGTGTCTCTCTGACTCAGCCTTCCACTTCCCAGAATTCTCTTCTCTGCTTGTCCCGCCTATCCTTCCTGCCTGGCTACTGGCCAATCAGTGTTTTATTTACTAATCAATTAGAGCAAACATATTTGACATACAGAACATCCCACAGCAAAGGCTTATATCTAGAATACCTACTAATAAAGGGGGTCATAGCCTAGTGAGTCTCATTGACTGCTCCCCACATTGTTATTGATACTGCTGAATGGCAACTTCATTAATTCTATCTTCCTGTGGTTTTAGTTAACCATGGCCCACTGCCACCAAAAAAATATTAAAAGGAAAACGCTATAAAAAAATTAAAACGTTTAATTGCATATTGTTTGGAGTAGGGTGAGAAGATGTCATGACTTCCTGCTCCATCCTACCCAGGACATGAACTGTCCCTTTGTTCCTCCATTCAAGCTGTCTATGCTGTTTACCCATTGGTTACTTAGGAGCCATCGTGGCTATCAGATCAACAGGCATGAGTCACGACATATTTGGATATAGGGTCTACTACTGTCCGAGGCTTCAGGTATCTACTGGAGGCCTTAGAATGCATTCCCCTTGAATGAAGGAAGACTATGATATATTAACAAACATGTAATTACTGCTTGTTAAGTGTCAGTTCATATACGTTATCAGATTTTATCCTGGAAACAAGTCAATGAAGTGAGGGGCTATTATTACCGGATGCACGGGTTTAGACAACGGAGGCACAGAGGGACTTGGGAACTTGCTGGAGACTGTGCAGCTCTGAAGCAGAGGAGCAGGTTGCTGTCTGCAACAGGAATTCCTGGGGCCAGGCAACTATCCCCTAATGTAATATCCAGGCACACGTACACACATAGGCTCACCCCTGCCTTGACAAGTTTATCTGTGTCTTTACTGAAACAGTAAAGAATGCCCTTTATGCCCTGGCTTCACATTTAACACTCCTAACATAAAATATAGGATGGACCAATTAACTGCATCTCTACAGAAGGGAAAATTGACAGTCATTGTGATTTACTAACTTCTTATTCACACCCAACAAGTTTGGGGACACAGCTCCACCAGAATCGGGTCCTCTGACTCCTTACTTGCTGCCCCTTCCTGGCACCCCGACCTTGTCCCTTCGCTCCCAGGTGCTGCAGGACTAGAGTTCCCAGAGGATATGGGGGTCAGAACCTCGTTGAGAATGAGATTCCGGTGTTCCGGGTGTTTGGTGGCAGCAGAGCTTGGTACCACTGATGCCCTTCCCCTCTCCAAGCCCTCCTGTCAGATCTCAGAGCTCTCTCTGCTCCTCAGCTCTCTCGTTGAGGTCCCTCCTATACACTTCCATGGAGCCTCTCACAGAACAAGAAAGAGTTCTTGGACACAGCACCTCGTTCCCCCACTTCATCACGCTCACTCTGGTCAGGGGCCCATTCGGTGGCTTAGGAACAGAAGGAGGATTATTGGGACGAAGAGGACTTTTCTATGCCTCTGTATCTTTGGGATGATGAAGGAGCAGGAGAAGGAGGGGATGCCTAAAGGGTAGAAACAAAATACTCATTAGGAACTCTCTTCTAGACAGCGCGGGGTTGGCCGTGGAAAAGGCATTTATTGTACATGAGGGACGTCTATATGATAGGACTGTCTTCTGGAAAATGCCTTTGTTATGTGTAACCCTAGGCTAGGACAGTACTGGAAAATTGAAAGGGCTAAGTCTCTGTAATGGGATGCTATCTGTGTAATTAAATGTTAAGGCCCATGTCCTACATCTGGACTAAAAGTGAAGTGTTTTCCAATACTTACTGTCCCTTGGAGGTGAAGGACACTAGCCCACTAGGACATGTGGCTCTGGCAGGCCTTGCCTTTCTCTCCGCTTCCCTTTGTCTCGATCAAACCATTAGATGACATTCCTAAAGCTAGCTCCCATGGTCTAGTCCCTTATTTGGCCTCTTCCTCCTCCTGAGGCTGACTATCAAGGTCCAGCTATCAAAGTATTGAAGTCCAGCAGACAGAAGCCCCCTCTGGATCACCTAATTAACATGCCCAGTTAAAATGAAACGCCTCATCCTAACATGGGGTTTCCCCTTGTACGTTTAAAATCTGCCATTTTCCTACGTGCCGTGTCTGTCTCCTCTCTATCCAGAGGCAGTTCTTTGTCCTCTGGGACAAAGGTCCCTGCCCCTTTTCCCTTGTGCCCTTCTCCCTCATCCTCTGTCCCCTTTCCCACCTCATCCTAGCCCATTCTAAGACAGACCTCCCCCTTTTTTCCTCTTAAAAATCACACCTGTAAGGTCATTTGCTGCTGCTTTCTGCCTGAGTCAGAAAGCAGTCACTTTAAGCCCACTTAATAAAGGATCTCTGTGAAAACAGGTGTTTGGGTGTGGTTTGTGCCTAATCTGGGGTCCAGGAGGAAGCCTCCACTGGGGGGACTCCTTCAGAAGACCACTGGCCTACCCGATCCAAGCCAATGATGGCAGAGAGCGGGGGTCCCTGTTGGCAGGCGGAAGGTACTGTGCTTCTCCTCTGTGTTTAGGCCACAGTGATTCTTGGGAATGTTCCCTGAAGGATATTATGCAGATCCATGACAGATTGCATATGTAAATTATTAGTTATGTACCCCCAAGGCTGTGGGTACCACAGGGCAAGGGTCCTGTCCAGTCTTGTCTAGCGCTTTAGCTCCAGCACCTAGCATAGTGGCCAGGTACATAGAAACAATCAATACTTATTAAGTGAAACAAGCCCTAAACTAAAATCCTACTCAAGGCTGCTGGGCAGTGGTGGCGCACGCCTTTAATCCCAGCACTCCAGAGGCAGAGCCAGGCGGATCTCTGTGAGTTCGAGGCCAGCCTGGACTACAGAGTGAGTTCCAGGAAAGGTGCAAAGCTACACAGAGAAACCCTGTCTCAAAAAACAAAACAAAAACAAAAATAAAACAACAACAACAAAAAAATCCTACTCAAGGCTAATTTAGCACATTGCTCCATAGATAAAGCATATAATCATAAGTTCCACAGACAAAACTCACCCACACTTCAGCCTCCAACTCAATACTGCCATAAGTACACTGCTTTTTCTTTGAAAAAGAAAGAGTTAAAATGCAATCAGTATAGTGTGAGCTGGGTTTTTTTTCCTTACGCCCACTTCCCATGTCCTCTCCTCTGTCAAACTGTTGGTCTCTGACACGCGTATTAAATGGCGTGCAAGGTGAAATAAAACAAAACAGTCAAAGAGAGACCCGTGCCCTCTTGGCACCTATTAGTGAGCAAATCAACCGTGTTGCTGAAAGGAATATTCTTGCACCGGAACAACACCCACACCAGCTCTTTGTTTGCCTTCTCGCCTTCGGATTTCTATGTCTGTGAAAGTCAAGGGTCTCCTCCTCAGCCATGCCTACCCAGAGCCCCCTCCTGACAATGATGTCTGATCATTTTATATGACGTGGGTTCCCTCTGCATCAAAAACAGAATATGAAACTGCACAGTTGTTCTCCAAGTGGGGAAGCGCCCTGGTTTAAGCTCTTCCAATGAGCTGCTGAAGCAGTAGAGTGTGGGAACAGGATCCAGGCACTCAAGCAGCTAATCTGCCGCTCTCTCTCCTCCCCAGTGGCAGGCCATATCCCTGACGGTCATCGAGAAGGTTCAGATTGCTGCCGCCATCTTGGGTTCTCTCTTCCTCATCGCCAGTATCTCTTGGCTCATCTGGTCAACCTTCAGTCCCTCAGCAAAATGGCAGCGCCAAGACCTCCTCTTCCAGATCTGCTATGGGATGTATGGCTTCATGGACGTGGTGTGCATAGGTGGGTCTGGGGTCTTGGCTCCATGAGGAGAAATGAGCTACATGGTAAGGAAATGGGATGATCCCTCAGGATCCCTTCTACTTGGAGGCCAAGCAGAGACGCACTGGGCAAGACCCATGATCTAGGGTGAGACTATAACTTAGGCATAAGAGATGGCTGGGAAAGGGGAGGGGGGCCGGACAAAGAAGATCAAGTGAAATCACTTCCAAACAAATATTATCTTGCCCACTTGAAGACAAGGATGAGGCTTGCCTCTGGGGTAAAGAAGGTCATTTGGTGAATTCATCTGCCTTAGGCAGGGAGTGGAAGGCTTCTCAGCTGCACACCCTATAACGTGGCATGTCTATATAGTAAAATACCCAGAAGCAGTCATTCTCAGAACTGCCTTTCTGTTCTGATTTTCTGTACGGACATACATGTGGGTGGATCACATGTGAATGAAGGTTTACACATACATGCTCATATAAGTGTGCACGCGCACAGCACATGTGTTTGTGGAAAGGGAGGCCAGAAGACAACTTGGGGTGTTATCCTCCGGTACTTCCCACCTTTAATTTGTGGTCTCTCATTGTCCTGGAACTTGCCCGTGTAGGCTGGATGATCTGGCCAGTGGGCTGGCTCCAAGGCTCTACCTCTGTCTGCCTCCCCGCTCACCGTTTCTGGAATCACGGGTATGCTACCACCCCTGGCTCTTCACAGACTCTGGGAATCAGAACTTAGTTCCCCACACTTGTGCAGTAAGCCTGAGCCATCTCTCTGGCCCCGGCCTTTTCTTCTTCTAGAAGCCTATTCCAGTGCCCCAGATTTCTCCAATCTAGTGGTTTGTACTGTATGTGTAGGACTGGGGTTCCACACAGCTCCAGGAGCCACATTTGGGAGTAGGAAATAGAACTCTGTTCTGAAGCCTCGGCCCTCCTTCACCATGGACTTTGGGGCTTTTTATTCATCTGGGTAAGAGTGTGTTTAAAAAGCATCAGTGTTTTAGGAAAAAGTTAGGACCCACTGTTTCAGTTCCCACTTCTTTCCTATCTAATCCTCAAGTCAGTGGTGCTCCTCTTTTCCACCACAGTTGGTGGAGGGTTGGGTTCCTTTTGTTTCAACAGATGATTGTGGCTGTTGACTGCAAAGGTTTTCTGTTGTGTGATAATTTATTTGCGTTCTGAGTCAGAGGTGGAGCTAGCCACTGGTTAACCATAGAGGTCTGGAGGTCTGTACAGAGAGGAAATGGAAGTGATAAGGCAGGATGGAGACAGAATCTCGGACCTTTTTTTTTTTTTTTTGGTTTTTCGAGACAGGGTTTCTCTGTGTAGCTTTGCGCCTTTCCTGGGACTCACTCTGTAGCCCAGGCTGGCCTCGAACTCACAGAGATCCGCCTGGCTCTGCCTCCCGAGTGCTGGGATTAAAGGCGTGCGCCACCACCGCCCGGCTAGAATCTCGGACCTTTTGGTCAGAGGAATGGAAGAGGTAGGAACCGACTGTGGCTGCCCCCTGCTTCTCTGATCTCTCGGGTTTTTACCCCTATATTATTAGTAAGATTAATTAGGTTTATGCTTCAGTTTGCTCCATGCAAATGAGGGGGTGGAAATGGCTCTGGTTGTTCTGAATGAAGCATGCTGAAACACTGTCTATACATCCTCATCTGGGACTCTTGTGGCCCTAGTCACAGTACTGGGGGCATGAAAGGAACGCACTGTTCTTCTCCAACAGTGGCATGTCACATCAAATATGCGCCCCTGCTCTGTGTGACAGGATAACATCTCCTTGTTATAATTTGGCTGAGATGATGGTGATGTGAATTTCTTTGGGGTCACTTAATATTAGAAACTGAAAAGACCTAGAGACTATCCTACTGATCACAGAAGCCATGGCTGATCACAGGAATGCCAGACCTTATGGGTTTATCTAAGCCAATGTATTCTGTCTCTCTGTGCTAACTAATTCGGTAGATCAACCCTGGGGACAAAGGTTATTTTTCTTATTTTTTTCAAATTGTGAAATCTTGAAAGGTGCATCGTAGGCTAACTCAGCAGGAAAATAGGACCTATGGTTCAATGCTTTCCCAGGACAGGCTGCCTGGCCATAAAGAATGCTGGGAAGTGAAATAAAGCAGAGAGTGCCCTGTGACCGAGACAAGGAAACGGTGTGTGTGTGTGTGTGTGTGTGTGTGTGTGTGTGTGTGTGTGTGTGTGTGATGGACAGCAGTGGGGCGCCATAAGCGGATCCTTGTGGTAGTTGTGATGCTGGTGGCTATAAAGGTGACATTTGGTATCAGTTGCTCTTCCTCTGCAGTACTGTCCCCAGTAGTATGGGTAACAAGGGTGGGTGTAAAAATATAGGGCTTTCCGAAGGGAGAATCAAACAGAAGCTGCAATATTCACCAGAGATGTTTTTATTTTTGGTCTCTACTAGTCACTCAGCTTCACTAGAAAGCAAACTTGGCATCTGTCTAAGGAGTGCGAGACGGCAACTCAGCTCACTTCTGTCGGAGAATCCTCACCACGTCCCACTACCACATGCTTCTGGGTCCAGGCTCATCCCTGGGCTCAAAAGCAAAAGGAGATCCACAATGTCATCTTAGGGTTGACCTGAGCATAGTTTTCAGATCCCCTGGAAATATTGATTGAAAAAAAAAAATGTTGAGTAAAAGAACTCATATCCAACAGGTCCAAACTACTTGTATTAAGCAATGCAGAACCTGGATAAAAAATATATTGCCAGGAGAAAAGAAAATAAGTCCAGGCCAGGGTTGGCTCAAAGGGGCTAAGGGAAGAGTCTAATCATCGGCTGCTGTAAGCTTCTGGATTTTCTGTTTTTGAAACACCAGCAACAATTTGTGCACTAACACTGCTAAATAGCCATGGATAGTAAAGATGGGCGAGAGCATTGAACGGGTAGTTCTTTATGTATGGATCTTTACAAATATATTTGCTTCTCTATTGGAGTAGTATGGTGAGGGTAGTGTGAGAGTTCAGGATGGTAGGGACACTCTGGAGAGATTCCACTGGAAGCCAAGAGCAAACATTGTCTGTTTACTGCTGGTGAAACCAAGTCTGTCTCATTCGTAGCTATAGCCACCCAGCTGGCTTTTAGGAGCATCGGTAATCACTGGGAAAACCCAGAGTAATGATTCTTTCCAAGAATGGTCTTTAGTTCTCATCAAAAGATTTTGCCTGAGGTGGCTGCCAGGGTCTCCAGGTTCCCCATCGGATGCAGCATATCTCCAGGGTTGAGGCCAATGACCGTGGATGTGAGCACCTCAATGGGTAATGTATTATTTCATGATGCAAACTGTCCCCAAAGATCAGGCACCTCTCGGTTTAGAGTCTTCTGGTCCTAGACTAGCG
The DNA here is from genome assembly GCF_007827085.1 of Peromyscus californicus insignis. Classification (NCBI taxonomy): domain Eukaryota; kingdom Metazoa; phylum Chordata; class Mammalia; order Rodentia; family Cricetidae; genus Peromyscus; species Peromyscus californicus. The sequence goes on along the minus strand of NW_026294514.1, from coordinate 25,600,300 downwards.
CTTCTCGACATGTGGGTTGCAACCCCCTTGACAAGCCTCTATCACCAAAACATACCTACATTACAATTCGTAATGGTAGCAAAATTAAAGTTATGAAGTAACAGTGAAGATAATTTTATGGTTGAGGGGTCACCACAGCATGAGGAATTGTATTAAAGGGTCACAGCATTAGGGAGGTTAAGAACCACTGGCCTAGACCAGTGCATGCTATGAAAATCAAATGGAAGTTAATGAGAACACAACAAACCACCAAACCCCTTGAAAGAAGGTACAACAGCTTTTCGATGATGAGAGGGGTGAGCACTGTGATCCCTATTTCACAGGTTCATGAAGGCCCGGGACAGCTGTGCTCCAGGTCACACAGCTAAGCACACAGTGGAGCTGAGGAGAGGACCAAGAACATCTGGCTCCAGTTCCAGGGCACTTTCTATGGCCTGTTTTTTTTTTTCTAAAGGTTTATTTAGTCATGTATTTTATGTGTATGGATACTTTGTATGTATATCTGTACACCAGAAGATGACATCAGACAGTTGTGAGCTGCCATGTGGTTGCTGGGAATTGAACTCAGGACCCTTGGAAGAGTAGTGAGTGCTCTTGACCACTGAGCCACCTCTTCAGCCCCTCTATGGCCTATTTTATCTCTGATTGCTCTATATGGAATTATACTTACCAGCTAGGAATGACCCCTAACCTAGCAATATCATAACATGGCAGACTTCAAAGGAGGCAGAAATTAGCCCAGCCATAACCATCGCAACAATCAGAAGTTCGTTGGGCCACATCTGTTCCAGTCTTGTGTTTGGAACTCAGGTGGTCAGCCATTGATGTATCTTTTAAAAAGTCAGCGCTGTTTTTATGCTAATGGAGAAAGGGACTTTAGAAATTAGGATGAAATTTCAATAGTCTGTCTACCTGTGATATTCTCTGGAGAAGGGTATTTTAGGTTAGGTAAATCAATTTTTTTTTTTTTTTTCGTTTTTCGAGACAGGGTTTCTCTGTGTAGCTTTGTGCCTTTCCTGGGACTCCACTTGGTAGCCCAGGCTGGCCTCGAACTCACAGAGATCCACCTGGCTCTGCCTCCAGAGTGCTGGGATTAAAGGCATGCGCCACCACCGCCCGGCTTGGTTAGGTAAATCTAATTCTACTGCCTGACGTGAACTTGGGAAATCTATTCATTCATACACAAACATTGAGAGAGCACTGAACACACACACTCAAACACAAGAGGCACTGACCGGTTCTGGTGGATCTTACATCTCATAGAGGGAAATGATCGTTGACTGACTGTCGCGTCTGCCTCGACCAGCAAGGAAGACGCAACACCAGGCTCTTCTCCAAGCAGTTTATTCAGGAACCTTGAGACAATCTTCTGACCCCGGGGAGAGCCAACCCACAACCTAAATAGCCTCTGGGTAGCCTACCCCAGTCTGCCACGTGGGTACTGCGGATAGGTCCAGGTGCGCGGAAGCAAGCCAGATCCTAGCCTTAGCCAAATAAGGAGTTGTTTATCTCAGAGAGCACTCACCGTCGGGAGGGTGGAAGGCGGAAGCCAGCGCCATCTTTGAGGCGCGGTTGCACACAGCTCTCTACAGTTGACACTCAGAAATCGGAGTTGGTGCTGGGGTCTGAATACGGACACAAGTCCCTGGAAGGGGGACCAAGTCAAAGGGCTTGGAATGGCTGTATCTGTTAGTTCAATAGCATCTACTGGCTGCCTTGTTCTTCCCCAAAGTCAAGAACCATAAGAGAGAGATGAATGAGACATATCTGTCCAAGAGTTCAGACTCCAAGCACAGGATAACTTACTATGACAGGGTCCCTATCAGAGGCAAAGAGAAAGACAGGACAGAGCAGAGAGGAAGGAACTCTCTTGAAGACCCCAAGACACTCGTTGAAAGAACCTTACCCTTAAGCTGGTTATAAGAGAGAGGTCAAAGTTTGTCCAAAAGAGGGAGAAGAATATTCTAGGCAAAGGGACTCATCTGTGTAGAAACACAGAATGAACAAGGTATGCTTATGAAACTGAGTGGGTTTATATGGTTCAGTGGCAAAGAACCAGAGCAGGAGGTTGACGACGAGCGATAAGTTTGGGGAAGTTGGCAGAGGCCAAATCCCACAGGGCCATAAGTCATCTGCTGAGAACTGTGACACTACTCCACTGAGGATGGGAAGCAATGCCAGAATTTTACATAGCGAAGTCTGATTAGACATACATTTTTAAACCTATAAATCTAACACCTATGGGAAACATAGGTCAGAGATGGGCCGACTGGAAGCAGAAGAGATTGGCTGAGATAATGCTTATAATAACCAGGGCAGGAAACAGAGACGCAGCACAGGCATGGCAGGAAAGAGATAGAGACGACCTGGGGAGTCACCCAGCCTGTGGAATGGATGGGATGAGTGGTTAAGAGCACTCATTGCTCGTCTAAAGGTCCTGAGTTCAATTCCCAGCAAAACAAAAGGGGCCCAAGGGTACGCTTTGGCAAAGATAACCAAAACAAAAAGACCATCGCAAGCTGAAAGTCTCAGCAGAGGGGCAAAGGCTGTCTCTAAACCAAGGGCTTGTATCAAGAGAAACAAGTCATTGTACACCACAGAGATGAGTGCCAGGGAAAGTGGATCAGGGTCTTGGAGAGGGTGAGGGGGGAAAGACCTTTCATAGCACACAGGTGGTTCCTCTGAACTGTGACATAGAGGAAGATGTTGGAGGCATTGGGCCAGTCCTGCAAGGATTGGTGGCTGATTGGAAGAAGGGAGATGATAAGGAAAGGTAAGTCCATGCCCAAGATTCTGCTGAAAGTTGGGTCAGATTTGAAACAGATTTGGAGGTCCACAGGAAGAGCTGAAGCTGTGGGGTTTCCCGAGTTAATGTGGGAGGGATGCTCAGAGAAGAGGTGGCCTAGGGACATAGGACAGGTGACATTAAACATTTAAGGAACCAATGGAGACAAAATGGGAAGAACAGGAGAAACTGAGTCTCTGATGTCAGAGTGGTGGCATCTGGACCAACAGGAGTGACAAGATGGAATGGTCTGGGACCCACGGCCACATCTCTCTGTTTCTTACTAACTTTGCATCCTTATATGAACTGCACCCCGTCCCCCTGCTCCCTGTTCATCCTCTGTGAAGAACAGCATCACTAGAGGCTGGTTGAGAGGACCCAGAGGGCTCATGTAGATGGTAGCTCCTCAGAACTATCAGTGCCCAGGAGAGGAGACACTTGATCAGCGTGCAGTCCCCTTCAAGTGGGCAGTGAGCAAAGGTTGGCCAGCTGTACCACAATCTGAATTCAGTCACGGCTGAGACAGAGACGGAGCCTGAACCCGGCTTCCTTGTACGATCTGCTCTTATTTTGAGCAGCATCTTTTCTTGGAGGTTCATGGTTCCACACTCACCTCCCTTCGCCAAGATCTGATTATACCTGATGGCCTCATTCCACCTGTCTCCTCTTCAGTCATCTCTCTAATGACGCTGTCTTCTGTTGCTGAAGTTGACAGAACCTTCCAGCAAACAAATGGGGCATTCTCTGCTCCAGTGGGTCACATTATTAGGACTTAACAAGAGAAAATTAATTAAGAGCTTTGGCACCAAACGTAATTTTTAATCATTCCACAGACCTAAGAGATTGACCATCAAAAAGTCAATTCTAAAGTCAACACTGCAAAAATGAGGATGTCACCCTTGTCGCGTGTATTTGTCACTTGTGAGTGGAGTGCGGTCAGGGAAAGAAGAAGAGAGGTCACTTCCAAACCTTTAACAATAGAATATCAGAGCAGCTGTTAGGTGTACAAACAGCTGTTGTCATAGTTTCTTCTCGGTGCGGTCCCCTGAGGTTCCATCTTGTAACGTGCAGCTATCAAGCCCCCATCCTTAAAACATTCAGAGATTTCAATGGGAATAGGAGGACAAGAAGATTGCGAAACATTTGTAGTTTTGAATCTAACTTTAGGGCCAGTGAGATGGTTCAGTGGGTAAAGGCAGCCTGGGATCCACATGATGGAAGGAGGGAACTGACTCCGACAAGTTGTCCTCTGACCTCCACCCACATGCCTTAGCGCGCGCACGCACACACACACACACACACACACACACACACACACACACACACACACACAAATAAATAAATAAATTTTAACTCATTCTGGGTAGAAATGATTCCACCTGTCAAGCCTGTTAATTCCCTGTTTAGGAAACTGAATGGAAAACGGAGGTAGCCTGGTCCAAGAGAGCCTAGAAACACTAGATTAGTCGCCTAATTAGTCTCCGGCCTTAGGCACACTTCCTCTCAACAAACGGTTTCCTCATCTATAAGACATGAGTGTTGAACCTACTAATCTCTGAGTTCCTCCCACCTAGGATTTAGAAGTTATGTACAGAGTGAAATGATGGTAAAGTTCTCCACGGCTGACAACTGGCTGTAGGGCATCCCCAGGAATGTTGGGCTGGGCATGAGAAGTATCAGCTTTGTAAATGGATGAGAGGGTGGGTGTTCTGTACTCCGTTACCTGCAGGGAGTTTGTCCAGTGTCCGGATTAATGTTGACTCATATCTTACCACCCAAAGCTTCCTGTACACGGTCATCTCTCTCCACAGCTAGGTTGCTGGATGGCATTGAGATTGAGGATGATGGATCTAGAAGAAAATTTGCCATGTGAGCACCATCCACTCCAAAGGATACCCCACAAAGAGGAACTTTACTCTTCCAGATGTACCCACAAACCCAAAATATTTTAGGGGCACATCTTAGGGACTGTTCTCAGCATCAGACAGATTCAGGAATGCTGTGTCTGTCTATTAGTGGGCTTGTGATAAAGAACAGACCCAGCTGAATAAATAACATGGATGCTCAAACCAGTTAATACATTTTGGGGATGCCATGATACATGCCATCAAGCCACAAACTGCTCTTCGCTGAAGGTGTATTTGTTAGGAAACTTCAGCAACCAACTTCATCCCTTCATCAGTGGTTTAACCCAGCGAGGTTCCAGAGCAGCAAGAGACTCTCCTCCACACAATGATCCAGGGACTCAAGCCCCTCCCACTCTGTAGCCTCATAGTCTTTAGGCTTTTAAGCTTGTTGCTTCCATCCAGTAGAAAATGGACCTTGAAGTCAGCAGGCCCTCCTCTAACGCGTTCATTCAATGCCTGTTTCTTAAATGTCGGCCCGAGTCTGTTCACATTCACACCAGAGATCTGGCCTCTCCTAGTTCAGAAGGGGGACAGGAAATGCCATTCCATCCCAGTGGCAGCTGTATGTGGAGGGGTGACCATGGCAGAGTGACCATGGTGGACTGCTAGCCCTCTCTCATCACCGAAAGCCCACCCCAGTGAGGAATTTCTAGAAAGGTTCTGAGCTAGGATAATCTGACGTAAGATAAACACCCCAGCTCCCAAGTATCACCTGTTTAAGTCTCAAGGATTGGAAGAGCCCAAATTCTCCAAGGATACAGACTATGTCGGTTATTTTTGCGTTACTGTAACCACAATGCCTGGCAGAAACAACTTAAACCAGAGATGCTTGTTCTGGCATTGGGTTTTAGAGGCTGCTGTCCATCCTGGCCGGAAAGACACTGAGGTGGGGGTGACAATATACCATAGTGAGAGTATGCTTGTTCATATGATGGCAGCCAGGGAGCAGCAGAGAAAGCAGGCTGGGAACGGGGGCACATATAACCTTCAAAGCCTCCCTCCACCGTGACCTACTTCTGCTAGCCAGGCCCCACCTCTTAATGGCTCCACAGCCTTCAAAACAGCCCCACAAGCAGGGATCTGAGGACCTGCGGGGGACATTTCAGATTCAAACAATAAACCAGAGTTTGGGTATGTCTGCCTACACAAACAACTTTTTAAATTTATAATAACATATGTGAAGCACAGCCCGGCTGTGCCTGAGAAGCATGAAGATATCTCTCCCGAGAGCGTGAGGTGGCCTTGCCAATCTGGCGTCCCCAGACACACCCAAAAATAGCTGGTTATATTTACTTATCCATTATTTATGTAAGATGAAATCATGTGATATTTATTTAGTAATGATGATAAAATAATAACTAGCATCCATTATGCATTGTGTTCTAAGTACTGTGAAAAATGCTTCACATGCTGTAGGGTTCTTCATCTTTTTAATCTTCTTTACCCCATGCAACTCCATGGCATGACTGCTTTTACAGTCCCCATCTCCCTGACAGGAAAACCAAGAACGAGGGGCAACCCTCACAGAGTCTGCTCTAGAGCACAATTTCGTGGTGGCCACTGTCAAAACAATGCATCACACATTCAAACACATATCGTATAAGAGATCTTATTAGTAACGCTAATAGAAATTGTATATAAACATATACAATTAAAACAAGAGTTACCACCTTCTCCGTAGTTGTTTGAGAGGTGTACACATGACCTGGGGCATGGAGGAAGAAGGAGCAACAGCCACATGGCGCTGCTCTGATCTAGATACTCTAGGGTGATGCCCCACTTCATAGACAAACTGTGTGTCCTTGGACAAGATGCTTAGCTCTTCCCTGAGCTCAGTCTCCTCTTCTACAAAACAGAGCTGAGATGGCTCACCTCACAGGTAAGTTTCTGTGATAAACAGCTCCTTTTGAAAAGCCCTTTCAGAGTGGCAGGACATTTTAAGCTTCCAAGACACACTACCATCACCGTGACTTTCACCGTCACCACGGCCTTCATCATCACCTCTAAGCGCTGATACCACCAGTGTGGCTGAAGAATGCCATGGCCATAGAGTAAGAGCTCTCAGCTTCAGAAAGGAACCCTGCAGAAAACTCCCCAATTGCACAGATCCATACAGAAATGGTCCCTTCAGTGATACCAGTGCATATCTGAGACTCCAGATTTTCCCTCCCCTCTCCAGTCCTATTGCGTAAAGCTTACTCCACTCCCAGACATTTCACCCGTCTATTCCTCTCCTCAGAAGAGGCTTCTCATAGGTCTGCATTGCCCTGGGTAAGCAGAGGGGAGGCAATGGTTCTGACTCCGAAGCCTCAAGACACACTCTGTGCGTTGACCAAAGGCAATCGGCCCCATCAGGAGCCCGCTAAGGTGAGCGCTCTAGAAGAAGTCCTATCAAGGAGACACTGCCCTTCAGTGCCCAGGCACCAAGCTAACACGGAAACAATGGCTTCCCTCGACCCTCATCAAACACTCTTGGCGTCTTTTGTCTTTTGGTTCTGGATTACTGGGGTCCTTCAAATCAACGTGAGTTTGCCCAAGTGAGGCGCCTGGCTCCCTCTGCCACTACTTCTCCGGGCAGGCCCTCAGCAGGGCATCGTGGCCACACGGTGAGAAGCATGAAGACAGGCCCTGGAGAGTCCTCAGCAGATAGACAACAATCTGGTCTCTGCCAGAAGCAACCCTCTGAGCCCACCAAAGTATTTCCTATTCCTCCTGAATTGCATATTTCTTCTCTACTTGCCTGCTACTGTCTTTAGCGTAAGTTCCAGGGCTGGGTCTTTGAGGGGTGCAGTCTGGAAGGTGAGTGTTTGACCACTGTGGGTGGGGCTTCAGGGAGAGACACAAAGTCAGACCACACTGTCTGGCAGAGGGGAAATATTGTGGTTTGAATGTGACTACCCCCATAGGCTCATGTGTTTGAACTTTTTTGTTTGTTTTTGTTTTTTCAAGACAGGGTTTCTCTGTGTAGTTTTGGTGCCTGTCCTGGGATCTCGCTCTGTAGACCAAGTTGGCCTTGAACTCACAGAGATCCACCTGGCTCTGCCTCCTGAGTGCTGGGATTAAAAGCTTGTGCCACCACCACCACCCAGCCTGTGTTTGAACTTTTGATCCCCAACTGTGGCACTGTATGGAAAGGTTGTGGAACCTTTAGAAGGTGCAGCCTTGCCGGAAGACTAGGTCCCTGAAAGTGGGCCTTGGAGCGTTATAGCCTGGCCCCACTTTCGGCTGCATCCACTTACTCCTTTGGATGCAGTGTGCCATAGCCCCTTCCTCTCTTAAACTGCTTCTTGCCTGGTATTTGGTCCCAGTAATGAAAACATAATATAGGAAGCCTTCGAGGGAAGGGGCGGCACTGATGGTGGGAAGGGAGGCCCCAAAGGGAGAGCTGACTCCACACCTGTAGAACCGGTCGGTGTCCAGAGCACCTTTCACACCTCTGTGTTATTATTCTCCATACACGATGGCTCCTCCTGACAACGGAGGGGAGGCATTCCACATGGGGACAGATTGGCAGTGAAGGAGAAAGAAGACAGACGAGTGTCCTGTGGTCTTCCTCCAATGACCTCTTTCATGTAGCCTTGACGGTCATGCCAGCCAAGTCAGCACTCAGGATTCCTCACTTCATCCGGTCTCATAAAGACTCGAGGAAGGGAACACCAGTTCCAACTTGCTGATGAGAAACTGAGGCCTGCAATGAGCAAGTTCCTTGCTGAAGCCACAAGGCTTACAAGTGGCAGACGTACTACTACTCTATATATGCTTGCTAGCAGGTGAATTGACTCTAAATTATGGGGACCAAGGGTCATTGGGTCTAGGAAGTGGCCATTTCTACCATTGCCCTATGTTTTAACATCTGTCACATCTGGAGAGAGCATTTTTTTTCAAATTTACATGTAGTGTGTGTGTGTGTGTGTGTGTGTGTGTGTGTGTATGTATGCACACACACACAGGTACACACATGCATGTGTGCTGGATCATTGGCAGATGGGCATGCATGTGTGTACTCATACATGTAGAAGCCAGAAGTGAATGTCAAGTGTCTTCTTCAATTGCTTTTCGACCTTGTTTTTTGAGACAAGCTCTTTCACTGAATCTGGACCTTGCACTTCAATTATACTGTATGGTCAGTAAACCCTAGGGATCCTTCTGTGCCTAGTGTATGTGTGTGTCTAGAATATATATATATATATGTGTGTGTGTGTGTGTGTGTGTGTGTGTGTGTGTGTGTGTGTGTGTCTAGTATATATATATATGTGTGTGTGTGTGTGTATCTATATGTATGTATATATATGTATATATACATACATATATATATATATCCCACAGAGCTCAGATTATGGGCATCTACCACATATCTTTTACATGGATGTTGAGGATCCAGACTCAGTTCTCCAGGCTTGCACTGTCTTTACTTTACTGTCTAAGTCTCTTCCTCCCCTTCCTTCTCTTTTTTTTTTTTTAAAAATAAAACTCCAGCCAGGAGGTGGTCACGCATGCCTTTAAGACCAGCACTCAGGAAGCAAAGACAGGAGGATCTCTAAGTTCAAGGTCAGCCTGGTCTATAGAGCAAGTTCTAGGACAGCCAGGGATACACAGAGAGACCCTGTCTGGGGAAAAAGAAAAGAAAAGAGGAAAAATAAAATGTAGTGTTTTCTGTGCAGTAGCGGGCAAGGACAAGCGCTGTGTCTAGGCAGGGACAAGCATTCTGTCTAGGCAGTCTTGCTCAGTGTAGCCCACTATGGCCATCTCCAGAGTCACCTGAGGCTTCTTTGAGATGCAGATTCTCAGGCCTGGCCCCAGACCTACTGAGTCAGGCTTTCTGGGGATAGAGCCAGGAATCTGTGAGTTACTATGCTCTCTGAAGATTCTGATACACACCCAAGTTTGAAAAGCAGTGTTTCAGAGTTGTCAACAACTTTTAAGTCACTTAGCCGGAACACTGGCAAGAGAGGAGGGTCTGAAGGTGAATTCTGGGTCACTGAGGGGGGGTAGAGGCTTCCCCGTAGACTTACTCATCAACTTGGCTTGACCTGTTATTGCACACATGGTGGGAAGCGGGGTTGTGCCCCAACCCCACCCGCCCCCCCCCAATGGCAGGGGCTCAGAGACATGCAGAGTGGGCACTCAGAAAAGACAACATTGGGTCAAGTTGTGTCTCTCCGCTCACAGGAAAAATCCAATGGTCAGAACGCACTAAGGAAAGGCCGGGATGCTTTTTAGAGAACTCCTTGTTGTTGCTATGGTTATAGGGTATGGAGGAGCTAGGCAAGCAGGACTGCCCACTCGTGGTGGTGACCAGCCTTCTCCCCATTCCTCAGAGTCTAAGTGAAAGGCCATTTCGGCTGAAGCGAAGCAGAAGGGGAGAGAGACGATGAAAGAAGTGTCTAACAACCTATAGAACCTATAACCCTGTGAGGAGGAGGAGGAGCCCAAAAGTTGGAGACACTTTAGAGAGGCGAAATGTCTATTCTTCCGAAATACCACAAATACAGTCAAGATCTGGGTACATTGCAAGTAATGTACAGTTAATGTAGCTGTTGAAGTGCATAGAAAATCCCAGGGAAGGACTCAGTTACAATTCACATTTCTTGCCTCCCTCCCTTCCTCCCTTCCTCCCTCCCTCCCTCTCCCTCCCTCCCTCCCTCCCCTCCCTCCCTCCCTTCTTCTTTTCTTGTTTGTTTTTGAGTCAGGGTCGCATGAAGCGCATGCTGGTTCCAAACTCTCTCTCTGTGATCAGCGATGTCCTTAAGCTCCCCAACCTCCCGCCTCTACCTGTCACGTGCTAGGATTGCAGGCTTGCCCCGCCACGGTGGTTCATGCAGTCAGGACTGGGGATTAAACCCGGGGCGGACAAAGGCCTGGCAAGTAGAGCTGCATCCCCGCCCTTTCTTTCTCCTCTATCTCAAACTCGTCACCCACAGCCCTTTGCTCGCCTGCCTGAATTCCACCTCCTTCTCAGTCCACTGCTCTCTTCTGACTCTCAGGCTTCTTGGTGGCTGCCCTCCTAGCCCTCATCATCTTCCTTGTTTTTAAAAACGTCCTCCATGCAAGGAATCAATCATTATTTCGGCGAAGCAGGAGTGGGTGGAGGGGGGTGGTGGTGGTTGTTGCTAAGAGGAGTGAATGGAAATGAGGTAGTTTATGTTTTTCCAACTTTTCCCAAATAAGTGTTATCTAGAAAAACAGGTGCACTCCTCCCCGCTCACCCACTTATCCATTAAAATGGTTTAATTACTGCCTGAACACTAGACCGGCAATTAAAAGGCAGGATTCAAACCAAAAACTTAAGGCACCCTCTTCAATCAGAGGAAAATTGTCTGATCGAGAGGCTAATTAAGGATGGAGTGTAGAGATTCCAGCCAGAAATTTTGTCTGGGGCCTTAAAAGCCCCCGGTTCTCTGTACCCGGGCCCAGGCTCCTCCTTAGTGAGTCCCTGTGATGTCCCTGGTGCTGCATTGGCTATGGAGACTCAGCCCGAGCCTGTAGCCTGGACAACGGCACAAGGCCGCACGCGAACAAGGCACGTGGGACAAACAGATGAACGACTGGCTTCCGTACCGATGGTGCACAGGTACACATTTAAGGGTACACAGAAGTAATGGGCGTTGGCACCCTTGGCAACAGAGGGGAGGCCTCTTTGTCCAGCACCCATCGCACTGGGTCAGGGGTCCACAGGGGCGTCTTTAGGAAATTATACTCCCTCTAAAACTGTTGTCTGGGTTCACCCAGGGCTCGGAACCAGTGTGTCTCTCTCGGTGAGCTCTTGCAGATGCGTAGAGAGAAATGCAATTGCAGGAGTTGTTGGATGCTGGGAGGAGCGGCAGGGGGTGGTTCTTCTTTTTTTTCCCAGAGTCTGAGCTGAAGCGGAAACGCTGTGAGGTGTTCCCATCCAGGACTTGTGCCGTAGTGAGGAGGTGAGGGTGACTAGTCCACGTTGCTCCTGTGAGCTTCTGGACATTGACTGTGGCAGCCATAGTGAACTAATAGTCACTACCACCATACAGATCCACATGCCAGCCCTGGGACCTGGGGCGTCAGCAAATGGCGCCCTCATCACCCAACTATGGCAGCCAGAATCTTCACAGTTGTTCAGAGGCTTCTCTGTGCTCACAGCCCATCTCTCTGCAAGTCTGTCAGCTCTACCTGCGACACACATCCTGCTTCTAAAGACGTCTCATCACTCCATGTGTCCCCAACACCGGTCACCGGTTCTCACTTTCAATGCTCTGTCATTTCCTGCTTCATTGGAGATTTCTATTCTTGCCCCTTTTGGGGCACCAGTGAATTTTCTTAAGAGCAGATCTGTCCATGTCATTCTCTCTTCTAAATCTCTTCAGGGGATCCCCACTATACTGGAGAAATGTAAGACATGATCATAGCTGCCCACCTCCTCCTCCCCTCTCCCCACCCAAATGTTTGTGCTGTGTTAGCCATGCCGACCTCAACCCCATGGCCTTTCTCTTCCCTCTTGCTAAAACAAGACCCCAAATGCCTACAGCCAAGGGCTGTTTAACCCTGTTTCATCTTCCTCCCAGCATGTGCCCGCACAGAAAAAGGGTCCTAGTTGGTTTATTTGCATGTCTCATACGTGCCTCCTCACTTAAATCTAAGTTCTCCAACAGCAAGACTTCCTGTCTCGGGCACTTCAGGATCCCAAGTGCTTTGCACACAGTAGGCCTTCAATTGCTATCCATTTGCCTTGTCGCCTTGTTTGTAATGTGGCTTGTTTGTGTCTGGTTTGCTAGATGTGGCCTGTCTCCACTGGCTCCCACTTTATTTGCCCAGTATAACTGCAAGAACGTTCACTCTGCCAGAGGGATTTGTATTTCAGTAGCAGAGGCTATGCAAAGAGCTAAGGAAAGGAGTGTCAGATGTCTGTCATTCAGCAGGATTGGAATGACCACAGGATCCCATTGATGTTGCCTTTTAAAGGTGCACGATTCATTCGACACCTGCTAAGCACAGGGCGTCATGAATATGTAATACGGGGAGGAAAAAAATATTTACATTATGACTTAATTGGAGACTTTGAATTGTGTCAAACCAGGAAGGGGGCAGGATGGAGCAGAAGTAGACAAAGGCGTTTCATGCAGATCTCCACGATTTCATGATCCTTCTTCCTTCTGGTGACTCACGGAGCCCGGGAAACCTAGAGGTGCTCTGGCGTCAAGTGGCTCAGAGCCTTCTTTGCTGAGCCTTTGTTTTCTTCTCTTCCTGCCAGGTCTCATCATCCACGAAGGACCCTCCGTATACCGCATCTTTAAACGATGGCAGGCCGTCAACCAGCAGTGGAAAGTGCTGAACTATGACAAGACAAAAGACTTAGAGGATCAAAAATCAGGAGGCAGGACAAACCCGCGGACTTCCTCATCAACCCAAGCCAATATCCCCTCCACGGAAGAGGAGGCAGCAGCCAGCCCTCCTGCCCGTGAAGAGGGCCCCACCAGGGCTGCCAGCCACCCCTCAGGCCCTGGGTCCCAACACCACTGTGCTTACACCATTCTGCACATCCTGAGTCACTTGAGACCTCACGAACAGCGGAGCACGCAGGGCGGCAGCCGAGAACTCGTCATGAGAGTCACCACGGTGTGAAAGGAGGCCGGGGAGGAAGGCTGAGACCACACACACACCCCGCCCCCAGGAAAGCGGCTGGGCCAGGAGGGGCCCAGGAAGCAGGCATGGGAGGCAGAAATCCGGCCGTGGGTGGGGGGCCTCGAGGGAGCCTGGAGCAGAGGGGAGCCGTGGGGAGGCTGCCTGCTGGAGAGATCCTGTGATTTCCAGTCTGTTGGGTTTCACAGACTGCACAACGGAGGGTGGGACAAATGGAACCCGCTCTCAGAAAACACTCCTCCCTGCAGAATGACAAGTAGCAAGGCACCCAGAAAGGGCTGGGCAGAAAATGGCAGCCGGTACCCGAGGTACCTGCTGCCCCTGTGGGTTGTGAGGGCAGCAAAGAGAACAAGCCAAGGCCACCCGTGGACCAGCTTTTGTAATCCGCACCTCTCTCCCAGTCTGGGGTTTGCTCCTCTTTGGGTGCTGCTTCCCAGCCCTGGGTGCCCCAGGGACAGAGTGGGACCTTGTGAGCTGGTACCCCTACCATGCTTGTCGGGGATGGTGGGGGGGAGCCTGCACTCTGCAAAGTTCCAGTGACTCAGATGGCTTCACGGACCCCCGGGAGACCGTTCAGGAAGGGAGCTGCAGATATGCCTGGCGAGAGATGGGGCTGTGTCACCCCAGAGAGAACTTTCCTAGCTGTAACGGCGAGTATCACATGAGCTCAAAGAAGGCTGAGGTTTGGGGATGGGCATCTTTCTGTTCCCTTGTTTATTTTATGGTGATTGGGCTCAAAGATGTTTACAGGATGGGGGACTCCTTACACACATACCTGTGTGCGTGTGCGTGTGCGTGCGTGCGTGCGTGCGTGCGTGTGTGTGTGTGTGTGTGTGTGTGTGTAGAGGGAAGTATGGATTTCTCATGAGTATCTCAAGCACACAGCTGCTGCTGCGGCTTTAACCTTCAAATGCCAGGCCAGGGATAATTCGCCCTACTGCTGAGCCCCACCCACACCCGGGATAATGTAGTGCCATGTCCTTTTGGCCTTGGCATTCGAAAGGGTAGGCACACACACGCACACATGCACGCATGCACACACACGCACACGCATGCACACATGCATACACGCACGCACACATCCAGAGCCTCCCACCTGGGTCTGCTGCAGTGTGGGATGACGCTGGCCTGTGTATCTCAAGAAAGGAGTGAACACCGATCTAAGTATTCCTGGCGTCCTGGCACCGGCACCCTCCCTGAAGAGGCAGCTCTGCTCGCCTTGTGCTCAGTGCGGTGCGCACCTTGGTCCTCCCTGTGCGACCGAGCACTCCAAGGAGCCCGTGGGGAGCACTATCTCAGGAGCCGCCCGTGTGTTCCGGGACCTGCCAGGGAAGGCCGCTGGGTGATCACCCACAGTTTCTTACCGTCGTGGCACAATGGACGCGCCATCCTTGGGTATTAAAAGGACAGTGTCGAGTACTTTTTTAAACTAGTTTTTAGGGTTTTTTAAAACTCTCTGTTATTTGTAATATTCTCTTAAAAGCTTGGAAATAAAATGTCTTTCCCTACCACGCGTGTCCCTTCCCCACGGTTTCTTCCTTTTCCTCCGGTGACAGCCGCTGCTCTTGTTCTGTATCTTCTCTTCGTGAGAGTTCAGTGTTTGCATTTCTTCTTTGAAAGTCCAGACGCTAGGGCGGAGAGGTGTGCTGCCCTCAGCATGTGTCATGTGTGTATTGATACATGGGTACTCGTGGTGTGTGTGTGTGTGTGTGTGTGTGTGTGTGTGTGTGTGTGTGTGTGTGTACCAGAGGTTAGGGCAGACAGGTATGCTGCCCTCAGAATGCATTCATGTGTATGTTGATACATAGGTACACATGATGCATGTATATACATGGTGTGTGTGTGTGTGTGTGTGTGTGTATGTGTGTATAAACCTGCATCAAAACAATGAGATTCCTGGCTTTTTTTTTTTCTTCTTTTTAGCAAATGGCTTCCATCAGACCCAAACAGGAACCACTCTCAAACTCTCCCACGTTACATACAGTCCAAGAACCCTGGAAGTATTAGTACGAGAAAGATCTCTAGGGCGCTCCATCCCTTGGGTCCATTTCAGAAAAGCTGAGAGACTCTGGGGGGTGGGGCCAGATTCCCTTGAATACTTCCCTTTGAGCATCAGAGAACAGTCCCCAAATCAGCGTCCAGGGAAGGTTTGGGCAGAACTCAAGTAACAGAGATGGTTCCTCCCTTCACCCTGACCAGTCCCTCCTTCCTGACAGATGGTCAGGTAGCATCATCAGCGGGACATGCATCATGCATTAGCCATCGTCAGTGGGACATGCATCATCATGCATTAGCCATTGATAACTGTAGTTGGATGAGTAGTTGCCAGAAGGAGATCTCCTGATGGGTGAATTCTTTGCAAAGATTACTTCCCAAAGAAGCTTACAATCCAGAGACTTAGAAAAGACACACTGAAACATAGAAAACTAAATGAAAGCCAACACTACAACTGAGCCGTCTTCTTTGAAGGGTCTGAAGGGCTGGAGCTCGGCCGGTTGGATGCATGCTTGGATGCGCAGGGCCCTGGGTTTGATCCCCACTGCGTGGCATACGCTAGGTGGAGCATCATGCTTGTATTCCCAGCACTCAGGAGACAGAGGTGCAAGGATCAGAAGTTCAAAGACAGTGAGTTCAAGGCCCACCTGGGATACATGGGACATTATCTAAAAACAACAACAAAAAGTAAAGACAAATAAAATAAGAGTTTGGGGTCTCAGTCATTTAACTTAAATACTTAAGGAGACTGTGGCTTATTGTTATGTGGATTCACCTCTTTCAAAATAGTGTTCAAATACAGTGGAGTCTGCACACCATCAGAACTATGGTGGCTGCCATGCTCTCTCTCTCTCTCTCTCTCTCTCTCTCTCTCTCTCTCTCTCTCTGGTGGGTCACAGGTCACTTCAGTATCTTATGGCTATTAAGAGATTTAAGAATCATCATTCTGAATGTGTTGTACTGAAAGAGATTCAATTGATGAGAAATTCTCATAGACCACTGGACTTGTGGTATCTTGATGATACAAGCTCAAGAGTGAAAAGTCCTGCTTTGTCTTGTTGATTGTTATATAATCAGGGCCTACAGCAGATCTGGTCCATTATGATGCTCAGTAAATTCTTCTGAATGAGTAAGACGATGATGGTGGAGCAGAGATACCCCCTCCTTCAGCACCCAGGTGGCATGGCCCCTCTTCTCTCAACATATACTCTGCCTGTCAGGTCAATCACAGTGTAGAAAGGAAAAGTCATATTTACTTTGCCCAACAGGATGATAAGTTCCTCATCTCTCTGGGAGTAGGGCTTAGAGGTACCATGAATGGGACAAGACATTACCTAACATCCAAAGTTCTTACTCTATGTGAGGTAGTGAATTAAATGTCTGACATTTATTGATCAATATTACAACAATCTGATCAAGTAGATGTCATGGCTGTCTTTATTCTACAGATGTGGATACTGAGGCAAAGAAAAGTAACCTGCCCATGGCTACCAGCTAGCATTCTTGCCTGGGTAGTCTGGCTGAAAATATAACTACCTCATCATGCTTCCTTCAGACAGCTGGGGGCACTGGAAGGGAAACTTGCACCCAACAGGTGCCAAGATACTGCCACAGTAGATGTCTGCAAGGGAAAAATTGGAGATGGTTGAAATTGGGGCTTAATAATAATAATAATAATAATAATAATAACATTTTGTCTCTTCTAGGGGGAAAATGCAGAATTTATCTAAAAACCAATTCCCAATGTTATCTAGATAATATCATTGTTGAATGGGAGCTTGTACATATTAGGGAATTAATTATGTCTGGGAATTGGGGGATTTTGAAAGGCCAGTGGATATAGTTAAAACACGCTTCCATGAGCAAATGGCTAGGTTTTATGAGGGTCCTAGAAAAAAAAATCACCTATCTGGACCTAGATTTTTGGCTTTGGTTCCCACTGACTGACAGAGTGGCAGGCTGAGGCTCCTAGCCACAGTCACAACACGTTGGAGGGAGCTGCTTTTATGAGAGGTTGCTAATCAGTGTCCAAAACCCCTGATTATTATTGGTATAACTATAAAAATAATTCTCTGGGGAGAGTCAGATCTGTTGCCATCTTGGAGCACAGAAACTCTAAATTCATATAAGTTTTTGACTAAAATAACCAGACTGCCTCATAGACCTAAGTTCCTGCTATTTCTTTGTTCTGTTCTCTGCTCCAGATAGGTTGCTGGGGCCGGGAGAATGATTCGATATGACAGCAACCAACCCCTCAGGATACCGATGTACTCTGTAAACAGGATTCATTCTATCGTTCAGGAGAGATGGGAAGGAGAAAAAAAAAAAACATATTCTGCATTTCCCCCTCATCGTCTCATCTCAAATTACTCTAATTACTAGTATCAAATGGTCAAGGAGTATTTTAAGCGTGAGGGTCTGACCCAATAGCAGAGATATAGCCCTAAACCCTCTACCCCCATGCCCATCTCTCCGTCTTACAGGCAGAATGACATCCAGGGATTTGAAAAGGCTCGTGTGCTGTGCACAGTTGAGGGAAGGTCTAAAATGACTCAAGTAGTGAGGATCTAGGACTGGCCTCAGCGTGGTTCTGAGCCCAGAGTCTGAGGTGCACTGTCTGGTGCCAGAATACACCAGCCACCCTGCTTCGTCTGACCTCATACACACCCCATGCCCTCCGAATGCAGGCCACCCTGGAAGGAGAAGCCACCGATTTTCTCTGTGCCAGACCTTCAAAAAGTAGCGAGCTAGAGACTTTACTTGGTTCTTGAACCCAGACCATTGAGATGTGTCCCCTCTCCTCCAGTGTGCCACTTATAACCATATGCACCAGCAGGCACCACTGTCACATTTAATTCCAAGCCAGTGCTCAGTAGCTGTTTAGGGGAAAGGAGGAGGTGGGGATGAGGAGGGCTCAGAGTTGCATAAGGAAGCAGGCATGCCTGTGCATGTTGTCTTTAAGCTTCATAGACAAAAGTCCTAAACTCAAGGGAATCTTCAATGCCCTTGAAGTTGGTCTCAACCTGGTGCTCTGCTGCCCCAGCTAGGGAGGAAAGGGTAGAACCTGGTCCTTGGCATCCAGGCACAGAACACTGCCATGGGTCTACAATCCCAAGGGTTCTCACTACAAAAAGGGGGGCAATCTGTCTTTACATCTATTAACCAAGAAAGTCATATGCTCAGGATCTGTCTCTAGCGACAGTGCCCTTTATCAATAGGGAAATAATAGAAGTAGGTAACTACCCAGTGTTTTCCATATGCCAAGCTCTATCGCCAATGTCTTAAGTAATGTGGTTGCCAAAACTGGCCACAAAAGTTGGAGATTCTAGTATCTCCAATTCTCAGGTGAGGAAAGGGAGGCGTGGAGAGGTGAGGCGTGGTGCTCACCACCATGCAGCTATACTGTAGAGCTGGAATTTACATCTCAGCTGTTTAGTACCTTACACTGGGCTATGAAAACTGTATTACACCGCACTTGGAGAAATGGAAAGGTATTAAAAAGTTCCAAATTCAAGGGGCATTGGAGGAAAATGAATGAGCAGCTGGATGCATCCAGATGCTATATACATATATTCCTTCTGAGTGAGCTCAAATCAGTTCCAACCTCTGCATCCCTCATACCATGGAAGGACTGACACTTTCACTGGGATTTCTACCATCCAAACCATAAATAACTTCCCAGGCACACCCTCCTCCAAACCTGGAACCTCCTAAGCTCAGAATTTCTACTGTTCATCGTGTAGTACTTCCTTTATTTGGACCTTATGTTAAGCCTGGATGTTAGCCATGATTCCTCCACCTTGATTCTCCTGCCTACCCTAAATATTGCCACTTACGGTTACGTTTAACAGTTTTCCTGGAAACTGAAAGGCAACTTAAAGTTTATTCATATGAGAACCCATGGTGAGAAACAGTTATGTGAAGTTTCTTCCAGCTGCGTGTCTCAGATATAAAGGAGATACAACCACCTTCTAGATGTGTATCTCAGATATAAACGAAATACAACCACCTTCCAGATGCGTATCTCAGGTATAAAGAAGATACAACCACCTTCCAGATGTGTATCTCAGATATAAAGGAGATACAACCACCTTCCAGATGCGTATCTCAGATATAAAGGAGATACAACCACCTTCCAGATGCGTATCTCAGGTATAAAGGAGATACAACCACCTTCCAGATGTGTATCTCAGGTATAAAGGAGATACAACCACCTTCCAGATGCGTATCTCAGGTATAAAGGAGATACAACCACCTTCTAGATGTATATCTCAGATATAAATAAGATACAACCACCTTCCAAAGTCCCAGTCCCTAGTTATTAGACACCAGTAAGAGGCTCAGAGGTTCTCATCAAAAGCTCTTCTCACAAAAGAGCCTGCCCCACAAGCTGACTCTTACTAACTAACCATAAGCAGGGAGGCCAACAGGGCTCCTCTCCCTAGGAGTTTGCATGTTTAAAGGGAAATAACACTTGAGCAAGAGGAGCAATTGTGTTAGTGGTAGGGTTTCAGTTACCTTCTTTAGCCCTGAGGATTATAGCCATGCATGTGAGTGTAGCACACAGACACATATCCAGGAAGAAACACGGGTTAACGACAAAGGCATCCCCCAAACAGTGCACTGAGGCAAGGCCTGTGGCTGGACAGCCTTGCGATGTTACACAGGACACCAAGACATTCAGGCAACCGTGGAGAGGGCCAGAACGTTCCTGAGGTCTCTAATGTCACTAGGCTTAATGAGCCACCTTGTCTAAAAACTGGATTTGGGACATTGCCTCCTTTGTCCCACCCAGTGGCTACTCCAAAGGGTGACTTTGGAGAGGGAATCCCCTGCATCCTACAATAAAAGATGCTGTGTCTTTTCCAAGCAAAGGTGTGGTGAGGCCAGAGCTGCCATTGTGGTTCCTGTTCATACCAAGCATGCCAAGTCTCTACCTGCCTGGTGAACCGTGGTGACAATATTGTAAGGTCTAGTTCTTCTCTCAAAAGGCTCAGGACTGAGGGACTATCTTCAAATCATTTTGTGGACACCTGCTGTTCATGTGTACCCCTTTCTCAAGAACTTTCCCTCAGCAAATCTACACCATGCGATTTTGATAGAGGTGAACTCCTACAAGCAAATCAACCATGGAAGTGAGACTGTGATCTGAGCTTAAATAGTTAAAAAAAAAATCTTAAATAAATCAATGAATTTACTTATCTTTGGGGATTGGTTCAGAAGTGAGCATATGATCAAAGCTAACCCAAGTCCTCCCCAGGATTATTCTATCAAAGCTAGGGGGAAACGCTGTTTCCCTCTGGAAGGGTTGCTGGCAGTGAGTCATAACTCCAGGAACATGGAAATCACCATTTCGTGCCAACTGGAAAATACTTCTCTCCAAAATAAAGGCATAGAGAGGCACACGGAGTGAACAGTAAGGAGACGGTCCTGACTCTCCTGGACCCCCCATAACTCCAATGGCATTAGCCATGAATTCCATTCTGCTTACAGTTGCCTGAAGTGGGTTGATGTTATAGCTGAAAACCCCATTATGCAATACAAAAATGGTTTCCAACAATTCCACTACAAAGCTTTGGATGTTTGTTCAAAGGGAGGCCATAGGAACTGGAAGGATCTGCCTCCCTCTCCTGTGGTGTAAGGACTCAAGCTGGCTTTGGACAGCATTTACAACCAGGATTACTCTTCATTCTCCTTATGAATCTGCTCAAAGTTAACAATCTTAAAATAAGAAGACAGTATACAGAAACATAAACACATATCTCAAGAGTGTCTTTTTAAAAAAAAATTTAGACACAAAATTAAAGGCAAAGCTCAAATTAAGACCTTGGTCCACTCTTCAAAGACAAAGGAGTCTCTGCTACTCCTGGTACTGACCATGGGATGTCCTTACACACAGGCCTTGAGTCACTTTGCTTATTCAAAAATATAACCTGTGGAACAACATTCACATGCTCATGTTTACAGGGAAACCAAAACCAAACCTAACACTCACATTGTGCATTTGAAAACACCACGGGCTGCTTGACCACTGATCACACTGTTCTTATTAAATTGAGCAGGAACCACAACGCTCTGGCATGAAGGAGGAAGACCCGTGGAAGCAACTGGAACTCGGTTCAGAATCCTTTGCATTTTGATGTCTGGTTTTCTCATCTTTAAAATAAAGATTTGCTGCTAGAACTTTTGTAAATCTCATAGATAATGCATATAAAGTTGACAGGGAATAATGGCTGCCATTATCATTTTATTATATCATTACCGCAGCATATAAAAAACAAGGTTAAACCAAAGCAGACATGGACACCCAGTACTAAAACCCAACTAACTTTAAGTTTCCATTCAGCCACATGTTACAGATGCCCAACCAGGAGGAGCTGAACAGTAAGAGTTTATTTTTTTCTGTTATAATGCGGTGTCCAGAGTAGGTATCTGCTGACATTAGTCTTGCTGCCACTAACAATAGGTTTTGCCACTAATAATCTAAACTCTTTCTGTCTGTCTGCTCTGTCATCCTTAGCATGCCAGTCTGTCACCTGTGACTGCAACCTCACAACACCAAGTGGTCTAGTAATGCCCAAAGCAGGGAAGAAGGAAGGGGACCCCCGCTATGATCACTTCCCTCCTTTACATCAGGAAATGCTGAGGCTTTTTTGCAGAGCCATGCTTCAATGCCTAGATGTTTCCCTCTGTATCATTTTGATAAGAAATGCATCACAAAGCCTCTGTTAGAGACCGGTGATTGTTTACCCTGCTCGGCTCCTGCTGCAGATTCCATCCAGAGAGAAACAGATGGGCTGGGATTAGGGTAGGCCAGCTGGGGGCATCTTCTCCATACTGTGAGTAGAAGGATAAATCAGTGTGCTAATTTTGAGGGCCATTCGCTAGTATTCTATAAACTTGAAGTGCACATACCCTTCAAGCCAGGAATTTCATTCCTTTGGAACACCACTGAGAGACAGCAGCAGGTGTTGCATTGGCAAACGGTTTGGGAAATAAGGATGGGTGGAGCATCACGGTGCCGATGCCACAAATTGGAAAGGACCCAAACATCTATGCCCATAGACGTGAGGAAGTACGAGCCATGGAAACCCTGTGACACCATCAGCATCTGAGGAAATGTCACAAACCCAAAGGGACTGACAGACAAAGACTTCAGAATTATATTGACGGGATCATGTAACATATGGGACAATATGCACCATGGCTACATATTTGTGAATCAAGAACAAAATACTGACACCTGCTGTCTTACTTTTCTGTTGCTGTGATAAAACACCATGACCAAAGCAACTTATAAAAGGAAGCGTTTATTTATGGCTTACAGTTAAAGAGGGATAGGAATCCATCACCATCATGGCAGGGAGCATGGCGGCAGGCAGGCATGGTGTTGGGGCAGCAGCTAAGAGCTCACATTCAGATCCACAAACTGGGAATGGTTTGAGTCTTTTGGAACCTCCAATCCCACGCCCTGTGACACACCTTCTCTGATAAGGCCATACTTCTCAATCCTTCCCACATAGTTCCACCAAACTGGGGACCAAGTATTCAGGCATAGGAGTCTGAATGAGAATGTCCCTTGTATGTGAGGAAAGTTTGAGAGCAAGGAAATTTGCAGTTGGGAGTTTAGTCTATGGACCAATGGAGGGCTGGGGCAGGAAAGCAGATCTTGGGTGACGGGAGAGACCATCCCATCTTCTGCTAACGCTTGGGCCTCCAGCCAGAGTTTTCTAGATCAGCCTCTGGAGCCACCAGGGATCTATCCTTTGTGCTGCAGCCTGTCTGCTCAGGCGACACTGAGTGCCTCTGCAGCCAGGCATCTAGGACTAGGTGCCCACTAGCCCCACTCTGTGTGTCCAGAAGAAGCCACAGGCACACACTGGCTGGGTTCCCGGCTGCTTGCGTTGGTTCTTTGCCCTTCTCTCTCCTCCCACCTTCCAGCCCTTCTAGGCCACGGTTCTCTTTCAGTCACTGATGGCACATGGCTGTCTGATGCCAATGCCTCATCCTACGCCCACTCCAGCCCACAGTCTGCAGGACCCTCTGGGCCCTGATAATAGGCGCCAATCCGTCCTCTGCCCAGAGACATGTCAGCTGCAGCCAGTTGCTGAAGACTCGGATGGTCCAGCCAAATGCCTGCAGTCTCCCAGGCGCCATCCTCGCCTCGGAGCCTGCCAGATGTGACTTGGGAAAGTCAATCAAGGAGACTGACAGCCAAGAGAGACTGAAAACAAACAAGGCCAAGTCTTTTCTGATGGAGCCAGATGGAGACCCTAGGGAATCAGGCAGAGTAAACAAACATCAAGTAAACAAAGCCTTCTTCAGCTAAAACAACAGAGAAGGAACCTCTGTGTGTGTGTGTGTGTGTGTGTGTGTGTGTGTGTGTGTGTGTGTGTGTGTGTACATGGAAATTTTCATAATAGAAGTAACATAAAGCCCGAATCACATTGCCCTTCTGTGCCCTTGTAGGAGCAATCTCTAGCTGAAGAGAAGACCCTTTCTCTCCCCCTCTTACACATATTCTACAGATCCTCAAAGGCAATGTCCTCTAGGGAGCCTTCCTTATCCCATCTCCCTCTGACTCCACCCAGTGCAAACAAACATACCTCCTTTGGGTTTTTATTTCATATTTCTTGGACCATATTGTCGGGTAGAATGGAGTTATCTGCACGCTAACCCTACAGGCCAGCCTTTGAGCACATTCAAGAGACTGGTTCACTATCCCTCTGTTCTCAGTACCTAACACATGGTGTAGGCCAGTGAGAAGTAATAAATGAATAAAGAGATCAATCATTCATTCATTCCATATGCAGTCATTGTACCTATGGGTACATATGTACATATGACAGACATTAACAAGATGAACAAGACAGTAAATTCTTCAACTTCATGGAATCTACAGTCTGAGAGAGCAAGACAGTCATAAAGACAGACAACTATCGTAAAGAGTGGGCCATGGAGATGGTTCAGCAAGTAAACATGCTTACCACACACACCTGGTGAGTCAAGTTAGGTCTCTAAAGCCATGTGAAAGGCAGATACGGTGTGGTAGGCTCATATAGAAAACAGAGACAAGAGAATCATCCAGAAGCTCCCAGGCCAGCTATCATGAAAAAAACAAAACGTTAAGTGACAGACAACTCCTGAAAGTTGTCCTCTGACCTCTACACACACTCTAGGCATGTGTGCATACATGTTCACATATACATTATTTTTAATTTTTATGTTTAGAAGGATGCAGGTTCAGCAAGCTGGCTTAGTGGATAAAGGCGTTTGCTACCTTGCTGCCAACCCTGATAACAGCCCGAGTACAGTCCCCAGAACCCACATCATGGAAGGAGAGAACTGACTTCCAAAAGTTGTTCTCTCATCTCTACATGTATGCTGTGGCACACGCGCGCGCGCACACACACACACACACACACGAAATAAGTGTAAAAATAGCGGTGCTCTCATAAAATACAGACAAGGCAGGCAGGTGGTATGAAGGAGAGAAGGTCCAGTTTCACCCAAGAAAGGAAATGCATCAAGAACAAGGTGATGCTGACTTGGCATGTTGGTTTAGAAAGGCATCCAAGGAGCGGGTGATGGGTTGAGCGTGTGTCCCAAAGTTCAAGGGCTGGGAACCAAACTCCAAGAGCAGCAGTGTTGGATGATGGACGGGGCCCAAGAGGACCTCCCCTCAGATGCTAGGGGCATCGTCACTACAGTAGAAATGAGTCCCCTTGAGGAGGACACATATGAATTTACTTTCTCTATAAATTAATCAGTCTGTGATAATCTGTTATAAAAGCAGAAAGCCAACTAAATAGAAGGTGAAGCAAGAGTTTTATGGGGGAGATGGGGACAAGAAAGGCAGGAAGAGCCTTCATGCCTCAAGCAGGCTGACATATGGAAAGGGGAGCCAGAGTAGGAAAATCTCAGATCACAGAACATTTCCAAGAGTTTGGGGTGTCATTGAACTAGCGCTGTCCATTAGGTGAGGTTTCCTTAATACCCAGCGGTGCTCAGTCATTGGCGCCAACAGCCTGTTTGAATCATGGGTTAAAGCAAAACCAGAAAGGGCTGCTGGTGGGGCCATGGCCGATGAATGCTCCCCTCAGCCTGAGGCTTGAGTGACACTTACTCACTGCTGACACACTTGCCTTCGACTAAAGTATCCGTTAACAGGTAGGCAAGAGGCGGCTGCAGGAGACAAAAAGAAAAATATCTCGGGATGAGGGCCCTTCATAAGCAGGAACACAGATGCATAAAACAATGTGGCTAAATCACTTCACATGAAGGTAGGGAAAGCCAGGGTGTGCACGGAACTGGCTGGTCGGCAGGGGCATGATTACGGTGGATACAGCATGCGAGCCATGGGAGACAGAGGTCGTGTTGACAACAGGGAATGTCAGAGCAGATTTAACTGTAGGAAGGGGCCCTGGCAAGAAGGCTCACAGCAGGCAAGCGAGGTGACTAGGAGATCTCAGCAAATATTCAGGAGTGAGGTAAGGCCGTCATGGGAAAGGAAGGGAAGAGGGGGATTAATGGAAGGATGGAGTGTGGGAATGAATGAATGAATGAATGCAAGTGGCAAAAAGAAAGCTAACTTTACCTCCCTCTCGGAGTGCTCTGCAGATGAGTATCTCCACCTGCCCCCATCCAGGATAGTCTCGGGCAGATATGAAAGCGAGTCTGTGCCCAGTCGGAGCCCAGATTCCCAGGAGATGCAGCCATCCTCTTGGGCGCGTTCATATTTCAGGGCCAGATGGTGTTTGCCTCATTGACTTTCATTGCTGATGTCGTCTTGTATGCTGGGTTTTCACTGGTTGTTTTATTTCCCTTCCCCCCCCCCCCCCATTCATTCTCTTCTTGCCCCACTTTTGTGTTTCACACCGCGTTCATCACTCTGGCAGAGAGACAACTGGATCTCTCAGCAGGTGGAGTTTACAGGGAGCCAAGAAAACCTAGTTCCCACAGCTGAGCCCCTCTGCTCTGGGAAAACACTGCAGTGGGAGCCCTGAGAACAAATAGTAAACACAGTTTCAGTGGAAACCACCATTGAATGAGTAAAATGGCAAGGCCACCAAGTACAGCCATGGCTGGAAGGTGAGCCTCTGGTCTAAAGGACTTCCTTCTTCCCGGCCTCATTACCGTCTTGAATGGAACCAAGTCTAAAGATCAAGTTCAAGGATGGTTGGCATCCAGGTGCTGTCTGATGTGATTGTTTCCCTGTTTTGGCCACCAGAAAGGACAATAAACTTAGCTATCTGCCCATACCATGCCCAGACCCCAAGCGCCTATCATAGTCAAAGATTCCATCTTTCCTTCCTAACCAAACAACATTCTACTCAAATCCAGTTCTAGCTGCTTCCAGAAATATTGGTCCAGCATTCTCTGGTACTTTCTCTATACCCTTGTCCAGTTTGTCTTGGTCTGAGTCTCCCAGACATTAGGTATTTCTGTTTTAGGTCCTTTAGACCCTTAGACCCTTGGGAATGAGAGAGGGGCCTTCTCTCTCCTTTTAGGACCTTTGGGAATGGCCTGCGCCCTGGTGAAGCTGAACGACACTTGTGTCTGTGGCCTGCTTTGACATCCTGTAAAGCCTGGGCCAGCACCTGTCCATCAACTACTCAATGTGGCTCCTGCTCTCCTACCTGCGTCATCAGCATCTGTCCACAAGGAACATGATCTGTACCATGTTCTGAGGTCATATGAAGAAATAAGGCAAGGCAACCCACGTCCATTCCTGACATCTTTACTGCTCGTGTGCACACTGGCCCTTCCTTTTTGGTTGTTATTTCCCACTCCCCTTGCTTGTAGTTAGGGCATTATGTAACTGTCTCGCATTTGGATTTAACTGACTCTAAGGATATTGATCGACCCTTTTCTGACTGGCACATGGTTCCCTGGGCACAGATTCTACACTTGTGTGGAGGTGGTGGTGATGGTGTCCTGTGCGTCAGTGGGACAGCAAGAAAGGAGGCAGAATGGCAGGTGCCAACTGGCAGCCTCTCTGGATCAATAATATTAATGATTTCAGAGTCTTCCAAAGAGCTCCTGCCAACACTTTTGGCTTTTTCAATACTATTATCACGATTACAAGGGCACCCCATGGTCCTTTTACTTAAAGAAATGACAGAATGCCCCAAATGAGAGTACTCTGGATTCTTGTCTACGAGGACGACATCCCTAACGTTCGCTACAGAAGTGAATGGTGAGGTTGTGCTTGACCTTAATCTGGGGATCAAGGTACTGGAAGGAGAGATAGCATCATCTTTTGAGAGCTCATCTTGCCACTGGCATCCATATGACCACTTCTGCATTGCCCTGAGGATTTCCAGCCTTGACATTAAGCAATGGGTTAACAAAAAATAACCTGAGGAGTTTCCACCTGCTTTCATGGAGATATGTTATGTGCTTAGTTGGCAAGACAAAGTTCTGGGATAGACACTCTAGCTCCACTCTGCCGTGTTGTTAGCCAAGAATGTATTCTTAAAGCCCCGCCCCCCTCTCTGAACCTTTGCCATCTGTGCTAGATTGAATGTAATTAGCCCCATAAGCTCATAGGAAGTGGCACTATCAGGAGGTGTGGCCTTGTTGAAGTAGGTGTGGCCTTGTTGGAGGAGGTGTGTCACTGTGGAGGTGACTTTTGAGGTCTCCTATGCTCAAGCTATGTCCAGTGACACAGTTCACTTCCTGTTGCCAGCTGGTCATGTCTGTCTGCATGCCATAATGTCACACCATGATGATAATGGACTAAACCTCTGAAACTATAAGCCACCCCAATTAAATGTTTTTCCTTTATAAGAGTTGCCATGGTCATGGATTGTCTTCACAGCAATGAAAACCCTAACTAAGACACCATCCATTATGTAGGGAGTGTGGGGCTCAACAAGATCTCAACTGACAGTGAATGGCAGTCAAGAGTCTATGGTCATCACTCATTGTAGGGGAAGGGCTTTGGGAGCAAGAACACACAGCTAGAGAAAGAAAAAAGCCTAGAATCTGTGGAAGTCATTTATTCATTTACTCACTCAGCATTTGTATCTTGAGGGCCTACTCTGTGTTAGGCTAAAGTGATGAATAGAAATGTAATTCAAGCTACATGTGCAACTTTGAATTTTATATTCACCATAATTTTTAAAAAGTAAGGGGATAGAGAGGTGGCTCAGTGGTTTAAAGCATTGGCTGCTCTCCCAAAGGATGCAGATTCAATTCCTAGCATCCATTCAGTAGCTCATAACTCTCTATAACTCCATGCCCAGGGGATCCAATACACTCTTCTGGCTTCTGTGGGCATAAGTCATATGTGTGGTGCACAGACATATATGCAGGTAAAACATTCGTACATATAAAAAATAAAAGGGTAAAAAAATTAAAATGAAAAGTAAATGGAAATAGGTGAAAATAATTATAAAAAGTAGCAGAGTTTTTTTAAATAACATTTTTGTACATACTTAGTATACCCAAGAAATCATCACTTTATCATATAATCAATGCTTCCCTAGCATGCACAAAGCCCTGGATTCAGTCCCCAGCATAAAACCAGGTATAATGGTATATGCCTGTGATCCTTGCACTTGGGGGGTGGAGGCAGAAGAACCAGAATTTAAGGACATCTTTGGCTACATGAGTTCAAGGCCAGTCTAGGCTACATGAGAGTCTGTCTGTCTGTCTGTCTGTCTATCTCTCTATCATCTATCTATCTATCTATCTATCTATCTATCTATCTATCTATCATCTATCCATCTATTTCTATATAATCAGTATGTAGAGGACTAAAGAGACATGTTATGTTCTGGCTTTCACACAAAAACACTGAAGCCCAGGGTGCATTTTATATTTTTGGCACATTTCAACTCTAGTCAAACACCAAGTATCCACCAGACACCTGTGAATACCAGTAATTGCCCTGGACAATTGGGTTTCATATCACTTTCTAGTGGGAACAATCCAGACAGGAAAGCCTATTAAGAAAGTTAGGATGTTATAATGAGGATAGAGTGATGCACAACCAAGATCTCAACGTGCAGATCAAGGAACAGCTCCCTGAGCTTGCGTATCTGCTGATGGGTACTGTATTGTCACAGCTGCTGCTGATGTACTCATTAGGGGCAAGGTGGTGCGCTGTGCACATTCAATACCTTCAATAATCCCAGCCTCTGGCACATCTACTAGGTGTTGCTCTTACACTTATGTGGTGAGGAGACAGAGGCCTAGAAACTCTAAGTTGTTTCAGACCATATGGCTGCTGAGAGTGAGCCAAGAAACCCAGTCTGGCTGATTCCTTACACTTGGCCATGTATTTACTATTCCACTTACTGTGTTCCTTTGGAGGAGTTAGTCCATCTGAATCTGCTAACAACATGTGGTTGTTTCTTAGCGGTTAGGGTGGTTGCAGGGGATAAGAGGCAACTGTCATGAGTGGTGTGAATTGGGATCTCTACCTCACTAGGATGTCAACTGTCATGAGTGGTGTGAATTGGGATCTCTACCTCACTAGGATGTCAAAGACAGGCACAGTCCTTTGTTTCTTCTTATTTAGATTACAGCCATCCATATACTGGTTGACAAGAGTTTGATTGGAGATTGGGGCTTTTTTCCCTAGGACTAACTGAGTCCTTAAGGAGGTCTGCCTGGTGTCATGACCACCTCCCACTGTCCCTGTGTGCACTAGGTCTCTCTCAACTAAAACTGATGGTTCCCACTGAAGTTGACTGGAGGAAACACTATAAGATACCACCTTCTCATGGTGGGTTCCTCAAGGCACAACCAAACAAACTCAAAATGTCCACATTAAAGAAAAATGACATTTCGAATAAAAATAAGATTGACAGTATCTGTTAAAGTTCATATTCCTACATGGCTGCCAATAGCTGGGACTTGGTAATAGCTGCTTCCCTGAGAAGGGTATACATACTTCCGTTGGCCATGGCTCTCCCCACTCCCCATTGTATCCCAGGCAACTGAGATTATAGCTTTGATCTATCATCACCTCTGTCATCACTGTTTGTCATAGAGACCTATCTCCTGGTAGGCACATCTCTACAAGATAGAGCCCACAGTCTGGCCATATGGTCCTTTTTATTTTTTATTTTTTTATTTTTTATTTTATTTTTTGGAACTGAGGACCGAACTCAGGACCTTGCGCTTGCTAGGCAAATGCTCTACCACTGAGCTAAATCCCCAACCCTGACCATGTGCTCCTTAAGGCCAACAGGTATACTCTTTGCTTACCTGTGCCTTGCCACACTTACCTGGTCCCCGTGGTCTGGTCCTTCAGATCCTCTGCTCAGCCATTCTGCTCTGTAGACCCACCCGGTCAAAGGCACCACCATGCCCAAGCAGGTGCTGGAACTATCTTCAGACCCTTCCAGCACTGAAGAGATTCTGAAACACTAATGTCTGTTTCATTGTGTACTGTGCTTCTGAGGAGGCCAACCTTAAGAGGCACTGGGGTCACCCTACCTTCGTCAGGGTTGAGGGAAATGTCACGCTGTCTTCCTAGGGAGACCACATAGGGAAACGGCTAGGAGCCCAGACTTAGACGCTGTGTATCTTGGTTTGAATGGCTTCCACCACTCACTATTTGTGTGAACTTGGAAAATGCACCTCCCCTCCCCTGCCTGTTTTCCCAGCTGAGAATGCTAACAGAATAGGAGGCACTCAGATGGGTTCTGTGGCACAGCCAGTGTTGTGCAAGTTGGTATTATTCTTACAAAAACACAAGCCACACTTGCAGCATGAAAGCTACTGTACTGCTTAATCTGACCAGCATATAATTGTAGTTGTTTGTTTGGGGTTTTTTAATGTTGTTTTTTTTTTGTTTGTTTATTTGGTTGGTTGGTTTTTTGGTTGGTTTTTGTTTTTTATTTTTGGGGTTTTGTTTGTTTGTTTGTTTGTTTTTGCTCTTTACTCTTTTGGCTCTTGAGAGCCACCCAGCTCTCAAATAATCACACATGGAGACTTTTTCTTGCTTATAAATGCCCAGCCTTAGCTTGGCTTGTTTCTAGCCAGCTTTTCTTCACTTAAATGATCCCATCTACCTTTTGCCTCTGGGCTTCTATCTTTCTCTATTCCATATACCTTTCTTTACTTCTTACTCCATGGCTTGCTGTGTAGCTGGGTGGCTGGCCCATGATTTCCTCCTCTCCTCCTATTTTTTTTGCTCCTTGATCTTCTCCTTTTTTCCTTCTGTCTATTCTCTCTACATGGCAGCCCCACCTATTTCTCTCTTCTGCCTAGCTATTGGCTGTTCAGCTCTTTATTAGACCAATCAGATGTTTTCGACAGGCAAAGTAACACAGCTTCACAGAGTTTAACAAATGTAACATAAAAGAATACAACACATCTTTGCATCATTAAACAAATATTCCACAACACAAACAAATGTAACACATCTTTAACTGATATTCCACAACACATAGTAGGCACAGAAAAGTTAATAGCTGTTGTTTTCTCAATACTCTCACTACAGAGTTCAAACTCTAGAAGACCCTTGCTTCTTTTAGAAAGTGTCTGAGTCAGCCAGACATGATGCCATAGCCTATTATCTTAACACTTAGGAGATAGAGGCAGGGGGATCAGGAGTTTGAGTCAACTCTAAGAAGTTGCAGGCCAACCTGGTCTACATAACACCAGGCCAGAAAAAGAAAATAGAAAGCTGTGACTTCCTAGCAGGGATTTAAGGGTATAGTGCCACAGCTCATGATGATATGCTGCCAAGGAACAGGTCTTGTTTATGCTTCTTACTCTCTCCAAAGAGGTGATGTGTCTCACAGAGAATAGCAGCTGGTTCCCAGACCATCTCATAACCAAGATTCCACAGGTCTGTTCCATGGTGACTGGGCAGCCAGGCACAAGGTTCCATTACAGCCTCGTGACGCAGCTGCAGTGTGAGAGGAAGGTACTAAACAGAGGGTTTTCCCATCACCAACAAACGGCTGGAGAGAAGTGGGGATCTACTCTGCAGAAGAACACTCGAGTGCCAACTCCAGGGAGTGGGATTGGCACATAAGGGATGAGGTCGGGGGCCCAGAGGAGGCTGCTGTGGGTGACCTGGGTGAACAGGTTGGGGCTGGGGTTCTTGAAAGCCTGGAAACAGAAGAAAGAGGGTGCAGAAGCCAGACACCTGGACTTTAGGTTTGCCTAAAGGGCAGGGCTTCTAAAACTTTCTCCACTTGCCACTTCTCACCAGTCAAGTAACTTTTACATGACCCCAAGTATATAGGTATATAAAACAGGTATACAAATGAAATATTTACTGATAATAAATCATAAAGAAACATTTAAAAATTACTTGATATATATATATAACTTAAAGACTGAAGAAAATTGGCATACTAATGAGATGAATGTATATGATTTTTTTTTACACAAATAATCAAGTCGTGCCTGAATATTTGATGCTGCAGGATATGGAGTGTCTTCAATGTCTTTCAAAGTTGACCCATATTTTTATTTTACAATGGCCAATGCTGAAAACACCACTTCACATAAATACATAGGACAAAATGGCAGACGTGTGTTTAGGGTTATTTCAGAAATTGTTGGATATTCTGTCCTAATTTAAAGTCAACATTTATTTTTATGATTTTTTTGTATGAGTGTGAAACCCAAGTCAGTAACTCAAACAGCAATTTTTAAAAGCAAATATTTAAACACTATAAAATCAAAAGACATTCCAATTTGATACTTACAGACTAAGGAATGATGGAGAGAAAATATTAAAATTCTGTTTTCCATAATTAAGTCATTAAGTTTCTATAAGAGAAGAAAATTTTGCATGCACAGTAAAAACACAGACAAGAATCTTGATTCTAAGTAGAGATATTTCGGGTGGTGTTTGTTAGCACTGAATAGCATGAAGGCATGTGTGCAGTACAAAATACATGTGAGGTACAAAATATGCATGCTGCTTGTAAAATATGAAGGCTGCAGTGAGACCATGCCATGCAACACAGGCAAGTGCTTCCAGAAATACCTCCGATTCATGATGTGTTTGATTTTGAATTGGGATGCGGTCGCTTCACATTCAGAAACTTCCCTGTAAACTAAATTTTCCTCATTTGGTCACACAGCCCCATATTGGAGTTGTGACCGACAGTTTACAAAGCTTGTCTATAGACCAGGAGATTAGCTTTCGTTCTTCTGGACCCCCGACTGCGCACGCAAGGAGACTGGATGGCGTGCATCCCACAATCCCTGATTAAAAAGGACCCCATGCAGTCATTCCTCCCCTGCTTCTTATCCTCGAATGGCTGGGGTCATTGCGTCTGTCTGCCCAGAGCTTTCAGAGGCACACAGTAACTCTCCAGAGGGAGAGCTCTGCCTACGAAAAGATTCAAGTTTCTGTGTTAGAAGATGCTTAGACCCTCAGAACAAAGAGGGCTAAGCATCTTCTAATACAGAGACTTTTTGTTTCACAGAGACAGTGTCTGCACCGGGTACTCCTCCTTACACATTCTCTTTCAGGAAGTCAACAAGGTGTATACCTGATAATAAATTATAAAAATATGTTTATAACACAGAGTTGGCATGGGGGAGAAAAGACAAAACCACCGAGAAATACAAAATCCAGCAAACTCATGCAGAGGGCCTGACCTCTGAATTAAGAATTAGCGAATCAATGCATCCTATCAGGCCTACATGCAACAATTTACTCTGTATCGCCTTTACTTCGTCATCCAGGTAGGTGTAAGGGATACCAGCGAATTAGGCTACTGTCTAAGATGCTATCAAGACATCTTTCTTCAAGGGCTGGGGATGCAGTCAGGGGTAGGATGCTTACCTAATGTATAATTAGGCCCTGGAATGATCCTCAGCAGAGGAGGAGGCAGGGGGAGCATGAAGGTACATGCCTGTAATACTGGCATTTCAAGTGCTGAGACAGGGCTATGAGTTTGTTATCAGCCTGGACTATGTAGTAACACTATGTCTTTAAAAATTGAGATAGGGGGGCCTTTTCCTCCAACCTAAGTCATAACCCCATTCTATACCGTAAGTTAATAAGAGGTCTGAAATCAAGAGGTACTTCCAGAGATTTCCCCCAAACTTCACAGATCCTGGGCTCTGGTGTCAGGAGTGTCTCTTCCTTTCCCAGAATCCTAGACGCCTCCCACTGATGGAGCCTGATAATAAATGAGTTCATTACCCTGGCTGCTGGGGCCGGTGACAGCCCATCT
Organism: Peromyscus californicus insignis; assembly: GCF_007827085.1. Lineage (NCBI taxonomy): Eukaryota > Metazoa > Chordata > Mammalia > Rodentia > Cricetidae > Peromyscus > Peromyscus californicus. The sequence continues at coordinate 25,565,834 of NW_026294514.1, read as the reverse complement.
GCTGGCCTGATTAATTAAAACTTTGACTGGCGATGGAGGTGCCATCTCAGGGCTGGAAAGCAATTAATTGGAGTGTCTTCCAGACCATCATTTCTGCTGGATCATAAAGAGACCCATGGCAGTGGGAGTGGGGTCCTCAAGGGTCAACCCCATTGCCCCACTGTTCTGTATATTCCCTACAGGTACTCCTTCCCAAAGCAAATTCATCCACACTTAAAGTGGAGGCAGAGTGGATGAACCAGGCCTTTGAAGTCTCTAAGTGGAGCAGAGGAACACACATGTTGGGAAGGGTTGTTCCTCTGCTGCTCCAGGAGCTGGGAGTGTTGAGGTTCAAAACAGAGTTTTCAACCTTGTAGGAGATCAGCCCCCACATTTATTTACCCCAGGAACTCTTGAGGAATGAGACTTAGTTAGAAATAGAGAGGAGAGAAACAGAAAACACAGGACAGACTCAAGTGGGCCTGGATCCTTATCCGCCCGCCCAGAACTTTATTCCAAAGGTCTATTTATAACAATGCCAAGGGGTGGAGCAAAAGACCTCCCCCTTGCTAGTAACAGTCACCTGGTACCCAGGCCCGTGGTCCAATCAACTTCTTATGCAGTCCTGCTGGGTACAGCCACTAGGAAACCTAGTAGGCTCCAACACACCCTCTTTTCTGGACCTTGGGCTCTGGCTCAGGGAACTACTGCTTTCTATCTCTGTATTTCTCAGGGTTCTCCACAAAAGCAGGCGAGTGAGATGTATGTTCTCGGTTTTGTGATGGGGTTAGGTCCTGATAAATCCATCATCAGTTGACAATGTCCTAGGCTGAAAATACATTTAGGAACTATTGAATGGTTTGGAAAACTGTCTCCCAAGGGTCCTGGTCATCAGCCTGTGGCTCTATCTAAAGATGCTAGAACTCTAAGCAGCAGGAGGAAACTTAGTCACTGGGAGCATGCTCTTGAAGGGATGGAACCCCAGTCCATTCCCCTTTTCGCTTTCTGGCTGCCATGGGGTGAGATGTTTCCTTTACCGCACAATCGCATGATGTATTGCCTCATTACAGACCCCAGAGCAATGGACCAACCAACCGACACTGCCAGACTTGTGAACCAAAATAAAATGCCTTCTCCTTTTATGCTGACTTCCTCCGGGATTTCATTACAGCGATGCAAAGATGACTGGCATTCCTGTCGAGCATCAGAACTGATCAGCTGTGCATGATCAATTGTTTCCCTCTGCCATCTCATGCTGACTAGGAGATGCAGCTCGCTGCCACTGCCCAGAATGGAGAAGGAATATCATGTTGCTGCAGATCCCCAACCTGGGCAAAAAAAAAAAAAAAAAAAAAAAATTCCAATTCCAAGTACAATTGCTACTGAAAAAGCATGCTTTCACAGCATTGTAGAGTTGAAAAATTACAGGGTGAGCCATTCATTCTAAGTCAGGGATTCACTTACTAATATGAAGAGATTCATTGCAGAAATCAGGTACTGACATAGTGATGGAGGGCAGGAAGTCCCATGCTCTGTTATCTGCAAGCTGGAGAATCAAGTAACCCAGCGGTGTGCTTTCTAAGGGCCTGTGAAGAAGAATCCTGACGTTCGAAGGTAAGAGAACATGGGATTGCAGTTCCAATTCCCCATCCCTCCCTGACCTTTTTCTTCTGATGATGTAATCACCACATTCTTCTATCTAAGCTCTCAGTGAGTTAGATGATGCCTATCCACACTGAAGAGAGAAAATCTTTATTTAATCCACCAACTCAGATGCCAACCAATTCTAGAAACACAGCTGTTTGTTGCCAAAAGTGGATAGAAAACATTACAGTGATTCCCGAAAGTGGCTGTACGTGGAACCAGCTGAGGATGTCTTAGATACTTTCTTGTTACCATAATAAAATACCCTAACAAAAGCGTCTCAAGGAGAAAGGGATCATTTCAGCACATAGTTCAAGGGTATAGTCATGGCAGGGAGATCAAAGCAACAGGAACTTGAAGCAACTGGTCACATCACATCCATAGTAAGGAAACAGAGAAATGAACGCATGCTCAGCTTGCTTTCTCCTTTCTATACAATCCAGGATTCAATGTCCACCCACAGTAAAGATGGTTCTTCCCATATCAATTAATATAATCAAGATAATCCTCCATCTCCCAGAAGATTCTAGAGTCTATCAAGTTGACCATCAATACTATCCAGGATCCTTTTTGTTTGATTGGCTGGTTGACTGGCTGAATTTTTTGAGTTACGGTCTGATCCTGTAGCCCAGGATGGCCTTGAACTTGTTGGAATCCTCTCGCATCAGCCTCCTGAGTACCGGGAATTACAAGTGTGAGCCTCCATGCTGGCCAGCTGGGGGAATCCTTAAACATGACTTCTGCCGGCTCCTTTGCTCTGATTTAAACAGCTGGGCCTGGGATGTACCTGTTGAGAGGCCCCGGAGCTCTCTGGGTGATTCAAATGTGCAGCACAGCTGAGACAGCCTGAAGCCCCCACCCCACCCCCAGTGCCCTTGAAGAGTCAACCTCTGTGAAAAGTCCAGCACCAGGGAGATCCGGACAGGAGAGAGCTAGAGGGGGCTCAATAACTAACTGTTCCTTGAGTTCAGAAGGATGAGAGGGCCTGCTCACTTTGCAGCCCCATGAGGACAGCACTTAAAATGGTTTCCTCTTCCCCAGGGCAGAGCCAATGGTGACAGAGGTGGGTACTTCACGCAAGAAGCAGCAGAGAGCAGCTGGCGGCAGAGTATAAGAACTTTTCTAGAAAAGAGAGAAAGGGTGGGGAGAAACGTGGCTGAGGCAGAAATGGGACAGGCGAGACCAGGAGCAGTGACCAGGTGGGTGGCTTGTTCTCAGAGAAGAGGGGAGAAGCTGGAAACATGTTAAGCCAGCCTGACGGTATGTTGAAGGGTCTTTCTTGCACATGTCCTTGACTCTGGGCCACATTCTCCCCAAGATTTTCAGGACCCAGGAAGGGGGTGAAGGAGATGGAGTCCCATACCCCGTGACTACTAGGCTACCTGGCATCTCTACACCTTGGTTTGGCCCCTCATCACTTCTCTTTGAGGCTACTATAGCCTCTACATGGCTCTCCTGCATCCTGCCCCGAGGATCTCCCTCATCCCACTGCATACTGTGACCTGCATAACCTTGCTGAAGTGCCCACCTGATCCCTTTCTCTCTTCAGAATCAAGGGTCTCCAGAGGTAATTGTTCTACCCTGTCTTTATAGTGGGACTCATTCCCTTTTCCCATCATGCACTTGTACCTCCAGGCCAACCACTTACCCTTCCATGAGCCTGTCCTGACCTCTGCTGAGTCCTCTATTTGCACAGCCTGCCCCTCTCTCTTGATTAAATTCTGTACCATCAATGTTCATCTTAAGTGCTGCCAATTCCAGAAAGCATCCTCTGTAATGAAGACGAAAGCCAATCACTTTTCAGTGCCTCTGCCGCTCTTCCCACGCCTCCTTTCCGGCTTTGTGAACTTCTCACCCTACTGATCCACGGACTTGCTGAGCACAAGCCATGTGCATTCTTCAAAGTCCACTCTTCTTGAGTGCCCAGGAGTGTAGATATAGCAGGTGTCCAATGCGCATTTATTATCTTGAATCTATAGAGTGGGAGTGAGTATGCACAGATACCTGCTTGTGGGCAGCAGGAAGATCAGTAGAACCCTTCCTTCCCATCAACCTTTGCATGGGATAAGATCCTTGGAGCCTACATATACCCATAGGGAGAAACGTAAGAGGATGGGGCCATATCCTGGGACCAGGAAAAGTGGGGATTAGTGGTCTCTTTCCTCATAACAAGAACTCATGAACCTCAGATTTCAGCTTGTTAACAGAAATGCATAGTTCCCAAACAAGTCCTCCTCCTCCTCCTCCTCCTCCTCCTCCTTCTCTCTCTCTCTCTCTCTCTCTCTCTCTCTCTCTCTCTCTCTCTCTCTCTCTGTATGGATGGATGGAGCAGCATTCCTTCCCCTCATACATAACACACACATCTTTATTCTAACTGCATTTTGTCTTTGCAAGTCAAAGTCAAGTTTTGGTGGTTGCATTGTATTCTCCTCAAAAGCTGTGTTGAGGTCTTAACACCCAGGACCTTAGAGTGTGACTTTACTAGGAATTAGAGTATTTGCTGATGTAATTAGTTAAAATTGGGGTCACTGGAATAGGTTGGGCTCTAAATACAATGTAATGACGTCCTAGGAAACAAATAGTGGGTCAGGAAGGGAATATGAAAAACATATGTCAGGCAGGCAAAGAGATTTTAACTTGTGTGTGGAATAGATTATAATTTGCGTGTGGAAAGACAGTGTATATGTGTGTCACAGAGGTTTACGCTTCAGCCATCACATATTTTCTCTCTCTCTCTCTCCCTCCCTCCCTCCCTCCTTCCCTCCCTCTCTCTCTCTCTCTCTCTCTCTCTCTCTCTCTCTCTCTCTCTCTCTCTCTCTCTCTCTCACACACACACACACACACACACACACACACATTCTCAGTCCTGAAACTCCGAATGCCCTCTCTCCTTCAACTATTAATTAGAATCATACTTCCCATCTTCCTGTGCCAGTGGGCGGATAGCAGTTTACGAGTGGTGATTAAGCCTCGATCAGGACACTAATAAAAATGGCCCATAAAAGGCATCCAACCCTGACACCGTTGGAGAATCCAGGGCTCCGGGGGCTGGGGAGGGGGTGTCTTTAAACAAAGAAGGGATACATTGTGGTTGGCCTGCTGAGATTCAAGCACTAGAAACACGCATACGAAGTTCCTCCTATTGAGAGCCCGAGCTCTTTGTTCTTCTTCTTCTTCTAGTGTGTCTTTGTCTTTGTCAGCAACATCGTTGAGGGGCAGCTGTCCATCTTATAGGGGGAAATGGATGGCCTGTTTGGAAAAAAGAGCAAATTAGCTAGTGAATGTTGTTACTAACTCATGTGAGGCTAGGCAGAGCCAGGCACTTCCGTCAAACAGGTGCTAGTGTAGAGAAAGAAGGCATAGAACCGGAGGGACTAGTAGCGGGAACTGCTCCCTATGTATCGAACATTTTGTGCCGTTCACCTTCATTTTTCCCTGCAACCCTGGATGTCAGGTTAACATAGATCACGTCTGACAGAGGCAGAAACTGGGGTTGACAATGGTTGAGTGATTTATCCAAGGTCAAACAGCCAGCATATAACAGAGGATAGAAAACACCTTACACTTATATCATGGTTCTGCAGTTGTAAGGTGTGGGAGCCTTGCTGGCAGAGCCCCAAGATGACATCGGATCTTGCACAGAGACAGGGAACATGTGTGGTTATGATCTTGTCTCTGTCCTTATTCTTCTAAAGCCACCGGGACTCGGTGATAGTGTCCATTTTGATGGACACTAAAAAGCAGGCATTTAGGAAAAAGAAAAGTGGTGATATTATCAAGTGGCTTTGAAGACTTGAATTCCAGAACTGATGCTCACTGCTCTTCTAACCACCATACCCGCCAAGGGTAGGCTTTTCCCAAGCCACTGGTGGTAGCGGGAAGGGCCACACTACCTCCTGAAAGCCGTCACTTCAACTGTGGCGGCAGGAGAAAGACTGTGGAAGGGACCTAGTATGCCTTCCCAATCCCTTCTGGAGTCCCATGCCTCACAACAGATGGTGGGAATTGCTCCAGCTCCTTCCGGTAGACTCTCTTGGCAGGAGGACTGGGGAGGGCCTGGAGTTGCTGCTGCAGCTGACTCCAGGGGAAGTGTTACTTCAATAAATAGGGCTTAGGCCTCAAACGAACCTACCAGTTACCGTGTGTGCAGCAAGTCTAGAAAGCTAGGCAACTTCTGAGATCCACAGTCCATGATTTGAATGCATCACCCAAAGTCCGTACTGGAAACCTAATCCTCAGTGCATTGAGCTAAGAGGTGGACTGACCAGAGATATGATCCCTCAGGAACTGGCTCTGATGAACAGAAGAGGCTGGCCCTTTCACTTGTCTCTCTCGCTGGTAAAGGATGAGTTCAATCTCCTTCTCTCTGCCTTGCCCTTCTGCTTCCAGACATGTGGTGACATAAGAAGGCTCTTGCCAGAGGTAGGTTCCTCTGCTGTGGACCTCCTACCTCCACAACTATAAGAAATAAATCTGATCTTTAGAAATTATTCAGTCTCAGGTATTCTGTTACAGTAGTATAAAATTTACTTAAGATACACAGTGAGTGAGTTGCCTGCTGGCACCTGGGCATCCTCTCATTTCTCCTTGGACTATCTCAACAAGACTAGTTTAAATAATGTGGTCTTCCCACCTCCCCCATCTCTCTTACTGCTAGATGGTCTTCCCACCTCCCCAGCCTCCCTTACTGCTAGATGGTCTTCCCACCTCCCCAGCCTCCCTTACTGCTAGATGATCTTCCTGCTTCCCCAGCCTCCCTTACTGCTAGATAGTTTTCCCACTTCTCCACCCTCCCTTACTGCTAGATGGTCTTCCCACCTCCCCAGCCTCTCTTACTGCTAGATGGTCTTCCCACTTCCCCAGCCTCCCTTACTGATAGATGATCTTCCCACTTTCCCAGCCTCTCTTACTGCTAGATGGTCTTCCCACTTCCCCAGCCTCTCTTACTGCTAGATGGTCTTCCCACTTCCCCAGCCTCCCTTACTGCTAGATGTTCTTCCTACTTCTCCAGCCTCCCTTACTGCTAGATGGTCTTCCTGCTTCCCTAATCTCCCTTACTGCTAGATGGTCTTCCCACTTCTTCAGCCTCTCTTACTGCTAGATGGTCTTCCCACTTCCCCAGCCTCTCTTACTGCTAGATGGTCTTCCTACTTCCCTAGTCTCCCTTACTGCTAGATGGTCTTCCCACCTCCCCAGCCTCCCTTACTGCTAGATGATCTTCCTGCTTCCCCAGCCTCCCTTACTGCTAGATGGTCTTCCCACCTCCCCAGCCTCTCTTACTGCTAGATGGTCTTCCCACCTCCCCAGCCTCCCTTACTGCTAGATGGTCTTCCCACCTCCCCAGCCTCCCTTACTGCTAGATGATCTTCCTGCTTCCCCAGCCTCCCTTACTGCTAGTTTTCCCACTTCTCCACCCTCCCTTACTGCTAGATGATCTTCCCGCTTCCCCAGCCTCTCTTACTGCTAGATGGTCTTCCCACTTCCCCAGCCTCCCTTACTGATAGATGATCTTCCCGCTTTCCCAACCTCTCTTACTGCTAGATGGTCTTCCCACTTCCCCAGCCTTTCTTACTGCTAGATGGTCTTCCTACTTCCTCAGCCTCCCTTACTGCTAGATGGTCTTCCTACTTCCCTAGTCTCCCTTACTGCTAGATGGTCTTCCCATTTCCCCAGCCTCTCTTACTGCTAGATGGTCTTCCCACTTCCCCAGCCTCTCTTACTGCTAGATGGTCTTCCTACTTCCCTAGTCTCCCTTACTGCTAGATGGTCTTCCCACTTCCCCAGCCTCTCTTACTGCTAGATGGTCTTCCTGCTTCCCCAGCCTCTCTTACTGCTAGATAGTCTTCCCACCTCCCCAGCCTTCCTTACTGCTAGATGATCTTTCCACTTCCCCAGCCTTCCTTACTGCTAGATGGTCTTCCCACTTCTCCAGCCTCCCTTACTGATAGATGATCTTCCTGCTTCCCCAGACTCCCTTACTGCTAGATGGTCTTCCCACTTCTCCAACCTCCCTTACTGCTAGATGGTCTTCCTGCTTCCCCAGCCTCTCTTACTGCTAGATGGTCTTCCTACTTCCCCAGCCTCCCTTACTGCTAGGATTAGACATGAGGCAAACTTCTGCCCAAAGAGCTCTGCTGAATAAGGACCACTAACATCACCAATGTTTTGATATTTTTGCGTTTTCTCACTTTTCTCTGCTTTAAAGCAAAACAAAAACAAACAAAAAACCAGAGAGAGAGAGAGAGAGAGAGAGAGATTAGGTGGGAACTTCCAAGAGAATCACACCATTTCATTCCGGCCATTGCTCGGTGCCATGAGTTTACTGGCAACCACTGAAGCCAGACTCCCTGTAATGAGGGAAAACTAGGCCTGATTTACTTAAGGCAATGTTAGTTGGCAGTCTTATTATCTACAGCCAAAGCACTTTTGACTCATCTGTCTACAACGGTAACATCTCTGCTATGACACCAGCACCACCTAGGCACTGCATTCCTTCCTTTCCCAGGACAAATTTCATCCCTGTTATATTATGTAACATTGTAACATTTTAAAAGTGGAGATATAGACTGGTGAGATGGCTCAGTAGTAAAAGAACTTACCACTAAGCCCGGTAACTTGGGTCTGATTTCCAGGACCCATGTGGGAGGTGAGAACTAACTCCCTCAAGTGGTCCTCTGACCTACCTCCATAGCAAGTGTGGAGAGAGGGGTGGGGTAAGAGAAGTGTAAATTATTTTAAATTGGAATGCCAAGTAAAATGGCCACCAGCTTTTTTTCTCTTAACACCATTGACAGTACTTTGGAGCTGAAGAAATACTGTATTTAAAAACATTCTTTGAAATGGGCTGTTGGATCTGCCAAAGTTTTGGTTTTTCCAAAGGTCATATTGTCCCTCTCACTGCTTCATGGTGGCCAGACCCATCAGAGACAGAGACAGAGAAGGGACAGCAACCTACAGCCTGCCCTAAATCAACAGAAGCCCTGGGAAGCCTCTCCTACCAAAGAACAAGGGCCCTTTGAAATGGAAATACGTCATTTGTACCAAAATACATTTATGCTAGCATTAAGTCTCTTTCAAATTGTCTTTGGAGCATGTGACATACCCTTCTGCTTATCTGCAATCATCTCTTGACTTCTAAGAGTACGTTTGATGTATGGAACCTGTGAAAAGTCACCTCTGGCCAATATGACGCTCAATCAAAACATCAATACAGTCTGCTAAGATGACTAAAGCAATCATGTGGCCACCTCAGATTACTTTGAAGAACATCAAGAATCCAAAGTTCAAGTCCTGTACCTCTCTTTAGCTTTGGATGACTATGAATGGGACATTCCCATTCCAGCTTTTTGTCTGGCTCAGGACTGATGCTGACCTCCAGAAGGGAGTCCATGACTCACCACTCATCTTCTCTGGCCAATACTGGGGCACTTGCCACAGGAACCCAGTGCTGACAAAGAGAGTTCTTGGGTGTTGCTGAAGCTGCAGAAATGACACAGACTCAGAAATGCTGGGGCTCCCTTCACACTCCCCAGGAGGGGTTGGGTATTCTACCATCTGGCTTCTAAAATGTCCTATGAGGGCCTCCTGCACCCACCCCCAATCCTCTCTGCCACTACAAATAAGAAATCAAACACATTTTTCAACCTTTTATTCTTTTTTTTTTTTTTTTTTTTTTTTTAATTTATTTTAATTTATTTTGCAATACAATTCAGTTCTACATATTGGTCACGGATTCCCTTGTTCTCCCCCCTCCCGTCCCCCTCACCTTCCCCCCAACGCCCCCCCCCATTTGTGTTGTTTCTTTTTTTTTTTTTTTTTTTTCCCCTTTTCTATTTTAATAAAAAGGAAAAAAAAGAAAAAGGTTATAACTAACAAAAGAAAAACTATATACAAAAGTACAATGACTATATACAATATATACAAGTAATAAATGTCTAAACAATGTCTAGTCCATTTGTATTTGACAAATTCAGAGAAAATAATTTCATTATCTATCCTATTTTGTTAAGTCCAAAATGTATCTAATTCACTTTCTATCCTAATTAATCTTCAACTATAACTAACTAACCTTCAACTATAACTAACTAATCTTCAACTCCCTCAGAGACCCAAGAAGGAAATAATATTAGCTAACAAAAATAAAAACAGAAAGTGCATGCAAGCAACTTCCAAAAAATTTGTGAGTTGACAGAAACAGCCAGCTGCCTGGACAGTCACCTGAGGTTTCTCCACAGTGTTGGGGCATCATCTTCAGCCTATAGGCTTAGCATATCTGACAGACTCATTTGTGAAGTAGGATGTACACAAGGTCGACAGTTCAACCTCACATTGGGTGAGAGCAGTCCATGTACCAGAAACACCTGAATTCCACTAGTGTCATGTCATGATTCAGGATTTTAAATTCTGGAAATTGTTGTTGATTTTTCCTGGCAGTACCAATCTACTTCAGAGAAAATATGGGCATTGAAGAAACTGCATATGGAGTTAACTTTCATTGTGGCAAAAGTTAGCCACTGGACAACAAAGTATCCTTGAATCAACTGCTGACAAAATGGACAGACAGGACATGAAACAAAGGACTACTGATTCTTGCCAAAACGAGTGTGGTTATGGCTTTATCAAAAGGCATCTTCTGAGGCCAGGACAATATGGCACCATCCCTGAAGTGGCCTTCGCAATTTGGAAAAGGTACAGTGCCCTTTTCTTCGAAGGCAGCTGAATAGGCAGTGAGCCGATGGCTTCTGATGTGCAATGGAACAGCAGCTGAAACAGTTATTCTTGAAGAGTAACTAAGCTCACGCCTCGCAATAGTAAACTGGCATTTGACAGAGGGATGTGGAGAAGAACGGGATGTTAAGATGAAGCCATATATACACAGCCAAGAATGGACAGCTGAATCAACCTTTTATTCTTACTAGAGATAATAAAATCCATGTCTATATCGTATACTCTGGCCAGGGATTAACTATGCCTGTCTCTATGCCTCTGGGCAAGACTGTTTCTAGTCTGTGTGTAGATACTACCAGATCAGAAAATCTCTTTCTGGTTTCCAAAATCACCAGAGGAGATTCCTCAAAGGGAAGAGTATTAACACCAGTAATAGACTCAACATTCTTGAAACAACAAACAATGTGGCCATATGGAAGAGATACAATTCATTGACAGTGATTTTGATCTTGCCCCAGTGTGTGTTAACTTAAACATCTTCAAACTAACGGCTTGGGATGCAGTTTGAAAACTGTGAGCTGTAACAAACCCAGGCGGGCTTTCTTTGGTGCATTTCTGGATCAGATCTTATCTGCAGATCCTTCTTTTTATTCTTGTGAATGGAGAACTGCAGAGGCGTGGTCTGCTCACAGGCATGAGGATTCTGACTGTTAAGGAGAATACAGTTTGTTGGGCTCCTATAGCTGACTGTTTAGACAGCAAGGCATCCACATTATCCAAACATGACTCCCTCGGGCAGCCTCTCATCCTTGCCCACTTAGAGAGAGCAGTTCGTCACATTCATCTGTAACTATCAGATAATAACTGCAAACACGTGAGCAAGAAACAGATGTACTGTATATTTGGGGGGACTTCCCCCATTACCACCCACACCAAAGGAAGACTAGAATGCCCTACTGAGGATGCAACACTATCCTCTTCACCTGCCTCCATCTTCACAGCTCTGCCCTAGTTTATGACAGAACCTAAGACGAAGGCTGGAAACCAGCCAGAACTCCTGGCTGCTGCCTTGACCCTCCAGAAGGTGGCATTACTCCCACATGGCTCTCTACCCCGCCACCACCCCTACTCTCAAGCAGACCATCAAAACATTTACTCAGCAAATCAGACCTGTTTCTAAATGGAGAGTTCTGCTCCAAAGTAAGTTTTATTTCCTTGGTTTGTCAAAGACTATCTTCTATTAACAGTATGCATTCATGAACCCTACCAATAAACCAAGAATACCATTTTTAGCATGCTGAATAGTAATAATTGCCACTAACTCCATCCTAGGTCTGTCAGAGTCCCCCTTATTTGCCTTACCCATCCCATATCACATTGCAAAGGCACGTGGGCCTGAAGAATGTGTGTGTGTTGAAGTGGGGCATGTCTCTGGGGCTGCTTCCTCTACACAGCTGGCCACACCTGTTCCCGTTATTCACACAGCTCCTGCATAGCCCCCGCTGAACCTCTTCCACTTGGAAGAGTCTGTCTTCTCCAGGCACTGTGGCCACCGCTGAAATGCAGAGATTGCTTTTACTCGTTGCTCACAGAGGTGAAGGGACCTGCTACGCCTTGCAGCTGTTCAGTGTCCATGGCATTGAGATTCAGCAGGCGTATCTCAGCACCTGAGTCACAGTCGGGAACCCTACGCCATTACTGTCTCTCGAGTGATTAGTTCTGATTTATGCGTAAATGGAGAAAGGGGGCACTTTCTTTCCAAAACGATTTCAAGACCCCAACACTGAACAGGGATTGCAACTCCACAATTCTGAGAGTTGGACAGAGCCACATGAAGGTCAAAAGGTCAAGAAAATGAAGCTTGCTTTCGATGGGGTAGAATCCCAAATATGACTAGTAATTGGGCTATTTAGATCATTTGTGAGTTAAACACTGTATTATTTCTACTTTGTGCTCCATTCTAGAAATCAGGAAAGAAAGCCGGGTCCCACTCCTAAGCAGGCTCAACGATGTGTCCTTGCTCTGCCCAGCTTAGAGGCATACTTCCAATTTTAGCCACAAGCTACAGTCTAAGTGCTCCAAAGTTTGGTGTCCGGAAAACAGCATGCTGACTCCCATTTTGCTGCTGGCTCCTTGTGCACTCTGCTCCATGGGAGAGGGGCAAGACAACACGTGGCCATTTCTTGGGCCATAGGTTGCAATACTGATCAAATCAAAACCTAGAGTACCATATCATCTAGAGTCCACACTAGGACACTTCTGAGAGTTTAAGAGGACACATTATGCCAAGACAATTCACTGGTCACCTTGTCAAAACTACCAGAGCATATTCTATGTCCTACCTTTGATCACACAGACTTTAATTTTTCCTGTAATAACTAGGTAAGTGGTCCCATGTCAAATAGCCACAGGTAGTTCTGAAAGTCAACACGGAAAGATTCAGACTCCAAAAGAAATACGATGGATATAACCAAGAGTCAGGCCAGAGAGGTGGCTCAGCAGGTCAAGGTGCTTTGCTACCAAGTCTGAGGACCTGAACTCAGTCTGCAGGACCCACACGATAGGAGACAAGAGACACCTGCCAGTTGTCCTCTGACCGCCTTAATGTATACATATACAAATAAATGTAATTAACATCTTTACGTAAGGAGAGTTCATGTGTTCTGCCTATGCTTTCTAGCTGGAACATTCGTGAAAGCACCTGGCCTGTGGAAAGCACTTCAGCCCTCACAGAGTACTTCTGAGGACACACTCCCACTCAGTGAGCCTGCGAGGCAGCCGTTCCCTGTAACTTGGCAGAGGCTATGGCAGCAAGCAGGCGCCCGACTCCTGAGCCCCCACTGTGTCCCCTCACAATACCCAAGCTGATAAGCCAAAATGCTTGGGGGGCAGAAAACGAGGTCAATGTGAAATGAGCACGATGGGAGAAAGGGCCCCCCAACAGGCTACCTGCTGCTCATCAAAACCGGCTGCAGCCGGGCGGTGGTGGCGCACGCCTTTAATCCCAGCACTCGGGAGGCAGAGCCAGGTGGATCTCTGTGGAGTTCGAGGCCAGCCTGGTCTCCAAAGCGAGTACCAGGAAAGGCGCAAAGCTACACAGAGAAACCCTGTCTCGAAAAACAAAAACAAAAAAAAAAAAAAAAAAACAAAAAAAAACAAAAAAAAAAACAAAAAAAAAACCCGGGCCGCACACCACTCACTGCACACCTCAAGGCACGAGCACACGTGTTAGTTCATTGACTTGAAAACCATCCTGGTCATGGTTGGAAAAACAAGACAAAACAAGGGCTGCTGAGAGGACGCTATAGCCGAGAACACTGGCCACTGCCCTTCCAGAGGACCTAGGTTAGACTCCCAGCACTCACACAGCAGCTTACAACTCTTCGTAACTCAGTCCCAGGGAATCCAAGCCCCTCTTCTGGCCTTCTTGGGCAATCCATTCATGTGCTGCACAGATGTACATGTCGAAAAAACACTCATACACTATAAAAAAAAAAATCTTAAAAAAAAAACCAAAAAAAAATGCTCAGTCCCTAACACACTTTCCAAGATTAAAAATTCTGTCAAAGATTCATAAGCATCATTTAAAAGTGATCTTAACGGGGCTTGGGGTGAGACACATGAACTCTTAAAAGGGCACATGGAAATGCATGGGAGGCTAAGTCTCCCTCTTTTTCTAGACTTCCTCTCAAAACCAATAAACTTTAGTGGGCGTGGGAGACCAGAGGTGGCAGAGACCGCGTTCCGTGACTTCCGGTGCACGTTCAAGCCTGGCACGTGGTGGGAGAACGCCGAGCTTCTGAGGACTAGTCTATGACTGGTAGATGACAGTTCAGTACCTACTGCTTTCCAAGGGCAAGATGTCAGCAGGAAACCTGGGAGTTCTGTAGACCTGCAAATCTCATTTCACGGAAATGAAATTAATCTCCAAAACACAGCTCGCCTACTCACAACAGTACGCTCCATGAAGTCAAACAAGCACTGTTGTATGAAATGGATTTGGAAATCACATGTAATTTAGTCCTTTCTCATTTCTCCCTGCTACATGTAACCTCAGTCAAAAAGCATCAGGAGGAGGGGGCGGAGAGATGGCTCAGCAGGTCAGAGCACAGAGTACTTTTGCAGAGGACCTGAGTTCGGTTCCCAGCATCCCGCACTAAGTGGCTCACAACAACCTGTAACTCCAGTTCCAGGGGATCCAATGCCCCCCTTCTAGTCTGCAGGCTCCTGGATTCACATGCACCTACCCACATACAGACAAATACACATAATTAAAAAGAAAGAAAACGATCACAAAATCTATAAGGTTAAAGTGGACTCAAACCTTTTTTCTGGTTTGATGGGATAGAATTCCCCACACTGCCAAAGACAGGAGGTACTTACAGGGTCACACTTAGCAAGTCATGGTCCAGGAGGAGGTGAAAATAGTGCATTACAGACTCCAAGGAACCAAGCTCTCACTCTGTGACTCCCAAGGACTGACTCAGCAAGTCACATGCATCCCCTGGGCTTTGGCTGTACTTGGCTGGGAATGCTTTAAAAGGGTACCTGAGCTGGGCGTGGTGAATCTCAGCACTCAGGAGGCAGAGGCAGGCTGATCTCTGAGTCTGAGGCCAGCTTGGTCTACAGAGTAAGTTCCACGACAGTCAGAGCTACATAGTGAGACCTTGTCTCAAAGAGGCGTGTGTGTGTGTGTGTGTGTGTGTGTGTGTGTGTGTGTGTGTGTGTGTGTGTGTGTGCAGGGCACCTAGACATCAAGTCTGACACTAGTGTTCAGATTATCGAGGAGAAGATCCCAAGGGCCCAATTGTGAACCTCACCACCATCTCCTGAACAGTGTGGCACTTGCTTTGGGAGTACCATTGTCAGTTCACGCATGAACCAAATTTCATTTTCAGTTTTCATTTTCATTGCACTGGACACTTTTTTGCATACACTCAGCAGTGATCCACAGGGGACTGAGCCATTCACAGCTCCAGCATACCATCCACAAATGAAGTCCACTCATGACCATCTACAGGCTGCTGAGGACACACGATGGTTGAGGTTATCAAGGAAGGGGAGCAAGAACCTGGGAAAGGCCTGAGGGCAGAAGGAAGGAAAGCAGCACTTTGCTAGTTTCCTACGTGGGAAAGCAAAACATCCAGATGTATAAAAGTTGACTTAGAGAAGAGACGGACTGTGAAATTACGGAAAAAGCATTTCAGCCATGCTTCCTTTTGAAACACCTGTAAGTCAGGACCAATGGAACGACACAATTCTAACTACTGAGGGAATTTCTCAAGCCTTGCTTTTTCCCAGTTTGCCAATATGAGAACACTGTTTGTCTGAGCTAACATGCTCATACAGAGCGACTGTGCGCCCCTTCCCACCCTGTCAAAGGAAAGCCACCAGAATATGAGCTAACGTGGTGGTGAAAATCTTAAGAGAAAGACAACTGGGTCAGTCATTACTTGTGACTTTTCTAACTCCCTTACTTGGTAAAACTAAACACTACTGCTCCCTTTACATAAGTTGTTGTTGTTGCTGCTAGCAGACCTGGTGAATGACGCCTGAGCAGGGCTGAGACTCCATGCCATGGCTCCATGAGTATCTAATAGCCTCACAAGGACAGCATTCCTCACCAACACACCAAGACAGAATGAAGTTTACTTTCCAGAAACTTCAGTGTATGTCTGTAATATATCAAAAAGAGTAAAACTTCACACAAGAAATAATATGCCAGACAGAAAATAGTCATTCTTTATAAATTTGGAAAGGGTCTAAGTCATTCCTTGTAATATATGTGTATGTGGTCACTCTGTAGAGACTTGGGGTGATTTGCTCCCAAGTTGTCCGCTGGGATGATCGCCAGAGCTTCAGGTCCCCCTGAATGGCTTCCAGGATGCTCTCTGTCAGAGCTCTCAGCAACATGGAGATGGCACTCTTGGATTCCCGATACATCCATGGTCTATATCATGTCCAGCTGAAAAATGAGAACAACATATTTAGAAGGGAACCAGCTGCCCTCAGACCTGCGGCTCTGGTGAAAGGCTGAATGGAAGCTGTACTGGCTGGCAGGCAGACACACACACACACACACACACACACACACACACACACACACACAAACCCTGTACAGGTATTCTCTGCCAACTATTTTAGGACTTAAACACCAACTATTTCCTCATTCCAGCCCTAAAAACTTTCCCACAAAAAGGCTGACAGCATGGTACATGGTCATCACTGCGGGTTCCATGTGAGGCTGAAGGGCACGCACGATCTTTCCACACATGAACAACGGCTGTGAAAGCCCACATTTGCACAGCTTCCCGGGCACCCACAGTGTGGTGTGATGAGTCCAGGAAACTGCAAATGTCTATCAGTTGGCTTTGTTTCTATTAAGCTAATTGAGAACATTGAAGAAGTGGGCTTTTAAAGGATGTTTGTATTCGTCAACCCACACAAACTGCATGTTACACTGCTTATTTTTTGGTTAAGAACAATTTCAGTGAATTATAACGTTTTTCTACTCAGGGAATAGCTTCTCTGGCTCTCTTTTAGTTCTTCAGAGGGAAGGATTAATCTGAATGAACACTATAATTGAAACCACAGAACTCAGGAATCCCCATTATGAAATTACCTATATGATTAAATTTGTAATAGTAATAATTAATTGTAATGGTAATAATTAACAGTGCAAGGTGCGTCTGGTGTGTATGAAATCACACTCACACTCACACACACACACACACACGTCTACAATGACAGGTTTTGTGGCTGTATTTACAGCTCAGACCTTGGGGTCTTTACACACCTGGTACATATTAAAAGTACTTACTAAATCATCCACATCACCGCCTTCTTCAAGCTCTGCTGCGTCTTCTTTTGCTTTGTCCTTGGGGGCCAGAAACTATAAACAGGAAAGTGATCATGACAACAGAATGATTACTTTTGTCTTTTTTGACAAAAAGACCACACAAACGCAGGAAGGCTCTGAGACATAGGTGTAACTACAGTTTTCCTGCCTGGCCCACAGTCAGGACAAATCTCTGACACCCGCCAGTCCCACAGCCGCTCAGAACCAACCAAGTAAACACAGAGACTTATATTGCTTACAAACTGTATGGTCGTGGCAGGCTTCTTGCTAACTGTTCTTATATCTTAAATTAACCCATTTCTATAAATCTATACCTTGCCACGTGGCTCGTGGCTTACCAGCATCTTCACATGCTGCTTGTCATCGTGGCGGCTGGCAGTCTCTCCTTCCGCCTTCCTGTTCTTTCTTTTCTCCTCTCTGTTAGTCCCGCCTATACTTCCTGCCTAGCCACTGGCCAGTCAGTGTTTTTTTTATTTATTGACCAATCAGAGCAATTTGACATACAGACCATCCCACAGCACACAGGGGCTTGGCCTGTGCTCTCTCATCTCTAAACAAGAAGGCTAGTTTTGAGGTTTGATAGTCCACACTAACTTGTCACCAGAGAGAGAGAGTTCTGTGAGAGGGGGAAACATCAGTGCTTGGTAAAGAGGTGACTGACGGTGCACACCTGATATTTTGTTTCTTCCAGAGGGTGTGCTGGCATGTTCAAGTTAAGAAAAATAATAGTCAAGTCCCCCCACCCACCCACCCAGTAAAACCAGCACCTCTTGGTTTCCTTTGAAAGGAGCAGAAGAATTAAGCAATATTATAGTCATCTATTCCTGAACCTAGGTGAGGACAAATGTCCACAGAGAACAAAATGGGTGAGCTTGGGAGGCTGTTTAATCTTCCCTAGAAATCCTTCTGTTTGTGTTAGAAATGTTTGAAAACAGGCAGATGAGAACAATCTGTATCAGTGTACTTAGAGCTGGAGCTTCTAAAAGGCAGAGACACTGAAAAGTCTGTAAGGATCCAGGAGTGATACCAGGTTTCTCAAAGTACTGAGTGGCTCTGGAAATGATCTGAACACCATTTCCCATCCTGCCCCTCAAGACAGAAAAGCAGGAACCTTTTCAGACTTCGAGGCATATAGCACCTGCATGTGAGGGGTAGGTCTGACTAAGGCCTACCTGTCCCAGCACAGAAGATGACCTGTCCAGGTAAGCGAGACAAGCTGTAGAAGTGTTTTAAATGGGGCAGTGGAGGTGGGCATGGCTTTCTGTTATTATTCTGTGTGGTAAGCAAGCCTTCCAGTTCAACCCTGCCTCCATGCAACAAGGAAAGCATGGCCTTACAGTCTTCTCCCTTTCCTAACATGAAAACTGTTTTCCCTGTGAATCGCGGTTATTTTTGTGAATGATGGGTATGACCACGACCTCTGAAACTCAAGATACAAAGGTGTCTCCTTATCAAGCCATAAGCCAGTCTCCCACTAAACACGAGGCTTTGCACAGCACGTTCCTGGAAGCATGTTCCGCTCACACGCATGTCACAGAGCTGCAAGTGTGAGGCTGGTGTGCCTCACTGGCTCTGCTCTCCCCTGGGCCAGAGGCGATGGCAGTCTGTGGACAACATCTCTCCCCTGGGCTTCCTTCCTCACTTCTTTTTGACGTCCATTTTGACTGAGATTCTTGAGGACATTATGCATCTTCCCATAGCCCTTCGGTGACCCTACACTAGACCCTGTGCGGAGTTGGGATTAACACTACCAGAGACAGAAAATCTGGGGCAGACAGTCTGAACACAACTGTAACGTGGTTTAGGTCTCACTGGGTCTATGTATTTATTCTGGGTGATATTAATAAAGATATCTGAGGGCCAACTGCCAATAAATGAAGTTTTGCACTTGATTTACTATGTCAAAGGTTAGAAATAAGCTACGTTCGCCCCTTGATTCTTAATCTTTATAGTTGTCCTGATTATTATACTAAAATGATTATTTCCTGCCTTGCCTCTTCCACTCATCATTAACCAACACCGAAAACTTTCCACATATCAGAAACATACAGTAAGACTTCCCTAGTTAGGGTAAAAGGATAAAGGTAGAGCTAGTTCTCACTATATGCCCCTGTGGGGCCATAACCAGCACCTCCCAAAGAAATGGCAAACTCCATAGCTCGGTGGCAATAACCCACTACATACGGCACCCCAGCAACCCAAAACGTGGCAGGCACTCCTTGATGACTCTAGAAAAACCCTAATGCATCCTGGCATTCATCCTCTAAGCTCCAATTCCCATTGCCCCACCTCCTGCAAGGCCTCTTCATATTGCAATTAAAGGATAAATTAAGATAGGATGGTCTGCACAGTATGGCCGTGGTATATATATAATTAAACATGAATGGCACATCTCTGAGATGTGGCCAAATTCCTAGGAAGAGCAGAACAGCAGAAAAAAGAGAGAAAGAAAAAAAAAGCCCTGAGTTTCCACCAATTTCAGAGCATCTGCAGCTGAGTTTCTGACCGATCTCCACATTCCTGCATAAGCAGATTATGGCTAAGGGCTGGGCTGCCTCCTTATCCTCCCCAAAGCCCCAGGCTGATCTCCTCTGCAGATCGCCCCTCATCAGTTTCAACAGCAAGTCATTTCTAGACTATGCAGTGACCAGGAAGCTAGAGAGTGAGCTCTCGAGGACGGGCCCGCTTTCTCAGCCAAAGAACCAAATTCTCAGGTCACAGCAGAAAGGGGTTAAGAGTCACTCCCATCTTTTGTCATTCTTTTCCTTTGCAATATGCCTACGTGAAGCAAAAACAGAATGGACACTTGGGTGACATGCTTCCCCTTCCCCAAACCACCATCATTTACTTGGGGTTACCACAAAGAGCCTCCTTACCTAAATATCGTTATAAAATGAATCAACAGTATTATCTCTAAGTACACAAGATTCAACGCTGGCCACACTCAGAAAAATGGAATCAATAACCTCTGCATAGGAACTGCCAGTCTTATCCCTCCATTAAGACTAAAAGCTAACAGTCAGACCCTTACCAACACCCGTGCTAAAAACACAGGGCTGGGGCTGGTGGCACTCCCAGCACTTAGAGCTGAGGCAAGTGGATTGCTGCAGAGTTCCAAGCCAGCCAGGTCTACACAGGCAGTTCCTGGCCAGCCTGGACCATAGAGTAAGATTTTTGTCTCAAAACAAAACAAAACCCCAAGGCCTTTACACTGGGCTGACTCCAGCACCATCAGATAACTATAGAGTATTCGAGAACGTCAGGTCGGGACCGTGGTGGTAAACAGAGTGTCTAGTATGTGCGAAGCCCTGATCCAGTGCCCAACACCATAGCAGCAAAAATTAAGAAAACCCACCAACCAACCAAAGTCA
This sequence comes from Peromyscus californicus insignis, assembly GCF_007827085.1. Lineage (NCBI taxonomy): Eukaryota > Metazoa > Chordata > Mammalia > Rodentia > Cricetidae > Peromyscus > Peromyscus californicus. The sequence continues at coordinate 25,545,314 of NW_026294514.1, read as the reverse complement.
GATATGGTGGTTCAGTCAGGAGGTGCAGGCGGGGATGGGGTGGATGGGGGGGGGGGGGGGGGGGCGGGGCGGTTAAGCAGTTCAAGGTCACCCTCCACTACAAAGCGAGTTCAAGTCACTATGGGTTACATGAGCTCTGGCCTAGAACGAACAAACAAAAACCAGTCAAGAGGAACACAAGGTTGCCTAACATGAAATAATCTGGGGTTTCACTAATGCTATCCACAGCTTATTTCACTCATAAAGACAAGAGCGTGCAGTGGAGAAACCCTGCAGGCTGGTGTGGAGAACACAGCCAGACCCTCAGCTCTGCTGGTTTCTGAGGAGCCCTGGGCAAGGACCTGACCATCCTAGAGTTAATTATTTCCAAATGCCCCCTCTAGCTCATGGGCTGGTGTTTAGTCTCAGATGAACTAAGGGAGGCAACCATGTTTATATAAGTGTGAATGCTCTAACTAGAGGGGTTACATCCAACGTCTAGACAAGTTTGTCCAAGAACACCTACCATGTCTTCATTTACAAATGTCCAGCTTTCCAGACAAACCAAAGGCCTGTCAGCAGGAGGAAGGATGGACGCTGCAATAGAATCCTAACAGGGACACTACACAGCTAGAACACAGAAAAGAGCAGCAGCGTTAAGTCACAAAAGCTCTGACTCCAAGTACACGAAGGCCAGGAACAGACACAAAGGCTCTCAAGGGACAGAGTCGGTAGTGGTTACGCAGGAGACAGGAGGTTCTGACTGGGAAGGTACCTCTGGGCAGTTAACATTCAGGTACATCACATGGAAGATCCATCAAACTGTATACACATGATGTTATTACATGTATGTTCTGCCTTAATAAAAGTTTAAATGTAAAATTTACCAAGCTTGCGGGGGGGGGGGGGGGGGGGGGGGGGGGGGGGGGGGGGCGGGGGCGGGGGCGGGGGTGGGGGCGGGCGCGCACACCTTTAATCCCAGCACTTCGGAGGCAGAGGCAGGTGAATCTCTGTGAGTTCAAGGCCAGCCTGGGCTACAGAGTGAGTTCTAGGACAGCCAGGGCTACACCCAGAGAAACCCTGTCTCAGAAAAAAAAAATTACCAAGCTTGCCATGCATGGTAGCACATGCCTTTACTCCCACAGGCAGGCAGACCTCTGTGAGTTCAAGGCCAGTCTGGTCTACAAAGTTAGTTCCAGGACAGCCAGGACTACATAGTGAGACTGCGAAAAACAAAAAGAAAAACAAAACAAAAAAGTATTAAGCTTTAAATAACCTAAATAACAGTATTTAGGTAATACTGTGAGATATCACACACACACACACACACACACACACACACACACACACACACACACACACACACTACTTCCCTAACATCCAGAAAAACATCAGTAAGTTAAAGCAGAAATAAACAAAGGAAATGGTCACAGTCCAACAGAGACCACCAACCAGTTAGAGAAATGATTCTTTTTTTTTTTTTTTTAGACAGGGTCTTGCTGCACATCTCAGGATGGCCTTGAGCTCAGGACCCTCCTACCTTAGCCTCATGAGGACTGAGGTTACAGGCATGTGTCACCATGCCCAGAAAGAAACAGTTCTTTGGAGCCAGGCTCACAGGTTAAGAGGTCTTGCTCCCCAACCAGAGGACCTGGGTTAGTTTCACAGCTGTCTGTAGTCCCAGTTCCAGGGGATCTGATACCCTCTTCTGACTCTAAGGGCACTTGGCATGCACACGGTACACATACATACATACAAGCAAAACATACACACACACACAAAATAAACAAGAAACGATTCTTTGTTTTTTGTTTGTTTTGGTTTTTGGCAACCAAACCAAGGACCCTATGCATGCTGGTCAAGTACACTGCCATTGGGCTACATAGTACCCAAAGAAATGATTCCTAGACGTTGTCTTAGAATCCTTCATCAGGATTCTAGGTCCTAGAACAGGATTCCCAGCCGGTGATTTCCTATGGAAATACTCCATGAACTACTGATGACAGGCATAACACTCCCAGCTAAGAATAGAACAAGTTCAGCAAAAATATCAATGGGTCACAGTGACATTAAATGAATTACAGAGAGCAGTATTTGCACCTAGATTTCAAAATGGAAAAGAGATGCCGGGAAACTTCAGAGTGCCTATCCAAATTTATGAATGATTTTTCTTTTTGACATGGGCAGCCCAGTTGGTCTTGGCCTTGGCTCCACATGCCTTCTTCTCCCAAGTTGCAGGGTTATAGCCACGAAACACCAAAGTTATCTCTGTGAAATACATTTCCATGTCTGTAGCAGGACAGACGTACCTCCATTTCTCAAAGAATCATAAAATCCATATACTTCTAAAACATACTGGACAGCAGTGACTCTCCTTAAGGTGTTGCATAAAGTTACCACTTAATTTTCACTTCAAGTGAACATCCCTGGATAGTTATTTCAAATGTCAACATTTCATAGCAAGGATTTGACAGGTTGCTCATTTTAAAAAGCTTGTGGTAAATATCTTGAAAGAACGTGGATGGACGACAGGGCTGGTTCTTCCATCTTTCTGATTAGTCAGGGTTTCCTAACGGATTATCTGGGAAGGGGCAAAGCTAGCACTGGACCACCATGTAAATGAATACTCAGCGCCTGTCCAAAGGGTTCGCATTTCACCAACAGCTGAAACATGTCACTCCTACTAACACCACACGCAGGGCTGGGGAGACGACGGCTCGGCCAGTTAAAGCGCCAGCTGCACAAGCATCAGAACCGAGCCAAGCCAGATCTGTCAGCAGCGGGCTCGGCGAGAGACCCTGCCTCAAAAAAATCTGTGAAGGACGATCGAGGAGACCATCTAACATGGATCTCTGACCTCCATGCACACAACCCCATATGCACACATATACAAACACGGGCCCATACACCAACAAAAACCAAACACACACACAACTCGGGGGGGGGGGGGGGGGGGAAGGCCATGAGGAACCGGTTTCCCTCAGCCAGAGTCTAAATCTGCATTTCTCACTAGCATCTACAGGTGCACTTTTCTCTCACAAAACCAACAGATGCCATTTTAAAATGTTTTTTTAAATCTTTGTAAGTATGCATATGGTGTGTACACATGCACGCACGCACACACGGGAGTGTGCAGGTGCACACATGCCACACTGTGCGTGAGGAGGTCAGAGGACAACTCTGAGTGTTAGTCCCTGCCTTCCACAGAGTCCCTTTTAGTTCATCGTGTCCTAAGCTTTACCCACTAAGCATTCCCCCCGGCCATAAAAACACGTTTAATAGAAAAAAGGTTCACTGGTGTTAAGACAGACACGAAAGCACAATTCTGTACATCCGATACTGACAGGATGCACTGTAAAGGTAAATTACAGTTCAGGCTCTATTTACGGTCTTTAGGTCACTGCGGGCGCCTCTTGGCGGTGCCAGTTCCTGGCTGAAATGAAGCAGATGGGGACAAGTGTGTTTTAGTGATTGTTGGTCAAAGGTTCCACTTTAAGACCATTCATTCACTCGGGAATGGAGGCCCAGTGCAGTGCACAGAAAAATGACAAGTTAATCTTCTTGCTGCTTCTAAGAGCTCACAGTCTAACTCCACTGAGCCTTTCGTGGGCTTGGTTCCCAGTGGTAACTGGATGGTATTCCAATCTCGCCAGTTCCTGGCAGGTCACTGTGAAGATCACAGAGGGGTAATGGAAACCACTGTCTACAGTAAAATAAATACCAAATTTCATCCCTATTATTTCCTACTCTTACCTGAATATGATGCGTATACATACACAGATACGCATGTCCTAAATGAATATCATACACTGTGGAAGTTTTTTGTAAGTCAAAATAGCACCATGTAAACACTTGGTGTAAATACTAAATTAAGGGCTACGAAGACGACTCAGTGAGTAAGAATACGTGCTGCATACACATACACATGAGTACTCAAGTTCAGATCCCAGCAGCCACACGAACAGCCAGGTGTGACCTGCCTGCGACATATACCAGTGCAATAATGGCACACAGGTTATGGCAATAATCAACACTTAATGATTGGGTTCCAGGCCCACTCCATGAGATGGAACCCACACTAGACACGGCCAAAGTGGCCGAGAATCTGAAGCCAGATGAAAATCTGAAGCCTAGGGGAAAATCAACTACTATTCTGCTAAAGGGACACAGAAATAGAATGACCCTAACAGAACACTGCTACACCCACAGATCAGCACACGGGTCAACCCTCATCAAACACGCTTCTTCCTGCAGTAGATGAGAACTGGCCCCAGACTTACAATTGGACAATGTGCAGCTGGAGTCTTAAGTACTCAGTCCTAAATGTCTGGAACACACCCACCCCTCCAGGCTCAGGGAAGAGGAAGCAGGAAGATTGTGAGAGCCAGGGGTGGTACATGACACCAAGGGAACAGTGTCTTCCAGACACAGCAGGACGGAAATACATATGAACTCACAGAGACTGTTACAACACGCACCACACACACCGACCTGCATAGGTTCAAGCCAGATAAAATCCCAGCACCGAGGAGGGGAAGAGGACACAAAGTCCCGCCCTAACCAAGGAGCTATTTGCAACTGAGGCCTGTTGGGAAAGTTTTCTCCAACGGAGTGCCACTGGCTGCATCAGCCACACTCCAGGTCAGGCCCGAGCCCAGGAGCAGTTGGCCAAATTAAAACAAACTCCACTTTTTCTTTCTTTCTTCTTTTCTTCCTTCCTTTCTTTTGTCTTATTGTCTCTTTTTTCAGTTTTATTATCTTTTTGGGGGAGGAGGGAAGAGGGACAGAACATGAAGTTGGGTGGGTAGGGAAGATCTGAGGAGTGGGGAAGAAGAAAGAACATGATCAAATATACTGTATGAAAAAAATGAGTTAAAAACAATGAAAGTGCCGGGCGGTGGTGGCGCACGCCTTTAATCCCAGCACTCGGGAGGCAGAGGCAGGCGGATCTCTGTGAGTTCGAGGCCAGCCTGGTCCACAGAGCGAGATCCAGGACAGGCACCAGAACTACACAGAGAAACCCTGTCTCGAAAAAACTAGCAGAAACAAAAAACAAAAAACAATGAAAGCCAGGAGTAGCTACATGTACCTGAAACCCCAGAGATGTCAGAGCTAGACAGGAGGATCTGGGGCTTGCTGGGTGCCAGCCTAGCTCTGTGTTCAGTGAGGGAGCCTGTGATGAGTAGTTTTTATTGTCAACCCGACACAACCTAGAACTGCCTGGGAAAATCATATCAGTAACGGACCGTCTAGAACAGGTTGGCCTGTGGGCATGTCTGTGGGCAAATCTGTCCTGCCTGCCTTTATGGACATGGGAAAACCCAGCCTGAAAGTGAGCAGCATCGTTCCCTGGTTTGGGAACATGGACTGTGTAATAACAGAGAAGGCTGGGTGAGTGTATTAAGCATGTATCCATTCATTCTCTCTCTGCTCTTCACTGGTTATGACTGTTGCTTTAGGTACCTGCCTTGACTTTCCTACAATGGTGGACTGTAAGCGAAATAAACCTTTTCTCCCCTAAGTTACTTTCTGTTAGGGTATTTTATCACAGCAAAATTATGACAGTCCCCTGCCTCAAAGGAATATGGTGGAGAATGACAGAGCAGGACAGCTGATATCCTCCTCTGGCCACCCTGCATATACAGGCACATGTACCCCCACATACAAGTATACACACACACACACACACACACACACACACACACACACACACACACACACAAAATATGTTAAATTGGGCCAGGTGGTTGTGGTGTATGCCTTTAATACCAGCACTTGGGAGGCAGAAGCAGGCAGGTCTTTGAATTTGATGTCAGCTTGGTCTACAGAGTGAGTTCCAGGACAGCCAGGGCTAAACAGTGAAGCCCTGTCTTGAAAAACCAAAATAGATAGATAGATAGATAGATAGATAGATAGATAGATAGATAGATAGATAGATAGGTAGATAGGTAGATAGGTAGATAGGTAGGTAGAAGCATTGAAAATGTGAAAGAAAAGAAAGAAAATTATGTTTTCTAGATGCAAAAGAGAGTCTACAAGGTTGATGTGCAACACACTTTTGCAGAGGCTATGAGGCTATAAGACAATGCATACCAAAGTGTGTCTCACAGAACTAGTACTCCAAGCATTCCGCTGCATCTCCTGGTTCTCATCTGCCATAAACTGGTGTTTTGCTGGTAGAGAAACGCTGTCCACCAAGCAAGGTGGCACCAGGTACCCAGTGACAGGAGCAGAGCTTCTCCTACCTGTTACCCACTGTGCTACCTCTACTAAAGATGGCGACATCCCCCGAGTTGTCTTACACTACACCTGGAGTCGGTCCTGGTGAAGTTAGAATCATCTAAGGACTCCACCTTATCCTAGCAATTAGCTGAACTTTCTCTCTAAAGCTTAATTCTCAGACATTAAAACTCCTGATGCACAGGCTCAGTGCTCTTTAATGTGAAAGAAGATCTCACACGTACAATACAGAGTGAGTCTCACACAATCTGAAGGTATTCTCTCTTGTTAGATGCCTTCCCTCACTAACTCTGTATTCACTGAAGTGTGATATTTTTGGCTAAGACGTGCTGTGGGGAAGAAAGCCTACCTTTTGAAGATCAGCATTCCCTATTTCCTGTAAAAACTAGTATATGTAGTCAATCTCACCTAGATGACAGATTTTTCATAATGCATAACGACTAAAATGAAATTATACATGGATTTGCTGTATCTAGCAAGTGCTGACTGGCATAGCTTTACTCCAACTTCTCTAGGCCTGAAGGCCAGCTGCTCCATCAAGTGCCATCTAGATGTTACTGTGACTGTGTTGTAGGTAAGATACACATTTATAAAAGCTGACTTTAAGAACACCCTTGATAATGTTAGTAAACCTCATCCAATCAGGCGAAGGCCTTGAACAACACAACAAACACAAGAATTCCCTGGAGGAATTCTTCAAAGACGGTGACACAGAAACCCTGCCTGACCTCCAATCAGCCAGGCTACTGTGTGCTGGACAACAGACTAGTAACAGTGATGAGAGGCAGGACCCAAAGCATCCATCCTCCTTATAACCTGCATAGATTTGTCCAGATGAGTCTGAGCATCTGCTGGGAACAGAAACTGACAAGAGATTTTATTTTTTTCATTAAGGATGCCATCTTGAGAGAACTTTTGATTTTGAAGGGTTACCCTCTGGTATCTTTAAACTTTATAAGATCATGGGTCAGTGGCAGCCAGCACCCATCATCAAGGAGGATGAAGGCAATCAAAGTATCTGTCTTTACCAGTGTCTAACTTGAGGTCCTCCATCACTCCACTTGGGGTAAAAGCCTGTACCCACAATCAGCTTGTGTGTGCCTGCAAGTGGAGGCAAACAACCTGAAAACAGAGTACTCTTCCTTCTATAAGAAGATCACGTTGTAGATAATACAATAAGATGATTGGCATTTTCCCACTACAGGTCACTTTTTTATTCTCTAGTCTAACTTTAAGGCAAGCTTAAACACAGAAAACATCTGGAATTTCCTTTTCTTTAAAGGTCTGGGTTAAACAGATACAATCTGTCCCTCTCCCTCTCCCTCTCCTCCCCCTCCCTCTGTGTGTGTGTGTGTGTGTGTGTGTGTGTGTGTGTGTGTGTGTGTTTCTTTGAAGACCCTTGATTGACACTGTTTGGTTTAAGGGAGAAATGTTACAGCATTGTACAAAATGACAAGTAGAAATAAAACCAAACATTTGAGAGACATTCTCAAGCCCATGGCACTCAGTACTTACTGACTGTGGCTGAAGTGGCTACAGGCATTTGTAGAGCACTCCAACGATAATCAGTACCACAGAGCATTCTTCTAAGCACTTACTTCTCAAGGGTAGGCCCATACCTGTTCTTTAACAAAAACTTTTGCAGAGTGTGAGGTGGGGTTGGGGGCGTGGCTCAGTTGGTGGAATGCTTCCTTTGCAAGCAAATGCCCTGGGTTCAATTCCCAGCATTACATGCACTGGTGTGATGACGTAATCTCAGCAGTTCAGAGATGGAGGCAGCAAAATCAGAATTCAAGGCCATGCTGAGGAGATGCCCAGTGAGTAAAGTATTTGCCGCACAAATGAAGACCTGAGCTTGGATCCTAAGAACCCATGTGATGCTGGAGACTGGTGTACATCTGTAATCTAGTGTCCACATGAGTGCTGGAGACTAGTGCACATCTGTAATCTAGTGCCCATATGATGCTGGAGACTGTGGTGCACATCTGTAATCTAGTGTCCACATGAGTGCTGGAGACTGTGGTGCACATCTGTAATCTAGTGTCCATGTAATGCTGGAGTCTGTGGTTCACATCTGTAATCTAGTGTCCACATGAGTGCTGGAGACTGGTGCACATCTGTAACCTAGTGCCCATATGATGCTGAAGACTGTGGTGCACATCTGTAATCTAGTGTCCATGTGATACTGGAGTCTGTGGTTCACATCTGTAATCTAGTGTCCACGTGAGTGCTGGAGACTATGGTGCACATCTGTAATCTAGCGTCCATGTGAATGCTGGAGACTGCGGTACACATCTATAATCCTAGTGTGCATTTGAACACTGGAGACTGCAGTGCACATCTGTAATCTAGTGTCCATATGAACACTGGAGACTGCGGTGATCATCTGTAATCCCCTACAGTAAGATGGGAAGCAGAAACAGCCGAAGCCCCAGACACTTGTGGAGGCCGTGGCAAGAAGAGGTCCTCCCTCCAACAAGGTGGAAGACAAGGGTGACACCCAAGGTTGTCCTCTATCACACCCATGTCAAGCATGAGTGTGCCTGCATTCACATTAACACACACTTAAACAGGTATACACACACACACACACACACACACACACACACACACACACACAGAGAGGTTTTGTTTTTAAGTTCAAGGTCTTCCTTAGCTATACAGGGAGATCAAAGCCAGCCTAGGTATAGACCCTGTCTCAAGAAAAAAAAAAATCAAATAAAAAATAAACAAGAAAAAAAACTTTGAAAATCAAAATACTTAGTAAAAATTCTTCATTCTTGCTGGCTAACGTCTTACCCAAATAATTCTCTAATGTCCGTGTCTAATTTCTTTTCTGAGTTGCAAGCTCATAGCATTTTCCATGTGACCTTAAGTCAGACAAACAGTAAATGTTCCCACTCTTGTCCCGGCCATTCCCTTCCCAGCCCCAGGCCGAGCTCTCCTTTACACCCGTGCTTATGTCCGGTCTCACGCCAGCCCTGTGCTCCCGGAACTGACCATTTGAGCTCCCAGGGGTCAAGGCACCATCATCATCCAAGCCCAGGGACTGGCACACAGCAGCTGAGTCAACCGCCGGCTGCCAGGTACTGTCCTGGTGGGACGAGGTCAGCCAGTGACTGGGACTGACGCAGAAGGTTATAAACTATGGACTCTGAGCTGTTCAATTTAATTTCATACAAATTTCATTACAACCTTGAGGTACAAAGAAGAATTACTTCACTAAATAGCTACATATATTTGACTGACAGCTGAGTCGGATTTAATATTCAATACATCAAACAAGGAGGCCTTAGCCTAACACATGTGCCAATCAAAAGCTCATGGCTGCTGGATACGTGAGGTCTTTCACGGAAAAACCTGGCTACTCCCAGTGCTAGACTAGGAGCGTTTCTACCAGTTCGACATTATAGTCACAAAAATAGCTTTAAAACCTCAAACGCACCACTGCTGAGACCTGTCTGAACCAGCAGAACCTCTGGAGTGGTTCCTATCTTAGTTTCATGTTTAGTGCTGGGGAACAGACCCAGTACCTCGTGCATACTGTTTTAGCCATTATTCTACCGCTGAGCTATGTCCCCAGGCCCCGCTGTTTAACCAGTGTTTTTAAGGAGACGGGGAAGGCGCGGCTAGATGGCCCAGTGGGCAAGTGTGTCTGCCATCAAGTCTGACGGCCTGAGCTCAAGCCTGGAACCCACATGGTGGGAGGAGAGAACTGATTCCTGCAGTTGTATCTAACATCCACACGTGCGCCATGTGCCACAAGTCATGCGCCATGGCATGCAGCCCACTCCACCACACGCACACCAAATAAATTTAAAATGTAATTTTAAAAAATTTAAGTTGGGGCTGCATGCCTTTAATCCCAGCACTCTGGAGGTAGAGCCAGGCGGATCTCTGTGAGTTCAAGGCCAGCCTGGTCTGCAGAGTGAGATCTAGGACAGGCACCAAAACTACACAAAGAAACCCTATCTGGGAGGTGGGGGGATTTAAGGTGGGGAAGAGAGGGTTGGAGAGTCGTACTCCACAGCCTTCACTAGGACCTGGGCTAAGCAGGAGACACACCGGAGTTCAACAGTTCTGCAGCTACTACAGGGATTCTAGAAACAACCATGGGAAAAGGCATGGACTGAACGTCTCTTCTAATGCTGCAGCTGAGCAGCTGGCGTGGCTGGTGAGGAATAGTGTTAGCAGCTTCCTCACGGTGTAACTCATCTACAGACAGCGAGGAATGAGCTTTCAATACCTTTGTGGCTTCTTCAGTTGTGACAGAGCTTCCAGGGCCTTCATCCTTGGTGATCAGAGTAACTCCATCTAAAAAGTAAGGTGAAGAACAGTGGAGATGCTTCTCTACATCAACCATGGGATTCTCCATGTGTGTGTGCATACATACATACACACACACACACACACACACACACACACACACACACACACACACGGGCGTGCGCGCACACGCACACTCAAGCAAAATATGCCCATGCATATAAACCCTAGGAAGGATACATGGATCGCCCAGCAAAGGAGAAACAGATAAGATCTACAAGGGGTAATGGAAGGCAAGGGATGGGGGATGAAAACATAGGGGAATGGGAGGTTTGAGCTGGAACAGGGACAGAGTGGGAGAGCAAGGAAAGAGATATTATGATAAATGAAGACACCATGGGAATAGGGAGAAACAGAGTGCTAGGGAAGTTCCCAGGAATCCACAGGAATGACTCCACCATAGACTACTGGCAATAGTCGAGAGGGTGCCTGAGCTGGCCTACTCTGGTGATCAGATGGCTGAATACCCTAAGTGTCCTCATAGAGGTCTCATTCAGTGACTGACAGAAGCAGATGCAGAGATCCACAGCGGGGTGCCAGGCTGAGCTCCAGGAGTCCAACTGATGAGGGAGAGGAGGGATTCCATGAGCAGGGGACATTGAGACCATGATGGGAAAAAGTACAGAGACAACCAGCCAAACTAGTGGAAACGCATGAACTGCGGACCAATAGCTGAGGAGCCCCCATGGTACTGGACTAGGCCCTCTAGATGGGTGAGACAGTTGTTTAGCTTGAACTGTTTAGGGGGCCCCCAGGCAATAGGATTGGGATCTATCCCTGGTGCATGAGCCAGCTTTTTGGAGCCTAGTACCTATGGTGGAATACCTTGCACAGCCTTGGTGCAGGGAGGAGAGACCTGGACCTGCCTCAACTGAGTGTACCAGGCTCTGCTGACTCTCCATGGGAGACCTTGCCTTGGAGGAGGTGGGAATGGGGGGTGGGTTGGGGAGGAAGGCTGGGGGTGGGTGGGAGGAGGGAGGACAAGGGAATCTGTGGTTGGTATGTAAAATGAATAGAAAATCTCTTAATTTTAAAAAAAGAAAAAAAACCCTGCAAATGCACATACAGGTACACCACACACATGAAAATGAAAACGTAAAAAGGAAAGTTTCATGTATATTTTTAAGTAGCATAAATATTTGAAGAAAACACGACCACCTTACCCTGAACAACAATTTCCCAGAAATGATTTAATTGTTTAATTTCCACTTTCTCTCGGAGGGCTTCCAGGAAACTGTTGAAGCGTAGCTCTTCTGAAAACTGGGGGTGGGCAAGGGGAGAAGAGGCAAGTCAGGGCAAACACGAAGTCAAGCTCAGCTCCAGACCAATGCTCTGGACTTGAATCCATCAGAAACAAAATGCACTTCGGTAACCGGAAACTAGCAACTCAGACTGCTCTGGTCTGTGTGAACCAGAAAGACAGGTATCCCCGGAAGGCACAGAGCTGCTCGGAGCCACACAGATTCTGGCAGCTTAGAACTTTGTTTTTAACTTCCAGTGCAGACAACTTCAAACAAAACAGCACTTTATAAATGCTCATGCAGCTCAATACGCTGACCATCTGACGTCAAGAACTGTCAATTTATCCAATCTGTGTTTCTTTTCGTGATTACCAGAGACTGAACACAGAACCTCGTGCACACTGGTCCAGTGCTCTCCCACTGAGCTACCTACAGTACTCCAGCAGCAACCCAACCAATCTTGTTTGTTTACACCCCTATCTCACACAGCTCTGGGAGTAATTTTAAAGTAAATTTCATCGTATTATTTCAATTATAAATATTTCTGGATGTCATATCTAATACATATATATATTTTTTTTTTTTTTAAATTAAGAAACATACTCATCTTCACTCCTTGGAACATACCTATAATCCTAGCACTGGGGAAATGGAGGCAAGGGAGTGAGAAGTTCAAGGCCAGTCTCAGCTGTACTGTGAGCTGTTTAAGCCAGTATGGACAACTGAGACCATGTCAGTAGTCAGGAAACTACTGAGAAAGGGAGAAAAGGGAAACACATCCATTATACATCAGGAAATTTAAGAGGGCCGAAGGAGCAAAGAGTCACTTGATACTTTGTTTCTTTATATGAATTTCAGGTTCCTTAAAAACCTAATTTTCCTGCTTAAAGCAGGTCTGCATGAGCTGGACCGATCCGTCCGCAGTCTCTCCTGCTCTTCTTCCATCTTGCTCCCACCTCTGCTGTGGTGATGCCTCATCCACACCAGGTTACAGAGACAGACGGTCCACCCAAGTCCTAACCGGCACTGATCCCGCTTAGCTTGTGAGCACAGCGCCCTCGAGGCAGCACAGCCAGAGTCTAGCCCTCTCCCTTCTCTAAGGCCCACACTGCTGGCCGACATTCTTCCGGAGCTGTGGTGGCAATAAGTACCAAAGTCGGAAGCTCCGTGAAGCCTGGGGGAGGGGGTTGAAAAGCAACACATCTTACTTCTCCCCATTTAGCCGATTCTTTCCCCACTCCTCTGAGGCATCCCTAGTCTTCCCTGGCTTCTACTTTTCCAAATTGTTGTTTTTAATTTCTAGGGTTTTTGGATCATCTACTTCTGATGACATTTTCTCATTTTCTTGTCATTCTTTGTATGAACCTACATTATTCAAGTATTAATTTGTTCATTCAGCAAATATTTAATCAGCACCTGCAAAGAAACACACTCTACAACTATGTCTACTTTAAAAATACACTTTCTACTTCAAGTTGGCTCACTTCTTGCTTAGAGGAATAAAGGCCCATAAATTATCTGGAAGAGGTTTATAAGCATTTTCTTTTTTTTTTCTTTTCTTTTTTTTTTGTTGTTGTTGTTGAGACAGGGTTTCTCTGTGTAGTCCTAGCTGTCCCGGAACTTGCTCTGTAGAGCAGGCTGGCCTCCAGTTTGGAGATCCATCTGCCTCTGCCTCCTAAATGCTGGGATTAAAGACATGAGCCACCACTACTCAGCATAAGCATTTTCTAAAAGTTCCTAATGAAACGAAGAAAACCCACTTAAAACCCTGGGAAATTACCATTGTCTGTCGGGTTCTTTGTTTCTTCTGGTATTCACACACCTACTCGTCTTTGTAAAACCCCCCTCAACAATCACACTAATATGTATTTCCGAACAATTGTCCTAAAAGAGTTGGCTTATCCTTTATAATGACAGGGCTACCAGAGGTTACAATGGGACTTTCCTCGGTTCTCTAAGTAGGAGCATGAAGCCTGGACACTGGTGTCACAAAAAGCTTAGCTAACTCTGAGGGATGAATCTGCGCCCCGCCCCCAACTGCCTCCATTCCTCCTGAGTGATGATAACGAGAGCCGCAGTGAATTTAGTCACACCACTTGGCACACTGTACTGTTCACAGTGAGGACGGCGCTCCCGAAACCCAGGCTTATTTGGGGGTGCTGCTTGCCTCTGCCCTTGCTGTCGGGGCAGAAGATGGGTGAGTGCGGTTACCTGAATGGCCTCCTCCCGGAAAGCTTTGATGCACTCCATACTCTTCATAAAATACAGTGTCTCATTGGTATCCAAAAACTGCTCGATGCGACTTATTAGCTGGAGACTCGCTAGAACGTAAGACAATAAATGTATTCTCTTAGATGTGAGGGATGCTAGTGAGAACACAGCACAGTTCTTGGTGCACAACTGTAAGGGTGACCTCGTGTTCAAGGGACTCGGAATCTGGATGCATACAGCCAAGTTTCTGTGCAGAGGGATAAGATGCAATATTCTACCTCAGAAGTCTATATTTAAGAACTTTGGTGCTGCGCACGCCTTTAGTCCCAGCATTCAGGAGGAAGAAGCAGGTGGATTTATGTGAGTTTGAGGCCAGCCTGGTCTACAAAGTGAGTTCCAGGACAGCCAAGGCTACACAAAGAAACTCTGTCTTGAAAAACCAAGGAGAGAGACCAAGAGGAGAGAGAGACTGAGGGGCGGGGGGAGGCAGGGAAGGAGAGAGAGAGAGAGAGAGAGAGAGAGAGAGAGAGAGAGAGAGAGAGAGAGAATGAATTACCAGAATGGCCCCCATACTGCTCTCCCACAGTTCTGTTCTCAACACCCACATAGGGTAGTTCATAACAGTCTGTAACTCTAGATCCAGGGAAAGCTGATGCCCTCTTCTGGCTGCTGTGGTCACTGCACTCACATGCACATACTCTCACACAGACACATACATATACGTAATTAAAAATAATAAATCTTTTGAAAAAAGAAATCTGGCAATACTTGTTACTTGTCAAGAAATAAAATTAAATTTCTAGAGTGCTTAGAATTACAGCTAAGCATTCATTCTGGGGTGTCAAACACTAGGTTGTAGTAGGATGTTTTGTTGTGTTCTTGCTTGTTGGTTTTTTTTTTTATTTTGAACAATTCAAAACTACCTTCCATAATATATTCACAGGGAATTTATCCTCCAGTTCTTCCCCTAACTCTGAGACTCAGAGTAACTCAAATAGTACCAGGCAATGCAAAGTAATGAGCTGGGGACAACCTACCTGGTACCAATCCCAGATCACATTAGGGAAGAGCAGGCCACATTCATCATCAGAATGAGCAATCATTACTATATCTATGCCCTTCCTGGACCTGGATATTTCCCGGGCTTCTCACACTGCACTAGCTCTGGACACTTAATGAGCAATAGGTGTTAGCAGGCAACGTGTACATGCCTCAGAAAGCAGAAAGACATTGCTAATGGTATCATTTTCAAGGCAAGCTGCAACTTGTAGCTGCCTCACAAACGAAGACAAAAGGAATTCTTCAGTATGAAAAATGCAGAGGAGAAGAGAAACCTGCCCTGACCTAAGCTGACGCAGAAACCAATGAAACATGAATGTCATGGCCTCAAGGTGTACTCTGCTTCGTCCCTGAAAGCACGCACTGCCTGGCTGCTTGACAATTTAATGCGGCATGGCCACAATATTCTAAGTCTGCTATTTCCCAAAATCATGACCTCATTTGAACAGTCTGTTTAAAATGTATGTGAGAGCGCAATACTAAAGCAAACTGCTTTTAAGAGTCACCTGTGAGGGCTCAAGGCCACTAACTGTGAATCAGAGACCCAGAGCATTGTTCAGTGTCTTTCAAAAGACCTGAATCAACGCCATCTACTCATTTCCTGAGGACCTTAAAGCATGTGGAAAGGATTTAAAAAAAAAAAAAAAACCTGAATAAAGCATTTTTCTAAAATAGCCATTTCTCAGGAAAAAAAATATCCCCAGGAACCATTCCATCTCTCCTACCAACCCGGAGATTATGATCTCCATTACTATAAAGCATTTGACAAATTTGAGGATTAAAGAAACACTTCCCTATGCAATTTCAGAAACCTCCCCCAATGTGTCCTCCAGCAGTAAATTAATATCCAAGTACAATGCAAAGGACAGACGGCATGGTCCGATAGCCTTTCTGAGGTAAATAATACAACCCTGATTATCAGCAGGACAAAACCATCTACAAGAAGCTCAAAGCAAACAAAAGCATTTTCTCTTTTCCGCGTGCAAAGGTAAAGCCTGGTGTTTCTAACGCAGCTCACAACAGCTTCCTTTCGCAGACAGTCCAATATAGAGTTCGCCTGGCATTATATATCTTATATATACTATATAGATCTTACATATATTATATGTATTATATATCTAGGCACAAATAAACCCCTTGAGAGGTCAACGAC
This sequence comes from Peromyscus californicus insignis, assembly GCF_007827085.1. NCBI lineage: Eukaryota > Metazoa > Chordata > Mammalia > Rodentia > Cricetidae > Peromyscus > Peromyscus californicus. Next base: position 25,529,105 of record NW_026294514.1, on the reverse strand, counting down.
ACTAATCCCAAATATTCCAAGTCCTCCGTTTCTTCCGAGATGAGAATGAAGAATCTTAGGAAGCTGTAATCTAACTATTTCTCTTTGCTTCATTTAACAGCGACTGCATTAGCTTGTCCCAGTTAGTATTTATTGTGCAACTACTGTGTACAGGACGTGATGCTATGTTCCTTAGGATTCAATTAAGTTGAAGGTAAACACCTTCCCTTTGAGGACTGTATCGTCTACTGGGGAATATAATATACACAATAATAATAATAGTAATAGTAATAATGGGGTGTAAATATGAAGAGGACTATGAATGTTGTGAAATAATGTTAACTTATCTGAAAAACTGTGTATGGGGCTGAATTTTTTCAAATTCTTGGTGATTATAGAAGGCATCATCAGTGAACATGGCTCTTAACTGAGCAATGAAAAGTAGAAGTTGGCTTTTTTCCAACAGAGCCCAGGGAGATGCCTCAGTCAGAGTACTTACCATGTGAGCACAAGGATGTGAGTTCAGCTCCCCAGCACCCCTGTAAATAGAGGACCCTAGGGCATCCTGGGTAGCTACTGTAGCCTAATTAGACTGGTGGGTTCTGGGCTCAGTGAGAGACACTATCTCAGAATATAAGGTGAAAAGTGATGGAGAACGACACCCAAAGTTAACCTCTGGCCTCTATACACACACATCCACAGGTATATATACACCCATATGTCCATATGTATACACACACACATCTACATGTATACACACACACACACACCACACATGGGGGGAGGGGGGAGAGAGTGAATAACCCTAAGTATGAAGAATTGAGGTGGGGAACGCCCAGAGTGAGTGGACAAGGGTAAGGGAAGAGAAAGGAGTAAAACTTAGACAGAGAAACTGGAGGGAGGAAATTTCAAGAGTCTGTACGTGTGAGGAAGGTGGAGCTTGACTCCTGAGAAAGAGCAGAAGAAGAAAGGGTCCAAGGCCGAGGCCTTGGGAATGACAATATTTAAAGAGGACGGAGGAATGAGAGCTGCAGGGGACCAAGAAGGAATAGTCAGAAGGAACATAAAAACCAGGACTTGGATCATAGACATTAACAGAAGAAATAAAGAAGAAAAGTGTCCACATCTAAACTTTTACAAAAAAGCTACGAAATGGGCCAGTGAGATGGCTCAGTGGGTAAGGATGCATGCCACCAAGCCTGACGAGCCGAGTTCAATCCCTGGAGTCCAAGTGATGAGAAGAGAGAGTCAATTTCTCCAAGTTGTCCTCTACATGAGCACCATAGTGTGCTGCCCCAGAATGCCACACACAAAACAAGGGGGAAACTACAAAGAAGCACATGTTAAAACACCAAGGACTGGGGTAAGACTTACGGCAGCTAGTTCACGAGTACACAATGCAGAGAGGTACTGAAGTGCTTCACAAAAACCACAGCCTCCCTACCTGTTTTATCCTGAAATATGAAAGAATACACCCCCGCAACACACACACACACACACACACACACACACACACACACACACACACACACACAGAGAGAGAGAGAGAGAGAGAGAGAGAGAGAGAGAGAGAGAGAGAGAGAGAGAGCAGCTTAGAGAAAATACTCAAACTCAAACTAAGCGAATATCAAAATCAAAGCCGACCCTCCACCTGCAATGGCGGCATGGTGAAGAAGATGAAGATGTCTAACACCCAGTTTCTAGTTGAGCTTGAAGTCCTCAGGACCTGTGAACATATGCAGATCTAGTCTCTCATGTGTACCTGTCTGACTGCCTTGTCCTTTCCACAGGACTGAGAAACTCGGGCAAATAAACACAGCAGCCTTCCAACAAACCCAGTGAATACAGGGAGCTGCATTCTGTCCTTCTAGAAGCAGGCAGTTGTAAGCCAGTGCATATGGCCCCATTCTGAATTCTGCCCCTTTACCTAGACCATTTTGTGGTTCATTGACTATAACGAACCATTTAACACCAGGGCACAGCTGGGATTGATAATGCCTTACATACTGAATATTAGGGAGAGATGTGAACAAGAACTGGGGCTTGTCCCATTTCCCTGCCATCTTTTTAAAAAGTAAAATCAAGAAATGACAAACTTTCCTTCCTAGCTGGCTGACGCTTTGGCTCCTCTGTCCTGCTGTATGAAAGAAATGGCTGATCACCAGGTGCTTTTCTCTGCTTCTCCAGCAGTTACAGAGCTAAGAGACAGTCTTCATACTCAGGAAGTCACAGACCCAATAAGAACGCACTAAAATGTTCAGAATTAGACAATGACTCAGTAAAACTTATTAGTAGCTAATATAAAAAATGGCCATTGGAAGGACCATCCATTTTAGGAGATTACAGACGGTGAAGGGCCTTCATTATCTTAGGGAGTCTTCAAAGATATCTATTCTTGATTCAGGTTGTATATGGGCTTAATATAGTGTCATAGTTAGGGCTTCTATTGCTGCAATGAAACATCACAACCAAAAAGCAAATTGGGGAGGAAAGGGTTTATTTGGCTTACAATTCAGCATTGCTGTTCGTCACTGAAGGAAGTCAGGACAGGAACTCAAATAGGGCAGGATTCCGGGGCAGGAGCTGATGCAGAGGCCATGGAGGGGTACTGCTTACTGGCTTGCTCTCCATGGCTTGCTCAGCCTGCTTTCTTATAGAATCCAGGACTACCTGCCCAGGGACAGCCCCACCCCACCATGGGCTGGGCCCTCCACCATTGATTACTAAATGAGAAAACGCCTTACAGCTGGATCTCATGGCGGCATTTCCTCAACTGAGGCTCCTTCCTCTGATGACTCCAGCTTGTGTCAAGTTGATACCCAAAACCAGCTAGTACATACTGCAATACAGAATCTTGTTCATATGTGAAATGAGCCTCAATATTATCATGCATTTATGTCACATTCAAAGGATACCCAGACTCAGAAGTGTTCCATCAGAGGAAAACGGCAAACTTTTCTTGTTTTATCTGAAATACATGCCCTCCCTCTAAAGAAAACATTTGACACCAGCCCAAGTCCTACATGACAGACTACCTTCCTTCTCAGTTCATGGTATCAAGGGCCAAGACACCTGGGGCCATAACATACTCTGTCTCTTCCATTTACTCACTACCTACGACCTACGAAGGCGTTTTCACTCAAATGAAAGAAGATAACTGTGGGTTTTTCCTCTACCTAACAGAGAAAAAAAGGCAACAGACTCATTCACCTGTCAAATATCACATATAACAAATGCTGAAGGCATCCTGAATGACTTCATTGAGCCCAAGCATCATTCAGGATGTCTCCCGGTTGAATTCTCCTTACCGCTTCAATGCCTCATGGGAAGTTTACTTATTGCTCATTTTGCAGTTATCAGTGGTTGTCTTTTTTTTTTTTGAGACAGGGTTTCTCTGTGCAGTTTTGGTGCCTGTCCTGGACCTTGCTCTGTAGACCAGGCTGGCCTCGAACTCACAGAGATCCGCCTGCCTCTGCCTCCCGAGTGCTGGGATTAAAGGCGTGCGCCAGCGCCACCCTGCTGGTTAAGTCATTTTTAAATGGTAAGAACAGATTTAAACTCCTAATGATAATTGTATCTTAGTTTTTAAAACTTAGAAGGCAACAATAAAAATTTAAGTGTTTAAATCAAATAAACATGTTAGGCCACTCATTTTTAGCAGAATAAAGGGAGTAATGTTCACCAGCAGACAAAACTCTAGGCAAGGAGTCAGTCACCAATTAAACCCACACGTAAATTACAACCCTGCTTTCAGCCAGAAAGCTGGACAGGATATGTGCTTGGTAACAAAAGGGAGTCCGTGGTGTCGTGTCGGTTTAAACACAGGCAGCTAAAATGAGTCGGATCACAAAACGGCTTCCCTTTTTGTGTCTCTTTAGGGTATGAATCGGCTGCCGTGGGTAGAGCTTGTGAGTCTATCAGTGGGGGGAAAGAACATTCAACACAGGACATGTAAACGCAAGCAGTCGTTACTCTCGTGATGAAGAGCTATGACGCCAACTGAGAATGTCCTGTAAGGCAGCACACGGCGACAGCAGGAGGCCTTCTGCACCCTGTGCCTTGTGACAAGAAGAACAGAGAATGTGAGGGAACCAGAGCCCAGGGACCTGCCCTGCAGGAGGCAAAGTCACAAAGGACCAGAGATGCTGCCGAACACAGAAGAGGACATCCTCTCCCACTGCTCCTTCCTTTCCCTCTACCAACCTTCTGCCAGTTTCCTGCCAGAATCTCCCTCTGACTGAACACCCCCCCACCCCCCCCAACCCCCCCACCCTCCCGCACAAGTCTGTAGACCTGGGGAAATGGCAGGGGCCACCCCAGCCTCTCCGTCCGTCCCTTGACCATCCAGTGCACACAGGGGTAGAGTGAGGTGCGTATGGAAAGGCCACCTGCTGTTACCGTGAATTTACCAAAAAGACCCCTCATTGTTTGAACTGGATGTCAACAAGACATTGTTTGACATACATAACACAGGAAGAACAGCATTTGCAGCATTTTCTCTTGGCTTCCTAGTGAAGTGGGACAAAAGAAAACCCAATTAAGGGACTGAAAAGGTTCCCCAGCATATCTGAAGCTTTTTTTGGTAAGCTTTACTCTACGAAAACAGAGCCACGTAAAAACAGCTCATTTTACTAATTGTAACACCTTTAGCTAAGTGGCATACATTTCCTTTTTCTTCAGGTTTAACACGGGGAAACAGCAGCAGTCACCCACCACACACCTCATGGCCGTGGAAACAGACTGAAGAGCCTAGAAGCAGCAGACTGACTTCCCACTGGACCCAGATAAAGCACAAAAAGGAGGTATTTCAAGTATTTCTTTTTAAATGACAAAAGACAGACTGATTTGTTTCTTAACCTGAGATTCCAAGAAGTTTTCCTTGGATGTCTGTGCACCTGGCTCTAATACTCCTGTTAGAGTTTGTATAATCTCCAGGGAATATTCTTATTGGAGAAAGAGAAATCAGAAGACACAGAACTACAAAAAGCATAAATTTTATGAGCCTGAAAATGGCCTTTCAAATTGCCTGTTCAAGTAGCAGAAGACAGAGCTTGCCCTTTGCCTCTTGTGTCCTTTGTCCCTGAGGAACTGTTCTTCGGGACTCAGCCTCATCATCCTTCAATTAGCACAGGGGCGTGGCTTCCTTGTAGAAAGAGTAAAAAGGCCAACAGGTACGCCGCCGGGCTCTCCACCACCATTATACTATGTGTGCTGGGTAGCAGGGGAAGCTGAACTAAGAATACGAAGTGCTGACCACCTCAAGAGAAGACGTGCAGCCCTGGATTATGTTATTATTATTATTATTATTATTATTATTATTATCATCATCATCATCATCATCGTCATCATCATCATCCTTGTCATCATCCCCCTCCTCATCGTCATCTCTTTCCAATAAGTGAAAAACTCAATTACAATCTCCCATCTAAGCTCCACAAGTTCCATCACAGCCCATTTTTTCATGCTTAACGATTTTCTCATTAAATGCAGTAATTTCTTACAAATTGCACTAATAAAAGCAAGTCCTGCTGGGTGTTTCCTCCCTTTTTAAATGCTGTCTTTTCATTGATGTGTTAAATTAAAACCCCAGGCATAAGGAGCGGAGTAAACCCGAAGTCTTCATTGTCGGGGTCTATTCCTAAGGACTATGAGATCTCTCTTGTTTTTTTGTTTTTATTTGTGCTAACTGTGGGTCCTACTTCTGTAGCTACAACAAAGGTGGATACCGAAGGCTTCTTGACTTTAGTTTACTGTAGAATAAAAAAAGGTAGCATGAGCTAAGCAAAAACTAGAAAAAAGGCCTCTGGTTGGGTCATTGGCTGTAAACTCACCACATGTGAAAAAGCATGACAATGTATCATTTTAAAACCTGGAAAGATAATATTCATCTTAAACAGTTTGGTTGTAAGACCAGATCTCTTCCCAGGGTAGGTGGCAAATTTTAAATTTCATGATCAATGGATAAACTCCACAGAATTTTATGATCTTGCAATTTTATTTTCATTAAAAACACATATGTTAAACATTAAAAGCCCATTAACATTTCCCACAAAGCCTAAAGGTCATCAATTAATACAAGAAACATAGCAGTGAAATACAGAACAAAGAACATCCTTCTCTAAAATGATTCATTTTCTCTAGCTCTAGAAAAAAAGAAGGAATATATTTGAAGCAAGAAAGTCACACCATGCTAACACATGAAAGAGACCAAAGGAAGGACTTTCTCATTAAGTAAGGAAGAGATTTCTTTGGCTCGTTTATGTAAAGTATACACCATATGTTTATGTACTGTATATGCCGTCCTCCTGAAAGGATGGACTGGGCTTGGGGTGAGAGGCAGGTAGGGAAGGGAAAGATGGGTTCTACAAGTTCCCAAGGTCCTAGAACTCTGACACTTGGCAAAAGTTACTAAAGTAAGAGACATGAAGGAACTAAGAGGCTTACCATCTTGATTTGATCCTATTCCAGACGGGCAGTAAGAAGAGAGAGGATGCAAAACGGCAGTGTTTTGTAGTAACTGGCGTCATATCTGAGTATGATGCTGATGTCGTCACCTAGTGCAGGGATTAAGCAAGTCGAAGGAACCAACTAGCCATAGTAAGAGCACAGCCAAGAGGGAACAGTCTGAAACAAGAGCCCAATCTGGCAATGGGATCCAATTAAAACTTGGTAATTGAATGAAATTGGAATTCATGTATCAGTTGAGGATGTGCAGTGAGTGATGAGTCACACTCCACACAGGCAGGCACCAGCTCAAGATGCTTCTGTGCACACTAGAGGCAGAGACAGCACCCTGTTTACACAATGCATCAAGAATTTGAGTCGTTGCTGAAATATCAGTACTAGACATTTTAGAACAACCATATTCTACATAAATCCTCTACAACTCCATACCAACACCCTTGGTTAATGCAACACCTCTCCTTAAGAACCTTCAGATCTCCTTTTTCTCCCATTACATTTTTCCTCTATTGTTTAATGAAGGAAGTTTAATATTTGGAGTTCAAATTCTAGAAATGCTATATTTCTCTATGTGGTAGCTAATCTTCTTTGCCAATTCTACTAGACTTGGAATCACCTAGAAGACGTATATCTGGGTGTGTGGTTGAGGGAGTTTAGAGTTTAACCAAGAAAGGAAGAGCCACCTTCAATGTAGGTTGTGGTTGCAGTGATTTGAATATGAATGGCCCCCATAGGTTCATATATGTGAATGCTTGGTAACTAGGGAGTGGCACTATTAGGAGGTGTGGCCTTTTCAGAGGAAGTGTGTGACTAGGGATGGGCTTTGAGGTTTTCAATGCTCAAGCCAAGCCCAGTCTCTCTCTCTCTCTCTCTCTCTCTCTCTCTCTCTCTCTCTCTCTCTCTCTCCTCTCTCCCTGTTGCCTGCTGATCAGGATGTAGAACTCTCAGCTCCCTCTCCAGCACCATGTCTGCCTGTGTGCTGCCATGCTTCCCACCATGACCACAATGGACTGAACCTCTGAACTGTAAGCCAGTCCCAATGAATTGTTTTCCTTTATAAAAGTTGCCGTGGTCGAGGTGTCTCTTCACAGCAATAGAACACTGACTAAGACAAGCACCGTGGACTGGGTCCTAGACTGAAAACAAGAGAAAACAAGCCGAGCCCCGGCATCACCTCTCCCTGATTCCTGGCTGTGGCTGCGGCGTGGGCAGGTGCCTCACATCCTGCCGCCGTGTTTTCCCTGCTACTCTGGACAGCCTCCCTGCAAACCGTGAGCTGTTTGTCAGGGACTGTGTCCCAGCCACGAGGAAAGGAGCTCGGTTATTACAGTTCTTCTTTCATAGGTCTTGGATTTGGGAACTGATTAAAAGAACCAAAGAAAAAAAATTGCATTGCAACTCAAAGATTCAAATTCCTGTTACTTCCAAGCTCTCTCTGGTCTATTAAAGTTAACAACAGAAACAAAGTGACTCACCACGAGCTGGCAATATGCAGAGAACATAAGAAAATACAGAAGACACTCTGTCTCACCAACGGTGGACTAATTATATTACCATGAAAATGAAGTATACTACAAGAAAATGATGACTAGGCATTGCTCCCTACAGGTTCTCAATGCACAGGCATTTTCAGAGTAAGTCTGGGGAAGAGCAAAGATAACATTTTTTTTTCTTTTCTAAAATAGCATGAGCAAAGCATAGAGAGGGAAGGGATCCACGGGCTCCCTTTTTGGTTTGAGGTCAGGGTTCACAGAAGAGACCACGAGAACGATGGGCCAGGAGTGGCAGCCTGGGACCAGACCGCAGCAAGTCTTAGATGGTGAACTGATTTCGAAGACACGAGGCGTGATTCAAAAGGGCTGACCCACATACTATCAGCTAAATCTGCACAAACACATGGGCTAGACTGAAAATAAGAACTCTATGGATAATTAATATAGGATGCTGGAACTGACCAGTGGTGAAATAATGACAGCTTGAAACAGCACAGTGGTTGTCAGGATGGAAAGGGAGCTGTGAGGACGAATTTAGAAATGAAGGGAATTGAGAACGACTACAAAGTGGTCTGAAATGGTCGTCAGCAACAGAGGGACAAAAATAACAGACACAGCAAAAGATGATTTGGGGGAACCTGGAGCGGGTCACCCCCAGGCTGCGGTGTCACGGGGGACACTTCTTTGCCCTCTTCACTACCTTTTATGACCTACTACTTCAATTCTTCCTCAAACTGCTGTTCTTGGGCACCTGGACTCATCCAGTCTGCCTTCCCTCCGACCACGCAATAGCTCGCCTGCACCCCCCCCACTACTGGAGGATGGCACAGTCTCAAGCCTTTGTAGGTCATTTCTGTTGGGGACCTCCCCAGAAGTACTTAAGTCCAGCTCTGGGTCACCAACTTAAGACGCTGCTCCCTTCTCATCAACAGCAATTCCTTCTAGATCCTCAAGTCAAATACCCTGGGAGTCACTCTTGATCTCTTTCCTTCCCCCAGACCTGACCAGCAGTACTGTCCACTGTACTTGGGTCTGACTCGTCTCATGAAGCCTTGCTCCCTCCACCCTGAGGTTTAACACAGTGACCTTCTAGTTATCTGCCTGTCATGTCTACCCTGCTCACTGAGGCATAAGATGGAAGCCAATCAGATTGCCTTCTACTCATCACCTGTCAGTGGTTTCCCGTTTCACAGAGAGTACACGATCTGAAGATCCAGTGCTCTCTGGTACGTGCCCAGCTACTGCTCTGATCTCCTCTCCTACTCCTGTCCTCCAGGAACCATAACGGCTTCCCCGAAGGGGAGTCATGCACATCCTGCTTCAAAGGAACATGGTGCTCCTGCCTGCAGACTCACACCACAGATGCTCACAGGACTCTTTTTTCCACAACATTGAGGCCTTCTCTGATCCTTCAGATAAAAGCCCAAGTCTCTTACCCCAGAATAACCAGGCCTAGCACTCTGTTTAATTTCCCTTTATAGTACTGTAATCAATTGTATAGTGCTCTCCCAAAATTCATGTCCTTTTTAGAATCTTACAATGTGACTTACTGGGAAATAAGACCCTTGCAGACATAATTAATATGAGGATACTAGAGTGGATTTGAATCTATGACTGGCCTCCTTATAAAGCAACAGCAAATTTAGACACAAATACTTATGGAGAACTCCGTATTAGGAGGAGGCAGAGATCTCACTCATACATCATAAGCCAAGAGCACCAAGGATTGCCAGATGTTACCAAAAGCAACACCAGAGCCACTAAAACACATTCTCCCTCAAAAGAAACCAAATCTGCCAAACTTTGACTTTAGGCTCCCAGTCTCCAGAATGAGGAGATCAATCGTGTTGCTTTTAATTTTTTTCATCAGTACATTATTTATAATACTTGAGTGTCCAAGAATGCATCTACAACACAACTCCTGTACCTAAGGCTCAGGGATCATTCCTGAAGAGGAGACAGAAAGACTGTAAGGGCCAGAGGGACAGGAAGTTTGCTGTGAGATGTGTCCCCTAAAAATGTCAGAGAAACTATACAAGGACACACAGTCTTCCCCAGGGAAAAGCACACAACTCATTATCCAATACTAAATGATCAGCCCTAAAAACACACATATGAGTCACAGCTTACAGGCTGAGCAGGTTGCATTTATACATGCATATGCATACACAACAACAATGAAGGAAAAAGAGGCCATTGATTTGAAACAAACTTCGGCCACTCAGCTTGTCCTACTCTGCTTCAGGGGCCCTAGGAAACTACTATGTGCTTATCACTACTGGTCATGCATAGTACTTTATTTGCTATCTGTATATGCCTTGCTATCATAACTGGCTTACAGAAGACATTTGCTAAATTCACAAACAAATGATCCAAGTCTCATTGTTTGATCCTCTGAAACCACACGGTATGAAGATGCCTTCTTGGAGTTCCTTTCATTTAAAATAGCACACTGTGTATTTGGTGCTTGCTATTCCCTTAAGGAAATGGACAGCCGAGAACTCTTTTACCACGTCTCCTTTAATTTACAGAAATGGAAACAGTTTCAATGAAGCTCTATGGAACAGGAAAATCCACAAAGAATAAGCTACATAAAAGACTATATGGAAATACAGGTGGTGAGACATGACCAATATGATCACAATTACATGTACACACACTGTCTTTGTTCCTTTTCCTGTTGCGGTGATGAATTACCCTGGCAAAAGCAACTTGAGGGGAAAAGAGTCTATTTTGCTTACAATTCAGGTTATAATCCTTCACAGTATGGAAGTCAAGGCTATAAGAACTTGAAGCAGTAAGTGACATCACATCCACACTCAAGAGCATTCGTATTTGTCTTTGGCCAGATTGCTTCACTCTTACACAGTCCAGAACTCTCAGTATAGGGAATGGTGCCACCCACAGTGGGCAAGTCTTCCCGCCTAGTTAACATAATCAAGATAATCACTCACACACTTACCAACAGACCAACCCAAGCTAAACAATCTCTTATTGAGACTCCTTTCGCAACTAACTCCAGACTGTCTCACAATTATCTAGAACTCCAAACCAGGGAATCCAATACCCTCTTCTGGCCTCCACAGGTACCAGGCACACTAAATTATAAATAAATTATAAATTATAAATAAATACAGCCTAAATTATTCCAAATGTATTTCTCATGTACATACAGAAAAAATATTTACACAAATGAAATTTTTTAAATATTTTTAATTTTTTAACATATATTACCTCATTAATATGACCAATTTTTATTTTATATGTCAATTCAAAAATCATTTTAAATTTTATTTATTTTTGGTTGTCCTTTGTTTTCTATTTTTTTTTCTTTTTGCCTCCATGTATGTATGTGTACCTTGTGCCTGCCTGATGCCCATGAAGACCAGAAGAGGGCCCAGCTCTAGGGGATCTGACGCTCTTTTCTGGTCTCTGCGGTGACCTACTTTTACACACATGGCATTCTCACAGAGACACATACATATAAGTAAAAAAAAAAACTTTCACTGAATTTTTAAAAATAGATTGAAGAGAAATGGAACAAATTATGGGATAATACAGCCTAGATTATTCTATATTTTCTTTTCAGTACATAAGACAAATAAATTGACAATAAACATGAGCTTGGTAGGAATGGACAGAAGAAGAAACAAATGAGAGGCACAGCAAACCTACACGTTTGGCTAAGACCTGACACACTAAAGTATCTACCATCGTTACATCTCTATCCATTTCCCACAAGTAGTGACCTTTATGCGTGGATAGATTCTGAAATCTGTGTGATGTCTGCTACCCCAAGTGACCTCATCCCTTAATGATATGAATGAACTCTTCTCACGAAGTAGAGAGTTCTGAAAACAAGAATAACCTTGTAACATGTGTATCTAAGTTTATTTTTCTAAAAACACCCTGTCTTACCTGAGCCGACCATGTTTTCCTTTTTGTACTGTGTAGAAACCCACTTCAGCCTCTTAGTAAGTGAGGCGAGACAAAGATTACAAAGGTCTCACCAGCTCGAAAGCTCTCGAGGTGAATAACTTTCAATACCCAACACTTCACGGACAGCACTAGACAGAAAATCCACCACGACATGCATCTGCACAAATGATCAGCCAAACGGCCACTTCTGGAGCCCTTCAGCTCTCAGCAGCCGAGTGCACAATGCACACTCCTTGTAGGCCAAAGGGAAGGTGTCAGGGCAGGCTATATGTTAGGCCATAAGGCATCTCCACAAAAGGCCTAGCACCATTCCAAACGCTTTCTAATCATGACAGAATTCAATTCAAAATGAACAGAAAGTTGGCAAGTTCTCAACATTTGAAAGATTTAAAATATATCTCTTGCTGGACAGAGTGGCACATGCCTGCAATCCCAAAACTTGGGAGGCTGAAGGAAAAGGAATGTGAGTTCAAGGCCAGACTAGTACATAGGATGTAGTAGGTTCAAGGTCAGCCTGAACCACATAGTGAGACCTTGATTCAAAAAGCAAAACCAAACAAATAAAACATACAGTTTTAAATAACCCAAGGGTCAAAAAAGATCATGAGAGATACTAGAAATGTTTGAATTGAATAAAAGTAAGTACACAACACACGACAATTTAGGATGTGCAGCTAAAGAACTGCCTGGAATGAATGTATAGGTGTAAATGCCTGTATTTAAAAAAAGAGGTTTTAGGGGCTGGGCAAATTGCTTAGTAAGTGGATGGTGTTTGCTGCGCAAACGTAAGTGTGACTCCCAGAATCCACACGAAAAGGGCAGGAAGGATGTCACGTTATGCACTTGGGATCCCTGCTCAGGGAGGTGTCTGGTGGGTCACTAGAGCCTGCTGATCAGCCGGCCCAGGGAACTTAGGGAACTCCAAACCACTGAGAGGCCCAGTCTTCAAAACCAAGATGGATGCTGCCACGGCCCTCGGCTGCCTCCCAGAGGTTGAAAGTAAGTCCCTATTGCTGAGACACCATCACTTAGGACACAGGACCAGAGATCTGAGATGGATCTGATACTGCTCTTCCAAAGGACCTGAGTTCAGTCACATCAGGTGGTTCACATCTTCCTATAACTCCAGCTCCAGGGGATCCAAAGCCATCTTCTAGCCTCTGTGGGCACCCACACACATGTGACACACACACACACACACACACACACACACACACACACATACACATAATTAAAAATAAAAATAGCTTTTTAAAAAGACAAGCCACAGACAACATATTTGCAAATCACATTTGGTGAAGAACTGGACCAGAACATACACATCTTACTGCATCTGAGTAAGACAAACCAGTTAAAAGTCATCCAAAAACTGGAATGCAAGTTCACCCAAAAAAAGAGACAAGTAGTTTACAAACAGCTACACATTCAAACCATAAGGAAAGACCCCAACAGAAGACAACATTGGTTATCAAATATCTAAAGAAATTGAAATACGTTTTGCATGTGGGGATGGTATGATAGGCTTCTTTTCAAGAGTCTAGCTGCTTCTGAAAAATTAAAATGGGGGTCAGTGCGATGGCTCATTGGGTAGAACTGCCTGACATCTTGGGTTCAGTCCCTGGAGGCCACTGTGAACAGCCTCTTCTGACCTCCATACATGGCATGTGGCAAGTATGCACACACTCATGCACACACATGTCCACACACAATAATGATAATAACAACAACAATAATAATAATACATTTTAATTTTTTTTCCAAAGAGTTAAACATGCACAAACCACACTTACATACAGACACCAGCACAGCACTATCTGAAACAGCCCCAACTGGAAACAATCCAAGTGTCCATCATCTGGAGAATGGATAAGTAAAACGTGATATTACTGACCGAGCAAGCAGGTAAAAGATAAGGTTCTGGATTCACTGTTTTACCCAGGAATAGCAGTCTGCTGAAACACAGGAATCAACTCCTGCTATACATTCCAATGTGGACAACCTCAAAACATGATCAGTGAAAAGCTGAATGCCGAAGACTGCACTGGACGGTTCCATTTAGATCTTTCTAGAAAAATCAAGCCTGCAGTGACAAGAAGCAGTTGCTCACAGTGGGACGAGAAGCAAGAACTGACTACAGGCAGACACGAGGAACTGCTGGGGACACCGAGATGTTCTTTCACTGGATTGCAGGGTCACAACACTGCTCTGTGACAAGCAAAAGCTCCCCAAAACGTACTTACAAGGAAACTTCACACCAGAAACGCTTACTTCAATAAAGCAGTGTGAGTAAGTACAACTTGTGAGGAGACTCCTAGAGCTCTACCTCAGTGGGGAAACACTACACGTCTCCACTACGGAATGGCTATCGAAGCTCGGCTGGAAAACCAGCCCCGATGTACACAAAAGACTGCAGGCAAGGACAGCACACGGCTCTCCAGGAAGAACGGACGGCTCGTCACTAAGAGTCTGTTTTTCCGCTGTTTCCACAGCCATCTCCGCTGACAACATTCCTAATCCCTGCTGAAACGCTTCTCTATGAGAATCAAACTCCCTTCCCACTACCCGGCCAAAGAAGCGAGCGTGCCATTTTCAGTTTTAAGCTCTATGTGGCTACGCACGGACCTCAGGGGGACTAACTGTACCAATTACACTTGCCATTTCTTCCTGCGTCAGCGTATTTTTGGCCTTGGGCTTGCAATCTGAGAGGAGAGGACCACACACTTTTATTACGTTTAAGTGAGACTCCAAGCTGTTTCTCGGCTCCTCTCCACACATTTCAGCTGATTAGTGCTTATTTCAACAAAAGTCTGATATCCTTTCCTAAACATCTTAATTGGTTAAGAGCTTCTGTCGTTTGCCACCAGCAGTCCCTTTAAGTCATTGATTAAAGCAGTTTGCACATCAGCACAATCTGAAGTCAGTTCCTTTTTCAGGCAGCTGGGCCTGAGAAGCCATCTTTAAGACGGCCCAATTCAAGCACCCAGCACAATGCTCTGCATGACAATCATCTATCACGCAAGGAAGGTTCAGGATCCATAGATGGCAGAGGGGAGAAACCGAACTGCCACGAGTAAGTACCTCACTGTCTTGTAAATCGTATCACGTGCATTTCACTGCAAGTGCGAGGTCGAGCAGCAAGCTGACTGACACACCGTTCCTCCTACAAAGTCTGCATATCCACGGAGCCACCCGTGAGCACTGTGCCCTGTCGCACTGGTGGCAGAGGTAACCAGTGCAAGCTCGGGGTTCAGTGTGTAAAAGGAGTGTCTGAGTGGACTCTAGCCTCTTCTAGTTATCTGTGCAGGGAAGTCAAGAATAAGATCCACCTTTTGGGAACTGGAGAGATGGCTCAACTGATTCTTCTTCCAAAATACCTAGGTTCAATTCCCAGCACCCATGTGGCAGCACACCACTGCCTGTGACTGGAAGTGTAGGCATGTGTGTTGTGTTGTATGTGTGTGTGTATGTGTGGGTGTGTGTGTGTACACACTGACATAGAGGCCAGGGATCCCATGGCCTCTCCTGACCTTCACAGGTACTACACACAAGGTGCACAGACACACATGCACATAAAATATGCATATACATTAAAAAAAAAAAACTCAAAAAAATTCGTTACATTTTCAGCCAGAGGAAAGGGTGTCTTTCTCACTTCTAACATAAAATGGAAACAACAACATCAGAACAAATCTATTCAGCAAGTTCTAGGTAAGTCACTTTGAGGAAACAGAACCAACAGAGATAGGATTGCTGTGGGATGTTACATACAAACTTCCCGTAATGCTCTGAAGAGAAAGCTATGTGCTCACTTCGAATGCAGGCATCACAGTGCCTGTTCATTTTTATGCTACAGGCATCTCTCTTTCTTAAGGGACAGCCAGGACATTCTCCAAGAGCCATACGCTCTACTTAGAGATTTTCTCATTCACAGAGTAGCAGTGACGAATTTAAGAATTTTAGAAGCCGAGAATGTATGGAAGCCTTTTAGGAGTTGTTGAAATGTGAAAATGCATTCAGACATACACACACACACACACACACACACATACGTATATATGGGGAGTGTGTGTGTGCACATGTTCATGGGTGGAAGTGTAGGCACGTGTGTTGTGTTGTATATGTGTGTGTGTATGTGTGTGTGTGTGTGTGTGTGTGTGTGTACACACTAACACAGAGGCCAGAGGTCAACATTAGTGTCTTCATACACTCTCCACCTTACTTTTAATTTATTTTTAGTATTAGTGTGTATGTGTGTATGTGTGTGTATATATATATGTGAGTGTATGTGTGTGAGTGTGTACCTGTGTATGTGTGTGATACCACACATGCATGTAGAGGTCAGAGGACAACTTAGTGTGGTTCTCTTCTCCCACCTTTATGTGGGCTTCAGAGATCAAACTCAGGCCATGAGGTTTGCATGTAGGTACTTACCATTCAACCATCTTGCCAGGCCTCCTCTCATAGAACCTGGAGCTCACCAATTTGCCTAGGCTGGCTAGCCAATGAACTCCAAGCATCACTCGTCAATTCTCCCCAGGGGGTTACAAGCATACCTGGCTTGTAACCATGCCTGGCTGGGTTTTTATGTGAGTGCCAGGAATCTGGAATCTGGAATCTGGTCCTAACGCTTGCCTGGCAGGCACTTTACCAGCTAAACCGTAATTCCAGCCCCTGAAAACATTCTAACGACAGTTACATGTGCATGATGGTCTTTAGTTCCCATATAATGTCATTTCTAGTTTCTCTCTTCATCTTTATTTCACATTTCATTTTAATTATCTGGCTGATAAGTTTTATTACACTAAAATGTACACTTCAGGGTAGTGGTGTGTGCCAGTTTAAGCTACAGAGGGCCTAAACTGACTCTCGGGAACTAGATACAGAGTCTTCCACACATCTGCAGTAATCTGCAGAAAGCCATCCTAACAATTCTGGGCCTCCCTCCACCAATGTGGAAGATGACTCCAAGGGCCACTGATGTGTAATTACTGTGTCAAATAGTAACACATCTCTTCTGCGGGTCCTTCAGGATTCCAAATAGCCTTTTATGTTCAAGTAAGACGACATGTCCTGATAAATGATGCATGAAATAAGCCTGATACTCAAGTTCTGACTTAACAATTTAAATCAAGTCAAAAGAGAAGTGAGTGAAAATATTTAATAAAAACATAAATTATAGTCTACACCCCAAGAGTTGGCAATTGTGTGTTCTCTCCCTCATGACTACATGCATCAGTGCTACTTTGGGAAAGGAATAAGAAAGTATGTCACACTTTTTTATAAAAGAAAAATGTATGGATCTGAAGATGTTTACAAGTTAATCAGTGTATTTATTATATACATATATATATATATATTAAGATGTTCAAATATTTAGCAGAATTTTTTTCTTAAATTGACAAGTTCTGTGTTGATAAAGGCCACATTTTTGTGGGTTTTTTTTTGTTGTTGTTGTTTGTTTGTTTTGTTTTGTTTTTCAAGACAGGGGTTCTCTGTGTAACAGTCCTGACTGTCCTGGAACTCACTGAGATTCGCCTGCCTCTGCCTCCTGAGTGCTGGGATTAAAGGCATACATCACCACCACTGCCAGCATCCACATTTTAATCTAATCTTTATCTGGACAAACTCTGACAGATTACCTAATTCATACTCAGAATTATATACATCAGGGCAAACTACAAAAGGAAACACAGAGAGACAGAGGTAGAGAAGTAGAAGGCAGAGAGGGAGAGAGACTCTTCTAAATGACAAGGCTCAAAACTCTACATTTCAGAATTGACTCATGGCAGAAGAATCACATATTTATATCATAGGTTTCTGTGAAAATGGGACAGAGCTATATTATCCGAAAACAGAATGGGAAAACACTTCTACTGGGCTTTGATGAATAATATAATTTCATTACCATTTAATTACAGCAGGTTTTACCTAGTGCTGGAAGAACTTGGAAAAATGAATTTTAGAAAACATCTCTTAAATTAAAAAAAAAAATGTTTTTGAAGAAAAAGGAACAGAGGGAGGGGGAGGGGGAAGGGAAGCCTCTGGAGCCACAGAACAGACTGAGCGCCCTCTCCCCAGTGGACATGGCATATTGCTCCTCACTTACACATAAAGCCAACGTCAAACCAACATGGAGGACGGGTCCGCACCATTCCTACCTGGGACGGCCTGACACTTTTTTTTTTTAAAGCCCGTCACATTCACGAAAATTCAAATTGGTAGGCTGGAGTTCCAGTTCCCTGTCACTATGCACAAGTCTAATATAAAACAGACCCTATAACCTATGTGGCAAAAACAAGACCCATGACTGAGGACGTCACCTCATTATAAAGTAACTTATGTTCCATCCTATCAGCTGCTTCCACGTGTCCATCTTGTCCAGCAGGAGCAGCCTAGCTCTTTTACCTAATGTCCCATACCCAGATGGAATTACCAATTCCGACATCTCTCCGTCACACAGGCATGGGGGAATGACTCAAGTTGTTTGGCTATTCTTTCTCCTCTGTCTTGCTGTCCACCCTTAGACCGTGTTAGCGTTCTTAAGTAAGCAGCGAAAGTGTTAGAAGCCCGTGGTGCTCTTCAGCAGTCCTACTAACCGCTGGGTAGAGAAAGACATTCAAACAAGAGGACAGATTTGGTTTGGGGAGCCTCGGAGAACTCTGTGAAACCACAATCACAGGTAATAGACCACAGATGCTGACAAGAGTCCCCTCATGAACAGCATGAATGAACAGGGAAATGAGCTGACTTTCACACCAGAAGGATGCTGTTATGCATGTGGTCCTGGTCAAGAACTTCTGCACTGTGAAACTGTGGTGACAGACTGCCAGGGCTGGCAGGAAGAAGGGACTAACTAGAAAGCTACCTGAGAGAGCATCAACAACAGCCCCCGGAAGGCCCAGCAGCCAGGAGTGCTTCTATCTCCTCTCTGCCAATATGATTAAAACAGGAGTCGCCATCCCTCCCGCTGAACGCCAGAGGATAAGGAAGTATACAGCTGCCTACTGTGGACTGCTCATCTCAGGGGATGATAATATTTAAGGACTCCGTGCACCTATGCCGCAGGCAGGCCGGTTAGAAAGTAAGCACGCCCGTGTTTTAGTTAATACCAGTGGTTGATACGGTCAGTTCTACCTAAGTGATATTATCAACGATCTGCTGTTGGTCAAACTTCTGTCCAGTCACTCGAAAAACAGACAAGAAAAAAGGGGAAGGACTTCCTCCTCCCTTCCCCAGACAGAGGTCTCTTGCAGGGATAAAGCAGATCACTACCTAGGAGGGTGCTTAAACTCTGGAGAGAGTCCGCTTTGCTTTCACAGACAAGGCCATGTGAGTTTGGGATCATAAGGGCTTTGGTAGAGACGCCCAGGCAGAAGAACAAAAGCAAGACAGGAAATGAGCAGACAAAACTTGTGCAGTGGAAAGCCAGAGTGGGAGGGACAAAAGGGAAGCAGGAGAGAGGCACAAAGCCCTAGTGTTAACAAGCTGGGTCCTCTGCCGACAGCGCTAGGGCAAGTCTAGTTTGGTGACAGCCGTGGGGAGCTGTGACTCACCCAACCCTAAGTGGAAGCACAGAGGACATCCACTACCACAACAGTGGCAGTGTCACGTTCAAAGTACAACAGCAGTCTGCCCATCAAAAGGCCGTCACTGGACACCAGGCTGTAGAGCTGGGACACAGTATGGCGAAAAAGGGGCCATCGAAACGGCTTAGCAGGGAAAGCTGCCTGCCACCAAACCTGATGACCCGGGCGGGACCCTGGAGCCCCACGTGGTAGAAGGAGAAAACCAACTGCTGCAAATTGTCTTCACACACACACACACACACACACACACACACACACACACACACACACACACACACAACCACACATACACACACACACATCACACACACACACACACACACACACACACACACACACAAACAAAGAAATAAATGCAGTTTTAAAAATTAAGTGTGGGAAAAGAGGTTGTTAGGAAACAGGGAAACAACTTGCTAAATAGAAAAATTCAGTATGTGAATGAGGCTTATGTTCAAATCCCTGTGTGATTTTTAGAGAAGTCTATCTCTTCCAATTTTACATTGTTTTTCATCACAAAATGGATATAACCACACCTCTTATAACCTAGATGCCATGTGGCCTATTTGCCTTGTTATTATTTATTTATTTATTTATTTACTTGCTTATTTATTTATTTATTTATTTATCTTTGGTTTTTCGAGACAGGGTTTCTCTGTACAGCTTTGCGCCTTTCCTGGATCTTGCTCTGTAGACCAGGCTGGCCTCGAACTCACGGAGATTTGCCTGCCTCTGCCTCCCGAGTGCTGGGATTAAAGGCGTGCGCCACTACCGCCTGGCGTTGCCTTGTTATTTTTAAAAGACAGATTCAAACCTCTAATTCTGTGCCTCGGGGGAACCATGTTTTCCTAAGGCTGAATGAATTCTCAGGAAGGTTCTCTCTTGTGTTCTCATCAGACTGTGGTCTCTTACACTCTCAGAAGACCTCTGCCCAGGTGGAAGTAACTCCAGACAGTTGACTGCCTCTTCACAAGCGTCCCCCAGTATAGTACCAACCAGCATGGCCAGAGTTTGACCATCTGGGTTTCGTGGTTATCACTTGGGGACTCATGGTGAAAAACGTAGGTGTGCCCAGGGATTAACTCACTCCCTTTCCTGTCCCTCTTCCCTTTCCTCACCCTCCTCCTCTCAACCAGCTCTGGGTTTTCTATCTTCTGTCTATCTAAGGCCATGGTGCTTCCCCTTCTTTTCAGGCCTTAGCAATGACTGATGACCAAGCCTAGGACAAGGATTCACTCTCTGCCCTGAATGAAAACAGTCCTCTCAGACACCCACAAGTAAAGCTCTATCATTTCCCCACTTCCTCACCGTGACGATGCGCTGCACACAGCAGACGCAAGGAACTGGAAGGTGCCACATGGTGCTGATCACACCGACATTTAGTCCCGGAAGACCAACCACTTCCAGAGACGGACACTGGCCACAGACTGGCCACAGTGATTGACAACAAGCAAGTAAAGGCTAAGATCTCAATCTTTCTCTAAAGAGACAATAAAATGCCAGGAATGTTGGCATACTTCTTTAATAGCAGCACCTGGGAGGCAGAGGCAGGTGGATCTCTGTGAGTTAGAGGCCAGCCTGGTCTACAGAGTGAGTTCCAGGCCAGAGAGGGTTACACAGTGAGACACTGTCTCAAAAGACAAAGAAACTATATATATGACTGACCACAGGGTCCTTTGATTGCTCTCTTCCAAACACGAAGTCACTATAAAAGTCTGCTGTGGATATCATTATGTATAAATAAAACACTGATTGGCCAGTGGCCAGGCAGGAAGTATAAGCGGGACAAGGAGAGAGGAGAATTCTGGGAAGTGGAAGGCTGAGGGAGACATTGCCAGCCGCCGCCATGACTAGCAGCATGTGAAGATGCTGGTAAGCCACAAGCCACGTGGCAAGGTATAGATTTATAGAAATGGATTAATTTAAGATATAAGAACAGTTAGCAAGAAGCCTGGTACAGCCATACAGTTTGTAAGCAATATAAGTCTCTGTGTTTACTTGGTTGGGTCTGAGCGGCTGTGGGACTGGTGGGTGAGAGAGATTTGTCCTGACTGTGGGCCAGGCAGGAAAACTCTAGCTACAAAAGTCTCTAGAGATGATGTCAATCCATGAAAGAAATCATTTCAAACAAGCAAATAAACAGTCTAGCAATCTCCCTGCCTTGGCCTGCCAGGCCCTAGGATTCCAGGCTCAGTGACAGATGAAGCCTGAGTCACTGCTTCTGCCTGAAATCCTCCTGAAACTGTCATCTAGAATTCCAGACTTCCTTCTGTTTAGATGAAGGGTGTGGAGGTTTGAATGGAATTGGCCCCCATAATCTCATAGGGAGGGGCACTACTAGGAGGTGTGGCCTTGTTGGAGGAAGTGTGTGACTGTGGAGGCCAGCTTGGGGTTTCCTAATGCTCAGAATACCGCCCAATGTCTCAGTTGACTTCCTGTTGCCTGCAAGATGTAGCACTCTCAGCTACATCTGCCTGCACGCTGCCATGCTCCCTACAATGATAATGGACTGAACCCCTGAAACTGTAAGCGAGTCACCCCAATTAAAGAGTTTCCATAGTCACGGTGTCTCTTCACAGCAATAAAAACCCTAACTAAGTTAGAGGGTTTTGTGTTTTGTTTGTTGGTTTTTTTTTTTTTTTTTTTGGTTTTTCGAGACAGGGTTTCTCTGTGTAGCTTTGCGCCTTTCCTGGAACTCGCTTTGGAGACCAGGCTGGCCTCAAACTCACAGAGATCCGCCTGGCTCTGCCTCCCGAGTGCTGGGATTAAAGGCGTGCACCACCACCGCCCGGCTTTGTTTGTTGTTTTTGAGACAGGGTTTCTCTGTGTAGCCCTGGCTGTCCTGGATCTCACTCTGTAGACCAGGCTGGCCTAGAACTCAGAGATCCACCTGCCTCTGGCTCCCAAGTGCTGGGATTAAAGGTGTGAGGCACCAGGCCCAGCTTTGGTGAAGTTTTCTTTTGTCTTACAACTCAAAGGCTCTTCTTATATAGTAACACTTAACAGAGCAAAAGCCTCTTCCTCCATCTCAAACATGGAACATACACAGGCAATTTCTGTCTGCAGATTATCATGACCACAAAGCTGGTCTCTGTCAGGAAATGACCATGAACTTGGCCTTTGCTGTTCCTGCCAATAGGATGTGACCTGGTGACGGGTCATGCTCTCTGAGGCTTCGTACATTAAGCTTGTTTCTGGGCGACTGCACAGCAAGTCCAGGCATCTTGTCAGACCCCAGGTTATCCACGATTGGGAGCTGTGTTCCGTGGTCTCTAAGGGTCAGTTTTCCACTGCAAAGCTGCCACACTGGAAGGGAAGTTTCTACGCGTACACGAAGATAAACACACAGAGAAAAGGCAGGTAGAAACAGCCTGACTCTAGGTAGCAAAAATGAACGTCCACAGAGAACGTTAAAACAAACCTACAGGCTTCCCGACTCCACCTGCTGCTGCCTTTCAAAGTGTAAGTGACCCTGAACGGGAGTGTAATCAAGTGACTGTCACCGGTCACTGACCCGCCACCCATCTCTGTAAACTATTTTGATATTAGCCACAACCTAAATGGAATTATAGGTTCTCTACGACAAGGAAAGGGAGGACAAGGTCACGTGAGAAGGATCTAGTCTAGAAACCCCAGCAGAGGCCTTCTAAGAATACACAGATGGGGCAAGAATTGTGTCTCAGAAAACAAGATGGGATCAATCTCACTCACGGGACACCAAGAACTTTAAGGTGGAAATAAAAGTCCCACGGTTCTGAGCCCGGCCGGCACCACAGTTCCATCTTGGCTTGGGCGGATCTGTGCTGTGCTGACCACCCCAACCTCTGACCCCACTGTGCTCATAATGCCAACTCAGGAAGCCCCGGCCAGCAGCACACAGCGGTCAGAGAGGGCGAATGCTGTGAAAACACCTCAAGGACACAGCAGAGCTCCTAATGCAGACTTGACATCACTTTCTCTTGGCCACCAAGTGAGCGGCATGCCACTTACCTTCCTCAAAGCTGGCAATCTTCTGTCTCACTAGAACACGGAAGTTTTCAACAGGATTCACACTTCCGACCTAGAGCAGACCCAGAGACAACACACCCGCAGGTCACTTCTCGTTTTGGCAACATCCCACTCCAGTTGCCGTGATCAAACACCCCGACGAGGACAACTTCCGGGAGAAAGTGTTGACTTCACTCAGAGTTCCAGGTTACAGTCCATCACATCAGAGAAGTCACAGGGGAAGAAACCCAAGGAAGTCTGGTCATAGCATATCCATAACCAGGAAAAGAGAGCAGTGAATGGATGCATGGTAGTGCTCAGCTGGCTTTCTCCAACCTATCAAGTTCAGAATCCCCTTCCTAGGAAATGGTGCCACCTACTGCGGGCAGGTCTTCCCACCTCAATTGGTGTAAGCAGGATACTTCCCCACAGACAGGCCCACAGGTCAACCTCATCTAGACAACTTCTCTGCGACTCAATTCCCAGACGATTCTAGATTATGTCAAGCTGACAGTTAAAACTAACCATCACACCTCAGATAAGAGAGATGGCTTAATGTAGTAAGTGTGCTCTTAAAAACAAAAAAGGAGGCCTTTCTATCATCATGATTTCCAGGATTCTGTTAAAAGCTAGAAGATTCAGGGGTGGGCAATATGACTCATCAGGTAAAGGTACTTTGCTGCCAAGTCTGATGCCCTGAGTTCAATCCCCAGGATCCACACGATAGAAAGAGAAAACAAACTCCTGCAAGTTGTCTTATTTCTAGATGTATACTGTGGCATGCACGTGTGCGTGCATGCATGCAAATATGTACACATACCAAAAAAAAAATCAATGTTTAAAAAAGCCAGAGGGGTTGGGGATTTAGCTCAGTGGTAGAGTGCTTGCCTAGCAAGCACAAGGCCCTGGGTTCGGTCCTCAGCTCTGGGAAAAAAAAAAAAAAAAAGCCAGAAAACTTAAGCAGTCACACTATTTTCACTTGACTTTCTTTGTTCAAGGTGACTTATCTCCAGAGAGACCAGAAGTATATATTATAATCCATGCCACTAGCCAGCCCACTTGAGGGCTTTATGTGCTAAAGACCACCTGCACATTCTGATAACCAATTAGGAAAGGGAGGGTGTTGTCATGTGAGGTCGTGCTAAATAATTTTCCCATTATGATGACACGAGAGACAGCAGCCAAATGCTTGATTGACTCAACTACTGGGGGGACAGGGAGGTGGCGGGGGGGGGGCAACTACTGACCCTTTGACATTGAAGTTTTAGTAGAATATATAAATATGCCCATACTGAACATACCTTTAAAAAAAACAGATCATATATACAGATGTATTGCAGTGCAACTCTCTCTCCCTCTGTATGACACTTTCTGATCATGCTTCTGTCTGCATTAATCTCAACCCTAACAAGGCCTCTGTAGCACTTAGCTCCAAGAAGAGAAAACAAAGGGGTTCCTGTGAGTGCTGGAAAAAGAAAAGTTCCTGTAAACCTTACAAGAAAATGTATTATTTCCACTTTGCTTGGAATAGTATGTAGGAAAGTGCTCAGAGCATGAGATCATGAATTCTTAATACTACAAAAGATTCCCACAAAGTCCAAACCACTGTTCAGACATCTGACTTTTCTGGCACATTTCTGTTTGACTTTGCTAACTGGGGAAATGTAAGATCTGGCGACTCAAAACAAGGCTGCATATATGAAGGCAATACACTCCAAGTTCCAAAAACCTTCTCATCAAACGAAGCTCTCAGTATCAAAAGGAATTTGATTTGCAAAGTCCTAACTTTGCAAATTCTGTTTTGGAGGGTTTTTTTGTTGGGTTTTGTTAGGTTTCTTTTTATTATTTTTAAGTCACATGTGTGTATCTGTATGTGGGTTTGTGCACACGAGTGCAGGTGCCAGTGAAGGCCAGAGGGTTGGATTCCCTGGAGCTGGAGATTCAGGAGTTATGAGCCACTCCGTGTGGGTGCTGGGAACAGAATGTGGGTGTTCTTAACTCTCAGAGCCAGCTCTCCAGGCTCTGAAGCTTGGAAACGGGACACTTACTTCAGTTTTATGTACTTGGGGGATAAGACCCAGATCGTTAACCATCTCCTCCTTACTCCGGTCATCTTTACTAAATGGAAAACTGCAAAATGACGCCAGTAAGAAAATCTGTTCCAGAGTGCCACCACCGAGGCACTCTGTGATCGACATCTCATTCAGAGCTCTGTTTACTACGATCAGACAGACAGTTCTGTATGTCATTCACTATTATTAACTACTTCCAGGAAGAAAGGAAGAACATGGGGTGGGTCTATACGGTTCATGTACAGAGAGGACCAGAGGAGTGGTAGGTCAGCAGACTCATCAAACCCAAGCCTTGGCCCTCCTGCAGGGGGAGAGGGGACACTGGAAAAGCTCAGTTTACCTTAGTGACATTTCCTTCAGCCAGGCTGGAGACACTGATGTGACTTTCTTCTTTCTCAGTCTTACATTTTTTAGCAGCAGGCCCTTCTTCGTGACTAGAAAGGAAAGAAACGGGTAAGTTTTCCCCCTTATAGCAAAATAAAACAAAACAAAAAAAAAAACAGTATTGTAGTTTGGTTTTGCTCTTTTGTGGGGCCCGCCACCCAGCTCCCAAAAAAATCACACACGGAGACTCATTCTTAATTATGAATACCCAGCCTTAGCTTGGCTTAGTTTCTTGCCAGCTTTTCTTAACTTTAAATTATTCCATCTATCTTTTGCCTCTGGGCTTTTCATTTTCTATTCCTGTCTACCTTTCTTACTCCATGGCTTGCTGTGTAGCTGGGTGGCTGGCCCCTGGAGTCCTCCTCCTTCTCTGGTTCCTAGATCTCCTCCATCTCTTCTCTTTTCTTCTCTCTCCACCCAGATTTCTCCTTCTATATATTCTCTCTGCCTGCCAGCCCCGCCTATCCTTTTTCCTGCCTTGTTATTGGCCATGCAGTTCTTTATTAGACCATCAGGTTTAGACAGGCACTGTAACACAGCTTCACAGAGTTAAACAAATGCAACATTAAACAAAAGCAACACACCTTAAAATAATATTCTACTACAATACAGTGCCTAAAATATTTTATGTGGAAAGTATAAAGTTATTTTCCAAGCATCTAAAGTAAACAAGCACAACATTCAGACAGTCTATCCAAACAGCAGGCTTCCTTCTCCCAGCCCTGGGCCCTGACAGGAGATCTTGGAGGTGTGTGGGCTTTGTTTCACGGCAGTACAGAAGTCAGCAGCACCCGCTGCATCATGGGGTATGTGCAGAGGTCAAAATGGCAAGCACAGGTCCGGGAGCTGAACAGTAACTAGGAAGTCCATCTGTCTGTCAGCTAGCCTCCTGGACCCCATCTCAGAATCCACAGCCATAGCTTTTGTGTGCACAGAACTTTGTGTCTGAAAACCCACCTTCTCCACTGTACTACCCTATGTAAGATCTCTATAAGTTTCTAATTAAACATGTCAAAACCTTAGACAATCACAAGTTAAATACGCAAAAACTTCTTCTTTAAGTCTTAGATGGGTTTTTTTTAAAGCACACCCTCTAATTTGCTTTCTTACAGCCCTGATTCTTTTTGGGCACAGTGCTAGCAAAGTCCAACAACATCTGTGTGCCAAGGGAAAGATGGAGCCAAGAAAGGCTTCAAACATCTGCCTCAATTAACATACTGGCTTTAATAACACGCTGCTCTCAAAGCCATGAGGATGCTAAGGTAATCACAGGAGAAAAGGAAATCCAATCCAAAGACCCTGCTCATCATCTCCCCAACACGATGGAAAACAAAGATATGAAGAATTTTCTCTTGGAGAAATACTAAGTGTCGGCTAAGGGCAGACATCAAGAAACAACTGAAATTAGTAACTAATAAGTTTGTAACTATGTCCCAGTTAGGGCTGGGGAGATGGATCAGTCAGTAAAGTGTCTTGCAAGCAGAAAGACCTGGGTTCAATTCCCAGAACCCATGATGTGTGTGTGTGTGTGTGTGTGTGTGTGTGTGTGTGTGTGTGTGTGTATAAATGTATGTGTGCACACTCGTGTTGGGGGGGTGTAAACGTGTGTGGTGTATATGGTGTGTGTATGTGTGTGATGTGGGTATGTGTGTGCATGTGTATGATGTATATGTGTGTGTGTGAGTGTGTGTGTGTCACAGTAGTGCACGCTAGTTCTAGTGTTTGGGAGGCAGAGACAGGTGGATCCTTGGGGATAGCTTAACCTACTTGGTGAGTTTCAGGCCAGTGAGAGATCTTGTCTCAGGAAAATTTTTTTAAATGTGGATGTTGCACTGGGCAGTGGTGGCGCACGCCTTTAATCCCAGCACTTGGGAGGCAGAGCCAGGTGGATCTCTGTGAGTTCGAGGCCAGCCTGGTCTGCAGAGTGAGATCCAGGACAGGCACCAAAACTACACAGAGAAACCCTGTCTTGGGAAAAAAAAAAAAATGTGGATGTTGCCAGACAAATGACAACCAAGGTTGTCCACTGGCTTCGACACATACATGTGCATATGTACACAAACATGCATACATGTATACACACATGTATACACCAATTAATAGTCTATTTTAGTTGACAAACTATATGTGTCAAAAATAGCGATGTTTCAAAATACCATTGTTGTGGTATGACTAACTGGAGCTAATGAATACACACATTACTTCACCTTGCTCTTTTTCTTTAATTGTAATGGGAATAGTGAAACTCTCTTATGGGCTTCCTCTCCTTTGGTGAGGTTGGGCAGTGTGGGTAGTGCTGGGAACCAAACTCAGTCTTGTGCATGCCAGACACCCTTCCATCTATTAAAGATTTTCAGCACTATTATTTCAAAATGTATTGGCTTTCTGCTCAAATCCCCACCTTCAGACAACGAGTGTTAAAAAATGAAGAGAAAATTAGAAAGGCAGAAACTGGATGAATAAAGAGTCACCTCTGACAGGGACGCACAGAGTAATCAGCACGGTCACAACTGTGCGTGACCTAAAACTTCCTATTCACTGACCTTTTCCCTTGGAGAAGCCGAGGTGAGAAGACAAAGAGACAAAGGCCAGGAAGCGTAAGGGGCGAAGCCATCGAGGCTCTTCCCTCTCAAGAAGTGTAAAAGTGCACATAGGCCGACTGCAGACATGGAGAAGTACACAGACCAAGAGGACTAATTCCGACCGACAGTGTGTGAAAACAAGTCACAGCCAGCCGCTGTAGTTAGCCTGTGCCAGCTCTTCCTGAGACAAGAACAGAGCGCAGGTGAAAATCTGGGACAAAATACACCTGGCTTAGTGTTCTGTAGACTTTTTTATTCGAAATTTTAGCTTACTTCTTACTATTATTAGTGCGTGCGTGTGTTCATGTGTGTGTGTGTGTGTTAGTGTGTGTACAGACATCCACATGCTACAGCTTACATGCAGAGGTCAGAGGACAGACAACATGAGGCAGCTGGTTCTCCTCCACTGTGGATGCTCGGGTCGACAGGCTTGCACAGCAAATGCTTTTCTCTGCAGAGCCATCTCACCAGCCCCAGACTCAGCCCCCGACACCTTCTTGATATGTTCCTATGACTTGATTCTAGGATACCATCTGGATTTCAGAGTTTACTGAGTTACCACTAGGCTGCGTTTCACTTTGCTCCTAAGGAAAGCACTGCAATGGAAAGGATCTTTAGTACAGCAGCTATTCTTCTCCCCAAATACAAATTAATGTATGTAATATGAAGAAGCAGCACCGAGAGATGTTTGCTGTTCTTGCAAAGACACGGGTTTGGTTCCCAGCACCCACGTGACAGCTCACCATTGTCTCTAATTCTAGTTTCCAAGGGATCTGACACCCTCTTTGAACCTCCACAGACACAGGAACACACTTGGTACATAAACACACATGCAGGCAAACAGTCATAAAAGGAATGAATGAACAGACAAATTAATCTGGACTTGCCTAAGGACCACATGTCCCGCCTGGATTTCCGCACCTCTCTCTGCACCAGATCGATGCCTCTCTCTACCTCTTCTACACTTGTGTTTGCAGGAGATGGTGACTGACGCGGGCCCACAACTGGCCAGAGCAGAGAACAAGAGACGACAGAATGCTCAGCTCCCAAGGGAACACATATACAGCACCCCCACCCCAAGGCTCAGGGAACACTGGGGAAGAGGGGGCAGAAAGAATGTAAGAGCCAGATGTGGCACATGACACTATCAGGCAACGTCTTCTGGACACATCAGGGCAGCTACACACATATGAACAACATACACAAACCTATGCAAGCTCAAGCCAGACCAAGTCCCAGCACAGAGACACTCCCACCCCAGCTATGGAGTGAATGGCAACTGTCAGCTGCTGAACCAACACGAGATTGTCTTCTTTTTCTTCTCTGAGAGTGAAGTCCCTAGTGAGCGGGGCATTCTCCAGCGGAAGAGTGCATATCCAACAACGCTGGATAATATTGGTCTTTAAGACTCTTCTTTTTAAGTCACAAAGTTGGGTGGGCAGGGAATGAGGGCAGATCTGGGAAGGGTTGGGGAAATGGGGCTGAATATGATCAGAATGTCTTGTATGAAACTCAAAACTCTCAAGGAATAAAAATAAATACAAATCTTTTTTAAAAGAACAAAAAGAAGTGTTATACATACAATGTGTCATGCTAAGTTCTGTGGAGCTACAAAGTTAAATCACATGAAGAGTTTCTTAAACCCTCTAAAATAAGATTTGAGTAAAGGAAGGATAAAAGTATATAGTATATGTATCATATTCCCTGCAACCAACAGGTAAAAACAGCCCCAGAAATAAGTACACAGTAAAATTTTAATATGATTCACAGTTTCAAGGTCAAGTAATTAGTAGTAGTATTACAAATCTTGCATTTAATACTCACAACATCTATGTGAAGTAGGAAAGGACAATGACAGAATCTCCAGATTACCTAGAAAGCAGGAAAACCCATGCAGTGGCAGGGAGACACAGACCTTATCAGTGCTGCATTTGGATGATGGGATCGTTAGTCATTTACTTTTCTCTTTCACACTTACTTTCAGGAATATATAAACATTTGGTAAGTAACAGCAAAATGTATAAGGAACATGTATGTGTCAGCCACTGAGCTAGGTTCTAAATCCTAAATTTGTAAACATTAATACGCTATCAATACTTCCAACAAGTTCGGACAAATTTAAGGAAGATAAATTCGTGAACAGACAAACTACTGCGCTAAGTAACATATCCCATCTAGCCAGTGGCTGTATTAGCCGGAGCACAGGATGCAGCTGGGAAGCAGTAAGAGTTGGGGCTAGAGAGAATGTAAGTGAAAGGAGGGATGGGGGTGAATTCACTGACAGCACACGCGTGAGGCCCAGGGGTCAACCCCCAGTCAGAGGGGTGAGGGTCAGGAAAGCAAACAGTTTTTTCAAGGTAGCTGGATGGTGTAGACTTCGGTCTGACGGCTGGGCTTTCTCATTTGTCTAACAGTCTGATCACCTTGGGTGGCAAGTAGCAGGAGGAGCCTGAGAGCAAGACTAATCGGCAGTTTAAGAATCAGAACTAAGCTGAGCAGTGGTGGCGCATGCCTTTAATCCCAGCACTACCAGGAGGTAGAGGCAGGCGGATCTCTGAGTTCGAGGCCAGCCTGGTCTACAGAGTGAGTTCCAGGACAGCCAGGGGTACACAGAGAAACCCTGTCTCTAAAACGAACAAACAAACAACAAAAAGAAGAAGAAGAAAAATCATAACTACTGAAATCATATTCAAAATGTGGGGTGTAAGGGTATTCTAGGGAAAGGTTCATCATTTTTGTATCAAATGAGTCTATCACATGGAGAGTGGGATTAAGAATCATGGCATTAAAGAATTTTAAGTAGCAGTGATGTGGTCCGACTCTTTGGCTAGGGAGACGGCTCAGGGGATATAGGCACCTGCCACCAGGCCTGAGTTCAAGCTCCAGGACCCAGACAGTAGAAAGAGAGAATCAACTCCACAGGTTGTCCTTGGACTGCCACACGTGTGCCACAGTGCAGGCATACTCCCCATACCCGCCCCCACGCACATAAATAAACAAATGTAATAAAAAAAATTTTAAACCTCATTCTAACTGGCTGGCAGTCACTGGGTAGCTTAGAAAAAGGTAATCAGGAGAGATCACTAAAAAGATTAAGGTGGCCTTAGAAAGTTGAGAATTTCTACTCCACCCACTCTGGGGGTGGGGAGGTTAAACTGCTCACCAACGGCCACTGATGTAATCAATCTTGCCTGTGTAATGAAATCTTAAAAAGATCTCAAAGAGGGGCTGGAGAGATGACTCTGCAGTTAAAAGCACTGGCTGCTCTTCCAGAGAACCCGAGTTCAATTCCCACATCCACATGAGGGCTCATAACTGTCTGTAACTCCAGTTCTAGGGAATCCAATGCCTTCTTCTGGCCTCTGTGGGCACTACATGCACACAGCGCACAGACACATATGCAGGCAAAACACCCATACACATAAATTAATTATTTTATTTAAAAAAAAAATCTAGCCGGCGGTGGTGGCCCACGTCTTTAATCCCAGCACTCGGGAGGCAGAGGCAAGCGGATCTCTGTGAGTTCGAGGCCAGCCTGGTCTACAGAGTGAGTTCCAGGAAAGGTGCCAAAGCTACACAGAGAAACCCTGTCTCGAAAAACCAAAAAAAAAAAAATAAAAAATAAAAAAGGTAGGGTTTGGACAGCTTCTGAACAGTTGAACTCGTGAAGGGTCCTAGATCATGGTTCCTTAGACGACTCGGAAGCTTGGAGACCTTCCTAAATACCTTACTCTATGCATCTCTTCTGTATTTTTCACAACACCTCTTACAATAAACCAGGAAATGTTGAAAAAAGAGACGTGAAAGTCGCTGAGGAGGAGAGTGTTTGGAAGAAGACGATTGGCTATCTCGGGAGGCGGGCTGAAGCACAAGGCACGGGTGTGCATGGGCAAGGCTGGTGTGAAACACTAGTGAGGGCCAACGGGCCAGTCACTAAGCCAAGCACAGTTCGACGATCTCGGTTAAGCGTGCAGCAGCCCTCGGGATTCTCCGCTGTGGTCACCGTCTTCCACAGATGAGCAGATGAAAGCTCATCCGATGCAGGTATTTGTTTACACAGCTCAACCTGCCAATTCCAAATGCCAGTAAGGGGAAATGCTTGGGTTTAGATTCCAATCTATCTGACTCCAGAGTCAATGCCATTAGCCATTATACTAACCTGACCTGAAAGGCACAGATTTGGGGTAACTTTAATACAGCTTGGTAAACCAATCAGACATGGAAAGTTAAAGAAGGGATTACTCCCAGGATGTCAGGTGATGTTCTCTGAAACAGAAGACAACATGGAGAGGCACTGGGAAGAAGCGTGTCAGGAGAAAAGACAATGAAGCCATTTCTGTACACACTGAATCTGAGATAAATATAGACACTGAGCCACCCATGGATAGGATGCAGACAGACTTCGGGGTTTTTGAAGTTCTGTACATGAAATGTCAACAGTATGGGATCTGTGTTGTGAGGGCAAAACAGCATTATTTTGCTGAGTGTCTGAGCTCTGGATTCAGACTACACACATTTATTAAATCCTTCCTCCAACCCTTACCAACTGAGCTCTCAGGCAGGTTGTTCCTTTTCTCCAATCCCAGCCTTCTCCGACTTCAGAGGACATGAACCAAGCAACTTCATAGGATGGCCAGAAGATGTAAGGAGACGACAGAAAGAGGAAGACACCCCACATCATACTGTGTCCAGAGGATGTAAGCAGAGAATGTGAGGAAGGCTCCCCACATCACACCGTGTTCTGAGGATGTAAGCAGACGACAGAGCAGGGAAGGCACCCCACATCACACCGTGTCCAGAGGATGTAAGCAGAGAGTGTGAGGAAGGCACCCCACATCACACCGTGTCCAGAGGATGTAAGCAGACGACAGAGCGAGGAAGGCACCCCACATCACACCGTGTCCAGAGGATGTAAGCAGAGAGAGCGGGGAAGGCACCCCACATCACACCGTGTCCAGAGGATGTAAGCAGACGACAGAGTGAGGAAGGCACCCCACATCACACCGTGTCCAGCAGATGCAGCTGTTCTGAGGACAAGACTATATGCACGACACATGGAAGGTGGGCAGAGAAAGAAAGCATCAGAGGAATCTGGAGGCTTTCAAAGACTAGGAAGAAAACGTCTGGAAGCTTAGGGGAGATACGCAAGTCAAGAGAGAAGAAGAGTTGACAACGCAAATGCTGCAAAGAGGAAAGTCACTAAGGAAAAGACTGCGGGCTGAAGGGAACTGAAGCGGTTCTGTCTTTCGGGTCTGCAGAGAGGCCGTGGGGGAGAGGAGAAGGAGCTGAGAAA
The DNA here is from genome assembly GCF_007827085.1 of Peromyscus californicus insignis. Taxonomy (NCBI): domain Eukaryota; kingdom Metazoa; phylum Chordata; class Mammalia; order Rodentia; family Cricetidae; genus Peromyscus; species Peromyscus californicus. The sequence continues at coordinate 25,495,331 of NW_026294514.1, read as the reverse complement.
ACAGCGGTGTGGACGATTCTTCCAACAGGCCTGGCCTGGAGGGGAGAGATGGCGCCTAGATTAGTAATTAGTAACAAGTAGATTAGAGGGAGGAGCCTGGACGGGTTATTTTGTTTAGATGAAAGGAATGTTAACATGAAAAAGATGGAGGATGAAGGAAAGAAAACATCACTAGTGGACCAGGGTAACAGATCCGACAACAGATGGGAGCGAGCTTAGGCTACAGCAACAAAGGGTGAAGGATGCGGTGTCCTATGTCCACTGGGCAGGAGAGGAGGAAGTAAAGGTGACCGCAAAGTAGGCGTGTTCAGAGATTAAATGGTCCATAAAATTGGGAAGTACCTACCTACAGCCACTACTTTCTCTGTGAAATCATCACTACCATCATTATTATTGCTGTCATTGATAATGTATTAGGGATACAATGAGGGTCTTTAGATGACTGTTCAGTGATAAACACTGTTCTATGATATGATATGATATGCATTGTGTTGGGTTCTAGCTAAACGCATGAGTTATCCAATTAATCCTCATGGCAACCCTATGAGACAGGTATGCCATCCCTATTTCACTCATGAGGACACAGAATAAACAACTTCTACCTACGGTCACACAGAGCACGGGTGCTAACTCACACTGGCTGACTCCAGAGTCTCACAGTCTTGAACATTAGTCAGATGAAGCTGACTGCTGAGGACAAATGGGGAGAGAAGTCTTATGGAACTTGAGAAGAACAGCAGACCTCAGATGATCTGTGCAGAGTCCAAAAGAAAGCAAGGTCAAATGTGTGTCATATATACAGGGCTGGACTTCAGATGTCCCAGCTCTCCTGCAACACCTAACCAAGAGATGATGCCTTCACTTCAAGGAATATGCCACCATTAAGGGAAGCGATGCTCTCGGACAATGCAGGCAACAAGTAGCATACTGTGGGACTCCATACATGGGCCCACAGAGCTCTTCCCCTTTAGAAATAAAGACGTTCCCACCACAAGCACTAGGTATCCAACAGGTTGAAGATGAAGAGTGGTTCCTCAGATGGGCTGTGCTTTCAGAATGACGCCGTATCACTGACTAAACTACTGTCTTCCCTCCCAAAAGTCCAGAGTGCTTCCCCATCGGATTTTGTTGCCATGGTATCTCTTGAAATGAGAGGATGTTTTTAATTTTTTCAGTTATTATTGGGGAGGGGCATATGCTGTGGTATGATGTGGGGAGGTCAGAGGTCCACTTTGTGGAGCTGGTTTCCACATCTACCTTTGGGGAGCCAGGCTGGCAAAGCAAGAATCTTTACCCACTGAACCATCTTGCCTGCTCAAGACTGTATTTAGAGGAAGAAATTCTCATAAAGATAAAGTTACTTAACCAAAATCCTATCAAGTGACATCACTGGTATAAAAACTAGTGATTATAGCTTAAGACTTTTTTAAAAAAAAAAACTACGAAATTTCCTCGGTAGACAACTATCACTCCTACATCTTAGTTCCTTACCTGTCTACTAGAAATAGGTAAACTGGATTCAAGGACAATGAAAAAATACAAGAACACAGCTGAGTATTAGCGATCTGTTGTCCCTCTTAGCATAACCTTTCAGGGTAACTGGATCCTCTTCACTGAAATGGAGGGTTCTATAACCCATGTGAAAGAAACTGAACCATCCTTGACTAGGGGAGCTGCTAAGTAAATATACGCTAAATTCATTGCTCCTACAGTTCTTAAAAACTAAGGCAGGCTTCTGAGAATAAAAGGTAGAGAGTGGAAATGTGGGCAAGCATGTATGCGTGAGCTAAATTCCCAGGCCCCTGGGCAGATTGCTGGTCTGTGTTGCACATCACCAAAGGAGCAAAGAACAAGAAACTGAGCACACCCAAGCTTCCAGGGCAATGAGTGATAGGACCACAGCTGAAGGTGTTATCACTGCAGGGATCATATCACAGCACAAGTGCCTTCTGGGTCTCTGCGGTTTGTTTTTTAACCAGCTAATTTACATTTTAATCAAAGGAAGAGAAGAAAATGGTCCATTTCTTTCCCACAGTACCAGAAGGTAATCAAGATCATGAACTGGAGTTTAATACCGGGAGAGAATAGCCCTGTGATTGCAGAGACTAGAGCAACGAGCCCCGGGAAGAAGGACACAGGCTTCACTGAGCGGCTATGAATTGGCTCCAGTGGCGTTCAGGCAGAGAAAGATGGCGGTGACATGGATTTTTTTTTTTAGGGATAGGCTTCCTGTGTAGAAGGCAGGATAGAATAAAATGGCCATAAACTTCTCCAGGGTGTGATGGGAGTACATAAAACAGAATCAATCCAGTTTTTTTTTTTTCTTCCAATTCTGACAAAGCTTGGGCTGTTTACCTCTGGGAAGCTATGAAAAATGCAAAGCTTTCTATTCTACTTGTACAATAATTCAACAAACATTGATTTATAGAGACCAATGAACGTTTCTGGAAATTACTCATCCTTTTCCACTGAGTATTTATAAATAGTAAGCCTTACTTTGTCAATGAAGATACAGCTGTGGGAAGAAAATGAAAGAAATGGGGGGCTTGGGGATCACAGTCTGGTGTCAAAACTCAAATGCAGCAGAAAGAAATATTATTTTGGCTTAAGAAAAAAAAATCACCAATAACCAGTTGAGTGAAGTCTGAAAAGTCAATGTCACATACCCAAAGGATTCTTCTATATAATGAATCATTTCTTCTGGCTTACTTTTATTTATATGGAAATTAATATAGATTCTGAACAAAATGTGAAGAGGAGAAGCACTCATTAGTCATCTTCAAGCTTGGCTGACGTATCCTATGAAATGCATTTTCTTCCTTCACCTGCAAACGCCTCCCTAGCGCACAGTCGGCACGTTAGTGACGCGCTCCGTGGCTGTCGTTCTTCTCCTCACTGACACTTGGCCACCACCACAGACACCTCCTGACGCCCAGCCTGCTCTTGTCCTCCCCAGCTGTCTACTGTAGAAAGGGGACAATTCAGGACCCGCGGGATGACCTCAGCCGAGCCACACAGCTTCAGTTTGATCCTGGGACCCATGTGGTGGAAGGAAAGGACCAACATCCAAAAGTTGTCCTCTGATCTACACACACACACACACACCACACACACGTGCGCACCCACAAATGAAAAAATAAAAATATAATAAAAATTGTTTTAAAAGAGGAAAATTCAACTTCAGGTATTCACAAATGTATAATTTGTATATTTATGATTTGCAAAAACTTTACTGTTGATGCAAAAGTCTACCCAAACTAAAAGGTTGAGCCCAGGAGAACATCAAGAATATGGCTCTAATGGACAGGTAGGAAAACTTTGTATTTCCACACAAGGATTAAAAAGCTGCACCGTTGGGGATAGAGAGATGGCTCATTTAGTTCTGGCAGCTCTTCCAGAGGACCTGGGTTCAATTCCCAGCAACCACATGGCAGCTCACAACTGTCTGAAACTCAGTTCCAGGGGATCTGACGCCTTCAAACCAATGCACGTGAAATAAATTTAAGTAAATTATTAAAAACAAAAGAAGCTGCTCTGTCTGCTCTGTAATTCCAGAAAACCCTGGGCAGCACCGTAATTCCAGACTTGCCCGGGCCCCCCACACTGCTACAAATACCAACAACAAGTACTTACTTGTCTTGGAAAATGTCCTGAGCGGTCACCTGATCCTTTTTCTTGGCAGCATCGGTCAGAGGGAAAAGGGTCTTTACTTTAGAGAGAGGAATCTCACACTTGGCTTTAATCTCAGTGGGGGCATCCAGCATATTCAAAATGTGCTGCGGAATTGGGGGCAGACGTTCCTGGGGATGCAAGACTCTGTGCAGCAGACACTGTGGGGGAAGGATAAAGGGGCTGAGATGCTGGTGTTGACATGGAATACGATCTCTGTTTTCTGGTCAGCAACCCTCCATCTTGAACTGGAAGGGCTGAGACTCACACCAAACAGAAGAGACAGAATAGGATGGCTCCGAGGACAATGGTCACATCTAAAGCCAGCTATAAAAACAGACGCAAGCACAGAAGCGAGACCGTCCATAAATCTCCTCGGGGCCTCACCTTACAACCCACTCAGGGAATATCAAGGTTCCCTAAGACATAACTCCCTAACACTCGAAGGTTACAGCCTGCTCTCAGTCACCTTTTACTCCCTTAATCATATGCGCTGGCTCTTTTACTTGGGTTTTAGAGGTCATGTGGCAGATGAGACAGAGGCTAGAGGGGGGCTGCCCATTCCTAATCCCAGAAGAGAGTCTGAAAGACATGACAATACGGAGCCGACACAAGCCACCAGGGAAAGCAAACCGTGAACCTGCCTCCACCTGTGGCCCTCTGCCCCGCTGACACCTCCACCTCTTGCCTGCTCCTGGCCCGGTCACCTTCTAACTGGTCCCTCAGCTTCTGCTGGCACTGTTCTCCAGGACCCAAAGTCTGAAAATGAGCTCTGGTGCATTTTAAATCTGAAATGTCCCAGGAGCTCATGTTCTGAAGCTTATTCCCCAGTTGGCGAGTGTGCTCTGTGTGTGTGTGTGTGTGCGTGTGTGTTGGGGATAAGCTGGTGGCAGTAGGTCACAGGAAGTGGGCCTTTGAAGGTTACCCAAAGCCCGCTTCCAGCATGCTGCTCCCTGCCCACCACAATGTGGACAGCCATCTCTGCCATGGGCTGCCACCACCACGGAATGAGCGGCTCCATCCTGCCTTCCCAGCTGTGAAAATCCCTGAAACTGAGTCAATGGACACCTTCCCACCTACCCTGCCCCCACCACCGCCTTGTTTCTGTCAAGTACCCTGGAGACACAGAAGTGACTAATACAAGCTTCCCCCAGCCTGGGAAGCCCTGCGTGACACAGCCTTGCCTCCTTATTCACAACCAATAAAGATGAGCTCTTCTGCGTTCACTCAAGCCAAACTCACTTCTGTCTCCGGGTCCTTAGCTCAATACTTCTGCCTCTTCTACCTGCTTCTAGATCTGGGCAGAGCTGGGCCCTTTTCATCATTCTGGTCTTTGCTCAAATATTAATCTCCCAGAAAGCCTTTCCCTGACATTGCATATGAAGCAGCCTCTCCACTTGCAAACTGTTACCTAATCATATTCTAACTTTTCCCAATTCTCTGTTTTTCAAGCACTTATTTAAAATAGTCTCAACTGCTTAGTTCACATACTTATTAACCAGCACCCCCCCCCCCCGCTTGAAAACAGATCCCTTGTTTACTGCTAAACTGTAAGCACAGAAAACATGTCCGACATACAGTAAGTGTCTAACAGATACTGACGGAGGGCACTCTTTTTTAGGATACTCACTGTTGACAGGGATGTCAGAAAGGAGCACCAAGAGTGGGCTGAGGACCAAGGGTGAGGCAGGCTAGCCACTCCCCAAGTAAATGAACTGGACACAGGCTACTGCCACTCGGGCATCTGTGATGCCTTCAGCCTTAGTCAGCCCTGTGGTGATGTATTGTGTACCCTAATAAACTTGTCTGAGGATCAGAGGACAGAGCCAGCCACTAGATTAGACATAGAGGTCAGGCAGTGGTGGCACACACCTTTAATCCTATCACTTGAGATCTCATGCCTTTGCTTGGGAAGCACACAGGCCTTTAATCCCAGGAAGTGATATGTCAGGGCAGAGAAAGGTATATAAGGCGTGAGGAAACAGGAACTCACTCTTTTTAGACTGAGGATTTTCTAGAGGTAAAAACTAGTGGCTGGCTGTTCTGCTTCTCTGACCTTTCAGCTTTCACCCTGGTATCTGGCTCTGGGTTTTTTATTAAAAGACCATCTAAGATACAACTTGTATCTGCCCAAAAAGTCGGTATCTAACACAGTGGTTCTCAACCTCCCTAACGCTGCGCCCCTTTAATACAGTTCCGCATGTTGTGGTGACCCCCCCAACCATAAAATCATTTTCACTGCTACTTCATAACTGTAATCTTGCTACTGTTATGAATCGTAATGTGAATACCCGATACACAGGATATCTGATCTGTGACCTCTGTGAAGGGGTCAACACAACTGAAGGGGCTGCGACTCACAGGTTGAGAACAACGGCTCTAACAGTACAAGAAGGTGAGCAACAAGATGCCATTGAAATCTGAAGTGAGACAGCCTGCTCATGTTTCCCTCCTGGGAAGAAGGCTCTCACTAGCCCACTTTATTTATTATTGTCATGAGCTGAACCCAGCTCTTGCACATGCTAGGCACATGCTCTGTCATTAAGCTACCCCCGTCTTGTTCCCACTTTCAAACAACTTACATGTTAGTAATTCTGAAGGGGGAAAAAGGAGCTGAATAGCTCTTGCAATTTCAAACTACTATTTCATATCACAAAGCATATTATTTCTTCTGTTCCATGAACTATTTCCCTACAATGAAGAAAATTCAGTATAGAAGTTTTCATCCTAAAGAAAAAAAAATTCTGGGGTTGATAGTGACTATCACCTAGGAGTCAGTATCCTGCAAATCCTGGGGAACCCTCCGCTGGGAATTCTGCACCCATTTCATCTAGAAAGTCCATGTGCTCCTCCATCCAGCATCCCCTTTCAACACACCAGCAATCCTTCCCTCTCCATAGTATGTCCGTTTCTTTCAGAGTTCACCTCCTGCTTTGTGGATTCCTAATTACCCGACTCCCCTTGGGCTCCCCGGGGCTTGTCGTGAGTGCTGTGTTCTAGACGCTGACCCTTTCGTTGGGTACTGCTGACAAACTTCTCCACCCACTCTGCGGCTGTCCCCACTCCATTAACTGTTTCCTTCTGTGTGCAAAGCTGTTTAATGTCGTGAGATCCCTCCCATTTGTCAACTGTTGGCCTCATTTCCTGATGACTAGAGTCCTATCGAGAAAATCCCTGTCTACACCTAGAAGTGGTTTCCCTACTTTTCCCTGAGTTCTCTCCAGACAGACAGAACTGGCCACACAGCTCTTCACATGGTCAGGCTGATAGCACATCTTTGCACCATGCCCTCGTCAATTCAGGCTCCTTCTTTCTCTTCTAGAACTCTGTTTCGTGTTACTGCCCCAGAGGCGGTTTCCGTAAGTGTCTACTCTCAAGGTCTCCCCCCTCCTATTTCCATGGTATCTTCAGACCACTCCTGACCTATGGCTTTAGAGGCAGACCAGCCATCTCAAAAAGAAAAAGAGGGAGGGAGGGAGGGGAGGGAGGGAGGGAGGGGAGGAAGGGAGGGAAAAGAAAAGAAAGGAAAAAGAAAAGAGAAACATAACGGGCTGAGCTTTCCTTTCTCACCTGGAACAATCTCTGAAATTCGGGATTTGGGATTTTGGAGGTTGGAAACAAGTCTTCAATGGCGTCTTCTTCCTCGCTTCTCTTTACCAAGCTCATAGACTCAATCAGATCGTCGACAGCACTCAACTGTGCCTCTTAAAACAGTGATAAACAGAGAAGCAAACAGAACAAAATAGATCATTTCTATCATTTTCCATCTCTGAACGCAGCAGCACTGGCAGGTCATTCAGCACCTGCTCTGCCCAAAAGCATCCCTAGTTATGTAAGTGCTTCTTCCCCTGACCCTCGGTTTGCTCATCTGAGAAATAGGTATCAAGAGTAGTTAACCTGGGGGGCTGGAGAGATGGCTCGGAGGTTAAGAGCAAGATGTGGTTTCCAGCACCCACAACTGGCCGTAACCCCAGTTCAAGTCAATCTAACACTGTCTTCTGCCCTCTGTGGGCACTAGGCATGCATGATACACAGATATACATGCAAGCAAAATGCCCGTACACATCAAAGAAATGTCAAAAAAAAATAATAGTTGACTCTCTAGGCGTAGGGGCACACCTTTAACCTCGGCACTCCGAGGGCGGGGGCAGGCAGAGCTCTAAAACTTCTGGGCCAGCCTGGTCTACACAGCAAGTTCCAGGCCAGCCAGGGCTACAAAGTGAAACTTTGTCTCAAAATAGGAAAACAAAACAGATAGGTGCCCCCTTGACTCTTCCAGCTCTACCATTCAGTGAACCTTCGGCAACGGAGTGGAGTATCAAAAGCTAAGGAGTCTGTTCCAGAAAAATATCCCTGCCGTTAAAAAGTAAAGCAACTCCTATGCAGACCTGAACAAAATATTTAGTATCCAATGAGCTAATATTTCTAAGACAGTAATTAGCTAAAGAGGAAAACATTTCAAACAACAGACAACTCCCTAATGAAGCGAAGCTTTCTAAAGACCTTGTGTGAGTTTCAGCGGAGCCCAGCAGGAAGACACCCTGGGCCACAACAAACACGATCCTTCATCTGGTAGTGTCGCCTTCTCATCTGGCCGGGCCACTGAGCACACGACACACACCTGAGAACATCCCATCCAAACCCTAAAGTTCCTTGTGGCAGAAACATGACAGTTTCTCCATGATGTCTCACTTAATCCCTAGCAAGTAGTGCCCTTCAATCAAAATCAACCAAGTCAATACAAATGTCACAGCCCAAAGCTACGTGGATGAGAAGCAAGTCTTCCCTGGAAAGCTCTGACTCTCCCACCACGTGCATGCCTTTCACTCTGCTGGTTCACAACGGTTCACAAGGCCATCCAACTAAAGTACTGTTTCTAACGTCAATCACGGGCCGAAGGTGGAGAGGCGAGCCATTTCAAACAGTACCTTATGCCTCCATTCCCTGCTCCTTAAATGTCACGCGATGACATTTCTGTCTGCCTGGGTCTGAACCTTCCACAGGCGGCATCAACCATCGCCATCACAAATGATGAGTGCAGGGTCCACCAGGCCACTCAGGATCTCTTTCTTGCACACAGGAACATTCAGCGAGTCCCACGTACTACACGCCAGCTAGTCTCGTGCTAGAGCACTCTGCTGTTATAAACTCCTTCCTAAACACCGCCCCGGGAAAGTTGCCAATAGCTGTAGAAAAGCCATCAAGTCACAGGAAATGGACCAGCTGATCAAAAGATGTCCAACTTTTAGATTCGGGCTGATTTCTAGAATAACTTCTCAGCAAGTTTGGAAGGAGGGCTGGGTACAGCTCCGTGGTCAGATTGACTGCTAGGATTCATGAGGCCCTCAGTTCACTCCCCAACACTTCCTAACTTAACAAGTCATCAAAAGACAATCAACAGCACACAACAACTTCCCTTACATTCAGGTCCACACACGGCTCCACCATGAGAGAAAGAGACCCAGCTCTAGAGAAAAGGACGCTAGCCCCAGGGACCCGTTTGATGTCTTGGTCTTTTGTATAGAACACTGATCCCAAAGGGCCTCACCCTAAGAACGCACAGGGAGAACCCCATTTTCAAAGTCACTTCACCCTACCGTGACTAGATAATACAGTCAGCTTGTAACCTAAAGCGTCCACCATCATCTGTTATATTTCTGGAACTCTCTCTCCTAAAGCCTCTATCATTATCCACTGTTGTTTATTTTTTTTTCCGGCCTATGTGTGTGTTGGGAGGCGGGGGTTGCATTCTGCCCACAGCTACACAAACAGTGAGCTGCCCGGAAGACAGCGCTGATAACTGTGAGAATCCCTCTGGCACCCTGCCATCTGCAGCCAGCTGTAACTACTGGAAGCTAGCAACAAGCCACAGAGAGAAGGGAACTGCGGCCATAAACTACAAAGGAAGGACAAAGCAGAAGCAGCGCCCTGAACCCGCACTCTCGTCCCAGCTCCATCAGGACATGGACGCACGCGAGTGAACCCGCTTCAGCAAGAGCACACTTCCTGCTCACAACTGGAGAAGAGACATCCAACGAGCTGCTCTTCGGATGCATGCCGATGCATGCCGTAAGTCAGAAGGGAGAAGCCGACAGTTGGCAGGGTGAGGAGAACCTGTTCCCTATCAGAACACCTGCGGAACCATGCTCATCATTAGTGCGAGTGTGTGATTAGAATCCAACTACCTCACCCCATGAAGTCCTGGCCCCATCCACAGCTGCAGCCAGGTGATTTCCTAAGAGCCGGTCTGCGTGAAGAGCCATTAGTGAGCTAAGTGGAAATAAACTCACCTGTGGGAGTGCATTTCTTATTGTTTTTCAGTGATGAAAACATGTATTGCCGCAAGTCTTCCATGAAAGGCAGCTGCACATAAACTAAACACTAATGAGAGAGAAAGGAGATAAAAAGCAGAAACCATCCGATTAATGGAACTACATATAAGTGATCCCAGCTGCTGGGGAAGAGGCACAGCAGAAATATTTCAAAACTCAGCCTAAATCTGACAAATGTAAAATAGAGCATTTTGACTCTTACTAATAACTTCACAATTACAAGCAGTATGATAGATACCAGACACAAAAGAGATGCCTCAAAGGAAGGCTGCTGAATAACTGTAACACAGGACCAAGCAGAACAAACGGGGAAGCCTGGACGGCAGGACATCTGACTGGGAAGACCATCTCCACCGTCTCTTACAGTCCTGCCACACGGAGTCCTCTGAGGAATGGGAACAGAGCGATCCTGACCTGTACTTTAAATAGGAAAGCCTCACACAGCCCGAACTTCACTCGGCTCACAATAAAACCACATCCACAGCCTGTATTCGTGGTCCTGATCAGCTAAACTGGAGGTGATTTCTCTTCCCACAGGGCTCCGAAAAGGCCAAGAGGATGAGAACTCCGAGACAGCCTTGTGTCACCTTTACTGGTTTAATAAAAGTCCCTTAAATACTTTCATGAGTCATGTTGTTTTCTAACTGAAAACCTGGTCACAGATCCGCAATCCCAACATTCTCTGGGAGTTTGCAAGTGATTCAGAAAATGAGTCCCACTCAGAACTAGAATACGTATTTTAACAAGATCCCAAAGCAGTGCTTAGAATAAAGGGACAGAGGGAAACGAAGTAACCCGGGGTGAAGAACAGCCTAGCAGGGGTGAGGCCCTGGGCGGGACGGGATGGATCCCCAGGACTGCAAAAAAAGGATTTTTTTAAAAGGAAAGGTGGAAAGGGGCAGGGGAGGCTGAAAAGGCCTGCAGGTTTTACCTCATAGGCATCCTTAATATAAGGGAAGGCTACGCCGACCTGAGGATTAGCTCTCTTGTCGTAAGCGTACCGAACGATGGCGACCATGTTTAACTCGTCCAAAGCATGAATAAGGGAAGAGAGAGCAACAGAGGCCGCCTGCAAGAGAGAGGTGTGTGTGTCAGCACAGGTCCAGCGGGTGAGAGTTCCACACAAACAGCACATCCTGGGCACTGACACGGGGTCTCTGCCACGTCTTCTAACCCACTTCAGATCTGTCTTCCAAATTCCCAAACACTGTGCACTTTTCCTGTATCACAGCTAATCTGTACCCAAGTTAGCTATGTGTATCCCATCCCTTCATGAAAACCTATGGCCTCAATATCTTGCCATCAAAATTGCCTACAGATTTCAAAAGAGATAAATCTCCCTCATTTCAAGGAATACTTACATTAAGCCTATTCTTTGCTAGGTTCCAAGGCCTTGTCACAGAACTAAGAGGACTTCCTGACTTTACTGAGCAAATGTGTTCTTTATTAGTGGAAATGAGACATATAGCAAACACAACATGTATGTTCTAATACTAAATCTCATAAAAAAAAGAACCAGGAAAGCACAGAGTCTAGGGAAGAGACTATTTCTAATTTGCTTGAAATCTGAATTTGTGTGTCTTTGACAGGACCAATCAGGACATTCAATGTCAAGGATGGTGGGTTAATGATTATCTTCTAAATTATATCAACACTAATCCTGCATTTAAGTCCTCTCCCCTTCTCTTCTACACACAGTGCAAATCAGCACATAATTGATACAATCTCTACACACACACACACACACACACACACACACACACACACACACGCGCACAATTATAAGCAAATAACCAGAGGAGGAAATGTAAGGAGTTATTCACAGAAAACCGTAATTGAAAAACAGTAACATTCACCTACTTTACCAACCCCTACGACGACGCACATGACTGGTACTACTGGAGACTGCTTGCAGACTTCCAGAGATGGGTGGGCATCTGACTACCTCACGAGAAAGCAATCCATCTGGAGTTAGTCATCTTGGATGACAGAATGATTCATTGGGAGCAGAGCTCCCCACCTGTTGGTCGCAGTTCGCTTCTCTGGTATGAAGCACAGATTAATTTCTACTCCACATGATCCCCCTCAAAATGTATGAAGACTGCTATTACATCTGTCACGGCCCTCCCACTCCCCGTCTACCCACACAAGTCCGCCGCATGCAGTTTTTACTGGAGTCCTCACACAGCATACTTTCCCTGCTCTCCTCTCACATGCTCCAGTTAGATAACGTCAGTTCTGACTACCACATCGAAAACTGACAGACACCAAAGAGCCATTAGGAAATGAAGATGTCTTTTCTCAAAAAACTTCAAAGTGGCCAGGTGGTGGTGGCACACGCCTTTAATCCCAGCACTTGGGAGGCAGAGGCAGGAGGATCTCTGTGAGTTCGAGGCCAGGCTGGTCTACAGAGCAAGTTCCAGGACAGGCTCCAAAGCTACACAGAGAAACCCTGCCTTAAAAAAAAAAAAAAAAAAACTTCAAAGTGACCCCATAATATATAAAAATTCATTATATAAAATTGAGTCATATCTGTCACAATCCACAAAAATAGAAATCGAAGGCCTATGGGAAAGAAAAAAACCCCAGGTCACCAATATCTGCCCCAAATTATCTCAAGGAACCAATTGGAGACAGCCTGCCCTACCTCTAGATCGATCTGTACGTAGTAATGACTGCACAACAGTCAGCTGGAACCTTGGGGCTAGACTTACCTACCCACTTCCACAGAGTGTCAATCAAGACTTACCAACTCCCTAGAGCACCGAAGTGCCAATGAGCTATCTTTCACGATAACTGCGCAGCTTCCCTGGTCCTATTAAAACCCTGAACCTTCCTCTGTCCTTCAAGCACACCGGCTCCCAGGCCCATGTATGCGTGCCCTAGTGCAGCCCCGGTCCTTATTCCAAACACAAGCTGCTTCGTTAGAAACTTGTCCCTACGGTTACACTTGACTCTGACAACAGAAATTAGTCACTTATGTGACAAATCTGAGTTGCAGTTCACGTGCCTGAACACAGCTCTGCAATAGAACATTTTCTCACTGCACTCCTAATGGTTCTCATGAGGTAGTCAGAATTCCCTTTGTGGAAAAGGAAAACAAGGGGAGATTAAATCCACAGCTGAAGTTTAAAAAGTCATGGTTTAACAATACACGCCAGACCAGAGCAGCACAATTTCTAAGAAAGCTTGACTCAGGTGAAAACCATGACCTAGAATTGTCAAATGTGAAGTCATATATGTGTTGTAAGGAACTCACCCCCACTCTGTAAAGTGGAAGCCAAGCATCTTCTCTTAATTTTAACTGTTCTCAGACAACAATCACATGATCACCTACTAGGTGAGCAGCCAGCCACATTCCAGAGGTGGGGAGAAAAAGAGATCATCAATACCATACTCCCACCCAAAATGAATCTTCTACATTAAATTCATGATTTTCTAATGCAAATACTTTCAGATTTTAGAAGCCTGCTTACTGTCTTAAATACATTCTGTATTGGGATTTTCTAGCAAAGGCCAACACACCAATGAAATAATTGAGTGCTGACTTAATAGTTCAGAAAGAAAATATGTATAGAGTGAGGCATGAGTGTAAGATGTGAAAGACAAGATTGTCAGCCAGGAAGAGACCATCCTGCCAACAGAGAATCTCGGGGAACATGGGAAAGAGGGAAATAGTCCACAGGTCAGGACTACTCTCCAGGTCCACACACCAGCACTAAACGCTCAGTGTTCATGAGAGACACGTGTCAACCTGACCTAACCCTCCTGGACACCTGACATGAATTCCTACGACTAAGTGAAACAGTTTAAAGGTTACTGCTGTGCAAGACTATGTCCTCGGGTCTTCTGTTCAAGCTAAAACAAACTCATTTATCATTTCTCCATTTTCAGAGTTAAAGGTTGGTGATTTTTCCACTGCATTTAAAACACAAAGGCAGGCCATGTGTGGTGGTATATGCCTTTAATCATAGCATCTAGGAAGCAGAGGCAAACTGATTTCTGAGTTCGAGGTCAGCGTGGTCTACAAAGTGAGGTCCAGGATAGCCAGGACTACACAGAGAAACCCTGTCTCAAAAGGGGGGGGGGGATATAAACAACCCACTTCCCTAAAATGACAGCTCAATTTTGTAGTACCATCTCAAACTTCCACACCCAACTCACCTCGTCATCTTTTGCTGCAAAGACCTTTAGAACTTGATATCCCATAAAGAATCTTCTATGGACCTACAAGGGAAGAAAAAAAGAAAAGGTTTTGAAGCAGAATAAGAAATATCTACAGCTGTAAGGTCACACATTGCTAAAACTGTCTGCTCAAAATGTTCTTACTGGTAAACAGCAAGAGTGACTAGAAACAATTTAGTTCTTGAACCTCAACTCAATGAGCACCCAGTGCATGCAATGTATCGTTCTATAACTGTATACTAAAACAGAGCAGCAAACAGGATATACCCAGGTCCTTCAGAAGCCTAGATAGATGCAGAATGAAATCCAATGCTGTATTATATATAGTCCGACATTATATGGTGTCCTAAGAACAGAGGGAACTGGGCTTGCTCGTGAGGGTTTTAGAAGATGTATGCAAAAACGGACACGTCAGCCAAGACTTGGAGAGTAGGAACTAACCAAAAGAAAAGTCTGAGGGTTGGAGAGACAGCTCAGCAGCTAAGAGCACTTGCTGCTCTTACAAAGGGCACCAGGCATGCACATGATGCGCATACATACATGCAGAAGAACACTCGTACACATAAAAATGAATACATTTTGGAAAATCCAAAGTAAAACAAGGTGTTTACGCAAGATCCTGGGCAGACATAGCAGTGACCAGCATTCTAAGCGACAGGTACATAGTACGTGTTCACGGGTACGGCTCTTACAGCAGTGAAGTGGAACAGTGCAGGGAGGGGGGAATTAGAGACTAACGAAGACTGTCTCATAAGGCCTCCAGGAATAAAGTCCTCAGGCGCGGTGACAAGCCCCTGATGAACTGCAAAGACACCAAAGCAAAGAGCCAATTCTCAGCAGGCCGGAGGCAGGGAAAACAGTTAAACAAAATGTACTGCCGCTCCTTGGCCCTCTTGAAAGGCAATCAGGGTCACAGAACGCTACAAATACCTGACTAGAAAATGAATGTTCAAGTTCCTGAAATCACAACCCCTACACCCATCTACGGAGATCAAGCTCTCACTGTCTGTGTAGCTGCAGCCTGGGGCTTATTTGGAATAAACTGTCCTGTGCTGTCCCGGGCAGCATTTCTTATCTGCCTCTTCCTGCACTCTTTCCTCTGAAGCTGAGAAACTAGGAGCACTTTACTGTAACCGCGGCTCAAGAACACTAAGCTCCAGAGGTACGAGGTCGAATAACCCTACAGTTCCATACAGCATATTCACAGAGATTTATTTACCCTGTTAGAATTTGTAACAGTCATTGATTTATTTAAAAAAAAAAAAAATAGCTAATGAGGGTGCTGGAGAGCTGGCTCAGCCGTTAAGAGCACACACTGCTCGTGCAAAGTCCCTGAGTTTGGTTCCCAGCCCTCAGGACAGGTGACTCACAACCACCTGTAACTCCAGCTCCAGAGGATCCAACACCTCTGGGCTCCACAGGCACCTACACTCACATGCACATACCTACACGCAGGTGCACACATGCTGTTGTTTGCTTTTGCCCTTTTGCTCTTTGCGGGGGGGGGGGGGGGGGGGGGGGCACCACCCAGGAAATAAATCACACACAGAGGCTTATTCTTAATTATGACTGTCCGGCCTTAGCTTGGCTTGTTTCTTGCCAGCTTTTCTTACCAAGTTTTCCCGTCTGTCCTTTGCCTCTGGGCTCTTACCTCTCTCTATTTCTGTAGACCCTTCTTTCTTACTCTGTTGCTGGTTGTGTAGCTGGGTGGCTGGCCCCTGATGTCCTCCTCTTTCTCTCACTCCTAGCTCTCTTTCTAATGATTCTCTCTGCCGCCAGCCCCACCTATCCTTTCTCCTGCCTTGCCATTGTCCGTTCAGTTCCTTATTAGACCATTAGGTGTTTTAGACAGGCACAGTAGCACAGCTTCATAGAATTAAACCAATGCAACATAAACAAAAGTAACACACCTTAAAATAATATTCTACTACATACACACATACACATAATTAAAAATAAAAGCAAATCTTTTTACGTTTATTTATATTTTATGTGCACTGGTCATCGCCTGCGTGTATGTCATTGGGAGGGTGCCAATCCCTGGAACAGGAGTTACAGACACTTGTGAGCCGCCATGTGGTTACTGGGAATTGAACCCAGGTCTTCTGGAAGAGCTGACAGTGCTCTTAACTGCTGAACCACCTCTTCAGCCACATGAACACAAATCTTTAAGAAATAGGTAATGCTGTCTTTTCCTCGTGCACCTAAATGACTTCTTCAAAGAACGGCAAGGAATTTGGAGGGAAGCTAATAGCTAAATTCTTGAAATTATATACCCAGAACACCTGACAACTTGAGAAGAGAACTGAAAAACTGCTTGGTATTTTAAAGTAAACAGTAACACACACACACACACACACACACACACACACACACACACACACACATATACACACACACACTCAGTGGTAGTGTGCTGGCTAGCAAACAATCAATCACTATCCACACACAAAACTATTTCACACCAATTCATTCCAGAAATGATATTTTGTCAACATCCCAGCGAAGACAGTGTGATTTTAAGATAACTGATAACCGCTAGTCTGTTAAAAGGGGCAGATCTGTATTTTTTTTCACAATCCGCATGGAAAACACTATGTTTAACACCTCGTGTCCTTTGGTTAAGATAATACATGAAAGCAGGTATGTGCAGTGGGCTAGTCAAAACCATGCTAACCACATGGTGAGAGTGCCACTAAATAATGGCACAGACAGGGCTGGAGAGATGGCACAGCAGTAAAGAGCACTGTCTGCTCTTCCAGAGGACCTGGGTTCAATTCCCAGCACCCACATGGCAGCTCAAGACTGTCTGTAACTCCAGTTCCAGGGGATCCAACACCCTCACACAGACATACACACAGGCGAGACACCAATGCACATTTTAAAAATACATAAATAATGGCACAGACTTTGGAGTCTCAAAATCCATGTTGACTCCCATTTCGATATAAGATCTTGGACTAGTTACATAATGGGACTAATCTGCAATGTCCTAATCTTTAAAAAATGCATAGCACAGCACATGCCTGAGAGGCTAATAATAACTGAAGGAGAATTTTTATCAAATGCTTACATGTTGGAACACTGTAATTATCCACTGAACGGTAGTTATAATTATAATATTTTCAGGATACTTGTTTGAGATGGGACTTTAAAACAAAGTTGAGTGTGGCCCTGGATGGCTGCTGGGTAAAGACATCAAACAGCACGTCTAAGCCTGTCAAGCCTGCCATCATCCTAGCTCAGGAAACCTGTGAGACCCTTCTCTCACTTTGGGGAGCAGGGGGATTCTTCTCTTTGAGATGGACAATCTTTCTTAGGTCTTTATTCAAGTCTGAACTTGAATAAAAGTATTTCCTCCTTCAAAAGCAAAATCAATAAAATAAAATTGATTTAGAAGTTAAAAAAAATTGATCCAGAAAGCATTTCAAGTTTTTAGAAGTAAAATCTGAAGTTAATAAAAGTATCTCAAAAAGGAACGTGTGTATTTTTTTCTCTCTTTTCCTCTGCTTTGCTTTGTTATTTAGCTAAAATAGGTCCCCACTTCCAGCCTGGCAGACGTGATTTCAATATTTGCAGTTGTGAATTATACTAGGTGTTCGGGGTAGTGCTTGTCTGTCTAGACACAGGCAGGGAGGGCAGTTTCAGTCAGATGTGGTGATGAACATCTTTAATCCCAGCAACTGGGAGGTAAAAGCAGACACATCTCTGTGAGTTCGAGGCCAGCCTAGTCTACATAACAAGTTGCAGGCCAGCCAGGAATACATTGTGAAACCTGTCTCAAAAATGGGAGAGGAGGGCTGGAGAGATGGCTCGGCAGTTAAGAATTCTAATTGCTGTTCCAGAGGACTCAGGTTCAATTCCCAACACCCACATGGCAACTCACTAATTCCAGTTCCAGTGACCTTGCACCCTCTTCTGGCGAGTACAAGCACTGCATGCTCATGGTACACAGATGTATACATACATTCATGCACATTAAAATAAAAAATAAAAATAGATCCTTTTTTAAAGATGGGAGACAATTTCTACAAATTGGTGTAAATAAGATTAGTTTCACTCAAAATTAATAAGCATTGCCACTAATAATCATAAATTTGAACTTTATATACTTTGCAATGTAAATAATTTTACTTTAAAGAAATTTTAGGGCCTCTAAATTTCCAAAATACAGTTATTCTCACTTAGTACATCTCATTTCAGTACATTCTTGGAGTTGTTTGTTTGTTTTGGTGTTTTGAGGCAGGGTTTCTCTGTGTAACCCTGGCTGTCCTGGAATTTGCTTTATAGACCAGGCTGGCCTCGAACTCACAGAGATCCACCTGCCTCTTCCTCCTGAGTGCTGGGATTACAGCCATGTGATACCACACCTGACTCATTCTTAGAGATTTTAAGTAAGTCTGCCCATTTTTTGGCTTATGGGGGTTTGTTCTGTTTGCTTTTTAAAGACTCTGTGTGTGTGTGTGTGTGTGTGTGTGTGTGTGTGTGTGTGTGTGTGTGTGTGTAAATGTATGCCATGTATATGCAGGTGCTCCTGGACACCAGAAGAGGATGTCAGACACCCTTGAACTGGAGTAATAGGCACCTGTGGGCCACTCCACGGCCATGGCGCTGGGAACCAAACTCTGGTCCTGGGGCAGAGTTGCCCATGTTCTTAACTACTGAGCCACATCTCCAGGCCTTGGCTTACGGGTTTTAAGAGAACTCACGAAAGTAGGGAACTTCACTGAATTAACCTAACACTGAAAGTGGATAAGGCTGCGTGCTAGAGCAACACAAAGGACTCCAAATCCAGACGACTGGATGGTATTTCTTTTCATTACAATTCCCACAAGTTCTCCATTAAAGATCTCTTCATCCCTAGGGACTTAAGGAGAAATACACATAAAACGTTAATATTTGCCGGGCAGTGGTGGCTCATGCCTTTAATCTCAGCACTGGGGAGGCTGAGGCAGGTGGAGCTCTGAGTTTGGGGCCAGCCTGGTCTACAGAGTGAATTCCAGGACAGCCAGGGTAACACAGAGAAACCCTGTCTTGAAAATTTAAAAAAAAAAAAAAGATATTTAAATTTATTAGCTCTGATTCATCATTTTTCAGTCTACCCCAAGAAGAGTGAACCTAAGCACTCTGGGAATCTCTGAACAACGCTTCCTAGGACAGTATGTGGGATCCCATGGTAAGCTGCTACACTTCCCATTGTGTCGACTTCATGTATCTGCACTTGGGTACCTAAAAGTCATGTGACTTACAGATAAGGTGCACATCCTAAAACCCTGCACCAGAAATTGAGGAGAAAGGTGCCCAACATAAATCAATGACACTCTGGACTGGAGAGATGGAGTGGCCAAGAACACATCCCTCCCTCCCAGAGGACCTGTTTGATGCCCAACATCCACGGCAAGGGGCTCACAACTGCCTGTAACTCCAGCTCCGGGGGGACCTGACCCCCGCCCTCCTTGAGTACCTGCACTCGCATACATATGCCCACACGCAGCCACACAGACATACACATAACAAACAGTACATTTTTAATATATTAAAATAAATAAATGAATTATATTGTAGGGTTTACTTGGCATTCAAAGCCTAGCGCTCTCTTGCTCGTGCTCTCTCTCGCTCTCTCTCTCTACACACACACACACACACACACACACACACACACACACACACACACACACATATATCAGTTTGATTAAGTCACACAACTACAAAAAACTAGACAGTGAGGAAATAGCTGAGTGAATGTGGTCTTCAGATTTATGTCGAGTCTCTACATCTTGGTTTTTCTTTTCAAATATGGAGAGACAGCTCAAACAGCAAACACAAAGACATGAGTTCAACCCCCAGAACCCACAGTTTAAAAAAGCCTGGTGTGGTGGCAAGTGCCTGTAACCCCGGCACTGGCGAGGTAGAGATAGGTAGACCCCTGGGGCTCACTGGTAGTCGGCCAAGCCAACCTGACAAGTTCTAGGGCAGTGAGAGACCCTATTCCAAAAAAACTCACTGGGCAGCACCCAAGGAATGAACACCTGAGGTCGGCCTCTCACGTGGACATGTGCATCCACACACAAATTTTAAAAAGAAAAAAAAAAATGGCAACACTCATCCCCAAACTACATTTTCGAAGACTTAACGGGAAATAAGTATGAACTGTAAATAAAATCACCAGTCAAAAGCTCAAGGCATGCATTCTGTTCACAACTGCGGAGTAACTGCTGTACCTGAGAAGATCTACAAAATCCCAAAACAGAGAAGCACTTCCCCTCCGATTTATATTTCATTTGTTCCTCATCCACTTTAGAGAAGGGAACTATATCGCTTCCGTAGCGGAACCCTGGAGAACGAGAGCAGAACATCTGTTAGGCATATGGGGCCTGAAATAAGCTCTGTACATACATCAACAATACACGCACTCCAGAGCCAGTATCCGTCTGCTATTCCCTGGAATCAAATCATTGCCCCCTGTGATCGACAGGGGGAAAGCAGAGGCAGGAACAAGCCACATACGCCATAGACGGATGATTAAAATCTAATTACAATTTCAGAGTAGCGTCTTCTGCAGTCTAGTTACCTTAACGATTACTCAGCCCAGAAGAAAGACTGTGGCCAACACAGCACATTAGTTATCCTCCGAAGACAGCCGTGTTGACTACAGTACGAGCATGAGCTGTACACATAATCAAAGCACATTTACTCAGAAACCCGGAGAGCCACACAGAAAATGGCCCATCGGAAATCTTCAGAACAAAATGTCCAAAACCACATGCTGGAGATAGACAAACCTTCAGCCATCTAACGGAAGCCAAAGCGCTACTTAAAAAGCATCCAATTGGCAAGTTCTATACTTTGGTATGTTTGAATTTATTTTATTACTGGAATCTGGTTGTACTTATTTTCAATGTCTTAGGTTGGATAAATACAGACTCATATGCTCCCCAAGCCCACAAGTGAAAAGTGTGACTGCAAGAGCGACCATCAAAACCCAAGAACTCAACAGCGGGAGTCTAGGGGCAGATTCTGCGATCCAGTGTCTATTTGTTCCCGATAGACTGCTGGGGTCACATATTTAATGAAAAAAAAAAATTCTATTTTCATGCATGTCCTTTTAAAAAAGATGACAACAAATTCAAAAATTTCAATACAAAAGTCAACAGGGAAACGTATGACACATGGTCCAGAGCGGTAGGCTCTAAACCAAACACATTTCCTTTCGTTTCCCAATCACTGGTGTGCAGGTAGGGGAAAGGGTATGCACACCTGTGTGCAGATGTGTGTGCTCACCTGAGTGTGTGTAGAGATCAGCACATCAACTTCCCACGTCTTCCTCTGTCATCCTCTGCCCTACTTTTGGAGAGGGTTTCTAACTAAGCCAGGAGCTCTCCATTTCAGCAATGTCAGCAAGGCTGACTGGCCAGCCAGCCCCTGGGACCCACCTGCCTCCACCTCCCCAGCACTAGGGTCACAGGTGCGCACTGCCACGCTGGCTTTTGTTGTTGCTGGGGTTTGTTGTTGTTGTTGTTGTGTGTTTTTTTGAGAGTGGCTCTGGTTGTCCTGGAACTCTCTCTGTAGACCAGGCTGGTGTTAAATTCAGACATCTACCTGCCTCTGCCTCCCGAGCGCTGGGATTAGAGGCGTGCGCCACCACGCACAGCCCCACGCCTGGTTGTTTTGTGGGTGCTGGGGATCCTTGAACAGCAAGGACTTCCCCAAGTCATCTCCCAGACCCTGAACCAAGTATTTTTCTAACTTTTTCTTGTCCTCAATCGTTTTCTTATTTGAATTAACAGTATCTTAAAAGTGTTTATTAAAACTGCCTGTGGCCGGGCGGTGGTGGCGCACGCCTTTAATCCCAGCACTCGGGAGGCAGAGCCAGGCGGATCTCTGTGAGTTCGAGGCCAGCCTGGTCTCCAAAGCGAGTTCCAGGAAAGGCGCAAAGCTACACAGAGAAACCCTGTCTCGAAAAACCAAAAAAAAAAAAAAAAAAAAAAAAAAAAAAAAAAAAAACTGCCTGTGTTTTCTAGTTCTTCTACTTAAGGTGAAAATAACTTTTCTAGAAGGCAGGGAGTGCGGAACTGACGCTAACATATAGCCATATTCTTTGGCCCACATGTGTCTGCTGGTTTCTCTGGGTAAGAAAGGGGACAACCCACGTATTAGCGAGGAGACAATGGAGGACAAAGGAAAGTGATGGGGACTCAAAGGGGGTAAAGGAGAGCAGAGGAACTTCGAGACTCTGTGACCCAGTGTCTAACGCTTCCCCTCCAATTGCCGCCCCCATAAAAACCTTTTGGTCCCAGCTAATCAGAGCTTTCCCACAACTCAAAGAACTGGTCCCCTCACCTCCAGTCCCTCCTCTTTCTAACCCAGCTGTCACACTTATCTCCCTAAGGGAACATTTCTAAACACTATAGATGTGTACAGGTCCCCTACACATCAATGGCTCCACTTGCTTTTAAAATCATGTATAAACTCTGGGTCTAGCACTCAAAACGCTTTATTGGTCCTTGTGCTGAACAGTATGGTGGAACACAGCTAGATTAGCTCTGTGCCTGTGCACTGCTAGCTGGGGAGCTTTAAGCATGTTAATATCTTTCAGCTTTGATCCTTCTGATGGTCAATCTTTTTCTGTTTTGTTTATTTTTATAGGTATATTTTTATTGACAATTTAAAAAAAAAATCTCAATGCTTCCTTCCTTGCAAGGAAAGGGGCTGCTAAGTCTTGATGTGTGCATCTGCTCACCAAGACAGAATGCCAGCAGCACGGTCACCTCCCATACACTTTATATAATAAGCCTATTTTTTATATCTATTATTCTTTCATCTAAAATGTCCTCTAGAAGGCTTGTAGAAACACCTGGTAACTGGGAGATCCTAAATGCCGCTGAGCTCTGACACGATTTGACTGCAGTGGGAAACATCTGGGGAAACATGTGGACATGGATGATGCTTCACCTGACTTCTGCATTCAGGCTGCTCAGTGGACAGGTCTTAGTGGAGCTGCTGTGGGGCCCTTTGAAATGACGCTCTAAGTTCACGCTCTAGGTTGACATGATTATGCTTTAGCCATGTGGGTTTAAGAACTAGTGGCTTCTGTTGTGATGTGAGATGAGCCCTCTAAATAGCCAGTCCTGGGTTGGGGATGCTGTTTTCTAGGGACACCCTTTAAAACCTAGGCCCTTCCCTCGGTTTCCCCTAACTGTGGAGTGAGATAACACAAGCCCACTAGAGAGAATTTACATGGACACTAGCCAAGCACAGTGGAAACTCAGCTATGGTCTCTGCTGGCTAATAGCACGCACACTGTGGGCTTCCTAGATTTAAGCCAAGGTCAGGACGTGGGTGCATGGAAGTCTTAGGTTCTGCCCAGCCCTTCATGTTCTCTGGCAAAGAGCTCCCTCCAGCTACGGGTGTCCCTTCCTCACTCCGGGGCCTTGAGAGCCCAAGGTGGGAGTGGGGGGTGTTATGCTCTCCTGTGAGGCTCCAGAGTGTGTGTGTTTACCACTAGGACCCAGTCCTCCTACCTGTCCAGTGTCTGCTGCAGGCACAGGTACCAGGAGACTGTGGCCCTATTCTCAGTTTAGATCAATTTAGATTAGTCATAGGGTGTGTGGAGAGGGTGAGAGACAGGGTACTGGGGTTCTACCTGCCAGGCTTCTCACCCCTGTCTGCTGATGGCCAGTCTTGACCATCTATTTGATGGGATTTGGAATCACCATGGAAACAAACCTCTGGATGTACCTGTGAGGAAGTTCCTGCACTGGGTTAAGTGAGGTAGGGAGACCCACCCTGAAAGAGGATGGCACCATCTCACGGGTGCGGTCCAGAACTGAACAAAAGGGAGAAAGTGAGCTGAGCGTCAGCTTCCTGAGTGCAGATGCAACATTAGCCAGTGGCCTCCCATTCCTGCTACCGTCCCTTCCCTGCCTGACAGACTGTCCCCTCAAACCGGGAACCAAGATCAACCTTTCTTGTCTCGAGTTGTTTTGTCAAGTATCTCATCACAGCAGTAAGTAGCTACGACAGCCTTGTGTGTAAAACAGAAATGGCAGGAGTGTCTGCTTCACTGGGTCGTGACAATTAGGAGACACCAGGCCGCTCTGAGCCCGGCCTGTGCCTCTCTCATGCTTCTCCCACCAAAAGCCAGTCCTGACACCAGGACAGAAAGATCAGATAACGATGGGGTCGTGATTCCAGCTCAATCACACTTCTAAAATTCATGTCCTATGCTACACTACTAAACTCAAACAAGTAACAGAAATCGTAATGTATTAATTACATTCTGTGTATCATTCTATCTACTGCCAGCTTCAGACTATCCCACTCCCTCATACACTTAAATACACACACAGCAAAATATAGAGCCATACATGATACTTTTTTCCAGGACTGGGAAATTAAAACGATATTAAGTAGTGCACAACCTGGTAATAAGTTGATCTAAGCACCCGGCTGCCATCTTAAGCATCATTTGGCATATGAGGATTTGAGCTCTTAAACGTTCAGATAGTCTCAGCTAGTTTCCAAGGGCTCTGGATAAAGATGTCATCTGAACACACTATTTAAGCCGAATGGGCAGAGTATATCTAGCACAACTCTAAAGAACCTGGTGTGCATAAGCCAGGACAGCAATCACAAATAGTACTGTCCCCTAACTGAGCATATCTGGTAGGGTATAAAACCTGACACTGACACTTGGAAGAGTAAGGGGAGAGCTGCCTTGCTCCCTTTATATAAGCATCCTCCCAGCTAGTGAATCTGCACATGAAAACAAAGCCAAGGTCTAAGTCCTGTCACGTGACACATTTAAACTCGGAAGGATCAAATACACAGTTTGTTCCTGGGAGCCATCTTGCCCAAGAGCCCCTGACCCACGGGACCCAGTGTCTGGCTGCTGCCCCAGCTGCACCATCTGCAGGGGAACAGCCCACCTCGGCTGCCTCCCATCACCCTGAAGACAATCTGCTCGTTAGCATACCCTGAATAGTGTCCTCTTTGGAAACTTCAGTTTCGTTGTCGTCATTTAAGCAATAAACGGTTTCTTTTTGTATATCTTCCTTCTTCAGGGTTCTTGCATCCACAGCTATCCAAGTCTTCTTAGTTCTCTCCTGTGCAATCTATTTTCAAATGATAGGGAGAGGAACGATAAGGAGAGACAGGACAGTGACTGACAGAAAACGAAACTCTAACATACTGTCTAACGATTATTCTAGCTACACAGTGTTTAGCCTCTCCTTTCCTATTATGTAAAATTTAGTTTATTTCAAAGGGGACTACCTTGTAACTGTCTCTATATTCCCTTTTTCTCCTTTGGTAACCTTTAGGCACATACTGATTTCTTAATATACACATACTTTCTATAGAAAACCCTCAAATTGCCTAATAAAGGGGGACCATACATTTTACCGTAGTCAGAAAGAAAGGAAGAGTCAAAAGAGGAAACTGAGAAACTGACAGAGCATATACTCACCCCCACTCCCACTCCTGTGGCCTTGACAGAAACCAAAATAACTCAAAATTACCTCCGTGCTTCTCATGATGTGTTTGGGAATTAAGTTCTTAGACATACAAAAATATGTCTGTATATTTATTTCTCAGATTAAATTATATTTTTAGCATACATTTAAAGAGGGGGAGAAGACAGAGAAGCTCCTACTGGAGCATAGATCAGATTTCTACTCAGACTGGAATTTCAATAATCACCAAAGGCAATTCACCGTTGAAAGTGAGCTATGATGTGCAAATGCAGATGAGTAAGGACATAAAACCTGACACTAACAAGACAACATCTTTGACAGTCTGGAGATGCTGTTACTACCGATCACTCATAACTGCATTAGGTATGACCACGTCTCCAAAGCTCTCCACATAACTCTGGGGTATCATCGACACCCCTGCTATGAGATACAGTGACAGGTTGATCCATCACACTTTCTTTCTCCTAAAAGAAGGGACAAAGGCCTGAGTTCCTGGCTAACAATCAATTATCAGCTCAGCAAAAGGGAAAGAGGAGGGAATGAAGCCGTATTATAAACGGTCCTTAAAACTTCTCCTCGTGTGCCTCTTAGATGAAAAGCTACACAGAGACGAAATCAACAGGGAGAGCAGCCACAGAGGCAGGAATTACACACTGACTAACTCACGCATGAATTGTCAGCGTCTTACATAAGCGGATTTATCCGCCTGGTAACAGTGCTTTAAAAAAATATGTATTTACTACCTACCGATTTATAGGCTACAATCTTTATAGACAAATTGGGGCCGATGGTCAGTTGGCAGGGCCAGGGCATGGAGCGCCTCTCAATCTTCTTAAAGACACACAGCTGCCGTAGACTCTCACTTAATAAAAGAAAGCACACAGTGAAAGACGACACAATGTTCCAATGTTAATTTGGACGAGATGGTTTACTTAGTTCGCTGGAATGAGAAGTGAGCTGTTGGTGATTATAAAGAGAGAAACGGCAGGGGGCGCCAGGAAAATGGCACCGGTGGTGGGAACGGAGCCAGAGACAGCGAGCCGGCTTGGGGGGTGGCAGAGCTCGAATGGCTTGCCTGAAAGGAGGCAAAGAACTGCCTCCCCTCGTGTCTTCAGTCACTTCTCTCAACTACCAGTGCCTCTCAACGTCTATCCAGAACCAAGCACACCTTCGAGGACATGAGAAAAGCCCATTCACCACGAGTTGGCACACAATGGAAGGCCCTCACCAACTCCAGAAAACAACAGACAGGAGGGTAAGAGCCCTGGCTCCAGGGTATCAAAGGGAGGGCACCAGGCTGCAGCATCACTGCTCCCAATTCATTAGTTAATGCCACTTCCCCTAAATAAAAGACGTGGTGTTTTCTATGTGCACAACAGAGAGACTGCCCAGGGGATAAAGGAATCAGTAGTCTGTTTGGTCTTTATGTAAAGTCGATAACGGTACAGTTTTTTAATGGTGAGAAGGGCTGGGAGAAGACAAATGTAATGTAGAGCGATGCTTCATTTAAACAAAGGTGAAATTCAAGTCTGGTTTTATCTGCCCCTAATCAAACACAACAGAAGACTATAAGAAGTGGGATTTGTGGTATTCACTAAGATAAAGAGCAAAGGAATTAGCGGTCTAATACATGCAAAGTGTACAATCCAGTCCTTATGACTGATGTTCATGGTATAGATGAAAGAAGAATCTCTAAGTGGTGAGAACTATCTTACGTTACCCACCGAGTTAGAGACAGAGAGACCTCAACAGACCCCAATCCTCAGAACCTTGTTGCAACAAGCACAGCTGTTCTGCCTGAACTCCTGCTTCCGAAGTTCACAGTACACCAAAGCCAACTTCGGGTTTGTAAAGAATGAATATGTCTGCACCAGATCTAATTTATCTCATGAGACATGACTAGTCATCCAAGATATCATGAGGTATGGATTCTGGACCAAGGATTTTTTTTAATTTTTTATATAAAAATAATTTCCCACAGCCAGTGCTGTCTCTTTTCCTCAAGCCCTTATTCCTTCCAATTAAAACTTTTGCCTGAAAGCTCACTCTCTAGTCTTGGTTTTTATTTCTGTAATCACCAGGACAAAGACCATATATGTACAGTATCAGAGAACCTGAATTTGAAAACCCTCTTAACCACAATTAACTTAAATTAGAATAGACTTATGCCAGGCGGTGGTGGCGCACACCTTTAGTCCCAGCACTTGGGAGGCAGAGGCAGGTGGATCTCTGTGAGTTCGAGGCCAGCCTGGTATCCAAAGCGAGTACCAGGAAAGGTGCAAAGCTACACAGAGAAACCCTGTCTTGAAAAAACCAAAAAAAAAAAAAGTCCCTGTATTTGAGTGACAAAGTTCTGATCTATAGAGAAGACCCAAAACCCAAGTAGTTTAAAACACTAAGACATGCATAGTCGATGATTTATATGCTTGCTGGGGGAGGGGGAGATACCTTAAAAAAAACAGCAGATTTATACTGACTCATAATATGTTAGCTTAAAGCATGTGTTCCCATAGCTCAGAGAGAAACAACACATCTGCACACAATGTGACAAGAACACATATTTTGTCAAGATATTTCATTTTATAGGATTCCTCACTAAATCCTTTGGTGACCCCTTGGGAAATTTCACTCCAATTTTATCGATAATTTCGAGGGTTTCCATATTTACAAAATCATGATGTATTTCTCCTCAATTACAGATCTCTAGAAATTCTTAAAAATTGTAGCTGAGAATAAAACAACAGATGTAAACTGTTGCTGACCTCCTTCAATTGAGAACTCTGCTTCCACTCCTGAATGCCACGTACCGACAGATGAATGGAATTAGATCCTAAACAAAGGCAGCGTTATTCCCGAGACTCTGAGTCCACACAAGCCAGACTACTAGGCAAACTATTGTATGGTCCCCTTTGCCAAGTTTGACTCCTCAAACACACGACAGTGGATACAATATAAACCTTCCCAGACTCTCTGCTCAAAATAAGTGTGTATCCAACTCGAACCAAGAACAAGACAGATAACAGAGATGGTCTCTCCCTATGGTGAAATGTGATTTTATTTGTATGTTAATAAATAAAGTTGCCCGGGGATCAGAGCTAAGAGCAAGCCATAGCAGAAGTCCGGCGGTGGTGGCGCACACCCTTAATCCCCGATCACATGGCAGGCAGATCTCTGTGTGTTCAAGGACACAGCCAGCATGGTGACACACGCCTTTAATCTCAGTACCAACCATAGAGACCTGGAGGTCTGTATAGACAGGCAGTGACGAGGAAGTCATGTGGTTGGGTTTAGAACCAATGAGAAGGCAGAACCGAAAGGCAATAAAAAGACAGGACACAGGAAGTAGGTCTCTCTCTCAGGGGAAGGACAGCAGCAAGTGGTAAGATAAGGTGGTCTTAGCTCTTGGCTACTGCTCTGATCTCTGGGCTTTTAACTCTGTATTTGGTTCTGTTTCTTATTTAATAAAACCGTTTAGAATTACATCTACATCTCCCACAGTATCTATGGATAGATGAAAAAAAGTGTCCTTTATTGTTATATGGTTTTTTATTGTTATATGATACTTCAGGGATTTCATTCCTAAAAAAAAATCATTTGCCTTTCCAACACCAAGGTGAACATTTTCCCTTCATGACAACAACATTGTAATAACACTGGCTATGAATTCGTTACATTTTGAGCTTGCGCTTTGGGTGTTTTGGCTGTTTATATATATGAGAAGGGTTTTGCTTTTATTTGTTATAACAGGATTTAGTCAAACTAATAATCTAAAGCAGCAGTTCTCAACCCGTGGGTCGAGACAGCTTTGGACTCAAACAACCCTTTCACAGGGGGAACATATCAGACATCTTACATATCAGATGTTTCCATTACAATTCATAACAGTAGCAAAATTACAGTTATGAAATAGCAACAAAATAATGTTATGTTGGGGGTCACCACAACATGAGGAACTGTATTAAAGGGTCACAGCATTAGGAAGGTTGAGAACACTGGCCTAAAGTTAGAAGAAAAAGAAAAGCCTCAAATCAAAAACCATATTATACCCTCATGTGATGCTCTCTAAAATTAGTATCAAAAAGTAAAGGAGCACTGATGATCTCAGACATGACACCATTTTTCATAATTAAAAATGGTTCTTGCTGGTACAGCCACTGTGGAAATTAGTGGAGAATAAGAACTCTACAGCTATACCACTACACTCTACACACTCTACACACTATCACGAGATACTTGCACATCCACGTTTATTGCTGTTTTATTCACAACAGTAAGGAGAGGAAGCAGCCTAGATGTCCATCAACTTATGAATAGGTAATGAAAATGTGGCGCACATACACAATAGAATCTTATTCAGCTTTAAAGAGAAAGGAAATTATAAAATCTGCAACAAAGTGGATAGAATTGAAAAATATATTAAGTGAGATAACCCAGGCTCTGAAAGATAAATAATACATATTCTCTCATACATGGATCCTGGCTTCTAATTTTTTTTTTTTTTTTTTTTTTGTGGTTTTTCGAGACAGGGTTTCTCTGTGTAGCTTTGCGCCTTTCCTGGATCTCGCTCTGTAGACCAGGCTGGCCTTGAACTCACAAAGATCCTCCTGCCTCTGCCTCCCGAGTGCTGGGATTAAAGGTGTGCGCCACCACCGCCCGGCCTCTAATTTTTTTATATGTGTATTTATGTAGGAAATGAGTTTACAGAGGCTGGGAAACCAGAAAGGCCCATGAGAGGGGAGAAAAAGAGGCCTGAATTCTGTGTGTGTGTGTGTGTGTGTGTGTGTGTGTGTGTGTGTGTGTGTGTGTACACGCACGCCTGTATGTAACAGAACACGAACGTGGAGGTGGAAAGAGCACTACTAGAGCTGGAAGTGCTAAGTGGAGGTGGATGTCCAGGAGACGGGACAGTCAGCCCAGACTAAGGATGCATGAAAGCGACAGAGGCTGAAGAGACGCCACCCCCGGGACTAAGAACGCTGGCTGCTCTGGAGAGACCCTGCTTCCATTCCCAGCACCCACGTGGTGGCTCACAACCAAATGTAACTTTAGTTCCAGGGGATCAACGCCTTCTGCTGATTTCTGTGGGCAACGGGCATGCATGTGGACCCATATATACATGCAGGCAAAACACTCATACAAATAACGTAAAAAAAAAAAAAAATTTCTAAAAAATCTTTCTAAGGCATAAGGGAACCTGCTGCTCTGTAAGCCAATTAAAAGACAGAACTTTAAAGAGTTTGAGCAGAGAGGTCCAGGTCTCCTGTGTGGGTGATAAAACTGTCCGAGAAGTCACAGGTTACTAGTGAAAATCCTAGGGGCAGGTTACCTCCCTATGAATTATTATTGGTGAGGGAAACCCCTGAGATCCCCGGGACAACAGGACTATTGCCACTGCTGTTGGCTGCACAACAGAACTGTGCGGTAAGACGATTGCAGAAGGCACCATGTGCTTTGGCTGCAGAACACAGAGAAAGCAAGCCAGGGGTGAGTGTGGAACGTGTGCCCTGCTGTCCAGCTTGCCCAGGGGTGAGTGTGAAACGTGTGCCCTGCTGTCCAGCTTGCCCAGGGGTGAGTGTGGAACGTGTGCCCTGCTGTCCAGCTTGCCCAGGGGTGAGTGTGAAACGTGTGCCCTGCTGTCCAGCTTGCCCAGGGGTGAGTGTGAAACGTGTGCCCTGCTGTCCAGCTTGCCCAGGGGTGAGTATGAAACGTGTGCCCTGCTGTCCAGCTTGCCCAGGGGTGAGTGTGGAACGTGTGCCCTGCTGTCCAGCTTGCCCAGGGGTGAATACAGCCCGCTGGAGAGAACAGTCATCAACGGAGTTACTCAGTCCACTCTCTGTGGACACTCTGTACTGTGATACTGACCTGACCGGCCCGCTGGTACGAGAGAGAGAGAGAGAGAGAGAGAGAGAGAGAGAGAGAGAGAGAGAGAGAGAGAGAGAGAAGTAGAAAGGAGATGCAGGGAGAAGGAGGGACCAGCAGGAACAGCAGGACAAGAGAGGGTAACAGGGGTGAGTGTGACCAAAAACACACGGACCTGAATGAAACAGACACAATGAAAACAAAACAATCAATGTAGACTAACGAAAGAGCTTCAAAATAACAATGGGTTTTGTAAATGTATGAAAAGAGTGGTCCAAGAACTGTGCCCCAAGCTTGGAATAAAGAAGAACTCCTGCACTCCATCTCTAAGGCATCTCTACACTCCCAAAGTCAGTGACATGTCTGGAAATAAATGAGAACCCGGTGCAAACCATACAAGCTAATAAAAGAGAGATTAGGGTGAGCTTGCGACTTCTTTAATAAAATTCAGAACACTTATTAAAGAATGAGCACTAAATCAGGAAGGACTCAGGAAAGAAAAGCATCCGGAAGACCTCTGATCAAAGAAATCCATATGGGAAGGTGAAAACCTGCCGCCCATGTTTCCATGTCCTACCTGAAGGAATAGATTTCTTCCAGCCCGTCTTCACCTTCCAAAGACACCATCACCCTCTCCACCATGCGGATGCCTTCCTTTTGCTGCTCAGTAATTCCTTTTTGAGGAAAGGAGGGTCCATGGTGGTCCACGCCCAAGCCGCCATCTCCTCTGTTCCCAGTCTCACCCTTCTTGCCAATTGAAAAGGGCAGACTGTCAGGAAAGATCACGGGTAAAGAAGGTGAGTCTGGGTTCCAAATCTGGATTCCAACCCTGTGACTGCTACCACCTATGAGGAGGATGTCCGCCTGTCAGTCAACCTTACGCAGTTCCATAATTTTATCCGTCAAGTGACGTGTATCTACCTATTACTCCAGCTTTAAAGAGCTAAAACTCCTTGGATCTGGTAAAAAGGGGGAACTGGTTGACAGAACCAAATAACTGAGAAGGCGGGGCTTTCTGGGAGGCAGTGGAGTGGTCACTACCAGGTCCTGAGAACCTTTCACGGTCTCTCCACAGTTGACTCATCTGCCTTGTACTGGTGCTCTCTTAGAACGGCCTCCTCCACACCGCTCCGCTCTGGTCTGCAGCCCGAATTTCTTAGGTTGAAATTTTAAGTATTAGGAGAGGGGGTCAGCAGGTGACGATCATGATGGTGGAACCCTGACCTTATGCAAGGGACTAGGGACGGTGCCTTTTGGGCCTTTTCTGTCCTTTCTCTCATGTGACATTGACAGCATCTCTGGGAGGCAGACATCTCCCACCAAACACCAACTCTGCCTTGGCACTGTGAGTTCAGACTTCCTCCCTCCAGGCCTTTGACGGGGATTATCTGTTTATAAATGACCTCACGGGCGTTGTCACAGCAACAGGAATTGACTGAGACAAGCTCATGCTACCCAACTCGACTATCTACAAAGGACTCAGTATCTCACCCTCTGATTTCAAACTTAAAAGTATCAGGAGTCAACAGTCTAAAGGAGAGCCCGAGAAGAGCTCACCGAAGGTCACTAAAGTCAAAGAGCAAGCCCCGGCAAAGACTAAGCACACCAGAGTACTGGGGAGGCTACCAATGACCCCCAGGGTTCCTAGGGGGACTTAAGAAGAGTAGGAAGCTGAGGATGTAGCTCAGCGACAGAGTGGTTGCCTAGATACATGAGGTCCTGAATCCAACCCCAGCACCACAAATAATCACAATAAGAAATAAGAGGCTGTGAAACATAAAACACTTAAAAATTCGAATGCTACTGTACAAATTAAATCTTCTACAGAAGCTGGTCGTGGTGGCGCACGCCTTTAATCCCAGCACTCTGGAGGCAGAGCCAGGCGGATCTCTGTGAGTTTGAGGCCAGCCTGGTCTACAGATCGAGTTCAGGACAGGCACCAAAACTACACAGAGAAACCCTGTCTTGAAAAACCAAACAAAGAAAAAAAATCTTACACAGAAATCAGAATATTGCTAGACAGAAGTAAAACCTAATTCTGTTATGTTTCTCTCTAGTTATTTGTTTGGAATGAGACTAACTCCAGGTTGGGATTAGTAATCACAAAATATATTAATAACCAGAGGCTAGGGAGAGGGCTCAGTGGTTAAGGGCACTTGTTACTCTTGCAGAGGACCCTCGTCTGGTTCCCAGCACCCACACAGTGGCCTACAACCAATATGTAACTCTGGTTCCAGAGACCCCATACCCTGTTGGGTCTCCACAGGCACCAGGCACACATGTGAGGTACACAGCCATACATGTAAACAAAACACTCGAACACAGAACATAAAAATTAAGTTTAAAACATACTAAATAATCAATCCATATGCAAACTGAAAAACCACCCAAATATCTGTTAGGATAATATCAGATATGGTACTTTAGATATGTACTTAGATAGGTACTTTCAAATAAACAGCAGCATTGATTTCTCATATACTAAGTCAGTGGAGATTTCTGCTTCCATTTTCTGAAAGGAAACTAAAGCAACTGGGATGAAATGGCTGGACCAGGGCCACCCAGTCACCTGCCTGACGGGGTGACGCTCTTGTGCTGCGGCATACCACCTTACTCTATTCCTGCAAACGGAGGGCAAGATCACCTAACGCAAGGTAATCTTTTGCGTTCACCCAACACTCTGCAGGTCACCCCTATGCGGATGGATACTCTAAAGGCAATCAACCATTCTGCTCGCTATACTGAAAATAAGGCTTTCTGGGTAAACTTTCTCTTTATTTCCTTAGCATGACAGACCCGCATGACCTGTGTTACACATCAAGGTGAAGCACCACCCCCCCCACCCCCACCCCCGTGCATGGACGGCATGGCAGACGCTTGGCACTGGGTACTGACTGCTACTGCAGCATCAACCAGGAAGAGACAAATAACATGACAGTGAAGCCTGAGAAAGTTTACCCTAGAACAAGTTACAATAACAATTCTTTCTAGGCTGCATTTCACCAGAGAGGAAGCTAAAAACTGCCCACGGAACACGTATGTTTTAAATGAAACTAGAGCAACTGATGATAGATGGGATATACTGAACAGCAGCAGGTGACAGTCTGCAGTCTAGGAAGAAAACATATCCGAGGGAAGGGATGCAACCAGACAACTGACAAGCAAGGGGAAGAAAAGCCCGCACTCCTTCTGCGTACTCTCCTGCGGCACTCGTTTCAGAAAGATAAGAGCAGCTCTTCCAAATGACATTGGCAGAAGGGCAGGACCATCCGCTTCAAACACGAGGCATCCTGAGACCACGGGCGGGGAACTGAACTGAGCCGGCCTTCTGAAGTACCGAGGAAACCTCAGTTCTGTGAGAAGTGTCACTTAAAAAGCACTTAATTTCTCAGAAGTGCCATCTTAACAAGTACCAGTTTGGCATGCTCTTCTGAACTCTTCTCTATAGTCCCAGAGGAAGGAGGTGTCTCCCAGCAGTCTTAAGAGGGACACACATACATGCAAGAGGGGTTCTTAATTCCCCAGGGCAGGCAGTCTAAGCGGCCAAAGGCTCCCACTCCGAACGCACGCTTCTTAGTGCAGTGCTCAATTTGAAAGATGAACATCCCTGATCAGATTAATAATTCAACATCCTACAGCATCACTCTGCTTCAGCCAAAAATAGGGCAAGAAGAAATGGGTTTTAAATGCAGCAGGAAGGATTAGTATAATGACAAGAATTTTTTAGTGGGGACGTATGATAAGAAAGTAAATGTTAGAGGGGGAATTCAAGTTACCGTGAGATGAAGGAACCTCTTCCTTATAAACTATAAAATACACGTTTTCTTCCCAAATTTTATAATACACATAGCAAATGACATTTTATTATATGTCTGCATCCTGAGGAAGGGTTAAACATAAGACATTATATGTGCTATAAATTGATTCCTAACATAACAGTTTTGTCTACCCTCAATCTACTACTGTCTGTAGACGTCATTCTCTGAGCCAGGTAAAAAAGAAACCATCAGTCTGCTAACATCATCCATGCAGACAGGAAAAAAAACGAATATCCTCCAAAGGTGTTTTTTTAATTCCTTCATTCTTTAGATCTAAAATCAGTAATTTGCTATTGAGCTCAATTTCTCTGTATCACAATTTCACTTATCTCTTTATCACAGCTCAAAACAGTTCCATGAACACAAGTATAATCGATACACATAAGGTGCCAATCAGTCATCTGGCAGATTCCTACTCAGCCAAAGGAGAAGGTTCCTATAAGCCATCTACATGGGGCCCGCCCACTGCATAAGGGAACGAGATTTTCCTATACATTATTCTCAAGCTCTTACAAGAACTGCAGGGAGATGCCAGACTTCTTCAAGTTACAAATTATAACATCCAGTTGATCTTGGCTGAAGGGGCTGCTGAGGTCAGTGAACACTTCAATATGCTTCTTCCCAAACTTCTTTCCTCTAAAAGACAGAGTGATCACATTAAGAAGTCATTCTCTGAGGGCCAGTGACATGGTTCAGCAGGTAAAAACAATTGCCCTGCAAACCTGCAACCTGAGTTCAATCACCAGAACTCACACAGGGTGGAGAAAAGAACTAACTCCATGAAGTTGTCCTCTTGCCTCCACACATGTGCTAAAACATGCGTGTGCATACACACACATACATACACACACACATATACACACACACAT